>NW_028136457.1:0-1439925 GCF_964662115.1 Mustela nivalis | reverse complement strand
CTAAGGTCTCCAGGGACCCAAATGCACATTATGACGCATCCTCAGAAGAGGCCATTTCAACTCAGCCCACTGGGTAGCGTGCCCCAGAGGCAGCAGATCAAACATATCTTGTCGCTAATGGCCAATGGGAATGCGAGGCATGCTGTACAGGAATCCCTCCTTCAAACCCTGCTCTACAGTCCTTCCGTATGGTATGTCCTGCAGCCATGCAACAGGACTCGAATGTCCCACAGAAGGAAACCTTGTGGTTTGGGGCAACCTCCAAACTCAGCGTGGGAAAACTTCCTTGGCCTCATGAGGCCCCCGCTTCATGAAGGTGCCATCATGGACACATCTCCAGTCTCAGCCAACGTCTGATCCTCAGCCTGACTTCAGATGCAGAGATTTTGAATCAGCCTCTGCAGAGTGCGCCTGCTATGCTCTTGGCTCCAATCCTCACCCTAGCTTGTGTTTTTAGACTTCCGTTCTCTCACTTCCGGCCCACAAGCCCTCCCTCCTGGAATTCTGGGGCCACAATGAAGCACTCTGCCTGCCTCCCAGGAGAAAACATTGTCTATGGTGCTGCCCAGAAACCCCAAATGAGGATCAAACTGCTTGGCCTCGGCCAACACCCCAATTGCATAGGCTACCTTAAACACTGATGCTCTGTCGCAAATAGCCTGAGCCCAGACCTTCCAACAGAAACCGACACAGCTGGCTGCACACCCAGCACATTGGACCCGCCACTGCCTTAGGCCACCAATCCATTCCCAACCTGGGTTTTCAGTCATCGGAACCTAGACCCTTATCTCCAATCCCTGCACAGGGGGGAACCTAATGCACAAGTCAGAACCCCTCCTTCCCCTTGGCAATAACCGTGCTGCTGGCAGTGAGTCAAAACTTCTTGTAGGAGAAAACGGCATGGCCCATGGGGCCACGCCCATGCGTGAAAGCTGCCTTGGGCACAAACACAGATTGTGACCCTCAGCTTGAGTACCTTATTCAAGTAACGCCTCCCAGTGACTGGACCAAGAGCCCGCATATGTGTCTTGCCTTGCCCATAGGCACCGAGTACTAACTAGATGCTGTGATCTCCAGTTGAGGAACCACTGCTTTGCTCTAGAGTCCCTCTCTGGGGGGTCCCCTGTGTCAGGAAAACAGTACTCTTCCCTTCCCACAGAATGAACCCAAACACTTGGGAGCTTGGACTATCCCCGAGAGGAAGGCTCTTCCTCGGCCCTGAAGCAACACCTAACCTGAACGGCCACTGTGAACGCAACACCCAGAGACAAAGCCTGAGTGACTGCCTCCCACTTGCCCTCCTTTGATATCCAGAGGATCTCCCCTCAAGGACTGGAGATCAGGCCTGCCATTACCTTGGCCCCTAGCTGAGCCAAGTTTGCTTTTCAGACATCTATCATCACAGCCCTGGCAAACACAGCCTCTAGGCTGGGTCCTCTGGGAGCCATACCACAGGACCGTGCTTGCTCTCTCCTGGGAAACTGTGTCCATTCCTTTGGCCACACACCTCCAGAATATGAGAAACCTCAAGGCCCCCGAGGACATCCCACTACTGGGAGCCTCCCTGGACACACAGAGGCTTTCGGACACAAGCTGAGCAGCTACCTCCACGAAGGAATTGCACACAGATGTCAACAGAGATAGAAGGTTGAGCCGGACAGGCCCTTAGGCCCTAATCTCAACTCTTTGCTTTGGTTTCCAGGTGTCACTCCTCAGAGGCTTTGGTTCGAAGAAAGAATATGGAGCTTTCCTTAGGCACTGAACAGAACTCTCTCGTCTCCACATGGAAGCTTCCTTGTGGGAGCCGTGTATAACACCTCAGCTTGGAGAATCCTGAGCCAACTGCACATTCCAAGGTCTCCCAGGCCAACAAAGCCCAGTAGGACTCATCTTCAGGAGAATCCATTTCAACTCTCTTTCTGGGTAGCTCACCCAGGAGCCCGCAGATTGAGCTGCCTTGTCCTGACTAAAGAGTGGGAATATGAGGTGGCGTTCCCAGGCATCCATGCTTAGACACCTGCTCTCGAGTCTTTCGTATGGGGCCTCCTGGAACCATGCAATAGGACTCGACTGTCGTGCAGAAGAAACCTTGAGGTTTGGAGTAGTTCACAAATCCCATCGTAGGCAAACCTCCCTGGCCTCATGAAGCCCCCACACCCTTCAGGAAGAGGCCATGCTGGACAAAAACTCTAGCCTGAGGCACGTCTCATAGTTGACATGACTTCAGTGCAGGAGATCTCGATTCAGCCTCTGCAGTGTGGGACTGCCGTGCCTCGGTCCCAAACTCATGCTAGCTTGTGTTTTCAGACTTCCTTCCTCACACTCCTGGCAAACAAGCCCTCCGGACTAGGAACTCCAGAACCACAACCAAGCCCAGTGTCTGCCCAATGGAAGAAAAACGTTTCCTGTGGGGCTCTCCAGAAAACCCAGATGAGGATCAACCTGCTCGGCCTCGACGGTACCCGACCTGGATAGTCTGCTCTGGGCACTCATGCTCTGTCTGACACAGCCTGAAGCCAGTCGTCCAGACAGACAAGGAGACAGCTAGCCGCACACCCCAGCACTTCGGACACGCCATGGGCTTATGCCGTCACTCTTCCTAACCTTGGTTTTCAGATATCTGAACCTAGACATTATATCAATTCTCCACACAGCTAGGTATCACAGGCACAAAACAGGACTCCTCCTCCCCATGGTGTAAAGCATGCTCTTGGCATGGAGTCACACCTTCAGGGTGGGAGAACCTTCAAGGCCCCTGATGCCACGCCCAATCTTGAGTGACTCTTGGGCTCAAATTCACACTGTGACACTCAGCATGAGCCCCATGTCATAGAAAGGCCTGTCAGGTCCTGGACCAAGAGCCCGCATATGGGATTTCCAAGCCCATATGCACCCATATCTCACCAGGGTTTGAGTTTTCCAGTCGCCTCGCCCGTACCTGGGGCTCTGCTAGGAATCCCTTTCTTGGAGTGACACATTAGCCAGACAACACGACTCCACCCTTCCCACAAAATGATCCCAAACTCTTGGGAGCTGGGACAAATCCCCACAGAGGGATTCTCGTCCACAGTCCCTGAGGCCACCCTCCAATCCACGGCTATTTCGGAGACAACATCCAGAGACAAAAGCCTGAAAGAACGCCTCACACTCGCCGTTGTTTCAGGTCCCAGGATCTCCCTCTCGGGCTGTACATCCGCCCTGCCATACCCTAGGCGCCACTCATAAGCTGAGTTTGTGTTTTCAGACTTCTGTGCCCACAGCCTGGACCCACACAACCTCCAGGCTAGGGCCTCTGGAGCCACAGCGAAAGATTGTGCCTGCCCTCTGCAAGGAAAGTGTGCCCAATCCATTGACCACAACCCTACAGGTTAGGGAAAATTTCCAAGGCCCCTGAGGACATCAATAGTGTAGGCCACCCTGGACTAAGAGGGGCTCTCTGACACCAGCGGAGCAACTATCTTCACTTAGACTCTCAGACAGTGTCCCCAGAGACAGAAGGTTGAAATGGACAGACCCCAGGCCCTAATCTGAACCTTAGCTTTGGTTTCCATGTGTCCGTCCTCAGAGGACTGTTTTCGTAGACGAGCACACGAAGCTTTTCCGAGGCACCAAACCAAACCTCTCTCGTCTCCACATGGGGAGCTTTCTTAATGGGGATGTATCAAACCCTTCAGGTAGGAGAGTTCCGCAGGGCCACTGAACATCATCATATTTCAATGTCTCCATGGACTCAAACGCACATTATGACGCATCCTCAGGAGAGGCCATTTCAACTCAGCCCCCTGGTAGCGTGCCCCAGAGGCAGCAGATCAAACATATCTTGTCTCTAATGGCCAAAGGGAATGCGAGGCATGCTGTACAGGGATCCATCCTTCGAACCATGCTCTCCAGTCCTCCCGAATGGTATTTTCTGGAGCCATGCAACAGGACACGAATGACCCGCAGAAGGAAACCTTGTGGTTTGGGGTAACCTCCAAACTCAGCGTGGGAAAACTTTCTTGGCCTCATGAGGCCCCGCGTTATCAAGGTGCCATCATGGACACATACTCCAGCCTCAGCCAACGTCTGATCCTCAGCCTGACTTCAGATGCTGGAGATTTTGATTCATCCTCTGCAGAGTGGGCCTGCTCTGCCCTTGGCTCCAATCCTCACGCTACCTTGTGTTTTCATTCTTCCGTCCTCACACTCCTGGCCCATAAACCCTCCCTACTGGGAATTCAGGGGCCACAATGAAGCACTCTGCCTGCCTCCAAGGACAAAAACATTGTCTATGGTGCTGCCCAGAAACCCCAAATGAGGATCAAACTGCTTGGCCCTCGGAAACACCCCAATTGCATAGGGTACCTTAAACACTGATGCTCTGTCACATAGAGCCTGAGCCCAGACCTTCCAACAGACACCGACACAGCTGGATGCACACCCATCACAGTGGACCCGCCAATGCTTTAGGCCACCATCCATTCCCAACCTGGGTTTTCAGTCATCGGAACCTAGACCTTATCTCCAATCCCTGCACAAGCGGTAACCTGATGCAAAAGTCAGAACCCCTCAATCCCCATGGCAAGAAACATTGATGCTGGCAGTGAGTCAAACCTACAGTGTAGGAGAAAACTGCATGGCCCATGATGCCACAACCATGCGTGAGGGCTGCCTTGGGCACAAACACACATTGTGACCCTCAGCGTGAGTACCTTATTCAAGTAATGCCTCTCAGTGACTGGACCAAGAGCCCGCATATGTGGCTTGCCATGCCCATAGGCACCCAGGACTAACTAGATGCTGTGTATTCCAGTTGAGGGAACCCACTGCTGTCTCTAGGCTCCCTCTCCTGGGGGGTTCACTGTGGCAGAAAACAGTACTCTTCCCTTCCCACAGAATGAAACCAAACACCTGGGTGCTTGGACAATCCCCTGAGAGGAAGGCTCTTCCTGGCCCCTGAAGCTACCCCTACCCTGAACCGCCATTGTGAACGCAACACCCAGAGACAAAAGCCTGAGCGACTGCCTCCCTCTTGCCCTCCTTTGATATCCAGAGGATCTCCCCTCACAGACTGGAAATCAGGACTGCCATTACCTTGGCCCCTAACTGAGCCAAGTTTGCTTTTTCAAACATCTGTCCCTACAGCCCTGGCCAACACAGCCTCTAGGCTGGGTCCTCTGGAGCCATACCACAGGACCGTGCCTGCTCTCTCCTGAGGATCTGTGTCCATTACTTTGGCCACACACCCCCAGAATATGAGAAAACTCAAGGCCCCGAGACATCCCAAAACTGGGAGCCCCCCTGGACACACAGGGGCTTTCGGACACAAGCTGAGCTGCTACCTCCACGAAGGCATGCACACAGATGTCAACAGAGATAGAAGGTTGAGCCGGACAGGCCCTTAGGCCCTACTCTCATCTCTAGCTTTGGTTTCCAGGTGTCACTCCTCAGAGGCTTTGGTTCGAAGAACAGGATATGGGCTTTCCTGAGGCACTGAACAGAACTCCTCTCGTCTCCACATGGGAAGCTTCCTTGTTGAATCCGTGTCAAACACCTCAGCTTGGAGAATCCTGCAGAGTCTCTGAGCCACCTCCACATTCCAAGGTCTCCCAGGCCACCAAGCCACAATAGGACTCATCTTCAGGAGAGTCCATTTCAACTCTCCCCTCTGGGTAGCTGACCCAGGAGCCCGCAGATTGAGACTGCCTTGTTCTGACTAAAGAGTGGGAATATGAGGTGGCGTTCTCAGGCATCCATGCTTAGACACCTGCTCTCGAGTCTTTACGTATGGGGCCTCCCGGAACCATCCATAAGGACTCGACTGTCGTGTAGAAATAAACCTTGAGGTTTGGAGTAGTTCACAAATCCCATGTTAGGAAAACCTCCCTGGCCTTATGAAGCCCCCACACCCTTCAGGAAGAGGCCATGCTGGACAAAAACTCTAGCCTAAGGCACGTCTCATAGTTGACATTACCTCAGTGCAGAAGATCTCGATTCAGCCTCTGCAGAGTGGGCCTGCCGTGGCCTCGGTCCCAAACCTCACACTAGCTTGTGTTTTCAGACTTCCTTCCTCACACTCCTGGTAAACAAGCCCTCCAGACTAGGTTCTCCAGAACCACAACCCAGCCCAGTGTCTGCCCAACGGAAGAAAAATATTTCCCTGTGGGGCTCTCCAGAAAACCCAGATGAGGATCAACTTGCTCGGGCCTCATGGTACCCGAACTGGATAGGCTGCTCTGGGCACTCATGCTCTGTCTGAAACAGCCTGAAGCCAGACGTCCAGACAGACAAGGATACAGCTGGCCGCACACCCAGCACTTCAGACACGCCATGGTCATATGCCGTCACATCTTCCTAACCTTGGTTTTCAGATATCTGAACCTAGATATAATATCAATTCTCCACACAGCTTGGTATCGCAAGCACAATACAGAAGTCCTCCTTTTCTATGTCTGTAAAGCTTGCTCTTGGCATGGAGTCACATCTTCAGGGTGGGAGAAACCGTCATGGACCCTGATGCCATGCCCAAACGTGAGTGCTGTTTGGGCAAAAATTCACACTGTGACCCTCAGCATGAGCCCCATATCAAAGAAAGGCCTGTCAGGGCCTGGACCAAGAGCCCGCACATGGGGCTTGCCAAGCCCCTATGCACCCAATCCTCCCCTGTGTTTGAGTTTTCCAGTCGCCCCGCCCCTACCTGGGGCTCTGCTCTGAAATCCCTTACTTGGATTGACATATGAGCCAGACAACACGACTCCACCCTTCCACAAAATGACCCCAAACTCTTGGGAGCTGGGACAAATTCCCAGAGAGGGATACTCATCCACAGTCCCTGAGGCCACCCCTCCAATCCACGGATATCCGGGACACAACATCCAGTGACAAAAGCCTGAAGGAACGCATTCCACTCGCCCTTGTTTCAGAGGCCCAGGAGCTCCCTCTCGGGCTGTACATCCGGCCTGCCATACCCCAGGTGCCACTCATAAGCTTAGTTTGTGTTTTCAGACTTCTGTGCCCACAGCCTGGACCCACACAACCTCCAGGCTAGGGCCTCTGGAGCCACAGCGAATATTGTGCCTGTCCTCTCCAAGGAAAGTGTGCGCAATCCATTGACCACACCGTACAGGTTAGGGAAAAGCTCCAAGGCCCCTGAGGCCATCAATAGTGTGGGCCACCCTGGACTATGAGGGGCTCTCTGACACCAGCGGATCAACTATCTCCACTTAGACTCTCAGACAGTGTCCCCAGAGACAAAAGGTTGAAATGGACAGGTCCCCAGGCCCTATTCTGAACCTTAGTTTTGGTTTCCATGTGTCCGTCCTCAGAGGACTGTTTTCGTAGACCAGCACACGGAGCTTTTCCGAGGCACCAAACCAAACCTCTCTCGTCTCCACATGGGGAGCTTTCTTACTGGGGATGTATCAAACCGTTCAGTTAGTAGAGTTCCGCAGGGCCACTGAACAACCAGCACATTCCAAGGTCTCCATGGACCCAAACGCACATTATGACGCATCCTCAGAAGAGGCCATTTCAACTCAGCCCACTGGGTAGCGTGCCCCAGAGGCAGCAGATCAAACATATCTTGTCGCTAATGGCCAATGGGAATGCGAGGCATGCTGTACAGGGATCCATCCTTCGAACCATGCTCTCCAGTCCTTCAGTATGGTATGTCCTGGAGCCATGCAACAGGACTCGAATGTCCTGCAGAAGGAAACCTTGTGGTTTGGGGCAACCTCCAAACTCAGCGTGGGAAAACTTCCTTGGCTTCATGAGGCCCCCGCATCATGAAGGTGCCATCATGGACACATACTCCAGCCTCAGCCAACGTCTAGTCCTCAGCCTGACTTCAGATGCAGGTGATTTTGATTCAGCCTCTGCAGAGTGGGCCTGTTCTGCCCTTGGCTCCAATCCTCACCCTAGCTTGTGTTTTCAGACTTCCGTCCTCTCACTTCTGGCCCAAGGCCCTCCCTTCTGGGAATTCTGAGGCCACAATGATGCACTCTGCCTGCCTCCCAGGAGAAAAACATTATCTATGGTGCTGCCCAGAAACCACAAATGAGGATCAAACTGCTTGGCCCTCGGCAACACCCCAATTGCATAGGCTACCTTAAACACTGATGCTCTGTCACATAGAGCCTGAGCCCAGACTTCCAACAGACACCGACCTAGCTGGCTGCACACCCAGCATATTGGACCCGCCACTGCCTTAGGCCACCATCCATTCCCACCCTGGGCTTTCAGTCATCGGAACCTAGACCTTATGTCCAATCCCTGCACAGAGGGGAACCTGATGCACAAGTCAGAACCTCTTCTTCCCCATGGCAAGAAACCGTGCTGCTGGCAGTGAGTCAAACCTTCAGTGTAGGAGAAAACGGCATGGCCCATGAGGCCCCGCACATGCGTGAGGGCCGCCTTGGGAACAAACACACATTGTGACCCTCAGCGTGAGTACCTTATTCAAGTAACGCTTCTTAGTGACTGGACCAAAGGACCTCATATGTGGCTTGCCTTGAGCATAGGCACCCAGGACTAACTCGATGGTGTGTATTCCAGTTGATGGAACCCACTGCTGTGCTCTAGATTCCCTCTCCTGGGGGGTCCCCTGTGGCAGAAAATAGTACTCTTCCCTTCCCACAGAATGAACCCAATCACTTGGGAGCTTGGACAATCCCCCGAGAGGAAGGCTTTTCCTCGGCAACTGAGGCAACCCCTACACTGAAGGGCCACAGTGAAAGTCATACCCAGAGACAAAAGCCTGAGCGACTTCCTCCCACTTGCCCTCCTTTGATATCCAGAGGATCTCCCCTCACGGACTGGAGATCAGGCCTTCCATCACCTTGGCCCCTAGCTGAGCCAAGTTTGCTTTTTCAGACATCTGTCCCCACAACCCTGGCAAACACAGCCTCTAGGCTGGGTCCTCTGGAGCCATACCACAGGACCGTGCTTACTGTCTCCTGGGAAACTGTGTCCATTCTTTTGGCCACACACCTCCAGAATATTGGAAACCTCAAGGCCCCCGAGGTCATCCCACTACTGGGAGCCTCCCTGGACACACAGGGGCATTTGGACACAAGCTGAGCAGCTACCTCCACGAAGGAATGCACACAGATGTCAACAGAGATAGAAGGTTGAGCCGGACAGGCCCTTAGGCCCTAATCTCAACTCTTGCTTTGGTTTCCAGGTGTCACTACTCAGAGTCTTTGGTTCGAAGAACAGGATATGGGGCTTTCGTGAGGCACTGAACAGAACTCCTCTCGTCTCCACATGGGAAGCTTCCTTGTTGGAGCCGTGTCAAACACCTCAGCTTGGAGAATCCTGAACCAACTGCACATTCCAAGGTCTCCCAGACCACCAAGCCACAGGAGGACTCATCTTCAGGAGAGTCCATTTCAACTCTCCCCTCTGGGTAGCTCTCCCAGGAGTTCGTAGATTGAGCCTGCCTGTCCTGACTAAAGAGTGGGAATATGAGGTGGCGTTCTCAGGCATCCATGCTTAGACACCTGCTATCGAGTCTTTCCGTATGGGGCCTCCTGGAACCATCCAATAGGACTCGACTGTCGTGCAGAAGGAAATCTTGAGGTGTGGAGTAGTTCACAAATCCCATCTTAGGAAAACTTCCCTGGCCTCATGAAGCCCCCACACCCCACCGGAAGAGGCCATGCTGGACAAAAACTCAAGCCTGAGGCACGTCTCATAGTTGACATGACCTCAGTGCAGGAGATCTCGATTCAGCCTCGACAGAGTGGGCCTGCCGTGCCCTCGGTCCCAAACCTCACGCTAGCTTGTGTTTTCAGACTTCCTTCCTCACACTCCTGGCAAACAAGCCCTCCGGACTAGGAACTCCAGAACCACAACCCAGCCCAGTGTCTGCCCAACGGAAGAAAAACGTTTCCCTGTGGGGCTCTCCAGAAAACCCAGATGAGGATCAACCTGCTCGGGCCTGGACGGTACCCGACCTGGATAGGCTGCTTTGGCATTCATGCTCTGTCTGACACAGCCTGAAGCCAGACGTCCAGACAGACAAGGAGACAACTGGCCGCACACCCAGCACTTCGGACACGCCATATTCTTATGCCGTCACCTCTTCCTAACCTTGGTTTCAGATATCTGAACCTAGACATTATTCCAATTCTCCACACAGCTGGGTATCGCAAGCACAAAACAGAAGTCCTGCTTCCCCATGGCTGTAAAGCTTTCTCTTGGCATGGAGTCACACCATCAGGGTGGGAGAAACCTTCAAGGCCCCTGATGCCACGCCCAAACTTGAGTGCTGCTTGGGCACAAATTCACACTGTGACCCTCAGCATGAGCCCCATGTCAAAAAAGGCCTGTCAGGGCCTGGAACAAGAGCCCGCATTTGAGGCTTGCCAAGCCCCTATGCACCCAATCCTCACCAGGGTTTGAGTTTTCCAGTCGCCCCGCCTGTACCTGGGGCTCTGCTCTGGAATCCCTTTCTTGGAGAGACACATGAGCTAGACAACACGACTCCACCCTTCCCACAAAATGACCCCAAACTCTTGGGAGCTGGGACAAATCCCCAGAGAGGGATACTCGTCCACAGTCGCTGAGGCCACCCCTCCAATCCACGGCTATTCCGGACACAACATCCAGAGACAAAAGCCTGAAGGAACGCATCCAACTCGCCCTTGTTTCAGAGGCCCAGGAGCTACATCTCGGGCTGTACATCCGGCCTGCCATACCCTGGGCGCCACTCATAAGCTGAGTTTGTGTTTTCAGACTTCTGTGTCCACAGCCTGGACCCACACAACCTCCAGGCTAGGGCCTCTGGAGCCACAGCGAAAGATTGTGCCTGCCCTCTCCAAGGAAAGTGTGCCCAATCCATTGAACACAACGCTACAGGTTAGGGAAAAGCTCCAAGGCCCCTGAGGCCATCAATAGTGTAGGCCACCCTGGACTATGAGGGGCTCTCTGACACCAGCGGCGCAAATATCTCCACTTAGACTTTCAGACAGTGTCCCCAGAGACAGAAGGTTGAAATGGACAGGCCCCCAGGCCCTAATCTGAACCGTAGCTTTGGTTTCCATGTGTCTGTCTTCAGAGGACTGTTTTCGTAGACCAGCACATGGAGCTTTTCCGAGGCACCAAACCAAACCTCTCTCGTCTCCACATGGGGAGCTTTCTTACTGGGGATGTATCAAACCGTTCAGTTAGGAGAGTACCGCATGGCCACTGAACAACCAGCACATTCTAAGGTCTCCATGGACCCAAATGCACATTATGACGCATCCTCAGAAGAGGCCATTTCAACTCAGCCCACTGGGTAGCGTGCCCCAGAGGCAGCAGATCAAACATATCTTGTCGCTAATGGCCAATGGGAATGCGAGGCATGCTGTACAGGAATCCCTCCTTCAAACCCTGCTCTACAGTCCTTCCGTATGGTATGTCCTGCAGCCATGCAACAGGACTCGAATGTCCCACAGAAGGAAACCTTGTGGTTTGGGGCAACCTCCAAACTCAGCGTGGGAAAACTTCCTTGGCCTCATGAGGCCCCCGCTTCATGAAGGTGCCATCATGGACACATACTCCAGTCTCAGCCAACGTCTGATCCTCAGCCTGACTTCAGATGCAGGAGATTTTGAATCAGCCTCTGCAGAGTGCGCCTGCTATGCTCTTGGCTCCAATCCTCACCCTAGCTTGTGTTTTTAGACTTCCGTTCTCTCACTTCCGGCCCACAAGCCCTCCCTCCTGGGAATTCTGGGGCCACAATGAAGCACTCTGCCTGCCTCCCAGGAGAAAAACATTGTCTATGGTGCTGCCCAGAAACCCCAAATGAGGATCAAACTGCTTGGCCCTCGGCAACACCCCAATTGCATAGGCTACCTTAAACACTGATGCTCTGTCGCAAATAGCCTGAGCCCAGACCTTCCAACAGAAACCGACACAGCTGGCTGCACACCCAGCACATTGGACCCGCCACTGCCTTAGGCCACCATCCATTCCCAACCTGGGTTTTCAGTCATCGGAACCTAGACCTTATCTCCAATCCCTGCACAGGGGGGAACCTAATGCACAAGTCAGAACCCCTCCTTCCCCTTGGCAATAAACCGTGCTGCTGGCAGTGAGTCAAAACTTCTTGTAGGAGAAAACGGCATGGCCCATGGGGCCACGCCCATGCGTGAAAGCTGCCTTGGGCACAAACACAGATTGTGACCCTCAGCTTGAGTACCTTATTCAAGTAACGCCTCTCAGTGACTGGACCAAGAGCCCGCATATGTGTCTTGCCTTGCCCATAGGCACCGAGTACTAACTAGATGCTGTGATCTCCAGTTGAGGGAACCCACTGCTTTGCTCTAGAGTCCCTCTCCTGGGGGGTCCCCTGTGTCAGAAAACAGTACTCTTCCCTTCCCACAGAATGAACCCAAACACTTGGGAGCTTGGACTATCCCCCGAGAGGAAGGCTCTTCCTCGGCCCCTGAAGCAACACCTAACCTGAACGGCCACTGTGAACGCAACACCCAGAGACAAAAGCCTGAGTGACTGCCTCCCACTTGCCCTCCTTTGATATCCAGAGGATCTCCCCTCAAGGACTGGAGATCAGGCCTGCCATTACCTTGGCCCCTAGCTGAGCCAAGTTTGCTTTTTCAGACATCTATCATCACAGCCCTGGCAAACACAGCCTCTAGGCTGGGTCCTCTGGAGCCATACCACAGGACCGTGCTTGCTCTCTCCTGGGAAACTGTGTCCATTCCTTTGGCCACACACCTCCAGAATATGAGAAACCTCAAGGCCCCCGAGGACATCCCACTACTGGGAGCCTCCCTGGACACACAGAGGCTTTCGGACACAAGCTGAGCAGCTACCTCCACGAAGGAATGCACACAGATGTCAACAGAGATAGAAGGTTGAGCCGGACAGGCCCTTAGGCCCTAATCTCAACTCTTGCTTTGGTTTCCAGGTGTCACTCCTCAGAGGCTTTGGTTCGAAGAAAAGAATATGGAGCTTTCCTTAGGCACTGAACAGAACTCCTCTCGTCTCCACATGGAAGCTTCCTTGTGGGAGCCGTGTAAAACACCTCAGCTTGGAGAATCCTGAGCCAACTGCACATTCCAAGGTCTCCCAGGCCAACAAAGCCACAGTAGGACTCATCTTCAGGAGAATCCATTTCAACTCTCCTTTCTGGGTAGCTCACCCAGGAGCCCGCAGATTGAGCCTGCCTTGTCCTGACTAAAGAGTGGGAATATGAGGTGGCGTTCCCAGGCATCCATGCTTAGACACCTGCTCTCGAGTCTTTCCGTATGGGGCCTCCTGGAACCATGCAATAGGACTCGACTGTCGTGCAGAAGGAAACCTTGAGGTTTGGAGTAGTTCACAAATCCCATCGTAGGCAAACCTCCCTGGCCTCATGAAGCCCCCACACCCTTCAGGAAGAGGCCATGCTGGACAAAAACTCTAGCCTGAGGCACGTCTCATAGTTGACATGACTTCAGTGCAGGAGATCTCGATTCAGCCTCTGCAGTGTGGGACTGCCGTGCCCTCGGTCCCAAACCTCATGCTAGCTTGTGTTTTCAGACTTCCTTCCTCACACTCCTGGCAAACAAGCCCTCCGGACTAGGAACTCCAGAACCACAACCAAGCCCAGTGTCTGCCCAATGGAAGAAAAACGTTTCCCTGTGGGGCTCTCCAGAAAACCCAGATGAGGATCAACCTGCTCGGGCCTCGACGGTACCCGACCTGGATAGTCTGCTCTGGGCACTCATGCTCTGTCTGACACAGCCTGAAGCCAGTCGTCCAGACAGACAAGGAGACAGCTAGCCGCACACCCAGCACTTCGGACACGCCATGGTCTTATGCCGTCACCTCTTCCTAACCTTGGTTTTCAGATATCTGAACCTAGACATTATATCAATTCTCCACACAGCTAGGTATCACAGGCACAAAACAGGACTCCTCCTCCCCATGGGTGTAAAGCATGCTCTTGGCATGGAGTCACACCTTCAGGGTGGGAGAAACCTTCAAGGCCCCTGATGCCACGCCCAATCTTGAGTGACTCTTGGGCTCAAATTCACACTGTGACACTCAGCATGAGCCCCATGTCATAGAAAGGCCTGTCAGGTCCTGGACCAAGAGCCCGCATATGGGATTTCCAAGCCCATATGCACCCATATCTCACCAGGGTTTGAGTTTTCCAGTCGCCTCGCCCGTACCTGGGGCTCTGCTAGGAATCCCTTTCTTGGAGTGACACATTAGCCAGACAACACGACTCCACCCTTCCCACAAAATGATCCCAAACTCTTGGGAGCTGGGACAAATCCCCACAGAGGGATTCTCGTCCACAGTCCCTGAGGCCACCCTCCAATCCACGGCTATTTCGGAGACAACATCCAGAGACAAAAGCCTGAAAGAACGCCTCACACTCGCCGTTGTTTCAGGTCCCAGGATCTCCCTCTCGGGCTGTACATCCGCCCTGCCATACCCTAGGCGCCACTCATAAGCTGAGTTTGTGTTTTCAGACTTCTGTGCCCACAGCCTGGACCCACACAACCTCCAGGCTAGGGCCTCTGGAGCCACAGCGAAAGATTGTGCCTGCCCTCTGCAAGGAAAGTGTGCCCAATCCATTGACCACAACCCTACAGGTTAGGGAAAATTTCCAAGGCCCCTGAGGACATCAATAGTGTAGGCCACCCTGGACTAAGAGGGGCTCTCTGACACCAGCGGAGCAACTATCTTCACTTAGACTCTCAGACAGTGTCCCCAGAGACAGAAGGTTGAAATGGACAGACCCCAGGCCCTAATCTGAACCTTAGCTTTGGTTTCCATGTGTCCGTCCTCAGAGGACTGTTTTCGTAGACGAGCACACGAAGCTTTTCCGAGGCACCAAACCAAACCTCTCTCGTCTCCACATGGGGAGCTTTCTTAATGGGGATGTATCAAACCCTTCAGGTAGGAGAGTTCCGCAGGGCCACTGAACATCATCATATTTCAATGTCTCCATGGACTCAAACGCACATTATGACGCATCCTCAGGATAGGCCATTTCAACTCAGCCCCCTGGTAGCGTGCCCCAGAGGCAGCAGATCAAACATATCTTGTCTCTAATGGCCAAAGGGAATGCGAGGCATGCTGTACAGGGATCCATCCTTCGAACCATGCTCTCCAGTCCTCCCGAATGGTATTTTCTGGAGCCATGCAACAGGACACGAATGACCCGCAGAAGGAAACCTTGTGGTTTGGGGTAACCTCCAAACTCAGCGTGGGAAAACTTTCTTGGCCTCATGAGGCCCCGCGTTATCAAGGTGCCATCATGGACACATACTCCAGCCTCAGCCAACGTCTGATCCTCAGCCTGACTTCAGATGCTGGAGATTTTGATTCATCCTCTGCAGAGTGGGCCTGCTCTGCCCTTGGCTCCAATCCTCACGCTACCTTGTGTTTTCATTCTTCCGTCCTCACACTCCTGGCCCATAAACCCTCCCTACTGGGAATTCAGGGGCCACAATGAAGCACTCTGCCTGCCTCCAAGGACAAAAACATTGTCTATGGTGCTGCCCAGAAACCCCAAATGAGGATCAAACTGCTTGGCCCTCGGAAACACCCCAATTGCATAGGGTACCTTAAACACTGATGCTCTGTCACATAGAGCCTGAGCCCAGACCTTCCAACAGACACCGACACAGCTGGATGCACACCCATCACAGTGGACCCGCCAATGCTTTAGGCCACCATCCATTCCCAACCTGGGTTTTCAGTCATCGGAACCTAGACCTTATCTCCAATCCCTGCACAAGCGGTAACCTGATGCAAAAGTCAGAACCCCTCAATCCCCATGGCAAGAAACATTGATGCTGGCAGTGAGTCAAACCTACAGTGTAGGAGAAAACTGCATGGCCCATGATGCCACAACCATGCGTGAGGGCTGCCTTGGGCACAAACACACATTGTGACCCTCAGCGTGAGTACCTTATTCAAGTAATGCCTCTCAGTGACTGGACCAAGAGCCCGCATATGTGGCTTGCCATGCCCATAGGCACCCAGGACTAACTAGATGCTGTGTATTCCAGTTGAGGGAACCCACTGCTGTCTCTAGGCTCCCTCTCCTGGGGGGTTCACTGTGGCAGAAAACAGTACTCTTCCCTTCCCACAGAATGAAACCAAACACCTGGGTGCTTGGACAATCCCCTGAGAGGAAGGCTCTTCCTGGCCCCTGAAGCTACCCCTACCCTGAACCGCCATTGTGAACGCAACACCCAGAGACAAAAGCCTGAGCGACTGCCTCCCTCTTGCCCTCCTTTGATATCCAGAGGATCTCCCCTCACAGACTGGAAATCAGGACTGCCATTACCTTGGCCCCTAACTGAGCCAAGTTTGCTTTTTCAAACATCTGTCCCTACAGCCCTGGCCAACACAGCCTCTAGGCTGGGTCCTCTGGAGCCATACCACAGGACCGTGCCTGCTCTCTCCTGAGGATCTGTGTCCATTACTTTGGCCACACACCCCCAGAATATGAGAAAACTCAAGGCCCCGAGACATCCCAAAACTGGGAGCCCCCCTGGACACACAGGGGCTTTCGGACACAAGCTGAGCTGCTACCTCCACGAAGGCATGCACACAGATGTCAACAGAGATAGAAGGTTGAGCCGGACAGGCCCTTAGGCCCTACTCTCATCTCTAGCTTTGGTTTCCAGGTGTCACTCCTCAGAGGCTTTGGTTCGAAGAACAGGATATGGGCTTTCCTGAGGCACTGAACAGAACTCCTCTCGTCTCCACATGGGAAGCTTCCTTGTTGAATCCGTGTCAAACACCTCAGCTTGGAGAATCCTGCAGAGTCTCTGAGCCACCTCCACATTCCAAGGTCTCCCAGGCCACCAAGCCACAATAGGACTCATCTTCAGGAGAGTCCATTTCAACTCTCCCCTCTGGGTAGCTGACCCAGGAGCCCGCAGATTGAGACTGCCTTGTTCTGACTAAAGAGTGGGAATATGAGGTGGCGTTCTCAGGCATCCATGCTTAGACACCTGCTCTCGAGTCTTTACGTATGGGGCCTCCCGGAACCATCCATAAGGACTCGACTGTCGTGTAGAAATAAACCTTGAGGTTTGGAGTAGTTCACAAATCCCATGTTAGGAAAACCTCCCTGGCCTTATGAAGCCCCCACACCCTTCAGGAAGAGGCCATGCTGGACAAAAACTCTAGCCTAAGGCACGTCTCATAGTTGACATTACCTCAGTGCAGAAGATCTCGATTCAGCCTCTGCAGAGTGGGCCTGCCGTGGCCTCGGTCCCAAACCTCACACTAGCTTGTGTTTTCAGACTTCCTTCCTCACACTCCTGGTAAACAAGCCCTCCAGACTAGGTTCTCCAGAACCACAACCCAGCCCAGTGTCTGCCCAACGGAAGAAAAATATTTCCCTGTGGGGCTCTCCAGAAAACCCAGATGAGGATCAACTTGCTCGGGCCTCATGGTACCCGAACTGGATAGGCTGCTCTGGGCACTCATGCTCTGTCTGAAACAGCCTGAAGCCAGACGTCCAGACAGACAAGGATACAGCTGGCCGCACACCCAGCACTTCAGACACGCCATGGTCATATGCCGTCACATCTTCCTAACCTTGGTTTTCAGATATCTGAACCTAGATATAATATCAATTCTCCACACAGCTTGGTATCGCAAGCACAATACAGAAGTCCTCCTTTTCTATGTCTGTAAAGCTTGCTCTTGGCATGGAGTCACATCTTCAGGGTGGGAGAAACCGTCATGGACCCTGATGCCATGCCCAAACGTGAGTGCTGTTTGGGCAAAAATTCACACTGTGACCCTCAGCATGAGCCCCATATCAAAGAAAGGCCTGTCAGGGCCTGGACCAAGAGCCCGCACATGGGGCTTGCCAAGCCCCTATGCACCCAATCCTCCCCTGTGTTTGAGTTTTCCAGTCGCCCCGCCCCTACCTGGGGCTCTGCTCTGAAATCCCTTACTTGGATTGACATATGAGCCAGACAACACGACTCCACCCTTCCACAAAATGACCCCAAACTCTTGGGAGCTGGGACAAATTCCCAGAGAGGGATACTCATCCACAGTCCCTGAGGCCACCCCTCCAATCCACGGATATCCGGGACACAACATCCAGTGACAAAAGCCTGAAGGAACGCATTCCACTCGCCCTTGTTTCAGAGGCCCAGGAGCTCCCTCTCGGGCTGTACATCCGGCCTGCCATACCCCAGGTGCCACTCATAAGCTTAGTTTGTGTTTTCAGACTTCTGTGCCCACAGCCTGGACCCACACAACCTCCAGGCTAGGGCCTCTGGAGCCACAGCGAATATTGTGCCTGTCCTCTCCAAGGAAAGTGTGCGCAATCCATTGACCACACCGTACAGGTTAGGGAAAAGCTCCAAGGCCCCTGAGGCCATCAATAGTGTGGGCCACCCTGGACTATGAGGGGCTCTCTGACACCAGCGGATCAACTATCTCCACTTAGACTCTCAGACAGTGTCCCCAGAGACAAAAGGTTGAAATGGACAGGTCCCCAGGCCCTATTCTGAACCTTAGTTTTGGTTTCCATGTGTCCGTCCTCAGAGGACTGTTTTCGTAGACCAGCACACGGAGCTTTTCCGAGGCACCAAACCAAACCTCTCTCGTCTCCACATGGGGAGCTTTCTTACTGGGGATGTATCAAACCGTTCAGTTAGTAGAGTTCCGCAGGGCCACTGAACAACCAGCACATTCCAAGGTCTCCATGGACCCAAACGCACATTATGACGCATCCTCAGAAGAGGCCATTTCAACTCAGCCCACTGGGTAGCGTGCCCCAGAGGCAGCAGATCAAACATATCTTGTCGCTAATGGCCAATGGGAATGCGAGGCATGCTGTACAGGGATCCATCCTTCGAACCATGCTCTCCAGTCCTTCAGTATGGTATGTCCTGGAGCCATGCAACAGGACTCGAATGTCCTGCAGAAGGAAACCTTGTGGTTTGGGGCAACCTCCAAACTCAGCGTGGGAAAACTTCCTTGGCTTCATGAGGCCCCCGCATCATGAAGGTGCCATCATGGACACATACTCCAGCCTCAGCCAACGTCTAGTCCTCAGCCTGACTTCAGATGCAGGTGATTTTGATTCAGCCTCTGCAGAGTGGGCCTGTTCTGCCCTTGGCTCCAATCCTCACCCTAGCTTGTGTTTTCAGACTTCCGTCCTCTCACTTCTGGCCCAAGGCCCTCCCTTCTGGGAATTCTGAGGCCACAATGATGCACTCTGCCTGCCTCCCAGGAGAAAAACATTATCTATGGTGCTGCCCAGAAACCACAAATGAGGATCAAACTGCTTGGCCCTCGGCAACACCCCAATTGCATAGGCTACCTTAAACACTGATGCTCTGTCACATAGAGCCTGAGCCCAGACTTCCAACAGACACCGACCTAGCTGGCTGCACACCCAGCATATTGGACCCGCCACTGCCTTAGGCCACCATCCATTCCCACCCTGGGCTTTCAGTCATCGGAACCTAGACCTTATGTCCAATCCCTGCACAGAGGGGAACCTGATGCACAAGTCAGAACCTCTTCTTCCCCATGGCAAGAAACCGTGCTGCTGGCAGTGAGTCAAACCTTCAGTGTAGGAGAAAACGGCATGGCCCATGAGGCCCCGCACATGCGTGAGGGCCGCCTTGGGAACAAACACACATTGTGACCCTCAGCGTGAGTACCTTATTCAAGTAACGCTTCTTAGTGACTGGACCAAAGGACCTCATATGTGGCTTGCCTTGCGCATAGGCACCCAGGACTAACTAGATGGTGTGTATTCCAGTTGATGGAACCCACTGCTGTGCTCTAGATTCCCTCTCCTGGGGGGTCCCCTGTGGCAGAAAATAGTACTCTTCCCTTCCCACAGAATGAACCCAATCACTTGGGAGCTTGGACAATCCCCCGAGAGGAAGGCTTTTCCTCGGCAACTGAGGCAACCCCTACACTGAAGGGCCACAGTGAAAGTCATACCCAGAGACAAAAGCCTGAGCGACTTCCTCCCACTTGCCCTCCTTTGATATCCAGAGGATCTCCCCTCACGGACTGGAGATCAGGCCTTCCATCACCTTGGCCCCTAGCTGAGCCAAGTTTGCTTTTTCAGACATCTGTCCCCACAACCCTGGCAAACACAGCCTCTAGGCTGGGTCCTCTGGAGCCATACCACAGGACCGTGCTTACTGTCTCCTGGGAAACTGTGTCCATTCTTTTGGCCACACACCTCCAGAATATTGGAAACCTCAAGGCCCCCGAGGTCATCCCACTACTGGGAGCCTCCCTGGACACACAGGGGCATTTGGACACAAGCTGAGCAGCTACCTCCACGAAGGAATGCACACAGATGTCAACAGAGATAGAAGGTTGAGCCGGACAGGCCCTTAGGCCCTAATCTCAACTCTTGCTTTGGTTTCCAGGTGTCACTCCTCAGAGTCTTTGGTTCGAAGAACAGGATATGGGGCTTTCGTGAGGCACTGAACAGAACTCCTCTCGTCTCCACATGGGAAGCTTCCTTGTTGGAGCCGTGTCAAACACCTCAGCTTGGAGAATCCTGAACCAACTGCACATTCCAAGGTCTCCCAGACCACCAAGCCACAGGAGGACTCATCTTCAGGAGAGTCCATTTCAACTCTCCCCTCTGGGTAGCTCTCCCAGGAGTTCGTAGATTGAGCCTGCCTGTCCTGACTAAAGAGTGGGAATATGAGGTGGCGTTCTCAGGCATCCATGCTTAGACACCTGCTATCGAGTCTTTCCGTATGGGGCCTCCTGGAACCATCCAATAGGACTCGACTGTCGTGCAGAAGGAAATCTTGAGGTGTGGAGTAGTTCACAAATCCCATCTTAGGAAAACTTCCCTGGCCTCATGAAGCCCCCACACCCCACCGGAAGAGGCCATGCTGGACAAAAACTCAAGCCTGAGGCACGTCTCATAGTTGACATGACCTCAGTGCAGGAGATCTCGATTCAGCCTCGACAGAGTGGGCCTGCCGTGCCCTCGGTCCCAAACCTCACGCTAGCTTGTGTTTTCAGACTTCCTTCCTCACACTCCTGGCAAACAAGCCCTCCGGACTAGGAACTCCAGAACCACAACCCAGCCCAGTGTCTGCCCAACGGAAGAAAAACGTTTCCCTGTGGGGCTCTCCAGAAAACCCAGATGAGGATCAACCTGCTCGGGCCTGGACGGTACCCGACCTGGATAGGCTGCTTTGGCATTCATGCTCTGTCTGACACAGCCTGAAGCCAGACGTCCAGACAGACAAGGAGACAGCTGGCCGCACACCCAGCACTTCGGACACGCCATATTCTTATGCCGTCACCTCTTCCTAACCTTGGTTTCAGATATCTGAACCTAGACATTATTCCAATTCTCCACACAGCTGGGTATCGCAAGCACAAAACAGAAGTCCTGCTTCCCCATGGCTGTAAAGCTTTCTCTTGGCATGGAGTCACACCATCAGGGTGGGAGAAACCTTCAAGGCCCCTGATGCCACGCCCAAACTTGAGTGCTGCTTGGGCACAAATTCACACTGTGACCCTCAGCATGAGCCCCATGTCAAAAAAGGCCTGTCAGGGCCTGGAACAAGAGCCCGCATTTGAGGCTTGCCAAGCCCCTATGCACCCAATCCTCACCAGGGTTTGAGTTTTCCAGTCGCCCCGCCTGTACCTGGGGCTCTGCTCTGGAATCCCTTTCTTGGAGAGACACATGAGCTAGACAACACGACTCCACCCTTCCCACAAAATGACCCCAAACTCTTGGGAGCTGGGACAAATCCCCAGAGAGGGATACTCGTCCACAGTCGCTGAGGCCACCCCTCCAATCCACGGCTATTCCGGACACAACATCCAGAGACAAAAGCCTGAAGGAACGCATCCAACTCGCCCTTGTTTCAGAGGCCCAGGAGCTACATCTCGGGCTGTACATCCGGCCTGCCATACCCTGGGCGCCACTCATAAGCTGAGTTTGTGTTTTCAGACTTCTGTGTCCACAGCCTGGACCCACACAACCTCCAGGCTAGGGCCTCTGGAGCCACAGCGAAAGATTGTGCCTGCCCTCTCCAAGGAAAGTGTGCCCAATCCATTGAACACAACGCTACAGGTTAGGGAAAAGCTCCAAGGCCCCTGAGGCCATCAATAGTGTAGGCCACCCTGGACTATGAGGGGCTCTCTGACACCAGCGGCGCAAATATCTCCACTTAGACTTTCAGACAGTGTCCCCAGAGACAGAAGGTTGAAATGGACAGGCCCCCAGGCCCTAATCTGAACCGTAGCTTTGGTTTCCATGTGTCCGTCTTCAGAGGACTGTTTTCGTAGACCAGCACATGGAGCTTTTCCGAGGCACCAAACCAAACCTCTCTCGTCTCCACATGGGGAGCTTTCTTACTGGGGATGTATCAAACCGTTCAGTTAGGAGAGTACCGCAAGGCCACTGAACAACCAGCACATTCTAAGGTCTCCATGGACCCAAATGCACATTATGACGCATCCTCAGAAGAGGCCATTTCAACTCAGCCCACTGGGTAGCGTGCCCCAGAGGCAGCAGATCAAACATATCTTGTCGCTAATGGCCAATGGGAATGCGAGGCATGCTGTACAGGAATCCCTCCTTCAAACCCTGCTCTACAGTCCTTCCGGATGGTATGTCCTGCAGCCATGCAACAGGACTCGAATGTCCCACAGAAGGAAACCTTGTGGTTTGGGGCAACCTCCAAACTCAGCGTGGGAAAACTTCCTTGGCCTCATGAGGCCCCCGCTTCATGAAGGTGCCATCATGGACACATACTCCAGTCTCAGCCAACGTCTGATCCTCAGCCTGACTTCAGATGCAGGAGATTTTGAATCAGCCTCTGCAGAGTGCGCCTGCTATGCTCTTGGCTCCAATCCTCACCCTAGCTTGTGTTTTTAGACTTCCGTTTTCTCACTTCCAGCCCACAAGCCCTCCCTCCTGGGAATTCTGGGGCCACAATGAAGCACTCTGCCTGCCTCCCAGGAGAAAAACATTGTCTATGGTGCTGCCCAGAAACCCCAAATGAGGATCAAACTGCTTGGCCCTCGGCAACACCCCAATTGCATAGGCTACCTTAAACACTGATGCTCTGTCGCAAATAGCCTGAGCCCAGACCTTCCAACAGAAACCGACACAGCTGGCTGCACACCCAGCACATTGGACCCGCCACTGCCTTAGGCCACCATCCATTCCCAACCTGGGTTTTCAGTCATCGGAACCTAGACCTTATCTCCAATCCCTGCACAGGGGGGAACCTAATGCACAAGTCAGAACCCCTCCTTCCCCTTGGCAATAAACCGTGCTGCTGGCAGTGAGTCAAAACTTCTTGTAGGAGAAAACGGCATGGCCCATGGGGCCACGCCCATGCGTGAAAGCTGCCTTGGGCACAAACACAGATTGTGACCCTCAGCTTGAGTACCTTATTCAAGTAACGCCTCTCAGTGACTGGACCAAGAGCCCGCATATGTGTCTTGCCTTGCCCATAGGCACCGAGTACTAACTAGATGCTGTGATCTCCAGTTGAGGGAACCCACTGCTTTGCTCTAGAGTCCCTCTCCTGGGGGGTCCCCTGTGTCAGAAAACAGTACTCTTCCCTTCCCACAGAATGAACCCAAACACTTGGGAGCTTGGACTATCCCCCGAGAGGAAGGCTCTTCCTCGGCCCCTGAAGCAACACCTAACCTGAACGGCCACTGTGAACGCAACACCCAGAGACAAAAGCCTGAGTGACTGCCTCCCACTTGCCCTCCTTTGATATCCAGAGGATCTCCCCTCAAGGACTGGAGATCAGGCCTGCCATTACCTTGGCCCCTAGCTGAGCCAAGTTTGCTTTTTCAGACATCTATCATCACAGCCCTGGCAAACACAGCCTCTAGGCTGGGTCCTCTGGAGCCATACCACAGGACCGTGCTTGCTCTCTCCTGGGAAACTGTGTCCATTCCTTTGGCCACACACCTCCAGAATATGAGAAACCTCAAGGCCCCCGAGGACATCCCACTACTGGGAGCCTCCCTGGACACACAGAGGCTTTCGGACACAAGCTGAGCAGCTACCTCCACGAAGGAATGCACACAGATGTCAACAGAGATAGAAGGTTGAGCCGGACAGGCCCTTAGGCCCTAATCTCAACTCTTGCTTTGGTTTCCAGGTGTCACTCCTCAGAGGCTTTGGTTCGAAGAAAAGAATATGGAGCTTTCCTTAGGCACTGAACAGAACTCCTCTCGTCTCCACATGGAAGCTTCCTTGTGGGAGCCGTGTAAAACACCTCAGCTTGGAGAATCCTGAGCCAACTGCACATTCCAAGGTCTCCCAGGCCAACAAAGCCACAGTAGGACTCATCTTCAGGAGAGTCCATTTCAACTCTCCTTTCTGGGTAGCTCACCCAGGAGCCCGCAGATTGAGCCTGCCTTGTCCTGACTAAAGAGTGGGAATATGAGGTGGCGTTCCCAGGCATCCATGCTTAGACACCTGCTCTCGAGTCTTTCCGTATGGGGCCTCCTGGAACCATGCAATAGGACTCGACTGTCGTGCAGAAGGAAACCTTGAGGTTTGGAGTAGTTCACAAATCCCATCGTAGGCAAACCTCCCTGGCCTCATGAAGCCCCCACACCCTTCAGGAAGAGGCCATGCTGGACAAAAACTCTAGCCTGAGGCACGTCTCATAGTTGACATGACTTCAGTGCAGGAGATCTCGATTCAGCCTCTGCAGTGTGGGACTGCCGTGCCCTCGGTCCCAAACCTCATGCTAGCTTGTGTTTTCAGACTTCCTTCCTCACACTCCTGGCAAACAAGCCCTCCGGACTAGGAACTCCAGAACCACAACCAAGCCCAGTGTCTGCCCAATGGAAGAAAAACGTTTCCCTGTGGGGCTCTCCAGAAAACCCAGATGAGGATCAACCTGCTCGGGCCTCGACGGTACCCGACCTGGATAGTCTGCTCTGGGCACTCATGCTCTGTCTGACACAGCCTGAAGCCAGTCGTCCAGACAGACAAGGAGACAGCTAGCCGCACACCCAGCACTTCGGACACGCCATGGTCTTATGCCGTCACCTCTTCCTAACCTTGGTTTTCAGATATCTGAACCTAGACATTATATCAATTCTCCACACAGCTAGGTATCACAGGCACAAAACAGGACTCCTCCTCCCCATGGGTGTAAAGCATGCTCTTGGCATGGAGTCACACCTTCAGGGTGGGAGAAACCTTCAAGGCCCCTGATGCCACGCCCAATCTTGAGTGATTCTTGGGCTCAAATTCACACTGTGACACTCAGCATGAGCCCCATGTCATAGAAAGGCCTGTCAGGTCCTGGACCAAGAGCCCGCATATGGGATTTCCAAGCCCATATGCACCCATATCTCACCAGGGTTTGAGTTTTCCAGTCGCCTCGCCCGTACCTGGGGCTCTGCTAGGAATCCCTTTCTTGGAGTGACACATGAGCCAGACAACACGACTCCACCCTTCCCACAAAATGATCCCAAACTCTTGGGAGCTGGGACAAATCCCCACAGAGGGATTCTCGTCCACAGTCCCTGAGGCCACCCTCCAATCCACGGCTATTTCGGAGACAACATCCAGAGACAAAAGCCTGAAAGAACGCCTCACACTCGCCATTGTTTCAGGTCCCAGGATCTCCCTCTCGGGCTGTACATCCGCCCTGCCATACCCTAGGCGCCACTCATAAGCTGAGTTTGTGTTTTCAGACTTCTGTGCCCACAGCCTGGACCCACACAACCTCCAGGCTAGGGCCTCTGGAGCCACAGCGAAAGATTGTGCCTGCCCTCTGCAAGGAAAGTGTGCCCAATCCATTGACCACAACCCTACAGGTTAGGGAAAATTTCCAAGGCCCCTGAGGACATCAATAGTGTAGGCCACCCTGGACTAAGAGGGGCTCTCTGACACCAGCGGAGCAACTATCTTCACTTAGACTCTCAGACAGTGTCCCCAGAGACAGAAGGTTGAAATGGACAGACCCCAGGCCCTAATCTGAACCTTAGCTTTGGTTTCCATGTGTCCGTCCTCAGAGGACTGTTTTCGTAGACGAGCACACGAAGCTTTTCCGAGGCACCAAACCAAACCTCTCTCGTCTCCACATGGGGAGCTTTCTTAATGGGGATGTATCAAACCCTTCAGGTAGGAGAGTTCCGCAGGGCCACTGAACATCATCATATTTCAATGTCTCCATGGACTCAAACGCACATTATGACGCATCCTCAGGAGAGGCCATTTCAACTCAGCCCCCTGGTAGCGTGCCCCAGAGGCAGCAGATCAAACATATCTTGTCTCTAATGGCCAAAGGGAATGCGAGGCATGCTGTACAGGGATCCATCCTTCGAACCATGCTCTCCAGTCCTCCCGAATGGTATTTTCTGGAGCCATGCAACAGGACACGAATGACCCGCAGAAGGAAACCTTGTGGTTTGGGGTAACCTCCAAACTCAGCGTGGGAAAACTTTCTTGGCCTCATGAGGCCCCGCGTTATCAAGGTGCCATCATGGACACATACTCCAGCCTCAGCCAACGTCTGATCCTCAGCCTGACTTCAGATGCTGGAGATTTTGATTCATCCTCTGCAGAGTGGGCCTGCTCTGCCCTTGGCTCCAATCCTCACGCTACCTTGTGTTTTCATTCTTCCGTCCTCACACTCCTGGCCCATAAACCCTCCCTACTGGGAATTCAGGGGCCACAATGAAGCACTCTGCCTGCCTCCAAGGACAAAAACATTGTCTATGGTGCTGCCCAGAAACCCCAAATGAGGATCAAACTGCTTGGCCCTCGGAAACACCCCAATTGCATAGGGTACCTTAAACACTGATGCTCTGTCACATAGAGCCTGAGCCCAGACCTTCCAACAGACACCGACACAGCTGGATGCACACCCATCACAGTGGACCCGCCAATGCTTTAGGCCACCATCCATTCCCAACCTGGGTTTTCAGTCATCGGAACCTAGACCTTATCTCCAATCCCTGCACAAGCGGTAACCTGATGCAAAAGTCAGAACCCCTCAATCCCCATGGCAAGAAACATTGATGCTGGCAGTGAGTCAAACCTACAGTGTAGGAGAAAACTGCATGGCCCATGATGCCACAACCATGCGTGAGGGCTGCCTTGGGCACAAACACACATTGTGACCCTCAGCGTGAGTACCTTATTCAAGTAATGCCTCTCAGTGACTGGACCAAGAGCCCGCATATGTGGCTTGCCATGCCCATAGGCACCCAGGACTAACTAGATGCTGTGTATTCCAGTTGAGGGAACCCACTGCTGTCTCTAGGCTCCCTCTCCTGGGGGGTTCACTGTGGCAGAAAACAGTACTCTTCCCTTCCCACAGAATGAAACCAAACACCTGGGTGCTTGGACAATCCCCTGAGAGGAAGGCTCTTCCTGGCCCCTGAAGCTACCCCTACCCTGAACCGCCATTGTGAACGCAACACCCAGAGACAAAAGCCTGAGCGACTGCCTCCCTCTTGCCCTCCTTTGATATCCAGAGGATCTCCCCTCACAGACTGGAAATCAGGACTGCCATTACCTTGGCCCCTAACTGAGCCAAGTTTGCTTTTTCAAACATCTGTCCCTACAGCCCTGGCCAACACAGCCTCTAGGCTGGGTCCTCTGGAGCCATACCACAGGACCGTGCCTGCTCTCTCCTGAGGATCTGTGTCCATTACTTTGGCCACACACCCCCAGAATATGAGAAAACTCAAGGCCCCGAGACATCCCAAAACTGGGAGCCCCCCTGGACACACAGGGGCTTTCGGACACAAGCTGAGCTGCTACCTCCACGAAGGCATGCACACAGATGTCAACAGAGATAGAAGGTTGAGCCGGACAGGCCCTTAGGCCCTACTCTCATCTCTAGCTTTGGTTTCCAGGTGTCACTCCTCAGAGGCTTTGGTTCGAAGAACAGGATATGGGCTTTCCTGAGGCACTGAACAGAACTCCTCTCGTCTCCACATGGGAAGCTTCCTTGTTGAATCCGTGTCAAACACCTCAGCTTGGAGAATCCTGCAGAGTCTCTGAGCCACCTCCACATTCCAAGGTCTCCCAGGCCACCAAGCCACAATAGGACTCATCTTCAGGAGAGTCCATTTCAACTCTCCCCTCTGGGTAGCTGACCCAGGAGCCCGCAGATTGAGACTGCCTTGTTCTGACTAAAGAGTGGGAATATGAGGTGGCGTTCTCAGGCATCCATGCTTAGACACCTGCTCTCGAGTCTTTACGTATGGGGCCTCCCGGAACCATCCATAAGGACTCGACTGTCGTGTAGAAATAAACCTTGAGGTTTGGAGTAGTTCACAAATCCCATGTTAGGAAAACCTCCCTGGCCTTATGAAGCCCCCACACCCTTCAGGAAGAGGCCATGCTGGACAAAAACTCTAGCCTAAGGCACGTCTCATAGTTGACATTACCTCAGTGCAGAAGATCTCGATTCAGCCTCTGCAGAGTGGGCCTGCCGTGGCCTCGGTCCCAAACCTCACACTAGCTTGTGTTTTCAGACTTCCTTCCTCACACTCCTGGTAAACAAGCCCTCCAGACTAGGTTCTCCAGAACCACAACCCAGCCCAGTGTCTGCCCAACGGAAGAAAAATATTTCCCTGTGGGGCTCTCCAGAAAACCCAGATGAGGATCAACTTGCTCGGGCCTCATGGTACCCGAACTGGATAGGCTGCTCTGGGCACTCATGCTCTGTCTGAAACAGCCTGAAGCCAGACGTCCAGACAGACAAGGATACAGCTGGCCGCACACCCAGCACTTCAGACACGCCATGGTCATATGCCGTCACATCTTCCTAACCTTGGTTTTCAGATATCTGAACCTAGATATAATATCAATTCTCCACACAGCTTGGTATCACAAGCACAATACAGAAGTCCTCCTTTTCTATGTCTGTAAAGCTTGCTCTTGGCATGGAGTCACATCTTCAGGGTGGGAGAAACCGTCATGGACCCTGATGCCATGCCCAAACGTGAGTGCTGTTTGGGCAAAAATTCACACTGTGACCCTCAGCATGAGCCCCATATCAAAGAAAGGCCTGTCAGGGCCTGGACCAAGAGCCCGCACATGGGGCTTGCCAAGCCCCTATGCACCCAATCCTCCCCTGTGTTTGAGTTTTCCAGTCGCCCCGCCCCTACCTGGGGCTCTGCTCTGAAATCCCTTACTTGGATTGACATATGAGCCAGACAACACGACTCCACCCTTCCACAAAATGACCCCAAACTCTTGGGAGCTGGGACAAATTCCCAGAGAGGGATACTCATCCACAGTCCCTGAGGCCACCCCTCCAATCCACGGATATCCGGGACACAACATCCAGTGACAAAAGCCTGAAGGAACGCATTCCACTCGCCCTTGTTTCAGAGGCCCAGGAGCTCCCTCTCGGGCTGTACATCCGGCCTGCCATACCCCAGGTGCCACTCATAAGCTTAGTTTGTGTTTTCAGACTTCTGTGCCCACAGCCTGGACCCACACAACCTCCAGGCTAGGGCCTCTGGAGCCACAGCGAAAGATTGTGCCTGCCCTCTCCAAGGAAAGTGTGCCCAATCCATTGACCACAACCCTCCAGGTTAGGGAAATGCTCCAAGGCCCCTGAGGCCATCAATAGTGTAGTCCACCCTGGACTAAGAGGGGCTCTCTGACACAAGCGGAGTAACTATTTCCACTTAGACTCTCAGACAGTGTCTCCAGAGACAGAAGGTTGAAATGGACAGGCCCCCAGGCCCTATTCTGAACCTTAGCTTTGGTTTCCATGTGTCTGTCCTCAGAGGTCTGTTTTCGTAGACCAGCACCCGGGGCTTTTCCGAGGCACCAAACCAAACCTCTCTTGTTTCCACATGGGGAGCTTTCTTGCTGGGGTATATCAAAGCCTTCAGGTAGGAGAGTTCTACAGGGCCTCTGAACAATCAGCACATTCCAAGGTCTCCATGGACCCAAACGCACATTATGACGCATCCTCAGGAGAGGCCATTTCAACTCAGCCCCCTGGGAAGCGTGCCCCAGAGGCAGCAGGTCAAACATATCTTTTCGCTAATGGCCAATGGGAATGCGAGGCATGCTGTACAGGGATCCATCCTTCGAACCCTGCTCTCCAGTCCTTCCGTAGGGTATGTCCTGGAGCCATGCAACAGGACTCGAATGTCCCGCAGAAGGAAACCTTGTGGTTTGGGGCAACCTCCAAACTCAGCGTGGGAAAAGTTCCTTGGCCTCATGGGGCCCAAGCTTCATGAAGGTGCCATCATGGACACATACTCCAGCCTCAGCCAACGTCTGATCTTCAGCCTGACTTCAGATGCAGGAGATTTTGATTCAGCCTATGCAGAGTGGGCCTGCTCTGCCCTTGGCTACAATCCTCACACTAGCTTGTGTTTTCAGACTTCCGTCCTCACACACCTGGTCCACAAACCCTCCCTACTGGGAATTCTGGGGCCACAGTGAACACTCTGCCTGCCTCCCAGGAGAAAAACATTGTCTATGGTGCTGCCCAGAAACCCCAAATGAGGATCAAACTGCTTGGCCCTCGGCAACACCCCAATTGCATAGGCTACCTTAAACACTGATGCTCTGTCGCACACTGAGCACGACAGATCCGCCGTGGCCTTAGGTCGTCAGCTCTTCCCAACTGCGGTTTTCAGGCTTCAGAACATAGACCTTATCTCCAACCACTGCCCAGGGTTGAAAATGATGCAGAAATCAGAGCTCCTTCCCCATGGCTAGTAACCTTGTGACTGGCATGTTGTCCAAAGTTCAGTGTAGTTGAAACTAGTGTGGCCCATGAGGCCCTGCCCATGCTCGCCTGCCACATTGGTCAAAAACACACATTGTGACCCTCAGCCTGAGCCAGTCCTCAAGTAAGGCCTCTCAGTGTCTGGATGAAGAGACAGCATATTGGGCCTGCCATGCACCTAGTCCCCAGTTTTTAACCATAGTTTGGGTTGTCCCTTCACTCTTCCCCAGGGCTCTGCTTTGGAATTCCTCTTTGGTTGGGACACCTGAGTTAACAAACCTAAAAGGAGACCTCCCATCCCACAGACTGACGAAAAACAATTGGGACCAGGCCAAATCCACAGAGAGGATGATTCGTCCATGGCCCATAAGGCCTCCTCACATTCCTTGGCCATGGTTGATACAAAATAAAGAGACAAAAGTCTGAGCAAGCGCCTCAGACTCGCTCTTTCTTCATATCCTAGAGTTCTTCTCATGGTTTGTAGATTGGGCCTGCCATACCTACGTACCCACACCTAAGCCTAGTTTGTGTTTTCAGACTTCTGTCCTCAAAGTTCTGGGCCACACACTCCAGGCTGGGGCCCCTGGAGCCACACATTAGGACTGTACCTACGCCATGCAAGGGAATTCTGCCCATTCCATTGTCCAAAATTGTACAAATTAGGAGAACCCTCCAAAATACCCGAGGCCATCCCAATAGTGTAGGTCTCCCTGGACACACATGGGCAGTCTGACACCAGCTGAGTACTACCTCCACTCGTACCATAGATGGATGTCCCCAGAGAAGATGGAACCAGACAGGACACTAGGCCATAATCGGATCCATTGATTTGGTTTACAAGCATGTCTTCTCAGAAGCCTGGATTCCAATACCAGCATAGGGGGGTTTCCTGAGCACCCATCAGAACAAATCTCGTCTCCGCAAGGAAACTTGTGCATGGGAGCTATGTCAAAAGCTTAGGAGAATACTTCAGGGGCCCGAGGCCACTGCCCCATTTCAAGGCACCCATGGACAGAATCACACATTAGGCCCCATCCTCAGGAAAGTGCATTTCAACTCTCCACCCCGGTTGCTCCTGCATAGCCATCCGATCTCAAGTGTCTTTTGCTAGGAGACAATTGGAATGCAAGGCGGGCTTCCCTTGCATCCATCCTCAATCGGTGCTCTGGAGTCTTTCCATATGGGATGTCGTGGAGCTGCGCAACAGTTCTCAATTGTCCCGCAGAAGGAATCCTTGAAGGGGGCATCCCACAACTCCCAACGTGGAAAAACCTCCATGGCCTTGAGACTCCGCTCCGTTCATGAAGGGCAGTCATTCACAGAAACTCCAACCTGAGCCATCCTCTGATCCTCGCCGTGACTTCAGATGCTTGAGATATTGGTTCAGATCTGCAGGGGTTACCTGCCGTGCCCTCGGGCTGAGGCCCAAGTCTAGCTTGTGTTCTCAGACTTCTGTCCTCACACGCCTGGCCCAGAAGCCCTCAAGTTTGGCAATTCTGGACTCACAATGCAGCACTCTGCTTACCCAAAAGAAAAAATATATTGCCTAATGAGCTGCCAGGCACCTCAAAGGAGGATAAACGTACACGGCACTCGACTGTACCATAATTAAATAGTCTAACCTGGGCACGAATGCACTGTCTGACATAACCTGAGCCCGAACCTCCTGACCAACACCAAGGCACCTGACCGCACACTGAGCACGTCAGACCCACCATGGCCTTAGGTCGTCATCCCTTCCCAACTGCGGTTTTCAGGCTTCAGAACCTAGACCTTATCTCCAACAGCGCCCAGGTTTGAAAATGATTCAGAAATCAGAACTCCTGCCCCATGGCTAGAAACCTTGTGATTGGCATGTTGTCCAAAGTTCACTGTAGTTGAAACCACTGTGTCCCATGAGGCCCCGCCCATGCTCGTGGGCCACATTGGTCAGAAACACACATTGTGACCCTCAGCCTGAGCCCAGTTTTCAAGTAAGGCCTCTCAGTGGCTGGATAAAGAGACAGCATATTGGGCCTGCCATGCCCCTAAGCCCCTATTTTTAACATAGTTTGGGTTGTCCCTTCACTCTTCCCCAGGGCTCTGCTTTGGAATTCCTCTTTGGTTGGGACACCTGATGTAACAAACCTGAAAGGAGACCTCCCATACCACAGATTGACGAAAAACTATTGGGACCGGGCCAAATCCACAGAGAGGAAGATTCGTCCATAGCCCATGAGGCCTCCCCACATTCCACTGCCATCGTTGATACAAAATATAGAGACAAAAGCCTGAGCAGCGCCTCAGACTCGCTCTTTCTTCATATCCTGAAGAGTTCTTCTCATGGTTTGTAGATTGGGCCTGCCATACCTACGTACCCACACCTAAGCTGAGTTTGTGTTTTCAGACTTCTGTCCTCAAAGTCCTGGGCCACACACACTCCAGTCTGGGGCCCCTGGAGCCACACATTAGGAATGTGCCTACCCAATCCAAGGGAATTCTGCCCATTCCATTGTCCAAAATCGTACAAATTAGGAGAACCCTCCAAAGTCCCCGAGGCCATCTCAATAGTGTAGGTCTCCCGGGTCAAAAAAGGGCGGACTGACACCAGCTGAGCATCTACCTCCACTCATACCATAGATGGATGTCCCCAGAGAAGAAGATGGAACCAGAGAGGACCCTAGGCCATAATCGGATCCATTGCTTTGGTTTACAGGCATGTCTCCTCAAAATTCTGGATTCCATTTCCAGCATAGGGGGTTTTCTGAGGCACCCATCAGAACAAATCTCGTCTCCACAAGGAAACTTGTTCATGGGAGCTATGTCAAAAGCTTCGGAGAATACTTCAGGGTCCCGGTGCCACCGCCCCAATCTAAGGCCCCCATGGACACAAACACACATTAGGCCCCATTCTCAGAAAAGTCCATTTCACCTCAGCCACCCCGGTTGCTTCAGCCGAGCCATCACATCTCAACTGTCTTGTTGCTAGGAGACAATTGGAATGCGTGGCGGGATCCCTGGCATCCATCCTCTAACGGTGCTCTGGAGTCATTCCATATGGGATGTCCTGGAGCTGCCCAACACTTGTCAATTGACCCGCATAAGGAATCCTTGAAGGGGGCATCCCTGAACTCCCAACGTGGGAAAACCTCCATTGCCTTGAGACTCTGCTACGTTCATGAAGGGCAGTCATTCACAGAAACTCCAACCTGAGCCAACGTCTGATCTTCGCCTTGACTTCAGATGCTTGAGATATTGGTTCAGATCTGCAAGGAATACCTGCCGTGCCCTCGGCCTGATGCCAAAGACTATCTTGTGTTCTCAGACTTCTGTCCTCACACTCCTGGCCCTGAAGCCGTCAAGATTGGAAATTCCGGACCCACATTGCAGCACTCTGCCTGAACTCTAGAAAGAATATATTACCTAATGAGCTGCTCAGGCACCTCAAATGAGGATAAAACTACACGACACTCGACTGTACCCAAATTATATAGTCTAAACTGGGCACTAATGCACTGTTGACACAACCTGAGCCAGAAACTCCTGACCAACACCCAGGCAGTTGACCGCACACTGAGCGCATACGAACCGCCAAAGCCTTAGGTCGTCATCTCTTCCCAACTGCGGTTTTCAGGCTTCTGAACCTAGACCTTATCTCCAACCAGTGCCAGGGTTGAAAATGATGCAGAAATCAGAACTCCTTTCCCATGGCAAGAAACCTTGTGATTGGCCTGTTGTCCAAAGTTTAGTGTAGTTGAAATCAGTGTGGCCCATGAGTCCCTGCCCATGCCCGCGGGCCACATTGGTCAAAAACACACATTGTGACCCTCAGCCTGAGCCCAGTCCTCAAGTAAGGCCTCTCAGCGGCTGGATGAAGAGACAGCATATTGGGCCTGCCATGCCCCTAGGCCCCCATTTTTAACCATAGTTTGGGTTGTCCCTTCACTCTTCCCCAGGGCTCTGCTTTGGAATTCCTCTTTGGTTGGGACACCTGAGGTAACAAACCTGAAAGGAGACCTCCCATTCCACAGATTGACGAAAAACAATTGGGACCAGGCCAAATGCACAGAGAGGAAGATTCGTCCATGGCCCATGAGGCCTCCCACATTACACGGCCATTATTGATACAAAATCCAGAGACAAAAGCCTGAGCAAAGGCCTCAGACTCGCTCATTCTTTATATCCAGAAGAGTTCTTCTCATGGTTTGTAGATTGGGCCTGCCATACCTACGTACCCACACCTAAGCTGATTTGTCTTTTCAGACTTCTGTCCTCAAAGTTCTGGGAAACACACTCACTTTAGGCTGGGGCCCCTGGAGCCACACATTAGGACTGTACCTACCCCATGCATGGGAATTCTGCCCATTCCATTGTCCAAAATCGTACAAATTAGGAGAACCCTCCAAAGTACCCGAGGCCATCCCAATAGTGTAGGTCTCGCGGGACAAACAAGGGCGGTCTGACACCAGCTGTTCATCTACCTCCACTCATACCATAGATGGATGTCCCCAGAAAAGAAGATGGAAACAGACAGGACACTCGGCCATAATCGGATCCATTGTTTTGGTTTACAGGCATGTCTCCTCAAAATCCTGGATTCCAATACCATCATAGGGGGGTTTCCTGAGCACCCTTCAGAACAAATCTCGTCTCCACAAGGAAACTTGTGCATGGGAGCTATGTCAAAAGCTTAGGAGAATACTTTAGGGGCCCGGTGCCACTGCCCCATTCCAAGGCCCCCATGGACACAAACACACATTAGGCCCCATCCTCAGGAAAGTCCATTTCAACTCAGCCACCCCGGTTGCTCCTGCATAGCCACCAATCTCAAGTGTCTTTTGCTTGGAGACAATTGGAATGCAAATCGGGCTTCCCTTGCATCCATCCTAGAACGGTGCTCTGGAGTCTTTCCATATGGGATGTCCTGGAGCTGCACAACAGTTCTCAATTGTCCCGCTGAAGGAATCCTTGAAGGGGGCATCCCACAAATCCCAACGTGAAAAAACCTCCATAGCCAAGAGACTCTGCTCCTTTCATGAAGGGCAGTAATTCACAGAAACTCCAACTTGAGCCATCGTCTGATTCTCGCCATGACTTCATTTGCTTGAGATATTGGTTCAGATCTGCATGGAATACCTGCCGTGCCCTCGGCCTGAAGCCCAAGTCTAGCTTGTGTTCTCAGACTTCTGTCCTTACACTCCTGGCCCAGAAGCCCTCAAGTTTGGCAATTCCGGACTCACAATGCAGCATTCTGCCTGCCCTCTAGAAAAAATATATTGCCTAATAGGCTGCACAGGCACCTCGAAGGAGGATAAACGTACACGACACTCGACTGTACCCTAATTAAATAGTCTAACCTGGGCACTAATGCACTGTCTGACACAACCTGAGTCCGAACCTCCTGACCAACACCCAGGCACCTGACCGCACACTGAGTAAGTCAGACCCGCCATGGCCTTAGGTCGTCATCCCTTCCCAACTGCGGTTTTCAGGCTTCAGAACCTAGACCTTATCTCCAACAGCGCCCAGGTTTGAAAATGATTCAGAAATCAGAACTCCTGCCCCATGGCTAGAAACCTTGTGATTGGCATGTTGTCCAAAGTTCAGTGTAGTTGAAACCACTGTGTCCCATGTGGCCCCGCATATGCTCGTGGGACACATTGGTCAGAAACACACATTGTGACCCTCAGCCTGGGCCCAGTTTTCATGTAAGGCCTCTCAGTGGCTGGATGAAGAATCCTGCAGAGACCCTGAGCCACCTCCACATTCCAAGGTCTCCCAGGCCACCAAGCGACAGTAGGACTCATCTTCAGGAGAGTCCATTTCACCTCTCCCCTCTGGGTAGCTCACCAAGGAGCCCGCAGATTGAGCCTGCCTTGTCCTGACTAAAGAGTGGGAATATGAGGTGGCGTTCCCAGGCATCCATGCTTAGACACCTGCTCTCGACTCTTTCCGTATGGGGCCTCCTGGAACCATCCAATAGGACTCGACAGTCGTGCAGAAGTAAACCTTGAGGTTTGGAGTAGTTCACAAATCCCATCGTAGGCAAACCTCCCTGGCCTCATGAAGCCCCCACACCCTTCCGGAGAAACCATGCTGGACAAAAACTCTAGCCTGAGTCACGTCTCATAGTTGACCTGACCTCAGTGCAGGAGATCTCTATTCAGCCTCGGCAGAGTGGGCCTGCCATCCCCTCGGTCCCAAACCTCACGCTAGCTTGTGTTTTCAGACGTCCTTCCTCACACTCCTGGGAAACAAGCCCTCCGGACTAGGAACTCCAGAACCACAACCCAGCCCAGTGTCTGCCCAACGGAAGAAAAACGTTTCCCTGTGGGGCTCTCCAGAAAACCCAGATGAGGATCAACCTGCTCGGGCCTCGACGGTACCCGAACTGGATAGACTGCTCTGGGCACTCATGCTCTGTCTGACACAGCCTGAAGCCAGACGTCCAGACAGATAAGGAGACAGCTGGCCACACACCCAGCACTTCGGACACGCCATGGTCTTATGCAGTCACCTCTTCCTAACCTTGGTTTTCAGATATCTGACCCTAGACATCATACCAATTCTCCACACAGCTGGGTATCGCAAGCACAAAACAGAACTCCTCCTTCCCCATGGCTGTCAAGCTTGCTCTTGGCATGGAGTCACACCTTCAGGGTGGGAGAAACCTTCATGGCCCCTGATGCTACGCCCAAACTTGAGTGCTGCTTGGGCACAAATTCACACTGTGACCCTCAGCATAAGCCCCATGTCAAAGAAAGGCCTATCAGGGCCTGGCCCAAGAGCCCGCATATGGGGCTTGCCAAGCCCCTATGCACCCAATCCTCACCACGGTTTGAGTTTTCCAGTCTCCCTGTCCGTATCTGGGGCTCTGTTCTGGAATCCCTTTCTTGGAGAGACCCATGAGCCAGACAACACGACTCCACCCTTCCCACAAAATGACCCCAAACTCTGGGAGCTGGGACAAATCCCCAGAGAGGGATACTCGTCCACAGTCCCTGAGGCCACCCCTTGAATACACGACTACCCGGAGACAACATCCAGAGACAAAAGCCTGAAGGAACGCCTCCCACTCGCCCTTCTTTCAGAGGCCCAGGAGCTCCCCCTCGGGCTGTACATCCGGCCTGCCATACCCTAGGCGCCACTCATAAGCTGAGTTTGTGTTTTCAGACTTCTGTGCCCACAGCCTGGACCCACACAACCTCCAGGCTAGGGCCTCTGGAGCCACAGAGAAAGATCGTGCCTGCCCTCTCCAAGGAAAGTGTACCCAATCCATTGACCACAACCCTCCAGGTTAGGAAAAAGCTCCAAGGCCCCTGAGGCCATCAATAGTGTAGGCCACCCTGGACTAAGAGGGGCTCTCTGACACCAGCGGAGCAACTATCTCCACTTAGACTCTCAGACAGTGTCCCCAGAGACAGAAGTTTGAAATGGACAGGCCCCCAGGCCCTAATCTGAACCTTAGCTTTGGTTTCCATGTGTCCGTCCTCAGAGGACTGTTTTCGTAGACCAGCACACGGGGCTTTTCTGAGGCACCAAACCAAACCTCTCTCGTCTCCACATGGGGAGCTTTCTTACTGGGGATGTATCAAACTCTTCAGGTAGGAGAGTTCCACAGGGCCACTGAACAACCAGCACATTCCAAGGTCTCCATGGACCCAAACGCACATTATGACGCATCCTCAGGAGAGGATATTTCAACAAAGTTCCCTGGGTCGCGTGCCCCAGAGGCAGCAGATCAAACATATCTTGTCGCTAATGGCCAATGGGAATGCGAGGCATGCTGTACAGGGTTCCATCCTTCGAACCATGCTCTCCAGTCCTTCCGTATGGTATGTCCTGGAGCCATGCAACAGGACTCGAATGTCCCGCAGAAGGAAACCTTGTCGTTTGGGGAGACCTCCAAACTCAGTGTGGGAAAACTTCCTTGGCCTCATGAGGCCCCCACTTCATGAAGGTGCCATCATGGACACATACTCCAGCCTCAGCCAACGTCTGATCTTCAGCCTGACTTCAGATGCTGGAGATTTTGATTCAGCCTCTGCAGAGTGGGCCTGCTATGCCCTTGGCTCCAATCCTCACCCTAGCTTGTGTTTTCAGACTTCCGTCCTCACACTCCTGGCCCACAAACCCTCCCTACTGGGAATTCTGGGGCCACAATGAAGCACTCTGCCTGCCTCCCAGGAGAAAAGCATTGTCTATGGTGCTGCCCAGAAACCCCAAATGAGGATCAAACTCTTGGCCCTTGCAACACCCCAATTGCATAGGCTACCTTAAACATTGATGGTCTGTCGCAAATAGCCTTAGCCCAGACCGTCCAACAGACACCGACACAGCTGGCTGCACACCCAGCACATTCGACGCGCCATTGCCTTAGGCCACCATCCATTCCCAACCTGGGTTTTCAGTCATCGGAACCTAGACCTTATCTGCAATCCCTGCACACGGGGGAACCTGATGCACAAGTCAGAACCCCTCATTCCCCATGGCAAGAAACCTTGCTGCTGGCAGTGAGTCAAACCTTCAGTGTAGGAGAAAACGGCATGGCCCATGAGGCCATGCCCAAGCGTGAGGGCTGCCTTGGGCACAAACACACATTGTGACCCTCAGCGTGAGTACCTTATTCAAGTAACGCCTCTCAGTGACTGGACCAAGAGCCCGCATATGTGGCTTGCCATGCCCATAGGCACCCAGGACTAACTAGATGGTGTGTATTCCAGTTAAGGGAACCCACTGCTGTGCTCTAGAGTCCCTCTCCTGGGGGGTCCCCTGTGGCAGAAAACAGTACTCTTCCCTTCCCACAGAATGAACCCAAACACTTGGGAGCTTGGACAATCCCCCGAGAGGAAGGCTCTTCCTCGGCCTCTGAGGCAACCCCTACCCTCACCAGACACTGTGAACGCAACACCCAGAGACAAAAGCCTGAGTGACTGCCTCCCACTTGCCCTCCTTTGATTTCCAGAGGATCTCATCTCACGGACTGGAGATCAGGCCTGCCATTACCTTGGCCCGTAGCTGAGCCAAGTTTGCTTTTTCAGACATCTGTCCCCACAGCCCTGGCAAACACAGCCTCTAGGCTGGGTCCTCTGGAGCCATACCACAGGACCGTGCCTGCTCTCTCCTGGGAAACTGTGTCCATTCCTTTGGCCACACACCTCCAGAATATGAGAAACCTCAAGGCCCCCGAGGACATCCCACTACTGGGAGCCTCCCTGGACACACAGGGGCATTCGGACACAAGCTGAGCAGCTACCTCCACGAAGGCATGCACACAGATTTCAACAGAGATAGAAGGTTGAGCCGGACAGGCCCTTAAGCCCTAATCTCAACTCTTGTTTGGTTTCCAGGTGTCACTCCTCAGAGGCTTTGGTTCGAAGAACAGGATATGGGGCTTTCCTGAGGCACTGAACAGAACTCCTCTCGTCTCCACATGGGAAGCTTCCTTGTTGGAGCCGTGTCAAACACCTCAGCTTGGAGAATCCTGCAGAGTCCCTGAGCCACCTCCACATTCCAAGGTCTCCCAGGCCACCAAGCGACAGTAGGACTCATCTTCAGGAGAGTCCATTTCAACTCTCCCCTCTGGGTAGCTCACCCAGGAGCCCGCAGATTGAGCCTGCCTTGTCCTGACTAAAGAGTGGGAATATGAGGTGGCGTTCCCAGGCATCCATGCTTAGACACCTGCTCTCGACTCTTTCCGTATGGGGCCTCCTGGAACCATCCAATAGGACTCGACAGTCGTGCAGAAGTGAACCTTGAGGTTTGGAGTAGTTCACAAATCCCATCGTAGGCAAACCTCCCTGGCCTCATGAAGCCCCCACACCCTTCCGGAGAGGCCATGCTGGACAAAAACTCTAGCCTGAGGCACGTCTCATATTTGACATGACCTCAGTGCAGGAGATCTCGATTCAGCTTCGGCAGAGTGGGCCTGCCGTCCCCTCGGTCCCAAACCTCACGCTAGCTTGTGTTTTCAGACGTCCTTCCTCACACTCCTGGGAAACAAGCCCTCCGGACTAAGAACTCCAGATCCACAACCCAGCCCAGTGTCTGCCCAACGGAAGAAAAACGTTTCCCTGTGGGGCTCTCCAGAAAACCCAGATGAGGATCAACCTGCTCGGGCCTCGACGGTACCCGAACTGGATAGGCTGCTCTGGGCACTCATGCTCTGTCTGACACAGCCTGAAGCCAGACGTCCAGACAGATAAGGAGACAGCTGGCCGCACACCCAGCACTTCGGACACGCCATGGTCTTATGCAGTCACCTCTTCCTAACCTTGGTTTTCAGATATCTGACCCTAGACATCATACCAATTCTCCACACAGCTGGGAATCGCAAGCACAAAACAGAACTCCTCCTTCCCCATGGCTGTCAAGCTTGCTCTTGGCATGGAGTCACACCTTCAGGGTGGGAGAAACCTTCATGGCCCCTGATGCTACGCCCAAACTTGAGTGCTGCTTGGGCACAAATTCACACTGTGACCCTCAGCATGAGCCCCATGTCAAAGAAAGGCCTATCAGGGCCTGGCCCAAGAGCCCGCATATGGGGCTTGCCAAGCCCCTATGCACCCAATCCTCACCAGGGTTTGAGTTTTCCAGTCTCCCCGCCCGTATCTGGGGCTCTGTTCTGGAATCCCTTTCTTGGAGAGACCCATGAGCCAGACAACACGACTCCACCCTTCACACAAAATGACCCCAAACTCTGGGAGCTGGGACAAATCCCCAGAGAGGGATACTCGTCCACAGTCCCTGAGGCCACCCCTTGAATACACGGCTACCCGGAGACAACATCCAGAGACAAAAGCCTGAAGGAACGCCTCCCACTCGCCCTTCTTTCAGAGGCCCAGGAGCTCCCCCTCGGGCTGTACATCCGGCCTGCCATACCCTAGGCGCCACTCATAAGCTGAGTTTGTGTTTTCAGACTTCTGTGCCCACAGCCTGGACCCACACAACCTCCAGGCTAGGGCCTCTGGAGTCACAGAGAAAGATCGTGCCTGCCCTCTCCAAGGAAAGTGTGCCCAATCCATTGACCACAACCCTCCAGGTTAGGGAAAAGCTCCAAGGCCCCTGAGGCCATCAATAGTGTAGGCCACCCTGGACTAAGAGGGGCTCTCTGACACCAGCGGAGCAACTATCTCCACTTAGACTCTCAGACAGTGTCCCCAGAGACAGAAGTTTGAAATGGACAGGCCCCCAGGCCCTAATCTGAACCTTAGCTTTGGTTTCCATGTGTCCGTCCTCAGAGGACTGTTTTCGTAGACCAGCACACGGGGCTTTTCTGAGGCACCAAACCAAACCTCTCTCGTCTCTACATGGGGAGCTTTCTTACTGGGGATGTATCAAACTCTTCAGGTAGGAGAGTTCCACAGGGCCACTGAACAACCAGCACATTCCAAGGTCTCCATGGACCCAAACGCACATTATGACGCATCCTCAGGAGAGGATATTTCAACAAAGTTCCCTGGGTCGCATGCCCCAGAGGCAGCAGATCAAACATATCTTGTCGCTAATGGCCAATGGGAATACGAGGCATGCTGTACAGGGTTCCATCCTTCGAACCATGCTCTCCACTCCTTCCGTATGGTATGTCCTGGAGCCATGCAACAGGACTCGAATGTCCCGCAGAAGGAAACCTTGTCGTTTGGGGAGACCTCCAAACTCAGTGTGGGAAAACTTCTTTGGCCTCATGAGGCCCCTATTAATGAAGGTGCCATCATGGACACATACTCCAGCCTCAGCCAACGTCTGATCCTCAGCCTGACTTCAGATGCTGGAGATTTTGATTCAGCCTCTGCAGAGTGGGCCTGCTATGCCCTTGGCTCCAATCCTCACCCTAGCTTGTGTTTTCAGACTTCCGTCCTCACACTCCTGGCCCACAAACCCTCCCTACTGGGAATTCTGGGGCCACAATGAAGCACTCTGCCTGCCTCCCAGGAGAAAAGCATTGTCTATGGTGCTGCCCAGAAACCCCAAATGAGGATCAAACCGCTTGGCCCTTGCAACACCCCAATTGCATAGGCTACCTTAAACATTGATGGTCTGTCGCAAATAGCCTGAGCCCAGACCGTCCAACAGACACTGACACAGCTGGCTGCACACCCAGCACATTCGACGCGCCATTGCCTTAGGCCACCATCCATTCCCAACCTGGGTTTTCAGTCATCGGAACCTAGACCTTATCTGCAATCCCTGCACAGGGGGGAACCTGATGCACAAGTCAGAACCCCTCATTCCCCATGGCAAGAAACCTTGCTGCTGGCAGTGAGTCAAACCTTCAGTGTAGGAGAAAACGGCATGGCCCATGAGGCCACGCCCAAGCGTGAGGGCCGCCTTGGGCACAAACACACATTGTGACCCTCAGCGTGAGTACCTTATTCAAGTAACGCCTCTCAGTGACTGGACCAAGAGCCCGCATATGTGGCTTGCCATGCCCATAGGCACCCAGGACTAACTAGATGGTGTGTATCCCAGTTAAGGGAACCCACTGCTGTGCTCTAGAGTCCCTCTCCTGGGGGGTCCCCTGTGGCAGAAAACAGTACTCTTCCCTTCCCACAGAATGAACCCAAACACTTGGGAGCTTGGACAATCCCCCGAGAGGAAGGCTCTTCCTCGGCCTCTGAGGCAACCCCTACCCTCACCAGACACTGTGAACGCAACACCCAGAGACAAAAGCCTGAGTGACTGCCTCCCACTTGCCCTCCTTTGATTACCAGAGGATCTCATCTCACGGACTGGAGATCAGGCCTGCCATTACCTTGGCCCCTAGCTGAGCCAAGTTTGCTTTTTCAGACATCTGTCCCCACAGCCCTGGCAAACACAGCCTCTAGGCTGGGTCCTCTGGAGCCATACCACAGGACCGTGCCTGCTCTCTCCTGGGAAACTGTGTCCATTCCTTTGGCCACACACCTCCAGAATATGAGAAACCTCAAGGCCCCCGAGGACATCCCACTACTGGGAGCCTCCCTGGACACACAGGGGCATTCGGACACAAGCTGAGCAGCTACCTCCACGAAGGCATGCACACAGATTTCAACAGAGATAGAAGGTTGAGCCGGACAGGCCCTTAGGCCCTAATCTCAACTCTTGCTTTGGTTTCCAGGTGTCACTCCTCAGAGGCTTTGGTTCGAAGAACAGGATATGGGGCTTTCCTGAGGCACTGAACAGAACTCCTCTCGTCTCCACATGGGAAGCTTCCTTGTTGGAGCCGTGTCAAACACCTCAGCTTGGAGAATCCTGCAGAGTCCCTGAGCCACCTCCACATTCCAAGGTCTCCCAGGCCACCAAGCGACAGTAGGACTCATCTTCAGGAGAGTCCATTTCAACTCTCCCCTCTGGGTAGCTCACCCAGGAGCCCGCAGATTGAGCCTACCTTGTCCTGACTAAAGAGTGGGAATATGAGGTGGCGTTCCCAGGCATCCATGCTTAGACACCTGCTCTCGACTCTTTCCGTATGGGGCCTCCTGGAACCATCCAATAGGTCTCGACAGTCGTGCAGAAGTAAACCTTGAGGTTTGGAGTAGTTCACAAATCCCATCGTAGGCAAACCTCCCTGGCCTCATGAAGCCCCCACACAATTCCGGAGAGGCCATGGGGACAAAAACTCTAGCCTGAGTCACGTCTCATAGTTGACATGACCTCAGTGCAGGAGATCTCTATTCAGCCTCGGCAGAGTGGGCCTTCATCCCCTCGGTCCCAAACCTCACGCTAGCTTGTGTTTTCAGACGTCCTTCCTCACACTCCTGGGAAACAAGCCCTCCGGACTAGAAACTCCAGAACCACAACCCAGCCCAGTGTCTGCCCAACGGAAGAAAAACGTTTCCCTGTGGGGCTCTCCAGAAAACCCAGATGAGGATCAACCTGCTCGGGCCTCGACGGTACCCGAACTGGATAGGCTGCTCTGGGCACTCATGCTCTGTCTGACACAGCCTGAAGCCAGACGTCCAGACAGATAAGGAGACAGCTGGCCGCACACCCAGCACTTCGGACACGCCATGGTCTTATGCAGTCACCTCTTCCTAACCTTGGTTTTCAGATATCTGAACCTAGACATCATATCAATTCTCCACACAGCTGGGTATCGCAAGCACAAAACAGAACTCCTCCTTCCCCATGGCTGTCAAGCTTGCTCTTGGCATGGAGTCACACCTTCAGGGTGGGAGAAACCTTCATGGCCCCTGATGCTACGCCCAAACTTGAGTGCTGCTTGGGCACAAATTAACACTGTGACCCAGCATAAGCCCCATGTCAAAGAAAGGCCTATCAGGGCCTGGCCCAAGAGCCCGCATATGGGGCTTGCCAAGCCCCTATGCACCCAATCCTCACCAGGGTTTGAGTTTTCCAGTCTCCCTGCCCGTATCTGGGGCTCTGTTCTGGAATCCCTTTCTTGGAGAGACCCATGAGCCAGACAACACGACTCCACCCTTCACACAAAATGACCCCAAACTCTGGGAGCTGGGACAAATCCCCAGAGAGGGATACTCGTCCACAGTCCCTGAGGCCACCCCTCTAATACACGGCTACCCGGAGACAACATCCAGAGACAAAAGCCTGAAGGAACGCCTCCCACTCGCCCTTCATTCAGAGGCCCAGGTGCTCCCCCTCGGGCTGTACATCCGGCCTGCCATACCCTAGGCGCCACTCATAAGCTGAGTTTGTGTTTTCAGACTTCTGTGCCCACAGCCTGGACCCACACAACCTCCAGGCTAGGGCCTCTGGAGCCACAGAGAAAGATCGTGCCTCCCTCTCCAAGGAAAGTGTGCCCAATCAATTGACCACAACCCTCCAGGTTAGGGAAAAGCTCCAAGGCCCCTGAGGCCATCAATAGTGTAGGCCACCCTGGACTAAGAGGGGCTCTCTGACACCAGCGGAGCAACTATCTCCACTTAGACTCTCAGACAGTGTCCCCAGAGACAGAAGTTTGAAATGGACAGGCCCCCAGGCCCTAATCTGAACCTTAGCTTTGGTTTCCATGTGTCCGTCCTCAGAGGACTCTTTACGTAGACCAGCACACGGGGCTTTTCTGAGGCACCAAACCAAACCTCTCTCGTCTCCACATGTGGAGCTTTCTTACTGGGGATGTATCAAACTCTTCAGGTAGGAGAGTTCCACAGGGCCACTGAACAACCAGCACATTCCAAGGTCTCCATGGACCCAAACGCACATTATGACGCATCCTCAGGAGAGGATATTTCAACAAAGTTCCCTGGGTCGCGTGCCCCAGAGGCAGCAGATCAAACATATCTTGTCGCTAAGGGCCAATGGGAATACGAGGCATGCTGTACAGGGTTCCATCCTTCGAACCATGCTCTCCACTCCTTCCGTATGGTATGTCCTGGAGCCATGCAACAGGACTCGAATGTCCCGCAGAAGGAAACCTTGTCGTTTGGGGAGACCTCCAAACTCAGTGTGGGAAAACTTCCTTGGCCTCATGAGGCCCCCACTTCATGAAGGTGCCATCATGGACACATACTCCAGCCTCAGCCAACGTCTGATCCTCAGCCTGACTTCAGATGCTGGAGATTTTGATTCAGCCTCTGCAGAGTGGGCCTGCTATGCCCTTGGCTCCAATCCTCACCCTAGCTTGTGTTTTCAGACTTCCGTCCTCACACTCCTGGCCCACAAACCCTCCCTACTGGGAATTCTGGGGCTACAATGAAGCACTCTGCCTGCCTCCCAGGAGAAAAGCACTGTCTATGGTGCTGCCCAGAAACCCCAAATGAGGATCAAACCGCTTGGCCCTTGCAACACCCCAATTGCATAGGCTACCTTAAACATTGATGGTCTGTCGCAAATAGCCTGAGCCCAGACCGTCCAACAGACACCGACACAGCTGGCTGCACACCCAGCACATTCGACGCGCCATTGCCTTAGGCCACCATCCATTCCCAACCTGGGTTTTCAGTCATCGGAACCTAGACCTTATCTGCAATCCCTGCACAGGGGGGAACCTGATGCACAAGTCAGAACCCCTCATTCCCCATGGCAAGAAACCTTGCTGCTGGCAGTGAGTCAAACCTTCAGTGTAGGAGAAAACTACATGGCCCATGAGGCCACGCCCAAGCGTGAGGGCCGCCTTGGGCACAAACACACATTGTGACCCTCAGCGTGAGTACCTTATTCAAGTAACGCCTCTCAGTGACTGGACCAAGAGCCCGCATATGTGGCTTGCCATGCCCATAGGCACCCAGGACTAACTAGATGGTGTGTATTCCAGTTAAGGGAACCCACTGCTGTGCTCTAGAGTCCCTCTCCTGGGGGGTCCCCTGTGGCAGAAAACAGTACTCTTCCCTTCCCACAGAATGAACCCAAACACTTGGGAGCTTGGACAATCCCCTGAGAGGAAGGCTCTTCCTCGGCCTCTGAGGCAACCCCTACCCTCACCAGACACTGTGAACGCAACACCCAGAGACAAAAGCCTGAGTGACTGCCTCCCACTTGCCCTCCTTTGATTTCCAGAGGATCTCATCTCACGGACTGGAGATCAGGCCTGCCATTACCTTGGCCCCTAGCTGAGCCAAGTTTGCTTTTTCAGACATCTGTCCCCACAGCCCTGGCAAACACAGCCTCTAGGCTGGGTCCTCTGGAGCCATACCACAGGACCGTGCCTGCTCTCTCCTGGGAAACTGTGTTCATTCCTTTGGCCACACACCTCCAGAATATGAGAAACCTCAAGGCCCCCGAGGACATCCCACTACTGGGAGCCTCCATGGACACACAGGGGCATTCGGACACAAGCTGAGCAGCTACTTCCACGAAGGCATGCACACAGATTTCAACAGAGATAGAAGGTTGAGCTGGACAGGCCCTTAGGCCCTAATCTCAACTCTTGCTTTGGTTTCCAGGTGTCACTCCTCAGAGGCTTTGGTTCGAAGAACAGGATATGGGGCTTTCCTGAGGCAATGAACAGAACTCCTCTCGTCTCCACATGGGAAGCTTCCTTGTTGGAGCCGTGTCAAACACCTCAGCTTGGAGAATCCTGCAGAGTCCCTGAGCCACCTCCACATTCCAAGGTCTCCCAGGCCACCATGCGACAGTAGGACTCATCTTCAGGAGAGTCCATTTCAACTCTCCCCTCTGGGTAGCTCACCCAGGAGCCCGCAGATTGAGCCTGCCTTGTCCTGATTAAGAGTGGGAATATGAGGTGGCATTCCCAGGCATCCATGCTTAGACACCTGCTCTCGACTCTTTCCGTATGGGGCCTCCTGGAACCATCCAATAGGACTCGACAGTCGTGCAGAAGTAATCCTTGAGGTTTGGAGTAGTTCACAAATCCCATCGTAGGCAAACCTCCCTGGCCTCATGAAGCCCCCACTCCCTTCCGGAGAGGCCATGCTGGACAAAAACTCTAGCCTGAGTCACGTCTCATAGTTGACATGACCTCAGTGCAGGAGATCTCGATTCAGCCTCGGCAGAGTGGGCCTGCCGTCCCCTCGATCCCAAAACTCACGCTAGCTTGTGTTTTCAGACTTCCTTCCTCACACTCCTGGGAAACAAGCCCTCCGGACTAGGAACTCCAGAACCACAACCCAGCCCAGTGTCTGCCCAACGGAAGAAAAACGTTTCCCTGTGGGGCTCTCCAGAAAACCCAGATGAGGATCAACCTGCTCGGGCCTCGACGGTACCCGAACTGGATAGGCTGCTCTGGGCACTCATGCTCTGTCTGACACAGCCTGAAGCCAGACGTCCTGACAGATAAGGAGACAGCTGGCCACACACCCAGCACTTCGGACACGCCATGGTCTTATGCAGTCACCTCTTCCTAACCTTGGTTTTCAGATATCTGAACCTAGACATCATATCAATTCTCCACACAGCTGGGTATCGCAAGCACAAAATAGAACTCCTCCTTCCCCATGGCTGTCAAGCTTGCTCTTGGCATGGAGTCACACCTTCAGGGTGGGAGAAACCTTCATGGCCCCTGATGCTACGCCCAAACTTGAGTGCTGCTTGGGCACAAATTCACACTGTGACCCTCAGCATGAGCCCCTTGTCAAAGAAAGGCCTATCAGGGCCTGGCCAAAGAGCCCGCATATGGGGCTTGCCAAGCCCCTATGCACCCAATCCTCACCAGGGTTTGAGTTTTCCAGTCTCCCCGCCCGTATCTGGGGCTCTGTTCTGGAATCCCTTTCTTGGAGAGACCCATGAGCCAGACAACACGACTCCACCCTTCACACAAAATGACCCCAAACTCTGGGAGCTGGGACAAATCCCCAGAGAGGGATACTCGTCCACAGTCCCTGAGGCCACCCCTTGAATACACGGCTACCCGGAGACAACATCCAGAGACAAAAGCCTGAAGGAACGCCTCCCACTCGCCCTTCTTTCAGAGGCCCAGGAGCTCCCTCTAGGGCTGTACATCCCGCCTGCCATACCCTAGGCGCCACTCATAAGCTGAGTTTGTGTTTTCAGAATTCTGTGCCCACAGCCTGGACCCACACAACCTCTAGGCTAGGGCCTCTGGAGCCACAGAGAAAGATTGTGCCTGCCCTCTCCAAGGAAAGTGTGCCCAATCCATTGACCACACCCTCCAGGTTAGGGAAAAGCTCCAAGGCCCCTGAGGCCATCAATAGTGTAGGCCACCCTGGACTAAGAGGGGCTCTCTGACACCAGCGGAGCAACTATCTCCACTTAGACTCTCAGACAGTGTCCCCAGAGACAGAATTTTGAAATGGACAGGCCCCCAGGCCCTAATCTGAACCTTAGCTTTGGTTTCCATGTGTCCGTCCTCAGAGGACTGTTTTCGTAGACCAGCACACGGGGCTTTTCTGAGGCACCAAACCAAACCTCTCTCGTCTCCACATGGGGAGCTTTCTTACTGGGGATGTATCAAACTCTTCAGGTAGGAGAGTTCCGCAGGGCCACTGAACAACCAGCACATTCCAAGGTCTCCATGGACCCAAACGCACATTATGACGCATCCTCAGGAGAGGATATTTCAACAAAGTTCCCTGGGTCGCGTGCCCCAGAGGCAGCAGATCAAACATATCTTGTCGCTAAGGGCCAATGTGAATGCGAGGCATGCTGTACAGGGTTCCATCCTTCGAACCATGCTCTCCAGTCCTTCCGTATGGTATGTCCTGGAGCCATGCAACAGGACTCGAATGTCCCGCAGAAGGAAACCTTGTGGTTTGGGGAGACCTCCAAACTCAGCGTGGGAAAACTTCCTTGGCCTCATGAGGCCCCCACTTCATGAAGGTGCCATCATGGACACATACTCCAGCCTCAGCCAACGTCTGATCCTCAGCCTGACTTCAGATGCTGGAGATTTTGATTCAGCCTCTGCAGAGTGGGCCTGCTATGCCCTTGGCTCCAATCTTCACCCTAGCTTGTGTTTTCAGACTTCCGTCCTCACACTCCTGGCCCACAAACCCTCCCTACTGGGAATTCTGGGGCCACAATGAAGCACTCTGCCTGCCTCCCAGGAGAAAAGCATTGTCAATGGTGCTGCCCAGAAACCCCAAATGAGGATCAAACTGCTTGGCCCTTGCAACACCCCAGTTGCATAGGCTACCTTAAACATTGATGGTCTGTCGCAAATACCTGAGCCCAGACCGTCCAACAGACACCGACACAGCTGGTGCACACCGAGCACATTCGACGCGCCATTGCCTTAGGCCACCATCCATTCCCAACCTGGGTTTTCAGTCATCGGAACCTAGACCTTATCTGCAATCCCTGCACAGGGGGGAACCTGATGCACAAGTCAGAACCCCTCATTCCCCATGGCAAGAAACCTTGCTGCTGGCAGTGAGTCAAACCTTCAGTGTAGGAGAAAACTACATGGCCCATGAGGCCACGCCCAAGCGTGAGGGCCGCCTTGGGCACAAACACACATTGTGACCCTCAGCGTGAGTACCTTATTCAAGTAACGCCTCTCAGTGACTGGACCAAGAGCCCGCATATGTGGCTTGCCATGCCCATAGGCACCCAGGACTAACTAGATGGTGTGTATTCCAGTTAAGGGAACCCACTGCTGTGCTCTAGAGTCCCTCTCCTGGGGGGTCCCCTGTGGCAGGAAACAGTACTCTTCCCTTCCCGCAGAATGAACCCAAACACTTGGGAGCTTGGACAATCCCCCGAGAGGAAGGCTCTTCCTCGGCCTCTGAGGCAAACCCTACCCTCACCAGACACTGTGAACGCAACACCCAGACACAAAAGCCTGAGTGACTGCCTCCCACTTGCCCTTTTTTGATTTCCAGAGGATCTCATCTCACGGACTGGAGATCAGGCCTGCCATTACCTTGGCCCCTAGCTGATCCAAGTTTGCTTTTTCAGACATCTGTCGCCACAGCCCTGGCAAACACAGCCTCTAGGCTGGGTCCTCTGGAGCCATACCACAGGACCGTGCCTGCTCTCTCCTGGGAAACTGTGTCCATTCCTTTGGCCACACACCTCCAGAATATGAGAAACCTCAAGGCCCCCGAGGACATCCCACTATTGGGAGCCACCCTGGACACACAGGGGCATTCGGACACAAGCTGAGCAGCTACCTCCACGAAGGCATGCACACAGATTTCAACAGAGATAGAAGGTTGAGCCGGACAGGCCCTTAGGCCCTAATCTCAACTCTTGCTTTGGTTTCCAGGTGTCACTCCTCAGAGGCTTTGGTTCGAAGAACAGGATATGGGGCTTTCCTGAGGCACTGAACAGAACTCCTCTCGTCTCCACATGGGAAGCTTCCTTGTTGGAGCCGTGTCAAACACCTCAGCTTGGAGAATCCTACAGAGTCCCTGAGCCACCTCCACATTCCCTAGGTCTCCCAGGCCACCAAGCGACAGTAGGACTCATCTTCAGGAGAGTCCGTTTCAACTCTCCCCTCTGGGTAGCTCACCCAGGAGCCCACAGATTGAGACTGCCTTGTCCTGACTAAAGAGTGGGAATATGAGGTGGCGTTCCCAGGCATCCATGCTTAGACACCTGCTCTCGACTCTTTCCGTATGGGGCCTCCTGGACTATCCAATAGGACTCGACAGTCGTGCAGAAGTAAACCTTGAGGTTTGGAGTAGTTCACAAATCCCATCGTAGGCAAACCTCCCTGGCCTCAGAAAGCCCCCACACCCTTCCGGAGAGGCCATGCTGGACAAAAACTCTAGCCTGTGGCACGTCTCATAGTTGACATGACCTCAGTGCAGGAGATCTCGATTCAGCCTCGGCAGAGTGGGCCTGCCGTCCCCTCGATCCCAAACCTCACGCTAGCTTGTGTTTTCAGACTTCCTTCCTCACACTCCTGGGAAACAAGCTCTCAGGACTAGGAACTCCAGAACCACAACCCAGCCCAATGTCTGCCCAACGGAAGAAAAACCTTTCCCTGTGGGGCTCTCCGGAAAATTCAGATGAGGATCAACCTGATCGGGCCTCGACGGTACCCGAACTGGATAGGCTGCTCTGGGCACTCATGCTCTGTCTGACACAGCCTGAAGCCAGACGTCCAGACAGATAAGGAGACAGCTGGCCGCACACCCAGCACTTCGGACACGCCATGGTCTTATGCAGTCACCTCTTCCTAACCTTGGTTTTCAGATATCTGAACCTAGACATCATATCAATTCTCCACACAGCTGGGTATCGCAAGCACAAAATAGAACTCCTCCTTCCCCATGGCTGTCAAGCTTGCTCTTGGCATGGAGTCACACCTTCAGGGTGGGAGAAACCTTCATGGCCCCTGATGCTACGCCCAAACTTGAGTGCTGCTTGGGCACAAATTCACACTGTGACCCTCAGCATGAGCCCCATGTCAAAGAAAGGCCTATCAGGGCCTGGCCCAAGAGCCCGCATATGGGGCTTGCCAAGCCCCTATGCACCCAATCCTCACCAGGGTTTGAGTTTTCCAGTCTCCCCGCCCGTATCTGGGGCTCTGTTCTGGAATCCCTTTCTTGGAGAGACCCATGAGCCAGACAACACGACTCCACCCTTCACAAAAAATGACCCGAAACTCTGGGAGCTGGGACAAATCCCCAGAGAGGGATACTCGTCCACAGTCCCTGAGGCCACCCCTTGAATACACGGCTACCCGGAGACAACATCCAGAGACAAAAGCCTGAAGGAACGCCTCCCACTCGCCCTACTTTCAGAGGCCCAGGAGCTCCCTCTCGGGCTGTAGATCCGGCCTGCCATACCCTAGGCGCCACTCATAAGCTGAGTTTGTGTTTTCAGAATTCTGTGCCCACAGCCTGGACCCACACAACCTCTAGGCTAGGGACTCTGGAGCCACAGAGAAAGATTGTGCCTGCCCTCTCCAAGGAAAGTGTGCCCAATCCATTGACCACAACCCTCCAGTTTAGGGAAAAGCTCCAAGGCCCCTGAGGCCATCAATAGTGTAGGCCACCCTGGACTAAGAGGGGCTCTCTGACACCAGCGGAGCAACTATCTCCACTTAGACTCTCAGACAGTGTCCCCAGAGACAGAAGTTTGAAATGGACAGGCCCCCAGGCCCTAATCTGAACCTTAGCTTTGGTTTCCATGTGTCCGTCCTCAGAGGACTGTTTTCGTAGACCAGCACACGGGGCTTTTCTGAGGCACCAAACCAAACCTCTCTCGTCTCTACATGGGGAGCTTTCTTACTGGGGATGTATCAAACTCTTCAGGTAGGAGAGTTCCGCAGGGCCACTGAACAACCAGCACATTCCAAGGTCTCCATGGACCCAAACGCACATTATGACGCATCCTCAGGAGAGGATATTTCAACAAAGTTCCCTGGGTCGCGTGCCCCAGAGGCAGCAGATCAAACATATCTTGTCGCTAAGGGCCAATGGGAATGCGAGGCATGCTGTACAGGGTTCCATCCTTCGAACCCTGCTCTCCAGTCCTTCCGTATGGTATGTCCTGGAGCCATGCAACAGGACTCGAATGTCCCGCAGAAGGAAACCTTGTGGTTTGGGGAGACCTCCAAACACAGCGTGGGAAAACTTCCTTGGCCTCATGAGGCCCCCACTTCATGAAGGTGCCATCATGGACACATACTCCAGCCTCAGCCAACGTCTGATCCTCAGCCTGACTTCAGATGCTGGAGATTTTGATTCAGCCTCTGCCGAGTGGGCCTGCTATGCCCTTGGCTCCAATCCTCACCCTAGCTTGTGTTTTCAGACTTCCGTCCTCACACTCCTGGCCCACAAACCCTCCCTACTGGGAATTCTGGGGCTACATGAAGCACTCTGCCTGCCTCCCAGGAGAAAAGCATTGTCTATGGTGCTGCCCAGAAACCCCAAATGAGGATCAAACTGCTTGGCCCTTGCAACACCCCAATTGCATAGGCTACCTTAAACATTGATGGTCTGTCGCAAATAGCCTGAGCCCAGACCGTCCAACAGACACCGACACAGCTGGTGCACACCCAGCACATTCGACGCGCCATTGCCTTAGGCCACCATCCATTCCCAACCTGGGTTTTCAGTCATCGGAACCTAGACCTTATCTGCAATCCCTGCACAGGGGGGAACCTGATGCACAAGTCAGAACCCCTCATTCCCCATGGCAAGAAACCTTGCTGCTGGCAGTGAGTCAAACCTTCAGTGTAGGAGAAAACGACATGGCCCATGAGGCCACGCCCAAGCGTGAGGGCCGCCTTGGGCACAAACACACATTGTGACCCTCAGCGTGAGTACCTTATTCAAGTAACGCCTCTCAGTGACTGGACCAAGAGCCCGCATATGTGGCTTGCCATGCCCATAGGCACCCAGGATTAACTAGATGGTGTGTATTCCAGTTATGGGAACCCACTGCTGTGCTCTAGAGTCCCTCTCCTGGGGGGTCCCCTGTGGCAGAAAACAGTACTCTTCCCTTCCCGCAGAATGAACCCAAACACTTGGGAGCTTGGACAATCCCCCGAGAGGAAGGCTCTTCCTCGGCCTCTGAGGCAACCCCTACCCTCACCAGACACTGTGACCGCAACACCCAGAGACAAAAGCCTGAGTGACTGCCTAGCACTTGCCCTCCTTTGATTTCCAGAGGATCTCATCTCACGGATGGAGATCAGGCCTGCCATTACCTTGGCCACTAGCTGAGCCAAGTTTGCTTTTTCAGACATCTGTCCCCACAGCCCTGGCAAACACAGCCTCTAGGCTGGGTCCTCTGGAGCCATACCACAGGACCATACCTGCTTTCTCCTGGGAAACTGTGTCCATTCCTTTGGCCACACACCTCCAGAATATGAGAAACCTCAAGGCCCCCGAGGACATCCCACTACTGGGAGCCTCCCTGGACACACAGGGGCATTCGGACACAAGCTGAGCAGCTACCTCCACGAAGGCATGCACACAGATTTCAACAGAGATAGAAGGTTGAGCCGGACAGGCCCTTAGGCCCTAATCTCAACTCTTGCTTTGGTTTCCAGGTGTCACTCCTCAGAGGCTTTGGTTCGAAGAACAGGATATGGGGCTTTCCTGAGGCACTGAACAGAACTCCTCTCGTCTCCACATGGGAAGCTTCCTTGTTGGAGCCGTGTCAAACACCTCAGCTTGGAGAATCCTATAGAGTCCCTGAGCCACCTCCACATTCCCTAGGTCTCCCAGGCCACCAAGCGACAGTAGGACTCATCTTCAGGAGAGTCCGTTTCAACTCTCCCCTCTGGGTAGCTCACCCAGGAGCCCGCAGATTGAGACTGCCTTGTCCTGACTAAAGAGTGGGAATATGAGGTGGCGTTCCCAGGCATCCATGCTTAGACACCTGCTCTCGACTCTTTCCGTATGGGGCCTCCTGGACCATCTAATAGGACTCGACATTCGTGCAGAAGTAAACCTTGAGGTTTGGAGTAGTTCACAAATCCCATCGTAGGCAAACCTCCCTGGCCTCACGAAGCCCCCACACCCTTCCGGAGAGGCCATGCTGGACAAAAACTCTAGCCTGAGTCACGTCTCATAGTTGACATGACCTCAGTGCAGGAGATCTCGATTCAGCCTCGGCAGAGTGGGCCTGCCGTCCCCTCGATCCCAAAACTCACGCTAGCTTGTGTTTTCAGACTTCCTTCCTCACAGTCCTGGGAAACAAGCACTCCGGACTAGGAACTCCAGAACCACAACCCAGCCCAGTGTCTGCCCAACGGAAGAAAAACGTTTCCCTGTGGGGCTCTCCAGAAAACCCAGAGGAGGATCAACCTGCTCGAGCCTCGACGGTACCCAAACTGGATAGGCTGCTCTGGGCACTCATGTTCTGTCTGACACAGCCTGAAGCCAGACGTCCAGACAGATAAGGAGACAGCTGGCCGCACACCCAGCACTTCGGACACGCCATGGTCTTATGCAGTCACCTCTTCCTAACCTTGGTTTTCAGATATCTGAACCTAGACATCATATCAATTCTCCACACAGCTGGGTATCGCAAGCACAAAACAGAACTCCTCCTTCCCCATGGCTGTCAAGCTTGCTCTTGGCATGGAGTCACACCTTCAGGGTGGGAGAAACCTTCATGGCCCCTGATGCTACGCCCAAACTTGAGTGCTGCTTGGGCACAAATTCACACTGTGACCCTCAGCATGAGCCCCATGTCAAAGAAAGGCCTATCAGGGCCTGGCCCAAGAGCCCGCATATGGGGCTTGCCAAGCCCCTATGCACCCAATCCTCACCAGGGTTTGAGTTTTCCAGTCTCCCCGCCCGTATCTGGGGCTCTGTTCTGGAATCCCTTTCTTGGAGAGACCCATGAGCCAGACAACACGACTCCACCCTTCACACAAAATGACCCAAAAATCTGGGAGCTGGGACAAATCCCCAGAGAGGGATACTCGTCCACAGTCCCTGAGGCCACCCCTTGAATACACGGCTACCCGGAGACAACATCCACAGACAAAATCCTGAAGGAACGCCTCCCACTCGCCCTTCTTTCAGAGGCCCAGGAGCTCCCCCTCGGGCTGTACATCCGGCCTGCCATACCCTAGGCGCCACTCATAAGCTGAGTTTGTGTTTTCAGACTTCTGTGCCCACAGCCTGGACCCACACAACCTCCATGCTAGGGCCTCTGGAGCCACTGAGAAAATTGTGCCTGCCCTCTCCAAGGAAAGTGTGCCCAATCCATTGACCACAACCCTCCAGTTTAGGGAAAAGCTCCAAGGCCCCTGAGGCCATCAATAGTGTAGGCCACCCTGGACTAGGAGGGGCTCTCTGACACCAGCGGAGCAACTATCTCCACTTAGACTCTCAGACAGTGTCCCCAGAGACAGAAGTTTGAAATGGACAGGCCCCCAGGCCCTAATCTGAACCTTAGCTTTGGTTTCCATGTGTCCGTCCTCAGAGGACTGTTTTCGTAGACCAGCACACGGGGCTTTTCTGAGGCACCAAACCAAACCTCTCTCGTCTCTACATGGGGAGCTTTCTTACTGGGGATGTATCAAACTCTTCAGGTAGGAGAGTTCCGCAGGGCCACTGAACAACCAGCACATTCCAAGGTCTCCATGGACCCAAACGCACATTATGACGCATCCTCAGGAGAGGATATTTCAACAAAGTTCCCTGGGTCGCGTGCCCCAGAGGCAGCAGATCAAACATATCTTGTCGCTAAGGGCCAATGGGAATGCGAGGCATGCTGTACAGGGTTCCATCCTTCGAACCATGCTCTCCAGTCCTTCCGTATGGTATGTCCTGGAGCCATGCAACAGGACTCGAATGTCCCGTAGAAGGAAACCTTGTGGTTTGGGGAGACCTCCAAACAGAGCGTGGGAATACTTCCTTGGCCTCATGAGGCCCCCACTTCATGAAGGTGCCATCATGGACACATACTCCAGCCTCAGCCAACGTCTGATCCTCAGCCTGACTTCAGATGCTGGAGATTTTGATTCAGCCTCTGCAGAGTGCGCCTGCTATGCCCTTGGCTCCAATCCTCACCCTAGCTTGTGTTTTCAGATTTCCGTCCTCACACTCCTGGCCCACAAACCCTCCCTACTGGGAATTCTGGGGCCACAATAAAGCACTCTGCCTGCCTCCCAGGAGAAAAGCATTGTCTATGGTGCTGCCCAGAAACCCCAAATGAGGATCAAACTGCTTGGCCCTTGCAACAACCCAATTGCATAGGCTACCTTAAACATTGATGGTCTGTCGCAAATAGCCTGAGCCCAGACCGTCCAACAGACACCGACACAGCTGGCTGCACACCCAGCACATTCGACGCGCCATTGCCTTAGGCCACCATCCATTCCCAACCTGGGTTTTCAGTCATCAGAACCTAGTCCTTATCTCCAATCCCTGCACAGGGGGGATCCTGATGCACAAGTCAGAACCCCTCATTCCCCATGGCAAGAAACCTTGCTGCTGGCAGTGAGTCAAACCTTCAGTGTAGGAGAAAACGACATGGCCCATGAGGCCACGCCCAAGCGTGAGGGCCGCCTTGGGCACAAACACACATTGTGACCCTCAGCGTGAGTACCTTATTCAAGTAACGCCTCTCAGTGACTGGACCAAGAGCCCGCATATGTGGCTTGCCATGCCCATAGGCACCCAGGACTAACTAGATGGTAGGTATTCCAGTTAAGGGAACCCACTGCTGTGCTCTAGAGTCCCTCTCCTGGGGGTTCCCCTGTGGCAGAAAACAGTACTCTTCCCTTCCCACAGAATGAACCCAAACACTTGGGAGCTTGGACAATCCCCCGAGAGGAAGGCTCTTCCTCGGCCTCTGAGGAAACCCTACCCTCACCAGACACTGTGAACGCAACACCCAGAGACAAAAGCCTGAGTGACTGCCTCCCACTTGCCCTCCTTTGATTTCCAGAGGATCTCATCTCACGGACTGGAGATCAGGCCTGCCATTACCTTGGCCCCTAGCTGAGCCAAGTTTGCTTTTTCAGACATCTGTCCCCACAGCCCTGGCAAACACAGCCTCTAGGCTGGGTCCTCTGGAGCCATACCACAGGACCGTGCCTGCTCTCTCCTGGGAAACTGTGTCCATTCCTTTGGCCACACACCTCCAGAATATGAGAAACCTCAAGGCCCCCGAGGACATCCCACTACTGGGAGCCTCCCTGGACACACAGGGGCATTCGGACACAAGCTGAGCAGCTACTTCCACGAAGGCATGCACACAGATTTCAACAGAGATAGAAGGTTGAGCCGGACAGGCCCTTAGGCCCTAATCTCAACTCTTGCTTTGGTTTCCAGGTGTCACTCCTCAGAGGCTTTGGTTCGAAGAACAGGATATGGGGCTTTCCTGAGGCACTGAACAGAACTCCTCTCGTCTCCACATGGGAAGCTTCCTTGTTGGAGCCGTGTCAAACACCTCAGCTTGGAGAATCCTGCAGAGTCCCTGAGCCACCTCCACATTCCCTAGGTCTCCCAGGCCACCAAGCGACAGTAGGACTCATATTCAGGAGAGTCCGTTTCAACTCTCCCCTCTGGGTAGCTCACCCAGGAGCCCGCAGATTGAGACTGCCTTGTCCTGACTAAAGAGTGGGAATATGAGGTGGCGTTCCCAGGCATCCATGCTTAGACACCTGCTCTCGACTCTTTCCGTATGGGGCCTCCTGGAACCATCCAATAGGACTCGACATTCGTGCAGAAGTAAACCTTGAGGTTTGGAGTAGTTCACAAATCCCATCGTAGGCAAACCTCCCTGGCCTCATGAAGCCCCCACTCCCTTCCGGAGAGGCCATGCTGGACAAAAACTCTAGCCTGAGGCACGTCTCATATTTGACATGACCTCAGTGCAGGAGATCTCGATTCAGCCTCGGCAGAATGGGCCTGCCGTCCCCTCGGTCCCAAACCTCACGCTAGCTTGTGTTTTCAGACTTCCTTCCTCACACTCCTGGGAAACAAGCCCTCCGGACTAGGAACTCCAGAACCACAACCCAGCCCAGTGTCTGCCCAACGGAAGAAAAACGTTTCCCTGTGGGGCTCTCCAGAAAACCCAAATGAGGATCAACCTGCTCGGGCCTCGACGGTACCCAAACTGGATAGGCTGCTCTGGGCACTCATGCTCTGTCTGACACAGCCTGAAGCCAGACATCCAGACAGATAAGGAGACAGCTGGCCGCACACCCAGCACTTCGGACACGCCATGGTCTTATGCAGTCACCTCTTCCTAACCTTGGTTTTCAGATATCTGAACCTAGACATCATATCAATTCTCCACACAGCTGGGTATCGCAAGCACAAAACAGAACTCCTCCTTCCCCATGGCTGTCAAGCTTGCTCTTGGCATGGAGTCACACCTTCAGGGTGGGAGAAACCTTCATGGCCCCTGATGCTACGCCCAAACTTGAGTGCTGCTTGGGCACAAATTCACACTGTGACCCTCAGCATGAGCCCCATGTCAAAGAAAGGCCTATCAGGGCCTGGCCCAAGAGCCCGCATATGGGGCTTGCCAAGCCCCTATGCACCCAATCCTCACCAGGGTTTGAGTTTTCCAGTCTCCCCACCCGTATCTGGGGCTCTGTTCTGGAATCACTTTCTTGGAGAGACCTATGAGCCAGACAACACGACTCCACCCTTCACACAAAATGACCCCAAACTCTGGGAGCTGGGACAAATCCCCAGAGAGGGATACTCGTCCACAGTCCCTGAGGCCACCCCTTGAATACACGGCTACCCGGAGACAACATCCAGAGACAAAAGCCTGAAGGAACGCCTCCCACTCGCCCTTCTTTCAGAGGCCCAGGAGCTCCCTCTTTGGCTGAACATCCGGCCTGCCATACCCTAGGCGGCACTCATAAGCTGAGTTTGTGTTTTCAGAATTCTGTGCCCACAGCCTGGACCCACACAACCTCCAGGCTAGGGCCTCTGGAGCCACAGAGAAAGATTGTGCCTGCCCTCTCCAAGGAAAGTGTGCCCAATCCATTGACCACAACCCTCCAGGTTAGGGAAAAGCTCCAAGGCCCCTGAGGCCATCAATAGTGTAGGCCACCCTGGACTAAGAGGGGCTCTCTGACACAAGCGGAGTAACTATTTCCACTTAGACTCTCAGAGAGTGTCCCCAGAGACAGAAGGTTGAAATGGACAGGCCACCAGGCCCTAATCTGAACCTTAGCTTTGGTTTCCATGTGTCCGTCCTCAGAGGACTGTTTTCGTAGACCAGCACACGGGGATTTTCTGAGGCATCAAACCAAACCTCTCTCGTCTCCACATGGGGAGCTTTCTTACTGGGGATGTATCAAACCCTTCAGGTAGGAGAGGTCCGCAGGGCCACTGAACAACCAGCACATTCCAAGGTCTCCATGGACCCAAACGCACATTATGACGCATCCTCAGGAGAGGCCATTTCAACTCTGCCCCCTGGGTAGCGTGCCCCAGAGGCAGCAGGTCAAACATATCTTTTCGCTAATGGCCAATGGGAATGCGAGGCATGCTGTACAGGGATCGATCCTTCGAACCCTGCTCTCCAGTCTTCCATATGATATGTCCTGGAGCCATGCAACAGGACTCCAATGTCCCGCAGAAGAAACCTTGTGGTTTGGGGCAACCTCCAAACTCAGCGTGGGAAAACTTCCTTGGCTCATGAGGCCCCTGATTCATGAAGGTGCCATCATGGACACATACTTCAGCCTCAGCCAACATCTGATCCTCAACCTGACTTCAGATGCAGGAGATTTTGATTCAGCCTGTGCAGAGTGTGCCTGTTCTGCCCTTGGCTCCAATCCTCACCCTAGCTTGTGTTTTCAGACTTCCGTCCTCACACACCTGGTCCACAAACCCTCCCTACTGGGAATTCTGGGGCCACAATGAGCACTCTGCCTGCCTCCCAGGAGAAACACATTGTCTATGGTGCTGCCCAGAAACCCCTAATGAGTATCAAACGGCTTGGCCCTCGGCAACACCCCAATTGCATAAGCTACCTTAAACACTGATGCTCTGTCGCACACTGAGCACGTCAGATCTGCCATGGCCTTAGGTGGTCATCTCTTCCCAACTGCGGTTTTCAGGCTTCAGAACATAGACCTTATCTCCAACCACTGCCCAGGGTTGAAAATGATGCAGAAATCAGAGCTCCTTCCCCATGGCTCGTAAACTTATGACTGGCATGTTGTCCAAAGTTCAGTGTAGTTGAAACCAGTGTGGCCCATGACGCCCTGCCCATGCTCGCGGGCCACATTGGTCAAAAACACACATTGTGACCCTCAGCCTGAGCCAGTCTTCAAGTAAGGCCTCTCAGTGTCTGGATGAAGAGACAGCATATTGGGCCTGCCATGCCCCTAGGTCCCAATTTTTAACCATAGTTTGGGTTGTCACTTCACTCTTCCCCAGGGCTCTGCTTTGGAATTCCTCTTTTGTTGGGACACCTGAGGTAACAAACCTGAAAGGAGACCTCCCATCCCATAGACTGACGAAAAACAATTGGGACCGGCCAAATCTACAGAGAGGAAGATTCGTCCATGGCCCATAAGGCCTCCCCACATTCCTCGGCCATCGTTGATATAAAATATAGAGACAAAATCCAGAGAAAGCACCTCAGACTCGCTCTTTCTTCATATCCTGAAGAGTTCTTCTCCTGGTGTGTAGATTGGGCCTGCCATACCTACATCCCCACACCAAAGCTGAGTTTGTGTTTTCAGACTTCTGTCCTCAAAGTCCTGGGCCACACACCCTACAGGCTGGAGCCCCTGGAGCCACACATTAGAAATGTGCCTACCCAATCCATGGGAATTCTGCCCATTCCATTGTCCAAATTCGTACAAATAAAGAGAACCCTCCAAAGTCCCCGAGGCCATCCCAATAGTGTAGGTCTCCCGGTCAAACAAGGGAGCATCTACCTCCACTCATACCATACATGGATGTCCCCAGAGAATAGATCGAACCAGACAGGACCCTAGGCCATTATCGAATCCATTGCTTTGGTTTACAGGCATGTCTCCTCAAAAGCCTGGATTCCAATTCCAGCATAGGGAGTTTTCTGAGGGACCCATCAGAACAAATCTCGTCTCCACAAGTAAACTTTTGCATGGGAGCTATGTCAAACCTAGGAGAATACTTCAGGGTCCTGGTGCCACCGCCCCATTCTAAGGACCCCATGGACACAACACACATTAGGCCCCATCCTCAGGAAAGTCCATTTCAACTCAGCCACCCCAGCAGAGCCATCAGATCTCAACTGTCTTGTTGCTAGGAGACAATTGGAATGCAGGGCGGGCTTCCCTGGCATCCATCCTCGAATGGTGCTCTGGAGTCATTCCATAGGGGATGACCTGGAGCTGCCCAACAGGTATCAATTGTCCCGCAGAAGGAATCCATGAAGGGGGCATCCCACAACTCCCAACGTGGGAAAACCTCCATGGCCATGAGACTCCGCTCCGTTCATGAAGGGTAAGTCATGCACAGAAACTCCAACCTGAGCCAACGTCTGATCCTCGCCCAGACTTCAGATGCTTGAGATATTAGTTCAGATCTGCAAGGGGTACCTGCCGTGCCCTCGGCCTGAAGCCCAATTTAGATTGTGTTCTCAGACTTCTGTCCTCACACTCCTGTCCCAGAAGCCCTCAAGTTTGGCAATTCTGGATCCACAATGCAGCACTCTGCCTGCACTCTAGAAAGTATATATTGCCTAATGAGCTGCCCAGGCACCTCAAATGAGGATAAACCTACACATCACTCAACTTTACCCAAATTATATAGTCTAACCTGGGCACTAATGCACTGTCTGACACAACCTGAGCCCGGTCCTCCTGACCAACACCCAGGCAGCTGACCGCACCGTGAGCACATCAGACCCGCCATCGCCTTAGGTCATCATCTCTTCCCTACCTCAGATTTCAGGCTTCAGAACCGAGGCCTTATCTCCAATAACTGCCCAGGCGTGAGTGTAATGCAGAAATCAGAACTCCTCCTTACCCATGGCAAGAAACCTTGTGGTTGGTACGTTGTCCAACGTTCAGTGTAGGAGAAACCAGCATTCACCCTGAGGCCCCGCCCATTCTTGATGCGACAAAGGCATAAACACGCATTGTGACCCTCAGCATGAGTCCAGTCCTCTAGTAAGTCCTCTCAGGGGCTGGACCATTAGATGCCATAATGGTCTTGACCTGTCCCTAGGCCCCAACTTTTAACCAGATTTCTGATTGTCCATTCCCCTTTCCCCAGGGCTCTACTCTGGAATACCTCATTTGGTGGGACACCTGAGGTTAAAAAAGAAAACAACAACAACAAAAAAACGGACTTCTTCCATACCACAGAATGACCTCAAACTCTTTGGAGGGGGCCAAACCACCAGAGAGTAAGACTCGTCCATTTCCCATGAAGTCACCCAGAAATTTCACGACCATGAGTGACACGATATCCAGAGACAAAAACTTGAGCAAGAGCCTCACACTCGCCCTTTTTTCAAATCTCGAAGAGTTCTCCTCATGGTTTGTAGTTCAGTCCTGCCATACCTATGACCCGAAACATAAGCTGAGGTTGTGTTCACAGACAACTGTCCAAACAGCCCTGGCCTACACAACCTACAGTCTCAGGCCCCAGGAGCCAAACCTGAGGACTGTACTTGCCCTCTCCAAGGGAATTCTGTGTGCTCATTCCAATGGCCACAACCCTTCTAATAGGATAAGCCTTCAAAGTCCCTGATCCATCTCAATAGTGGTGGCTTCCCAGGACAAAAAGGGGCAATCTGAGCCCATCTGAGCACCTACCTGCACTCAGACCCAAGACAGATGTCCCCAGAGGTAAAAAGGAAAGAACAGGCCCCTAGGCACTAATCAGATCCATTGCTTTGGTTTCCAGTCATCTCTCCTCAGACGCCTGGATTTCAAAACCAGCAATGGCTTTTTCTTGACTCACCCATCAGAAAACATCTCATCTACACATGGGAAACTTGCACGTTGGAGCTGTGTCAAAGCCTCTGTTTAGGAGAACCCTTCAGGGCCCCAGTGCCACCGCTTCATTCCAAGGTCTCCATACACACAAAAGCACATTAGGACCCATCCCCAGGAGATCCATTTCAAATCAGCCTCCTCGGTTACTCCCCCAGATCCAGCAGATCTAACCTGTCTTGTTGCTAGGAGACAATTGGAATGCGAGGTGGGCTACCCAGCCATCCATCCTTAGAACCCTGCTCAGAATCATTGGCCTGGAGCCAAACAACAGGTCTCAATTGTCCTGCAGAAGTCACTTTGCAGTTTGGAGCTTCTCACAAATCTCATCGTGGGAAAACCCCCATGGCCTCGTGATGCTCCCCCTTCATGAAGGGTCCATCATGGACAGAAACTCCAACCTGAGCGATCGTCTGATCCTCGCCCTGACTTCAGATGCACGAGTTCTCGATTCCGGTCTGTAGATTGTGCCTTCCATGTCCTCACCCAGAAACCTAAGCCTAGCTTGTGTTCTCAGACTTCTGTCCTCAGACTACTGGCCCACAAGCCCTCCAGTTTGGCAATCCAGAACTACAATGCAGCACTCTGCCTGCGCTCCAGAAGAAAAGCATTGCCCTCTGGGGCTACCCAGTAACCACAAGTGAGGATCAACCTGCACCTACATTGCCTGTACCCCAAATACATAGGGTGACCAGGGCCCTAATGCCCTTTCTGACACAGCCTGAGCCTGGACCATCTGGCCCACCCAGACAAATGGATGCACACTGAGAACATCGAGACCCATGGCCTTAGAGCGTCATCTCTTCCCAACCTCGGTTTACAGGCTTCAGAATCTAGAACTTATCTCCAATCACTGCCCAGGGTTGAACGTGATGCAGAAATCAGAACTCCTTCCCCATGGCAAGAAACCTTGCGGTTGGCATGTTGTCCAACGTTCAGTGTAGTTGAAGCCAGTGTGGCCCATGAGGCCCCGCCCATGCTCTTGAGCCACATTGGTCACAAACACACATTGTGACCCTCAGCCTGAGCCCAGTCCCCAAGTAAGGCCACTCAGTGGCAGGAAGAAGAGAAAGCATATTCTGCTTGCCATGCCGCTAGGCCCCAATTTTGAACCAGAGTTCGGGTTGTCCCTTCAGTCGTCCCCACGGCTTTGCTTTGGAATTCCTCTTTTGGTGGGACACCTGAGGTAACAATACTGAAAGGAGTCCTTCCATCCCACGGATTGACGAAAAACGATTGGGAATCGTGGCAAATCCTCAGAGAGGAAGATTCGTTCATGGCCCATGAGGCCTCCCCGACATTCAACGGCCATCGCTGATACAAAATTCAGAGACAAAAGCCTGAGCAAGCACCTCAGACTCGCACTTTCTTCATATCCTGAAGAGTTCTTCTCATGGTTTGTAGATCGGGCCTGCCATACCTACGTCCCCAAACCTAAGCTGAGTTTGTGTGTTCAGACTTCTGTCCTCAAAGTCCTGGGCCACACACTCTCCAGGCTGGGGACCCTAGAGCTACACATTAGGACTGTGCCTACCAATCCATGGGAATTCTGCCAATTCCATGGTCCAAAATCGTACAAATTAGGAGAAACCTCCAAAGTCCCTTAGGCCATCCCAATAGTGTAGGTCGACCGGAACAAACAAGGACTATCTGACACCAGCTGATAATCTACCTCCACTCATACCATAGATGGATGTCCCCAGAGAAGAAGATTGAACCAGACAGGACCCTGGCCATAATAGGATCCCTCGTCTTGGTTTACAGGCATATCTCCTCAAAAGCCTGTTTCCAATATGAGCATAGGTGTTTTCCTGAGGCACCCATCAGAACTCATCTCGTCTCCACAAGGAAACCTGTGCATGGGAGCTATGTCAAAAACTTAGGAGAGTCCTTCAAGCTCCCGGTGCCACCGACCCATTCCAAGGCCCTCATGGACACAAAAACACATTAGGACCCATCCTCAAGAAAGTCCATTTCAACTCAGCCACCCCGGTTGCTCCCGTAGAGCCATCAGATCTAAACTGTCTTGTTGCTAGGAGACAATTGGAATGAGAGGCGAGCTTCCCAGGCATCCATCCTCGAAAGGTGCTCTGAATTCATTCCATATGGGATGTCCTGGAGCTGTCCAAAAGGTCTCAATTGTGCGGCAGAAGGAATCCTTGAAGGGGGAATCCCACAACTCCCAACGTGGGAAAACCTCAATGGCCTTGAGATTCCGCTCCCTTCATGAAGCGGCCGTCATGCACGGAAACTCCAAACTGAGCCAACGGCTGATCCTCGCCCTGACTTCAGATGCATAAGATATTGGTTCAGATCTGTAGGAGGTACCTGCCGTGCCCTCACCCTGAAACACAAGTCTAGCTTGTTCTTAGACTTCCGTCCTCACACTCCTGGTCCCGAAGCCCTCAAGTTTGGCAATTCCGGACCCACAATGCAGCACTCTGCCCGCTCTCTAAAAAAAAATCATTGCCTAATGAGCTGCCCAGGCACCTTAAATGAGGATAAACCTACACAGCACTCGACTTTACCCAAATTATATAGTCTAACCTGGGCACTAATGCAATGTCGGACAAAACCTGAGCCCGGACCTCCTGACCAACACCCAGAAAGCTGACCGCACCCTGAGCACATAAGACCCGCCATGGCCTTAGGACGTCATCTCTTCCCTACCTCAGTTTTCAGGCTTCAGAACCGAAACCTTATCTCCAATCACTGCGCAGGCGTGAGTGTGATGCTGAAATCAGAACTCCTCTTTACCCATGGCAAGAAACCTTGTGGTTGGCACGTTGTCCAACGTTCAGTGTAGGAGAAACCAGCATTCACCCTGAGGCCTCGCCCATTCTTGAGTGCGACGAGGGCATAAACACGCATTGTGACCCTCAGTATGAATCCTGTCCTCTAGTAAGTCCTCTCAGTGGCTGGACCATTAGATGTCATAATGGGCTTGACATGTCCCTAGGCCCAACTTTTAACCAGATTTCTGATTGTCCATTCGCGGCTCCCCAGGGCTCTACTCTGGAATCCCTCCTTTGGTGGGACACCTGAGGTTAAAGAAGAAAACAACAACAACAAAAAAACGGACTTCTTTCATCACACTGAATGACCTCAAACTCTTTGGAGGGGGCCAAACCACCAGAGAGTAAGACTCGTCCATTTCCCATCAAGTCACCCAGAAATTTCACGACCATGAGTGACACGATATCCAGAGACAGAAACTTGAGCAAGAGCCTCACACTCGCCCTTTTTTCAAATCCTGAAGAGTTCTCCTCATGGTTTGTAGATCAGTCCTGCCATACCTATGACCCGAAACAAAAGCCGAGGTTGTGATTTCAGACAACTGTCCAAACAGCCCTGGCCTACACAACCTACAGGCTCAGGGCCCTGGATCCAAACCTGAGGACTGTACTTGCCCTCTCCAAGGGAATTGTGTGTGCCCTTTCCAATGGCCACAACCCTTCTAATAGGATAAACCTCCAAAGTCCCTGATCCATCTCAATAGTGGTGGCTTCCCAGGACAAAAAGGGGCAATCTGAGCCCATCTGAGCACCTACCTGCACTCAGACCCAAGACAGATGTCCCCAGAGGTAAAAAGGAAAGAACAGGCCCCTAGGCACTAATCAGATCCATTGCTTTGGTTTCCAGGCATCTCTCCTCAGACGCCTGTACTTCAAAACCAGCAATGGCTTTTTCTTGACTCACCCATCAGAAAACATCTCATCTACACATGGGAAACTTGCACATTGGAGCTGTGTCAAAGCCTCTGTTTAGGAGAGCCCTTCAGGGCCCCAGTGCCACCGCTTCATTCCAAGGTCTCCATACACACAAAAGCACATTAGGACCCATCCCCAGGAGAGTCCATTTCAACTCAGCCTCCTCGGTTGCTCCCCCAGATCCAGCAGATCTAACCTGTCTTGTTGCTAGGAGACAATTGGAATGCGAGGTGGGCTACCCATCCATCCATCCTTAGAACCCTGCTCAGAATCATTGGCCTGGAGCCAAACAACAGGTCTCAATTGTCCTGCAGAAGACACTTTGCAGTTTGTAGCTTCTCACAAATCCCATCGTGGGAAAACCCCCATGGCCTCATGATGCTCCCCCTTCATGAAGGGGCCATCATGGACAGAAACTCCAACCTGAGCGATCGTCTGATCCTCGCCCTGACTTCAGATGCACGAGATCTCGATTCTGGTCGGTAGATTGTGCCTGCCATGTCCTCACCCATAAACCTAAGCCTAGCTTGTGTTCTCAGACTTCTGTCCTCAGACTACTGGCCCACTAGCCCTCCAGTTTGGCAATCCAGAACTACAATGCAGCACTCTGCCTGTGCTCCAGAAGAAAAACATTGCCCTCTGGGTCTACCCAGTAACCACAAGTGAGGATCAACCTGCACCTACATTGCCTGTACCCCAAATACATAGGCTGACCAGGGCCCTAATGCCCTTTCTGACACAGCCTGAGCCTGGACCATCTGGCCCACCCAGACAGCTGGCTGCACACTGAGAACATCGAGACCCCATGGCCGTAGGGCTTCTTCTCTTCCCAACCTCGGTTTTCAGGTTTCAGAATCTCGACCTTATCTCCAATCACTGCCCAGGGTTGAACGTGATGCAGAAATCAGAACTCCTTCCCCATGGCAAGAAACCTTGAGGTTGGCATGTTGTCCAACCTTCAGTGTAGTTGAAGCCAGTGTGGCCCATGAGGCCCCGCCCATGCTCTTGGGCCACATTGGTCACAAACACACATTGTGACCCTCAGCCTGAGCCCAGTCCCCAAGTAAGGCCACTCAGTGGCAGGTAGAAGAGTTAGCATATTGGGCTTGCCATTCCCCTAGGCCCCAATTTTGAACCAGAGTTCGGGTTGTCCCTTCAGTCATCCCCACGTCTTTGCTTTGGAATTCCTCTTTTGGTGGGACACCTTAGGTAACAATAATGAAAGGAGTCCTTCCATCCCACGGATTGACGAAAAACGATTGGGAATCGTGGCAAATCCTCAGAGAGGAAGATTCGTCCATGGCCCATGAGGCCTCCCCGACATTCAACGGCCATCGCGGATACAAAATTCAGAGACAAAAGCCTGAGCAAGCACCTCAGACTCGCACTTTCTTCATATCCTGAAGAGTTCTTCTCATGGTTTGTAGATCGGGCCTGCCATACCTACGTCCCCAAACCTAAGCTGAGTTTGTGTGTTCAGACTTCTGTCCTCAAAGTCCTGGGCCACACACTCTCCAGGCTGGGGACCCTGGAGCTACACATTAGGACTGTGCCTACCAATCCATGGAAATTCTGCCCATTCCATGGTCCAAAATCGTACAAATTAGGAGAAACCTCCAAAGTCCCTTAGGCCATCCCAATAGTGTAGGTCGACCGGAACAAACAAGGGCTATCTGACACCAGCTGATAATCTACCTCTACTCATACCATAGATGGATGTCCCCAGAGAAGAAGATTGAACCAGACAGGACCCTGGCCATAATAGGATCCCTTGCCTTGGATTACAGGCATGTATCTTCAGAAGTCTGATTCCAATACGAGCATAGGTGTTTTCCTGAGGCACCCATCAGAACTCATCTCGTCTCCACAAGGAAACCTGTGCATGGGAGCTATGTCAAAAGCTTAGGAGAGTCCTTCAAGGTCCCGGTGCCACCGACCCATTCCAAGGCCCTCATGGACACAAAAACACATTAGGACCCATCCTCAAGAAAGTCCATTTCAACTCGGCCACCCCGGTTGCTCCCGTAGAGCCATCAGGTCTAAACTGTCTTGTTGCTAGGAGACAATTGGAATGAGAGGCGAGCTTCCCAGGCATCCATCCTCGAAAGGTGCTCTGAATTCATTCCATGTGGGATGTCCTGGAGCCGTCCAACAGGTCTCAATTGTCCGGCAGAAGGAATCCTTGAAGGGGGCATCCCACAACTCCCAACGTGGGAAAACCTCAATGGCCTTGAGATTCCGCTCCCTTCATGAAGCGGCCGTCATGCACGGAAACTCCAAACTGAGCCAACGGCTGATCCTCGCCCTGACTTCAGATGCATAAGATATTGGTTCAGATCTGTAGGAGGTACCTGCCGTGCCCTCACCCTGAAACACAAGTCTAGCTTGTTCTTAGACTTCCGTCCTCACACTCCTGGTCCCGAAGCCCTCAAGTTTGGCAATTCCGGACCCACAATGCAGCACTCTGCCCGCTCTCTAAAAAAAAATCATTGCCTAATGAGCTGCCCAGGCACCTTAAATGAGGATAAACCTACACAGCACTCGACTTTACCCAAATTATATAGTCTAACCTGGGCACTAATGCAATGTCGGACAAAACCTGAGCCCGGACCTCCTGACCAACACCCAGAAAGCTGACCGCACCCTGAGCACATAAGACCCGCCATGGCCTTAGGACGTCATCTCTTCCCTACCTCAGTTTTCATGCTTCAGAACCGAACCTTATCTCCAATCACTGCGCAGGCGTGAGTGTGATGCTGAAATCAGAACTCCTCCTTACACATGGCAAGAAACCTTGTGGTTGGCACGTTGTCCAACGTTCAGTGTAGGAGAAACCAGCATTCACCCTGAGGCCTCGCCCATTCTTGAGTGCGACGAGGGCATAAACACGCATTGTGACCCTCAGCATGAGTCCTGTCCTCTAGTAAGTCCTCTCAGTGGCTGGATCATTAGATGCCATAATGGTCTTGACATGTCCCTAGGCGCCAATTTTTAACCAGATTTCTGATTGTCCAGTCGCCCCTCCCCAGGGCTCTACTCTGGAATCCCTCATTTGGTGGGACACCTGAGGTTTAAGAAGAAAACAAAAACAACAAAAAAACGGACTTCTTCCATCCCATAGAATGACCTCAAACTCATTGGACGGGGCCAAACCACCAAGAGTAAGACTCGTCCATTTCCCATAAAGTCACCCAGAAATTTCATGACCATGAGTGACACGATATCCAGAGACAAAAACTTGAGCAAGAGCCTCACACTCGCCCTTTTTTCAAATCCTGAAGAGTTCTCCTCATGGTTTGTAGATCAGTCCTGCCATAACTATGACCCGAAACAAAAGCCGAGGTTGTGATCAGACACCTGTCCAAACAGCCCTGGCCTACACAACCTACAGGCTCAGGGCCCTGGAGCCAAACCTGAGGACTGTACTTGCCCTCTCCAAGGGAATTGTGTGTGCCCTTTCCAATGGCCACAACCCTTCTAATAGGATAAACCTCCAAAGTCCCTGATCCATCTCAACAGTGGTGGCTTCCCAGGACAAAAAGGGGCAATCTGAGCCCATCTGTGCACCTACCTGCACTCAGACCCATAGACAGATGTCCCCAGAAGTAAAAAGGAAAGAACAGGCCCCTAGGCACTAATCAGATCCATTGCTTTGGTTTCCAGGCATCTCTCCTCAGACGTCTGTACTTCAAAACCAGCAATGGCTTTTTCTTGACTCACCCATCAGAAAACATCTCATCTACACATGGGAAACTTGCACATTGGAGCTGTGTCAACGCCTCTGTTTAGGAGAGCCCTTCAGGGCCCCAGTGCCACCGCTTCATTTCAAGGTCTCCATACACACAAAAGCACATTAGGACCCATCGCCAGGAGAGTCCATTTCAACTCAGCCTCCTCGGTTGCTCCCCCAGATCCAGCATATCTAACCTGTCTTGTTGCTAGGAGACAACTGGAATGCGAGGTGGGCTACCCAGCCATCCATCCTTAGAACCCTGCTCAGAATCATTGGCCTGGAGCCAAACAACAGGTCTCAATTGTCCTGCAGAAGACACTTTGCAGTTTGGAGCTTCTCACAAATCCCATCGTGGGAAAACCCCCATGGCCTCATGATGCTCCCCCATCATGAAGGGGCCATCATGGACAGAAACTCCACCCTGAGCGATAGTCTGATCCTCGCTCAGACTTCAGATGCAGGAGATCTCGATTCCGGTCTGTAGATTGTGCCTGCCATGTCCTCACCCAGAAACCTAAGCCTAGCTTGTGTTCTCAGACTTCTGTCTTCAGACTACTGGCCCACAAGCCCTCCATTTTGGCAATCCAGAACTACAATGCAGCATCTGTCTGCCCACCAGAAGAAAAGCATTGCCCTCTGGGGCTACCCAGTAACACCAAGGGAGGATCAACCTGCACCGACCTTGGCTGTACCCCAAATTCATAGGCAGACCAGGGCACTAATGCACTTTCTGACACAGCCTGAGCCTGGACCTCCTGGCCCACCCAGTTAGCTGGCCGCACACTGAGAACATCGAGCCACCATGGCCTTAGGACGTCATCTCTTCCCAACCTCGGTATTCAGGCTTCAGAATCTAGACCTTATCTCCAATCACTGCCCAGGGTTGAACGTGATGCAGAAATCAGAACACCTTCCACATGGCAAGAAACGTTGTGGTTGGCATGTTGTCCAACCTTCAGTGTAGTTGAAGCCAATGTGGCCCATGAGGTCCCGCCCATGCCCTTGGGCCACATTGGTCACAAACACACATTGTGACCCTCAGCCTGAGCCCAGTCCCCAAGTAAGGCCACTCAGTGGCAGGATGAAGAGATAGCATATTGGGCTTGCCATGCCCCTAGGCCCCAATTTTGAACCATAGTTCGGGTTGTCCCTTCAGTCGTCCCCAAGGCTTTGCTTTGGAATTCCTCTTTTGGTGGGACACCTGAGGTAACACTACTGAAAGGAGTCCTTCCATCCCACGGATTGACGAAAAACGATTGGGAATCGTGGCAAATCCTCAGAGAGGAAGATTCGTCCATGGCCCATTAGGCCTCCCCGACATTCAACGGCCATCGCTGATATAAAATCCAGAGACAAAAGCCTGAGCAAGCGCCTCAGACTCGCCCTTTCTTCATATCCTGAAGAGTTTTTCTCAAGGTTTGTTATCGGGCCTGCCATACCTACGTCCCCAAACCTAAGCTGGTTTGTGTTTTCAGACTTCTGTCCTCAAAGTCCTGGGCCACACACTCTCCAGGCTGGGGAACCTGGAGCCACACATTAGGACTGTGCCTACCAATCCATGGGAATTCTGCCCATTCCATAGTCCATAATCGTCCAAATTAGGAGAAACCTCCAAAGTCCCTGAGGCCATCCCAATAGTGTAGGTCGACCGGAACAAACAAGGGCTATCTGACACCAGCTGATAATCTACCTCCACTCATTCCATAGATGGATGTCCCCAGAGAAGAAGATTGAACCAGACAGGACCCTAGGCCATAAGAGGATCCCTCGTCTTGGTTTACAGGCATGTCTCCTCAAAAGCCTGATTCCAATACGATCATAGCTGTTTTCCTGAGGCACCCATCAGAACTCATCTCGTCTCCACAAGGAAACCTGTGCATGGGACCTATGTCAAAAGCTTAGGAGAGTACTTTAAGGTCCCGGTGCCACCGACCCATTCCAAGGCCCTCATGGACACAAAAACACATTAGGACCCATCCTCAGGAAAGTCCATTTCAACTCGGCCACCCCGGTTGCTCCCGCAAAGCCATCAGATCTAAACTGACTTGTTGCTAGGAGACAATTGGAATGCGAGGCGGGCTTCCCAGGCATCCATCCTCGAACGGTGCTCTGGATTCATTCCATATGGGATGTCCTGGAGCTGTCCAACTGGTCTCAATTGTCGGGCAGAAGAAATCCTTGAAGGGGGCATCCCACAACTCCCAACTTGTAAAACATCAATGGCCTCGAGATTCCGGTCCCTTCATGAAGCGGCCGTCATGCACGGAAACTGCAAACTGAGCCAACGGCTGATCCTCGACCTGATTTCAGATGCATAAGATATTGGTTCAGATCTATAGGAGGTACCTGCCGTGCCCTTGACCTGAAACGCAAGTCTAGCTTGTCTTCTTAGACTTCCGTCCTCACACTCCTGGTCCCGAAGCCCTCAAGTTTGGCAAATCCGGACCCACAATGCAGCACTCAGCCTGCTCTCTAAAAAAAAATTACTGCCTAATGAGCTGCCCAGGCTCCTTAAATGAGGATAAACCTACACAGCACTCGACTTTACCCAAATTATATAGTCTAACCTGGGCACTAATGCACTGTCGGACACAACCTGAGCCCGGACCTCCTGACCAACACCCAGAAAGCTGAACGCACCCTGAGCACATAAGACCCGACATGGCCTTAGGTCATCATCTCTTCCCTACCTCAGTTTTCAGGCTTCAGAACCGAGACCTTATCTCCAATAACAGCCCAGACGTGAGTGTAATGCAGAAATCAGAACTCCTCCTTACCCATGGCAAGAAACCTTGTTGTTGGCACGTTGTCCAACGTTCAGTGTAGGAGAAACCAGCATTCACCCTGAGGCCTCGCCCATTCTTGAGTGCGATGAGGGCATAAACACTCATTGTGACCCTCAGCATGAGTCCAGTCCTCTAGTAAGTCCTCTCAGGGGCTGGACCATTAGATGCCATAATGGTCTTGACCTGCCCCTAGGCCCCAATTTTAACCAGATTTCTGATTGTCCATTCGCCCCTCCCCAGGGCTCTACTCTGGAATACCTCATTTGGTGGGACACCTGAGGTTAAAAAAGAAAACAACAACAACAACAAAACAGACTTCTTCCATCGCACAGAATGACCTCAAACTCTTTGGACGGGGCCAAACCACCAGAGAGTAAGACTCGTCCATTTCCCATGAACACCCAGAAATTTCACGACTATGAGTGACACGATATCCAGAGACAAAAACTTGAGCAAGAGCCTCACACTCGCCCTTTTTTCAAATCTCGAAGAGTTCTCCTCATGGTTTGTAGATCAGTCCTGCCATACCTATGACCCGAAACAAAAGCCGGGGTTGTGTTTTCAGACAACGGTCCAAACATCCCTGGCCTACACAACCTACAGGCTCAGGCCCCTGGAGCCAAACCTGAGGACTGTACTTGCCCTCTCCAAGGGCATTGTGTGTGCCCATTCCAAGGGCCACAACTCTTCTAATAGGATAATCCTCCAAAGTCCCTGATCCATCTCAATAGTGGTGGCTTCCCAGGACAAAAAGGGGCAATCTGAGCCCATCTGTGCACCTACCTGCACTCAGACCCATAGACAGAAGTCCCCAGAGGAAAAAAGGAAAGAACAGGCCCCTAGACACTATCAGATCCATTGCTTTGGTTTCCAGGCATCTCCCCTCAGACGCCTGGACTTCAAAACCAGCAATGGCTTTTTCTTGACTCACCCATCAGAAAACATCTCATCTACACATGGGAAACCTTCACGTTGGAGCTGTATCAAAGCCTTTGTTTAGGAGAGCCCTTCAGGGCCCCAGTGCCACCGCTTCATTCCAAGGTCTCCATACACAACAAAGCACATTAGGACCCATCCCCAGAAGAGTCCATTTCAACTCAGCCTCCTCGGTTGCTCCCCCAGATCCAGCAGATCTAACCTGTCTTGTTGCTAGGAGACAACTGGAATGCGACGTGGGCTACCCAGCCATCCATGCTTAGAACCCTGAGGTAACAATACTCAGAATCATTGGCTTGGAGCCAAACAACAGGTCTCAATTGTCCTTCAGAAGACACTTTGCAGTTTGGAGCTTCTCCCAAATCCCATCGTGGGAAAACCCCCATGGCCTCGTGATGCTCCCCCTTCATGAAGGGGCCATCATGGACAGAAACTCCAACCTGTGCAATCGTCTGATCCTCGCCCTGACTTCAGATGCACGAGATCTCAATTCCGGTCTGTAGATTGTGCCTTCCATGTCCTCACCCAGAAACCTCAGCCTAGCTTGTGTTCTCAGACTTCTGTCATCAGACTGCTGGCCCACAAGCTCTCCAGTTTGGCAATCCAGAACTACAATGCAGCACTCTGCCTGCCCACCAGAAGAAAAGCATTGCCCTCTGGGGCTACCCAGTAACCCCAAGTGAGGATTAACCTGCACCGACCTTGGCTGTACCCCAAATTCATAGGCTGACCAGGGCACTAATGCCCTTTCTGACACAGCCTGAGCCTGGACCTCCTGGCCCACCCTGACAGCTGGCCGCACACTGAGAACATCGACCCGCCATGGCCTTAGGTCGTCATCTCTTCCCAACCTCGGTTTTCAGGCTTCAGAATCTAGACCTTATCTCCAATCACTGCCCTGGTTTGAACGTGATGCAGAAATCAGAACACCTTCCACATGGCAAGAAACCTTGTGGTTGGCATGTTGTCCAACCTTCAGTGTAGTTGAAGCCAGTGTGGCCCATGAGGCCCCGCCCATGCTCTTGGGCCACACTGGTCACAAACACACCTTGTGACCCTCAGCCTGAGCCCAGTCCCCAAGTAAGGCCACTCAGTGGCAGGAAGAAGAGATAGCATATTGGGCTTGCCATGCCCCTAGGCCCCAATTTTGAACCAGAGTTCAGGTTGTCCCTTCAGTCATCCCCACGGCTTTGCTTTGGAATTCCTCTTTTGGTTGGACACCTGAGGTAACAATACTGAAAGGAGTCCTTCCATCCCACGTATTGACGATAAACGATTGGGAATCGTGTCAAATCCTCAGAGAGGAAGATTCGTCCATGGCCCATGAGGTCTCCTCGACATTCACGGCCATCGCTGATACAAAATTCAGAGACAAAAGCCTGAGCAAGCACCTCAGACTCGCACTTTCTTCATATCCTGAAGAGTTCTTCTCATGGTTTGTAGATCGGGCCTGCCATACCTACGTCCCCAATCCTAAGCTGAGTTTGTGTGTTCAGACTTCTGTCCTCAAAGTCCTGGGCCACACACTCTCCAGGCTGGGGACCCTGGAGCTACACATTAGGACTGTGCCTACCAATCCATGGGAATTCTGCCCATTCCATGGTCCAAAATCGTACAAATTAGGAGAAACCTCCAAAGTCCCTTAGGCCATCCCAATAGTGTAGGTCGACCGGAACAAACAAGGGCTATCTGACACCAGCTGATAATCTACCTCTACTCATACCATAGATGGATGTCCCCAGAGAAGAAGATTGAACCAGATAGGACCCTGGCCATAATAGGATCCCTTGCCTTGGTTTACAGGCATGTCTCTTCAAAAGCATGATTCCAATACGAGCATAGGTGTTTTCCTGAGGCACCCATCAGAACTCATCTCGTCTCCACAAGGAAACCTGTGCATGGGAGCTATGTCAAAAGCTTAGGAGAGAACTTCAAGGTCACGGTGCCACCGCCACATTTCAAGGCCCTCATGGACACAAAAACACATTAGGACCCATCCTCAAGAAAGTCCATTTCAACTCGGCCACCCCGGTTGCTCCCGTAGAGCCATCAGATCTAAACTGTCTTGTTGCTAGGAGACAATTGGAATGAGAGGCGAGCTTCCCAGGCATCCATCCTCGAAAGGTGCTCTGAATTCATTCCATATGGGATGTCCTGGAACTGTCCAACAGGTCTCAATTGTCCGGCAGAAGGAATTTTTGAAGGGGGCATCCCACAACTACCAACGTGGGAAAACCTCAATGGCCTTGAGATTCCGCTCCCTTCATGAAGCGGCCGTCATGTACGGAAACTGCAAACTGAACCAACGGCTGATCCTCGCCCTGACTTCAGATGCATAAGATATTGGTTCAGATCTGTAGGAGGTACCTGCCGTGCCCTCACCCTGAAACACAAGTCTAGCTTGTTCTTAGACTTCCGTCCTCACACTCCTGGTCCCGAAGCCCTCAAGTTTGGCAATTCCGGACCTGCAATACAACACTCTGCCTGCTCTCTAAAAAAAAATTATTGCCTAATGAGCTGCCAGGGAACCTAAATGAGGATAAAACTACACAGCACTCGACTTTACCCAAATTATATAGTCTAACCTGGGCACTAATGCAATGTCGGACAAAACCTGAGCCCGGACCTCCTGACCAACACCCAGAAAGCTGACCGCACCCTGAGCACATAAGACCCGCCATGGCCTTAGGACGTCATCTCTTCCCTACCTCAGTTTTCAGGCTTCAGAACCGAAACCTTATCTCCAATCGATGCGCAGGCGTGAGTGTGATGCTGAAATCAGAACTCCTCCTTACACATGGCAAGAAACCTTGTTGTTGGCACGTTGTCCAACGTTCAATGTAGGAGAAACCAGCATTCACCCTGAGGCCTCGCCCATTCTTGAGTGCGACGAGGGCATAAACACGCATTGTGACCCTCAGTATGAATCCTGTCCTCTAGTAAGCCCTCTCAGTGGCTGGACCATTAGATGTCATAATGGTCTTGACATGTCCCTAGGCCCCAATTTTTAACCAGATTTCTGATTGTCCATTCGCCCCTCCCCAGGGCTCTACTCTGGAATCCCTCATTTGGTGGGACACCTGAGGTTAAAAAAGAAAACAACAACAACAAAAAAACGGACTTCTTCCATCGCACAGAATGACCTCAAACTCTTTGGACGGGGCCAAACCACCAGAGAGTAAGACTCGTCCATTTCCCATGAAGTCACCCAGACATTTCATGACCATGAGTGACACGATATCCAGAGACAAAAACTTGAGCAAGAGCCTCACACTCGCCCTTTTTTTAAATCCTGAAGAGTTCTCCTCATGGTTTGTAGATCAGTCCTCCCATAACTATGACCCGAAACAAAAGCCGAGGTTGTGATCAGACAACTGTCCAAACAGCCCTGGCCTACACAACCTACAGGCTCAGGGCCCTGGAGCCAAACCTGAGGACTGTACTTGCCCTCTCCAAGGGAATTGTGTGTGCCCTTTCCAATGGCCACAACCCTTCTAATAGGATAAACCTCCAAAGTCCCTGATCCATCTCAATAGTGGTGGCTTCCCAGGACCAAAAGGGGCAATCTGAGCACATCTGAGCACCTACATGCACTCAGACCCATAGACAGATGTCCCCAGAGGTAAAAAGGAAAGAACAGGCCCCTAGGCACTATTCAGATCCATTGCTTTGGTTTCCAGGCATCTCTCCTCAGACGTCTGTACTTCAAAACCAGCAATGGCTTTTTCTTGACTCACCCATCAGAAAACATCTCATCTACACATGGGAAACTTGCACATTGGAGCTGTGTCAAAGCCTCTGTTTAGGAGAGCCCTTCAGGGCCCCAGTGCCACCGCTTCATTCCAAGGTCTCCATACACACAAAAGCACATTAGGCCCCATCCCCAGGAGAGTCCATTTCAACTCAGCCTCCTCGGTTGCTCCCCCAGATCCAGCAGATCTAACCTGTCTTGTTGCAAGGAGACAATTGGAAAGCGAGGTGGGCTACCCAGCCATCCATCCTTAGAACCCTGCTCAGAATCATTGGCCTGGAGCCAAACAACAGATCTCAATTGTCTTGCAGAAGACAATTTGCAGTTTGGAGCTTCTCACAAATCCCATCGTGGGAAAACCCCCATGGCCTCATGATGCTCCCCCCTCATGAAGGGCCCATCGTGGACAGAAACTCCAACCTGAGCAATCGTCTGATCCCCGCCCTGACTTCACATGCACGAGATCTCAATTCCGGTCTGTAGATTATGCCTGCCATGTCCTCCCCCAGAAACCTAAGCCTAGCTTGTGTTCTCAGACTTCTGTCCTCAGACTACTGGCCCACATGCCCTCCAGTTTGGCAATCCAGAACTACAATGCAGCACTCTGCCTGCCCTCCAGAAGAAAAGCATTGCTCTCTGGGGCTACCCAGTAACCCCAAATGAGGATCAATCTGCACCTATCTTGGCTGTACCCCAAATACATAGGCTGACTAGGGCACTAATGCCCTTTCTGACACAGCCTGAGCCTGGACCACCTGGCCCCACCCAGACAGCTGGCCGCACACTGAGAACATCGAGGCGCCATGGCCTTATGTCGTCATCTCTTCCCAACTTCGGTTTTCAGCCTTCAGAATCTAGACCTTATCTCCATTCACTGCCCAGGGTTGAACGGGATGCAGAAATCAGAACTCCTTCCCCATGGCAAGAAACCTTGTGGTGCATGTTGTCCAACTTTCAGTGTATTTGAAACCACTGTGGCCCATGAGGCCCCGCCCATGCTCGCAGGCAACATTGGTCAAAACAACACATTGTGACCCTCAACCTGAGCCCAGTCCTCAAGTAAGGCCTCTCACTGGCTGGATGAATAGATAGCATATTGGCCTTGGCATGCCCCTAGGCCCCAATTTTGAACCATAGTTCGGGTTGTCCCTTCAGTCGTCCCCACGGCTTTGCTTTGGAATTCCTCTTTTGGTGGGACACCTGAGGTAACAAAACTGAAAGGAGTCCTCCCATCGCACAGATTGACGAAAAACAATTGGGAATCGGGCGAAATCCTCAGAGAGAAAGATTCGTCCATGGCTCATGAGGCATCCCCGACATTCCACGGCCATCACTGACACAAATTCCAGAGAAAAATGCCTGAGCAATCACCTCAGATTCGCTCTATATTCAAATCTTCATGAGTTGTTCTCATTGTTTGTAGATTGGGCCTGCCATACCGACGTCCCCAAACAAAGCTGAGTTTATGTATCGGAATCACAAATCAGAACTCTGCCTTCCACATGGCTGTAATGCTTGTTCTTCGCATGGAGTCACACCTTCACGTGGGAGAACCCTTCATATCCCCTGATGCCACGCCAAACATGAGTGCTGCTGGGCACAAATTCACACTGTGACCCTCAGCATGAGCCCTATGTCAAAGAAAGGCCTGTCAGGTTCTGGACGAAGATCGTGCATATAGTCCTTACCATGCCCATAGGCACCCAGGACTAAATTGATGGTGTGTATTCCAGTTGAGGGAACCCACTGCTGTGCTCTAGAGTCCCTCTCCTGGGGGTCCCATGTGGCAGAAAACAGTACTCTTCCCTTCCCACAGAATGAACCGAAACACTTGGGAGCTTGGATAATCCCCCGAGAGGAAGGCTCTTTTTTGGCCCTGAGGCAAACCCTACCCTGACCGGACACTGTGAACGCAACAGCCAGAGACAAAAGACTGAGCTACTGCCTCCCACTAGCCCTCCTTTGATATCAAGAGAATCTCGCCTCAAGGACTGGAGATCAGGCCTGCCATTACCTTGGCCCCTAGCTGAGCCAAGTTTGCTTTTTCAGACATCTGTCACCACAGCCCTGGCAAACACAGCCTCTAGGCTGGGTCTTCTGGAGCCATACCACAAGACCGTGCCTGCTCTCTCCTGGGAAACTGTGTCCATTCCTTTGGCCACACACCTACAGAATATGAGAAACCTCAAGGCCCCCGAAAACATCGCACTACTGGGAGCCTCCCTGGACACACAGGGGCATTCGGACACAAGCTGAGCAGCTACCTCCACGAAGGCATGCACACAGATGTCCACAGAGATAGAAGGTTGAGCCGGACAGGCCCTTAGGCCCTAATCTCAACTCTTGCTTTGGTTTCCAGGTGTCACACCTCAGAGGCTTTGGTTCGAATAACAGGATATGGGGCTTTCCTGAAGCACTGAACAGAACTCCTCTCGTCTCCACATGGGAAGCTTCCTTGTTGGAGCCGTGTCAAACACCTCAGCTTGGAGAATCCCGCAGAGCCCCTGAGCCACCTCCACATTCCAAGGTCTCCCAGGCCACCAAGCGACAGTAGGACTCATCTTCAGGAGAGTCCATTTCAACTCTCCCCTCTGGGTAGCTCACCCAGGAGCCCGCAGATTGAGCCTGCCTTGTCCTGACTAAAGAGTGGGAATATGAGGTGGCGTTCCCAGGCATCCATGCTTAGACACCTGCTCTCGAGTCTTTCCGAATGGGGACCCTGGAACCATCCAATAGGACTCGACTGTCGTGCAGAAGGAAACCTTGAGGTTTGGAGTAGTTCACTAATCCCATCGTAGGCAAACCTCCCTCGCCTCATGAAGCCCCCACACCCCTCAGGAAGAGGCCATGCTGGACAAAAACTCTAGCCTGAGGCACGTCTCATAGTTGACATGACCTCAGTGCAGTAGATCTTGATTCAGCCTCGGCAGAGTGGGCCTGCCGTGCCCTCGGTCCCAAACGTCACGCTAGCTTGTGTTTTCAGACTTCCTTCCTCACACTCCTGGCAAACAAGCCCTCCGGACTAGGAACTCAAGAACCACAACCCAGCCCAGTGTCTGCCCAACGGAAGAAAAACGTTTCCCTGTGGGGCTCTCCAGAAAACCCAGATGAGGATCAACCTGCTCGGGCCTCGACGGTACCCGACCTGGATAGGCTGCTCTGGGCACTCATGCTCTGTCTGACACAGCCTGAAGCCAGACGTCCAGACAGACAAGGAGACAGCTGGCCGCACACCCAGCACTTCGGACACGCCATGGCCTTATTCCGTCACCTCTTCCTAACCTTCGTTTTCAGATATCTGAACCTAGACATCATATCAATTCTCCACACAGCTGGGTATCGCAAGCACAAAACAGAACTCCTCTTTCCCCATGGCTATCAAGCTTTCTCTTGGCATGGAGTCACACCTTCAGGGTGGGAGAAACCTATAAGGCCCCTGGTGCCACGCCCAAACTTGAGTGCTGCTTGGGCATAAATTCACACTGTGACCCTCAGCATGAGCCCAATGTCAAAAAAAGGCCTGTACGGGCCTGGACCAAGAGCCCACATAAGGGGCTTGCCAAGCACCTATGCACCCAATCCTCACCAGGGTTTGAGTTTTCCAGTCTCCCCGCCCGTACCTGGGGCTCTGTTCTGCAATCCCTTTCTTGGAAATACCCTTGAGCCAGATAACACGACTCCACCCTTCACACAAAATGACCCCAAACTCTTGGGAGCTGGGACAAATCCCCAGAGAGGGATACTCGTCCACAGTCCCTGAGGCCACCCCTCGAATCCACGGCTATCCCGGACACAACATCCAGAGACAAAAGCCTGAAGGAACGCCTCCCACTCGCTCTTCTTTCAGAGGCCCAGGAGCTCCCTCTCGGGCTGTACTTCCGGCCTGCCATACCCTAGGCGCCACTCATAAGCTGAGTTTGTGTTTTCAGACTTCTGTGCCCACAGCCTGGACCCACACAACCTCCAGGCTAGGGCCTCTGGAGCCACAGAGAAAGATTGTGCCTGCCCTCTCCAAGGAAAGTGTGCCCAATCCATTGACCACAACCCTACAGGTTAGGAAAAAGCTCCAAGGCCCCTGAGGCCATCAATATTGTAGCCCACCCTGGACTAAGAGGGGCTCTCTGACACCAGCGGAACAACTATCTCCACTTAGACTCTCAGACAGTGTCCCCAGAGACAGAAGGTTGAAATGGACAGGCCCCCAGGCCCTAATCTGAACCTTAGCTTTGGTTTCCATGTGTCCGTCCTCAGAGGACTGTTTTCGTAGAACAGCACACGGGGCTTTTCTGAGGCACCAAACCAAACCTCTCTCGTCTCCACATGGGGAGCTTTCTTACTAAGGATGTATAAAACCCTTCAGGTAGGAGAGTTCCGCAGGGCCCCTGAACAACCAGCACATTCCAAGGTCTCCATGGACCCAAACGCACATTATGACGCATCTTCAGGAGAGGCCATTTCAACTCAGTTCCCTGGGACACGTGCCTCAGAGGCAGCAGATCAAACATATCGTGTAGCTAATGGCCAGTGGGAATGCGAGGCATGCTGTACAGGGATCCATCCTTCGAACCCTGCTCTCCAGTCTTTCCGTATGGTATGTCCTGGAGCCATGCAACAGGACTTGAATGTCCCGCAGATAGAAACCTTTTGGTTTGTGGCAACCTCCAAACTCAGCGTGGGAAAACTTCCTTGGCCTCATGAGGCCCCCACTTCATGAAGGTGCCACCATGGACACATACTCCAGCCTCAGCCAAAGTCTGATCCTCAGCCTGACTTCAGATGCAGGAGATTTTGATTCAGCCTCTACAGAGTGGGCCTTCTCTGCCGTTGGCTACAATCCTCACCCTAGCTTGTGTTTTCAGACTTCCGTCCTCACACTCCTGGCCCACAAACCCTGACTACTGGGAATTCTGGGGCCACAATGAAGCACTCTGCTTGCCTCCCAGGAGAAAAACATTGTCTATGGTGCTGCCCAGAAACCCCAAATGAGGATCAAACTGCTTGGCCCTCGCAACACCCCAATTGCATAGGCTACCTTAAACACTGATGGTCTGTCGCAAATAGCCTGAGCCCAGACCTTCCAACAGACTCCGACACAGCTGGCTGCACACCCAGCACATTGGACACGTCACTCCCTTAGGCCACCATCCATTCCAAACCTGGGTTTTCAGTCATCGGTACCTAGACCTTATCTCTAATCCCTGCACAGGGGGGAACCTGATGCACAAGTCAGAACCCCTCCTTCCCCATGGCAAGAAACCTTGCTGCTGGCAGTGAGTCAAACCTTCAGTGTAGGAGAAAATGGCATGGCCCATGAGGCCACGCCCAAGTGTGAGGGCCACTTTGGGCACAAACACACATTGTGACACTCAGCGGGAGTACCTTATTCAAGTAACGCCTTTCAGTGACTGGACCAAGAGCCCGCATATGTGGCTTGCCATGCCCATAGGCACCCAGGACTAACTAAATGGTGTGTATTCCAGTTGAGGGAACCCACAGCTGTGCTCTAGAGTCCCTCTCCTGGGGTGTCCCCTGTGGCAGAAAACAGTACTCTTCCCTTCCCACAGAATGAACCCAAACACTTGGGAGCTTGGACAATCCCCCGAGAGGAAGGCTCTTCCTCGGCCTCTGAGGCAACCCTACCCTGACCCGACACACTGAACGCAACACCCAGAGACAAAAGCCTGAGCGACTGCCTCCCACTTGCCCTCCTTTGTTATCCATAGGATCTCCCCTCACGTACTGGAGATCAGGCCTGCCATTACCTTGGCCCCTAGCTGAGCCAAGTTTGCTTTTTCAGACATCTGTCCCCACAGCCCTGGCAAACACAGCCTCTAGGCTGGGTCCTCTGGAGCCATACCACAGGACCGTGCATGCTCTCTCCAGGGAAACTCTGTCCATTCCTTTGGCCACACACCTCCAGAATATGAGAAACCTCAAGGCCCCCGAGGTCATCCCACTACTGGGAGCCTCCCTGGACACACAGGGGCATTCGGACACAAGCTGAGCAGCTACCTCCACGAAGGCATGCACACAGATGTCAACAGAGATAGAAGGTTGAGCCGGACAGGCCCTTAGGCCGTAATCTCAACTCTAGCTTTGGTTTCCAGGAGTCACTCCTCAGAGGCTTTGGTTCGAAGAACAGGATATGGGGCTTTCCTGAGGCACTGAACAGAACTCCTCTGGTCTCCACATGAGAAGCTTCCTTGTTGGAGCCGTGTCAAACACCTCAGCTTGGAGAATCCTGCAGAGTCCCTGAGCCACCTCCACATTCCAGGGTCTCCCAGGCCACCAAGCCACAGTAGGACTCATCTTCAGGAGAGTCCATTTCAACTCTCCCAACTGGAAGCTCACCCAGGAGCCCGCAGATTGAGCCTGCCTTGTCCTGACTAAAGAATGGGAATATGAGGTGGCGTTCCCAGGCATCCATGCTTAGACACCTGCTCTCGAGTCTTTCCGAATGGGGCCTCCTTGAAATATCCAATAGGACTCGACTGTCGTGCAGAAGGAAACCTTGAGGTTTGGAGTAGTTCACTAATCCCATTGTAGGCAAACGTCCCTGGCATCATGAAGCCTCCACACCCTTCAGGAAGAGGCCATGCTGGACAAAAACTCTAGCCTGAGGCACGTCTCATAGTTGACATGACCTCAGTGCAGGAGATCTCGATTCAGCCTCTGCAGAGTGGGCCTGCCGTGCCCTCGGTCCCAAAACTCACGCTAGCTTGTGTTTTCAGACTTCCTTCCTCACACTCCTGGCAAACAAGCCCTCCAGACTAGGAACTCCAGAACCACAACCCAGCCCAGTGTCTGCCCAACGGAAGAAAAACGTTTCCGAGTGGGGCTCTCCAGAAAACCCAGATGAGGATCAACCTGCTCGGGCCTCGTCGGTACCCGACCTGGATAGGCTGCTCTGGGCACTCATGCTCTGTCTGACACAGCCTGAAGCCAGACGTCCAGACAGACAAAGAGACAGCTGGCCGCACACCCTGCACATCGGACACGCCATGGTCTTATGCCGTCACCTCTTCCTAACCTTGGTTTTCAGATATCTGAACCTAGACATCATATCAAATATTCACACAGCTGGGTATCGCAAGCACAAAACAGAACTCATCCTTCCCCATGGCTTTCAAGCTTGCTCTTGGCATGGAGTCACACCTTCAGGGTGGGAGAAATCTTCATGGCCCCTGATGCCACGCCGAAATGAGTGCTGCTTGGGCACAAATTCACACTGTGACCCTCTGCATGAGCCCCATGTCAAAGAAAGGCCTGTCCGGGCCTGGACCAAGAGCCCGCATATGGGGCTTGCCAAGCCCCTATGCACCCAATCCTCACCAGGGTTTGAGTTTTCCAGTCGCCCCGCCCGTACCTGGGGCTCTGTTCTGGAATCCCTTTCTTGGAGAGACCCATGAGCCATACAACACGACTCAAACCTTCCCACAAAATGACCCCAAACCCTTGGGAGCTGGGACAAATCGCCAGAGAGGGATACTCGTCCACAGTCCCTTAGGCCACAACTCCAATCCACGGCTATCCCGGACACAACATCCAGAGACCAAAGCCTGAAGGAATGACTCCCACTCGCCCTTGTTTCAGAGGCCCAGGAGCTCCCTCTCGGGCTGTACATCCGGCCTGCCATACCCTAGGCACCACTCATAAGCTGAGTTTGTGTTTTCAGACTTCTGTGCCCACAGCCTGGACCCACACAACCTCCAGGCTAGGGCCTCTGGAGCCACAGCGAAAGATTGTGCCTGCCCTCTCCAAGGAAAGTGTGCCCAATCCATTGACCACAACCCTACAGGTTAGGGAAAAGCTCCAAGGCCCCTGAAACCATCAATAGTGTAGGCCACTCTGGACTAAGAGGCGCTCTCTAACACCCTCGGAGCAACTAACTCCACTTAGACTCTCAGACAGTGTCCCAGAGACAGAAGGTTGAAATGGACAGGCCCCCAGGCCCTAATCTGAACCTTAGCTTTGGTTTCCATGTGTCCGTTCTCAGAGGACTGTTTTCGTAGACCAACACATGGGGCCGTCTGAGGCACCAAACCAAACATCTCTCTTCTCCACATGGGCAGCTTTCTTACTGGGGATGTATCAAACCTTTCTGGTAGGAGAGTTCCGCAGGGCCACCTAACAACCAGCACATTCCAAGGTCTCCATGGACCCAAACGCACATTATGACGCATCCTCAGGAGAGGCCATTTCAACTCAGACCCCTGGGTAGCGTGCCCCAGAGGCAGCAGATCAAACATATGTTGTCGCTAATGGCCAATGGGAATGCGAGGGATGCTGTACAGGGATCCATCCTTCGAACCCTGCTCTCCAGTCCTTCCGTATGGTATGTCCTGGAGCCATGCAACAGGACTCGAATGTCCCGCAGAAGGAAACCTTGTGGTTTGGGGCAACCTCCAAACTCAGCATGGGAAAACTTCCTTGGCCTCATGAGGCCCCCGCTTCATGAAGGTGCCATCATGGACACATACTCCAGCCTCAGCCAACGTCTGATCCTCATCCTGACTTCAGATGCAGGAGATTTTGATTCAGCCTCTGCAGAGTGGGCCTGCTCTGCCCTTGGCCCCAATCCTCATCCTAGCTTGTGTTTTCAGACTTCCGTCCTCACACTCCTGGCCCAAAAACACTCCCTACTGGGAATTCTGGGGCCACACTGAAGCACTGTGCCTGCCTCCCAGGAAAAAACATTGTCTATGGCGCTGCCCAGAAACGCCAATGAGGATCAAACTGCTTGGCCCTCGGAAACACCCCAATTACATAGGCTACCTTAAACACTGATGCTCTATCCCAAAGAGCCTGAGCCCAGACCTTCCAACAGACACCGACACAGCTGGCTGCACACCCAGCACATTGGACCCGCCACTGCCTTAGGGACCATCCATTCCCAACCTGGGTTTTCAGTCATCGGAACCTAGACGTTATCTCTGATCCCTGCACAGGGGGGAACCTGATGCACAAGTCAGAAACCCTCCTTCCCCATGGCAAGAAACCTTGCTGCTGGCAGTGAGTCAAACCTGCAGTGTAGGAGAAAACTGCATGGCCCATGATGCCACAACCATGCGTGAGGGCTGCCTTGGGCACAAACACACATTGTGACCCTCAGTGTGAGTACCTTATTCCAGAAACGCCTGTCAGTGACTGGACCAAGAGCCTGCATAAGTGGATTGCCATGCCCATAGGCACCCAGGACTAACTAGATGGTGTGTATTCCAGTTGAGTGAACCCACTGCTGTGCTCTAGAGTCCCTCTCCTGGGGGGTCCCCTGTGGCAGAAAACAGTACTCTTCCCTTCCCACAGAATGAACCCAACACATGTGAGCTTGGACAATCCCCCGAGAGGATGGCTCTTCCTCGGCCCCTGAGGCAACCCCTACCCTGAACGGCCCTGTGAACGCAACACCCAGAGACAAAAGCCTGAGCGACTGCCTCCCACTTGCCCTCCTCTGATATCCAGAGAATCTCCTCTCACGGACTGGAGTTCAGGCCTTCCATTACCTTGGCCCATAGCTGAACCAAGTATGCTTTTTCAGACATCTGTCCCCACAGCCCTGGCAAACACAGCCTCTAGGCTGGGTTCTCTGGAGCCATAGCACAGGATCGTGCCTGCTCTCTCCTGGGAAACTGTGTCCATTCCCTTGGCTACACACCTCCAGAATATGAGAAACCTCAAGGCCCCCGTGGACATCCCACTACTGGGAGCTTCCCTTGACACACCGGGGCATTCGGACACAAGCTTAGCAGCTACCTCCACGAAGGCATGCACACAGATGTCCACAGAGATAGAAGGTTGAGCCGGACAGGCCCTTAGGCCCTAATCTCAACTCTTGCTTTGGTTTCCAGGTGTCACTCCTCAGAGGCTTTGGTTCGAAGAACAGGATATGGGGCTTTCCTGAGGCACTGAACAGAACTCCTCTTGTCTCCACATGGGAAGCTTCCTTGTTGGAGCCGGGTCAAACACCTCAGGTTGGAGTATCCTGCAGAGACCCTGAGCCACCTCCACATTCGAAGGTCTCCCAGCCCACCAAGCCACAGTAGGACTCATCTTCAGGGGAGTCCATTTCAACTCTCCCCTCTGGGTAGCTCACCAAGGAGCCCGCAGATTGAGCCTGCCTTGTCCTGAATAAAGAGTGGGAATTTGAGGTGGCGTTCCCAGGCATCCATGCTTAGACACCTGCTCTCGAGTCTTTCTGTATGGGGCCTCCTTGAACCTTCCAATAGGACTCGACTGTCGTGCAGAAGGAAACGTTGAGGTTTGGAGTAGTTCACAATTCCCATCGTTGGGAAACCTCCCTGGCCTCATGAAGCCCCCACTTCCTTCAGGAAGAGGCCATGCTGGACAAAAACTCTAGCCTGAGGCACGTCTCATAGTTGACATGACCTCAGTGCAGGAGGTCTCAATTCAGCCTCTGCAGAGTGGGCCTGCCGTGCCCTCGGTCCCAAACCTCACGCCAGCTTGTGTTTCAGACTTCCTCTTCACACTCCTGGCAAACAAGCCCTCCAGACTAGGAACTACAGATCCACAACCCAGCCCAGTGTCTGCCCAACGGAAGAAAAACGTTTCCATGTGGGGCTCTCCAGAAAGCCCAGATGAGGATCAACCTGCTCGGGCCTCGACGGTACCCGAACTGCATAGGCTGCTCTGGGCACTCATGCTCTGTCTGGCACAGCCTGAAGCCAGACGTCCAGACAGACAAGGAGACAGCTGGCCACACACCCAGCACTTCAGACACTCCAGGGTCTTATGCCATCACCTCTTCCTAACCTTGGTTTTCAGATATCTGAACCTAGACATTATATCAATTCTCTACACAGCTGGGTATCGCAAGCACAAAACAGAACTCCTCCTTTCCCAGGGCTGTCAATCTTGCTCTTGGCATGGAGTCACACCTTCAGGGTGGGAGAATCCTTCATGGCCCCTGATGCCACGCCCAAACGTGAGTGCTGCTTGGGCACAAATTCACACTGTGACCCTCAGCATGAGCCCCATGTCAAAGAAAGGCCTGTCAGGGCCTGGACCAAGAGCAGCATATGGGGCTTGCCAAGCCCCTATGCACCCAATCCTCACCAGGGTTTGAGTTTCCAGTCACCCCGCCGGTGCCTGGGGCTCTATTCTGGAATCCCTTTCTTGGAGAGACACATGAGCCAGACAACACGACTCAAACCTTCCCACAAAATTACCCCAAACTCTTGGGATCTGGGACAAAACCCCAGAGAGGGATATCGTCCACAGTCCCTTAGGCCACCCCTCCAATCCACGGCTATCGCGGACACAACATCCAGAGACAAAAGCCTGAAGGAACGCTTCCCACTCGCCCTTGTTTCAGAGGCCCAGGAGATCCCTCTCGGGCTGTACATCCGGCCTGCCATACCCTAGGCGCCACTCATAAGCTGAGTTTGTGTTTTCAGACTTCTGTGCCCACAGCCTGGACCCACACAACCTCCAGGCTAGGGCCTTTGGAGCCACAGCGAAATATTGTGCCTGCCCTCTCCAAGGAAAGTGTGCCCAATCCATTGACCAGAACACTACAGTTTAGGCAAAAGCTCCAAGGCCCCTGAGGCCATCCATAGTGTAGGCCACCCTGGACTAAGAGGGACTCTCTGACACCAGCGGAACAACTATCTCCACTTAGACTCTCAGACAGTGTCCCCAGAGACAGAAGGTTGAAATGGACAGGCCCCCAGGCCCTAATCTGAACCTTAGCTTTGGTTTCCATGTGTCCGTCCTCAGAGGACTGTTTTCGTAGACCAGCACACGGGGCTTTTCTGAGGCACCAAACCAAACCTCTCTCGTCTCCACACGGGGACCTTTCTTACTGGGGATGTATCAAACCCTTCTGGTAGGAGAGTTCCGCAGGGCCACTGAACCACCAGCACAATCAAGGTCTCCATGGACCCAAACGCACATTATGACGCATCCTCGGGAGAGGCCATTTCAACTCAACCCCCTGGGTAGCGTGCCCCATAGGCAGCAGATCAAACATATCTTGTCGCTAATGGCCAATGGGAATGCAAGGCAGGCTGTACAGGGATCAATCCTTCGAACCCTGCTCTCCAGTCTTTCCGTATGGTATGTCCTGGAGCCATGCAACAGGACTCGAATGTCGCGCAGAAGGAAACCTTGTGGTTTGGGGAGACCACCAAACTCAGCGTGGGAAAACTTCCTTGGCCTTATGAGGCCCCCGCTTCATGAAGGTGCCATCATGGACACATACTCCAGCCTCAGCCAACGTCTGATCCTCAGCCTGACTTCAGATGCAGGAGATTTTGATAAAGCCTCTGCAGAGTGGGCCTGCTCTGCCCTTGGCTCTAATCCTCACCCTAGCTTGTGTTTCCAGGCTTCCGTTCTCACACTACTGGCCCACAAACCCTCCCTACTGGGAATTCTGGGGCCACAATGAAGCACTCTGCCTGCCTCCCAGGAGAAAAACATTGTCTATGGTGCTGCTCAGAAACCCCAAATGTGGATCAAACTGCTTGGCCCTCGGCAACACCCCAATTGCATAGGCTACCTTAAACACTGATGCTCTGTCCCAAATAGCCTGAGCCCAGACCTTCCAACAGACATCGACACAGCTGGTTGCACACCCAGCACATTGGACCCGCCACTGACTTAGGCCACCATCCATTCCCAACCTGGGTTTCATTCATCGGAACCTAGACATTATCTCCGATCCCTGCACAGGGGGGAACTGATGCACAAGTCAGAACCCCTCCTTCCCCATGGCAAGAAACCTTGCTGCTGGCCGTGAGTCAAACCTTCAGTGTAGGAGAAAACGGCTTGGCCCATGAGGCCACGCCCATGCGTGAGGGCCACCTTGGGTACAGGAACACGTTGTGACCCTCAGCGTGAGTACCTTATTCAAGTAACGCCTCTCAGTGACTGGACCAAGAGCCCGCATATGTGGCTTGCCATGCCCATAGGCACTCAGGACTAACTAGATGGCGGGTATTCCAGTTGAGGGAACACACTGCTGTGCTCTAGAATCTCTCTACTGGGGTGTCACCTTTGGCAGAAAACAGTACTCTTCCCTTCCACCGGAATGAACCCAAACACTAGAGAGTTTGGACAATCCTCAGAGAGGAAGGCTTTTCCTCGGACCCTGAAGCAACCCCTACCCTGAACGGCCATTGTGAACGCAACACTCTGAGCCAAAAGCCTGAGCATCTGCCTCCCACTTGCCCTCCTTTTATATTCAGAGGATCTCCCCTCACGGACGGGAGATCAGGCCTGCCATTATTTTGGCCACTACATGAGCCAAGTTTGTTTTTTCAGACATTTCTCCTCACAGCCCTGGCAAACACAGTTTCTAGGCTGGGTCCTCTGGAGCCATACCACAGGACCGTGCCTGCTCTCTCCCGGGAAACTTTGTTCATTCCTTTGGCAACACACCTCCAGAATATGAGAAACCTAAAGGCCCCCGAGGACCTCCCACTACTGTAAGCCTCCATGGACACACAGGGTCTTTTTGACAAGCTGAGAATCTACGTCCACGATGGCATGCACACAGATGTCCACAAGGACAGAAGGTTGAGCCGGACAGGCCCTTAGGCCCTAATCTCAACTCTTGCTTTGGATTCCAGGTGTCACACCTCAGAGGCTTTGGTTCGAAGAACAGGATAAGGGGCTTTCATGAGGCACTGAACAGAACACCTCTCGTCTCCACATGGGAAGCTTCCTTGTTGGAGCCGTGTCACGCACCTCAGGTTGGAGAATCCTGCTGAGTCCCAGAGCCACCTCCACATTCCAAGGTCTCCCAGGCCACCAATCCACAGTAGGACTCATCTTCAGGAGAGTCCATTTCCACTCACCCCTCTGGGTAGCTCACCCAAGAGCCCGCAGATTGAGCCTGCCTTGTCCTGACTAAAGGGTGGGAATATGAGGTGGCGTTCCCAGGCATCCATGCTTAGACACCTGCTCTCGAGTCTTTCCGTATGGGGCCTCCTGGAACCATCCAATAGGACTCGAATGTCGTGCAGAAGGAAACGTTGAGGTTTGGAGTAGTTCACAAATCCCATCGTAGGGAAACCTTCCTGGCCTCATGAAGTCCCCACTCCCTTCAGGAAGAGGCCGTCATGGACAAAAACTCTAGCCTGAGGCACCTCTCATAGTTGATATGACCTCAATTGCTGGAGATCTCGATTCAGCCTCTGCAGAGTGGGCCTGCCGTGCCCTCGGTCCCAAACCTCACGCTAGCTTGTGTTTTCAGACTTCCTTCCTCACACTCCTGGCAAACCAGCCCTCCAGAATAGGAAATCCAGAACCACAACCCAGCCCAGTGCCTGCCACCAGAAGAAAAACTTTTCCCTGTGGGGCTCTCCAGAAACCCCAGATGAGGTTCAATCTGCTCGGGCCTCGACGTTACCCGAACTGGATAGGCGGCTCTGGGCACTAATGCTCTGTCTGACTCAGCCTGATGCCAGACGTCCAGACAGACAAGGAGACAGCTGGCTGCACAACCAGCACTTCGGACACGCCATGGTCTTATGCCGTCATCTCTTCCTAACCTTGGTTTTCAGATATCTGAACCTAGACATTATATCAATTCCCCACACAGTTGGGTATCTGAAGCACAAATCAGACCTCCTCCTTTCCCATGGCTGTAAAGGTTGTGCTTCGCATGGAGTCCACCTTCAGGGTAGGAGAAACCTTCATGGCCCCTGATGCCACGCCCAACTTCAGTGCCGCCTTGGGCACAAATTCACACTGTGACCCTCAGCATGAGCCCAATGTCAAAGAAAGGCCTGTCAGGATGTGGACCAAGAGCCCGCATATGGGGCTGCCAAGCCCCTATGCACCCAATCCTCACCAGTGTTTGTATTTTCCAGTCGCCCCGCCCATACCTGGGGCTGCTCTGGAATTCCTTTCTTGGAGAGACAAATGAGCCAGACAACAGGACTCCACCCTTCCCACAAAATGACCCCAAACTCTCGGGAGATGGGACAAATTCACAGAGAGGGAGACTCATCTATGGGCCCTGAGTCCACCCCTCCAATCCACGGCTATACTGGACACAACATCCAGAGACAAATCCTGTAGGAAAGCCCCCCACTCACCCGTCTTTCATAAGAAAAGTGTCTCCCTCTTGGCCTGTACATCCAGCCTGCCACACCCTCGGCGCCACTCATAAGCTGAGTTTGTGTTTTCAGACTTCTCTGCCCACAGCCTGGACCCACACAACCTCCCGGCTAGGGCATCTGGATCCACATCGGAAGATTGTTCCTGCCCTCTACAAGGAAAGTGTGCACAATCCATTGTCCAAAACCCTACAGGTTAGGGAAAGCTCCAAGGTCCCTGAGGCCATCCCGATAGTGTAGGCCGCCCTGGACTAAGAGGGGCACTCTGACACCAGCGGAGCAACTATCTCCACTTAGACTCACAGACAGTGTTCCCAGACAGAGAAGATTGAAATGGACAGGCCCCTAGGCCCTAATCTGAACCTTAGCTTTGGTTTCCGTGTGTCCGTCCTCAGATGACTGGTTTCGTATCAGCATATTAGGTTTTTCTAAGGCACCAAACAAAACCTCTCTCGTCTCCACATGGGGAGCTTTCTTACTGGAGCTGTATCAAACCCTTCACATAGGAGAGTTCTGCAGGGCCACTGAACAACCAGCACATCCAAGGTCTCCATGGACACAAATGCACATTATGACGCATTCTCAGGAGAGGCCATTTCAACCCAGCCCTTTGGGTAACGTGCCCCAGAGCCAGCAGTTCAAACATATCTTCTCGCTAATGGCCAATGGGAATGTGACGCATGCTGTTCAGGGATCCATCCTTGGAACCCTGCTCTCCAGTCTTTCCGTATGTTATGTCGTGGAGCCATCCAACAGGACTTGACTGTCCCGCAGAAGGAAACCTTGTGGTTTGGGGCAACCTCCAAACTCAGCGTGGAAAACTTCCTTGGCATCATGAGGCCCCCGCTTCATGAAGGTGCCATTATGGACACAAACTCCAGCCTCAGCTAACGTCTGATCCTCAGCCAGACTTCAGATGCAGGGGAATTCTATTCAGCCTCTCCAGAGTATGCCTGCTCTGCCCTTGGCTCCAATCCTCACCCTAGCTTGTGTTTTCAGACTTCTGTCCTCACACTCCTGGCCCACAAATCCTCCCTACTGGGAATTCTTGGGCCACAATGAAGCACTCTGCTTGCCTCCCAGGAGAAAAACATTGTCTATGGTGCTGCTCAGAAACCCCAAAATAAGATCAAACTGCTTGGCTCTCAGCAATACCCCATTTGCATAGGCTATCTTAAGCACTGACGTTCTGTCGCACATAGCCTGAGCCCAGACCGTCCAACAGACACCGACACAGCTGGTGCACACCCAGCACATTCGACGCGCCATTGCCTTAGGCCACCATCCATTCCCAACCTGGGTTTTCAGTCATCGGAACCTAGACCTTATCTGCAATCCCTGCACAGGGGGGAACCTGATGCACAAGTCAGAACTCCTCATTCCCCATGGCAAGAAACCTTGCTGCTGGCAGTGAGTCAAACCTTCAGTGTAGGAGAAAACGACATGGCCCATGAGGCCACGCCCAAGCGTGAGGGCCGCCTTGGGCACAAACACACATTGTGACCCTCAGCGTGAGTACCTTATTCAAGTAACGCCTCTCAGTGACTGGACCAAGAGCCCGCATATGTGGCTTTCCATGCCCATAGGCACCCAGGACTAACTAGATGGCGGTTATTCCAGTTGAGGGAACACACTGCTGTGCTCTAGAATCTCTCTACTGGGGTGTCACCTTTGGCAGAAAACAGTACTCTTCCCTTCCACCAGAATGAACCCAAACACTAGGGAGTTTTGACAATCCTCAGAGAGGATGGCTCTTCCTCGGCCCCTGAAGCAACCCCTACCCTGAACGGCCATTGTGAACACAACACCCTGAGCCAAAAGCCTGAGCATCTGCCTCACACTTGCCCTCCTTTGATATCCAGAGGATCTCCCTTTATGGACTGGAGATCAGGCCTGCCATTACTTTGGTCCCTACATGAGCCAAATTTGTTTTTTCAGACATCTGTCCTCACAGCCCTGGCAAACACAGTTTCTAGGCTGGGTCCTCTGGAGCTATACCACAGGACCGTGCCTGCTCTCTGCCGGGAACCTTTGTCCATTCCTTTGGCCACACACCTCCAGATTATGAGAAACCTAAAGGCCCCTGAGGACCTCCCACTACTGTAAGCCTCCATGGACACACAGGGTCTTTTTGACAAGCTGAGAATCTAAGTCCACGATTGCATGCACACAGATGTCCACAGAGACAGAAGGTTGAGCTGGACAGGCCCTTAGGCCCTAATCTCACCTCTTGCTTTGGATTCCAGGTGTCACACCTCAGAAGCTTTGGTTCGAAGAACAGGATAAGGGGCTTTCCTGAGGCACTGAACAGAACACCTCTCGACTCCACATGGGAAGCTTCCTTGTTGGAGCCGTGTCACGCACCTCAGGTTGGAGAATCCTGCAGAGTCCCAGAGCTACCTCCACATTCCAAGGTCTCCCAGGCCACTAACCCACAGTAGGACTCATCTTCAGGAGAGTCCATTTCCACTCACCCCTCTGGGTAGCTCACCCAAGAGGCCGCAGGTTGAGCCTGCCTTGTCCTGACTAAAGGGTGGGAATATGAGGTGGCGTTCCCAGGCATCCATGCTTAGACACCTGCTCTCGAGTCCTTCCGTATGGGACCTCCTGGAACCATCCAATAGGACTCGACTGTCGTGCAGAAGGAAACGTTGAGGTTTGGAGTAGTTCACAAATCCCATCGTAGGGAAACCTCCCTGGCCTCATGAAGCCCCCACTCCCTTCAGGAAGAGGCTGTCATGGACAAAAACTCTAGCCTGAGGCACCTCTCATAGTTGATATGACCTCAATTGCAGGAGATCTCGATTCAGCCTCTGCAGAGTGGGCCTGCCGTGCCCTCGGTCCCAAACCTCACGCTAGCTTGTGTTTTCAGACTTCCTTCCTCACACTCCTGGCAAAGAAGCCCTCCAGAATAGGAAATCCAGAGCCACAACCCAGCCCAGTGCCTGCCCACCAGAAGAAAAACTTTTCCCTGTGGGGCTCTCCAGAAACCCCAGATGAGGTTCAATCTGCTCGGTCCTCGAAGTTACCCGAACTGGATAGGCGGCTCTGGGCACTAATGCTCTGTCTGACTCAGCCTTCTGCCAGACGTCCAGACAGACAAGGAGACAGCTGGCTGCACACCCAGCACTTCGGACACGCCATGGTCTTATGCCGTCATCTCTTCCTAACCTTGGTTTTCACATATCTGAACCTAGACATTATATCAATTCCCCACACAGTTGGGTATCTGAAGCACAAATCAGACCTCCTCCTTCCCCATGGCTGTAAAGGTTGTGCTTCACATGGAGTCCACTTTCAGGGTAGGAGAAACCTTCATGGCCCCTGATGCCACGCCCAAACTTCAGTGCCGCCTTGGGCACAAATTCACACTGTGACCCTCAGCATGAGCCCAATGTCAAAGAAAGGCCTGTCAGGATGTGGACCAAGAGCCCGCATATGGGGCTTGCCAAGCCCCTATGCACCCAATCCTCACCAGTGTTTGTGTTTTCCAGTCGCCCCGCCCATACCTGGGGCTGCTCTGGAATTCCTTTCTTGGAGAGACAAATGAGCCAGACAACAGGACTCCACCCTTCCCACAAAATGACCCCAAACTCTCGGGAGCTGGGGCAAATTCACAGAGAGGGAGACTCATCCATGGGCCCTGAGGCCACCCCTCCAATCCACGGCTATACTGGACACAACATCCAGAGACAAATCCTTTAGGAAAGCCCCCCACTCACCCGTCTTTCAGAAGAAAAGGATCTCCCTCTTGGTCTGTACATCCGGCCTGCCACACTCTCGGCGCCACTCATAAGCTGAGTTTGTGTTTTCAGACTTCTCTGCCCACAGCCTGGACCCACACAACCTCCCGGCTAGGGCATCTGGATCCACATCGGAAGATTGTTCCTGCCCTCTACAAGGAAAGTGTGCACAATCCATTGTCCAAAACCCTACAGGTTAGGGAAAAGCTCCAAGGCCCCTGAGGCCATCCCGATAGTGTAGGCCGCCCTGGACTAAGAGGGGCACTCTGACACCAGCGGAGCAACTATCTCCACTTAGACTCACAGACAGTGTCCCCAGACAGAGAAGATTGAAATGGACAGGCCCCTAGGCCCTAATCTGAACCTTAGCTTTGGTTTCCGTGTGTCCGTCCTCAGATGACTGGTTTCGTATCAGCATATTAGGTTTTTCTAAGGCACCAAACGAAACCTCTCTTGTCTCCACATGGGGAGCTTTCTTACTGGAGCTGTATCAAACCCTTCACATAGGAGAGTTCTGCAGGGCCACTGAACAACCAGCACATCCATGGTCTCCATGGCACCAAACGCACATTATGACGCATCCTCAGGAGAGGCCATTTCAACCCAGCCCTTTGGGTAACGTACCGCAGAGCCAGCAGTTCAAACATATCTTCTCACTAATGGCCAATGGGAATGCGACGCATGCTGTTCAGGGATCCATCCTTGGAACCCTGCTCTCCAGTCTTTCCGTATGTTATGTCGTGGAGCCATCCAACAGGACTTGACTGTCCCGCAGAAGGAAACCTTGTGGTTTGGGGCAACCTCCAAACTCAGCATGGAAAACTTCCTTGGCATCATGAGGCCCCCACTTCATGAAGGTGCCATTATGGACACAAACTCCAGCCTCAGCCAACGTCTGATCCTCAGCCAGACTTCAGATGCACGGGATTTCGATTCAGCCTCTCCAGAGTAGGCCTGCTCTGCCCTTGGCTCCAATCCTCACCCTAGCTTGTGTTTTCAGACTTCCGTCCTCACACTCCTGGCCCACAAACCCTCCCTACTGGGAATTCTGGGGCCACAATGAAGCACTCTGCTTGCCTCCCAGGATAAAAACATTGTCTATGGTGCTGCCCAGAAACCCCAAAATAAGATCAAACTGCTTGGCCCTCAGCAATACCCCATTTGCCTAGGCTATCTTAAACACTGACGTTCTGTCGCACATAGCCTGAGCCCAGACCTTCCAACAGACACTGACACAGCTGGCTGCACACCCAGTATATTGTAGCCGCCACTGTCTTGGCCACCATCAATTCGCAACCTGGGTTGTCAGTCATCGGAACCTAGACCTTATCTCCAATCCCTGCACAGGGGCGAACAAGAAGCTTAAGTCAGAAACCCTCCTTCCCCATGGCAAGAAACCTTGCTGCTGGCAGTGAGTCAAACCTTCATTGTAGGATAAATGGCATGGCCCATGAGGCCACCCCCAAGCGTGAGGGCCTTCTTGGGCACAAACACACATTGTGACCCTCAGCGTGAGTACCTTATTCAAGTAACGCCTCTCAGTGACTGGACCAAGAGCCCGCATATGTGGCATGCCTTGCCCATAGGCACCCAGCCCTACTAGATGGCGGGTATTCCAGTTGAGGGAACCCACTTCTGTGCTCTAGAATTCCTATACTGAGGGGTCACCTGTGGCAGAATACAGTACTCTTCCCTTCCCACTAAATGAACCCCCGAGATGAAGGCTCTTCCTGGTCCCCTGAAGCAACCCCTACCTGAACAGCCATTTTGAACGCAACATCCAGATAACAAAAGCCTAAGCGACTGCCTTCCACTTGCCCTCCTTTGATATCGAGAGTATCTCCCCTCGTGGACTAGAGATCAGGCTTGCCATTACCTTGGCCCATACCTGAGCCAAGTTTGTTTTTTCAGACATCTGTCCCCACAGCCCTGGCAAACACAGCTTCTAAGCTGGGTCCTTTGAGCCATACCACAGGACCGTGCCTGCTCTCTCCTGGAAACTGTTTCCATTCCTTTGGCCACACAACTCCAGTATAAGAGAAACCTCAAGGCCCCCGAGGACATCCCACTACTGTAAGCTCCCGGGACACACAGGGGCATTCTGATGCAAGCTGTGCAGCTCCATCCACGAAGGCATGCACACAGATGTCCACAGAGACAGAAGGTTGAGCCGGTCAGGCCCATAGGCCCTAATCTCAACTCTTGCTTTGGTTTCCTGGTGTCACTCCTCAGAGGCTTTGGTTCGAGGAACAGCATATGGGGATTTTCTGAGGGAGGCACTGAACAGAACACCTCTCTTCTCCACATGGAAAGCTTCTTTGTTGGAGCCGTGTCAAACACCTCAGGTTGGAAAATCCTGCAGAGACCCTTAGCCACCTCCACATTCCTAGGTCATCCAGGCCACCTACCCACAGTAGGACTCATCTTCAGGAGAGTCCATTTCCACTCACCTCTCTGGGTAGCTCACCCAAGAGCCCGCAGATTGTGCCTGCCTTGTCCTGACTAAAGAGTGGGAATATGAGGTGGCGTTCCCATGCATCCATGCTTAGACACCTGCTCTCGAGTCTTTCCGTATGGGGCCTCCTGGAATCATCCAATAGGACTCGACTCTCGTGCAGAAGGAAACCTTGAGGTTTGAAGTAGTTCACAAATCCCATCGTAGGGAAACCTGCCGGGCCTCACGAAGCCCCCCACATCCTCCAGGGAGAGGCCATCATGGACAAAAACTCTAGCTTAAAGCACGTCTCATAGTAGACATGACCGCAATGCAGGAGATCTTGATTCAGCCTCTGCAGAGTGGCCTGCCATGCCCTCGGTCCCAAACCTCACGCTAGCTTGTGTTTTCAGACTTCCTTCCTCACACTCCTGGCAAACAATCCCTCCAGAGTAGGAATTGCAGAACCACAAGCCAGCCCAGGGACTGCCCACCGGTAGAAAACGTTTCCTTGTGGTGCTCTCCATAAAACCCAGATGAGGATCAACCTGCTCTTGCCTCGAGGGCACTCAGATTTGATAGGCTGCTCTGGGCACTAATGCTCTGCCTTTCACAGCCTGATGCCAGACGTCCAGACAGGCAAGGAGACAGCTGGCCACACACCTAGCACTTCTGACATCCATGGTCTTATGCCGTTATCTCTTCCTAACCTTGGTTTTCAGATATCTAAACCCAGATATTATATCAATTCCCCACACAGTTGGGCATCTGAAGCACAAATCAGAACTCCTTCTTCTCCATGGCTGTAAGGCTTGCTCTTGGCATGGAGTCACACCTTCAGGGTGGGAGAAACCTTCATTTCCCCTGAAACCACGCCCAAACTTGAGTGCTGCCTTGGGCACAAATTCACTCTTTGACCCTCAGCATGAGCCCAATATCAAAGAAAGGCCTGTCAGGGCCTTGACCAAGAGCCCGCATATGGGGCGTGCCAAGCCCCTATACACCCAATCCTCACCAGTGTTTGAGTTTTCCAGTCTCCCCCCCGTACCTGGGGCTCTGCTCTGGAATCACTTTATTGGAGAGACACATGAGCCAGACAACAGGACTCCACCCTTCCCACAAAATGACCCCAAACTCCTGTTAGCTGGGACAAATCCCCAGAGAGGGATACTCGTCCACAGTCCCTGAGGCCACCCCCTACAATCCACGGCTATCCTGGACGCATCCAGAGACAAAAGCCTGAAGGAATCTCGCCCTTGATTCACAAGCCAAGGAGCTCACTCTCTATCTGTACATCCAGCCTGCCATACCCTCGGCGCCACTCATAAGCTGAGTTTGTGTTTTCAGACTTCTCTGCCCACAGCCTGGACCCACACACCCTCCAGGCTAGGGCATCTGGAGCCACAGCGAAAGATTGTGCCTGCCCTCTCCAAGGAAAGTGTGCCCAATCCATTGACCACAACCCTACAGGTTAGGGAAAAGCTCCAAGGCCCCTGAGGCCATCCTGATAGTGTAGGCTGCCCTGGACTAAAAGGGGCACTCTGACACCAGCTGAGCCATTATCACCACTTAGACTCTCAGAGAGTGTCCCCAGAGACAGAAGTTTGAAATGGACAGGCCCTTAGGCCCTAATCTGAACCTTAGCTTTAGTTTTCATGTGTCTGTCCTCAGAGGACTGGTTTCGTATACCAGCATATTAGGTTTTTCTGAGGCACCAAACCAAACATTTCTCGTCTCCACATGGAGTGCTTTCTTACTGGATCTGTATCAAACCCTTCTGGTCGGAGAATTCCGCAGGGCCACAGTACAACCATCACATTCCAAGGTCTGCATGGACAGAAACCCACATTATGACGCATCCTCAGGAGAGGCCATTTCAACTCAGCCCGCTGGTTAGCTTGCCCCAGAGCCAGTAGATCAAATATATCTTGTCGTTAATGGCCAATGGGAATGCGAGGCATGCTGTTCAGGGATCCATCCTTTGAACCCTCCTCTTCAGTCCTTCCGTATGGTATGTACTGGAGCCATCCAACAGGACTCGACTGTCTCGCAGAAGGAAACCTTGCGGTCTATGGCAACCTCCAAACTCAGCGTGGGAAAACTTCGTTGGCCTCATGAGGCACCTGCTTCATGAAGGTGCCATCAAGGGCACAATCCAACCTCAGCCAACGTCTGATCCTCAGCCTGACTTCAGATGCATGAGATTTCCTTTCAGCCTTTGCAGAGTGGGCCTGCTCCCAACCTCACCATATCTTTTGTTTTCAGACTCTACCCTAGCACTCCTGGCCCAAAAGCCCTCATGATTGGGAATTCTGGTTCCAGAACGAAGCACTCTGCCTGCCCCCCAAAGAAAAACATTGTCTATGGCATTGCTCAGAAACCCCAAATGAAAATCAACCTGCTCAGCCCTCGGCAACACCCCAATTGCATAGGCTACCCTAAACACTATGCTCTGTCTTACATAGCCTGAGCCCAGACCTTGTGAGAGACATTGAGACAGTTGGCTTCACACCCAGCACATCGAACCTGCCATGGGTTAGGCCATTTCATCCCTTCCCATTGACCTGGGTGTCTTCCTGGAGGTATATTCTGAGGCTGTGTCAGACTATGCATTTTTTCTGGAGCTTCCTATGGAATTGGGGTGGTATTAGGGGCCTTGCAATTTTCTCTTAATCTGGTGGGTTGGGAAACTGAGACAGGCTGACATTCCTTGGGAGAGCTGGCCCAGTGCTGTTGTGTGTTCCTGGAGGCCCCATCCTGGAGGGCATATGGGTCAGGACTCTGGGTCCAAAGTCTTCAGACACAAACTCGGGTAAGAGTTAAGCTCGAGGTGATGGCAGACCCAATCTGCAGACCCTGAGCGAAGCATCTCCAGATATGAAATTCGGACGGCTGTGAGGCAGGAGCACAGTCTTTTCTGTCTGACTTGTTTGTCTATGATGGCCACGAAATGGAGGGGTGGCCTCATGGGTCCATGTGAGATTCTACCTCTCTGGGAATTCTGCTCGGCACCCAAGAGTTTGGTGTATTTCCGGGGGATGGGAGGAGCGCAGTTTTCTGAGTCAGGGATCCCGTCCAAACAGCCATTCCAAAGATGGGTCCTGGGTTCTGGAGCCTGGATCACCGCAACAAGGCTTAGGATTTGGGCCTAGGGTCCTGCTCTATGTTTTCCTGGTACAGCTCCCGAGTGTTCTTGTTGGAAATGGGTCTCATTCTGAGGGTCACAATGCCTGTTTTTGCCCAGATGCCCATGCTGAGTGGGTGTGACCTCATGGGCTATGCACTTGGCTCCCACTCTGAGGGTTGGACTGCCATCTCAACATTCAGTTTTCCTGCCATGGGGAAGGAGGTGTACTTTTTTATGCTTCAGGTTCCCCCATGGGCAGGAATTTGAGCTAAGTTCTGGGACAGGTGCCTGAATACCCAATTCGCTTTGAGATGAGGTCCTCGGGCCAAGGCAGGACCCACCTGCAGAAAATGAGGCCTGCTTTCTGGGTGGCTGTCAGGAGCTCGGGCTCGAGCTGTGTCAGACAGAACATTCGTGGAGAGTTCGGCCTATGATATTGGGGTGCTTTTGAGAGCTGTGCAACTGGATCCTCATGGGGGATTTTTGCACAGACCCTTTCTTCACTTCTTCTATCTGGTGAGCAGGCAGATGGCTGCATTACGGCTCAAGAATATCCAAGTTGGAGGGTTTGCAGGCGAGGAGTGTGAGGACAGAAGTATGAAAACATAAGCTACGGTTACGCTCAGTGCCAAGCACATGTCTATTCCAATGTACAGCAGTTGTTTCGAGATCTCCAGCACCTGGGCGAGGGGCAGATGTCTGCTCACGCTGGAGTTTGTATCCATGATGGCCAACAAATGGTGGGGAGGCCTCTAGAATTCTTGGAGGTTTTTCCAAGCTGGAGCTTGTGAGCTGCTCCAAACATCAAGGTGTCCTACTAAGGGACAGCAGAAGTCTTCTTACAGGGCTCCAGGGTCCCCCATATGGAAGATTCGATAGCAATGCTCTCTGAATGGAGGCCTGGGAAGCCAATCTCGTGTTACCATTGCAGCTGAGGAACAGGGTAAGCTTGAACCAATGACACTGATTCCAAGTTCCAAGTGATTTGCGTTGATGGAAGTTCTCAGTCTAACAGGTCCCAATGCTTCTTGGTGTCCAGGGAGACCTTAGAATGTGGTGGCGGCTCTCTGACCATTGAGGATTCTCTATCCTTAGGATTAGACCCAGTACCCAGGAGCCAGGTTTCCTTCTTGGGACAGGAGGTGTGCTCTTGTATGGCTCACGGACCACAGGTTGGACCATATGCTTGAATTTCCAGAACAGACCTCTATGGAGAGAGACCTCAAAACATAAGCTAGGGTTCTGATGAGGTTTTAGGGTCATGGAAGTTTCAATCTTCAGACTAAGTGCCATTGGCCTGCATGTCATTTTGGAGGTAGGTGCTGAAGCTGTGTCAGGCTGTGCACTTTTTCCAGAGTGGCCTATGAAATTGGGGTGCAGTCAGGGGCCTTGCAGTTTTCTCCTCATCTGGACATTTTGGGAAACTGAGATGGGCAGGGTTTCCTCAGGAGAGCAGGGCCAGTGATGTCATGTGTTTCTCGAGGTCCCATCCTGGAGGTTATGTGTGTCAGGACTTTGGGACCAAAGACTTTAGACACAACCTCGGATAAGAGATAGGAGTGAGGTGATGGCAGTCCGAATCTGAAGACCCTGAGGGAAGCTCCTCGGGATTTGAAATTCAGGTGGCTGGGAGGGAGGAGCACAGGCTTTTCTGTCTGGATTGTGTGTCTAGGATGGCCACTAAATGGAGGGGTGACCTCATGTGTCCATGGGATATTCTTCCACTCTGGTGATTCTGCTTGGCACCCAAGAGTTTGATTTCTTCCTGGGGAAGAGGAAAAGACTGTATTCCATCTCTGGGATCCTGTCCAAACAGGGATTCCAGAGATGGGTTCTGGGTCCAGACACTGGGAAAACTTAACCAAAGCTTCGATTTGGGTTCCTGGTCCAGATCCCAAGGGGGATCTTTGGAAAGGGGTCTCATTCTGAGGGTCACAATGCCTGTTTGTGCCCAGCTGCCCATCCTGTGTAGGCGTGGACTCATGGACCATGCATCTGGTTCCCACTCAGGGTTGTACAGCCATCTCAACATTCAGTTTTCTGGCCATGGGGAAGGAGGAGCACTCTTTTGTGCTTCCGAGTCCCCTATGGGCAGGAATTTGAGCTAAGTCTGGGACAGGTATCTGAATATCCAGGTTGCTTCAAAATGATGGCCTCGGGCCAAGGTTGGACCCACCTGGAGGATATGGGGCCCACTATCTGGGTGGCTGACAGGAGGTCGGGGATCAGGCGGTGTCAGACAGACAATTTATGCAGAGGTCGGTCTATTATATTGGGGTGCCATTGAGGGCCGTGCAGGAGGATCCTCATGTGGGTTTCTGCGAAGACCCATAGGGCACTTCTTCTTTCTGGTGGGCAGGCAGAAAGCTGCACTGTGGCTTCAGAATTCCCAATATGGAGGGCTTGTAGGCGAGGAGTGTGAAGACAGAAGTCTGAAAACACAAGCCACGGATAAGCTCAGTGCTGACCACAGGACCATTCCATTGTGCAGTGGTTGTTTCGAGATTTCCAGCACCAGAGTATGGTCGAGGGTCAGATGTCTGCTCACGCTGGGTTTGCATCCATGATGGTCAACGAATTGTGGGGTGGCCTCAAGAATTCTTGGAGATTTTCCCAAGCAGGACCTTGTGAGCTGCTCCAAACAGCAAGGTGTCCTACTGTGGGACAGGGGAAGTCCGCTTACAAGGCTCCAGGGTCCCCCATATAGAAATATTCGACAGCAGAGGTCTCTGAATGGGGGCCTGGGAAGTCTTCCTTGCATGACCATTGCAGCTGAGGAACATTGCAGGCTTGATCTGCTGGTTTTTGTTCAAATTTCCAAGTGATCTAAGTTGACGGATGTTCTCAGTCTAATGAGTCACAATGCTGCTTGGTGTCCAGGGAGACCTTAGAATGTGGTGGTGAGGGTGCCTGGGTGGCTCAATGGGCTAAGCCACTGCCTTCGGCTCAGGTCATGATCTCAGGGTCCTGGGATTGAGTCCCGCATTGGGCTCTCTGCTCAGCAGGGAGCCTGCTTCTTCCTCTCTCTCTCTCTGCCTTCCTCTATGCCTACTTGTGATCTCTCTCTGTCAAATAATTAAATAAAATCTATATAAAAAAAAAGAATGTGGTTGTGGGTCTGTGGCCATGCAGGATTCTCCTACCTGAGGGTTAGACCCAGTTCCCAGGAGCCAGGTTCCCTTCTCGGGACAGGAGGGGTTCTCTTGTATGGCTCAGGGACCACATGTCGGATCATATGTTGGATTTCAAGACCAGGCCTCTGGGCACAGAGGCCTGAATATCTAGGCTAGGGTTCTTATGAGGTTGTAGGGGCATGTCATCCTCAACCTTCGGACTTAGGGACTTTGACCTGTGAGTCTTCCTGGAGGTAGATGCTCAGGCTGTGTCAGACTGTGCATTTTTTCCAGAGTGGCCTATGAAATTGGGGTGGGCTCAGGGGACTTGCAGGCTTTTCCTAATCTGGAGGATTTGTGCAACTGAGACGGCAGAATTTCATCCAGAGATCAGGCCCAGTGATGTAGTGTGGTTCTGTCAGCCCCATCCTGCAGGGAATGTGGTTAAGGGCTCTGGGACCAAAGTCTTCAGACACAAAATTGTGTATCAATTAGGAGGGAGGTGATGGCAGCCCCGATCTGCAGACGCTGAGGGCAGCTCCTCAGGATTTGAAATTCGTGTGGCTGGGAGGAAGGAGCAAAGGCTTTTCTGTCTGGATTGTGTCTAGGATGGCCTTGGAATGGTGGGGTGTCCTCATGTGTCCATGGAATATTCTACCTCTCTGGGGATTCTGCCCAGCACCGAAGAGTTTGGTGTCTCACTGGGAAGGAGAGAGTGTGGTTTACTGTTTCAGGGTTCCCGTCAACACAGGGATTCCAGAGATGGGTTATAGGTCCCTGTGCCTGGATAACCCTACAAAGGCTTAGTATTTGGGCCTAGAGGCTTGACTGCCTGGCTCTGTGGGGCTTTGGTTCAGCTCCCATGGGGACTTGTTGGAAATGGGTCTCAGGGTAAGGGTCACAATGCCTGTTTGTGCCCAGATGCCCATCCTGAGTGGGCATTGGCTCTTGTTCCATGCACCTGGATCCCAATATGAGGGTTGGACCACCATATCAACATTTAATTTTCCTTCTATGAGGAAGGAGGAGTACTCTTTTGTGCTTCAGATTCCCCCATGCACAGTAATTTGAGCTATGTTCTGGGACTGGTACGTGAATAACCAGGTTGGTTTGAGATGAAGGACTCAGGTCAAGGCAGGTCACACCTGCCAGATATGGGTCCCGCTATCTAGGTGGCTACCAGGAGGTCGGGGCTCGAGCTGTGTCAGACAGAGCATTAGTTCACAAGGTGGCCTATCATATTGTGGTGCTATAGAGGGCTGTGCTGGTGGAACCTTATATGGAGTTTCACGCAGACCCATAGGGCACCTCTTTTTTCTGGTGGGCAGGCAGAAGGCTGCATTGTGGCTCCCAAATTCCCAATATGGGGGACTTGAAGGCGAGGAGTGTGAGAACAGAAGGCATAAAACACAAGCTATGCTTAATCTCAGTGCCGAGAACATGGCCGTTCCAATGTGCAGTGGTTTTTTCGAGATCTCCAGCATCTGAGTACAGGCGAGGGTCAGATGTCTGCTCATGATAGAGTTTGTATCTATCATGGCCAACAAATGAAATATCCAGCACCTGAGTAAAGGTGGATTTCAGATGTTTATGCACACTGGAGTTTGTGTCTCTGATGACCGAGAAATGGAGGAGTGGCATCAAGAGGCTGATGCATGTGAGATGCTCCAAACAGCAAGGTTGTTTTTTCTACTGGACATTTAGAGTCTGGTATGTTTTCTGCAGGGCCCCCCATGTGAAAAGTATGGGTAGCAGAGCCCTTCCACATGGATGCCTGGAAAGCACACCTCCATTGACCAATGCAGCTGAGGAACATGCAGGTTCTTTACGGTGCTTCTGGGGCGAAGCACCAAGGTCTTGAGTTGACATGGAATCTCTTGAAGATGGGTTACAATGCTGGTTTTTTTTTACCAGGTAGATCTTAGAATGTGTTGGTGGCTAAGGTGCCTGCAGGATTCTCCTACCCTGAGGGTTTAACACAGGTCGAAGAGCACGGTTACCTTCTGGGGACAGGAGATGTAGTGTTTTGTGGCTCAGGGACCACATGCCGTATCATAAGTTCCTATTCAAGAACAGGCCTCTGAAGACAGATGCCCGACAACCTATTCTAGGGTTCCAATGAGTACCAGGGGCATGAGAGGTTCAATCTTCAGACTTAGGACAGTTGACTTGGGTGTCTGCCAGGATGTAGGTGATCAGGGAGTTTCAGACTGCGCACTTATGTCCAGAGTAACCTCCAATATTGGGGTGGCCACAGGGGCCTTGAATGTTTCAACCAACTCTGGAGGGTTTGGTTAACTGACATGCACAATTTCCATGGGGATGGCAAGCACAGTCCTGTGGTGTGGCTCCAGAGACTCCACCCTGGAGGGCATGTGAGCCATGGTTCTGGGAGGGAAGTCTGCAAACACAAACTCGGGTTAGGTTTAGTGGCTAGGTTATCGCAGGGCAATGTGTAGACCTGGAAGGCTACTCGTCAGGAACAGTAACTGGAATGACCCGAAGGCGGAAGCACAGGCTTTTATATCTGGATTGTGTGTCTAGGGTGACCTCAGAATGCAGCTGTGGCCTCATGGGTCCATGGGAGATTTTTCCTCTAAGGATACTGGCGGCTCCCAATATTTTGATGACTTTTTGGGATGGGAAGACTGCTATTTTCGATCTTAGGTGTGCCCCAAAACATGGATTCCAGAGATGGGCTCTGGGTCTAGGCGCCTGGAAAATCCCACCAAGGGTTGGGATTTGGGCTTATGGGCAGACCAGGCCTGCAATGCAGGATCTTGGTGGTGCAACTAGGAGGGCTTGTTTGGAAGCATGCTCAGGCTGAGCATTACAATGCCTGTTTGTGCCCAGGGCGGCCCTCAGGAGTGGGCGTGGTCCCATTGTCCATTTTCTGGCTCCCACACTGAGGGATGGACACACATTCCAATGGCCAGGTTTCCAGCCATGGGGAAGGAGGAAATATCTATTGTGCTTCATGTTCCCCCATAGGCAGGGATTACAGCAAAGGTCTGGGGACAGATGCCTGAATACCAAGGATGCATAGAGATGACAGATTTGGGCCATGGCCGTTCTCACATGCTGGATATGGGCCCCGCTCTCTGGGTGGCTGACACGAGGTCTGGGCTCAGGCTGTGTCAGACACAGCACTAGTGGCCAGAGAAGTCTATATATTGGGGTTCTCTCCAGGGCCGAGTAAATTGATCCTCATGTAGGGTTTCTGGCCAGACTCACGAAGCACTTCTTTCTGTGGGGCAGGCAGAATGCTGCCTTATGGATCCAGAATTCCCTATCAAGAGGGTTTGGGGACAAATAGGGTGAGAATGCAATTGTAAACACCAGCTATGCTTAAATTGAGTGCCAAGCGGAAGTCAGTTTCAATGTGCAGCAGCTTATATGAGATATCCAGCACCTGAGTAAGGGCAGATGTCAGATATTTGCTCACACTGGAGTTTGTGTCTAGGATGACAACTAATGGAGGGGTGGCTTCAGGAGGCAATGGAGGATTACCCACGCTTAGGATTGTGAGATGCTCCAAACAACAAGGTTTCCTTCTAATGGACAGGAGGAGTCTGTTTTTTTTTCCTCCAGGGTCCCTCAAGTGGAAGTTTGCGTAGCAGAGCCCTCCCGCATGGATGACTGGAAAGCACACGTCCAATGACCATTGCAGCTGAGGAACATGACAGGTTCGTTTTGGTGGTTCTGGTGCCAATTACCAAGGCCTTGAGTTGACTTGGAATCTCTTACAGATGTGTCCCAAAACTGGTTTGTTACAATGGAGGTCTTAGAATGTATTGGTGGCTAAGGGCCACGCTGAGGGTTTGGCACAGGTCGATGTGCACAGTTTCCATCTTGGGAGAGGAGATGTTCTGTTTTGTGGCTCAGGGTACATATGTTGTATCCTGACTTGGTATTCAAGAACAGGCCTCTGAGGATTGATGCTTGCAACCTAATCTAGGGATCCAATGATGTCCTTGGTGCCCATCAGGTTCAATTTTCTGACTAAGGACCATTGATATGGTTGTATGACTGGATGTAGGTGATCAGGGTGTTTCAGACTGTGCATTTGCATCCAGAGCCACTTCCAATATTGGGGTGGGCTCAGGGGCCTTGCAGGTTTCTCCTAACTTGGAGGCTTTGGGGAACTGTGATGGGCACAGTTTCCTTGGGGATGGCAGGCCCAGTCCTGTGGTAAGGCTTCAGAGACCACCTCCTTGAGGATATGAGAGCCATGGTTTTGGGAGGGAAGTCTGCAAACACAAATTTGGGTCAGGGATAGTGGCAAGGTGATCGCAGGTCCAATGCATAGACCTAGAAGGCATCACGTCAGGAACTGTAATTAGGGTGACTGAAAGCTGGTAGCACAGGCTTTTCTATCTGGATTGTGTGTCCAGGATGGGCTCTGAATGTAGACGTGGTCTCATGGTTCAATGGGAGACTTTTCCTCTCTAAGGATCCTGGTGGATCTCCATAGATTGGTGGTTTTTCAGAGAAGAAAAGAGGGCTCTTTTCCATCTTAGGGGTGCCCCAAAACAGGGAAAAATGCTGTTTTCCAACTTAGGCTTATGCCAAAACAGGGATTCCAGAGACGGGCTCTGGGTCTGGGTGCCCGGATATCCCACCAAGTGTTAGGATTTGGGCCTAGGGGCATTCCAGGCCTGCAATGCAGGATCCTAATGGTGTAACAGAGAGGGCTTGTTTGAAAGCATGCTCAGGCTGAGGGTCATCATGCCTCTTTGTGCCCAGGGGGGCCCTCAGGAGAGGGCGTAGTCTCATTGGCCGTATAGCTGGATCCCACTTTGAGGGTTGGACACCCATTGCAACAGCCAGGCTTCCTGCAATGGAAAGAGGAGTTCTCTATTGTGCTTCAGGTTCCCCCATTGGCAGGGTTACAGGAAAGGTCTGTGGAAAGTTGCCTTAATACCAAGGATGTGTACAGATGACAGACTAAGAATTCCCAGGTAACAAAACAGCATTGTTACCCATGTTCATGACATTCCATGTAAAAATAAGCCCTTAGTACTTCGCCCCAGAGCCACCAGAATGAACTTGCCATGTTCCTAAGCTGCAATGGTCAGTGGAGGTGTGGTTTCCAGGCAACCATATGGGGGTGCTCTGCTACACAAACTTTGCAATTGGCGGGGACCCTGGAGACAAAAAAACAGAATGCCCCTGTCCGGTAGAAGGAAACCTTCTGTTTGGAGCATCTCACAAGCCCCAGCGTGGGAAATCCTCCATTTCCTCTTGAAGCCACCACTCCATTTGTCAGTCATCATAGACACAAACTCCAGCATGAGCAAACATCTGACATCCGCCCTTACTCAGGTGCTGGATTTCAATTCAATCGCTGCACACTGGAACTGCCTTTAGTTTGAATGAATTAAGCCATAGCTTGGGTTTACAATTCAATCCTCAGCCTACTGGTCCACAAGCCCTATTGTGAGGGAATTCTGGAGCTACAACACAATATTCTGCCTTCCCCATAGAAAGAAAAAGGGCCTGGAGAGTCTGCCCAGAAACTCCATATGATGGTCAATCTTCTCGGTGCTAGACGGAACCCTGATTCATAGGCTGCCCTGGGCACTAGTGCTGTGTCTGACATAGCCGGAGCCAGGACCTAGTGTCAGCCACTGAGAGATCAGGGCCCATATCCAGCATGTGAGACCAGCTATGGCCCAAGTCTGTCTTCTCTTCTATTCTTGGTATTCAGGCATCTGTACCCACACCTTTGCTGAAATCCTTGCCATTGGGGGAACCTGAGGCACAATAGAGAACTCCTCCTTCCCCATGGAAGGTATTCTGACAGTTGGGATAGTTGCTCAACCCTCAAAGTGGAAGGCAGCTCCATGGCCAAGGAGACCATGTGCACTCATGATGGCTTCCCCCGGGCACAAGCAGGCATTGTGACCTCAGCCTGAGCATGCTTTCAACCAAACGCTCTCAATTGCATCTCTGGGACCCCGAATTGCAGGCCTAGTACACACCTAGGCCCAAATCCTAACCTTGGTGGGATTTTACAGGGTCCCAGACACAGAGCCCATCTCTGGAATCCCTATTTTGGGGGACCCTTAAGATGGAAAACAGCACTCTTCCCTTCCCCGAGATAGTCACCAAACTCTTGGTAGCCACCAGGATCCTTGAGTGGAAAAATCTGCCATAGACCCATGAGAACACACCTGCATTCCGAGGCCATCCTGGACATACAATCCAGATACATATCATGTGCTATCACCTTTGAGTCATCGGATTTACAGTTCCTGATGAGCTGCCTTCCAGGTCTATGCATTGGGCCTGCAATCACCTTGCCATTAATCTAAACTGAGTTTGTGTTTGCAGACTTCCCTCCTAAAACCATGGCTCACATGACCTCCAGGTTCTGGCATCTGAAGCCACACCACAAGACTGTGCCTGAGATCCTCAAGGAAACTGTGCCCATCACTTTTGCCCAATACCTTTAGATTAGGAGAAACTTGCAAGGCCCCTGAGCGCAGCCAAATAATGGAGTCCGCTCTGGGCACAAATGCACATTCTGAGACACCCTGATCACCTCCATACAGGCAGACACCCAAGTCAATGGTCCTGAGTCAGAAGATTGAACCTGACATGCCCCGAGGACTTCATTGGCACACTAGATTAGGTTTACAGGTATCTGTCGTCAGAGGCCTGCTCTGGAATATCAACTTATGATAAAATATATAGTCCCTGAGCCACAGAACAGAATATGTCCTCCCCAAAAAGGAAGCCATGCTCCTGGAATTGTGTCATACCCTAAGGGTATTTGGATCCTGAATGGCCCCTTAGCAACCAGCACATTCTATGATATTCCTGGTAACAAACCATCATTGTGCCCCATCTTCATGAGACTCCATGTCAACTCAAGGTCTCGATATATTGCCCCAGAGCCACCAGAATGCACCTGCCATGTTCCTCAGCTGCAATGGTCAATGGAGGGGTGATTTCCAGGCATCCCTGTGGGGTTCTCTGCTACAAAACTTTCCACATGGAGAAACCAGAGAAAACAAACCAGACTTCTCCTGTCCGGTAGAAAGAAACTTTGCTATTTGGAGCATCTTACAAGCCCCAGCATGGGAAATCCTCCATGGCCTCTTGACGCCACCCTTCCATTTGTGGGTAATCACAGACACAAACTCCAGTGTGAGCAAACATCTGACATCCACCCTTACTCAGGTGCTGGATATTCGAAATGGCAGCTGCACACTGGAACTGCCTTTTGCTTTTCACTGAACTTAACCATAGCTTTGTATTACTATTCTATCCTCACCACACTGGTCCACAATATCTCTTGATAGGGAATTCTGGAGCCACAACGCAGTATTCTGCCTTCCACATAGAAAGAAGAAGGACCTGTTGAGTCTGCTCAGAAACTGCACATGAGGATCAATCTACTCAGACCATGAGGCAACCCTGATTAATAGATTTCCCTGACCACTAGTGCTGTGTCTGACAGAGTCTAAGCCCCGACCTCGTGTCAGCCACCCAGAGATGAGGGCCCATATTTAGCACGAGAGATCGGCCATGGCCCTGGGCCATCATCTGTACCCATCCTTGGTATCCAGTCATCTGTCCCCCAAACTTTGCTGGAATTCCTGCCAATGGTGAACCTGAAACACAATAGAGAACACCTCCTTCCCCATGGCAGGAATATTGGCTGTTGGGATGGTTGTCCAACCCTCAGCGTGGGAGCCAGCTGCATGGCCAAGGAGACCATGCCCACTCCTGAGGGCCGACATGGGCACAGGCAGGCATGGTGATCCTCAGCCTGAGCATGTTTTCAAACAAATACTCTCAGTTGCTCCTCCAGTACCAGCATTGCAGGCCTGGTATGCCCCTAGGCCCAAATCCTAACCCTTGGTGGGATTTTCCAGGTGCCCAGACCCAGAGTCCGTCTCAGAAACCGTGTTTGGGGCACCCTTAAGATGGAAAACAGCACTCTTCCCTTCCCTGAGAAAGGCACCAAACTATTGGGAGCCGCCAGGATCCTTAGAGAGAAAAAATCTCCCATGGACCCATGAAAACAAACCTGCATTCCGAGGCCATCCTGTCCACACAATCCAGAGAGAAAAGTCTTTGCTACCGCCTTCGAGTCATCCTATTTACATTTCCTGACGAGCTGCCCTCCATGTCTATGCATTGGGCCTGTGATCATCTCGACACTAACCCCAACCCCAGTTTGTGTTTGCCGACTTCTCTCCCAAAACCATGGCTTACATGCCCACCAAGATGTGGTCCCTCAAGCCACATCACAGGAAAGTTCCTGCCATCCCCAAGAAAACTGTGCCCATCAGGTTGTCCAAACCCTCCAGATTAGGAGAAACCTGCCAGGCCCCTGAACCCACCCCAATATTGGAGGTTGCTCTGGATGCAAACGTGCAGTCTGAAACACCCTGAGCACCTCCATCGAGGCAGAAAGCCAAGTCAATGGTTCTGAGTCAGATGATTGAACCTGACATGCCCCTAGGACTTCACTGGAACCCTAGATTGGGTCTTCAGACATCTGTTCTCAGAGTCCTGTTCTGGAATACCAAGTTATGATACAACATGTGGTCCCTGATTCCCACAACAGAACATCTCCTGTCTCCAGAAGGAAACTGTGCTCTTGGATCTATGTCCAACTTTCAGGGTAGATGGATCCTGCATGACCCATTAGCCCCAGCACCTTCTATGATCTCCCTGGTAACAAACCAGAATTGTGACCCAACTTCCTGAGACTTGATGCCAACTCAAGGTGTTGGTACTTTGCCTAAGAGCCATGAAACGAATCTGCCATGTTCCTCAGGTACAAAGGTCAATGGACGTATGCTTTATAGGCATCCAATAGGTAGTTCTCTGCTACACAAAAATTCCACATAGGGAACCCTAGAGCAAACAAATAAGACTGTTCCTGTCAGGTTGAAGGAAACCTTGGTTGTTTGGAGCATCTCACAAGCCCCAGCCTGGGAAGTCCTCCACATTCTCTTGATGCCAACCCTCCATTTGTTAGTCATCATAGACACAAATTCCAGCATGAGCAAACATCTGACATCTGCTCTTACTCAGGTGCTGGATATTCGAATCAGTCGCGCACACTGGAAATACCTTTCACTTGACACTGTATTCTTGCATAGTTTGGGTTTACAATTCCATCCTCACCCTACTGGACTGCAAGTCCTCTTGAGAGGGAATTAGGGAGACAAAACGCAACATTCTGCCTTCCCCATAGAAAGAAGAAGGGCCTTGTGAGTCTGCCCAGAAACTCCCCATGAAGATCAATCTACTTGGCCCTCGAGGGAACCCCGATTTATACTTTGCGCTGGCCACTAGCGCTGTGTCTGAGAGAGCCTGAGCCCCAACCTCGTGTCAGCCACCCAGAGTGTGGGGCCCTTATCCAGCATGTGGGACTGGCCATGGCCCAGTCATCTCTACCCATCCTTGGTATTCCGGCAACTATCCCAGACCTTTGCTGGAATCCCTACCAGTGGGGGAACCTGAAGCACAATTGAGAACTCCTCCTTCCCCATGGCAGGAAGCCTGGCTGTTGCTATGGGTGCCCAACCCTCAGAATTAGAACCAGGTGCATGGCCAATGAGACAACGCCCAATCATAAGGGCCGCCTGGGCCAAAGCAGGCATTGTGTCCCTCAACCTTAGCATGCATTCAAACAAATGCTCTCAGTTGTTTCTGCAGGGTCCCGCATCGCAGGCCTGGTATGCCCTTGGGACCAAACCCTAACACTTCGTGGGATTATCCATGCCAACATAACCAGAGCCCGTCTCTGGAATCTCTGTTTTGAAGCACCCCTATGATGGAAAACAGCACTCTTCCCTCCCCTGAGAAAACTATTAGGAGCTGCCAGGGTGCGTAGAGAGGAAAAATCTCCCAGGGCTCCATAAGACCACACCTTCATTCCGAGGCCATCCTGGACACACAATCCAGATACAAGAGACTGTGCTACCACCTTCGAATCACCTGGTTTACAGTTCCAGACGAGCTGCCCTACAGACCTACGCATTGGGCCTGTGATCACCTCGCCATTAACCCTACCCCAAGTTTGTGTTTGCAGACTTCTTTCCCAAAACCATGGCTCACATGCCCTCTATGATGGGTCTCTGTAGCCACACCACAGGAAAGATCCTGCTATTCCCCAATGAAACTGTGTCCATCACAGTTGCCCAAACCCTCCAGATTAGGAGAGACCTGCAAGTCCCCTGAGCCCAGTCCAATATTGGAGGCCACTCTGGACACAAATGCACAGTGTGCAACACCCTGATCACCTCCATCCAGGAAGACACCCAAGTCAATGGTCCTGAGTCAGAAGATTGGTCCCTGAACCCCACAATAGAATATCTCCTGTCCCCAGATGGAATTCGTGCTCTTCAACTTGTGTCAAGGGTCGGGGTATATGAATTATGCACAGCCCCTTAGCCCCCAGCATATTCTAAGATCTCTCTGGTAACAAACAAACAGCATTGTGATCCATCTTCATGAGATTCCATGTCACTTCAAGTCCTTGGTAATTCGCCCCAGAGCCACCAGAATGAACCTGCCATGTTCCTCACCTGATATGGTCAGTGGAGGTGTGCTTTCCAGGCATCCATGTGGGAGTGCTCTTCTACTTATTCTTTCCACATGTGGGGCCCTGGAGCAAACAAACCAGACTGCTGCTGACCAGTAGAAGGGAACCCTCTGTTTGGAGCATCTCAGAAGCACCAGCAGGAGAAATCCTCCATGGCCCTTGACACAACCCCTCCATTTGTCAGTCATCATAGACAAAAACTCCAGCATGAGAAAACATCTGAAATCTGCCGTTATTTAGATTCTGCATTTTCTTTTCCACCACTGCACACTGGAACTGCGTTTCGCTTGACACTGAATTTAACAATAGCTTGGGTTTAGAATTCCATCCTCAGCCTCCTGGTCTGCAAGCCCTCTAGAGAGGGAATTTGGAGCCACAAGGCAACATTTTGCATTCCCACTAGAAAGAAATAGGGCCTGCTGAATCTTCCCAGAAACTCCACATGAGGATCAATCTACTTGGCACTCGATGGAACCTTCATTTATAGGCTGTCCTTGGCACTAGTACTAGTACTAGTACTAGTACTAGTACTAGTACTGTGTCTGACAGAGCCTGAGCCAAGACCTAGTTTCAGGCACCCAGAGATATGAGCCCATATCCAGCATGTGAGATTGGCCAGGGCCCAAGTCCATCATCTCTACCCATCCTTGGTATTCAGGCACCTGTCCCCAGACCTTTTATGTAATCACTACCAATGGGGTAACCTAAAGCACAATAGAGAACTCCTCCTTCCCCATGGTAGGAATCCTGGCTGTTGATATGGGTGTCCAAACCTCAAAGTGGGAGCCAGCTGCATGGCCAAGGAGACAATGCCCACTCATGAGGGCTGCCCTGGGCACAAGTAGCCATTGTAACCCTCAGCTTGATCAAACCTTCAAAAAAATGCTCTTAGTTGCACCTCCAGGATCCTGCATTGCAGGCCTGATATGCCCTTAAGCCCAAATCCTAACACATCGTGGGATGTTCCATGTGCACATACCCAGAGCCCGTCACTGGAATCCCTGTTTTGAGGCACCCCTAAGATGGAAAACAGCACTCTTCACTTCCCTGAGAAAGCCACCAAACTAATGGGAACCTCCAGGATCCTTGAGAAGAAGAATCTCCCATGGTCCCATGAGTCCACACCTGTATTCCGAGGCCAGCGTGGATATGCTATCCAGATACAAGAGACTGTGCTACTGGCTTCGAGTCACCTGATTTACAGTTCCTGACGTGCTGCCCTCCAGATCTTTGGATTGGGACTGTGAACACCTCTCCATTAACCTTATCCCGAGTTTGTGTTTGCAGATCTCTCTCTAAAAACCATAGCTCACATGTCCTCCAGGATGGGGCCCCTAGAGTCACACCACAAGACTGTGCTTGCCATCCCCAAGGAAACTGGGCCCATCACAGTTGCCCAAACCCTCCTGATTAGGAGAAACCTGGAAGGCTCCTGAGCACATCCCAATATTGGAGGCTGCTCTGGATGCAAATGCACAGTCTGAAACACCCTGATCACCTCCATCCAGGCAGACACCCAAATCAATGGTCCTGAGTCAGATAATTGAACCTGACATGGCCCTAGGACCTCATTGGAAGAGGGATTAACTTTTCAGGCACCTGTCCTCAGAGGCCTCTTCTGGAATACCAACTTATGATACAAATTATGGCCCCTGAGCCCCAGGGTGGGAAATCCTCCATGGCCTCTTGACGCCACCTCTCCATTTGTTGGTCATCATAGACACAAACTCTAGCCTGAGCAAACATCTGACATCCGTCCATATTCAGGCGCTGATATTGGAATCAGCTGCTGCACACTGGAACTGCCTTTCGCTTTGCAATGAATTTAAGCCTAGCTTCAGACTACAATTTCATCCTCACCCTACTGGTCTGCCATATCTCTTGATAGGGAATTCTGGAGCCACAACGCAACATTCTGCCTTCTTCATAGATAGAAGGACCTGGTGAGTCTGCCCATAAACTGCACATGAAGATCAATATACTCATCCCAGGAGGGAACCCCTATTTATAGTTTGCCCTAGCCACTAGTGCTGTGTCTGACAGAGCCTGAGCCCCTACCTCGTGTCAGCAACCCAGAGGGTGGGGCCCACATTAACCATGTGAGACCGGCCATGGCCCAGGGCTGTCATTACTACCCATCCTTGGTATTCAGGCATCTGTCCCCTAGATCTTAACTGGAATCCCTACCAATGGGGGGACCTGAAGCACAATAGAGAATTCATCCTTCGCCATGGCAGGAATCCTGGCTTTTGGATGGGTGTCCAACCCTAGGAATGGGAACTGGCTGCATGGCTGAGTAGACATCGCCCAATCCTGATGGCCTCCGGGGCACAAGCAGGCATTGGGACCCTCAGCTTGACCATACTTTCAAACAAACGCTCTCAGTTGCACCTCCAGGATCCCGCATTGCAGGCCTGGTATGGCCCTAGGCCTAAATATTAACCCTTGGTGGGATTTTCCAAGCACTTAGACCCAGAGCTCATCTCTGGAATGCCTGTTTTGGGGCACGCCTAAGCTGGAAAACAGTACTCATCCCTTCCCGGAGAAATCCAACAAACTATTGAGAACCGCCAGGATCCTTGAGAGGAGAAATCTCCCATGGACCCTTGAGACAACACCTGCAATACAGGCCATTCTGGAAATTAAATCCAGATACAATTACCTGTGCTACCACCTTTGAGTTACGTGATTTACAGTTCCAGACTTGCTGCCCTCCTGGTCTATGGATTGGGACTACGATCACCTTGCCACTAACCCTAACCTAAGTTTGTGTTTGCAGACTTCTCTCTCAAAATCATGGCGCACATGTCCTCCAGGATGGGGTCTCTGGAGTCACACCACAGGACAGTTCCTGCAATCCCCAAGGAAACTGCCCATCACAGTTGTCCAAAAACCCCATATAAGGAGAAACCTGCAAGGAACCTGAGCCAACCCTAGTATTGGATGCCACTCTGGACACAAATGCACAGTCTGAAACACCCTCATCACCTGCATCCAGTCAGACACCAGAGTCAATGATCCTGAGTCAGAAGATTGAATGACATTCCCCTAGGGCCTCATTCAAAACCTTTATTAGGTTTTCAGGCTTCTGTCCTCAGAGACCTGTTCTGGATTACCAATTTATGATACAACATATGGCCGCTGAGCCCCACAACAGAATATCTCCTGCCCCCAGAAGCAATCCGGGCTCTTGGGCCTGTGTCAAATCCTCAGGCTAGATGAATCCTGCATGGCCCATTAACCACCAGCACATTCTAAGATCTCCATGGTAACAAACCAACATTTTGACCCATCTTCATGAGGTTCCATGTCCAATCCAGTCTTTATTTCTTCGCCTCAAAGCCACCAGATGCCATGTTCCTTCGCTGTCATGGTCAATGAAGGTGTGCTTTCCAGTCACCCATGTGGGAGATCTATGTTATCCGATCTTTCGACATGGGGAACCATGGAGGAAACAAATCAGACTGCCCCTGTCTGGTAGAAGGAAACCTTGCTGTTTGGAGCATCTCAAAAACACCAGATTGGGAAATCCTCCATGGCCTCTTGACGCCACCCCTCCATTTTTGTGTCATCATAGACACAAACTCCAGCATGAGCAAATATCTGACATCCACCCTCACTCAAGTGCTGAATATTGGATTCAAACATTGCACACTGGAAATTTCTTTCGCTTGATACAGAATGTAACCATAGCTTAGGTTTACAATTCCATCCTCAGCCTCCTGGTCCACAAGCCCTCTTGATAGTGAATTCTAGAGCCACAAAGCAGCATTCTGCCTTCCCCTTACAAACAAGAAGGGCCTGGTGAGTCTGCCCAGAAACCATACATGAGGATCAATCTGCTCGGCACTCGACGGAACCCCAATTTATAGGCTGCCCTGGGCACTAGTGCTGTGTCTGACAGAGCCTGAGCCAAGACCTAGTGTCAGCCACCCAGTGATTGGGGCCCATATCCACGATTTGATACTGGCCATGGCCCATGTCCATTATCTTTACCCATCCTTGGTATTCAGGCCTCTGTCCCCAGACCTTTGCTGGAATCCCCGCTAATGGGGGAACCTGAAGCACTATAGAGAACTCCTCTTTCCCCATGGCAGGATTCTGGCTGTTGGGATGGGTGTCCAACCCTCAAAGTGGGAGCCAGCTGCATGGCCAATGTGACCACGCCCACTCATGAGGGCCACCTGGGCATAAGCAGGTATTGTGACCCTCAGCCTGAAAATGATTTCAAACAATCCCTCTCAGTTGCACCTCCAGGATCCTGCATGCAGGCCTGGTAAGCCACTAGGCCCAAATCCTAACACTTGGTGGGATTTTCCAGGGGACCAAACCCAGAGTCGGTCTCTGGAATCCATATTTTGGGGCACCTCTAACATGAAAAACAGCACTCTTCCCTTCCCCGAAAAAGCCACCAACTATTGGGAGCCACCAGGATCCTTATAGAGGAAAAATCTCCCATGGACCCATGAGGCCACAACTGCATTCTGAGGCCATCCTGCACACAATACAGAGAAAAAAGCCTGTGATTCTGCCTTTGAGTTACCCGATTAACAGTTCCTGAAGAGCTGCCATCCATGTCTATGCATTGGGCCTGTGATAACCTTGCCACTAACCCTAACCCAAGTTTGTGTTTTCAGACTTCCCTCCCAAAACCATGGCTCACATGCCCTCCAGTTTGTGATAACTGGAGCCACACCACGGGATTATACCTGTCTTCCCAAAGGAAACTGTGATTGTCACTATTAAACAAACCCTCTAGATTAGGAGAAACCTGCAAGGCCCCTAAGCCCAGCCCAATATTGGAGGCCACTCTGGACGCAAATGCACAGTCTGACACACCATATCACCTACATCCAGGCTGATATCCAAGTCAATGGTCCTCAGAGAGAAGATTGAACCTGACATGCTCCTAGGATTCACTGGAACACTAGAATAGGTTTTCAGGTATCTGTACTCAGAAGGCTGTTTTGAATATCAATGTATGATACAATATGGTCACTGAGCCACACAAAAGAACATCTCCTGTCCTTAGAAGAAAGCTGTGCTCTGGACCTGTGTCAAACACTCTGGGTAGATGAATCCTTCAAGGCCCCCTGGCAACCAGCACATTCTATAATCTCCCTGACAACATACCAGCATTGTGACCCATCTTCATGAGACTCCATGACAACTCCAGCCCTTGGTACTTCGGCCCAGAGCCACCAGAATGAAACTGCCATGTTCCTCTGCTGCCATGGTCAATGTAGGTGTACTTTCCAGGCATCCAGCGGGAGTGCTCTGATACCAACTTTCCACATGGGGAACCCTGGAGGAAACAAACCAGACTCCCCTGTACGGTAAAAGGAATCTTTGCTGTATGGAGTATCTCAAGCCTGAGGGTGGGTAATCCTCCATGGCCTCTTGAGGCCACCCATCCATTTGTTGGTCATCATAGACACTAACTCCAGCGTGAGCAATCAACTGACATCTGCACTTACTCAAGTGCTGGATATTTGAATCAGCTGCTACACACTGGAATTGCCTTATGCTTGGCACTGAATTTAAAAGTAGCTTGGCGGGACGCCTGGGTGGCTCAGTTGGTTAAACAGCTGCCTTCGGCTCAGGTCATGATCCCAGCGTCCTGGGATCGAGTCCCACATCAGGCTCCTTGCTCCGCAGGGAGCCTGCTTCTCCGTCTGACTCTGCCTTCCACTCTGTCTGCCTGTGCTTGCTCTCGCTCGCTCTCTGACAAATAAATAAAATCTTAAAAAATAAAAAGTAGCTTGGGTTTGCAATTCCATCCTCACCCTGGTGTTCAGTAAGCTCTCTTGATAGGGAATTCTGAAGCCACAACACAGCATTCTGCCTTCCCCATAGCAAGAAAAAACAGCCTGGAGAGACTGCCCAGAAACCCTACATGAGGATAAATCTACTCAACCCTCGAGTGAACCCCATTTATAGGTTTACCTGGCCACTAGCGCTGAGTCTAACAGAACCTCGTCTCTGACCTCGTGTCAGGACCCAGAGACTGGGCTCCAACTCCAGAATGTGAGACCAGCCATGTCCCAGGGCTGTCATCTCTACCCATTCTTGATTCAGGCATCTGTCCCCAGACATTTGCTGAAATCCCTGCCAATGGGGGAACCAGAAGCCCAATAGGGAAATCCTCCTTCCCCATGGCAGGAATGATGGCTCTTGGGATGGGTTTCCAGACCTCAGAGTGGTAGCCAGCTGAATGGCCAATGATAACCCGCCCACTCATGAGGGCCGCCCTGGACACAAGCAGGCATTGTAACCCCCAACATGAGCATGCTTTCAAACAAACACTCTCAGTTGCATTCCAGAATCCAAATTTGCAGGCCTGATATGCCCCTAAGCACAAATCCTAACACCTGGTGGGATTTTTCAGGGGCCCAGAAACACAGCCTGTCTCTGGAATCCCTGTTTTGGGACACCCCTAAGATGGAAAATAGCACTCTCCCCTTCGCCAAGAAAGCCACCATAGTATAGGGAGCCGCTAGGATCCTTGAGAGGAAAAATCTCCCATGGATCCATGAGACCACACCTGCATTCCGAGGCCATCCTGGACACAAAAGCCAGATACACAAGCCTGTGCTACCACCTTCAAGGCAACTAATTTATAGTTCCAGACGAGCTGCCCTCCAGGTCTATGCATTGGGCCTGTGATCACCTCACCGCTAACCTTAACCCGAGTTTGTGCTTACAGACTTCTATCCCGAAACCATGGCTCATATTTCCTCCAGGATGGGGTCTCTGGAGCCACACCAAAGGACTGTTTCTGCCATCCCCAAGAAAAATGTGTCCGTCACATTTGCCTAAAACTTCGAGATAAGGAGAAACCTGCAAGGCCCCTGAGCCCACCCCAATACTGGAGGCCCCTCTGGACACAAATGTGCAGTCTGAAATACGCTGATCACCTGAATCCAGGCAGATACCCAAGTCAGTGTTTCTCAGTCAGAAGATTGAACCTGACATGCTCCTATGACCTCATTGTAACCCCTGATTAGGTTTTCAGGCATCTGTAATCAGAGACCTGTTCTGGAGTACCAACTTAAGATACAACATATGGTCCCTGATCCCCACAACAGAACATCTCCTTTCTCTAGATGGAAACCGTGCTCTTTGAACTGTGTCAAACCCTCAGGGTAGATGAATCCTACTTGGCCCGTAGCCACCAGCAGATTCTAAGATCTCACTGGTAACAAGCCAGCATTGTGAGCCATCTTCATGAGATTCCATGTCAACTACAGGCCTTGGTACTTCACCCCAGAGCCTTCAGAAAGAACCTGCCATGTTCCTCAGCTGCAATGTTCAGTGGAAGTGTGCTTTCCAGGCATCCATGTGGGAGTGCTCTGCTACCCAAACTTTCCACATGGGGGACTCTCGAGCAAACAAATCTGACTGCCCTGTCCTGTAGAAGAAAACCTGGCTGTTTGGAGCATCTCACAAGCTAAAGTGTGGGAAATCCTCTATGACCTCTTTTCAACTCCCCTCCATTTGTCGGTCATTATAGACACAAACTCCAGCTTGAGCAAACATCTGACGTCTGCGCTTACTCAGGTGCTGGATATTCGAATCAGCCGCTGCACACTGGAAATGCCATTCGCTTGTCACTGAATTTATTCATAGCTTGGGTTTACAATTCCATCCTCACCCTACTGGTCCACAAGCCCTCATGATAGGGAATTCTGCAGCCACAACACAGCATTCTGCCTTCCCAATAGAAAGAAGAAGGGCCTGGTGAGTCTGCCCAGAAACTCCACATTATGATCAATCTACTTGTCCCTTGAGGGAACCCTGAATTATAGACAGCCCTGGCCCCTAGTGTTGTGTCTGACAGAGCCTAAGCCCCGACCTCGTGTCAGCCACCTAGAAGGCGGGGCCCATATCCCGCATGTTAGACTGGCCACAGAAAAGAGCCGTCATCTTTACCCATCCTTGGTATTCAGGCATGTGTCCCCAGACATTTCCTGGAATCCCTACCAATGAGGGAACCTGAATCACAATAGAGAAATTCTCATTCCCCATGGCAGGATTCCTGTAAGTTCGGAAGTGTGTCCAACACTCAGAGTGTTAGCCTACTGAATGGCCATTGAGACCACCCCCACTCCTGAGGGCCACCCTATGCAAAAGCTGGCATAGTGACCCTCAGCCTGAGCATGCTTTCAAACAAACGCTCTCAGTTGTATCTCCAGGACTTGCATTGGAGGCCTGGTAAGCCCCTATGCCCAAATCATAACCCTTGGTGGGTATTTCCAGGTGCCCAGAGCCAGAGAACTTCTCTGCAATCCCTGTTATGGGACACCCTTAATATGGAAAACAGAACTCTTTCCTCTCTGAGAAAGCCACCACATTATAAGGAGCCGCCAGGATACTTGAGAGGAAATATCACCCATGGACACCTGAGACCACACCTGCATTCTTAGTCCATCGTGGATACACAATCCAGATAAAAAAGCCTGTGCTACCTCCTTTGAGGCATGCGATTTACATTTCACACGGAGCTTCCCTCCAGGAGTATGCATTGGGCCTACAATCACTTCGCCACTAAACCTAACCCGCGTTTGTGTTTGCAGACTTCCCTCCCAAAACCATGGCTCTCATGCCCTCCATCATGGGGTCTCTGGAGCCACACCACAGGACTGTGCCCACCATTGCCAAGGAAACTGTGCCCGTCAAATTGCCCTATCTTTCCAGATTAGGAGAAACCTGCAAGGCCCCTGAGCCCACCCCAATACTGGTTGCCACTCTGTACACAAATGCACAGTCTGGAACACCCTGATCACCTACAACTAGGCAGACATTGAAGTCAATGATACTGAGTCAGAGGATTGAACCTGACATTCCGTTAGGATTTTATTGGAACCCTAGATTAAATTTTCAGGCATCTATCCTCAGAGTCCTGTTCTGCAATACCAAATTATGATACATTTGGTCCGTTAGCCCCACATCAGAACATCTCTGGTCCAAGAAGGAAACCGTGCCCTTTGACCAGTGTCAAACCCTCAGGGTAGATGAATCCTACATGGTCCCTTAGCCACCAGCACACTGTAAGGTCTCCATGGTAACAAACCTGCATTATGACCCATCTTCATGAGACTTCATGTCAACTCCAGGCCTTGGTAATTCGCCCAAGAGCCACCAGAACGAATTGGCCATGTTTCTCAGCTGCAATTTTAATGGAGGTGTGCTTTTCAGGCATCCATGTGGGAGTACTCTGCTACCCAAACTTTCCACATGGGGGACCCTGGAGCAAATAAACCAGACTCCCCCTGTCTGGTAGAAGGAAACTTTGCTGTTTGAAGCATCTCACAAGCCCCAGCATGTGAAATCCTCCATGGCCTCTTGACGCCACCCCTCCATTCGTCGGTCATCATAGACATAAACTACAGCATGAGGAAATGTCTGACTTTCACCTTTACTCAGGTGCTGGATATCTGGAATCAGACACTGCACAATGGAACTGCCTTTCGCTTGGCACTGAATTGAACCTTAGCTTGAGTTTACAATTCCATCCTCACCCTACTGGTCCCCAAGCCCGCTTGATAGGGAATTCTGGGGCCACAACGCAGCTTTTTGCCTTCCCCTTAGAAAGAAGAAGGGCATGGTGATTCTGCCCAGAAACTCTGCATGAGGATCAATCTGCTCAGCCCTTGAGGGATCCCAGATTCATACTCAACCCTGACCACTAGTTCTGTTTCTGACAGAGCCTGAGTGCTCAATTCATGTCAGCGACTCAGAGAGTCAGGCATGTGAGACAGGCCATGTCTCAGGTCCCTCATCTCTACCCATCCTTGGTATTCAGGCATCTGTCCCCAGACATTTGCTAGAATACCTGCTAATGGGGGAACCTGAGGCACAATAGAGAATTCTTCCTTTTCCATGGCAGAAATCCTGGTAGTTGGGATGGGTGTCCTACATTAAAGTGGTAGCCAGCTGCAGGGCCAAGGAGACAACTCCCACTCATAAGGGCTGCCCTAATCACATCAGGCATTGTGACACTCAGACTAGCATGCTTTCAAACAAACGCTCTCAGTTGTACCTCCAAGTCACACATTGTAGGCCTGGTACTCCCCTAGGCCCAAATCCTAATCCTGGTGGGATTTTCCAAGCACCCAGACTCACAGCCCTTCTCTGGAATCCCTTTTTGGGGAACATCTAAGATTGAAAACAGCACTCTTCCATTCAAACGAGAAAGCCACCATACTATTGGGAGCTTCCAGGATCCGTAGAGAGGAAAATACTCTCATGGAAACATTAGAACACACCTGCATTCCAAGGCTATCATGGACACACAATCCAGATACAAAAGCCAGTGCTAGTGCCTTCGAGGTACGTGATTTACAGTTCCTGACGATCTGCCCTCCAGGTCTATGCATTGGGCATACGATCACCTCGCAACTCAACCTAATCTGAGTTTGTGATTGCAGACTTCTCTCCCAAAACCATGGCTTACATGCCCTCCACGATGGAGTCTCTGGAGCCACACCACAGGACTGTGCCTGCCACCCCCAAGGAAACCGTGCCCACAAATTTGCCTAAACCTTCAAGATTAGGAGAAACCTGCAAGGTCCCAGAGCCCACCCCAATATTGGAGGCCACTCTGTACACAAAGGCACAGTCAGAAACATTCTGGTTGCCTACATATAGGCAGACACCGAAGTCAATGGTCCTGAGTCTGATGATTGAACCTGAAATTCCCCTTGGACTTCATTGGAACCCTAGATGAAGTTTTTAGGCATCTGTCCTCAGAGGCCTGTTATGGAATACCAACTTATGATACAACATTTGGTCCGTGAGCCCCACAACAGAACATCTCCGATACCCAGAAAGAAACCGTGTTCTTCGACCAGTGTCAAACCATCAGGATAGACGAATCATACATGGCCCCTTAGCCACCAGCACATAGTAAGATTTCCGTGGTAACAAAACTGCATTGTGACCCAACTTCATTAGAATCCAGGCCTTGGTACTTTGCCCTAGAGCAACCAGAAAGAACCTGCCATGTTCCTTAGGTGCAATGGTCAATATAGGTGTGCTTTCCAGTATCCACGTGCGAGTACTATGCTACCCAAACTTTTCACATGGGGGAACCTTGTGTAAACAAACCAGACCTCCCCTGTCCAGTAGAAGGAAACCTTATGTTTGGATCAACTCACAGGCCTCAGCGTGTAAACTGCTCCATGGCCTCTTGATGCCACCACTCCATTGGTCGGTCATCATAGACACAAACTCCAGTCTAAGCAAACATCTGACATGCACCCTTATCCCAGTGCTGGATGTCTTGAATAAACCACTGCACATTGGAACTGCCTTCCACTTGGCACTGAATTGAACCATAGCTTGTGTTTACAATTCCATCCTCACCTGACTGGTCCCTAAGCCCTCTTGATAGGGAAATCTGGGGCCACAACTCAGCATTCTGCCTTCCCCATCGAATGAAGAAATGCCTGGTGAGTCTGCCTGAAAACCCACATGAGGATCAATCAGGTCTGCCCTCGAGTCAACACCGATTTATAGGCTGCCATGGCCACTAGTGCCGTGTCTGACAAAGCCTGAGCCCGACTGAGTTTCAGCCACTAGAGAGCAGGCCCCATATCTAGAATTTTGGATTGCCATGGCCCAAGTATGTCATCTCTACCCATCCTTGATATTCAGGCACCTGTCCCCAGACCTTGGCAGGGATCCCTGCCAATTAGGGAACTTGAAGCACAATAGAGAACTCTTCTTTCCCCATGGCAATAAACCTGGCTTTTGGGATGGGTGTTCAACCCTTAAAGGGGGAGCCAGTTACAACATCAATGACACCACAGACACTCCTGAGGACTACCCTTGGCATAAACAGGCATTGTGACCCTCACCCTGAGCATGCTTTCAAAAAATCCCTCTCAGATTTACCACAATGATCCCTCATTTCAGGCCTGGTATTCCTGTAGGTTCAAATCATAAAACTTGGTGGGATTTTCGAGTTGCCCAGACCCAGAGACCATCTCTGGAATTTTTGTTTTGGTGCACCCTTCAGATGGAAAACAGCCCTCATCCCTTCCCCAAAAATGTCACGAAATTATGAGGAGCCACCAGGATCCATAGAGAGGCAATGTCTCCCATGGACCCATGAGAACACACCTGCATTCTGAGGCCATCCTGGACACACAATCCGGAGAGAAAAGCCTGTGCTACTGCCTTCCATTCACCCTAATTACAGTTCCAGATGAGCTGCTCTCAAGGTCTATGCATTGGGCCTGTGATCACCTCGCCACTCACCCTAATTCGAATTTGTGTTTGCAGACTTATCTACCAAAACCATGGCACAAATGCCCTCCAGGATGGGGTCTCTGGATCCACACTGCAGGACTGTCCATGCCATCCACAAGGAAACTGTTTCATCACAGTTGCCAAAACTGTCTAGATTAAGAGAAACCTACAAGGCCTCTGGGCCTACCCCAATTTCGGCAGCCGCTCTGAACACACATGCACAGTCTGAAATACCCTGATCCCCTACATCCAGGAACACAGCCAAGTCAATGGTCCTGAGTCAGAATAATGAACCTAACATGCCCCTAGGACGTCATTGGAACCATTGATTCGGTTTTCAGACATGTGTCCTCAGAGGCCTGTTCTAGAATGCGAACTTATGATACAACATGTGGTGCCTGGGCCACACAACAGAACATCTCCTGTCCCCAGAAGGAAACCGTGCCCTACAATCTGTGCAAAATCCCAGAGTAGTAGATTCCTGCACAACTACTAAGCCACCAGCACATTCTAAGATCTACCTGGTAACAAACCAGCTGTGTGGCCCATCTGCAAGAGATTCCATGTCAAATCAAGGACTTGGTACTTTGCTACAGAGACACCAGAATAAAGCTGCCATGTTCTTCAGTTGCAATGGTCAATGAAGTTGAACATTCCAGGCATCCATGCGGTAGAGCTCTGCTACCCAAACTTTCCACATGGGGGACCCTGGAGCAAATAAACCACACTCCACCTGTCCAGTAGAACGAAACCTTGCTATTTGGAGCAGCTCATGAGTCTCAACGTGAAAATCCCTCCATGGCTTCTTGACGCCACCCCTCCATTTGTCAGTCATCATAGACACAAACTCCAGTGTGAGCAAATATCCGACGTCCTCCCTTACTAAGGTGCTGGATATCTCGAAAAAGCTGCTGGACACAGGAACTGCCTTCCGCTTGGCAGTGAATTGAACTGTAGCTTGTGTTTACAATTCCTTCCTCACCCGACTGGTCCCCAAGCCTTCTTGATAGCGAATTATGGAGACACAACACAGCATTCTGCCTTCCCGATAGAAACAAGTGCCTGGTGAGTCTGGCCAGAAACCCCACATGAGGATCAATCTGCTCGGCCCTATATCGGAGGGACCCTGATTTATAGGTTGCCCTGGCCACTAGTGCTGTGTCTGACAGAGCCTGAGCCCAGACCTAGTGTCAGTCACCAGAGTTTGAGCCCCACATCTAGCATTTGGGAATGCCATGGCTCAAGTATTTCATCTCTACCCATCCTTGGTATTCAGGCACCTGTCCCCAGACCTTTGCTGGAATCCCTGATAATGGGGCATCCTGAAGCACAATAAAGAACTCCTCCTTCTTCATATCAGGAAACTTGGCTTTTAGGATGGGTGTTCAACCCTGAAAGGGGGAGTCATTTACAAGTCCAGTGAGACCACACAAACTCCTCAGGGATGCCCTGGAGGCAAACAGGCCTTGTGACCCTCAGCCTGAGCATGCTTTCAAACAATCCTTCTCTGTTGCACCACCATGAACCCGCATTGCAGGCCTAATATGCCCCTCAGCCCAAATCCTAGCACTTGTTGTGATGTCCCAGATGCCATGAACCAGAGCCCGTCTCTGGAATCCCTGTTTTGGGGCACCCATAAGGTGGAACACATCACTCTCCCCTTCCCCGAAAAAGCCACCAAACTATGGAGAGCCACCAGGATCCATAGAGAGGAAAAGACTCCCATGGACCCATGAGACCACACCTGCATTCCAAGGCCATCCTGGACACACAATCCAGAGAGAAAAGCCTGTGCTACTGCCTTCCAGTCTCCTAATTATAGTTCATGACGAGCTTCCCTCCAGGTCTACGCATTGGGCCTGTGATCACCTCGCCACTCACCCTAATTTGTATTTGTGTTTGCAGACTTCTCTCCCAAAACCATGGCTCACATGCCCACCAGAATGTGATCTCTGGAGCCACACCACAGAACTCTGGCTGCCAACCCCAAAGACACTGTGCATATCAGATTTGCCCAAACCTTCCAGATTAGGAGAAACCTGTGTGGCCCCTGAGCCCACACCAATATTGCCGGCCACTCGGGATGGAAATGCGCAGCCTGAAACACCCTTATCACCTACATCCAGGGAAATAGCCAAGTCAATGATCGTGAGATAGACGATTGAACCTAAAATGCCCCTAGGCTCTCAATGGAACCCCATTATGTTTTCAGGCATCTGTCCTCAGGGGCCTGTTCTGAAATACCAATCTATGACACATCATGTGGTCTCTGAGCCACACGACAGAACATCCCCTGTCCCCAGAAGAATACCATGCTCTTCGACCTGTGCCAAACCCTCAGGGTAGGAGAATCCTGCATGGCACCTTAGCAACCAGCACATTCTAAGTTCTCCCTGGTAACAAACAAGCATTGTGACCCATCTGCAAGAGATCCCATGTCAACTCAAGGCCTTGGCACTTTGTCCCAGAGCCACCAGAACGAATCTGCCATGTTCCTCAGCTGCAATTGTCAATAGAGGTGTGCTTTCCTGGCATCCATGCCGGAGAGCTCTTCTTCACAAACTTTCCACATGGGGAAACCTAGAGTAAACAAACCAGACTTCACCTACTCCGTACAAAGAAATTTTACTTTTTGCAGCAGTTCACAGGCCTCAGCATGTGAACTCCTCCATGGCCTCTTTATACCACCCCTCCACTTGTCGGTCATCATAGACAAAAACTCTAGTGTGAGCAAGCATCTGACATCCACCCTTATTCCAGTGCTGGATGTCTCGAGTAAACTGCTAGAAATTGGAACTGCCTTCTGCTTGGCACTGAATTGAACCATAGCTTTTGTTTACAATTCCACCCAAAACTGACTGGTCCCCAAGTCCTCGTGATTGGGAAATATGGAGCCACAACACAGCATTCTGCCTTCCCTATTGAATGAACAAATGCCTGGGAATCTTCCCAAGAAACTCCACATGAGGATCAATCTGCTCCGCCCTCGAATCTACTCTGATATAAAGGCTGCCATGGCCACTAGCGCTGTGTCTGACAGAGCCTGAGCCCCGACCGAGTTTTAGGCCTCATATCTATCATTTGGGATTGCTATGGCCCAAGTACGTCATCTCCACCCATCCTTGGTATTCAGGCACCTATCTCGAGACCTTGCTGGAAACCCTGCCAATGGGGCAACCTGAAGCACAGAGGAACCTGATGGAAGAGAACTCATCCTTCCTCATGGCAGGACATTTGGCTGTTGGGTTGGGTGTCCAACTCTCTAAGCGGGAGCCAGATATATGACCAATGAGACCACTCCCACTCCTGAGGGCCGCCATGGGAGCAAACAGGCATTGTGAGACTCAGCCTGAGCAAGCTTTCAAACAATCCCTCTCAGTTGCACCATCATGATCCCGCATTGCAGGCCTCATACACCCCTAGGTGCAAATCCTAACCCTTGGTGGGAAGTCCCAGATGCCCAGAAAAAGAGCCTGTATCTGGAATCCCTGTTTTGGGGCACCCATAAGATGGAAAACAACACTCTTCCCTTCCCCAAAAAAGCCACCAAACTATGAGCTGCACAGATCCATAGAGAGGAAAAGTTTCCCATGGACCCATGAGACTATACCTGCATTCCGAGGCCATCCTGGACACACAATATAGAGAGAAAAGCCTGTGCTACTGCCTTTCAGTCACCCTAATTACAACTCCTGACAAGCTGCACTCCAGGTCTACTCATTGGGCCTGTGATCACCTTTCCACTAACCATAACCCACATTTGTGTTTGCAGACTTCTCTCCCAAAACCATGGCTCATATGCCCTCCAGGACAGGGTCTCTGGATCCACAACACATGACTGGGCCTGCCATCCCCAAGGAAACTGTGCCCGTCAAACCTGCCTAAACCTTCCAGTTTAGGAGAAACACGCAAGAGCCCTGAGCCCAACCCAATATTGTCGGCAGCACTGGACACAAATGCCAGTCTGAAACGCCCTGATCACCTACATCCAAGCAGACAACCATTTCAATGTTCCTGGGTCAGAAGATTGTACCTGACATGCTCCTAGGACGTCATTGGAACACTAGATTAGGTTTTCAGGCATCTGTCCTCAGGGTCCTGTTCTGAAATACCAACTTAGGATACAACATGTGGTCCCTGAGCCACACAATAGAATATCTCCTGTCCCCAGTAGGAAACCATGCCCTTCGACCTGTGCCAAACCCTCAGGATTGGAGAATCCTGCACAGCACCTTAGACACCAGCACAAACTCTAGTTTGTGCGTTGACCCATACCACAAGCTTTCCATCTGCTGGACAGTCGAGTCCTGTTGAATGGCTCCAGGATGTCCCATAGGGAAAGACTGGAGAGCAGGATTCGAAGGATGGATGCCTGTACAGCATACCTCACATTCCCATTGGCTCTTTGTGACAAGACATGTTTGAACTACTGGCTCTGGGGCGAGCTAACTAGGGGGCTGAATTGAAATGGACTCTCCTGCGGATGGGTCATAATGTGGGTTTGTGTGCATGGAGACCTTGGAATATGTTGGCAGCTCAGGGGCCATGAAGTATTTGCCTAACCGAAGGGTGTAATATTGCTCCAATTAAAAAGAGATCCCTATGTGGAGATGAGACAGGTTCTCTTTGGTGCCTCAGAAAAGCCCCAGATACTGGTCTTCAAACCAGTTTTCTGAGTAGAGACACCTGGAAACCAAAGCTAGGGTTCAGATTAGAGCCTAGATGCCTGTCCGTTTCAATCTTCTGTCTCTGGGGACACTGTCTGAGTATCTAAGTGGAGATAGTTGCTCAGCTGGTGTCAGAGTGCCCCTCTTAGTCCATGGCCGAGGCATGGCCTTGGAGACCTTATAGGATTCTCCTAATCTCTAGGGTTGTGGCCAATGGATTGGGTACAGTTTTCTTGGAGAGGACTGGCACAGTCCTTCAGTGTGTCTCCATAGGCCCTAGCCTGGAGAGTGTGTGGGTCCGGGCTGTGGGCACAGAAGTCTGAAAACACAAACTCGGCTTGGGTGCGGAGCCGAGAGCATGGCAGGATGGACCCACAGACCGTGAGAGGAGATCCTCAGCTTATGAAAGAAGGGCAAATGGGAGGCAGTCACGCAAGCTTTTGTCTTTGGATGTTTTGTCTCCCATAGCCGTGGAATGTAGGGGTGACCTCAGGGGCTATGGAAGAGTCTCCCTCTCTGAGGAGTTGGTCCAGCTCTTAAGATTTTGGGGACATTTTGTGGGAAGGGTGGAGTCCTGCTGTCTGGCTCAGGTGTTCTTCCAGGAGAGGGACTCCAGATCACAGTCCTGGGTTCGAGCGAATGGAATACTCGAGCTCTTGTGAAGATTGGGATCATAGGGGCTTGGCAAGCCCCATATGCGGGCTCTTGGTCCAGGCCCTGAGAAACCTTACTTCCACATGGGGCCCATGCTGAAGGTCCCAATGCGAGTTTGTACCCAAGGAGGCACTCAAGTTTAGGCTTGGCCTCAGGGGCCATGAAGTTTTCTCCTACACTGAAGGTATGACTCCATGCCAACAGCAAGCTTTCCAGCCATGGGGAAGGAGAAGATCTGATTTGTGCTTCAGTTACCCACGTTTGCCAGGATTTGATATAATATCTAGGGTCAGATGTCTGAAAACCCAGGTTGGGAAGAGATGACGGCATAAGGCCATGGCCTGTCTGATGTGCTTAGTGTGCAGCCAGCTGTTTCCTTGTCTGTCGGGACGTCAGGCTGTGTCAGACAGAGCATTACTGACCAGGGTAGCCTTTCCAGTTAGGGTGCGGTCGAGGCCAGAGCAGGTTGGTTCTCATTTGTGGTTTCTGGAGAGCCCCATAGGGCAACGTTTTTCTGTTGGTGGGCAGGCAGAAAATTGTGTTGTGGTTCTGGAATTCCCAGTCTGGAGGGCTTGTTTGCCAGGAGTGTGAAGAGGGAAGTCTGAAAACACAAGCTAGCGTTAGGTTTGGGGCCGAGGGCATGGCAGGCCCACTCTGCAGAGACTGAATCAAGATTTCCTGCATCTGAGGTCAGGGCGAGTATCAGACGTTGCCTCAGGTTGGAGTTTGTGTCCATTATGGCCCCTTCCTGAAGGGGGTGGGGGCGTCATGAGGCCAGGGAGGTTTCCCAACGCTGGGAGTTGTGAGCTGCCCCAAACATCAAGGTTTCCTCTGTAGGACAGTCGAGTACTATGAGATGGTTCTAGGATGACCCCTACAGAAAGACTCGAGAGAAGGGGTCTAAGCATGAATGTCTGCAAATGCCACCTCACATTCCCACTGGCTGCTTGGGGCAAGGCAGGCTCAATCTGCAGGCTCTTGGGCGGGTTTCTCAGAGGGCTGAGTTGAAATGGACTCTCCTGAGGATGAGTCATACTGTGGGTTGGTGGCCATGGAGACCTTGGAATGTGGCGGTGGCTCAGGGACATTGCAGGTTTCCCAAACCGAAGGGTTTGACACAGCTCCAACAATGAAGCTTCCCATGTGGAGACGATAGTTGTTCTGTTTGGTGTCTCAGGAAAGCCCCAGATGCTGGTCTTCAAACCCAGGCCTCTGAGGAGTGACACCTGGAAACCAAAGCAAGAGTTCAGATTAGGGCCCAGGGGCCTGTCTGGTTCAATCTACTGTCTCTGCCGACATCTGTCTGTGTTTCTGCATGGAGGTAGTTGCTCAGCTTGTGTCAGGATGCCTTTGTCCAGAGAGGCTTATAGTAGTGGGATGTCCTCGGGGGCCTTGAGGTTTCTCCTATTCTGTGGGGTTATGGGCAATGGAATGGGCATAGTCTCCTAGGAGAGAGCAGGACAGTCCTGTGGTGTGGCTCCAGAGGCCCCAGCCTGGCGGCTGTGTGGGCCAGGGCTGTGGGGACAGACATCCAAAAACACAAACTCGGCTGAGGTTTGGGGCTGAGGTTATGGCAGGAGTGATCTACAGTCCGTGAGGGGAGCTCATTGTGATTAGAAAGTAGGGCAAGTGAGAGGCGGTCGTTCAGGCTTATGTCTCTGGATGTTGTATTCATGATGGTCATTTAATGTAATCATGGTCTCATGGGCCATGGAAGTCTCCCTCTCTGGTGATTTGTCCGGCTCCCAAGAGATTGGGGTCATTTTGTGGGAAGGAAGGAGTCCTGTTTTCTGCCTCATGTGTCCCCACAATAGAGGGATTCTAGAGCAGAGCACTGGGTACATACAACTGGAATACCCACCCTCTGGTTAGGCCTGGGGTCCTATGGGCATGGCAAGCCCATATGCAGATTCTTGGTCCAGCCACTGAGAGACGTTACTTGAATAGTGGACTCATGCTGAGGGTCACAATGTGTGTTTGTGCCCAAGGTTGTCCTCAATATTGGGCGGGTCCTCATTGAGCTTGCAGGTTTCTCCTACACTGAACCTTGGACATGCCAACCTCAGGGTTTCTTGCCATGGGGAAGGAGGAGTTTTGATTTCTGCATCACGTTCACCTCTGGGCACTAATTGGAGATAAGGTCTAGGTTCTGAAGCCTGAAAACCGAGGTTTTGAAGAGATGACGACCTAAGGCCATGGCGGGTCCAATGTGTTCAGTTTGGGGCCAGCTTTCTAGGTGTCGTTCAGGAGGTCTGCACTCAGGCTGTGCCAGACAGGGCATTCGTGCCCAGATACGCTGTATAATTGGGGTACAGTTGAGTGGCATGCAGAAGATAATTATTTGGGGTTTCTCCATAGCCCCATAGGGCAAAGTCTTTCTTCTGGAGGGCAGGCAGAGTGCTGCATTCTGGCTCCGGAACTGCCAAACTGGAGGCCTTGGGGCCAGGAATGAAAGGATGTAAGTCTGAGAACAAAAGCTTTGCTTTGGTTTCAGGGCGAGGACATGGCAGGCACACTCTGCAGAGCTGAATCGAGATTTCATGCATCTGAGGTCAGGGCGAGTTTCATATGTTGGCTCAGGTTGGAGTTTCTGTCCATGATGGCCCCTTCATGAAGGGGGGTCATCACACCGCCATTGGTGTTTTCCCATGATGGCAGTAGTGAGATGCTCCAAACCACAAGGATTTTCTGCGGGTCAGTTGAAACCTGTTGGATGGCTCCAGGACATCCCATATGGAACAATTGCAGAGCAGGGTTCTAAGGATGGATGCCTGGGCATCCGGCCTCGCATTCCAATTGTCTCCTAGCGAAACGGCACGTTTGATTGCTGCCTATGATGTAGCAGCCGAGGGGGCTGAGTTGAAATGCATTCTCCTGAGGATCGGTCATAATGTGGGATTGTGTCCATGGAGACCTTGGAATGGGGCAGTGGCACCAGGGCTCTGAAGGATGCTCCTAACCAGAGGTTTTGACACAGCTCCAAGAAGCATTTTTCCCATGGGGAAACAAGATTTGTTCTCATTGGTGATTCAGTAACCCCCAATATGCTGGTATTGGAAACCAGTACTCTGAGGAGAGATGCCTGGAAACCAAGGCAATGGATCTTATTAGGGCCTGGGGCCTGTCTGGTTTAATCTTCTTCTCTCGGTTCATCTGTCTATGGGATTGAGTGGAGGTAGTTCCTCAGCTGGTGTCAGATTGCCCCTATTTGTCCTGGGCAGTCTACACTATTGGGATGGCCACTTTGACTTTGGAGGTTTCTCCTAATTTGCAAGTTCGTGGCCAATGAAATGGGCAGAATTCCTTTGGGGAGGGAAGGCACAATCCTGAAGTGTGGCTCTAGGGGCTCAAGCATGGAGGGTGTGTGGGTCAGAGCTGTGGGGACAGAAGTCTGAAAACAGAAACTCATCTTAGGTTTGGGGACATAGGTATGGGAGGCCCGATCTACAGACCTTGAGGAGAACTCTTCAGGATATGAACAAAGAGTGAGTGTGAGGCACTTGCTCAGGCTTTTGTCTCTGGATTTTGTGTCACTGATGGACGTGGAATGTAGGGGCGTCCTCATGGACCATGGGTGAGACTTCCTCTATGGGGATTTGGATGATCCCAATATTTTGAGGTCATTCCGTGGGATGGGAGGAGTCCATTCTGTTTTTTTTTTTTTTCCTCAGGTGTGCCACTAAAGAGGGATTCCAGAGCAGAACCCTGGGAACGGCGACTGGACAACCCGAACTCTGTATAAGATTGGGGGCCTAAGGGCATGGCAATCCCCATATGGGGTACCTTGGTCCAGCCACTGAGAGGTCTTACTTGAGTACAGTGCTCACACTGAGGGTCACAATGCATGTTTGTGCCCAATGTAGGCATCAAGCATGGGCGGGGACTCATGGGCCATGCTTGATTCTCCTACACTGAACTTTGGACAACATACGAACCACAAGGTTTCTTGCCATGGGGAAGGAGGAATTCTGATTTCTGCATCATGTTCACCCCTGGGCAGTGACTGGAGATAAGATCTAAGTTCTGAATCCAGAAAATCGAGGTTAGGATGAGATGATAACCTAAGGTCATGGAGGGTCCGATGTGCTCAGTGTGCGGTCAGCTTTCTGGGTGTTGTTCAGGAGGTATGGATTCAGGCTGTGTCAGACAGTGCATTAGTGCCCAGGTTACACTGTATAATTTGGGTACAGTTGAGTTCCATGTAGGTTCATCCTCATTTATTGTGTCAGGGAAGCTCACTGGGGCAACATTTTTCTTCTGGTGGGCAGGCAGAGTGCAGCATTGTGGGTCTAGAATTGCCAAACTTGAGGGCGTCGGGACCAGGAGTGTGATGACGTAAGTCTGAGATCATAAGCTAAACTTAAGTTTCAGGGCGAGGGCACGGCAGGCACCCTCTGCAGATCCGAATCAAAATCTCATTCATCTGAAGTCAGGACGAGGATCAGACTTAGGCGCAGGTTGGAGTTTCTGTCCATGATGGCCCCTTCATCAAAGGGGTGGAATCTCGAAGCCATGGAGGTTTTCCCACGTTGGGAGTTGTGGGATGCTCCAAACTGCAAGGATTCCTTCTGCGGGAAAATTGAGAACTGTTGGATGGCTCCAGGACATCCCATATGGAATGACTCCAGAGCCAGGTTCTAAGAATGGATGCCTGAGCAGACTGCCTCTTACACCAATTGTCTCCCTGCCACAAGACAGGTACGATCTGATGGCTATGCAGGAGCAATCGTGGGAGCTGAGTTGAAATGGACTCTCCTGAAGATGGGTCTTAATGTGTGTTTGTGTCCATGAGGACGTTGGAATGGGGTGGTGGCCCCAGGGCTCTAAAGGATTCTAACCGGAGATTTTGAAACAACTCGAAAGAGCAAGTTTTCCATGTGGAGACAAGATTTGTTCTAATTGGTGCCTCAGGAAACCCACATATGCTGGTATTAGAACCAGGCCTCTGAGGAGAGATACATAGAAACCACAGCAATGCATCCAATTAGGTCCTAGGAGCCTCTCTGGTTCAATCTTCTTCTCTGTCGACATCTGTCTATTTTATGAAATGGAGGTAGTTGCTCAGTTGGTGTCAGACCGCTCCTGTTTGTCCGGGTGGCCTACACTATAGGGATGGCCTCGGGGACTTTGGAGGTTTCTCCTAAATTGTATGATTATGGACAATGGAATGGGCAGAATTCCTGTGGAGTGGGCAGGCACAGACCTGATGTGTGGCTCCAAGGGCCCAGCCTTGAGGGTATGTGGGCAAGGACTGTGGGGACAGATGTCTGAAAACACAAACTCAGCTTAGGTTTGGGGACGTAGGTATGGCAGGCCCGATTTACAGACTATGAGGAGAACTTTTTGGGATATGAATAAAGGGTGAAAGTGTGACACTTGTCAGGCTTTTGCCCCTGGATTTTGTGTCAATGATGGCCGTGGAATGTCGAGGAGTCCTCATGGGCCATGGAAGAGTCTTTCTCTCTGTGGATTTGGCCAGATCCCAATTGTTTTGGGTTAATCTGTGGGATTCAGTTTTGTTAACTAAGGTGTCCCACCAAAAGAGGGATTCCAGAGCAGAGCCCTGGACAACAAGAAATCTAACTAAAAATACGGGCCTAGGGGCATGGCAAGCCCAATATGCCTTCTAATGGTCCAGCCACTGAGAGGCCTTCATTGAGGACAGAACTCATGCTGAGGGTCACAATGCGTGTTTATGCCCTCGTGGTACTCAAGCATGGGTGGGGACTCATGGTGCATGCTTGTTTCTCCTACACTGAATGATAGTCAACATGTCAACCACATGAGTTCTTGCCATGGGGAAGTATTAATTCTGATTTCTGCATGTCATTCACCCCTGGGTAGTGATTGGAGATAAGGTCTAGGTTGTGAAGTCTGAAAACCGAGGTTGGGAAGAGATGACGACCTAAGGCCATGTCGGGTCCGATATGCTCAGCGTGGAGCCAGCTGTCTGGGTGTTGGTCGGGAGGTCCAAGCTTGGGCTGTGTCATACAGGGCATTAGTGCCCAGGGTAGATTGTATAATTGGGGTACAACTGAGTGCCGTGCAGGTTGATCTTTATTTGGCATTTCTGGGTAGCCCCAAGGGCAATGTTTTTCTTCTGGAGGACAGGCAGAGTGCTGCATTGTGGCTCCGGAATTTCCAAAGTGGATGCCTTGTGGACGGGGAGTGTGAGGACGGAAGTCTGAGAACACATGTTAGGCGTAGGTTCTGGGCGAGGGCACGGCAGGCACCCTCTGCAGATCTGAATCGGGATATCATGAATCTGAAGTCAGGGCGAGGTTCAAACCTAGGCTTAGGTTTGAATTTCTGTCCATTCTGGCCACTTTATGAAGGGGAAAGCATCTCCAGTCCATGGAGGTTTACCCACGATGGGAGTTGTGAGATGCTCCAAACAACAAGGATTCCTTCTGATCAACAATTGAGACCTTTTGTATCACTCCAGTACATACCATACAGAATGACACCAGAGCAGGGATCTAAGGATGGATGCATGGGAAGCCCGCCTCACATTGCAGTTGTCTCCTAGCAAATAGACAGGTTTGATATGCTGGCTCTGTCAGAGCAACCAAGGGGGCTGAGTTGAAATGGACTCTCCTGAGGATGGATGGTAATGTGGGTTTGTGTCCATGGAGACCTTGGAATGGGGCGTTGGTGCATGGGCCCTGAAGGATTCTCCTAACTGGAGGTTTTGAGACATCTCCAAAGGACAAGTTTCCCATGTGGAGACGAGATTTGTTCTGATTGGTGCCTCAGGAAACCCCCATATACTGTTATTGGAATATAGGCCTCTGAAGAGAGATAACTGGAAACCAAAGCAATGGCTCCATTTAGAGCCTAGGGGCCTGTCCGGTTGAATCTTCTTCTCTGTGTACATCCATCTAAGGTATTAGTGGAGTTAGATGCTCAGCTGGTGTCAGATGGCCCTTGTTTGTCCCAGGCGGCCTACACTATTGTGAAGGCCTTGGGGACTTTGGAGGTTTCTCCTAATTTTATGATTATGGACAATGGAATGGGCAGAATTCCCGTGGAGAGGGAAGGCACAGTTTTGATATGTGGCTCCAGGGGCCCCAGCCTGCAGGGTGTGTGCACCAGGACTGTGGAGACAGAAGTCTAAAACACAAACTCAGTTTAGGTTTAGTGACGTAGGTATGGCAGGCCCGATCTACAGACCGTGAGGAGAATTCTTCCGGATATGAAGAAAGAGAGATTGTGAGGCACTTGTTCAGGCTTTTGTTTCTGGATTTTGTGTCAACGATGGGCGTGGAATGTCGGGGAGGCCTCATGGGCCATGGACGAGTCTTCCGCTCTGTGGATTTGGCCCGATTCCAATTGTTTTGGGTCAAACTGTGGGATGGAAGAGTCCTTTCAGTTTTGTTACCTCAGGTGTCCCACCAAAAGAGGGATTCCAAAGCCGAGCCCTAGGGAGGGGCGACTGGACAACCAGAAATCTGGTTAAAAATTGGAGCCTAGGGGCATGGCAAGCCCAATATGCTGTCTTTTGGTCCAGCCACTGAGAGGCCTTACTTGAGAACTGGGCTCACGTTGAGGCTCACAATGCATGTTTGTGACCGACTTGGTCCTCAAGCATCTGCAGGGCCTCATGGGCCACACTGGTTTCACTACACTTTACGTTGGACAACATGCCAACCACAAGGTTTCTTGCCATGGGGAAGGAGTTCTGATTCCTGCATCATGTTCAACCCTAAGTGGTGACTGGAGATAAGGTTTAGGTTCTGAAGCCTGAAAACCGAGGTTGGAAAGAGATGATGACCTAAGGCCATGGCGGGTCCGATGTGCTCAGTGTGTGGCTAGCTGGGTGGGTGCGAGCCAGGAGGTTCAGTCTCAGGCTGTGCCAGAAAGGGCACTAGTGCACAGGGCAGCCTGTATAATTGGGGTCCAGTCAAGTGGCATGCAGGTTGATCCTCATTTGGGAAATCTGGGTAACCCCAGAGGGCAATGTTTTTCTTCCGGAAAGCAGGCAGAGTGCTGCCTTGCAGTTCTGGAATTGCCAAACTGGAGGGCTTGTGGGCCAGGAATGTGAGGATGGAAGTTGAGAACACAAACTAGACTTATGTTTCTGGGCAAGGGCACGGCAGGCACACTCTGCAGAGCTGAATCAAGATGTCCTGCATCTGAAGTCAGGGCGAGGATCAGACGATCGCTCAGGTTGGAGCTTCTGTCCCTGATGGCCCCTTCATGAAGCGCAGGGGGCGGGATCACGAGGCCATTGAGGTTTTCCCACGATGGGAGTTGTGAGATGCTCCAAATAGTAAAGATTCTTCTGCGGGACTATTGAGACCTGTTGGTTGGCTCCAGGACTTCCCATACAGCATGATTCTGAGAATGGTTCTAAGTATGGATGGCTGGGAAGCCTGCCTCTCATTCCAATCATCTCCTAGCGACAAGACGGGTTAGATCTGCTGGATCAGGGGGAGCAACTGAGGGGGCTGAGTTGAAATGGACTCTCCTGTGGATGGGTCCTAATGTGGGTGTGTCTCCATGGAGACCTTGGAATGAGGCGCTGGCACCGGGAACCTGAAATGTCCTTCTAACCAGAGGCTTTGAGAGAGCTCCAACATGCAAGTTTCCCATGTGTAGACGAGATTTGTTCTGATGGGTGCCTCGGGAGAAGCCCTCAGCTGGTATTGGAAAACAGGCTTTTGAGGAGACATGCCTGTAAACCAAAGCTATGGATGCCATTATGGCCTGGGGTCCTGTCTGGTCAATCTTCTTCTCTGGGGACATCCATCTATGGTATGAGTGCAGGTAGATGCTCAGCTGGTGTCAGACGGCCCTTTTTTGTCCCGGACAACCTACACCATTGGTATGGCCTCAGGGAATTTGGAGGTTTCTCCTAATTTGTACGGTTTTGGATAATGGAATGGGCAGAATTCCCATGGATTGGTTAGGCACAGTCCTAATGTGTGGTTCCAGGGGCCCAGCCTGGAGGGTGTGTGGCCCAGGACTTTGAGGACAGAACTCAAAAAACACAAACTCAGCTTAGGTTTGGGGACGTAGGTATGGCACGGCTGAACTACAAATCATGAGAAGAACTCTTCAGGATATGAAGAAAGAGCGAGTCTGAGGCGCTTGCTCAGGCTTTTGTCTCTGGATTTTGTATCAGCAATGGCCGTGGAATGTCGGGGAGGCCTCATGGGACATGAACGAATCTTCCTCTCTGTGGATTTGGCCCTATCCCAATTCTTTTTCGTGAATCTGTGGGATGGGAGGACTCCTTTCAGGTTTGTTACCTGAGTTGTCCCACCAAAAGAGGAATTCCAAAGCAGAGCCCTGGGCAAGAGTGAAGGGACAACCCGAACTATGGTTAAAAATTGGGGTCTAGGGGCATGGCAAGCCCAATATGCTGTTTCTTTATGCAGCCACTGAGAGGCCTTGCCTGAGGACCGGGCTCAGGCTGAGGGTCACAATGTGTGTTTGTGACCAATGTGGCCCTCAAGCATGGGCTGGGTCTCATGTGCCACACTGGTTTCAACTACACTGAACGTTGGACAACATGCCAACCACGAGGTTTCTTGCCAAGGGAACGAGTTCGGATTTCTGCAACATTTTCAAACCTGGGCAGTGATTGGAGATAAGGTCAAGGTTCTGAAGCCTGAAAACCGAGGTTGGGTAGAGATGACGACCTAAGGCCATGGCGGGTCCGATGTGCTCAGTGTGCGGCCAGCTGTCTGGGTGGGGCCAGGAGTTCCAGGCTCAGGCTGTGTCAGAATGGGCAATTGTTCCCACTTCAGCCTATATATTTGGTGTACAGCCAAATGGCGTGCAGGTTGATCCTCATTTGGGGTTTCTGGGTAGCCCCAGAGGGCAATGTTTTTCTTCCAGGGAGCAGACAGAGTGCCGCATTGTACTTCTGGATTGCCAAACTGGAGGGCTTGTGGGCCAGTAGTCTGAGGACTGAAGTCTGAGAACACAAGCTAGGCATAGTTTTTATGGGTGAGGACATGGCAGGCACAATCTACAGACCTGAATCGAGATCTCGTGCATCTGAAGTCAGGGTGAGGATCAGACGATCTTCAGGTTGGACTTTCTGTCCCTGATGGCCCCTTCATGAAGGGGGGGAATCACGAGGCCATGGGGGGTTTCACACGATGGGAGTTGTGAGAAGCTCCAAACTGCAAAGATTCTTCTCCAGGACAATTGAGACCTGTTAGTTGGCGCCAGGCCAAGGATTCCAAGCATGGTTCTGAGGATGGATGGCTGGGTACCCCACCTCGCATTCCAATTTTCTCCTAGCTACAAGAAAGTTTAGATCTGCTGGATCTGGGGGAGCAACTGAGGAGGCTGAGTTGAAATTGACTCTCCTGTGGATGTGTCCTAATATGTTTTTGTGTCTATGGAGACCTTGGAATGAAGCGGTGGCACTGGGTCCCTGATGGGTTCTTCTAAACAGAGACTTTGACACAGCTCCATCGTGCAAGATTCCCATGTGTAGATGAGATTTGTTCTGATGGGTGAGTCAAGAAACAGCCATATGCTGGTATTGAAATCCAGGCCTCTGAGGAGAGATGCCTGGAAACCAAAGCAATGGATCCTATTAGTGCCTAGGGGCCTGTTGGTTTCTTTTTACCTCGGGCGACATCTATCTACGGGTCTGAGTGCAGGTAGGTGCTCAATTAACTCAGATTGCCCATGTTTGTCCTGGGAAGCCAACACTATGTGATGGCCTCAGGGAATTTAAAGGTTTATATTATTAGTTGCGTTGTCGCCATTGGAGTGGGCTCACACAATTCCCTTGCGAGGGCAAGAACAGTCCTCAGGTTTGGCTTCAGGGGTCTGAGCCTATAGGGTGTGTAGGCCAGGGCTGTTTGGACAGTTGTCTGAAAACACAAACTCGGCTTCTGTTTCGGGTCATAGGTAGGGCAGGACTGATCTACAGAGCATGAGGAGAACATTTCGGTATATGAAAAAAGGGCGAGTGTGAGGCTATTGCTCATGTTTTTGTCTCTGCATATCATGTCACTCATGGTCATGAAATTCCCGGGTGACTTCATGGGAAATGGACGAGTCTTACTCTCTGGGGATTTGGCCCCTTCCAAAGAGGTTGGGGTCATTCTGTGGGATGGAAGAAGTCGGTTTTGTTGTTGTTGTTGTTGTTGTTGTTGCTTTGTTTTGTTTCATTTTTTAACCTCCATTGTCCCACCAAATGAGGAATTCCAGAGTAGAGCTCTAGGGAGGGGTGACTGGACAACCAGAAATCTGGTTAAAAATTGGGGCCTAGGGCTATGTCAAGTCCATTATGACATCTAGTGATCCAGGCTCTGAGAGGACTTACTAGAGGGCAGGACTCACCCTGAGGGTCACAATGCATATTTATGCCCTCGTCACACTCAAGAATAGGCGGGCCTCAGGGTGAATGCTAATTTCTCCTACAATGAACGTTGGACAACATGCCAACCACAAGGTTTCTTGCCATGTGTAAGGAGAAGTTCTGATTTCTGCATCACACTCACCCCTGGGCAGTGATTGGAGATAAGGTCTAGTTTCTGAGGCCTGAATAATGAGGTAGGGAAGAGATGATGACCTAAGGCCATGACGGGTCTGATGTGCTCAGTGTGCGGTCAGCTGTCTGGGTGTTGGTCAGGATGTCCGGGCTCAGGTTGTGTCATACAGTGCATTAGTGCCCAGGTTAGACTATATAATTCGGGCAAAGTCGAGTACCGTGTAGGTTTATCTTCATATAAGGTGCCTGGGCAGCTCTTTAGGCAATATTTTTTTTTTCCAGAAAGCAGGCCATGTGCTGCATTGTGGGACCAGATTTACCAATCATGAGGGCTTTGAGGCCAGGAGAGTGAGGTCGGAATTCTGAGAACAAAAGCTATACTTGGGCTCAGGGCAAGGGCACGGCAGGTACCCCCTGCAGATCTAAACCAATATCTCATCCATTTAAAGTCAGGGAGAGAATTAGACTTTGGCTCAGGTTGCAGTTTCTGTGCATGACGGCCCCTTCATGAAGGGAGCGGAATCTCGTGTCCATGGAGGTTTTCCCACGTTGGGAGTTGTGGGTTGCCCCCTTCAAGAATTCCTTCTGCGGGACAATTGAGACCTTTGGGCAGCTCCAGGACATCCCATATGGAATGACTCCAGAGCACCGTTCTAGGGAGGATGCCTGGGAAGCCAGCCTCGCGTTCCAGTTGTCTCCTAGCAACAAGCCAGTTTAGATCTGATGGCTCTGCGGGAGCAACCGGGGTGGCTGACTTGAAATGGACATTCCTGAGGATGGGTCCTAATGTGTGTTTGTGTCCATGGGGCCTTGGAATGGGTTCGTGGCACCGGGACCCTGAAGTATTCTCCTAAGATTTTGACAGAGCACGATGCACATGTTTCCTTGTGGAGACGAGATTTGTTCTGTTGGCTGCCTCAGGAAAACCCCTATGCTGGTATTGGAATCCAGGCTTTTGAGGAGACATGCCTGTAACCAAAGCAATGGATCCGATATGGCCAGGGTCCTGTCTGGTTCAAACTTCTTCTCTGGGGATATCCATCTATGGTATGAGTGGAGGTTGATGCTCAGCTGCTATCAGACCGCGCTTGTTTGTCACGGGCGACCTGTACTATTGGGATGGCCTCAGGGATTTGGAGGGTTCTCCTAATTTTACGGTTTTGGACAATGGAATGGGCAGAGTTCCCATGGATTGGGTAGGCACAGTCCTTATGTGTGGCTCCAGGGACCGCAGCCTGGAGGGTGTGTGGCCCAGGAATTTGAGGACAGAAGTCTGAAAACATAAACTCAGCTTAGGTTTGGGGACGTAGGTATGGCAGGCCCGATCTATAAACCATGAGAAGAACTCTTCAGAATATGAAGAAAGAGCGAGTCTGAGGTGCTTGTTCAGTCTTTTGTCTCTAGATTCGGTATCAGCGATGGCCGTGGATTGTCTGGGAAACCTCATGGGCCATGGACGAATCTTCCTCTCTGTGGAATTGGCCCGATCCCAATTCTTTTTCGTCAATCTGTGGAATGGGAGGTCTCCTTTCAGGTTGGTTACCTTAGGTGTCCCGCCAAAAGAGGAATTCCAAAGAAGAGCCCTGGGGAAAAGCAAAGGGACAACCCGAACTATGGGTAAAATTTGGGGGCTAGGGGCATGGCAAGCCCAATATTCTGTCTCTTCATCCAGCCACTGAGAGGCCTTACCTGAGGAACTGGGATCAGGCTGAGGGTCACAATGTGTGTTTGTGACCAATGTGGCCCATAAACATGGGCGGGGCCTCATGGGCCACACTGGTTTCAACTACACTGAACGTTGGAAATAATGCCAACCACATGGTTTCTTGCCACGGGGAAGGAGTTGTGATTTCTGCATCACTTACAAGCCTGGGCAGTGATTGGAGATAAGGTCTAGGTTCTGAAACTTGACAACCGAGGTTGGGAAGAGATGACGACCTAAAGCCATGGCGCGTCCGGTGTGCTCAGTGTTCGACCAGCTTTCTGGGTGGGGCCAGGAAGTCCAGGCTCAGGCTGTGTCAGAAAGGGCATTAGTGCCCAGGTCAGCCTATATATTTGGGGTACAGTCGAATGGCCTGCAGGTTGATCCTCATTTGGAGTTTCTGGGTAGCCCCAGAGGGCAATGTTTTTCTTCCTGAGGGCAGGCAGAGTGCTGCATTATAGTTCTGGTATGCAAACTGGAGGCTTGTGGGCCTGTAGTCTGAGGACGGAAATCTGAGAACACAAGCTAGGCTTAGGTTTCTGGGTGAGGACAAGGCAGGAACAATCTACAGACCTGAATCGAGATCTCGTGCTTCTGAAGTCAGGACGAGGATCAGAAGATCGCTCAGGTTGGTGTTTCTGTCCCTGATGGCCCCTTCATGAAGGGGCGGGGTCACGAGGTCGTGAGGGGTTTTCCCACGATGTTAGTTGTGAGAAGCTCCAAACTGCAAAGATTCTTGTGCAGGACAATTGAGACATGTTGGTTGGCTCCACGCCAATGATTCCAAGCAGGGTTCTAAGGATGGATGCCTGGGTAGCCACCTTGCATTCCAATTGTGTCCTAGCAACAAGACAGGTTATATCTGCTGGTTCTGGGGGAGCAATCTGGATCTAAGTTGAAATGGACTCTCCTGTGTATGGATCCTAATGTGTTTTTGTGTCTATGGAGACCTTGGAATGAAGCGGTGGCACTGGGGTCCTGAAGGGTTTTTCCAAAAAGAGGCTTTACACAGCTCCAACGTGCAAGTTTCCCATATGTAGATGAGATTTGTTCTGACGGTTGAGTCAAGAAACAGCCATACGCTGGTATTGAAATCCAGGCCTCTGAGGAGAAATGACTGGATAACACAGCAATGCATCCGTTTAGTGCCTAGGGGACTGTTCGTTCCTTTTTACGTCTGGGGACATCAGTCTATGCGTCTGAGTGCAGGTAGGTGCTCAGATGGGCTCAGATTGCCCCTGTTTGTCCTGGGAAGCCACCACTATTGGGATGGCCTCAGGGAGTTTGGAGGTTTATCCTATTAGTAGGGTTGTGGCCATTGGAATGGGCACATACAATTCCCTTGGAGAGGGCAAGTACAGTCCTCAGGTTTGGCTCCAGGGGCCTGAGCCTGTAGGGTGTGTAGGCCAGAGCAGTTTCGACAGTTGTCTGAAAACACAAACGCGGCTTATGTTTCGGTTCATAGGTATGGCAGGACTGATCTACAGACCATGAGGAGAACTCTTCGGGATATGAAAAAAGGGCGAGTGTGAGGCTCTTGCTCAAGTTTTTGTCTCTGGATATCGTGTCACTCATGGTCGTGAAATTTCCGGGTGACTTCATGGGAAATGGATGAGTCTTACTCTCTGGGGTTTGGCCCAGTCGCAAGATTTTGGGGTCAATCTGTGGGATGGAAGAAGTCAGATTTGTTGTTGTTGTTGATTTGCTTTGTTTTGTTTTTTAACCTCAGGTGTCCCACCAAATGAGGGATTCCAGAGTAGAGCCCTGAGGAGGGCCGACTGGACAACCAGATATCTGGTTAAAAATTGGGGCCTAGGGACTAGTCAAGCCCATTATGTCATCTAATGGTCGAGCCACTAAGAGGACTTACTAGAGCACAGGACTCACGCTGAGGGTCACAATGCGTGTTTATGTCCTCTTCGCACTCAAGAATTGGCGGGGCCAACGGGTGAATGCTGGTTTCTCCTACACTGAACGTTGGACAACATGCCAACCACAAGGTTTCTTGCCATGGGTAAGGTAGAGTTCTGATTTCTGCATCACAGGCACCCCTGGGCAGTGATTGGAGATAAGGTCTAGGTTCTGAAGCCTGAAAACTGAGGTAGAGAAGAGATGATGACCTAAGGCCATGGTGGGTTTGATGTGCTCAGTGTGCGGTCAGCTGTCTGGGTGTTGGTCAGGAGGTCCGGGCTCAGGTTGTGTCATACAGTGCATTAGTGCCCAGGTTAGACTATATAATTTGGGTACAGTCGAGTGCCATGTAGATTTATCCTCATATAAGGTGCCTGGGCAGCTCATTAGGCAAAATTTTTTTTCTAGAGGGCAGGAGGAGTGCTGCATTGTGGGTCCGGAATTGCCAAACTTCAGGGCTTCGGGGCCTGGAGTGTGAGGACGGAAGTCTGAGAACACAAGCTAGACTTGGGTTTCAGGGCCAGGGCACGGCAGGTACCCCTGTAGATCTGAACCAATATCTCATGCATCTGAAATCAAGGCGAGGATCAGATGTTGTCTCAGGTTAAGTTTCTGTGCATGACGGCCCATTCATGAAGAAAGCGGTATCTCGAGGCCATGGAGTTTTTCCCACGTTGGGAGTTGTGGGATGCCCCCTTCAAGGATTCCTTCTGCGGGACAATTGAGACTTGTTGGACAGCTCCAGTACATCCCATATGGAATGACTCCAGGGCACCGTTCGAGGATGGATGCCTGGTAAGCCCGCCTCTCATTCCAATTGTCTTCTAGCAACAAGACAGTTTAGATCTAATGGCTCTGCGGGAGAAACCATGGTGGCTGACTTGAAATGGACTTTCCTGAGGATGGGTCCTAATGTGTGTTTGTGTCCATGAGGGCCTTGGAATGGGGCGGTGACACCGGAACCCTGAAGTATTCTCCTAAGCTTTTGACTTAGCTCAATCCACAAGGTTCCTTGTGGAGACGAGATTTGTTCTGATGGCTGCCTCAGGAAAACCCCTATGCTGGTATTGGAATCCAGGCTTTTGAGGAGACATGCCTGTAATCCAAAGCAATGTATCCGATTATGGCCTAGGGTCCTGTCTGGTTCAATCTTATTCTCAGGGGACAACCATTTATGGTATGAGTGCAGGTAGATGCTCAGCTGGTATCAGACCGCCCCTGTTTGTCCCGGGCGACCTGCACTATTGGGATGGCCTCAGGGATTTGGAGGGTTCTCCTAATTTTACGGTTTTGGACAATGGAATCGGCAGAATTCCCATGGATTGGGTAGGCACAGTCCTAATGTGTGACTCCAGGGGCCCCAGCCTGGAGGGTGTGTGGCCCAGGACTTGGAGGACAGAAGTCTGAAATCACAAACTCAGATTAGGTTTGGGGACGTAGGTATGGCAGGCCCGATCTATAAACCATGAGAAGAACTCTTCCAGATATGAAGAAAAAGCGAGTCTGAGGTGCTTGCTCAGGCTTTTGTCTCTGGATTTTGTATCAGCGATGGCCGTGGAATGTCGGGGAAGCCTCATGGGCCATGGACGAATCTTCCTCTCTGTGGATTTGGCCCGATCCCAATTGTTTTTCATCAATCTGTGGAATGGGAGGACTCCTTTCAGGTTTGTTACCTCGGGTGTCAAACCAAAAGAGGAATTCCAAAGAAGAGCCGTGGGGAAAAGTGAAGGGAGAACCCGAACTATGGTTAAAATTTGGGGCCTAGGGGCATGGCAAGCCCAATATGCTGTCTCTTCATCCAGCCACTGAGAGGCCTTACCTGACGACTGGGATCAGGGTGAGGGTCACATTGTGTGTTTATGACCAATGTGGCCTATAAACATGGACGCGGCCTCATGGGCCACACTGGTTTCAACTACACTGAACGTTGGAAAATATGCCAACCACATGGTTTCTTGTCACGGGGAAGGAGTTGTAATCTGCATCTCTTACAAGCCTGGGCAGTGATTGGAGATAAGGTCTAGGTTCTGAAACTTGACAACCAAGGTAGGGAAAAGATGACGACCTAAGGACATGGCGCGTCTGGCGTGCTCAGTGTTCGACCAGCTTCCTGGGTGGGGCCAGGAATTCCAGGCTCAGGCTGTGTCAGAAAGGGCAATAGTGCCCAGGTCAGCCTATATATTTGGGGTACAGTCGAATGGCCTGCAGGTTGATCCTCATTTGGGTTTCTGGGTAGCCCCAGAGAACAATGTTTTTCTTCCTGAAGGCTAGCAGACTGCTGCATTATAGTTCTGGTTTGCAAACTGGAGACTTGTGGGCCAGTAGTCTGAGGACAGAAATCTGAGAACACAAGCTAGGCTTAGGTTTCTGGTTGAGGACAAGGCAGGAACAATCTACAGACCTGAATCAAGATCTCGTGCTTCTGAAGTCAGGGCGAGGATCAGAAGATCGCTCAGGTTGTTGTTTCTGTCCCTGATGGCCCCTTCATGAAGGGGCGGGGTCACGAGGTCGTGGGGGTTTTCCCACGATGTTAGTTGTGAGAAGCTCCAAACTGCAAAGATTCTTGTGCAGGACAATTGAGACATGTTGGTTGGCTCCAGGCCAACGATTCCGAGCAGGGTTCTAAGGATGGATGGCTGGGTAGCCCACCTCGCATTCCAATTGTGTCCTAGCAACAAGACAGGTTACATCTGCTCGATCTGGGGGAGCAACCCAGGAGGCTGAGTTGAAATGGACTCTCCTGTGGATGTGTCCTAATATGTTTTTGTGTCTATGGAGACCTTAGAATGAAGCAGTGACACTGGGGTCCTGAAGGGTTTTTCCAAACAGAGGGTTGACACAGCTCCAATGTGCAGGTTTCCCATATGTAGATGAGATTTGCTCTGATGGGAGAGTCAAGAAACAGCCATATGCTGATATTGAAATCCAGGCCTCTGAGGAGAGATGACTGGATACCACAACAATGAATCCGAATAGTGCCTAGGGGCCTGTTCGTACCTTTTTACCTCTGGGGACATCAGTCTTTGCGTCTGAGTGCATGTAGGTGCTCAGATGGGCTCAGATTGCCCCTCTTTGTCCTGGGAAGCCACAACTATTGGGATGGCCTCAGGGACTTTGGAGGTTTATCCTTTTAGTAGGGTTGTGGCCATTGGAATGGGCACATACAATTCCCTTGGAAAGGGCAAGTACAGTCCTCAGGTTTGGCTCCAGGGGCTTGAGCCTGTAGGGTATGTAGGCCAGAGCTGTTTGGACAGTTGTCTGAAAACACAAACTCGGCTTATGTTTCGGGTCATAGGAAGGGCAGGACTGATCTACAGACCATAGGGAACTCTTCGGGATATGACAATAGGGCGAGTGTGAGGCTCTTGCTCAAGTTTTTGTCTCTGGATATCGTATCACTCATGGTCGTAAAATTTCCGGGTGACTTCATGGGAAATGGACGAGTCTTACTTTCTGGAGGTTCGGCCCCGTGCAAAGAGTTTGGGGTCATTCTGGGGAATGAAGAAGTCCGTTTTTTTGTTGTTGTTGATTTGTTTCATTTTGTTTTTCAATCTCAGATGTCCCACCAAATGAGGGATTCCAGAGTAGAGCCCTGGGGAGGGGCGACTGGACAACCAGAAATCTGGTTAAAAATTGGGGCCTAGGGACATGTCAAGCCCATGATGACATCTAATGGTCCAGCAACTGAGAGGACGTACTAGAGGACAGGACTCACGCTGAGGTCACAATGCGTGTTTATGCTCCCGTCGCACTCAAGAATGGGCGGGGCCTCATTGTGAATGCTGATTTCTCCTACACTGAACGTTGGACAACATGCCAACCACAAGGTTCCTTGCCATTGGACAGGAAGAGTTCTGATTTCTTCATCACAGTCACCCGTGGGCAGTGATTGGAGATAAGGTCTAGGTTCTGAAGCCTGAAAACTGAGGTAGGGAAGAGATGATGACCTAAGGCCATGGCAGGTCTGATGTGCTCAGTGTGCGGTCAGCTGTCTGGGTGTTGATCAGGAGTTCCGGGCTCAGGTTGTGTCAGACAGTACATTAGTGCCCGGTTAGACTATATAATTTGGGTACATGCGAGTGCTGTGTAGGTTTATCCTCATTTAAGCTGCCTGGGCAGCTCATTAGGCAATATCTTTTTTCTAGAGGGCAGGCAGAGTGCTTCATTGTCGGTCCGAATTGCCAAACTTGAGGGCATCGGGGCCAGGAGAGTGAGGACGGAAGTCTGAGAACACAAGCTAGACTTCGGATTCAGGGTGAGGGCACGGCAGATACCCCCTGCATATCTGAACCAATATCTCATGCATCTGAAGTCAGGGCGAGGATCAGACGTTGGCTCAGGTTGGAGTTTCTGTACATGACGGCCCCTTCATGAAGGGAGCGGAATCTCGAGGCCATGGATGTTTTCCCACGTTGGGAGTTGTGGGATGCCCCCTTCAAGTATCCCTTCTGCGGGACAATTGAGACCTGTTGGACAGCACCAGGGCATCCCATATGGAATGGCTCCAGAGCACCGATCGAGGATGGATGCATGGGAAGTCCGCTTCGCATTCCAATTGTCTCCTAGCAACGAGACAGTTTAGAACCAATGGATCTGCAGGAGCAACCGGGGTGGCTGAGTTGAAATGGACTTTCCTGAGGATGGGTCCTAATGTGTGTTTGTTTCCATGAGGGCCTTGGAATGGGGCGGTGGCACCGGGACCCTGAAGTATTCTCCTAAGCTTTTGACATAGCTCCAATGCACAAGTTACCTTGTGGAGACGAGATTCATTCTGATAGGTGCCTCAGGAAATCCCCTGGCTGGTATTGGAATCCAGGTTTTGAGGAGACATGCCTGTAAAGCAATGCAGTGGATCCGATAAAGGCCTCGGGTCCTGTCTGGTTCAATCTTCTTCTCTGGGGACATCCATCTATGGTATGAGTGGAGGTAGATACTCAGCTGGTATCAACCGCCCTTTTTTGTCCCGGGCGACCTGCAGTATTGGGATGGCCTCAGGGTCTTTGGATGGTTCTCCTAATTTGTGCGATTTTTGACAATGGAATGGGCAGAATTCCCATGGATTGGGTAGGCACAGTCCTAATGTGTGACTCCAGGGGCCCCAGCCTGGAGGGAGTGTGGCCCAGGACTTTGAGGATAGAAGTCTGAAAACACAAACTCAGCTTAGGTTTGGGGACGAAGGTATGGCACGCCCGATCTACAATCCATGAGAAGAACTCTTCAGGATATGAAGAATGAGCGAGTCTGAGGCGCTTGCTCAGGCTTTTGTCTCTGGATTTTGTATCAGCAATGGCCGTGGAATGTTGGGGAGGCCTCATGGGCCATGGACGAATCTTCCTCTCTGTGGATTTGGCGCGATCCCAATTGTTTTTCGTCAATCTCTGGGATGGGAGGACTCCTTTCAGGTTTGTAAACTCAGGTATCCCACCAAAAGAGGAATTCCAAAGCAGAGCCCTGGGGAAGAGAGAAGGGACAACCCGAACTATGGTTAAAAATTGGGGCCTAGGGGCATGGCAAGCCCAATATGCTGTCTCTTCATCCAGCCACTGAGAGGCCTTACCTGAGGACTGGGCTCAGGCTGAGGGTCACAATGTGTGTTTGTGACCAATGTGGCCCGCAAGCATGGGCTGGGTTTCATGGCCACACTGGTTCAATCTACACTAAACGTTGGACAAAATGCCAAACACAAGGTTTCTTGCCATGGGGAAAGAGCTCTGATTTCTGCATCATTTTCAAACCAGGGCAGTGATTGGAGATCAGGTCTAGGTTCTGAAGCCTGGAAACCAAGGTTGAGAAGAGATGACGACCTAAGGCCATGGTGGGTCCGATGTGCTAAGTGTGCGACCAGCTTTCTGGGTGGGGCCAGGAGGTCCAGGCTCAGGCCGGGTCAGAAAGTGCAATAGGGCCCAGGTCAGTCTATATATTTGGGGTACAGCCGAATGGCGTGCAGGTTGATCCTCATTTGGGGTTTCAGGGTAGCCCCAGAGGGCAATGTTTTTCTTCTGAAGGGCAGGCAGAGTGTGGCATTGTAGTTCTGGATTGCCAAACAGGAGGGCTTGTGGGCCAGTAGTCTGAGGACGGAAGTCTGAGAACAAAAATCTAGGCCAAGGTTTCTGGGTGAGGATATGGCAGGCACAAGCTACAGACCTCAATCGAGATCTCGTGCACCTGAAGTCAAGGCAAGGATCAGATGATCGCTCAGGTTGGACTTTCTGTCCCTGATGGCCCCTTCTTGAAGGGGGGGTGGATCACGAGACCATGGGGGTTTTCCCACGATGGGAGTTGTGAGAAGCTCCAACCTCCAATGTTCTTCTGCAGGACAATTGAGACCTGTTGGTTGGCTCGATGCAAACGATTCCGAGCAGGGTTCAAAGGATGGATGGCTGGGTAGCCCACCTCGCATTCCAATAGTCTCCAAGCAACAAGAAAGGTTAGATCTGCTGGATGAGGGGGGAGCAACCGAGGAGGCTGAGTTGAAATGGACTCTCCTGTGGATGTGTCCTAATATGTTTTTGTGTCTATGGAGACCTTGGAATGAAGCGGTGGCACTGGGGCCCTGAAGGGTTCTCCTAAACAGAGGCTTTGACACAGCTCCAAAGTGCATGTTTTCCATGTGTAGATAAGATTTGTTCTGATGGGTGAGTCAAGAAACAGCCATATGCTGGTATTGAAATCCAGGCCTCTGAGGAGATATGCCTGGAAACCAAAGCAATGGATCCTATTAGTGCCTAGGGGCCTGTTCGTTCCTTTTTACCTCTGGGGACATCAGTCTACGGTTTGTGTGCAGATAGGTGCTCAATGGGCTCAGATTGCCCCTGTTAGTCCTGGGAAGCCACAACTATTGGGATGGCCTCAGGGACTTTGGAGATTTATCCTATTAGTAGGGTTGTGGCCATTGGAATGGGCACATACAATTCCCTTGGAAAGGGCAAGTACAGTCCTCAGGTTTGGCTACAGGGGCTTGAGCCTGTAGGGTGTGTAGTCCACAGCTGTGTGGACAGTTGTCTGAAAACACAAACTCGGCTTATGTTTCAGGTCATAGGTATGGCAGGACTGATCTACAGACCATGAGGAGAACTCTTCGGGATATGAAAAAAGGGCGAGTGTGAGGCTCTTGCTCAAGTTTTTGTCTCTGGATATCGTGTCACTCATGGTCGTGAAATAGCTGGATGACTTTATGGGAAATGGACGAGTCTTACTCTCTGGGGGTTCGGACCCGTCCAAAGAGGTTGGGGTCATTCTGGGGATGGAAGAAGTCCGTTTTTTTGTTGTTGTTGATTTGTTTCCTTTTGTGTTTCAACCTCAGATGTCCCAACTAATGAGGGATTCCAGAGTAGAGCCCTGAGGAGGGGCGATTAGACAACCAGAAATCTGGTAAAAATTGGGGCCTAGGGACATGTCAAGCCCATTATGACATCTAATGATCCAGCCACTGAGAGGAATTCCTAGAGGACAGGACCCACGCTGAGGTCACAATGTGTGTTTATGCTCTCCTCGCATTCAAGAATGGGCGGGGCCTCATTGTGAATGCTGATTTCTCCTACACTGAACGTTGGACAACATGCCAACCACAAGGTTTCTTGCCATGGGTCAGGAAGAGTTATGATTTCTGCATCACAGTCACCCGTGGGCAGTGATTGGAGATAAGGTCTAGGTTCTGAAGCCTGAAAACTGAGGTAGGGAAGAGATGATAACTTAAGGCCATGGCGGGTCTGATGTGCTCAGTGTGCGGTCAGCTGTCTGGGTGTTGTTCGAAAGGTCTGGGCTCCGGTTGTGTCAGACAAGCATTAGTGCCCAGGTTAGACTATATAATTTGGGTACATGCGAGTGCTGGGTAGGTTTATCCTCATTTAAGCTGCCTGGGCAGCTCATTAGGCAATATATTTTTTCTAGAGGGCAGGCAGAGTGCTTCACTGTCGGTCCGGAATTGCCAAACTTGAGGGCTTCGGGGCCAGGAGAGTGAGGACGGAAGTCTGAGAACACAAGCTAGACTTCGGATTCAGGGTGAGGGCACGGCAGGTACCCCCTGCAGATTTGAACCAATATCTTATGCATCTAAAGTCAGGGCGAGGATCCAACGTTGGCTCAGGTTGGAGTTTCTGTGCATGACGGCCCCTTCATGAAGGGAGCGGAATCTCGAGGCCATGGAGGTTTTCCACGTTGGGAGATGTTGGTTGCACCCTTCAAGGATTCCTTCTGCGGGACAATTGAGACCTGTTGGACAGCTCCAGGACATCCCATATGGAATGACTCCAGAGCACCGTTCGAGGATGGATGCCTGGGAAGTCCTCCTCGCATTCCATTGCCTCCTAGCAACGAGACAGTTTAGATCCAATGGATCTGCGGGAGTAACCGGGGTGGCTGAGTTGAAATGGACTTTCCTGAGGATGGGTCGCAATGTGTGTTTGCGTCCATGAGAGCCTTGGAATGGGGCGGTGGCACCGGGACCCTGAAGTATTCTCCTAAGCTTTTGACATAGCTCCAATGCACATGTTTCCTTGTGGATACGAGATTTGTTCTGATGGGTGCCTCAGGAAATCCCCTCTGCTGGTATTGGAATCCAGGTTTTGAGGAGACATGCCTGTAAAGCAATGCAATGGATCCGATAATGGCCTCGGGTCCTGTCTGGTTCAATCTTCTTCTCTGGGGACATCCATCTATGGTGTGAGTGGAGGTAGATGCTCAGCTGGTATCAACCGCCCTTTTTTGTCCCGGGCGACCTGCAGTATTGGGATGGCCTCAGGGACTTTGGATGGTTCTCCTAATTTGTGCGATTTTTGACAATGGAATGGGCAGAATTCCCATGGATTGGGTAGGCGCAGTCCTAATGTGTGACTCCAGGGGCCCCAGCCTGGAGGGAGTGTGGCCCAGGACTTTGAGGACAGAAGTCTGAAAACACAAACTCAGCTTAGGTTTGGGGATGTAGGTATGGCACGCCCTATCTACAAACCATGAGAAGAACTGTTCAGGATATGAAGAATGAGCGAGTCTGAGGCGCTGGCTCAGGCTTTTGAGTCTGGATTTTGTATCAGCAATGGCCGTGAAATGTTGGGGAGGCCTCATGGGCCATGGACGAATCTTCCTCTCTGTGGATTTGGCGCGATCCCAATTGTTTTTCGTCAATCTGTGGGATGGGAAGACTCCTTTCAGGTTTGTAAACTCAGGTATCCCACCAAAAGAGGAATTCCAAAGCAGAGCCCTGGGGAAGAGTGAAGGGACAACCCGAACTATGGTTAAAAATTGGGGCCTAGGGGCATGGCAAGCCCAATATGCTGTCTCTTCATCCAGCCACTGAGAGGCCTTACCTGAGGACTGGGCTCAGGCTGAGGGTCACAATGTGTGTTTGTGACCATTGTGGCCCGCTAGCATGGGCTGGGCCTAATGGGCCACACTGGTTCCAACTACACTGAACGTTGGACAACATTCCAAACACAAGGTTTCTTACCATGGGGAAAGAGCTCTGATTTCTGCATCATTTTCAAACCAGGGCAGTGATTGGAGATCAGGTCTAGGTTCTGAAGCCTGGAAACCGAGGTTGAGAAGAGATGACGACCTAAGGCCATGGCGGGTCCGATGTGCCTAGTGTGAAGCCAGCTGTCTGGGTGGGGCCTGGAGTTCCAGTCTCAGGCCGGGTCAGAAAGTGCAATAGGGCCCAGGTCAGTCTATATATTTGGGGTACAGCCGAATGGCGTGCAGGTTGATCCTCATTTGGAATTTCAGGGTAGCCCCAGAGGGCAATGTTTTTCTTCTGAAGGGCAGGCAGAGTGCGGCATTGTAGTTCTGGATTGCCAAACAGGAGGGCTTGTGGGCCAGTAGTCTGAGGACGGAAGTCTGAGAACAAAAAACTAGGCCAAGGTTTCTGGGTGAGGATATGGCAGACACAAGCTACAGAACTCAATCGAGATCTCGTGCACCTGAAGTCAGGGCAAGGATCAGACGATCGCTCAGGTTGGACTTTCTGTCCCTGATGGCCCCTTCTTGAAAGGGGGGTGGATCACGAGGCCATGGGGGTTTTCCCACGATGGGAGTTGTGAGAAGCTCCAAACTGCAAAGATTCTTCTGCAGGAAAATTGAGACCTGTTGGTTGGCTCGATGCAAACGATTCCGAGCAGGGTTCAAAGGATGGATGGCTGGGTAGCCCACCTCGCATTCCAATAGTCTCCAAGCAACAAGAAAGGTTAGATCTGCTGGATGAGGGGGGAGCAACCGAGGAGGCTGAGTTGAAATGGACTCTCCTGTGGATGTGTCCTAATATGTTTTTGTGTCTAAGGAGACCTTGGAATGAAGCGATGGCACTGGGGCCCTGAAGGGTTCTCCTAAACAGAGGCTTTGACACAGCTCCAACGTGCATGTTTCCCAAGTGTAGATGAGATTTCTTCTGATGGGTGAGTCAAGAAACAGCCATATGCTGGTATTGAAATCCAGGCCTCTGAGGAGAGATGCCTGGAAACCAAAGCAATGGATCTGATTAGTGCCTAGGGGCCTGTTCGTTCCTTTTTACCTCTGGGGACATCAGTCTAGGGGTCTGAGTGCAGGTAGGTGCTCAGATGGGCTCAGATTGCCCCTGTTTGTCCTGGGAAGCCACAACTATTGGGATGGCCTCAGGGACTTTGGAGATTTATCCTATTAGTAGGGTTGTGGCCATTGGAATGGGCACATACAATTCCCTTGGAAAGGGCAAGTACAGTCCTCAGGTTTGGCTACAGGGGCTTGTGCCTGTAGCGTGTGTACGCCAGAGCTGTTTGGACAGTTGTCTGAAAACACAAACTCGGCTTATGTTTCAGGTCATAGGTATGGCAGGACTGATTTACAGACCATGAGGAGAACTCTTCGGGATATGAAAAAAGGGCGAGTGTGAGGCTCTTGCTCAAGTTTTTGTCTCTGGATATCGTGTCACTCATGGTCGTGAAATTGCCAGATGACTTCATGGGAAATGGACGAGTCTTACTCTCTGGGGGTCCGGCCCCGTCCAAAGAGTTTGGGGTCATTCTGGGGATGGAAGAAGTCCGTTTTTTTGTTGTTTTTGACTTGTTTCCTTTTGTGTTTCAACCTCAGATGTCCCACCTAATGAGGGATTCCAGAGTAGAACCCTGAGGAGGGGCGATTGGACACCAGAAATCTGGTAAAAATTGGGGCCTAGGGACATGTCAAGCCCATTATGACATCTAATGATCCAGCCACTGAGAGGAATTCCTAGAGGACAGGACCCACGCTGAGGTCACAATGTGTGTTTATGCTCTCCTCGCACTCAAGAATGGGCGTGGTCTCATTGTGAATGCTGATTTCTCCTACACTGAATGTTGGACAACATGCCAACCACAAGGTTTCTTGCCATGGGTCAGGAAGAGTTATGATTTCTGCATCACAGTCACCCGTGGGCAGTGATTGGAGATAAGGTCTAGGTTCTGAAGCCTGAAAACTGAGGTAGGGAAGAGATGATGACATAAGGCCATGGCGGGTCTGATGTGCTCAGTGTGCGGTCAGCTGTCTGGGAGTTGGTCAAAATGTCTGGGCTCCGGTTGTGTCAGACAGTGCATTAGTGCCCAGGTTAGACTATATAATTTGGGTACAGGCGAGTGCCGTGTGGGTTTATCCTCATTTAAGCTGCCTGGGCAGCTCATTAGGCATTATATTTTTTCTAGAGGGCAGGCAGAGTGCTTCATTGTCGGTCCGGAATTGCCAAACTTGAGGGCTTCGGGGCCAGGAGAGTGAGGACGGAAGTCTGAGAACACAAGCTAGACTTCGGATTCAGGGTGAGGGCACGGCAGGTACCCCCTGCAGATTTTAACCAATATCTCATGCATCTAAAGTCAGGGTGAGGATCCGACGTTGGCTCAGGTTGGAGTTTCTGTGCATGACGGCCCCTTCATGAAGGGAGCAGAATCTCGAGGCCATGGAGGTTTTCCACGTTGGGAGATGTGGGATGCCCCCTTCAAGGATTCCTTCTGCGGGATAATTGAGACCTGTTGGACAGCTCCAGGACATCCCATATGGAATGACTCCAGAGCACCGTTCGAGGATGGATGCCTGGGACGTCCTCCTCGCATTCCAATTGTCTCCTAGCAACGAGACAGTTCGATCCAATGGATCTGCGGGAGCAACCGGGGTGGCTGAGTTGAAATGGACTTTCCTGAGGATGGGTCGTAATGTGTGTTTGTGTCTATGAGGGCCTTGGAATGGGGCGGTGGCACCGGGACACTGAATTATTCTCCTACGCTTTTGTCATAGCTACCATGCACATGTTTCCTCGTGGAGAGGAGATTTGTTCTGATGCGTGCCTCAGGAAATCCCCTCTGCTGGTTTTGGAATCCAGGCTTTTTAGGAGACATGCCTGTAAACCAAAGCAATGGATCCAATAATGGCCTGGGTCCTGTCTGGTTCAATCTTCTTCTCTGGGGACATCCATCATGGTATGAGTGGAGGTAGATGCTCAGCCGGTATCAACCACCATTTTTGTCCCAGGCTACTTACACTATTGGGATGGCCTCATGGACTTTGGAGGGTTCTCCTAATTTGTATGATTTTTGACAATGGAATGGGCAGAATTCCCATGGATTGGGTGGGCGCAGTCCTAATATGTGGCTCCAGGGGCCCACGCCTGGAGGGTTGTGGCACAGGACTTTGAGGACAGAAGTCTGAAAACACAAACTCAGCTTAGGTTTGGGGACGTAGGTATGGCACGACCAATCTAAAAACCAGGAGAATAACTCTTCAGGATATGAAGAACGAGGGAGTCTAAGGCGCTTGCTCATTCTTTTGTCTTTGGATTTCGTATCAGCGATGGCCGTGGGATGTTGGGGAGGCCTCATGGGACATGGACAAATCTACCTCTCTGTGGATTTGGTGCGATCCCAATTGTTTTACGTCAATCTGTGGGATGGGAGGACTCCTTTCAGGTTTGTTACCTCAGGTGTCCCACCAAAAGAGGAATTCCAAAGCAGAGCCCTGGGGAAGAGTGAAGGGAAAACCCGAACTATGGTTAAAACTTGGGGCCTAGGGGCATGGCAAGCCCAATATGCTGTCTCTTCATCCAGCCACTGAGAGGCCTTACCTGAGGACTGGGCTCAGGCTGAGCGTCACAATGTGTGTTTGTGACCAATGTGGCCCACAAGCATGGGCTGGGCCTAATGGGCCACACTGTTTTCAACTCACTGAACGTTGGACAACATGCCAACCACAAGGTTTCTTGCCATGTGGAAAGAGTTCTGATTTCTGCATCATTTTCAAACCAGGGCATTGATTGGAGATCAGGTCTAGGTTCTGAAGCCTGGAAACCGAGGTTGAGAAGAGATGACGACCTAAGGCCATGGCGGGTCCGATGTGCTCAGTGTGCAGCCAGCTGTCTGGTTGGGGCCAGGAGGTCCAGGCTCAGGCTGGGTCAGAAGGGCAATAGTGCCCAGGTCAGCCTATGTATTTGTGGTACAGCCGAATGGTGTGCAGGTTGATCCTCATTTGGGGTTTCGGGGTAGCACCAGAGGGCAATGTTTTTCTTCTGGAGGGCAGGCAGAGTGCGGCATTGTAGTTCTGGATTGCCAAACTGGAGAGCTTGTGGCCAGTACCTGAGTACGGAAGTCTGAGGACCCAAGGAAGGCCTAGGTTTCCTGGTGAGGATATGGCAGGCACAATCTACAGACCTCAATCGAGATCTCGTGCATCTGAAGTCAGGGCAAGGATCAGACGATCGCTCAGGTTGGACTTTCTGTCCCTGATGGCCCCTTTTGAAGGGGGGATGGATCATGAAGCCATGGGAGTTTTCCCACGATGGGAGTTGTGAGAAGCTCCAAACTGCAAAGATTCTTCTTTAGGACAATTGAGACCTGTTGGTTGGCTCCAGGCCAACGAATCCGAGCAGGGTTCTAAGGATGGATGGCTGGGTAGCCCAACTCACATTCCAATTGTCTCCAAGCAACCAGACAAGTTAGATCTGCTGGATGTGTGGGAGCAAGCGAGGAGGCTGAGTTGAAATGGACTCTCCTGTGGATGTGTCCTAATATGTTTTTGTGTCTATGGAGACCTTGGAATGAAGCGGTGGCACTGGGGCCCTGAAGGGTTCTCCTAAACAGAGGCTTTGACACAGCTCCAACGTGCATGTTTCCCATGTGTAGATGAGATTTGTTCTGATGGGTGAGTCAAGAATCAGCCATATGCTGGTATTGAAATCCAGTCCTCTGAAGAGAGATGCCTGGAAACCAAAGCAATGGATCCTATTAGTACCTAGGGGACTGTTCTTTCCTTTTTACCTCTGGGGACATCAGTACGGGTCTGTGTGCAGGTAGGAGCTCAGATGGGCTCAGGTTGCCCCTGTTTGTCCTGGGAAGCGACAACTTTTGGGATGGCCTCAGGGACATTGAAGATTTATCTTATTAGTAGGGTTGTGGCTATTGGAATGGGCACATACAATTCCCTTGGAGAGGGCAAGCATAGTCCTCAGGTTTGGCCCCAGGGGCCTGAGCCTGTAGGGTGTGTAGTCCACAGCTGTTTGGACAGTTGTCTGGAAACACATACTCGGCTTATGTTTTGGGTCATAGGTATGGCAGTACTGATCTACAGACCATGAGGAGAACTCTTCGGGATATGAAAAAAGGGAGAGTGTGAGGCTCTTGCTCAAGTTTTTGTCTCTGGATATCGTGTCACTCATGGTCGTGAAATTTCCGGGTTAGTCCACGGGAAATGGACGAGTCTTACTCTCTGGGGTTTCGGCCCCGTCCAAAGAGTTTAGGGTGATTCTCGGGATGGAAAAGTTAGTTTTTTTGTTGTTGTTGATTTGTTTCTTTTTGTTTTTCAACCTCAGAGTTCCCACCCAATGAGGGATTCCAGAGTAGAACCCTGGGAGGTGAGAATGGACAACCAAAAATCTGGTTAAAAATTGGGGCCTAGGGACATGTCAAGCCCATTATGACATCTAATGATACAGCCACTGAGAGGAATTCCGAGAAGACAGGACTCACGCTGAGGTCACAATGTGTGTTTATGCTCTCGTCGCACTCAAGAATGGGCGAGGCCTCATTGTGAATGCTGATTTCTCCTACACTGAACGTTGGACAACATGCCAACCACAAAGCTTCTTGCCATGGGTCAGGAAGCGTTCTGATTTCTGCATCACAGTCACCCCTGGGCAGTGATTGGAGATAAGGTCTAGGTTCTGAAGCCTGAAAACTGAGGTAGGGAAGAGATGATGACCTAAGGCCATGGCAGGTCTGATGTGCTCAGTGTGCGGTCAGCTGTCTGGGTGTTGGTCAGGAGGTCTGGGCTCAGGTTGTGTCAGACAGTGCATTAGTGCCCAGGTTAGACTATATAATTTGGGTACATGCAAGTGCCGTGTAGGTTTATCCTCATTTAAGCTGCCTGGGCAGCTCATTAGGCAATATATTTTTTCTAGAGGGCAGGCAGAGTACTTCATTGTCGGTCCAGAATTTCCAAACTTGAGGGCTTCTGGGCCAGGAGATTGAGGACGATAGTCTGAAAACACAAGCTAGACGTCGGATGTGAAGTCAGGGCGAGGATCAGACGTTGGCTCAGGTTGGAGTTTCTGTGCATGACGGCCCCTTCATGAAGGGAGCAGAATCTCGAGGCCATGGAGGTTTTCCACGTTGGGAGATCTGGGATGCCCCCTTCAAGGATTACTTCTGTGGGAAAATTGAGAAGTGTTGGACAGCTCCAGGACATCCCATATGGAAACACTCCAGAGCAACGTTCGAGGATGGATGCCTGGGAAGTCTGCCTCACATTCCAATTGTCTCCTAGCAACAAGACAGTTTAGATCTAATGGATCTGCGGGAGCAACCGGGGTGGCTGAGTTGAAATGGACTTTCCTGAGGATGGGTCCTAATGTGTGTTTGTGTCCATGAGTGCCTTGGAATGGGGCGGTGGCACCGGGACCCTGAAGTATTCTCCTAAACTTTTGACATAGCTCCCATGCACAAGTTTCCTTGTGGAGACGAGATTTGTTCTGATGGGTGCCTCAGGAAATCCCCTCTGCTGGTATTGGAATCAAGGATTTTGAGGAGACATGCCTATAAACCAAAGCAATGGATCTGATAATGGCCTCGGGTCCTGTCTGGTTCAATCTTCTTCTCTGGGGACATCCATCTATGGTATGAGTGGAGGTAGATGCTCAGCTGGTATACACCGCTCTTTTTTGAACCCGGGCGACCTACACTATTGGGATGGCCTCAGGGACTTTGGAGGGTTCTTCTAATTTGTGCGATTTTTGACAATGGAATGGGCAGAATTCCCATGGATTGGGTGGGCCCAGTCCTAATGTGTGGCTCCAGGGGCCCCAGCCTGGAGGGAGTGTGGCCCAGGACTTTGAGGACAGAAGTCTGAAAACACAAACTCAGCTTAGGTTTGGGGATGTAGGTATGGCATGCCCGATCTACAAACCATGAGAAGAACTGTTCAGGATATGAAGAATGAGCGAGTCTGAGGCACTGGCTCAGGCTTTTGTGTCTGGATTTTGTATCAGCAATGGCCGTGGAATGTTGGGGAGGCCTCATGGGCCATGGACGAATCTTCCTCTCTGTGGATTTGGCGCGGTCCCAATTGTTTTTAGTCAATCTGTGGGATGGGAGGACTCCTTTCAGGTTTGTAACCTCAGCTGTCCTACCAAAAGAGGAATTCCAAAGCAGAGCCCTGGGGAAGAGTGAAGGGACAACCTGAACTAGGGTTAAAAATTGGGGCCTAGGGGCATGGCAAGCCCAATATGCTGTCTCTTCATCCAGCCACTGAGAGGCCTTACCTGAGGACTGGGCTCAGGCTGAGGGTCACAATGTGTGTTTGTGACCATTGTGGCCCGCAAGCATGGGCTGGGCCTAATGGGCCACGCTGGTTTCAACTACACTGAACGTTGGACAACATTCCAAACACAAGGTTTCTTGCCATGGGGAAAGAGTACAGATTTATACATCATTTTCAAACCAGGGCAGTGATTGGAGATCAGGTCTAGGTTCTGAAGCCTGGAAACCGAGGTTGAGAAGAGATGACGACCTAAGGCCATGGCGGGTCCGATGTGCCTAGTGTGCGGCCAGCTGTCTGGGTGGGGCCAGGAGGTCCAGGCTCAGACTGGGTCAGAAAGGGCAATAGTGCCCAGGTCAGCGTATATATTTGGGGTACAGCCGAATGGCGTGCAGGTTGATCCTCATTTGGTGTTTCTGGGTAGCCCCAGAGGGCAATGTTTTTCGTCTGGAGGGCAGGCAGAGTGCGGCATTGTAGTTCTGGATTGCCAAACTGGAGAGCTTGTGGCCAGTACCTGAGTACGGAAGTCTGAGGACCCAAGCTAGGCCTAGGTTTCCTGGTGAGGATATGGCAGGCACAGTCTACAGACCTCAATCGAGACCTCTTGCATGTGAAGTCAGGGCAAGGATCAGACGATTGTTTAGGTTGGACTTTCTGTACCTGATGGCCTTTTCTTGAAGAGGGGTTGATCACGAGGCCATGGGAGTTTTCCCACGATGGGAGTTGTGAGAAGCTCCAAACTGCAAAGATTCTTCTGCAGGACAATTGAGACCTGTTGGTTGGCTCCAGGCCAACGATTCTGAGTAGGGTTCTAAGGATGGATGGCTGGTTAGCCCACCTCGCATTCCAATTGTCTCCAAGCAACAAGAAAGGTTAGATTTGCTGGATGTGGGGGAGCAACCGAGGAGGCTGCGTTGAAATGGACTCTTCTGTGGATGTGTCCTAATATGTTTTTGTGTCTATGGAGACCTTGGAATGAAGTGGTGGCAATGGGGCCCTGAAGGGTTCTCCTAAACAGAGGCTTTGACAGAGCTCCAACGTGCCTGTTTCCCATGTTTAGATGAGATTTTTTCTGATGGGTGAGTCAAGAAACAGCCATATGGTGGTATTCAAATCCAGACCTCTGAGGAAAGATGCCTGGAAACCAAAGCAATGGATCCGATTAGTGCCTAGGGGCCTGTTCGTTCCTTTTTACCTCTGGGGACATCAGTCTACGGGTCTGAGTTCAGGTAGGTGCTAAGATGGGCTCAGATTGCCCTGTTTGTCAGGGGAAGCCACAACTATTGGGATGGCCTCAGGGACTTTGGAGGTTTATCCTATTTGTAGGGTTGTGGCCATTGGAATGGGCACATACAATTCCCTTGGAGAGGGCAAGTACAGTCCTCAGGTTTGGCTTCAGGGGCCTGAGCCTGTAGGGTGTGTAGTCCACAGCTGTTTGGACAGTTGTCTGAAAACACAAACTCGGCTTATGTTTCGGGTCATAGGTATGGCAGGACTGATCTACAGACCATGAGGAGAACTCTTCGGAATATGAAAAAAGGGTGAGTGTGAGGCTCTTGCTCAAGTTTTTGTCTCTGGATATCGTGTCACTCATGGTCGTGAAATTTCCGGGTGACTCCTTGGGAAATGCCGAGTCTTACTCTCTGGGGGTTCAGCCCCGTCCAAAGAGTTTGGGTTCTTTCTGTGGATGGAAAAAGTCCGTTTTTTGTTGTTGTTGATTTGTTTCGTTTTGTTTTTCAACCTCAGATGTCCGACCAAATGGGGGATTCCAGAGTAGATCCCTGGGGTTGGGCGACGGGACAACCAGAAATCTGGTTGAAAATGGGGCTAGGGACATATCAAGCCCATTATGACTTCTAATGGTCCAGCCACTGAGAGGACTTACTAGAAGACAGGACTCACGCTGAGTGTTTATGCTCTCCTCGCACTCAAGAATGGGCGGGGCCTCAGGGTGAATGCTGTTTTCTTCTACAGTGAACGTTGGACAACATGCCAACCACAAGGTTTCTTGCCATGGGTCATAATGCCCCTGTTTGTCTAGTGCGGCTTGCGGGTGTGGGATGTCCTTGGGGACCTTGAGGTTTCTACTATTTTGTAGAGTTGTGGCCAATGGAATGGCAGTTTCTTAGAAGAGAGCAGGCATAGTTCTGTGGTGTGGCTCCAGAGACCCCAGCCTGGAGGCTGTGTGGGCCACGGCTGTGCAGACAGACATCCAAAAACCCAAACTCAGCTCAGGGATGGGGCCGAGGTTAGGGCAGGCGTGATCTACAGTCTATGAGGTGAGCTAAGCTGAATATGAAAGAAGGGTGAAGGGAGACAGTCGCTCAGGCTTTTGTCTCTGGATGGTTTGTCCACAATGGCCGTTTAATGTAGAGGTGCCTCATGGATCGTAGAAGTCTCCCTCTCTGGTAGTTTGTCCAGCCCCCAAGAGTTTGGGGTCATACCGTGGGAAGGGAAGAGTCCTGTTTTCTGCTTCATGTGTCCCCCCAGTAGAGGGATTCTAGAGCATAGCAGTGGGTACTGACAACTGGAATACTCGCCCTCTGGTTAAGCCTGGGGGCCTATGGATATGACAAGCCGCATATGCAGGATCTTGGCCCAGCCACTGAGAGGCGTTACTTTAATACGGGACTCACGCTGCAGGTCACAATGCATGTCTGTGCCCTAGGCTGCCCTCAAGCACTGGCGTGGCCTTTCGGACAATGCAGGTTTTCCCACATTGAACGTTGGACAACATGCCAACCACAAGGTTTCTGGCCATGGGGAAGGAGGAAATCTAATTTCTGTATCACGTTCACCCCTGGGCAGTGATTGGAGATAAGGTCTAGGTTCTGAAGCCTGAAAACCGAGGATGGGAAGAGATGACGACCTACAGCCATAGCGGGTCCTATGTGTCCAGGTTGGGGCCAGCTGTCTGGGTGTCGTTTGGGATGTCTTGTCTCAGGCTGTGCCAGACAGGGCATTAGAATACAGGGTAGGCTGTATAATTGCTTTACAATCGAGTGGCATGCATTAGAAATCATTTGTGGCTTCTTATTAGCAGCATAGGGCAAAGTTTTTCTTCTGGAGGGCAGGCAGAGTGCTGCATTGTGGCTTCGGAATTCCCAAACTGGAGGGCTTGTGGGCCAGGAGAGTGATGACGGAAGTCTGAGAACACAAGCTAGGCTTAGGTTTCGGGGCAAGGACATGGCAGGCACACTCTGCAGAGCTGAATTGAGATCTCATGCATCTGAAGTCAGGTCGAGGATCAGACTTTGGCTCAGGTTTGAGTTTCTGTCCATGTTGGCCCCTTCAGGAAGGGGGGGCATTATGAGGCCATGGGGGTTTTCCCACTATTGGAGTTGTGAGATGCTCAAAACCGCAAGGTTTCCGTCTGTGGGACAATTAAGATTTGTTGGATGGCTCCAGGACGTCTTATAAGGTATTTTTCTAGAACAGGGTTCTAAGTATGGATGCCTGTGCACCAGGCTCAAATTCCAATTGTCTCCTAGCAACATGAAACGTTTGATCTGCTGGCTTGGGGTACCAACAGAGTGGGCTGAGTTGAAATGGACTTTCCTGAGGATGGTCTTAATGTTGGTTTGAGTCCATGGAGACCTTGGTATGGGGCAGTGGCACCAGGGCCCTGAAGGATTCTCCTAACCAGAGGTTATGACAAAGCTCCAATGAGCAAGTTTTCCATGGGGAGACGAGATTTGTTCTTATTGGTGCCTCAGGAAACCACCATATGCTGGTATTGGAAACGAGGCCTCTGAGGAGAGATGCCCGGAAATCAAAGCAATGGATCTGATGAGGGCCTAGGGGCCTGTCCGGTTCAATATTCTTCTCTGGGGACATCTGTTGTCTGAGTGGAGGTAGTTGCTCAGCTGGTTTGAGATCACCCCTGTTTGTCCTGGGCGGCCTACACTATTGGGATGGCCTCGGTGACTTTGGAGGTTTTTCCTAATTTGCAAGGTTGTGGCCAATGGAATGGGAAGGATTCCCTTGAAAGGGAAGCACAGTCCTGAGGTGTGGCTTCAGGGACCCACGTGTGGAGCGTGTGTGGTCCAGGGCTATTTGGACAAAAGTCTGAAAACACAAACTCCACTTAGGTTGGGGGATGTAGGTATGGCCGGCCCGATCTATAGACGGTGAGGAGAACTCTTCGGGATATGAACAAAGGGCGAATGTGAGGTGCTTGCTCATGCTTTTTTCTTTTTTCTTTTTTTTCTGGAAATGTGTCACCGATTGCCATGGAATATCGGGGTGTCCTCATGGGCCATCGATGAGGCTCCCTTTCTGGGGAATTGACCCGATCCCAAGAGTTTGGGGTCATTCTGTGGGAAGGGAGGAGGCCTTTCTGTTTTTTTTGTTTATTTATTTATTTATTTATTTATTTATTTATTTATTTATTTATTTTTACCTCAGGTGGACCACCAAAAGAGGGATTCCAGAGCAGAGTCCTGGGGAGGGGAGACTTGACAACCAGACCTCTGGTTAATATTGGGACCTAAGAACATGGCAAGCCCCATATGTGGGCTCTTGGTCCAGACACTCAGAGGCCTTCCTTGAGGATAGGTCTCACACTGAGTTTCACAATGTGTTTTTGTGCCCAAAGAGCCCCTCAAGTCAGGGCGTGGCCTAATGTACCATGCTGGTTTCTCCTACACTGAACGTTGCACAATATGGCAACCACAAGTTTTCCGGCCATGGGGAAGAAGGAGTTCTAATTTCTGCAACACTTTCACTCCTGGACTGTGATTGGATTTAAAGTCTAGGTTCTGAAGCCTGAAAACTGAGGTTGGGAAGAGATGAAGCCCTAAGGCCATGGTGTGTCTAATGTGCTCAGTGTTCGGCCAGCTGTTGAGTGTGTGTTGGGAGGTGCAGGCTCAGGCTGTGGCAGACAGGGAATTAGTGCCCAGGCTAGACTGTATCATTGGGGTGCAGTCGAGTTTCGTGCAGGATGGTACTCATTTGTGGTTACTGGGTAGCCCCAGAGGGCAACGTTTTTCTTCTGGAGGGAAGACACAGTGCCACATCGTGGCTGCATAATTCCCAAACTGGAAGGCTTTTGGGCCAGGAGTGTGAGGAAAAAATTCTGAGAACACAAGCCAGACTTAGATTTCGGGGTGAGGGGATGGCAGGCACCCTCTGAAGAGATGATTCGAGATCCCATATACCTGAAGACATAGCTAGGAACAGACGTTGGCTTACGTCGGAGTTTCTGTCCATGACGGCCCCTTCATGAAGGGGAGGGTGTCACGAGGACATGGAGGTTTTCCCACGATGGGAATTGTGACATGCTCCAAACCGCAATGATTCCTTCTGTGGGACAGTCGAGTCCTGTTGGATGGCTCCAGGACATCCCATAAGGAAATTATCCAGAGCAGGGTTCTAAGGATGGATGCCTGGGCAGCCTGCCTCCCATTCCAGGTGTCTCATAGCGCCAAGGCAAGTTCGATATGCTGGATCTAGGGGAGCAACCGAGGCGGGTGTGTTGAAATGGGTGAGTTGAGGATGGGTCATAATGTGCATTTGTGTCCATGTAGACCTTGGAATGGGGTGCTTGATCCGGGGCCTTGAGGGATGTTCATAACCGGAGGTTTTGATGGGCTCTAAAGAGTACGTTTCCTATGTAGAGAAGAGAATTGTTTTGATGAGTGCCTAAGGAATCTCCCATATGCTGGTATTGGAAACCAGGCCTCTGAGGAGAGATGACTGGAAACAAAAGCAATGGATATGATTAGGGCCTAGGTGCCTGTCCGGTTCAATCTCTTTCCTGAGGATACGTGTCTACGGATCTGAGGGGATGTAGTTGCTCAGCTTGTGTCAGATCGCCCCTGTTTGTCCTGGGCAGCCTATAATATTGGGATGGCCTCGGGACTTTGGAGTTTCTCCTAATCTATAGGGTTGTGGCCAATGGAATGGACAGAAATCCCCTGGAGAGGGCAGGCACAGTTCTGAGTTTGGCTCTAAGGGCCCAGCCTTGAGGCTGTGTGGGCCAGGCCTGTGGGGACAAAAGTCTGAAAACACAAACTCCGCTTAGGATTGGGGACATAGGTATGGCACGCCCAATCTACAGACCGTGATAACACTTCGGGATATGAAAAAGGGTGAGTTTGAGGTGCTTGCTCAGGTTTTGTCTCTGGATTTGTGTCAACAATGTGGGTGGAATGCTGGCGTGGCCTCATGGGTTGTGGACGGCTTTCCTTCTCTGAGGATTTGACCCGATCCCAAGAGTTTGGGTACATTCTGTGGGATGGGAGGAGACCTTTCTGTTTTTTATTTTATTTTATTTCATTTATTTTATTTTATTTTATTTTATTTTATATTTTATTTTATGTACCTCAAGTGTCCCAATAAAAGAGGGATTCCAGAGCAGAGTCCTTGGGAGGGACAACTGGATAACCCCACCTCTGTTTAAGTTTGGGGGCCTAGGGGCATGGCAAGTCCAATATGTGGGCTCTTGATTCAGACACTGAGAGGCCTTCCTTGAGGACAGGGCTCATGCTGAGGGTCACAATGCCTATTTGTGCCCAACAAGGCCCTCAAGCATGGGAAGTGCCTCATGAGCCACGCTGGATTCTCCTACACTGAACGTTGGAGAATATGCCAACCACAAGGTTTCCAGCCATGGCGACGGAAGAGTTGTGATTTCTGCATCACGTTCACCCCTGGACAGTGATTGGAGTTTAGGTCTAGGTTCTGAAACCCGAAAACTGAGGTTGGGAAGAGATGAAGACCTAAGGACCTGTTGGGTCCAATGAGCTCAGTTTGCGGCCAGCTGTTGAGCGTAGGTCTGGAGGTGTGGGCTCATGCTGTGTCAGACAAGGCATTAGAGAGGGTAGACTGTATATTTGGGGTGCAGTCGAGTGGCGTTCAGTTGATCCTCATTCGGGTTTCTAGGTAGCTCCATAAGGCAACGTTTTTCTTCTGGAGGGCAGGCAGAGTGCTGCATTGTGGCCCCAGTATTGCCAAACTGTAGGGCTTTTGGGCCAGGGGTGTGAGGACGGTAGTCTGAGAACACAAGCTAGGCTTAGTTTTCGGGGTGAGGGCACAGAAGGCACACTCTGCAGAGCTGAATCAAGATCTCATGCACCTGAAGTCAGGGCGAATATCAGACGTTTGCTCAGGTTGGAGATTCTGTCCATGATGGCCCCTTTATAAAGTGGAGCGTCTCAAGAGGCCATGTAGATTTTCCCACAATGGGAGTTGTGAGATGCTCCAGACTGCAAAGATTCCTTCTGTGGGACACTTGAGACCTGTTGGATGGCTCTAGGATGTCCCATGTGGAAGGACTCCAGAGTAAGGTTCTAAGGATGGATGCCTGGGCAGCCCGCCTCCCATTCTAGTTGTCTCCTAGCAACAAGGCAGGTTTGATCTGCAGGCCCTGGGGGAGAAACCAAGGGGGTTGAGTTGACATGGACTCTCCCGAGGATAGATCATAATGTGGGTTTAAGTCCATGGAGACCTTGGAATGGGGCACTTGATCCGGGGCCCTGAAAGATTCTCCTAAACAGAGGGTTTTATAGAGCTCCAAAGAGTACATTTCCTATGTGGAGACGAGATTTTTCTGATGAGTGCCTCAGTAATCCCCCGTATGCTGGTATTGGAAACCAGGCCTCTGAGGAGAGATGCCTGGAAACAAAAGCAATGGATCTGATTAGGGCCTAAGTGCCTGTCCAGTTCAATCTTATTCTATGGGGATATCTGTCTCTGGGTCTGAGTGGAGGTACTTTCCTAACTTGTGAAAGATCATCCCTGTTTGTCCTGGGCAGCCAACACTATTGGGATGGCCTTGAGGAGTTTGGAGGATTCTCCTAATCTATAGGGTTGTGGCCAATGGAAATGGCAGAATTCCCCTGGAGAGGGAAGCCACAGTCCTTAGGTGTGGCTCCAGGGGCCCCAGCTTGGATGGTGTGTGGGCCAGGACTGTGGGGACAGAAGTCTGAAAACACAAACTCAGCTTAGGTTTGGGGATGTATGTATGAAGGCTCGATCTACAGACCGTGAGAATTTTCCGGGCTATGAACAGAGGGCGAGTATGTGGCGCTTGCTCAGGCTTTTGTCTCTGGATTTTGTGTCAACAGTGGCCGTGGAATGTCGGGGTGTCCTCAAGGGCCATGGACAATTCTTTCTCTGGTGATTTGGCCTGATCCCAAGGGGTTGGGATCATTCTGTGGATGGGAAGAGTCCTTTCTGTATTTTTTTTTTTTACCTCAGGTGTCCCACCAAAGAGGGATTCCAGAGCAGAGCCCTGAGTAGGGGTGACAAGACATCTCGAACTCTGGTTGAGATTGGGGGACTAGGGGCTTGGCAAGCCCTATGTGGGCTTTTCTTCCAGTTACTAAAAGGCTTTAAATGAGGATAGGGCTCACGCTGAGGGTCACAATGTGTGTTTGTGCAAATTGTGGCCCTCAGGGATAGGTGGGGCCTAATAATCCTTGATGCTTTCTCCTACAATGAACATGGGACAACATGCCAACCACTAGGTTTCTTGCCAAGGCGAAGGAGAAGTTCTGATTCTTGCATCACGTTCACTCCTGAGCAGTGAGTGGAGATAAGGTCTAGGTTCTGAAGGTGAAAACTGAGGTTGGGTAGAGATGATGGCCTAAAGCCATTGTGGGTGTGATATGCTCTTTGTACGGCCAGCTGTCTGGGTGTTGGACTGGAGGTCTGCCCTCAGGCTGTGTCAGACAGGGCTTTAGTGCACAGGCTAGACTGTATAATTGGGGTATGGTCGAGTGGCATGCAGGTTGTTACTCATTTGGCGTTTCTGGTTAGCCCTATAGGGCAACATATTTCTTCTGGAGGGCAGGCAGAGTGCTGCATTGTGTCTCCAGAATTGCCAAACTGGAGGGGTGTGGCCAGGATTCTGAGGAAGGAAGTCTGAAAACACAAGCTAGCACGAATTTTGGGGCCAAGAGCATGGCAGGCCCACTCTGCAGTGGCTGAATTGAGATCTCCTGCAGGTGAGGTCAGGGCGAGTATCAGATGTTGCCTCAAGCTGGAGTTTGTGTCCATGACGGCCCCTTCCTGAAGGGGGTGGGGGCGTCATGAGGCCAGGGAGGTTTCCTTACGCTGGGAGTTGTGAGCTGCTCCAAACTTCAAAGTTTCCTTCTTCAGGACAGTCGAGTACTATTGGATGGTCCCTTGATGCCCCATACAGAAAGACTCGAGTGCAGGGTCCTAATCATGGATGCCGAGAAACGCCAACTCACCTTCCCATTGCCTGGTCGAGACAAGGCACGCTCAATCTGCGGGCTCTTGGGTGAGCTACCCAGAAGGCTGAGTTTAAATGGACTCTCCTGAGGATGAGTCATAATGTGGGTTGGTGGCCATGGAGACCTTGGAATGTGGCAGTAGCTAAGGGACTCTGCAGGATTCTCCAACCCGAAGGGCTTGACACAACTCCAACAAGGAAGCTTCCCATGTGGAGATGAGAGGTCTTCTGTCTGGTGCCTCAGGAAAGCCCCGTATGCTGGTCTTCGAACCCAGGCCTCTGAGGAGTGAAACCTGGACACCAAAGCAAGAGTTCATAATAGGGCCTAGGGGCCTGTCTGGTTCAATCTTCTGTCTCTGCGGATATCTGTCTGTGTGTCTGCATGGAGGTAGTAGTTGCTCAGCTTGTGTCATAATGCCCCTATTTGTCCAGTGCGGCTTGCGGTAGTGGGATGTCCTTGGGGACCTTGAGGTTTCTACTATTTTGTAGAGTTGTGGCCAATGGAATGGGCAGTTTCTTAGGAGAGAGCAGGCACAGTTCTGTGGTGTGGCTCCAGAGACCCCAGCCTGGAGGCTGTGTGGGCCATGGCTGTGCAGACAGACATCCAAAAACCCTAACTCAGCTCAGGTTTGAAGCCGAGGTTACGGAAGGCCTGATCTACAGTCCATGAGGGGAGCTCCTCTGGATATGAAAGAAGGGTGAGAGGGAGGCAGTCGCTCAGGCTTTTGTCTCTGGATGTTTTGTCCACAATGGCCGTTTAATGTAGGAGTTGCCTCATGGGTCGTAGAAGTCTCCCTCTCTGGTAGTTTGTCCAGCCCCCAAGAGTTTGGGGTCATTCTTTGGGAAGGGAAGTGTCCTATTTTCTGCTTCATGAGTCCCCCCAGTAGAGGGATTCTAGAGCATAGCAGTGGGTACTGACAACTGGAATACTCGCCCTCTGGTTAAGCCTGGGGGCCTATGGATATGACAGCCCCATATGCAGGATCTTGGTCCAGCCACTGAGAGGCGTTACTTTAATACAGGACTCACACTGCAGGTCACAATGCATGTCTGTGCCCTAGGCGGCCCTCAAGCACTGACGTGGCCTTTCGGACAATGCAGGTTTTCCCACATTGAACGTTGGACAAAATACCAACCACAAGGTTTCTGGCCATGGGGAAGGAGGAATTCTAATTTCTGCATCATGTTCACCCCTGGGCAGTGATTGGAGATAAGGTCTAGGTTCTGAAGCCTGAAAACCGAGGATGGGAAGAGATGACGACCTACAGCCATAGCGGGTCCTATGTGTCCAGGTTGGGGCCAGCTGTCTGGGTGTCGTTTGGGATGTCTTGTCTCAGGCTGTGCCAGACAGGGCATTAGTATACAGGGTGGGCTGTATAATTGCTTTACAATCGAGTGACATGCATTAGAAAATCATTTGGGGTTTCTTATTAGCAGCATAGGGCAAAGTTTTTCTTCTGGAGGACAGGCAGAGTGCTGCATTGTGGCTTCAGAATTCCCAAACTGGAGGGCTTGTGGGCCAGGAGAGTGAGGACGGAAGTCTGAGAACACAAGCTAGGCTTAGGTTTCGGGGCAAGGACATGGCAGGCACACTCTTCAGAGGTGAATTGAGATCTTATGCGTCTGAAGTCAGGTCGAGGATCAGACTTTGGCTCAGGTTTGAGTTTCTGTCCATGTTGGCCCCTTAAGGAAGGGGGGGCATTATGAGGCCATGGGGGTTTTCCCACTATTGGAGTTGTGAGTTGCTCCAAACCGCAAGGATTCCTTCTGTGGGACAATTAAGATTTGTTGGATGGCTCCAGGACGTCTTATAAGGTATTTTTCTAGAACAGGGTTCTAAGTATGGATGCCTGGGCAGCCAGCCTCACATTCCAATTGTCTCCTAGCAACAAGAAACGTTTGATCTGCTCGCTTGGGGTAGCAACAGAGGGGGCTGAGTTGAAATGGACTTTCCTGAGGATGGTCTTAATGTTGGTTTGAGTTCATGGAAACCTTGGTATGGGGCAGTGGCACCAGGGCCCTGAAGGATTCTCCTAACCAGAGGTTATGACAAAGCTCCAATGAGCAAGTTTTCCATGGGGAGACGAGATTTGTTCTTATTGGTGCCTCAGGAAACCACCATATGCTGGTATTGGAAACGAGGCCTCTGTGGAGAGATGCCTGGAAACCAAAGCAATGGATCTGATTAGGGCCTAGGGGCCTGTCCGGTTCAATATTGTTCTCTGGGGACATCTGTTGTCTGAGTGGAGGTAGTTGCTCAGCTGGTTTGAGATCACCCCTGTTTGTCCTGGGCGGCCTACACTATTGGGATGGCCTCGGTGACTTTGGAGGTTTTTCCTAATTTGCAAGGTTGTGGCCAATGGAATGGGAAGGATTCCCTTGAAAGGGGAGCACAGTCCTGAGGTGTGGCTCCAGGGACCCAAGTGTGGAGCGTGTGTGGTCCAGGGCTATTTGGACAAAAGTCTGAAAACACCAACTCCACTTAGGTTGGGGGATGTAGGTATGGCCGGTCCGATTTATAGACCGTGAGGAGAACTCTTCGGGATATGAACAAAGGGCGAATGTGAGGTGCTTGCTCATGCTTTTTTCTTTTTTCTTTTTTTTCTGGAAATGTGTCACCGTTTGCCATGGAATGTCGGGGTGTCCTCATGGGCCATCGATGAGGCTCCCTTTCTGGGGATTTGACCCGATCCCAAGAGTTTGGGTTCATTTTCGGAAGGGAGGAGGCCTTTCTCTTTTTTTTGTTTATTTTTTTTTGTTTTTTGTGTTTTGTTTTTACCTCAGGTGGACCACCAAAAGTGGGATTCCAGAGCAGAGACGTTGGTAGGGGCAACTGGACAACCAGACCTCTGGTTAACATTGGGACCTAAGAACATGGCAAGCCCCATATGTGGGCTCTTGGTCCAGACACTGAGAGGCCTTCATTGAGGATAGGTCTCATGCTGAGTTTTACAATGTGTTTTTGTGCCCAAGGAGCCCCTCAAGTCAGGGCGTGGCCTAATGTACCATGCTGGTTTCTCCTACACTGAACGTTGCACAGTATGGGAACCACAAGTTTTCTGGCAATGGGGAAGATGGAGTTCTAATTTCTGCAACACTTTCACTCCTGGACTGTGATTGGATTTAAGGTCTAGGTTCTGAAGCCTGAAAACTGAGGTTGGGAAGAGATGTAGCCCTAAGGCCATGGTGTGTCTGATGTCCTCAGTGTTCGGCCAGCTGTTGAGTGTGGGTTGGGAGGTGCAGGCTCAGGCTGTGGCAGACAGGGAATTAGTGCCCAGGCTAGACTGTATCATTGGGGTGCAGTCGAGTTTCGTGCAGGATGGTACTCATTTGTGGTTACTGGGTAGCCCCAGAGGGCAACGTTTTTCTTCTGGAGGGAAGACACAGTGCCACATCGTGGCTCCAGAATTCCCAAACTGGAAGGCTTTTGGGCCAGGAGTGTGAGGAAAAAATTCTGAGAACACAAGCCAGACTTAGATTTCAGGGTGAGGGGACGGCAGGCACCCTCTGCAGAGATGATTCGAGATCCCGTATACCTGAAGACAGAGCTAGGATCAGACGTTGGCTTACGTCAGAGTTTCTGTCCATGAAGGCCCCTTCATGAAGGGGAGGGTGTCACGAGGACATGGAGGTTTTCCCACGATGGGATATGTGAGATGCTCCAAACCGCAATGATTCCTTTTGTGGGACAGTCGAGACGTGTTGGATGGCTCCAGGACATCCCATAAGGAAGTTATCCAGAGCAGGGTTCTAAGGATGGATGCCTGGGCAGCCTGCCTCCCATTCCGGGTGTCTCATAGAGCCAAGGCAAGTTCGATCTGCTGGATCTAGGGGAGCAACCGAGGCGGGTGTGTTGAAATGGGTGACTTGAGGATGGGTCATAATGTACATTTGTGTCCATGTAGACCTTGGAATGGGGTGCTTGATCCGGGGCCTTGAGGGATGTTCATAACCGGAGGTTTTGATGGAGCTCTAAAGAGTACGTTTCCTATGTAGAGAAGAGAATTGTTTTGATGAGTGCCTAAGGAATCTCCCATATGCTGGTATTGGAAACCAGGCCTCTGAGGAGAGATGACTGGAATCAAAAGCAATGGATCTGATTAGGGCCTAAGTGCCTGTCCAGTTCAATCTTATTCTATGGGGATATCTGTCTCTGGGTCTGAGTGTAGGTAGTTACCTAACATGTGAAAGATCATCCCTGTTTGTCCTGGGCAGCCAACACTATTGGGATGGCCTCGGGGAGTTTGGAGGATACTCCTAATCTATAGGGTTGTGGCCAATGGAAATGGCAGAATTCCCCTGGAGAGGGAAGCCACAGTCCTTAGGTGTGGCTCCAGGGGCCCCAGCTTGGATGGTGTGTGGGCCAGGACTGTGGGGACAGAAGTCTGAAAACACAAACTCAGCTTAGGTTTGGGGATGTATGTATGAAGGCTCGATCTACAGACCGTGAGAATTTTCCGGGCTATGAACAAAGGGCGAGTATGTGGCGCTTGCTCAGGCTTTTGTCTCTGGATTTTGTGTCAACGGTGGCCATGGAATGTCGGGGTGTCTTCAAGGGCCATGGACAATTCTTTCTCTGGTGATTTGGCCTGATTCCAAGTGGTTGGGATCATTCTGTGGATGGGAAGAGTCCTTTCTGTATTTTTTTTTTTTTTACCTCAGGTGTCCCACCAAAGAGGGATTCCAGAGTAGAGCCCTGAATAGGGGTGACTAGACATCTCGAACTCTGGTTGAGATTGGGGGACTAGGGGCTTGGCAAGCCCCATATGTAGGCTGTTGTTCTAGTCACTAAGAGGCTTTACATGAGGATAGGGCTCACGCTGAGGGTCACAATGTGTGTTTGTGCAAATTTTGGCCCTCAGGGATAGGTGGGGCCTCATAGTCCATCCTGCTTTCTCCTACAATGAACATTGGACAACATGCCAACCACTAGGTTTCTTGCCAAGGCGAAGGAGAAGTTCTGATTCTTGCATCACGTTCACTCCTGAGCAGTGAGTGTAGATAAGGTCTAGGTTCTGAAGGTGAAAACTGAGGTTGGGTAGAGATGATGGCCTAAAGCCATTGTGGGTGTGATATGTGTGGAGAGCCATGCAGCAGAAGCTGGGAGTCAAGTACTATGCGAGGCTTGTGGAGAAGGGCAGGTGAATGTTTATGTGGGAGCGCTCCAGGCAACGCACAACCTGTACTGAAGTATCGGGACTAGTATAAGATTAACCAGGGACCATGGGAATGGCACAAAAACAGAGTGAACAATAAGTTTCGGGGGCTCACGTCAGTAGGCACGAGCTCCCCGCATGATCTGGGTTGAAGTCATCTGTGTCCCTTCTGATTGGGTGTCATATTAGTCGTGTTGTATGGTGATTGGTTACTTTCTATCCACTGTATCCTATAACTTGGGGCTGTAATCGGTGTTCGGGGTCCCGGGGCTGAAGATTGTCAATAAAGAAGTTTGCCACTCACCTCGTCTGCGGGTCGTTCTTGCGGGCCGAGAGCGACATCTGGTGCCGAAACCCGGGATCGGACGCCGAGCGCAGAGCGAGGATTGGGGTAAGAGCAACGAAAGGGAAAGCTTGCAACCATTTCTGTCTAAGGACAGGGGAGGCTCTCTGGGATGAGTGTAGACGTAGCTATTAAAGTTCCACAGAGACTAGAGTAACAAAAGATTTCCAGAATGGGAAACGAGCTTGCTAGATATAGGATGGAAGGTCCGTTAAAGGACATTCTCAAAGCAAATGGCACGCCTTTAAAATCAAAAACAGCTCGTGCCTTTTTAAAGGAGGTAGGGGAAATTTCCCCTTGGTTCATAGAGGAGGGACTTCTGAATGTGCCTCAGTGGGAACATCTAGGAGAGGATTTAAGGCAGAACCCCACCGTGAACGCCGGCACTCTTGCCGTGTGGTCCCTTGTGAAGGTATGCTTGCAGTCATCTCGGGAGCGACTAAAACAGGTGGTACAACTAGGAGGGTAATTTTAGAGCAGTTAAAGGAAGAATCACACAAGGGGTCCTCCCAGGGTTCTGAGGCAGACAGTGAAAGCTCAGAAGGACTCCCGGATGAAATAACCCAAAATATAAAAGGAAGCAAAGAGAAAAAGAATCCAGAGGCTCTAGGCTTACCCACGGGGGCAAAGCCTATAGCTGTAACGCAGTCGGAAGCAGAAACAGACCGTGCGCCGACTCCTCATTCCAGCCCCACGGCGCCACCTTATGAATGGCCCCCACCATATTGGTCAGGCTGTGCGAAAGTCTGCCATTGCTCAGACTGCACCGCGGCAAACTGGAGAGAGGTCTTAGGCCCAGGAAAAGGGTTTTTCCCAGTACTAGAAGATCAAAATCAGCAGAGATATCATCAGCCGCTAGATTTTAAACTAGTGAAACAACTTAAGGAAGCGGTTAGTGCCTATGGACCCCAGGCAGCCTTTACTGTCTCCCTTGTGGAGTCGCTGGGAGCGCTTACCCTCACTCCTGAGGATTGGAGCAATTTAGCCAGAGCAGTTTTGAGCGGAGGACAATATCTGGAGTGGAAAATTCAAAATCAGGATAATTGCCAGGATACAGCGCAGAGAAATGCAGCTGCGGGAAATCCTCAGTGGAACTTAGAAATGCTAACAGGCACTGGACCATATCTCGGGGCTCAGGTACAGGCCACCTACCCCCCTGCTGTATTTCAACAGATTGCCACAGCGGCCGTTAGGTCCTGGAAAACATTGAGGGGTGTAAATGATTTGCAAGGACAACTGTCTAGAGTAGTACAGGGGCCAAGTGAGCCCTATGCTGATTTTGTGGATAGGCTGATGCAGGTTGCGGGCAGGATGTTTGGAGATGCTGACTCTGCTATGCAATAATTAAACAATTAGCCTATGAGAATGCTAATAAATGGTGCCGTGAGGCCATTAGGCCATGGAGGGCTAAAGATCTTTCTTCCTATATCAAAGTGTGCAGAGACATTACAGGGCCAGTAATTCAGGGGCAAGTTATGGCTGCGGCCTTCGCTCAGGCTATGCAAGGACAGCAAGGAGTCCACCCCCGGAAATGTTTCCAGTGCGGGCAAGAGGGCCACATAAAAAGAGACTGCCCCCAGAGAGGAGTTCAATTTGGAAAGGCCTCTCCAAATAAGCCAGCAGGGAAAAAACCCCAACTGTGTCCACGGTGTAGAAAAGGAAATCATTGGGCACAAGAATGCTGATCTGTGGCAGATATACAAGGAAATCCGTTACCACCTAATAATTGGGGGAGTCCAAAAAACAGGGGGCAGGGCCCCAGCCTCCGGGGCCCGAATCAAATGTACGGGGTGGCGATGTCCCTGCCAGTCAAGCCACGATGGCTGTACCCACCCACCGATCAGGGGAGTCAATTCCTGCAGGGCCCCGGAGAGCCACAACAGGCTCCGCCGGACTTGACGTCTGTGCCACCACCCGAATGGTCTTAACACCTGAGATGGGGGTGCAGGCTGTGCCATCTGACCTTTCTGGATGGCCTCCAAAAGGAACGGTGGGACTCCTTCTTGGCAGAAGTTCTTGTACTTTACGAGGGCTTCAGGTCCATCCAGGAGTGATTGATCCTGATTTTGAAGGGGAAGTTAAAATTCTGATATCATCTCCTAAGGGAATTAATATTATAAATCCAGGGGACAGAATTGCGCAGCTTTTGATCTTGCCTAGTAATCATGAAAAATATCCCTCTACAGGCCAGGCTAGAAAAGGGGGTCTAGGATCCACAGGATCTTCCCTCGCATGTCTTACTATGAACATGAAAGAGAGACCTATGCTTAAATTAAAGATTAGAGGTAGACTATTCTGGGGACTCCTAGATACAGGAGCAGACAAAAGCATTATAAATTGTCTAGATTGGCCTAAAGCCTGGGCTCTAGTCAAAGCCAGCCAGACCCTCCGAGGATTAGGGATAGCTGCCAGCCCTGATATCAGTGCTGCATCTTTAGACTGGGAGGATGAGGAAGGACATAAAGGCATTTTCCAACCATATGTCTGTTCCACCCCTGTTTCTTTGTGGGGGCGCGATGTGTTGGAGCAAATGAATATCAAACTTACTACAGAAAAGTTATACAGTGAGGCCTCTCAAACCATGATGAGAAACATGGGATATAAGCCTGGCCAGGGACTTGGGACCAAGCGCCAGGGAGATCCCAATCCGCCTTCCATGGGAGGTCAGGTTTTTTCCTAGCGGCCACTGAGGCAATTCGCATAACTTGGAAAACACAGGAGCCGCGCTGGGTACCTCAGTGGCCTTTAACAAAAGATAAATTACAAGCGGCAAAAGAGATAGTTCAAGAACAGCTCAAAGCAGGACATATTCAAAAATCCACGTCCCCGTGGAATACACCCATATTTGTAATAAGAAAGAAATCAGGCAACTGGCGATTGCTACATGACCTACGACAGATTAATGATCAAATGCAGGTCATGGGGCCCATTCAGTTAGGGCTCCCAGTCGTGACGGCATTGCCAAGAAACTGGCCTTCTATTGTAATTGACATCAAAGACTGTTTCTTTTCCATTCCACTACACCCTGCAGATACAGAGCGCTTTGCATTTACCCTGCCATCAATTAATCATGCTGAGCCAGATCAAAGGTATGAATGGAAAGTACTCCCTCAGGGGATGGCCAATAGCCCCACCTTGTGTCAGTTGTATGTAAGCCAAGCACTAGAGCCTTTCCGAAAAGCATTCCCAGACTTGCTTTGTTATCATTATATGGATGATATCTTGATTTGTGGGCCAAATGAGAGGTCTCTTCCTTCAGCTCTAACCTTCCTACAGAAACATTTAGCAAAGTGGGGACTAACTATATCCCCTGAAAAGATCCAAGCAGGAGACCTACAAAATTACCTTGGTATGAAGCTCTCTAAAACGTCAGTAAAGCCTCAGCTAATTCAAATTCGCAGAGATCACTTGCATACATTGAATGATTTCCAAAAACTTTTAGGGGACATTAACTGGATTCGACCATACATAAAAATTACTACTGCAGAGCTGAAACCTTTATTCAATATTCTGCCTGGGGACCCTGCATTGTACTCCCCAAGAGTACTCACTCCAGCTGCTATTAAATCATTACAGTTAGTTGAAAGCAGGCTAGCCTTAACAGCAGCAGATAGGTGTGACTCGGAAAAGCCTATAAGTGTCATAATTATCCCATTCCCTGGATCACCTACGGGGGCCTTATGGCAAGGAGGGCCCCTACTATGGATTTATCTACCCCATAACCTTAGCCGTGTCATCACCCCGTATGCTACGGCTGTAGCTACAGTGGCAAATAAAGCTTTTAAAGCCAGCATACAGGTCCTCGGGAAACTGCCCGATGTTTGTATAATCCCTTATGATAAAACCCAAATGAGCATTTTAACGCATGAAAATGACGATTGGGCCATTCTAACAGTTGCTTATCCTGTTACGTTTGATAATCATTATCCCTCACATCCTCTCATTGAGTTTTATAAGAATACACCCCTTATTTGGCCTAAATCCTGTCGATTGGAGCCATTAATCGGGGCCCTCACAATCTTTACAGATGGCAGTAAATCAGGAACTGGCGCCTATGTGGTAGAAGGAAAAATAATTCCTGTTGTTGTGCCCTCGACTTCAGCTCAGAGAACAGAATTGTTGGTGATTATGTGTGTTTTGCAAAGGTTTCTAAATCAACCTATTAATATTATCTCAGATAGCAAATATGCAGTTGCACCCACCAGGTCTATAGAAACTGCTATTATCTCAGCCAGCCAGTCAGAAATTTCCTCCCTGCTGGCTGAATTGCAACACCTTATACTCTCCCGTGGTGCCCCTTTTTATATTGGACATCTTAGAGCACATTCAGATCTTCCAGGACCTATGGCTGAGGGAAACCGAATGGCTGATGCAGCTGCACGCTTTTATGTTTGCAGTGTTCTAGAAGATGCTAAAAGATATCATGATAAATGGCATGTGAATGCCCAAACATTAAAGGCACGCTTTCATATCTCCAGAGCTGACGCACGAGATATCGTAAAGTCTTGTGGCAATTGTGTGGTGCACTTGCCCATGCCCTCCTTAGGGGTAAACCCTAAAGGGCTATTGCCCAACCATCTGTGGCAAATGGATGTAACACATATACCTTCTTTTGGGCAACAAAAATACGTTCATGTGAGTGTGGATACTTGCTCAGGGGTTGTTAGTGCAACCCCCCTGCGAGGAGAAAATGTTAAAAACGTGATATCTCATTGCCTGCACAGCTTTGCCTGCTGGGGAGTGCCTAAACAATTAAAAACAGACAATGCTTCTGCTTATACTTCTAAAAGCTTTTCAAACTTTCTAGCCTGTTATAATATTCACCATGTTACAGGCATTCCTTATAACCCTCGAGGCCAGGGTGTCATAGAGCGCACCCACTTGACCTTTAAAACCACCCTGCAAAAAATACAAAAAGGGGGAATAGGGGAGGAATATCATACACCTACAGACCTTACCAACTTGACCACTTTCATTTTAAATTTTCTTACGCTTGACAAGGATGGCGTTTCAGCCCCAGAGCGCCATTGGGGCCAACAGAAAACGCAGCAATCTATGGTGAAGTGGAAGGATGTCTTCACTGGGTCATGGAAGGGCCCTGACCCGGTGCTCCGGTGGCACCGAGGTTCCCTTTGTGCTTTCCCACAGGATGCGCCCACTCCACTCTGGGTACCAGAACGTCTCACCAGGCTGGTGGCCGTGGAACCTGTGGAAGATGCTGATACTGCGGATGACAGTGACGACGATCGTCCTGCAGCCTGCCCCCGTGAATCCGGAGCTAATCCAACTGTGGCCGAGACAAGAGACTGCCCAACCTCAAGCCCTTTTTCAAATGACTCAGCATAGAGTGCATTTTTCTCTTCTGGACTCATATCTGTCACTAATGCTTGTTTGTATGCAAATATTGTCAGCTCAAGGTTCTGTATATTGGGCATACGTGCCTGATCCGCCTTTGTTACAACCTGTGAGTTGGGATATGAGCTCTGTCCCTGTTTATGTTAATGACACTGCCCTGTTAGGACCGCCTTCCTCGGTACATCTTCAGCCGCAGCAGGCAAACATTTCTTATAAGGGCTATTCTGACATGTATCCTATGTGTTTCTCCATGAATGGTAGACGATCACATTGCTTGTGGGTGTTTACACTAGTTCAATATGATGATGTAACTATAGCAGGGGTAACTGCTGGCCGCGCAACATCAATAGGTAAGATTCCCCGGGATATCCCATTATGTGCAGCTCAGTTGGGAATATCTAAAGGAATAGACGTTCCCTGGAGGTTATGTGTGGAAAAGAATGCCACTGCTTACACCCTTGAGGAGGGATTTACACTTTTGGATTGGGGACCTGGGACACGGGGACCTGGGACACCTACCCGGGTTTTTAAGCCAAAAGTACCTTCTATACTTGCTCCGCCAAGAGGGTATCCAGTACAAACGGAAATATGGAAGCTTTTAGCCGCTTTTAGTAAAGCAACCCGTTGGAGCAAGGGGGCCCAAGATCCAGAGGATAGATACCCTCAAGCGTGTGTGCTTAGACCTTTTATGCTGCTAGTAGGGGATCTCACCATTAAAAAAGATAAAGCTACATATCACCTGCTCTGTCCGAATTGTACTTTAACTAACTGCATTCAGGGTGTCTCGGTAGATGATGGTGTATTAGTAGTTCGACAACCCCCCTTTATCATGCTTCCTGTTAATATATCTAAGCCATGGTACTCTAACCCTGGGTTAGAATTGTGGGATCGGGTACAGAATGCCCTTAGTCGGCCTAGACGAGAATTAGGTTTGTTGATCTTCGGTATAGTTTCTCTTATAACAATAATTGCTACAACTGTTACTGCATCTATTTCTTTAACTTAAGCAGTGCAAGCTGCAGATACTGTAGATCATCTGGCACATAATACTTCTCTGGCCTTGGGAACACAAGAGGATATAGACAAAAGGGTTGAAACCAGACTAAATGCCTTATATGATGCTGTGAAGTTTCTGGGAGACGAACTTCAAAGTTTGAAATTGCGAACTAGGATCCAATGCCACAGTGACTACCACTGGATCTGTGTCACCCCCAAGTGCTATAATGTCACAGAAACTTCCTGGGGTCGAGTGTTGTACCACCTTGAAGGGGTATGGTCTAACTCTAATGTGTCCCTGGACTTGCTGCAGTTACATCAAGAGATTTTGAATATTGCAGAAGCTCCGCATGCCAAGCTGCCCGTGGCTCAGCTTGCTGACAATTTTGTAAATTCGCTATTTTCTCATATTCCTTCGCTATCCCGTACTTGGTATGCTATAGGCTCTATTGTAGGAGTGTTAATACTTATGCTTTTATTCATGTGCCTCTTTCCCTGTGTGGTTAAATTCATGCTTACAGAATTATATAAAGTGCGAGCCACTGTGCGGAATCAGCAACGGGCTGTCCGTGACAAAACTGCACGACAACCCTGATTACGGGGTGCTCCCACCATGGCTAGTACCCTGCTGCCTCAAGCGGCTCAAAATTGGCTTTGCTGCCTAAAAGGAGCTAGTAATTGATGCCTCCCCCATGAATATGGCTCTGTATGCTGGGTCGGTAGCCAAAGACGGGTAAGACTGATCCCTCACCATAGCAACCTAAGACAGGGGCTCCTCGGTGAAGGGGAGTACCCAATGACGGGTAAGCATGTGTGCTGAGGATTGGCAACCTAAGACAGGCACGATCCCTGCCATATAAAAATACAAAAAGGGGGAGCTGTGGAGAGCCATGCAGCAGAAGCTGGGGGTCACTTACTAGGCGAGGCTTGAGGAGAAGGGCAGGTGAATGTTTAAGTGGGAGCGCTCCAGGCAACGCACAACCTGTACTGAAGTATCGGGACTAGTATAAGATTAAACAGGGACCATGGGAACGGCACAAAAACAGAGTGAACAATAAGTTTCGGGGGCTCACGTCAGTAGGCACGAGCTCCCCGCATGATCTGGGTTGAAGTCATCTGTGTCCCTTCTGATTGGGTGTCATATTAGTCGTGTTGTATGGTGATTGGTTACTTTCTATCCACTGTATCCTATAACTTGGGGCTGTAATCGGTGTTCGGGGTCCCGGGGCTGAAGATTGTCAATAAAGAAGTTTGCCACTCACCTCCTCTGCGGGTCGTTCTTGCGGGCCGAGAGCGACAATATGCTCTGTGTACGGCCAGCTGTCTGGGTGTTGGACTGGAGGTCTGCCCTCAGGCTGTGTCAGACAGGGCTTTAGTGCACAGGCTAGACTGTATAATTGGGGTATGGTCGAGTGGCATGCAGGTTGTTACTCATTTGGCGTTTCTGGTTAGCCCTATAGGGCAACATATTTCTTCTGGAGGGCAGGCAGAGTGCTGCATTGTGTCTCCAGAATTGCCAAACTGGAGGGGTGTGGCCAGGATTCTGAGGAAGGAAGTCTGAAAACACAAGCTAGCACGAATTTTGGGGCCAAGAGCATGGCAGGCCCACTCTGCAGTGGCTGAATTGAGATCTCCTGCAGGTGAGGTCAGGGCGAGTATCAGATGTTGCCTCAAGCTGGAGTTTGTGTCCATGACGGCCCCTTCCTGAAGGGGGTGGGGGCGTCATGAGGCCAGGGAGGTTTCCCTACGCTGGGAGTTGTGAGCTGCTCCAAACTTCAAAGTTTCCTTCTTCAGGACAGTCGAGTACTATTGGATGGTCCCTTGATGCCCCATACAGAAAGACTCGAGTGCAGGGGCCTAATCATGGATGCCGAGAAACGCCAACTCACCTTCCCATTGCCTGGTCGAGACAAGGCACGCTCAATCTGCGGGCTCTTGGGTGAGCTACCCAGAAGGCTGAGTTTAAATGGACTCTCCTGAGGATGAGTCATAATGTGGGTTGGTGGCCATGGAGACCTTGGAATGTGGCAGTAGCTAAGGGACTCTGCAGGATTCTCCAACCCGAAGGGCTTGACACAACTCCAACAAGGAAGCTTCCCATGTGGAGATGAGAGGTCTTCTGTCTGGTGCCTCAGGAAAGCCCCGTATGCTGGTCTTCGAACCCAGGCCTCTGAGGAGTGAAACCTGGACACCAAAGCAAGAGTTCATAATAGGGCCTAGGGGCCTGTCTGGTTCAATCTTCTGTCTCTGCGGATATCTGTCTGTGTGTCTGCATGGAGGTAGTAGTTGCTCAGCTTGTGTCATAATGCCCCTATTTGTCCAGTGCGGCTTGCGGTAGTGGGATGTCCTTGGGGACCTTGAGGTTTCTACTATTTTGTAGAGTTGTGGCCAATGGAATGGGCAGTTTCTTAGGAGAGAGCAGGCACAGTTCTGTGGTGTGGCTCCAGAGACCCCAGCCTGGAGGCTGTGTGGGCCATGGCTGTGCAGACAGACATCCAAAAACCCTAACTCAGCTCAGGTTTGAAGCCGAGGTTACGGAAGGCCTGATCTACAGTCCATGAGGGGAGCTCCTCTGGATATGAAAGAAGGGTGAGAGGGAGGCAGTCGCTCAGGCTTTTGTCTCTGGATGTTTTGTCCACAATGGCCGTTTAATGTAGGAGTTGCCTCATGGGTCGTAGAAGTCTCCCTCTCTGGTAGTTTGTCCAGCCCCCAAGAGTTTGGGGTCATTCTTTGGGAAGGGAAGTGTCCTATTTTCTGCTTCATGAGTCCCCCCAGTAGAGGGATTCTAGAGCATAGCAGTGGGTACTGACAACTGGAATACTCGCCCTCTGGTTAAGCCTGGGGGCCTATGGATATGACAGCCCCATATGCAGGATCTTGGTCCAGCCACTGAGAGGCGTTACTTTAATACAGGACTCACACTGCAGGTCACAATGCATGTCTGTGCCCTAGGCGGCCCTCAAGCACTGACGTGGCCTTTCGGACAATGCAGGTTTTCCCACATTGAACGTTGGACAAAATACCAACCACAAGGTTTCTGGCCATGGGGAAGGAGGAATTCTAATTTCTGCATCATGTTCACCCCTGGGCAGTGATTGGAGATAAGGTCTAGGTTCTGAAGCCTGAAAACCGAGGATGGGAAGAGATGACGACCTACAGCCATAGCGGGTCCTATGTGTCCAGGTTGGGGCCAGCTGTCTGGGTGTCGTTTGGGATGTCTTGTCTCAGGCTGTGCCAGACAGGGCATTAGTATACAGGGTAGGCTGTATAATTGCTTTACAATCGAGTGACATGCATTAGAAAATCATTTGGGGTTTCTTATTAGCAGCATAGGGCAAAGTTTTTCTTCTGGAGGGCAGGCAGAGTGCTGCATTGTGGCTTCAGAATTCCCAAACTGGAGGGCTTGTGGGCCAGGAGAGTGAGGACGGAAGCTGAGAACACAAGCTAGGCTTAGGTTTCGGGGCAAGGACATGGCAGGCACACTCTGCGGAGCTGAATTGAGATCTCATGCGTCTGAAGTCATTCGAGGATCAGACTTTGGCTCAAGTTTGAGTTTCTGTCCATGTTGGCCCCTTCAAGAAGAGGGGGGATTATGAGGCCATGGATGTTTTGCCACTATTGGAGTTGTGAGATGCTCCAAACCGCAAGGATTCCTTCTGTGGGACAATTAAGATTTGTTGGATGGCTCCAGGACGTCTTATAAGGTATTTTTCCAGAACAGGGTCTACGTATGGATGCCTGGGTAGCAGCCTCACATTCCAATTGTCTCCTAGCAACAAGAAACGTTTGATCTGCTCGCTTGGGGTAGCAACAGAGGGGGCTGAGTTGAAATGGACTTTCCTGAGGATGGTCTTAATGTTGGTTTGAGTCCATGGAGACCTTGGTATGGGGCAGTGGCACCAGGGCCCTGAAGGATTCTCCTACCCAGAGGTTATGACAAAGCTCCAATGAGCAAGTTTTCCATGGGGAGATGAGATTTGTTCTTATTGGTGCCTCAGGAAACCACCATATGCTGGTATTGGAAACGAGGCCTCTGAGGAGAGATGCCTGGAAACCAAAGCAATGGATCTGATGAGGGCCTAGGGGCCTGTCCGGTTCAATATTCTCCTCTGGGGACATATGTTGTCTGAGTGGAGGTAGTTGCTCAGCTGGTTTGAGATCACCCCTGTTTGTCCTGGGCGCCCTACACTATTGGGATGGCCTTGGTGGCTTTGGAGGTTTTTTCTAATTTGCAAGGTTGTGGCCAATGAAATGGGAAGAATTCCCTTGAAAGGGAAGCACAGTCCTGAGGTGTGGCTCCAGGGACCCAAGTGTGGAGCGTGTGTGGTCCAGGGCAATTTGGACAAAAGTCTGAAAACACAAACTCCACTTAGGTTGGAGGATGTAGGTATGGCCGGCCCGATCTATAGACCGTGAGGAGAACTCTTCGGGATATGAACAAAGGGCGAATGTGATGTGCTTGCTCATGCTTTTTTTTTTTTTTTCTGGAAATGTGTCACCGATTGCCATGGAATGTCGGGGTGTCCTCATGGGCCATTGATGAGGCTCCCTTTCTGGGGATTTGACCCGATCCCAAGAGTTTGGGGTCATTCTTCGGAAGGGAGGAGGCCTTTCTGTTTTTTTTTTTGTTTTTTGTTTTTTGTTTTTTTTTTTTTTTTTACCTCAGGTGGACCACCAAAAGAGGGATTCCAGAGCAGAGTCCTGGGGAGGGGCGACTGGACAACCAGACCTCTGGTTAACATTGGGACCTAAGAACATGGCAAGCCCCATATGTGGGCTCTTGTTCCAGAAACTCAGAGGCCTTCCTTGAGGATAGGTCTCACGCTAAGTTTCACAATGTGTTTTTGTGCCCAAGTAGCCCCTCAAGTCAGGGCGTGGCCTAATGTAACATGCTGGTTTCTCCTACACTGAACGTTGCACAATATGGCAACCACAAGTTTTCTGGCCATGGGGAAGAAGGAGTTCTAATTTCTGCAACACTTTCCCTCCTGGACTGTGATTGGATTTAAGGTCTAGGTTCTGAAGCCTGAAAACTGAGGTTGGGAAGAGATGAAGCCCTAAGGCCATGGTGTGTCTGACGTGCTCAGTGTTCGGCCAGCTGTTGAGTGTGGGTTGGGAGGTGCAGGCTCAGGCTGTGGCAGACAGGGAATTAGTGCCCAGGCTAGACTGTATCATTGGGGTGCAGTCGAGTTTCGTGCAGGATGGTACTCATTTGTGGTTACTGGGTAGCCCCAGAGGGCAACGTTTTTCTTCTGGAGGGAAGACACAGTGCCACATCGTGGCTCCAGAATTCCCAAACTGGAAGGCTTGTGGGCCAGGAGTGTGAGGAAAAAATTCTGAGAACACAAGCTAGACTTAGATTTCGGGGTGAGGGTACGGCAGGCACCCTCTGCAGAGATGATTCGAGATCCCGTATACCTGAAGACATAGCTAGGATCAGACGTTGGCTTAGGTCGGAGTTTCTGTCCATGACGGCCCCTTCATGAAGGGGAGGGTGTCACGAGGACATGGAGGTTTTCCCATGATGGGAATTGTGAGATGCTCCAAACCACAATGATTCCTTCTGTGGGACAGTCGAAACCTGTTGGATGGGTCCAGAACATCCCATAAGGAAGTTATCCAGAGCAGGGTTCTAAGGATGGATGCCTGGGCAGCCTGCCTCCCATTCCAGGTGTCTCATAGCGCCAAGGCAAGTTCGATCTGCCTGATCTAGGGGAGCAACCGAATCGGGTGTGTTGAAATGGGTGAGTTGAGGATGGGTCATAATGTGCATTTGTGTCCATTGAGACCTTGGAATGTGGTCTTGATCCGAAGCCTTTAGAGATGTTCATAACCGGAGGTTTTGATGGAGCTCTAAAGAGTATGTTTCCTATGTAGAGAAGAGAATTGTTTTGATGAGTGCCTAAGGAATCTCCCATATGCTGGTATTGGAAACCAGGCCTCTGAGGAGAGATGACTGGAAACAAAAGCAATGGATATGATTAGGGCCTAGGTGCCTGTCCGGTTCAATCACTTTCCTGGGGATACGTGTCTAAGGATCTGAGGTGAGGTAGTTGCTAAGATTGTGTCAGATCGCCCCTGTTTGTCCTGGGCGGCCTATAATATTGGGATGGCCTCGGGACTTTGGAGTTTCTCCTAATCTATAGGGTTGTGGCCAATGGAATGGACAGAAATCCCCTGGAGAGGTCAGGCACAGTTCTGAGTTTGGCTCTAGGGGCCCAACCTTGAGGGTGTGTGGGCCAGGCCTGTGGGGACAAAAATCTGAAAACACAACTCCGCTTAGGATTGGGGACATAGTTATGGCACGCCCAATCTACAGACCGTGATAACACTTCAGGATATGAAAAAGTGTGAGTTTGAGGTGCTTGCTCAGGTTTTGTCTCTGGATTTGTGTCAACAATGTGGGTGGAATGCTGGCGTGGCCTCATGGGTTGTGGACGGCTTTCCTTCTCTGAGGATTTGACCCAATCCCAAGAGTTTGGGTACGTTCTGTGGGATGGGAGGACTCCTTTCTGTTTTTTATTTTATTTTATTTTATTTTTTGTACCTCATGTGTCCCAATAAAAGAGGGATTCCAGAGCAGAGTTCTCGGGAGGGACAACTGGACAACCCCAACTCTTTTTTAGTTTGGGGGCCTAGGGGCATGGCAAGTCCAATATGTGGGCTTTTGATTCAGACACTGAGAGGCCTTCCTTGAGGACAGGGCTCATGCTGAGGGTCACAATGCCTATTTGTGCCAACAAGGCCCTCAAGCATGGGAAGGGCCTCATGGGCCACGCTGGATTCTCCTACACTGAACGTTGGAGAATATGCCAACCACAAGGTTTCTGGCCATGGCGAAGGAAGAGTTGTGACTTCTGCATCACGTTCACCCCTGGACAGTGATTGGAGTTTAGGTCTAGGTTCTGAAACCCGAAAACTGAGGTTGGGAAGTGATGAAGACCTAAGGACCTGTTGGGTCCAATGAGCTCAGTGTGCGGCCAGCTGTTGAGCGTAGGTCTGGAGGTGTGGGCTCATGCTGTGTCAGACAAGGCATTAGACAGGGTAGACTGTATATTTGGGGTGCAGTCGAGTGGCGTTCAATTGATCCTCATTCGGGTTTCTAGGTAGATCCATAAGTCAACGTTTTTTCTCCTGGAGGGCAGGCAGAGTGCTGCATTGTGGCCCCAGTATTGCCAAACTGTAGGGCTTTTGGGCCAGGGGTGTGAGGACGGTAGTCTGAGAACACAAGCTAGGCTTAGTTTTCGGGGTGAGGGCACAGAAGGCACACTCTGCAGAGCTGAATCAAGATCTCATGCACTTGAAGTCAGGGCGAATATCAGACGTTTGCTCAGGTTGGAGTTTCTGTCCATGATGGCCCCTTTATAAAGTGGAGCGTCTCAAGAGGCCATGTAGATTTTCCCACAATGGGAGTTGTGAGATGCTCCAGACTGCAAAGATTCCTTCTGTGGGACACTTGAGACCTGTTGGATGGCTCTAGGATGTCCCATATGGAATGACTCCAGAGTAGGGTTCTAAGGATTGATGCCTAGGCAGCCCACCTCCCATTCTAGTTGTCTCCTAGGAAGAAGGCAGGTTTGATCTTCAGGCCCTGAGGGAGAAACCAAGGGGGTTGAGTTGACATGGACTCTCCTGAGGATAGATCATAATGTGGGTTTAAGTCCATGGAGACCTTGGAATGGGGCACTTGATCCGGGGCCCTGAAAGATTCTCCTAAACAGAGGGTTTTATAGAGCTCCAAAGAGTACATTTCCTATGTGGAGACGTGATTTTTCTGATGAGTGCCTCAGTAATCCCCCATATGCTGGTATTGGAAACCAGGACTCTGAGGAGAGATGCTTGGAAACAAAAGCAATGGATCTGATTAGGGCCCAAGTGCCTGTCCAGTTCAATCTTATTCTATGGGGATATCTGTCTCTGGGTCTGAGGGGAGGTAGTTTCCTAACTTGTGAAAGATCATCCCTGTTTGTCTTGGGCAGCCAAAACTATTGGGATGGCCTCGGGGATTTTGGAGGTTTCTCCTAATCTATAGGGTTGTGGCCAATGGAAATCGCAGAATTCCCCTGGAGAGGGAAGCCACAGTCCTGAGGTGTGGCTCCAGGGGCCCCAGCTTGGATGGTGTGTGGGCCAGGACTGTGGGGACATAAGCCTGAAAACACAAACTCAGCTTAGGTTTGGGGATGTATGTATGAAGGCTCGATCTACAGACCGTGAGAATTTTCCGGGCTATGAACAAAGGGCGAGTATGTGGCGCTTGCTCAGGTTTTTGTCTCTGGATTTTGTGTCAACGGTGGCCGTGGAATGTCGGGGTGTTCTCAAGGGCCATGGACAATTCTTTCTCTGGTGATTTGGCCTGATCCCAAGGGGTTGGGATCATTCTGTGGATGGGAAGAGTCCTTTCTGTATTTTTTTTTTTTTTACCTCAGGTGTCCCACCAAAGAGGGATTCCAGAGCAGAGCCCTGAGTAGGGGTGACTAGACATCTTGAACTCTGGTTGAGATTGGGTGACTAGGGGCTTGGCAAGCCCCATATGTGGGCTGTTGTTCCAGTCACTAAGAGGCTTCACATGAGGATAGGGCTCACGCTGAGGGTCACAATATGTGTTTGTGCAAATTGTAGCCCTCAGGGATAGGTGGGACCTCATAGTCCATGCTGCTTTCTACTACAATGAACGTTGGACAACATGCCAACCACAAGGTTTCTTGCCATGGCGAAGGAGAAGTTCTGATTCTTGCATCACGTTCACTCCTGAGCAGTGAGTGTAGATAAGGTCTAGGTTCTGAAGGTGAAAATTGAGGTTGGGTAGAGATGATGGCCTAAAGCCATGTGGGTATGATATGCTCAGTGTCCGGCCAGCTGTTCTGGTGTTGGACTGGAGGTCTGCCCTCAGGCTGTGTCAGACAGGGCTTTAGTGCACAGGCTAGACTGTATAATTGGGGTATGGTCGAGTGGCATGCAGGTTGTTACTCATTTGGCGTTTCTGGTTAGCCCTATAGGGCAACATTTTTCTTCTGGAGGGCAGGCAGAGTGCTGCATTGTGTCTCCAGAATTGCCAAACTGGAGGGGTGTGGCCAGGATTGTGAGGACGGAAGTCTGAGAACACAAGTTAGGCTTAGGTTTCGGGGCGAGGGCCCAGCAGGCACACTCTCAAGTGCTGAATCGAGATCTCATGCTTCTGAATTCAGGGCGAGGATCAGACTTTGGCTTAGGATGGAGTTTCTGTCCATGATGGCCCATTTATGAAGGTGTGGGGTATCATGAGGAAATGGAGGTTTTCTCACAGTGGGATTGTGTGATGCTTCAAACCACAAGGATTCATTCTGCGAGACAGTCAAGACAGGTTTTTCGGCAGGTACACTCTGCAGAGTTGAATCAAGATTTCGTGCATCTGAAGTCAGGGCGAGGATTAGACGTTGGCTCAGGTTGGAGTTTCTGTCCAAGATGGCTCTTTTATGAAGGGGACGGTGCACCACGAGGCCACAGAGCTTTTCCCATGATGGGAGTTGTGAGGTGCTCCAAAGCGCAAGGATTCCTTCTGCAGGACAGCTGTGACCTGTTGGATGGCTCCAGGACGTCCCATATGGAATTACTTCAGAGTAGTTTTCTACAGATGGATGCCTAGCCAGCCCGCCTCACATTCCAATTGTCTCCTAGTGACAAGATAGGTTCTATCTGCTGGCTCTAGGGGAGCACCCAAGGGCACTGAGTTGAAATAGACTCTCCTGCAGATGGGTCCTAATGTGGGATTGTGTCCATGGAGACCTTGGAATGAGGTGGTGGCACCGGGGCCCTGAAGGATTTTCCTAGCCGGAGGTTTTGACACAGCTTGAAAGAGCACGTTTCCCATGTGGAGAAGACATTTGTTCTGATTGATGCCTCAGGAAACCCCCATATGGTGGTATTGAAAACCAGGCCTCTGAGGTTCTGACATAGCTCCACGAGCAAGTTTCCAATGTGCAGACAAGACTTGCTCTGATGGGGCCTCTGGAAACCCCATAGGCTGGTATTGGAAACCAGGCCTCTGAGAAGAGATGCCTGGAAACCAAAGCAATGGATCTGATTAGGGCCTAGGGGCCTGTCCAGTTCAATGTTCTTCTCTGGGGACATCTGTCTCCGAGTCTGTGTGGAGCTAGTTGCTCAGCTAGTGTCAGATCACCCCTGTTTGTTCCGAGCGGCCTACAATATTGGGATGGTCCCAGGGACATTGGAGATTTCTCCTGATTTATATGGTTGTGGCCAATGGAATATGAAGAATTCCCTTTGAGAGGGCAGGAACAATCCTGAGGTGTGGTTCCAGGGGCCCTAGCCTGGAGGGTGTGTGGGCCAGGGCCGTGGGGACAAAAGTCTAAAAACAGCAACTCAGCTTAGGTTTGAGGATGTAGGTATGGCAGGCCCATCTACAGATCATTAGAACTCTTTGGGATATGAACAAAGGGCGAGAGTGAGGCGCTTGCTCAGGCTTTTGTCTGGATTTTGTGTCAACGATGGTCGTGGAATGTCGGAGTGGCACCAGTCAGAACAAATTAGGACAAAGCTCCAGAGTCCCCAAGGCTATCCTAAGTGTGTAGGCTACCCGGGACAAACAGGGGCTATCTGCCACCAGCTGAGATACTACCTGCACTCAGACCTTGAGACAGATGTCCAAAGAGAAGAAAATTGAAATGGACAGGCCCCTAGGACTTCAGCAGATCCATTGCTTTGGTTTCTAGCCATCTCTCCCCAGAAGCCTGGTTTCCAATAGCAACATATGAGGCTTTCCTGAAGCACCCACCAGAACAAATCTCGTCTCCATATGGGAAACTTGCACATGGGAACTGTGTCAAAACCTCTGATTAGTAGAAAACTTCATGACCCTGGTGTCACCGACCCATTCCAAGGTCCCCATGGACACAAACCCACATTATGACCCATGCGCAGGAGAGTCCATTTCAACTCAGCGCCCTCGGTTGCTCCACCAGAGACAAGAGATTCAACTTGTCTTATCGCAATGAGACGATTTGAATGCGAGGTGGGAAACCCAGGCATCCCTCTTTAGAACCCTGCTCTTGAGTCGTCCCTATGGGATGTCCTGGAGCCATCCAACAGGTATCAATTGTCCCGCAGAAGGAATCTTTGCTGTTTGGAGCATCTCACAACTCCCAACATGGGAAAACCTCGATGGCTTTGTGATGCCCCCACCCCGCTTCATGAAGGGGCCATCTTGGACAGAATCTCCAAACTGAGCCATCGTCTGATCTTCTCCCTGACTTCAGATGCACGAGATCGCAGAGTGTGCCTGCCTTTCCCTCGCCCTGAAACCTAAGTCTAGCTTGTGTTCTCAGACTTCTGTCCTCACATCCCGGCCCCCAAGCCTTCACGTTTGGCAATTACAGACCCACAATGCAGCAATCTGCCTTCCCTCCAGAAGAAAAATGTTGCCCTATGGAGCTTTCCAGACACCCCAAATGAGGATAAACCTACACGGCACTCGACTGTACCTAAATTGTATAGTCTAACCTGGGCACTAATGCACTGTCTGACACAGCCTGAGCCCGGACGTTCTGACCAACACCCAGACAGCTGACCGCACACTGAGCGCATCCGACCCTCCATGGCCTTAGGTCATCATTTTATCCCAAATTCGGTTTTCAGGCTTCAGAAGCTAGACCTTATCTCCAATCACTGCCCAGGGGTGAACGTGATGCAAAAATCAGAACTCCTCCTTCCCCATGGCCAAAATCTTGTGGATAGCATGTTGTCCAACGTTCAGTGTAGGAGACACCAGCGTGGTCCATGTGTCCCCGCTCATGCTTGAGGGCTACGTTCGGCACAAACATGCATTGTGACCCTCAGTGTGAGCTCAGTGTCCTCAAGTAAGGCCTCTCAGTGGCTGGACCAAGAGCCCGCATATGGGGATTGCCATGCCCCTAGGCCCCCAATCTGAACCAGATTTCGTGTTGTCCAGTCGCCTCTCCCCAGGACTCTGCTCTGGAATCCGTCATTTAGTGACACACCTGAGGTAAAAAAAAACCAGAACGGACTCCTCCCATCATACAGAATGACCCCAAAAATCTTGGGATCGGGCCAATATCCCAGAGAGGGAGACTCGTCCATGGCTCATGAAGCCACCCCGACATTCCACAGCCATTGGTGACACAAAATCCAGAGACAAAAGCCTGAGCAAATGCCTCACACTTGCCCTTTGTTCATATCATGAAGATTTCCCAAGGTCTCTAGATCGGGCCTGCCATAGCTACATCCCCAAACCTAAGCCGAGTTTCTGTTTTCAGACTTCTGTCCCCACAGCTGTGACCCACACACCCTCCAGGCTGGGTACCCTGGAGCCACACTTCAGGACTGTGCCTTCCCTCCCCAAAGGAATTCTGCCCATTTCATTTGCCAAAAACTTGCAAATTAGGAGAGACCTCCAAAGTCACTGAGGCCATCCCAATAGTGTAGCCCAACCGGGAGGAATAGTGGTGATCTGACACACGCTGAGGAACTACTTCCACTCAGACCCGTAGACAAATGTCCCCAGAGAATATTTAACTGGAAAGAGATCCATTGCTTTCGTTTCCAGGCATCTCTCCTCAGAGTTCTGATTTCCATATGGGGGTTAAATGAAGCACCAATGAGAACAAATCTCATCTCCACATGGGAAACATGCTCTGTGGAGCTGTGTCAATACCGCCAGTTAGGAGAATCCTTCAGGGCCCCGGTGCAACTGCCCCTTTCCAACGTCTCCATGGACATAAACCCACATTATGACACATCCTCAGGAGAGTCCATTTCAACTCAGCCCCTTTGGTTGCTACACCAGAGCCAACAGATCAAACGTATCCTGTTGCTAGGAGACAAATGGAATGTGAGGCGGGCTGCCCAGGCATCCATCCTTAGAACCCTGTTCTGCAATCTTTCCATATGGGACGTCCTGGAGACATCCAACAGGTTTCAATTGACCTGCAGAAAATCCCTGTGGTTTGGAATATCTTACTACTCCCATCATGGGAAAACTCCCATGGTCTCATTATGACCCCACTTCATGAAGGGGCCATCATGGATAGAATCTCCAAACTGAGCCAATGTCTGATCCTCGTCCTGACTTCAGATGCACGAAATCTCGATTCAGCTCTGCAGAGGGTTCCTGCCGTGCTCTCGCCCCAAAACCTAAACCTAGCTTGTTTTCTCAGACTTCCCTTCTCACAGTCCTGGCCCAAAAGCCCTCCAGTTTGGCAATTCCGGAGCCAGAATCCAGCACTCTGCCTGCCCTCCAGAAGAAAAACTTTACCCAAAGGGGCTAATGAGAAACTGCAAATGATTATCTTCTGCATGCCACTCGACTGTACCCCAATTATACAGCTTATCTGGGTACTAATGCTCTGTCTGACACAGCCTGAGCCCAGACCTTGTGACTGATATCCAGACAGGTGGTCGCAAACTGGGCACATCAGACATGGAGTGGCCTTAGGTCGTCATCTCTTCCTAACCTCGGTCTTCAGGTTTTAGAACCTAGATCTTATCTCCAATCACTGCCTAGAGGTGAACGTGATGCAGGAATCAGAACTCCTCCTTCCCCATTGCAAGAAACCTTGTGGTTGGCATGTTGTCCAACATTTAATGTAGGAAAAACCTGCATGGTCAATGATGCCCCACCCATGATTGAGGGCCGCTTTGGGCACAAACACGCATTGCGACCCTCAGCATGAGTCCCCTACTCAGTTAATGCCTCTCAGTGGCTGGAACAAGAGCCGCCCTGGACAAACAGGGGCAATCTGACACAAGCTGAGCAACTACCTCTACACACACACGCAGAGAGATGCCCACGAAGACAGAAGATTGAAATGGACGGGCCCCTAGTCCCTAATCTGAACTCTTGCTTTGATTTCCAGGTGTCATTCCTCAGAGTCCTGGGTTCTAAGACAAGCATATGGGGCTTTCCTGAGGCACCAAACAGAACACTTCTCGTGTCCACACGGGAAGCTTCTTTGTTGGAGCTGTGTCAAACCCTTCAGGTTGGAGAATCCTACAAAGACCCTGAGCCACCACCACATTCCAAGGTCTCCATGGCCTCCAACCCACAATATGGCCCATCCTCAGCAGAGTCCATTTCAACTCAGCCCTCTGGGTAGCTCGCCCAAGAGCCCGCAGATTGAGCCTGCCTTATCCCAACCAGTCAATGGGAAGGTGAGGTGGTGTTTCCTGGCATCCATGCTTAGACCCCTGCTCTCGAGTCTTTCTGTGTGGGGCATCCTGGAACCATCCAATAGGACTCGACTGTGTGTAGGAGGAAAACTTGAGGTTTGGAGAAGCTCACAACTCCCAGCATAGGGAAACGACTCTGGCCTCATAATGGCCCCACCCCCTTTAGTAAGAGGCCATAATGGACACAAACTCCAGCCTGAGGCAACTTCTGATACTCTCCCTGACCACAGATGCAGGAGATCTCAATTCAGCCTATGCAAAGTGGGCCTGCGTGCCCTCGGCCCCAGACCTCACGCTAGCTTGTGTTTTCAGAATTCCTTCCTCACACTCCTGTCAAACAAGCCATCCATACTGGGAAATATGGATCCACAACTCAGCCCTCTGCCTGCCCACCAGTAGAAAATCTTTGCCCGATGGGGCTCTCCAGAAACCCCAAATGAAAATCAACGTGCCTCCACCTCGACTGCACCCAAATTGGATAAGTGGCCCTTGGCACTAATGCTCTGTCTGAAACAGCCTGAGGCCAGACATCTGGACAGACAAGGAAACAGCTGGCCTCACACCCAGCACATCGGACACGCCGTGGCCTTAGGCCATCATCTCTTCCCAACCTAGGTTTTCAGACGTTTGAACCTAGACATTATATCAAATCCCAGCACAGGTGGGTATCTTAAGCACAAATCAGAACTCCACCTTCCCCATGGTTGTAAAGCTTGCTGTTTTCATGGAGTCACACCTTCAGGGTAGGAGAAACCCTCATGTCCCCTGAGGCCAAGCCAAAACTTGAGTTCTCCCTTGGGCACAAACTCATATTGTGACCCTCAGCGTGAGCCACATGTGGAAGTAAGGCCTCTCGGGGCCTGGACCAAGAGCCCGAATATGGGGCTTGCCAAGCCCCAATGCTCCCAAACTTCACCAGAGTTTGAGTTTTCCAGTTGCCCGATCTGTGATCTGGAGCCCCTCTCTTGGAGAGACACCTGAGCCTGACAACAGGACTCCACCCTTCCCACAAATGACTCCAAAATATTGGGAGCTGGTCCAAATCCTCAGAGAGGGAGACTCTCCCATAGCCCCTGAGGCCACCCCTACATTCCATGGCTACTGGGGACACAACATCCAGAGACAAAACCTTGAGTGACCACCTCCCACTCGCCATTCTTTCATAACCTGAGGAGCTCCCCTCACGCCCTGCAGATCGGGCCTGTCATACCCTCAGTGCCACACGTAGCCGAGTTTGTGTTATCAGACTTTTGTGCCCACAGCCCGGACACAAACACCCTCCAGAATTATAGTGCCTGTCCTCTCCAAGAAAACTGTGCCCAATCCATTGGCCACAACCCTACAGATTAGGACAAACTTCCAAGTCCCCCGAGGCCATGCCAATAGTGCAGGCCGCCCTGGACTAACAGAGGCATTCTGGCACCAGCTGAGCAACTATCTCCACTTAGACCCTCAACAGTGTCCCTAGAGACAGAAGATTGAAACAGACAGGCCCCTAGGCCTTAATCTAAATCCTAGCTTTGGTTTCCAGGTGTCTGTCCTCAGAGGATTGGTTTCGAAGGCCAGCATTTGGGCTTTTCTGATTCACTAAACAGAACCTCTCTCATCTCCACATGGGGAGCTTTCTTATTCGAGCTCTATCAAACCCTTTGGTAAGGCGATTTCTGCAAGGCCCTTGAGCCACCAGCACATTCCATGGTCTCCATGTACACAAACCCACATTACAACCCATCCTCAGAAGAGTTCATTTCAACTCAGCCCCTTGGGTAGCCTACCCTAGAGCCAGGAGTTCAAACATGTTTTGTCGCTCATAGCCAATTGGAATGCGAGGTATGGTGTACAGGCATCCATCCTTCGAACTCTGCCCTCCAGTCCTTCCATATGGGACGTCCTGGAACCATCAAACAGGACTCGACTGTCTTGCAGATGGAAACCTTGTGGCTTGGAGCAATGCACAAACTCAGCATATGTGCTGGTTTCTAAGGTGCTGTGCAGGATTCTCCATCCCTGAGGGTTTGGAACAGGTCGAAGGGCACAGTTTCCTTCTGGGAACAGGAGATGTTCTGTTGCGGGGCTCAGAGACCACATGTTCACTCCTAAGTTGGTATTCCAGAACAGGACCCTGGGGACAGATGCCTGAAAACCTAATCTAGGGTTTCAATGAGGTCCTAGGGGCATGTCAGGTTTAATCTTCTGACTCAGGACCATTGACTTGGATGTCTCCAGTGGATGTAGGTGATAAGGGTCTTTCAGACTGTGAATTTGTGTCCAGCACTGCCAACAATATTGGAGTGGGCTCAGGGGCCTTGCAGGTTTCTCCTAATCTGGAAGGTTTGGGCAACTGTGATGGGCACAGTTACCTTGGGGATTGCAGGCACAATCCTGTGGTGTGTTTTTAGAGACCCTATCCTGGAGAGCATGTGAGCCATGATATTGTGAGAAAGTCTGCAAACACAAATGCGGGTTAGGGTTAGTGGCGAGGTGATCACAGGCGCAATGCGTGGACCTGGAGTGGAGCTCATCAGGAACTGTAATTAAGGTGACTGAAAGGCGGTAACACAGGCTTTTCTCTCTGGATTGTGTGTCCAGATGAGAGATGGACTCTGAATGCAGATGTTGTCTCTTGGGTCCATGGGAGACGTTACCTCACTTAGGATCTGGTGGCTCTCCATAGTTTAGTGACTTTTTCGGGGAAGGGAGGAGTGCAGTTTTCCATCTTAGGGGTGCCCCCAAACAGAGATTTCAGAGAAGGCCTTGTGTCTGGGCACCAAGAAATTCTACCAAGGGTTAGGATTCGGGATGAGGGGTGTTCCAGGGCTGCAATGCGGGATCGTGGTGGCACAACTGAGAGGGCTTGTTTGAAAGCATGCTCAGGCTGAGGGCCACAATGCCTGCTTGTGCCAAGGGCGGACCTCATGAGTGGGCGTGGTCTCATTGGCCATGCAGCTGGCTCCCACTCTGAGGCTTGGACACCCATCCCCACAGCCAGGTTTCCTGCTATGGGGAAGGAGGAGTTCTCTATTGTTCTTCAGGTTCCCCCATTGGCAGGGATTCCAGGTAAGGTCTGGGGACAGATGCCTGAATATCAAGGATGGGTAGAGGGGATGGATTTGGGCTATAGCCGCACTAACATGCTGGATATGGGCCCCAAACTCTGGCTGGCTGACAATAGGTCGGGGCTCAGGCTCTGTCAGACACAGCACTAGTGGTCATGGAATCCTATAAAGCGTGCACCCTTGAGAGCCAAGCAGAAAGATCCTCATGTGGGGTTTCTGGCCTGACTCACCAGGCACTTCTTTCTATGGGGAATGCAGAATGTAGTGTTGTGATTCCAGATTTCCCTATCAAGAGGGCATGGGGACCAGTCGGGTGAGGATGTAACTGTAATCACAAGCTACAGTTTAATTCAGTGCCAAGCTGAAGCCATTCCAATGTGCATCAGCTTATGCGAGACATCCAGCAACTGAGTAAGGGCAAATGTCAGACTTGCTCACAGTGGAGTTTGTGTCTATGCTGACCGACAAATGGAGAAGTGGCGTCAAGAGACCATGGAGGATTTCCCATGCTGAGGTTTGTGAGATGCTCCAAACAACAAGGTTTCCTTCTACTGGACAGGTGGAGTCTGGTGTGTTTACTCCAGGGTCCCCCATGTGGAAAGTTTGGGGAGCAGAGCTCTCCCAAATGTATGACGGGAAATCACAGCTCCTTTGACCATTGCTGCTGAAGAACATGGCAGTTTTGTTCTGATGGCTCTTGGGCAAAGCACCAAGACCTTGAGTTGACTTGGAATCTCTTGCACATGGGTCACAGTTCTGGTTTGATATGTGAGAGATCTTAGAATGTGCTGGTGGCTAAGGTGCCATGCAGGATTCTCCTACCCTGAGGGATTGGAACAGGCTGAAGATCACAGTTTCCTTCTGGGGAAATGAGATGTTCTGTTGTGTGGCTCACATGTATCATAAGCTAATATTCCAGAACAGGCCTCTGAGGACAGATGACTGAAAACATAATCTAGGGTAAAATGAGGTCCTAGGGTCATGTCACGTTCAATCTTCTGACTCAGAGACATTAACTTGGGTGTCTGCCTAGATGTACGTGATCAAGAAGTTTCAGACCGCACATTTGCGTCCAGAGTGTCCACCAGTATTGGGGTGGGTCAGGTGCCTTACAGGTTTCTCCTAATCTGGAAGTTTTGGGCAACTCTGACGGGCACAGTCTCCTTGGGGATGGCAGCACAGTCCTGTTGTATGGCTCTAAAGAACCGATTCTGGAGGGCAAGAGAGACATTGTTTAGGGAAAGAAGTCTGCAAACACAAATTCGAAGTAGGGTTAGTGGTAATATGATAGAGGGCCAATGTATAAACCTGGAGGGCAGAGCATCTGGAACTGTAATTAGGGTGACTGGAAGTTGGTAGCAGAGGCTTTTATCTCTGGATTGTGTGTCCAGGATGGCCTCCAAATGCAGCTGTGTTCTCATGGGACCATGGGAGACTTTTCCTCTCTATGGATCTGGTGGCTCCCCATAGTTTGGTGGCTTTTTCGGGGAAGAGAGTGCTGTTTTCCATCTTAAGGGTGCCCCAAAGTAGGGAATCCAGAGACAGGCTCTGGGTCTGGGCGCCTGGAAAATCCCACCAAGTTTTAGGATTTGTGCCTAGAGGCATACCAGGCCTGCACAGCAGGATTATGGTGGCGCAACGGAGAGGGATTGTTTGAAAGCATATTCAGGCTGAGGGACAAAATGCCTGTTTGTCCCTAGGGCGGCCCTCAGGAGTGGGCGTGGTCTCACTGGTCTTGTAACTGGCTCCCACTTTGAGGGTTGGACATCCATCCCAACAGCGATGATTCCTGCCATGAGGAAGGAGGAGTTCTCAATTGTGCTTCAGGTTCCCACATTGGCAAGGGAAAGGTCTGGGGACAGGTGCCTTAATACCAAGGATGGGTAGAGATGACGTACTTGGGCCATGGCAATCCCAAATGCTAGATGTGGGGCCCACTGTCTGGGGACAGACACTAGATCGGGGCTCAGGCTCTGTCAGACACAGCACTAGTGGCCAGGGCAACCTATAAATGGGTTGCCTCGAGGGCCGAGCAGATTGATCCTCATGTGTGGTTTCTGGCCTGACTCACCAGGGACTTCTTTCTATAGGGAAGGCAGAATGGTGCGTTGTGGCTCCAGATTTCCCTATCAAGAGGGCTTGGGGACCAGTCGGGTGAGGATGGAATTGTAAACACAAGCTACGGTTCAATTCAATGCCAAGCAGAAGGCAGTCCCTATGTGCAGTGGCTTATTCGAGATATCCAGCACCTGAGTAAGGGCGGATGTCAGATATTTGCTCACCCTGGAGTTTGTGTCTATGATAACTGACAAATGGATGGGTGGCGTCAAGAAGCCATGTAGGTGTTTTCACGTTGAGACTTATGAGCTACTCCAAATAGCAAATTTCCCTCTACTGGCCAGGTGGAGTGTGACTGATTTGCTCCAGGTTCCCCTATGTGAAAACTTTGGGTACCAGAGCTCAACACATGGATGCCTGGAAAGTTCAACTCCACTGACCAGTGCAGCTGAGGAACATGGCAAATTCGTTCTGGTGTCTCTGGAGTGAAGTACCAAGTCCTTGAGTTGACATGGAATCTCTTGCAGATGGGCCACAATGCTGGTGTGTTACTAGGGAGATCTTATAATGTGCTGGTGGCGAAGGGGCTGTGCAGCCTGGGCTACCCTGGGCTTTGGCACAGATGGAAGGGCACGGTTTCCTTCTGGGTTCAGGAGATGTTCTGTTATGTGGCCCAGGGACCACATGATGTATCATAAGCTCACATTCCAGATCAGGCCTCAGAGGACAGATGTGTGAAAACTGAATCTAGGGTTCCAATGACGTCCTAGGGGCATGTTAGGTTCACTATTCTGATTCGGGACCATTCCTTTGGCTGTCTGCCTAGATGTAGGTGCGCTTTTGCATTCAGAGTGGCCGCCAATATTGGGGTAGGCTCAGGGGCCTTGCAGGTTTCTCCTAATTTAGAAGGTTTGTGCAACTTTGATGGGCACAGTTTCCTTGGGGATGGCAGGACAGTCCTGTGGCGTGGGTCCAGAGACCCCATCCTGGAGGGCATGTGTGCCATGGTTTTCATAGAGAAGTCTGCAAACATTAATTTGGATTAGGGTTAGGGGCGAGGTGATCACAGGCCCAATGCATAGATCTGGAGGGGAGCTCGGCTGGAACTGTAATTAGGGTGACTGGAAGGCGGTAGCACAGGCTTTTCTCTCTGGATTTTGTGTCCAGGATGGCCTCGGAATGCCGGTGTGTTCTCATGGACCCATGAGAGACTTTTCCTCTCTATGGATTCTGGTGGTTCCCCATAGTTTGGTGGCTTTTTCGGGGAAGGGAAGAGTGCTGTTTTACATCTCCTGGGTGTCCCAAAACACGAATTCCAGAGACGAGCCCTGGGTCTGGGCACCTGGAAAGTCCCACCAAGTTTTAGGATTTGTGCGTAGAGGCATTCCAGGCCTGCAATTCTGGATCATTGTAGTGAAGCTGAGAGGGATTGTTTGAAAGCATGCTCAGGCTGAGGGTCACAATGACTGTGCCCAGGGTGGCCCTCAGGAGTGGGCGTGGTCTCATTGGTCTTGTAACAGGCTTCTGCTTTAAGGATTAGACACCCATTCCAACAGCCAGGTTTATTGCCATGGGTAAAGTGGAGTTCTCTATTATGCTTCAGGTTCCCCATTGGTAGGGATTCCAGCAAAGATCTGGGGACAGGTGCCTGAATACCAAGGATGGGTAGAGATGACGTACTTGGGCCATGACCATCCCAAATGCTAGATATAGGGCCCACTATCTGGTAGCTAAAACTCGGTAGGGGCTCAGGCTCTGTCAGACACAGCACTGGGGGCCAGGGCAGCCTATAATTCGGCGTTCCCTTGAGGACCGAGCGGATGTATCCTCATGTGGGGTTTCTCCCCAGACTCACAAGGCACTTTTTCATTTGGTGGAGAAGGCATAATGCTGCATTGTGGGTCCAGATTTCCCTATCAAGAGGGCTTGGGGACCAGTTGAGTGAGGATGGAATTGTAAACAAAAGCTACGGTTCTATTCAGTGCCAGGCGGAAGGCAGTTCCAATGTGCAGTGGTTTATTCGAGACATCCAGCACCGGAATAAGGGTGGATGTCAGATGTTTGCTCACACTAGATTTTGTGTCTATGATGACCAACAAATGGGGGGGGGTGGCGTCAAGAGGCCATGGAGTAGTTTACACGCTGAGTCCTGTGAGCCGCTCCAAACAGTAAGGTTTCCTTCTACTGGGCAGATGAAGTCTGGTTTGTTTGCTCTAGGTTCCCCCATGTGGAAAGTTGGTAAAGCAGAGCTCTCCGGCATGGATTCCTGGAAAGCACACTTCCATTGACCATTGCAGCTGAGGAACATGGCAGGTTCGTTCTGGTGGCTCTGGGGCAAAGTATCAATTCCTTGAGTTGACATGGAATCTCTTGCAGATAAGCCACAACACTGGTTTGTTTTCAAGGAGATCTTAGAATGTGCTGGTTGCTAAGGTGCCATGCAGGATTCTCCTACCCTGACGGTTTGGCACAGGTCGAAGAACGCTGTATCCTTCTGGGGACAGGAGGTGTTCTGTCGTGTGGGTCAGGGACCACATGATGTGTCATAAATTGGTATTCCAGAACAGGCCCCTGAGGACAGATGCCTGAAAACCTAATGGGGTTCCATTGAGGGCCTAGGGACATTTCAGGTTCAAACTTATAACTCAGGATCATTAACTTGGCTATCTCCCTGGAGGTAGGTGATCAGGGTGTTTCAGACTGCGCATTTGCATCCTGTGTGGCCAGCAATATTGAGGTGGGCTCAGGGGCCTTACAGGTTTCTCCAAATCTAGAAGGTTTGGGCAACTCTGATATGCACACTGTCCTTGGGGATAACAGACAGAGTTCTGTGGTGGGGCTCCAGCGATCCCATTCTGGTTGGCATGTGAGCCATGGTTTTGTAGAGAGGTCTGGAAACACAAATTTTGGTATGTTTAGTGGCGATGTGATCGCAGGCCCAATGCATAGACATAGAGGGAAGTTCGTCGGGAACTTTAATTAGGGTGACTGTACGGCTGTAGCACAGGCTTTTATTTCTGGATTGTGTGTCCAGGATGGTCTCAGAATGCAGGTGTTGTCTCATGGGTCCATGGGAGACTTTTCCTCTCTAAGGATCTTGATGGCGCTCCAAAATTTGGTGGCTTTTTTGGGTAAGGTAAGAGTGCTGTTTTCCATATTAGGGGTGCCCCAAAACAGGGATTCCAGTGACGGCCTTTGGGTCTGGGCACCTGGACAATCCCGCCAAGGGTTAGCGTTTTGGCCTTGGGGAGTACCAGGCCTGTAATGCGGGATCCTGGGGGTGCAATTCAGAGTGTTTGTTTGAAAGCATGTTCAGACTGAGGGTCACAATGCCTACCTATGCCCAGGGCGGACCTCATGAGTGGGCGTGGTCTCATTGGCCATACATCTGGCTCCCACTCTGAGGGTTGGACACCAATCCCAACAGCCAGGCTCCGTGCCATGAGGAAGTAGGAGTTCTCTACAGTGCTTCAGGTTCCCCCATTGGTAGGGTTCCAGCAAAGGTCTGGGCAGAATGGCCTGAATACCAAGGATGGGTAGAGATGACGGTCCTGGGCCATGCATGGTCTCACATGCTGATAATGGGCCCTGCTCTTTGGGTGTCTGACACACGGTTGGGGCTCATGCTCTGTCATACACAGCACTAGAGGCCAGGGCAGCCTATAAATCGGGGTTCCCTCGAGGGCCAAGCAGTTTGATCCTCAGGTGGAGTTTGTGTGCAGACCTCATCAGGCACTTTTTCTTTCTATGGGGAAGGCATAATGCTGCATTGTGACTCCAGAATTCTCTATTAAGAGTGCTTGGGGACCTGTAGGGTGAGGATGGAATTGTAAACCAAAGCTACAGTTCAATTCAGTGCCAAGCGAAAGGCTGTTCCAGTGTGCAGGGGCTGATTGGAATATCTAACATCTGAGTAAGGGCAGATGTCAAATGTTTCTCAAGACCGAGATTGTGTGTATGATGACCGACAAATGGAGGGGTGGTGTCAAGAGGCCATGGAGGATTTCACACACTGGGACTTGTGAGATGCTCCAAACAGCAATGTTTCCTTCTACTGGAGAGGTGGTGTCTGGTTTCTTTTCTCCAGTGTCCCCCATGTAGAACATTTGGGTAGCAGAGCACTCCCACATGGATGTCTGGAAAGCACAACTCCATTGACCATTGCAGCTTAGGAACATGGCAGGTTCATTTTGTTGGCTCTGGGGCGAGTACCAATGCCTGGAATTGACATGGGGTTTCGTGAAGATGGGTCACAATTCTGGCTTGTTAGCAGGGAGATCTATGAATGTGCTGGTGGCTAAGGGCCCATGTAGGATTCATCTACCCTGAGGGTTTGACACCGGTCGATAAGCACGGTTTCCTTCTGGGGACAGGAGATGTTCTGTTGTGTGGCCCAGGGACCATATGTTTTATCATAAGTTGGTATTCCAGACCATATGGTTTCAATCTTCTGACTCAGGACCATTGACTTCAGTGTCTTCCTAGGCGTAGGTGATCATGGTGTTTCTGACTGTGCATTTGTTTGCAGAGTGGCCTCAAATATTGGGTTGTGCTCTAGGGCCTTGCAGGTTTCTCCTAATATGGAAGGTTTGGGCAACTTTGATGGCACAGTTTCCTTGGGGATGGCAGGCACCGTCCTGTAGTGTGTCTCCAGAGACCCCATCCCAGAGGGCATGTGAGCCATGGTTTTGGGAGAGAAGTCTACAAACACAAACTCGGGTTAGGTTTAGTGGCAAGGTGATCGTGGGCCCAATGCATAGGCCTAAAGGGAAGATTGTCAGGAACTGTCAATCGGGTGACTCGAAGGCAGTAGCAGAGGCTTTTGTATCCGGATTGTGTGTCCACAATGGCCTCAGAATGCAGGTGTGGTCTCATGGGTCCATGGGAGATTTTTCCTCTTTAAGGTTCCTGTGGCTCCCAAGAGTTGCTGGCTTTCTCGGGGAAGGGAAGAGTGCTGTTTTCCATCTTAGGGGTGCCCCAAAATAGGGATTCCAGAGATGGGTTCTGGGTCTGGGCACCTGGAAAATCCCACCACGTGTTAGGATTTGGGCCTAGTGGCATACCAGGCCTGCATGCGGGATCCTGGAGGTGCAACTGAGAGGGCTTATTTGAAATCATGCTCAGGCTCAGTGTCACAATGCCTGCTTGTGCCCAGGGTGGCCATAATGAGTGGGCGTGGTTTCCTTGGCCATGCAGCTGGCTCCCACTTTGAGGGTTGGACTCCCATCCCAACAGCCAGGATTTATGCCATGGGGAAAGTGGAATTCTCTATTGTGTTTCAGGTTCCTCCATTAGCAGGGATTCCAGCAAAGTCTGGGGACAGATGCCTGAATACCAAGGATGGTTAGAGATGACGGACATGGGCCATGGACGGTCTCAAATTGTGGATATGGACCCCGATCTCTGGGTGGCTGACACTAGGTCTTGGCTCAGGATCTGTCAGACACAGCACTAGTGCCCAGGGCATCCTATAAATAAGGGTTCCCTAGAGTGCCTAGCAGATTGAACTTCAAGTGGGGTTTCTAGGCAGAACCACCAGGCCTTTCTTGTTTCTAAGGTGAAGGCAGAACGCTGCATTGTGGCTCCAGAATTCCCTATCAAGAGGGCTTGCAGACCAGGAGGCTGAGGATGGAATTGTTAACCCAAGCTCTGGTTACATTCAGTGTCATTGGAAAGGCACTTTTTGTGTGCAGCAGTTGAATCGAATATCCAGCACCTGAGTAAGAGTGGATGTCAGATATTTGCTCATGCTGGAGTTTGTTTCTATGATGACTGACAAATGGAGGGATGGTGTCCAGAGGCCATGGAGGATTTCCCACTCTGGTGCTTGCTAGATGCTCCAAACAGCAAGGTTTCCTTCTACCGGAAATGGGCAGTCTAGTTTGTTTGCTCCAGGGTCCCACACGTGGAAAGAATGCGTAGCATAGTTCTCCTGCATGGATGCCTGGAAAGCACACCTCCATTGACCAATGCTGCTGAGGAACATTGCAGGTTCATTCTGGTTGCTCTGTGGCGAAGTACCAAGGACTGGATTAGACATGGAATCTCATGAAGACAGGTCACAGTGCTGGTTTGTTACCAGGGAGATCTAAGAATGAGTTGGTGGCTAAGGGGCCGTGCAGGATTCATCTACCCTGATGATTTGACACAGGTCTAAGAGCCCAGATTCCATCTGGGGACAGGAGATGTTCTGTTGTGTGGCTCAGGGACCATATGTTGTATCATAAGTTGGAATTCCAAAGCAGGCCTCTGAGGACTGAGGACTGAAAAACTAACATCGGTTTCCTATGAAGTCCTAGGGGCATGTCAGGTTCAATGTTCTGACTCAGGATCGTCGACTCTGGTGTCTGCCTGGATAGAGGTATCAGGGTATTTAAGACTGTGCATTTGCATCCAGAGCAGCCTCCTATATTGTGGTGGGCCCATGGTTCTGGCAGTTTACTCCTTATCTAGACGGAATGATGCCAGAGCAGGGTTCTAAGGATGGATGCCTGGACAGCCCACCTCGCATTCCTATTGTGTTTCCTAGTGACAAGACAGGTTCGATTAGTTGACTCTTGTAGAGAAAGCGAAGGGGTTGAGTTGAAATGGACTCTCCTGCAAATGGGTCTTAATGTGGGTTTGTGTCAATGCAGACCTTGGAATGGGGTGGTGGCACCGGGGCCCTGAAGGATTCTCCTAACCGGAGGTTTTGACACAGCTCCAACATGAAATTTTACCATGTGGAGACGATATTTGCTCTGATGGTGCCTCAGGAAGCCCCCATATTCTGGTATTGGAAACCCGGCCTCTGAGGAGAGATGCCTGGAAACCAAAGCAATGGATCCAATTCCAACCTAGGGGCCTGTCAGGTTCAATCTTCCTCTCTGTGGACATCTGTCTACGGGTATGAGTGGAGGCAGTTCCTAAGCTGGTGTCAGATCGCCCCTGTCTATCCTGGGTGGCCTAAACTATTGGGATGGCCTTGGGGACTTTGGAGGTTTCTCCTAATATGTACGGCTGTGGCAAATGGAATGGGCAGAATTCCCTTGGAGAGGACAGGCACAGTCCTGAATTGTGGCACCAGGGGCCCCAGCATGGAGGGTGTATGGGACAGGACTATGGGGACAGAAGTCTGAAAACACAAATTCGGCTTAGGATTGGGGAGGTAGGTATGGCAGGCCCGATCTACAGACCGTGAGGAGACATCTTTGGGATATGAACAAAGGGCGAGTGTGAGGCACATGCTAAGGCTTTTGTCTCTGGATTTTGTGTCATTGATGGCCATGGAATGACTGTGTGGTCTCATGGGCCATGGATGAGTCTCCACATTTTAGGGATTTGGCCCAATCCCAAGAGTTAGGGGTCATTATAGGGATGGTAGGAGTTCTTTCTGTTTCCTAACCAGGTCTTCCAACAAAAGAGGGATTCTTCAGCAGAGCCCTGGGGAGAGGCGACTGGACATCCTGACCTCTGGTTAAGATTGGGGGCCTAGGGGCATCGAAAGCCCTATATGTGGGCTCCTGCTCCAGCCACTGAGAGGCCTTACTTGAGGACAGGGCTCACACTGAGAGTCACAATTTGTGTTTGTGCCCATTGCTGCCCTCAAGCATGGGCGGGGATTCATGGGCCCCAAGGTTTCTCCTACACTGAATGTTGGACAACATGCCAACCACAATATTTATTGCCATGGAGAAGGATGAGTTCTGATTTCTGCATCACGTTCAAACCTGGTCAGTGATTGGAGATAAAGTCTAGTTTCTGAAGCCTGATAAACGAAGTTGGGAAGAGATGACGACCTAAGGCCATGGCGGGTCCGATGTGCTCAGTGTGTGCCAGCTGTCTGGGTGTCAGTCGGGAGTTCCAGGCTCAGACTGTGTCAAACAGTGCATTAATGCCCAGGGTAGACTGTATAATTGTGGTACAGTTGAGTGGCGTGCAGGTTGATCCTCATTTGGGGTTTCTGGGTAGCCCCATAGGGCAACGTTTTTCTTCTGGAGGGCAGCTCGATTGCTGCATTGTGGCTCCAGTAATGCCAAACTGGAGCACTTGCGGGCCAGGAGTATGAGGACAGAAGTCTGAGAACACAAGCTAGGCTTAGGGGCGATGGCACGGAAGGCACACTGTGTAGAGCTGACTCGTGATCCCGTGCATCTGAAGTCAGGGCGAGGCTCAGACGTAGGCTCAGGTTAGGGGTCCTGTTCATGATGGCTCCTTCATGAAGGGGCCGGGCAACACAAGGCCATGGAGGTTTTCTCATGGTGGGAGTACTGAGATGCTCCAAACCGCAAGGATTCCTTCTGCAGGACAGTCAGGACCCATTGGATGGCTCAAGAACGTCTCGTACGGAATGACTCCAGAACAGGGTTCTAAGGATGGATGCCTGGGCAGCCCGCCTCACATTCCAATTGTCTGCTAGCGACAAGACAGGTAAGATCTTTTGGCTAGGGGAGCAACCAAGGGGGCTGAATTAAAATGGACTATTCTGAATATGGGTCCTAATGTGGGTTTGTATCCATGGAGAGTTGGAATGGGGCGGTGACACTGGGGCCCTGAAGGATTCTCCTAACCAGAGATATTGACAGAGCTCTAACGAGCAATTTTCCCGTGTGGAGACGAGTTATGTTATGATAGGTGCCTCAAGAAATCCCCATATGCTGGTACTGGAAACCAGGCCTCTGAGGAAAATTCCTTTGGAGAGGACAAGCACAGTCCTGAGTTGTGGCAACAGGGGCCCCAGCATGGAGGGTGTTGGGTCAGGGCTATGTGGACAGAAGTATGAAAACACAAACTCGGCTTAGGTTTGGAGATGTAGGTATGGCAGACCCAATCTACAGACCGTGAGGAGAACTCTTCAGGATATTTATGAAGGGTGAGTGTGAGGCGCTTGCTCAGGCTTTTGGCTCTGGATATTGTGTCAGCGATGGCCATGGAATGTTGGGGTAGCCTCAAGGGCCATGGACGAGTGTCACTTTCTGGAAATTTGGCCTGATCCCAAGGTTATGGGCACATTTTGTGGGATGCATTTTTTTTAACCTTTGTTGTCTCACCAAAGTGGGATTCTAGAGCAAAGCCCTGGGAAGGGGCGACTTAACAGCCCGACTTCCAGTTAAGGATGGAGCCTAGAGACATGGCAAGCCCCATAAGGGGGCTCTTGGTTCAGCCACTGAGAGGCCTTACTTGAGTACAGGGCTCATGCTGACGGTCACTATGCATGTTTGTGCCAAACACAGCCCTCAAGCATGGGCAGGGCCTCATGGGCCACACTTGTTTCTCCTACACTGAATGTTGGACAACATGATACCCACAATATTTCTTGCCATGGGTAAGGATAAGTTCTGATTTCTGCATCACATTCAACCATTGGCAATGACTGGAGATAAGGTCTAGATTCCAAAGCCTGAAAAACAATGTTGGGAAGAGATGACGACCTAGACCATGGCGGGGCTTATGGGCTCAGTGTGTGGCCAGATGTCTGGGTGTCGGTCGGGAGTTCCATGCTCAGCCTATGTCAGACAGGGCATTCGTGTCCAGATATAGACTGTATAATTGGGGTAGAGTCTAATGGCATGCAGGTTGATCCTCACTTGGCGTTTCTGGGTAGCCCCAGAGGGCAACGTTTTTCTCCTGGAGGGCAGGCAGAGTGCTGCATTGTGGCTCCAATACTGCCAAAATAGAGCATTGGTGGGCCAGGAGTGCAAAATTTTTCTTCTCGAGGGCAGGCAGAGTGCTGCACTGTAGTTCCAGAATTCCCAATCTGGAGGGCTTGTGGGCGAGGAGTGTGATGACGGAACTCTGACAACATAAGCTAGACTTAGGTTTCAAGGCGAGGGCAAGGCGGGCACACTCTGCAGAGCTGAATCAAGATCTCGTGCATCTGAAGTCAGGGCGAGGATCAGATGTTGGCTCAATTTGGTGTTTCTGTCCATGACGGCCCCTTCATGAAGTGTGGCCAATGGAATGGGCAGAATTCCCTTGGAGATGGCATGCACAGTCATGAGGTGTGGCTCCAGTGGCCCCAGTATGTAGGGTGTGTGGGCCAGGACTGTGGTGACAGAAGTCTGAAAACACAAACTCGGCTTATGTTTTGAGATGTAGGTATGGCAGACACGATCTACAGACTGCATAAATATCTTTGGGGTAAACTTTTTGGGATATGAACAAAGGGGGAGTGTGAGGCGCATGCTCAACCTTTTGTCTTTGGATTTTGTGGCACCAATGGCCGTCCAATGTCAGGGAGACCTCAAAGGCCATGGATGAGTCTCCCTCTCTGGCGTTTTAGCCCGATGCAAGAGTTTGGGGTCATTCTGTGGATGGGAAGAGACATTTCTGTTTTTATACCTCAGGTGTGCCTCCAAAGGAGTGTTTCCAGAGCAGATCCCTGGGGAGGGGCAACTGGACAGCCCAAACTCTGGTTAAGATTGTGGGCCTAGGGGCATCGCAAGCCCCATGCGCTGGCTCTTGGTCCAGCCACTGATAGGCCTTACTTTAGGAAAGGGCTCACGCTGAGGGTCACAATGTGTGTTTGTGCCCATCACAGTCCTCAAGCATAGGTGGGGCCTCATTGGCCACACTGGTTTCTCCTACACTGAATGCTGGACAACATACCAACCACAAGGTGTCTTGCTATGGGGAAGGAGGAGTTCTGATTTTTGCATCACGCTCACCCCTGGGCAGTGAGTGATTGGAGATAAGGTCTAGGCTCTGAAGCCGAGATTGGGAAGAGATGAAGAGCTATGGCATGGCGGATCTGAATGTGCTCAGTGTGCGGCCAGCTGTCTGGGTGTGTGTCAGGAGATCCAGGCTCAGGCTGTCAGACAGGGCACTAGTGCCCAGGGTAGACTGTATAATTGGGGAACAGCTGAGTGGTGTGCAGTTGATCCTCATTTGGGGTTTCTGGGGAGCCGCAGAGGGCAACTTTTTTTTTTTCTTGAGGGCGGGCAGAGTACTGCATTGTGACTCTGGAATTCCCAAACTGGAGGGCCTGTGGGCCAAGAGTGTGAGGACAATAATCTGAGAACACAAGCTAGGCATAGGTTTCCGAGCGACGGCACAGCAGGCACACTCTGCAGAGCTGAGTCAAGATCTTGTGCATCTGAAGTCAGGGCGAGGATCAGACGTTGGCTCAGGTTGGAGTTTCTGGTCATGATGGCCCCTTCATGAAGGGTGGGGTCATCACGAGGCCATGGAGTTTGACCCCCGATGGGAGTTGTGAGATGCTCCAAACTGCAGGGATTCTTTCTGCGGGAAAATTGAGACCTGATGGAATGCTGCAGGACGTCCCAAATGGAATGACCCCAGAGCAGGGTTCTAAGGATGGATGCCTGGGCAGCCCGCCTCCCATTCAAATTGTCTCCTAGTGACAAGACAGGTTCAATCTGCTGGCTTTGGGGGAGCAAAAGAGGGGGCTGAGATGAAATGTACTCTCCTGAGGTTGGGTCCTAATGTGGGTTTGTGTCCATGGAGACATTGGAATGGGGAGTATTTCCTTCTGGGGACAGGAGATGTTCTGTTGTGTGGCTCAGGGAACAGGTGTGTATCATAAGTTGGTATTAGAAAACAGCCATCTGAGGACAGATGCCTGAAAATCTATTCTTGGTTTCCAGTGATGTCCTAGGGGCATGTCAGGTTCAATTCTCTGACTCCAGCATTCAGTGTAGGAGAAACCAGTGTGGCCAATGAGGCACTCTGAAAATTGAACCTGACCCAAGTGTCTGCCTGGATGTAGGTGCTCAGAGTGTTTCAGACTGTGAATTTACATCCAGAGCCACTTCCAATATTGGGGTGGGATCAGGGGCCTTGGAAGCTTCCCCTAATCTGGAGGGTTTGGGCAAATGTGATGGGAAAAGTTTCCTTGGTGATGGAAGGCACAGTCCTGTGGTGTGGCTCCAGAGACCCCATCCTGGAGGACATGTGAGGCATGGTTTTGGGAGAGAAGTCTGCAAATGCAAACTAGGTTTATTCTTAGTGGCGCAGTGATTGCAGCCCAATGCATTGACCTGGAGGGCAACTCGTCAGAAACTGTAATTAGGATGACTCAGTGGTGGTTGCACAGCCTTTTCTATCGACATTGTATGTCCAGGATGGCCTCGGAATGCAGGTGTGGTCTCATTGGTCCACGGGATATTTTTCCTCCCTGAGGATCCTGGTGGCTCCCCATACTTTGGTGGCTTTTTCAGGGAAGGGAAGAGTGCTGTTTTCGATCTTCGGGGTGCCCCAAAACAGGGATACCAGAGACGGGCTCTGGGTCTGGGCACCAAGAAATTCCCACCAATGGTTAGGATTTGGGCCTAGGGGAGTACCAGGCCTGCAATGTAGGATCCTTGTGATGCAAGAGAGAGGGCTTGTTTGAAGGCATGCTTAGGCTCAGGGTCAGAATCCCTGTTTGTTCCCAGGGCACACTTCAGGAGTGGCTATGGTCTCGTTGCCCATGCAGCTGGCTCCCACGCTGAGAGTTGGACACTATTCCCAACAGCTAAGTTTCCTGCCATGGGGAAGGAGCAGTTCTCTATTGGGCTTCAGGTTCCCCCATTGGAAGGGATTCCAGCAAAGGTCTGGGAACAGATGCCTGAATGCCCAGGATGGGTAGTGAGGACGGGCTAGACCCTGGCCGGTCTCACATGCTGGATATGGGCCCTGCTCTCTGGGTGGCTGACACGAGGTCAGGTCTCAGGCTTTGTCAGACCCAGCACTAGTGGCCAGAGCAGCCTCAAAATCGGGGATCCGCGAGGGCCGAGCAGATGAACTTCATGTGGGTTTTTGGGGCAGTCTTACCAGGCACCACTTCTTTCTATGGGAAAGGCAGAATGCTGTGTTGTGGCTCCAGAATTACCTATCAAGAGGGCTTCAGGACCAGTAGGGTGAGGACGGAATTGTAAACAAAAGCTAGGGTTAAATTCAAGTCAAAGCAGAAGACAGTTCCAATGTGCACCAACTCATTGGAGACGTCCAGCACCTGAGTAAGGGCGGATGAAAGATGTTTGTGTCTATGATGACCGACAAATGGAGAGGTGGCTTCAAGAGACCATGGAGGATTTCCCATGATGAGGATTGTGAGATGCTCCAAATATCAAGGTTTCCTTCTACTGGACAGATGGAGTCTGGTTTGTTTGCTCTGGGGTAACTCATGTGGAAATTTTTTGTAGCAGAGCCCTTCCACATGGATTCCTAGAAAGCACAAGTCCAATGACCATTGCAGCTGACAAACATGACAGGTTTGTAATGGTGGCCTGTGGCCACATGCCAAGGTTTCAGTTGACATGGAATCTCTTGCAGTTGTGTTCCAATGCTGGTTTGTTACCAGGGAGGTTTTAGAAAGTCCTGGGGGTTAAGGGGCCATGAAGGATTCTCCTACCCTGACAGATTGGCATTGGTCGAAGAGCACAGTTTCCTTCTTAGGACAGGAGATGTTGTGTTCTGTGGCTCAGGGTCAATATGTTGTATCCTAACTTGGTATTACAGAACAGGCCTCTGAGGACAGATGCCTGAAACCTAATCTAGGGTTCCAATGATGTAGTAGGTGCATGTCAGTTTCAATTTTCTGTCTCAGGACCATTGACTTGGGTATCTGCCTGGATATAGGTAATCAGGGTGTTGCAGACTGAGCAATTTTGTCCAGAGCAGCTTCCAATATTGGGGTGGGATTATTGGCCTTGAATGTTTCTTTTAATCTGGAAAGTTTGGGCAAATGTGATGGGCAAATTTTCCTTGGAGATGGAAGGCACAGTCCTGTGGTGTGGCTCCAGAGACCCCATCCTGGAGGACATGTGAGGCATGGTTTTTGGAGAGAAGTCTGCATACGCTAACTAGGTTTATTCTTAGTGGCACGGTGATCGCAGCCCAATGCATCAACCTGGAAGGCAGTTCGTCAGAAACTGTAATTAGGATGACTCGATGTCGGTAGCACAGCCTTTTTTATTGGCATTGTCTGTCCAGGATGGCCTCGGAATGCAGGTGTGGTCTCATGAGTCCATGGGAGATTTTTCCCCTCTAAGGATCCTGGCGGCTCCCCATACTTTGGTGGCTTTTTCAAGGAAGGGAAGAGTGCCGTTTTGCATCTTAGGGGTGCCCAACAACAGCGATACCAGAGACGGGCTCTGGGTCTGGGCACCAAGAAATTCCCACCAAAAGTTAGAATTTGGGCCTAGGGGCATACCAGGTCTGCAATGCGGGATCCTGGTGGTCCAATAGAGAGGGCTTATTTGAAAGGATGCTTAGGCTGAGGGTCACAATGCCTGTTTGTTCCTGGACACCCTTCAGGAGTGGGAATGATCTCATTGCCCATGCAGCTGTCTCCCTCTCTGAAGGTTGGACACCCATCCCCAAGAGCTAGGTTTTCTGCCATGGGGAAGGAGCAGTTCTCTATTGGGATTCAGGTTCCCCCATTAGAACGAATTCCAGCAAAGGTCTGGGACAGATGCCCAAATACCAAGAATGGGTAGTGAGGACGGACTCGGCCATGGCCGGTCTCATATGCTTTATATGGGTCCTGCTCTCTGGGTGGCTGACACGAGGTTGGGGCTCAGCCTCTGTCAGACAAAGAATTAGTGGCAAGAGCAGCTTATAAATCAGGGATCCGCTAGGGCCGAGCAGATGATATTCATGTGGGTTTTTTGGGAAGTCTTACCAGGCACTTCTTCTTTCTATGAGGAAGGCAGAATGCTGTGCTGTGGCTCCAGAATTCCCTATCAAGAGGACTTTCCGATCAGTAGGGTGAGGATGGAGAAAACCTAGTAAACTCTTTATCTGCATACTTAAAAAAAAAAGACACTGGTATAGAAAAGCTGGTTTTCTCTCTGTTTAAAAAGACAAAGTTTTCTTAAGTTAATCGATCTGTTATGGTTTTCTCTTTGCCTGCCTAGAAAATTCAGTTTCTATGCTTTGTTTTATCGGGTGTTTAACATCCCTAATTATATTTAGGCATGTGTTTTAAAACTTTCTAAGGTTTTAGCAATTGTGGATAAGATTTAAACCAATAATAAAGCTTGGGTTACATTTGGGAAAATGCCATGCATTTCCTAAAGTTTTAATACGTTGATAGATCACCACTTGATATTGTGATTATGGAAATGTTATGTGTCACAGAAGTAACCTGATTTTCTTGCCAGTTTCATTGTAAATTCTCATATCAGCAGCTCTTTTTGTCATTTGTAATTGTTTTAATTCTCTTGGAAGATAAATTCTGTCTCAAAGAAAATTCATATGGGAGACTTTCAGGACAAATACAGGTCTTTGATATGTTGAAATTCTGGAACTGAAATGGGTAAGAATTTACAGAAGGAAAAGCTGCATTCAGACTAAACCAGAATTATTAACATGGGACTAGGTGAACTGAAAGACTATAATGTTCTATCTCTTGATGTTTTGTCTTATGTTTGATCTTCCAGACTAGGGAAAATCTCCTTAAGTTATCTGTAACGTGGAGGGGACAAGATGGCGAGGAAGTAGGAGGAGGCGCCTTTTCAACCTGTACCCTAAAGTGAGCTGATTGCCTAACAAAGAACTCCAATTACTCATGAAATTAGCCTTAGATCAGAATTATACACGTCTGGATCTCTACAAGTGCAGAAGAAGCCAGTGGGCAGGTAAAGTGGTGTGGGAACGGGGAACTGATATCGGAAGATAAACAACAGGAGGAGGGAGCCACCAGAGGCGACCAGTTGGAAAGTAATACCCCAATATGAGCGAGAGTGCCCTGCATCTGGGGACCAGGTTTAACTTAGGGACTTTTTGAAAGCACTCCAAAAGAGCAAAGGATAGTGGGGTGGGGAAATTGTGGGATTGGGGTGGCTAGGGACAGGGGATTAAATCCCTGGTTCCCGGACAGCCTTCCCTGGTGCTGAGCCAGAGATGGTGTAGCAGAAAAAGCAGGTCTTGGAATCTAAGCCATGAGAGCACCGAGAACACGTGGCGTCCTGCTCCTGTGAGGGGATGGGAGCCATGCTGGACACCAGAACGTGTGAGCCCTGCTATAGAGCCTGAGATGCATGTGCTGCTCATCCTCCCCTGAGAGAGGTACAAAGGGCCAGCCTGTGGCCTTTGATACACACCATTGTTTCAGAGCCTAAGACGCGTGCACCAAACTCTACCCCCAGAGAGTTGCACGAAGGCCCAGCCTGGTGCTTTCGGACCTGCACCCCATTCTCAGAGCCTGAGACCCACAGGCTCTCCTGAAAGAGGTGTGGGCAAGCCGGGTGCTCTTAGACCCAGAAAGACCAGGCACTCCCAGCCTCGGCCATCGGGAAAATCTCAGTGTGCGATTGCTGCTTGGAACCTCTCTGGCGGTCTGGAGCATCCCAGACAGCTGCCACTGCCATGGCTTTGGGTACAAGCAAAGGATCGTGCGTGCCCAGGGACTGCGACTCGGAACCTGCTTTGCCAGTGGTTAAGGGGAAACATATTTGGGCTCTGAAGCCAGACTGAGGCTTCTCTCTGAGAGGGAGGTCAGGGTGCACTATATTTTCCTCTAAAACTACAAAAACCATCAAAATCCGTCAAGGTGAGAGAAAAAAAAGTGAACAAACATAAAAACCGCCCGAGTTTAAAAGCCTGATTAAAAACAAGTTTCCTCAGAGCCCACTCCCTTGAGGGGGGTGGGAGGACTTAACTCAGGGAACATCACTGAAAACCCACGTGGCAGCCCCCTCACCCAGAAAACAAAACAAGAAAGGAAAAAAAAAAAAAAAGGACGACAAGGGAACAACCACCTCTACTTCAAAGGAAAACTTTTATTTTTTACTCATTCCCACTACTCTGGTTTATTTTTTTTATATAGATAATTTTTTAAACATATTTACCATCACAGTGAGCTGTCCAGTACATCAAATTCCATAATAACCTTCTAACCTGAACTTTTTTAAAATTTATATTTTATTTATTTTTAGCATAACAATATTCATTATTTTTGCACTTCAACCAGTTCTCCATGCAAACCGTGCCGTCTATAATACCCACCACATGGTACCCCAACCTTCCACACCCGCCCCTTCAACCCCCTCATATTATTTTTCAGAGTACATAGTCTCTCATGGTTCACCTCCCCTTCCAATTTTCCCCAACTCCCTTCTCCTCTCTATCTCCCCATGTCCTCCATGCTCTTTGTTATGTTCCACAAATAAGTGAAACCATATGATAATTGACTCTCTCTGCTTGACTTATTTCACTCAGCATAATCTCTTCCAGTCCCGTCCATGTTGCTACAAAAGTTGGGTATACGTCCTTTCTGATGGAGGCATAATACTCCATAGTGTATATTAACCTAAACTTTTTGATACATACACCTGTTTTTTTTTTTGCATTTCTATTTTGTGAATTTATTTTTTTAAATTTTAGTTTAGTTTAGTCCAGTTTATTCCTTTTTATTTTTATTTTCTAATATTCAGATAGAATTAAACTTCAAAGTACTCCCCTTTCCCCAAGCAATACTCTCCTATAGCTAATCAAATTTTTAATCCCCCTTTATCTTAGGAAACATGAGGCCTTTAACAAAGATATCAAGATACATCCAAGAAGAAGCAAAACAATCTTCTTGGCTCACACGGAAAATTTATAACCACTCTCCCATCTTTTTCTTCTGCCAGTGTTTCTGTGTTTTTGTGTTTGTCCTGATAGTATATAAATCTTACACTTGGGGTTCTTTTTGACGAGGTTCTTCCTTTATTTGCATATATATATATATATTTTTCTGTTGTCATATACTTTTATCAGTCTTTTTGTTTATTTTTTTTGTCTACTTCATAAATCTTACCTTGGGGCTCATCTGGGCTGAACCTTCTCTTTCATCTTCCCTTTCTTTCGTGTCTCTCTCTCTCTCCTTTTTTTCTTTTTCTTTTCTTTTGTCTCTCGTTTGGGTAGGAAATCCTGATTGCTCAGAAGTGTTCCAGGGTGCATCTTGACTATAACACTGTCAATACATCCAGCTACATCTATTCAGTCATCTCTCACCAAAATGACTAGGAGGAGGAATGCCCAACAGTAGAAAAATATAGAATATGGACCTTCAGCAACAGAGCTAATGGCTATCAACATAGACAATATGTCGGAAAGAGAATTCAGGCTAACAATTATCCAGGCAATAGCTAGGTTGGAGAAAGCCATGGATGACCAAATGGAATTGATTAGGGCTGAGCTGAACGTGAAGAGAGATGATGTTCACAATGTTAGGGCGGAGCTTAAAGCTACCAGGGCTGAGGTTCACAATGCTCTCAATGAGTTCCAATCTAATCTAAATTCTCTCAAAGCTAGGGTAACTGAGACAGAAGTTAGAATTAGTGATCTGGAGGACAAACAGATAGAGAGAGGGGATCAGGAGGAGGGCTGGAACAAACAGCCTAGAAACCATGAAAACAGAATCAGGGAAATAAATGATGCCACGAAACCTTCCAAAGTCAGAATTATTGGAATCCCTGAAGGGGAGGAGAAAGAAAGAAGTCTAGAAGATATAGTGGAACAAGTTCTTCATGAAAATTTTCCCAAACTCCCGAATGGAATCTGCGTTCATGTACTAGAGTCTGAACGGTCTCCACCCAAGATTATCCATTCCAAAAAACCATCACAACACCTGGTAGTCAAATTGAGGAATCATAATTGTAGGTATAATCTCATGAAAGCCGCTAGGACAAAGAGGCTCCTTTCTTACAGAGGAAAGCCCATCAGAATAACATCAGACCTGTCCACAGAGACCTGGCAAGCCAGAAAGAGCTGGCAAGATATATTCAGGGCATTAAATGAGAAGAACATGCAGCCAAGAATACTTTATCCAGCAAGACTGACATTCAAAATGGATGGGGAGATATAGAGTTTCCAAGACCGGCAAGGCTTAAAAGACTATGCAACCTCCAAGCCGACTCTGCAGGAAATATTAAAGGGGGTTCTATAAAAGAGGAAAAAATCCTAAGAATAGCATTGAACAGAAATATAGAGACAGTCTACAGAAAGAAAGACTTCAAAGGTAACTCGATGTCAATAAAAACGTATCTATAAATAATCACTCTCAATGAGAATGGCCTAAATACGCCCATAACATGACACAGGGTTGCAGATTGGATAAAACGACAGGACCCATCCATGTATTGTCTACAAGAGACCCATTTTGAACCTAAAGATACATGCAGACTGAAAGTGAAGGGATGGAGAAGCATCTTTCATGCCAATGGGCCTCAAAAGAAGGCTGGGGTAGCAATTCTTGTATCAGATAAATTAGACTTTTAACTAAAGACTGTAGTCAGAGATACAGAAGGACACTACATCATTCTTAAAGAGACTATCCACCAAGTTGATCTAACAATTGTAAATATCTATGCCCCCAATATGGGAGCAGGCAATAATAAAACTGTTAATCAAGATAAAGAGTCATATTGATATAAATACACTAATTGTAGGAGATCTTAACACGTCTCCCTCAGAAATAGACAGATCATCAAAGCAGAAAATCAATAAAGAAACAAAAGCATTGAATGACACATTGGACCAGATGGACCTCATAGATATATACAGAACATTCCACCCTAAAACAACAGAATACTAATTCATCTCAAGTGCACATGGAACCTTCTCAAGAATAGACCACAAACTGGGTTACAAATCAGGACTCAACCGATACCAAAAGACTGAGAAGATTCCCTGCATTTTCTCAGATCACAATGCTTTGAAACTGGAGCTCAATCACAAGGAAAAGTTCAGAAGGAACTCAAACACCTGGAAGCTAAAGACCACCTTGCTTAAGTATGCTTGGATCAAGCAGGAGATCAAAGAATAACTGAAAAAAAATCATGGAAACCAATGAGAATGAAGACCCTTCGGTCCAAAATTTATGGGATAGAGCAAAGGCGGTCCTAAGGGGGAAATATATAGCCATCCAGCCCTCCCTCAAAAAAATTGAAAAATCCAGAACACAGCAGCTGACTCTACACCTTCAGGAACTGGAGAATCAACAACAAATCAAACCAACTCCACACATAAGAAGAGAAATAATCAAGATTAGAGCTGAGATCAATGAGGTAGAAACCAGAGATACAATAGAACGTACTAATGAATCTAGAAGCCGGTTTTTTGAAAGTATCAATAAAATCAATAGACCACTGGACACACTAATCCAAAAGAAAAGAGAGAAAGCCCAAATTCATAAAATTATGAATGAAAAGGGAGAGATCACAAGTAACACCAAGGAAGTAGAAATAATCATCAGAAGTTTTTATCAACAGTTATATGCCAATAAGCATAGCAACCTAGATGAAATGGATGCATTCCTGGAATACTATAAACTCCCAAAATTGAACCAGGAAGAAATTGACAACTTGAATAGACCAATATCTAGTAACGAGTTTGAAGCAGTGATCAAAAATCTCCAAAAAAACAAGAGCCCAGGACCTGACGGATTCCCTGGGGAATTCTATCAAACTTTCAAAGAAGAAATAAGACCAATTATCCTGAAGATGTTTCAAAAAATTGAAGCAGAAGCCAGCATTGCCCTGACCCCTAAACCAGGCAATGACCTTTAAAAAAAGGAGAATTTCAGACTAAAATCACTGATGAATACGGATGCTAAGATTCTCAACAAGATCCTAGCAAACAGGATCCAACAGCCCATTAAAAAGATTATCCGACATGACCAGTTGGGATTCATCCCTGGGCTACAAGGATGGTTCAACATTCGCAAATCAATCAATGTGATAGAACAAATGAATACGAGACGAGAGAAGAACAACATGGTCCTCTCAATCGATGCAGAAAAAGCAGTTGAAAAAATCCAGCATCCGTTTCTGACAAAAACGCTTCAAAGTATAGGGATAGAAAGAACATTCCTGAACGTCATCAAATCTAACTATGAAAGACCCACAGCAAATATCATCCTCAATGGGAAAAAGCTTGCAGTCTTCCCGTTGAGATCAGGAACAAGTCAAGGATGCCCTGTCTTACCACTCTTGTTCAATATAGTATTAGAAGTCCTAGCAACAGCAATCAGACAACAAAGAGACATAAAATGTATCCAAGCTGGCAATGAAGAAGTCAAACTCTCTCTCTTCGCAGATGACATGATTCTTTATACGGAAAACCCAAAAGACTCCACCCCCAAACTACTAGAACTCATACAGCAATTCAGCAACGTGGCAGGATACAAAGTCAATGTACAGAAATCAGTGGCTTTCTTATACACTAACAATGAAAATACAGAAAGGGAAATTAGAGAATCAATTTCATTTACTATAGCACCAGAACCATAAGATACCTGGGAATAAACCTTACCAAAGAGGTAAAGGATCCGTACTTGAGGAACTACAGAACACTCATGAAAGAAACTGAAGAAGACACAAAAAGATGGAAGACCATTCCATACTCTTGGATCGGAAGAATAAACATTGTTAAATTGCCTATACTGCCTAGAGCAATCTATACTTTTAATGCCATTCTGATCAAAATTCCACCGGTATTCCTCAAAGAGCTGGAGCAAATAATCCAAAAATTTGTATGGAATGAGAAGAGACTCTGAATTGCTAACGAATTGTTGAAACACAAAAATAAAACGGGGGCATCACATTACCTGATTTCAAGCTTTATTACAATGCTGTGACACCAAAACAGCATGGTACTGACATTAAAACAGTGGAACAGAGTAGAGTGCCCAGATATGGACCCTCAACTCTATGGGCAAATAATCCTCGACAAAACAGGAATATATATACAATGGAAATATACAATGGAAAAAAGACAGTCTCTTCAATAAATAGTGCTGGGAAAACTGGACAGCTATGTGTAGAAGAATGAAACTCGACCATTCTCTAACACCGTACACAAAGATAAACTCAAAATGGATAAAAGACCTCAACATGAGACAGGAATCCATCAGAATCCTTGAGGAGAACATAGGCAGCAATCTCTTCGATATTAGCCACGCAATCTTCTTTCAAGTTATGTCTCCAAAGGCAAAGGAAACAAAAGCGAAAATAAACCTTTCAGACTTCATCAAAAACAAAAGCTTCTGCACAGCAAAGGAAACAGTCAAAAAAACAAAGGTGCAACCCACGGAATGGGAGAAGATATTTGCAAATGACAGTGCAGAGAAAAGATTGATATCCATGATCTATAATGAACTCCTCAAATTCAACATGCACAAAACAGACAATCATATCAAAAAATGGGCAGAAGATATAAACATAAACTTCTCCAATGAAGATATACAAATGGCTATCAGACACATGAAAAAAATGTTCATCATCACTAGCCCTCAGGGAGATTCAAATTAAAACCACATTGAGATATCATGTTTCAGCAGTTAGAATGGTCATTAGCAAGACAGGAAACAACTTGTGTTGGAGGGGATATGGTTGGTGGGAATGTAAGTTGGTGCAGCCTCTTTGGAGAACAGTGTGGAGATGTCTCAAGAAATTAAAAATAGAACTTCCCTATGACCCTGCAATTTCACTTCTGGATATTTACCCCAAAGATACAGATGTCATGAAAAGAAGGGCCATCTGTACCCCAATGTGTATAGCAGCAATGGCCACGGTAGACAAACTATGGAAAGAACCAAGATGCCCTTCAACGGACGAATGGATAAGGAAGATGTGGTCCATATACACTATGTATGCATACCCAACTTTTTAGCAACATGGACGGGACTGGAAGAGATTATGCTGAGTGAAATCAGTCAAGCAGAGAGTGTCAATTATCATATGGTTCACTTATTTGTGGAGCATAACAAATAGCATGGAGGACATGGGGAGTTAGAGAGAAGGGAGTTGGGGAAATTGGAAGGGGAGGTGAACCATAAGAGACTATGGACTCTATAAAACAATCTGAGGGGTTTGAATTGGCGGGTGGGTGGGAGGTTGGGGTACACAGGTGGCCGGTATTATAGAGGGCACGGATTGCATGGAGCACTGGGTTTGGTGAAAAAATAATGAACAATGTTATGCTGAAAATAAAAAAAAAATAATAATAATACGCACTTGAGTCCAGAGTGTTGTTTGAAATTAAGGTTGGCACAGGGAATTTGTACTTTGCTTCTAATCTTCAGGGTTTGAGCAACCGTGAAGGGCAGAGTTTTCTTTTGGGTGGTAAGCATACTCATCTGGTGTGGCACCAGAGGCCCCATCCTGGAAAGCATGTGGTCCAGGGCCTTGGGGACAGAAATTTGCAAATGCAAACTAGGTTTATGGTGAGGGCGGAGGCGATCACAGGCCCAATCTGCAGGCCTGAGTGCACCTCATAGTGTACTGAAATTAAGGTGTCATGGAGGCAGTATCTCAGGCTTTTCTGTCTGGATTGTGTGTCTAGGGTGGTCGCAAAATGTAGGGGAGTCTTCATTGGGCCACGGGAAATTCTTCATCTCTGGGCATTCTGCCCAGCTCTCTAGAGTTTGGTGTCTCTGGGGAAAAGAAGACTGCTCTTTTCCGTCTCAGCAGATCCCCAAAAGAGGGATTTCAGAGACAGTTTCTGGGATTTTTCAGGGCCCCTGAACAATACGAATGAGGGTGAGGATTTGGCCCTAGGGACCTGGCAGGCCCGCCCTGTGTCATTTCTGTCCAGCTACCAAGGGGGTTTGTTTGAAAGCAGGCTCACTCTGAGGGTCATAATGCCCAGGGCAGCTCACATGAGTGGCCGTGGTCTCATGGGCCATGCAGCTGGTTCCCACTCTGAGGGTTGGAAACCCATCTCAACAGCCAGGATTCCTGCCATGGGGCAGGAGGAGTACTCTTGTGCTTCAGGTTCCCCCATAAGCAGGGATTTGAGCTACAGTCTAAAGGAGAGATGACTGAATATCCAGGTTGAGTATATGTGATGGCTTCTGGCCACAACAGGTCCCACCTGCAGGATATGGAGCAAACTGTCTGTGTGGCTGATTAGAGGTCGTGGCTCAGGATGTGTCAGACCAAGCCTGATTGCCCATGGTGGCCGATGATATTAGGGTACCGTCAGGGCCATGCCGCTGTATCCTCATATGGAGTTTCTGGGCAGAATCACCAGGCACTTCTTCTTTCTGTTGGGCAGGCAAATTCTGCATTTTGTTACCAGATTCCCTATCAAGAGGCCTTGGGGATGGATGGAATTGAGGATGGAATTGTAAACACAAGCTACGGTTAAATTCAGTGTGAAGCAGAAGGCAGTTCCCGTGTGCAGTGGCTGATTTGAGATATCCAGAACCTGAGTAAGGGCAGATGTCTGAAGTTAGCTCACACTGTAGTTTGTGACTATGATGACCGACTAATGGAGTGGGGGCGCAAGATGCCATGGAGGATTTCCCACACTGTGGCTTGTGGGATGCTCCAAACAGCAAGGTTTCCTTGTACTGGACAGGGGGAGTCTGGTTTGTTGGCTCCAGGATCCCCATAGTGAAAGTTTGGGTAGCAGAGATCTCTCACATGGATGCCTGGAAAGCACACCTCCATTGACCATTGCAGCTGAGGAACAAAGCAGGTTCCATTGGTGGCTCTGGGGTGAAATTCCAAGCAGCCTTGAGTTGACGTGGAGTTCCATGCTGTTGGATCATAATGATGGTTTGTATCCAGGGAAACGTTAGAATGTTTGAGTGGTAGGGGCCATGCAGGATTCTCATCCACTGAGTCTTGGACATATCTACCAAGAGCAATGTTTTTTACTGGGGACAGGAGGGGTTCTTTTGTGTGGCTCACAGACCATATGTTGGAATATAAGTTGGTTTCAGAAAAAAGGCCTCTGGGGACAGGCGCCTGAAAATATAAGCTATGGTATCAATGAAGTCTTATGGGCATGTCAGGTTCAGTCGTCTGACTCAGGGCCTTTGACGTGGATATCTGCCTGGAAATAGGTGCTCATGGTGTATCAGAATGCGCATTTGGGTCCAGAGTGTTCCTCAAAATTGAGGTGTGCTCAGGGGTTTTGCATATTGCTACTAAACTTCAGGGTTTGGGCAACAGTGAAGGGCAGAGTTTCCTTTGAGTACGTAGGCACAATCATCTGGTTTGGCTCCAGAGACCCCATCCTGGAGGGCTTCTGGTCCAGGGCTTTGGGAATTAGGGTTAATGTGAGGGCCAAGTTTATCACAGGCCTGACATTCAGGCCCTGAGGGCAGCTCATAGTGTACTGAAATTACACTATCATGGAGGCGGTAGTGCAGGCTTTTCTGTCAGGTATGTGTCCAGGACAGTCACAAAAGGTAGGGCTGGCTTCATGAGGCCATGGTAAATTCTTCATCGCTAGGGATTCTTCTCAGCTCCCAAGTGTTTTGTGTCTCTGGGAGAAAGGAAGACTGCTGTTTTCTGTCTCAGGGCACCCCCAAAAGAGGGATTAGAGACAGGTTCTTGGTCTGGTCGCCAGAAAACACGAACGATGGTGAGAATTTGGCCCTAGGGATCTGGAAGCCCCACTCTGCGGGCTCCTGGGCCAGGTTCCGAGGGGGTTTGTTTGAAAGCAGACTCCCACTGACGATCACAATGACTGTTTGTGCCCAGGGCGGCTCCCATGAATGGCCATGGTCTCATGGGCCATGCAGCTAGTTCCCACTCTGAGGGTTAGACACCCATCCCATCAGCCAGGTTTCCTGCCATCAGAAAGGAGGACTCATTATGTGCTTCAGGTTACACCATAGGCAGGGATTTGAGATTTGAGCTACGGTCTGGGGACAGATGCCTGAATACCCAGGTTGTGTAGAGATGATGGCTTCGGGCCATGGCAGGTCCAGCTGCAGGATATGGGGCCCACTCTCTGCGTGGCTGACTGGAGGTCGTGGCTCAGGCTGTGTCAGACAGAGTCTTAGTGCCCATGGCAGCCTATTTATTATGGTGCTGTCGAGGGTCATGCAGGTGGTTCCTCATGTGGGATTTCTGGTCAGACTCACCAGCCACTTCTTCTTTCTGTGGGGCATGCAGAATGCTGTGTTATGGCTCCAGAATTCCCTATCAAGAGGGCTTGGGGACCAGGAAGTTGAGGATGGAATTGTAAACACAAGCTATGGTTCAATTCAGTGACAAACAGAAGGCACTTCCAGTTTGCAGTGGCTGATTCGAGACATCTAGCTCCTGAATAAGGGCAGATGTCAGATGTTTGCTCACGCAGGAGATTGTGTCTATGATGACCAAGAAATGGAGCAATGGCATCAAGAAGCCATGGAGGATTTCCCACACTGGGGCTTGTGAGATGCTCCAAACAGCAAGGTCTCCTTCAACCGGACAGAGGAGTCTGGTTTGTTTGCTCCAGGGTCCCCAATATGGAAAGGTTGGGTAGCAGAGTACTCCCTCATGGATGACTGGAAAGCACACCTTCATTGACCATTGTAGTTGAGGAACATGGCAGGTTAGATCTGCTGGCCCTGGAGCCAAGTTCCAAGGGGGCTGAGTTGACATGGAGTTTCATGCTGTTGGATCACAATGCTGGTTTGTATCCAGGGAGACGTTAGAAAGTTGGGGTGGTCAGGGGACATGCAGGATTCTCCTACACTGAGTCTTGGACACAACTACCAAGAGCAAGGTATCTTTCTGGGAACAGCAGGGGTTCTGTTGTGCTTCTCAGGGACCACATGTTGGAATATAAGTTGGTATTAGAGAACAGGCCTCTCAGGACGGGCACCTGAAAACATAAGCTAGGGTCAATGAAGTCCTTGGTGTATGTCAGATTCAAACTTCTACTCAGGGCCTTTGACTTGAATGTCTGCCTGGAGACAAGTGCTCATTGTGTGTCATAATGTGCATTTGGTTCCAGAGCTTTCTTTGAATTTGCGGTGGGCTCAGGGGCTTTGTACTTTGCTCCTAATCTTCAGGGTTTGGGCAACAGTGAAAGGCAGAGTTTCCTTTGGGAGGGTAGTCACAGTCTTCTGGTGTGGCACCAGAGGCCCAAGTCTGGATGGCATGAGGGCAGGATTTTGGAGACAGAAATCTGCCAATGCGAACTAGGGTTAGGGTCAGGCCCGAGGTGATCACAGCCCTGATCTGTAGGATCTGAGGACAGCTTATTGTGTAGTGAAATTAAGGTATCATGGAGGCGGTGGGTAGACTTTTCTGTTTGGATTGTGTGTCCAGAACGGTGGCCAAATGTAGGGATGGCTTCATGGGGCCATGGAACATTCTTCATCTCTGGGGTTTCTGCCCAGCTCCCAAGAGTTTGTGTCTCTGGGGAAGGGAAGACTGCTGTTTTCCGTCTCAATGAATCCCCACTAAAGGGATTCCAGAGACAGTTTCTGGGTTTCAGCGCCAGAAAACACCACCAAGTGTGAAGATTTGCCTCTAGGCACCTGTAAGGCCCACTCTGCCGGCTCCTGGTCCAGCTACCATGGGGGTTTGTTGGAAAGCAGGCTCACGCTGAGGATCACAAAGCATGTTTGTGCCCAGGGCGGCTCCCATGTGTGGTCGTGGTCTCATGTCCATGCAGCTGGTTCCCACTCTGAGGGTGAAACACCCATCTCACCAGCCAGATTTCCTGCCATCAGGAAGGAGGTGTACCCTTGTTCTTCAGGTTCCCTCATAGGGTAGGATTTGAGCTAAGTGCTAGGCACAGATGCCTGAATATCCAGGTTGAGTAGAGATGACGGCTTTGGGCCACAACAAGTCCCATCTGTAGTATATGGGACCCACTGTATGGGTGGCTGACTAAAGGTCGTGGTGCAGGCTGTGTCAGACAGAGCCTTAGTTCCCATGGTGGCCTATGACATTAGGGTGTCGTCGAGGGCCCTGCAGGTGGATCTTCATGTGGGGTTACTGGGCAGACTTACCAGGCTATTCTTCTTTCTTGGGGCAGGCAGAATGCTGCGTTGTGGCTACAGAATTTCCTATCAAGAGTGTTTGTGGACCAGGAGCATGAGGATGGAATGGTAAACACACGCTAATGTTAAATTCAGTGCCAAGCGAAAAACAGTTCCAATGTGCAGTGGCTGATTGGAGATATCCAACACCTGAGTAAGGGCGGATGTCAGATGTTTGCTCACACTGGAGTTTTTGTCTATGATGACCAACAAATGGAGGGGTGGCGTCAAGAGGCAATGGAGTATTTACCACGCTAGGGCTTCTGAGATGATCCAAACAGCAAGGTTTCCTTCTACCAGACAGGGGGAGTCTGTTTTTTTTTCTCCAGGGTCCCCCATGAGGGAAATTTGTGTAGCAGAGCACTCCCTCATGGATGCCTGGAAAGCACACCTGCATTGACCATTGCAGCTGAGGAACATGGCAGGTTTGTTGTGGTGGCTATGGGGTGTAGTTCCAAGGCCTTGAGATGACATGGAGTCTCATGTAAATTGGGCACAATGCTGGTTTGTTACCAGGGAGATCTTAGAATGTGCTGGTGGCTAAGGGGCCATGCAGAGTTCATCTACCCTGACAGTTTGACACAGGTCCAAGAGCAAGTCTTTCTTCTGGGGACACGAGAGGTTCTTTTGTGGGGCTCAGGGACGACATGTTTTATCATAGGTTGGTATTCCAGAACAGGTCACTGAGGACAGGTGCCTGAAAACCTCATCTAGGGTTCCAATGAGGTCCTAGGGACATGTCAGTGTCAAACTTCTGACTCAGGACCATTGACATGGCTTCCTGCCTGGATGTAGGTGATGAGGGTGTATCAGACTGGGCATTGCATTCAGAGGGTTCACCAATATGCTGATTGGCTCAGGGGCCTTACAGGTTTCTCCTAATCTGGAGGGTTTGGGCAATTGTGACCGTCAGAGTTTCCATGGGGATGGCAGGCACAGTCCTCTGGTGTGGCTCCAGAGACACCATCCTGGAGGGCAGGTGAGCCATGGTTTTGGGAATGAAGTCTTCAAACACAAATTCCGGTTAGGGTTAGTGGCACGGTGATCACAGGCCCAATGCATAGACCTTGAGGGCAGCTTGTGAGGAATTGTTATTAGGGTGACTCAAAGGCGGTATCACAGGCTTTTCTATCTGAATTGTGTGTCCAGGATGGCCTCGGAATACAGGTGTGGTCTCATGGGTCCATGGGATATCATGACAGGTTTGCCCACTCTCTCCACTCTTATTCAACATAGTATTTGAAGTCCTAGCAACAGCAATCAGACAACAAGGAGAAATAAAATGTATCCAAATTGGCAATGAAGAAGTCAAACTCTCTCTTCACAGATGACATACTTTATATGGAAAACCCAAAAGACTCCACCCCAAAACTACTAGAACTCATACAGCACTTCAATAATGTGGGAGGATACAAAATCTTTGTACAAAAATCAGTGGTTTTCTTATCCTTTAACAATGAAAATACAGAAAGGGAAATTAGAGAATCAATTCCATTTACTACAGCTCCAAAACCATAAGATACCTGGGAATAATCCAAACCAAAGTGATAAGCAATCTATACTCAGGGAACTACAGAACACTCATGAAATAAATGGAAGAAAACCATAAAGATGGAAGACCATTCCATACTCGTGGATCAGAAGAATAAACAGTCTTTAAAAGTCTATACAACCTAGAGAAATCTATCCTTTTAATGCCATTCTGATCAAAATTCCTCCGGTATTTTTCAAAGAGCTGGAGCAAACAGAAGCCTAAAATTGGTGTGGAATCAGAGGAGATCCCGTATTGCTAAGGAAATGGCAAAAAGGAAAGAACAAAACTGGGTGCACCCTGTTGCCTGGTTTCAAGGGTTACTACAAAGCTGTGATCACCAAGACAGCAGGGGACTGGCATAAAAACAGGCCATTAGACCAGTGTAACAGAGTAGAGAGCTCAGATATGGACCATCAATCTATAGTCAAATAATTTTCAAGAAAGCAGGAAAAAATATACAAAGGAAAAAAAAGTCTTTTCAATAAATGCTGCTGAGAAAATTGGGACAGCTTTGTGTAGATGAATGAAACTCGACCATTCTCTGACACCATACACAAAGAGAAACTCGAAATGGATAAAAGATCTCAACCTGAGGCAGGAATCCATCAGAATCTTGGAGGAGAAAATAGGCAGAAACCTCTTCAACATTGGCCATAGCAACTTCTTTCAAAATGTGTCTCCAAAGGCAAAGGAAAAAAATGTGAAGATGAACGTTTGGGACTTCATAAAGATCAAAAGCTTCTACACAGCAAAGGAAACAGTCAACAAAACAATGAGGCAACCCACGGAATTCGAGTAGATATTTGCAAATGACAGTACTGACAAAACCTTGATATCCAGGATCTATAAAGAATTCCTGAAACTCAACACACACAACACAGATAATCCTATTAAAAAATGGGCAGAAGTTACAAAGAGACATTACTCCAATGAAGACATACAAATGGCTATCAGACACATTAAAAAATGTTTGTCATCACTAGCCATCTGGGAGATGCAAACTAAAACCACATTGACATATCACCTTACACCAGTTAGAATGGCCTTAGAAAGATAGGAATCAACATGTGTTGGAGAGGATGTGGAGAAAGGGGAACCCTCTTACACTGATGGTGGGAAAGCAAGTCGGTGCAGCCACTCTGGAGAACAGTGTGGAGATTACTCAAGAAATTAAAAATAGAACTTCCCTAAGACCCTGCAATTGCACTACTGGGTATTTACCCCCAAAGAAACAGATGGAGTGAAAAGAAGGGCCATCTCTACCCCCAAATTTATAGAAGCAATGTCCATGGTCGCCAAACAGTGGATAGAACCAAGATGCCCTTCAATGGATGATTGGATAAGGAATATGTGGTCCATATACACTACGGAGTATTAGGCCTCCATCAGAAAGGATGAATACCTAACATATGTAGCTACATGAATGGGACTGGAAGAGATTCTGCTGAGTGAAATAGGTTAAATAAGTCAAGCAGAGAGAATCAATTATCATAAGGTTCCACTTATGTGTGGAGCATAACAAATAGCATGGAGGACAAGGGGAGTTAGAGAGGAAAAGGGAGTTTGGGGAAATTGGAAGGGGAGGTGAACCATGAGAGACTATGGACTCTGAAAAACAATCTTAGGGTTTTGAAGTGGCGGGGGTGTGGGAGGTTGGGTACCAGGTGGTGGGCATTATAGAGAGCACAAATTGCATGGAGCACTGGGTGTGGTGAAAAAATAATAAGTACTGTTTTTCTGAAAATAAATCAATTGGAAAAGAAAAAAAAAAGCAAATGGGGGCATCACATTTCCTGATTTTAAGCTTTACTACAAAGCTATGATAACCAAGACAGCATGGTACTGGCAAAAAAAATAGACATATAGACCAGTGGAACAGAGTAGAGAGCCCTGATATGGACCCTCAACTCTATGGTCAAATAATATTAGACAAAACAGGAAAAAATATACAGTGGAAAAAAGACAGTCTCTTCCATAAATGGTGCAGAGAAAACTGGGCAACTATACGTAGAAGAATGAAACTGGACCATTGTCTTACACCGCACACAAAGATAAACTCAAAATGGATAAAAGACCTCAATGTGAGACAAAATCCATCAGAATCATAGAGGAGAATATAAGCAGTAATCTCTTCGATGTCAGCCACAGCAACTTCTTTCAAGATATGTCTCCAAAGGGAAAGGAAACAAAAGCCAAAATAAACTTCTGGGACTTCATCAAAATCTAAACCTTCTGCATAGCAAAGGAAACAGTCAACAAAACAAAGAGCAACCCAAGGATTGCGAGAAGATACTTGCAAATGACAGGACAGACAAATGGTTGATATCCAGGACCTATAAAGAACTCCTCAAACTCAACACACACAAAACAGACAATCATATTTTTAAAATGGGCAGAAGATATGAAGAGACACTTCTCCAATGAAGACATACAAATGGCTATCAGACACATGAAAAAAAAGGTTCATCATCATTAGCCATCAGACTGATGCACATTAAAACCGCATTGAGATACCACCTTACACCAGTTAGAACAGCCAAAATAAGCAAGACAGGAAACAACATGTGTTGGAGAGGATGTGGAGAAAGGGAAACCCTCTTACACTGTTGGTGGGGACGCAAGTTGGTGCAGCTACTTTGGAAAACAGTGTGGAGATTCCTTAAGAAATTAAAAACAGAGCTATCCTATGACCCTGCAATTGCACTACTGGGTATTTACCCCAAAGATACAGATGGAGTGAAACGAAGGGTCATCTGTACCCCAATGTTTATAGCAGCAATGGCCATGGTCAACAAACTGTGGAAAAAACGAAGATGAACTTCAAAAGACGAATGGATAAGGAAGATGTAGTCCATATACACAATGGAGTATTATGCCTCCATCAGAAAGGTTGAATACCCAAATTTTGCAGCAACATGGACAGGACTGGAAGAGATTATGCTTAGTGGAATAAGATAAGCAGACAGAGTCAGTTATCATATTGTTTTACTTAAGTGTGGAGCATAAACAATACCATGGAGGACAAGGGGAGATGGAGAGGAGAAGGGAGTTGAGGGAAACTGGAAGCGGAGGTGAAACATGAGAGACTATGGACTCTGTAAAAGAATCTGAGGTCTTTGCATGGGTTGGGTGGGAGTTTGGGGGAACCAAGTGGTGCTTATTAGAGATGGTATGGAGTGCATGGAACACTGGGAGTTGTACTAAAACATTGATTACGGTTACACTGAAAATAATTTAAAAAATTAAACAGTTGTATGCCAATATGCTAAGCAACCTTTGTGAAATGGATGCATTTTTAGAAAAGTATAATCCCAAAATTGAACCGGGAAGAAATTCACAACATAAATAGACTTTTACCCAGTAACAAGATTGAAGCAGTGTTCAAAAACCTCCCAATACACAAGAGCCCAGTACTTGATGGATTCACAGGAGAAATCTACCAGAATTTCATAGAAGAAATAACATGTCTTCTCCTGAAGCTCGTTCCAAAAATTAAGCAGAAAGAAAACTTCCAGACCCTTTTTATGAAGGCAGCATTACCCTGCTCCACAAACCAGGCAAAGACCTCACCAAAAGGAGAATTTCAGACCAATATCACTGATGAATATGGATACTAAGATTCTCAACAAGATCCTAGCTCACAGGATCCAACAGTACATTCAAAAGATGATCCACCATGACCAGGTGGGATCTATCCCTGGGTTGCAAGGATGGTTCAGCATTCACAAATCAATCAATGTCATAGAACAAATTATGAAGCGTAGAGAGGAGAACCACATGGTCCTCTCCATTGAAGAAGAAAAAGCATTATACAAAATCCAGCATCCGGTCCTGATTAAAATGCTTCAAATTATAGGGATAGAGGGAACATTAGTCAACTTCATAAAATGTTTGTATGAAAAACCCACAGTGAATATTATCCTCGATGGGTAATAGCTGACAGGCTTCCCTTTGAGATCAGGAACATGACAAGGATGCCCACTCTCACCACTCTTGTTCTACAAACTATTTGAAATCCTAGCAACAGCAATCAGACAACAATGAGAAATAAAAGGTATCCAAATTGGTAATGAAGAAGTCAAACACTCTCTCCTCACAGATGGCATAATTTATATGGAAAACTCAAAACACCCCACCTCCAAACTACCAGAACTCATACAGCAACTCAATAATGTGGCAGGATACAAAATCATTGTACAGAAATCAGTGGCCTTCTTCTACATTATCAATGAAAATACAGAAAGGGACATTAGAGAATCAATTCCATTTACTACAGCACTGAAACCATAAGATACCTGGGAATAAACCATACCAAAGAAGTAAAGGATTTTTTTTGAGGAACTACAGAACACTCATGAAAAAAATTGAAGAAAACAAAAAAGACAGAAGACCATTCCATGCTCAAGGATCAGAAGAATAAACATTGGTAAAATGGATAAAAGACCTCAACGTAAGACAGGAATCCATCAGAACCCTAGAGGAGAACATTGGCAGTAATCTCTTCTATATCAGCCACAGCAACTTCTTTCAAGATATGTCTCCAAAGGCAAAGGAAACAAAAGCCAAAATAAACTTTTGGGACTTCATCAAAATCAAAAGCTTCTGCACAGCAAAGGAAAAAGTCAAAAAAACAAAGATGCAACCCATGGAATGTGATAAGATATTTTCAAATGACAGTACAGACAAAAGGTTGATATCCAGGATCTATAATGAACTCCTCAAACTCAACACATAGGAAATAGGCAAACATATCAAAAAATGGGCAGAAGATATGAACAGACAATTCTCTAATGAAGACATACAAATGGCAATCAGACACATGAAAAAATGTACATCATCACTAGCCCTCAGGGTGATTCAAAATAAAACCACAGTGAGATATCACCTTACACCAGTTAGAATTGCCAAAGTTAACAAAATAAGAAACAACCTGTGTTGGAGAGGATGTGGAGAAAGGGGAACCCTTTTACACTGTTGGTGGGATTGCAAGTTGATGCAGCCTCTTTGGAGAACAGTGTGGAGATTCCTCAAGAAATTAAAAACAGAACTTCCCTATGACCCTGCAATTGCACTCCTGGGTATTTACCCCAAAGATACAGATGTCGTGAAAAGAAGGGCCATCTGTACCCTAATGTTTATAGCAGCAATGGCCATGGTCGCCAAACTATGAAAGAATCAAGATGCCCTTCAACGGACGAATGGATAAGGAAGACGTGGTCCATATACACTATGGAGTATTATGCCTCCATCAGAAAGGATGAATACCCAACTTTTGTAGCAGCATGGACGGGACTGGAAGAGATTATGCTGAATGAAGAAAGGCAGAGAGAATCAATTATCTTATGGTTTCACTTATTTGTGGAGCATAACAAATATCATGGAGAACAAGGGGTCTTAGAGAGGAGAAGGGAGTTTGGGGGAATTGGAAGGGGAGGTGAATCATGAGAGACTATGGACTCTGAAAAACAACCTAGGGGTTTGAAGTGGCGGGGGGGTGGGATCTTGGGGTACCAGGTGGTGGGTATTATAGAGGGCACAGATTGCATGGAGCACTGGGTTGGTGAAAAAAATAATGAATACTGTTTTTCTGAAAATAAAGAAATTAATTTAATTAAAAAAAAAACATTGTTAAAATGTTATACTGGAGACAAGATGGCGGAGAAGTAGGAGGAGGCTCCCTTTCAACCTGGACCCTACTTCTATTGAACTCCACTCACCGACAAAATCAGCCTGAGACCCGAATTATACACATCTGGATCTCTACCAGAGCAGAAAACACCAGTGGGCAGGTAAAGCAGAGTGGGAAAGTTGGACTGATATCGGAAGATAAACCAAAGTGGGAGGGTGCTACCAGAGGTGACCCACTGGAAAGTAATATACCAATACGAGAGTGCCCTGCGTCTGGGGACCAGCATTATCTCAGAAGTATGGTAGAAAGCACTCAAGAAGAGCAAGGGATCACTGGGAAGAAATTGCAGGAATCGGGGTGTTAGGGTCAGGGGCTTAAGTCCCCAGACCCAGGACAACCACCCCTGGTGCAGAGCCAGAAAGAGTGCGGCAGAGAAACCAGGTCTTGGTCCCTGAACCACCAGCAAGCTCGCCTGAGAGCATGTGGCGCCCAGCTCCCATGAGGGCCTGGGAGCCTCGCCAGCCAACAGAAGCACAGCTTTTTTGCAGTCCCCATGCAAGTGCCCTGCCATGCCATCAGAGTCCGAGTCGTGCCCTGCGCCCTCCAGAGAGAGAGGTGGCACAGGCACCAGCCTGGTGCTCTCGGACCTGGAAATACCAGGCACTCCCAGCTTGTGCCAGTGGGAAAATCTCAGTGTGCGATTGCTGCTTGGAACTTCTCTGGCAGTCTGGAGCTGCCCAGACAGCGGCCACTGCTGTGGTTTTGGTACAAGCAAAAAATCTTGAGTCCCCAGGGACTGCAACTGGGAACCTGCTCTGCCAGTGTTGAAGGGGGATTTTATTTGGGCTCTTCGGACAGATTGAGGCTTCTCTCTGAGACGGAGGACAGGGTACAGTTTGCTTTCCTCTAAACCTACAAAAACCATCAAAAGCCCTCAAGGCAAGAGAGAAAAACAAAAGTGAACAAATATAAAAACCTCCAGAGAACAAAAGCCTGAAAAAAACAGTTTCCTAAGAGCACACCCCCTTGAGGGGGGTGGGAGGACTTAACTCAGAGAACATCATTGACTGAAATCCCACGTGGCAGGCCCCTCCCCCAGAAAACCAACCGGGAAAGGAAAAAAAAAAGATAACAAGAGAGCAACCACCACTACTTCATAGGACAATTTTTATTATTAATTTGTTCCCACTATCCTGGCTCATTTTATTAAAGATAATTTTTTATTATTATATAGAAAATTTTTTAACCTATTTACCGTCACAGTGAGATGTCCAGTACATCAAATTCCATAATAACCTTCTAACCTGAACTTTTTGATACATACACCTGTGTTTTCCTTTTGCATTTCTGTTTTTTAAATTTATTTTTTTAATTTTAGTTTAGTTTAGTCTAGTTTATTCCTTTTTTTAATTTTTATTTTCTAATATTCATATAGAATTAAACTTCAAGGTAATCCCCTTTCCCCAATCAAAGCCACCCCTATAGGTAAAACAATTCCTAATCCCCATTTATCTTAGGAAAGTGGAGTCTTTAACAAATACATCAAAATACATCCGGAAAAAAAAAAACAAAAAAACAAAAAACAAAAAACCTTCCTCACCCACACTGAGAATTTACAACCACTCTACAATCTTTTTCTTCCACCAGTATTTCTGTGTTGTTTTTTATTTATATATTTGACAGAGAGAGATCACAAGAAGGCAGAGAGGCAGGCAGAGAGAGAGAGAGAGAGGAAGCAGGCTCCAGCTGAGCAGAGAGCCCAATGTGGGACTCGATCCCAGGACCCTGAGATCATGACCTGAGCCGAAGGCAGCGGCTTAACCCACTGAGCCACCCAGGCGCCCCTATTTCTGTGTTTTTGTGTTTGTCCTGATAGTATATAAATCTTAAACTCGGGGGTTCTTTCTGATGAGGTTATTCCTTTATTTGCATTTATATATATATATATATATATATATATATATATATATATATATATATATATAATTTTCTCTTCTCATATACTTTTATCCGTCTTTTTGTTTGTTTGTTTTTGTTTGTAAACTTCATAAATCTTACCTTGGAACCCATTTGGGCTGAACCTTCTCTTTTATCTCACCTTTCATTCTTGTCTCTCTCCCTCTCTCTTTTTTTCTTTTCCTTTTCTTTTTCCTCTCATGTGGGTGGGTAACTCTGATTGATCAGAAGCGTTCCAGGGTGCACCTTGACTGCACCACTGTAGATACATCCAGCTACACCCATTCAGCCATCTCTCACCAAAATGACTAGGAGGAGGAATGCCCAAAAGAAGAAAAATACAAAAAATGGACCTTCTGCAACAGAGCTAATGGCTATCAACATATACAATGTGTCAGAAAGAGAATTCAGGCTAACAATTATCCAAGCAATAGCTAGGTTGGAGAAAGCCATGAGTGACCAAAAGGAAATGATTAGAGCCGAACTTAAAACGAACAGAGATCACGTTTTCAATATTAGGGAAGAGCTGAAAACTAACAGGGATGAGCTTCACAATGCTCTCAATGAGTTCCACTCTAATCTAAATTCTGTGAAAGCTAGAGTAACTGAGACAGAAGATAGAATTAGTGATCTGGAGAATGAAAAGATAGAGAAAAAGTATCAGGAGGAAGCCTTAAACAAACAGCTTAGAGCCATGAAAACAGAATCACAGAAATAAATGATGCCATGAAATGTTCCAACGTCAGAATTATTAGAATCCTTGAAGGAGAGGAGAAAGAAAGAAGTCTAGAAGATATAGTGGAACAAGTTCTTCATGAAAATTTTCTGAATCTCGTGAATGGAACCAGCATTCCTGTACTAGAGGCCGAACGGTTTCCCCCCAAGATTACAGATTCTCAAAAGTCCTCCAGACACCTAGTAGTAAGAATGAAGAAATATAATTGTAGGCAGAACCTCTTGAAAGTAGCTAGGACAAAGAAGATCCTTACGTACAGAGGAAAGCCCATCAGAATAATGTCAGACCTCTAAACAGACACCTGGCAAGCCAGAGAGAGCTGGCAAGATATATTCAGGGCATTGAATGAGAAGAACATGCAGCCAAGAATACTTTATCCAGCAAGACTGACATTCAAAATGGATGGAGAGATAAAGAGTTTCCAAGACCGGCAAGATTTAAAAGACTATGATACCACCAAGCCGACACTGCTGGAAATATTAATGGGGGTTCTATGAAAGAGTAAAAATCCTAAGAATAGCATGGAAGAGAAATATAAAGACAATCTACAGAAAGACTTCAAAGGTAACTCGATGTCAATAAAAATGTATCGATCAATAATCAATCTCAATGCGAATGGCCTAAATGCGCCCATAAAACAGCACAGGGTTGCAGATTGGATAAAACGACAGAACCCATCCATATGTTCTCTACAAGAGACCCATTTTGAACCTAAAGATACACCCAGACTGAAAGTGAAGGGACGAAGAAGCATCTTTCATGCCAATGGGCCTCAAAAGAAGGCCGGGGTAGCGTTTCTCATATAAGATAAATTAGATTTTAAACTAAAGGCTGTAGTCAGAGATACAGAAGGACACTACATAATTCTTAAAGGGACAATCCACCAAGATGATCTAAAAATTGTAAATATCTATGCCTCCAATGAGGGAGCATTCAATTACATAAGAAAACTGTTAATCAAGAAAAAGGGTCATATTGATATGAATACACTAATCATAGGAGATCTTAACATGCCTTTCTCAGAAATAGATCATTGAAGCAGAAAATCAATAAAGAAACAAGAGCATTGAATGACACACTGGACCAGATGGACCTTATAGATATATACAGAACATTCCACCCTAAAACAACAAAATACTCATTCTTCTCAAGTCCACATGGAGCCTTCTCAAGAATAGACCACATACTGAGTCACAAAACAGGACTCAACTGATACCAAAAGACTGAGATTATTCCTTGCACATCCTTAGATCATAATGCTTTGAAACTGGAGCTCAATCACAAGGAAAAGTTCAGAAGGAACTCAAACACCTGGAAGCTAAAGACCACCTTGCTTAAGAATGCTTGGATCAACCAGGAGATCAAAGAAGAACTGAAACAAATGGAAACCAATGAGAATAAAGACACTTCGATCCAAACCCTATGGAATACAGCAAAGGCAGTCCTAAGGGGGTAATACATAGCCATCCAGGCATCCCTCAAACAAACAAACAAACAAACAAAAAAAAAAACTGAAAAATCCAGAGCACAGCAGCTGTCTTTACACCTTAAAGAACTGGAGAATCAACAACAAAACAAACCAACTCCACACACAAGAAGGGAAATAATCAAGATTAGAGCTGAGATCAATGAGGTAGAAACCAGAGATACAGTAGAACATATCAGTGAAACTAGAAGCTGGTTTTTTGAAAGAATCAATAAGATCGATAAACCATTGGCCACACTAATCCAAAAGAAAAGAGAGAAAGCTCAAATTCATAAAATAATGAATGAAAAGGGAGAGATTAAAACGAACACCAAGGAAATAGAAACAACTATCAGAAGTTATCAACAGTTATATTCCAATAAGCTAAGCAACCTAGATTAAATGGATGCATTCCTGGAAAACTATAAACTCCTAAAATTGAACCAGGAAGAAATTGACAATCTGAAGACCAATATCTAGTAATGAGGTTGAAGCGGTGATCAAAAACCTCCCAAAAAACAAAAACCCAGGCCCTGATGGATTCATTTGGGAATTCTATAAAACATTCAAAGAAGAAATAACACCTATTCTCCTTAAACTGTTTCAAAAAACTGAAGCAGAGAGAGGTCGACAAGATGGCAGTGAAGTAGGAGGAGATGGCTTTTCAACCTGTACCCCAAAGTGAGCTGATTACCTACCAAAGAACTCCAATCACCCATGAAATCACCCTGAGATCAGTATTATACACGTTTGGATCTCTACAGGGGCAGAAGACACCAGTGGGCAGGTAACACAGAGTGGGAATGGGGGACTGATATCAGAAGATAAACAAAAGGGGGAGGGAGCCACCAGAGGCGACCAGTTGGAAAGTAATACCCCAATAGGAGCGAGAGTGCCCTGCATCTGGGGACCAGCATTAACTTGGAGACTGGTGGAAAGCACTCCAAAATAGCTAAGAATCTCGGGGGGGGGGGGGATTGTGGGAATCGGGATGGCTAGAAACAGGGGCTTAAGTCCCTGGTCCTAGGACAGCCTCCCCTGGTGCTGAGCCAGAGAGAGTGCAGCCAAGAAACCAGGTCTTGGTCCCTAAGCTACCAGCACACCTGAGAATGCATGGGTTCTGGCTCCTGTGAGGGGATGGGAGCCACGCTGGATGGCAGAATGCATGAGCCCTGCTATAAAGCCTGACATACTCCCCTGAGAGAGGTATAAAGGCCCAGCCAGTGCCCTTTCATATGCGCCATTGTTTCAGAGCCTGCATCAAATTCTCCCCTGAGAGAGGTGCTGGAAGGCCCAACCTGGTGCTCTCGGATCTGCACCTTGTTCTCAGAGCCTGAGACCTGCGCGTGAACCTCAGCCTCCCCTGAAATTGGTGCATGCAAGCCGGGCGCTCTTAGACCCAGAAAGACCAGGCACTCCCAGCCCGGGCCAGCAGGAATATCTCAGTGTGTGACTGCTGCTTGGAACCTCTCTGGAGGTCTGGAGCTTCCCAGACAGCCGCCACTTCCTTGGCTTTGGGTACCCCAGGGACAGCGACTTGAAACCTGCTCTGCCAGTGGCCCATGGGGAACTTATTTAGACACTGCAGCCAGACCGAGGCTTCTCTCTGAGAGAGAGATCAGGGTGTGGCTTATTTTCCTCTAAAACTACAAAAACCATCAAAAGCAGTCAAAGTGAGAAAAAAAAGTGAATAAACATAAAAACCTCCAGAGAACAAAAGTCTGAAAAAAAAAAAAAAACAGTTTCCTCAGAGCCCACCACCTTGAGGGGGGCAGGAGAACTTAATGCAGGGAACATCGCTGACTGAAAACCCACGTGGCAGGCCCCTCACCCAGAAAACAAATGAAGAAAGAAAAAAAAAGAGAGAAAAAAAATAAAAAAGGACTACAAGAGAACAACCACTACTTCATAGGAAAAGTTTTCTTTTTCATTCATTCCCACTATTCTGGTATATATATATATATGTAATTTTATTAACCTATTTACCATCACAGCGAGCTGTCCAGTACATCAAATTCCATAATAACTTTCTAACCTGAACTTTTTGATACATACACCTATGTTTTCATTTGCATTTCTATTTTTTTATTCCTACATTTTTTATGTTTTAGTTTAGTTTGGTTTTTTTCCTTTTTATTTTTATCTTCTATTATTCGTATAGAGTTAAACTTCAAAGTAGTCCCCTTTCCCCAATCAATAATACCCCTATAGGTAACTAATTTTTAATACCCCTTTATCTTAGGAAAATTGAGTCCTTTAACAAAGATATCAAGATACATCCAGGAAGAATTAAAACAAACTTCCTCGCACACACTGAGAATTTATAACCACTCTCCAATCTTTATCTTCCACCAGTGTTTCTGTGTTTTTGTGTTTGTCCTGATAGTATATAAATCTTACACGTGGGGTTCTTTTTGACGAGGTTCTTCCTTTTTTTGTATATATATATATATATATATATATATATATATATATATTCTTTTTTTTTCTCTTGTCATATACCTTTATCAGTCTTTTTGTTTGTCTAATTCATAAATCTTACCTTGGGGCCCATTTGGGCTGAACTTTCTCTTTAATCTTCCCTTTCTTTCCTGTCTCTCTATCTCTTTTTTTGTTTTTTTTTTCTTTCTCTTTTCTTTTGTCTCTCATTTGGGTGGGGAATCCTGATTGTTCAGAAGTGTTCCAGGGTGCACCTTGACTGCACCATGGTTGATACATCCAGCTACATCTGTTCAGTCATCTCTCACCAAAAAGACTAGGAGGAGGAATGACCAACAGAAGAAAAATACAGGGGATGGACCTTCTGCACTAGAGCTAATGGCTATCAACATAGACAATATGTTGGAAAGAGAATTCAGGTTAACAATAATCCAGGCAATAGCTAGTTTGGAGAAAGGCATGGATGACCAAACATAATTGATTAGGGCCAAGCTGAAAGCGATGAGACATGATGTTCACAATGTTAGGGCGGAGCTTAAAGCTACCAGGGATGAGGTCCACAATGCTCTCAATGAGTTCCAATCTAATCTAAACTCTCTCAAAGCTAGGGTAACTGAGACAGAAGATAGAATTAGTGATCTGGAGGACAAACAGATAGAGAGAAATGATCAGGAGGAGGCCTGGAACAAACATCTTAGAAATCACGAAAACAGAATCAGGGAAATAAATGATGCCATGAAACGTCCCAACCTCAGAATTACTGGAATCCCTGAAGGGGAGAAGAAAGAAAGATCTAGAAGATATAGTGGAACAAGTCCTTCAAGAAGATACTTCCAATCTCGCGAATGGAACCAGAATTCATGTACTGGAGGCTAAACGGTCTCCACCCAAGATTATACATTCCAAAAAAAAAAAAAACACGACACCTGATAGTCAAATTGAGGAATTATAATTGTAGGTATAATCTCATGAAAGCTACTAGGGCAAAGAGGCTCCTTACTTACATAGGAAAGCCCATCAATATAACATCAGACCTGTCCACAGAAGCCTGGCAAGACAGAAAAGGCTGGCAAGATATATTCAGGGCACTAAATGAGAAGAACATGCAGCCAAGAATACTTTATCCATCAAGACTGACATTCAGAATGGATGGAGATATAAATAGTTTCCAAGACCGGCAAGACTTAAAAGACTATGCTACCACCAAGCCGACACTGCAGGAAATATTAAGGGGGGTTCTATAAAAGACTAAAAATTCTAAGAATAGCATGGAAGAGAAATATAGAGACAATCTACAGAAAGAAAGACTTCAAAGGTAACTCGATGTCAATAAAAACGTATCTATCAATAATCAATCTCAATGTGAATGGCCTAAATGCGCCCAAAAAAACAGTACAGAGGTGCAGATTGGATAAAACGACAGAACCCATCCATATTTTCTCTACAAGAGACCCATTTTGAACCTAAAGATACACCCAGACTGAAAGTGAAGGGACAGAGAAGCATCTTTCATGTCAATGGGCCTCAAAAGAAGGCCGGGGTAGCAATTCTCATATCAGATAAATTAGATTTTAAACTAAAGGCTGTAGTCAGAGATACAGAAGGACACTACATAATTCTTAAAGGGACAATCCACCAAGATGATCTAACAATTGTAAATAACTATGCCTCCAATATGGGAGCATCCAATTACAAAAGAAAACGTTAATCAAGATAAAGAGTCATATTGATATGAATACACTAATCATAGGAGATCTTAACATGCCTCTCTCAGAAATAGACAGATCATTGAAGCAGAAAATCAATAAAGAAACAAGAGCATTGAATGACACATTGGAACAGATGGATCTCATAGATATATTCAGAACATTCCACCCTAAAACAAAAGAATACTCATTCTTCTCAAGAGCACAGGGAACCTTCTCAAGAATAGACCACATGCTGGGTCATAAATCAGGACTAAACTGATATCAAAAGACTGAGATTTTTCCCTGCATATTCTCAGATCATAATGCTCTGAAACTGGAGCTTAATCACAAAGAAAAGTACAGAAGGAACTCAAACACCTGGAAGCTAAAGACCACCTTGCTTAAGAATGCTTGTATCAACCAGAAGATTAAAGAAGAACTGAAACAAATGGAAACCAATGAGAATAAAGACACTTCGATCCAAACCCTATGGGATACAGCAAAGGCGGTTCTAAGGGGGAAATACATAGACATCCAAGCCTCCCTCAAAAGTTTGAAAAATCCAGAATACACCAGATGTCTCTACACCTTAAACAACTGGAGAATCAACAAAAAAATCAAACCAACTTTACACATAAGAAGAGAAATCATCAAGATTAGAGCTGAGATCAATGAGGTAGAAACCAAAGATACAGTAGAACGTATCAATGAAACTAGAAGTTGGTTTTTTTGAAAGAATCAAGAAGATCAATAAGGCACTGGCCACACTAATCCAAAAGAAAAGAGAGAAAGCCCAAATTCACAAAATTATAAATGAAAACGGAGAGATCACAACTAACAACGAGGAACTAGAAACAACCATCAGAAGTTATTATCAATAGTTATATGCCAATAAGCTTAGCAACCTTGATGAAATGGATGCATTCTTGGAAAACTATAAACTTCCAAAATTGAACCAGGAAGAGATCGACAACCTGAATCGTCCAATATCTAGTAATGAGATACAAGCAGTGATCAAAAACCTCCCAAGAAACAAGAGCCCAAGACCTGATGGATTGCTTGGGGAATTCTACCAGACTTTCAAAGAAGAAATAACATCTATTCTCCTGAAGCTGTTTCAAAAAATTGAATCAGAAGGAAAACTTACAGACTCTTTCTATGAAGCTAGAATTACCCTGATCCCCAAACCAGGCAAAGACCCTACCAAAATGGATAATTTCAGACCAATATCACTGATGAATATGGATGCTAAGATTCTCAACAAGACCTTTGCAAACAGGGTCAAACAGCACATTAAAAAGATTATCTACCATGACCAGGTGGGATTCATTCCTGGGCTACAAGGATGGTTCAACATTCATAAATCAATCAATGTCATTGAAAAAATTAATATGAGAAGAGAGAAGAACCACATGGTCCTCTCAATCAATGCAGAAAAAGCACTTGAAAAAATCCAGCATCCATTTGTGATTAAAACGCTGCAAAGTATAGGGATAGAGGGAACATTCCTGAACTTTATCATATCTATCTATGAAAGACCCACAGCAAATATCATCCTCAATGGGAAAAAGCTTGCAGACTTCCCGTTGAGATCAGGATCACGACAAGGATGCCCACTCTCACCAGTCTTGTTCAACATAGTATTAGAAGTCCTAGCAACAGCAATCAGACAACGAAGAAATACAAAAGGTATCCAAATTGGCACTGAAGAAGTCAAACTCTCTCTCTTTGCAGATGACATGATTATTTATATTGAAAACCCAAAAGACTTCACCCCCAAACTACTAGAACTCATACAGCAATTCAGCAATGTGGCAGGATACAAAGTCAATGTATCCTGTATCCACAGAAATCAGTGGCTTTTTTATGCACTAATAATGAAAATACAGAAAGGGAAATCAGAGAATCATTCCATTTACTATAGCAATAAGAACCATAAGATACCTGGGAATAATCCTAAACAAAGAGATAAATGTTCTGTACTCAAGGAACTACAGAATTCTCATGAAAGAAATTGAAGAAGAACCTGAAAGATGATAGACCATTCCATGCTCTTGGATCGGAAGAATAAACATTGTTACAATGTCGATAATGCCTGGAGCAATCTATACTTTTAATGCTATTCCAATCAAAATTACACCAGTATTATTCAAAGAGCTGGAGCAAATAATCCAAAAATTTGTATGGAATCAGAAGAGATCCCAAATCACTAAGGAAATTTTGAAAAACAAAAATAAAATGGGGGGCATGACAATACCTGATTTCAAGCTTTACTACAAAGCTGTGATCACCAAGACAGCATGGAACTCACATAAAAACAGACACACAGACCAGTGTAAGAGAGTAGAGAGCCCAGATATGGACCCTCAACTATATGGTAAAATAATCTTCGACAAAACATAAAAAAATATACAGTGGGAAAAAGTCAGTCTCTTCAATAAATGGTGCTGGGAACAATAGGCAGCTATATGTATAAAAATGAAACTCGACCATTCCCTTACACCGTACAAAAAGATAAACTCAAAATGGATAAAAGATTTCAATGTGAGGCAGGAATACATTAGAATCCTAGAGAAGAACATAGGCAGAAATCTCTTTGAGATCAGCCACAGCAACTTCTTTCAAGATATGTCTCCAAAGGCAAGGGAAACAAAAGTTAAAATGAACTTTTCGGGCTTCATCAAAATCAAAAGCTTCTGCACAGCAAAGGAAACAGTCAAGAAAACAAAGAGGTAACCCACGGAATGGGAGAAGATATTTGCACATGACAGTACAGTCAAAAGGTTGATATCCAGGATCTATAAAGAACTCCTCAAACTCAACACACACAAAACAGACAATCATATCAAAAAATGGGCAGAAGATATGACAAGACACTTCTCCAATGAAGACGTACAAATGGCTATCAGACACATGAAAAATGTTCATTATCACTAGCAAATTAATACCACATTGAGATATCACCTTACACCAGTTAGAATGGCCAAAATTAGCAAGACAGGAAACAATATGTGTTGGAGGGGATGTGGAGGAATGTGAACCCTCTTCCACTGTTGGTTGGAATGCAAGTTGGTGCAGCCTCTTTGGAGAACAGTGTGGTGATTTCTCAAGAAATAAAAAAATAGAACTTCTCTATGACCCTGCAATTGCACTCCTGGGTATTTACCCCAAAGATACAGATGTTGTGAAAAGAAGGGCCATCTGTACCCCAATGATTATAGCAGCAATGGCCACGGTCACCAAACTGTGGATAGAACCAAGATGCCCTTCAATGGACGAATGGATAAGGAAGATGTGGTCCATATACACTATGGAGTATTATGCCTTCATCAGAAAAGACGAATACCAAAGTTTGGTAGCAACATGGATGTGACTGGAAGAGATAATGCTGAGTGAAATAAATGAAGTAGAGAGAGTCATTTATCATATGGTTTCACTTATTTGTGGAGCATTACAAATAGCATGGAAGACATGGGGAGATAGAAAAAGGGAGTTGAGGGAAATTGGAAGGGGAGGTGAACCATGAGAGACTATGGACTCTGAAAAATTCTGAGGGGTTTGAAGTGGCAGGGGGTGGGACGTTGGGGTACCAGGTGGAAGGTTATTGTAGAGGGCATGGATTGCATGGAGCACTGGGTGTGGTGAAAAATTTAATAAATACTGTTATGCTGAAAATAAATAAATTAATTAAAAACTGAGGGTTTTGAAGGGGCGGGGGTTGGGAGGTTGGGGTACCAGGTGGTGGGTATAATAAAGGGCATGGATTGCATAAAGCGCTGGGTGTGGTACAAAAACAATGAATACTGTTATGCTGAAAATAAATTAATAAAATTAAAAAAAAACATCTTGTGGGAAAAAATATCTATACTGCCTAGTGCAATCGATCCTTTTAATGCCATTTGGATGAAAATTCCACCGGTATCATTCAAAGACCTGGAGCAAACACATGCCTAAAATTTGTGTGGAATCAGAAAAGTTCCCGTATTGCTAAGAAATGCCAAAAGAAAAATAAAACTGGGAGCATAATGTTGCCTGATTTCAAGGGTTACTATGATGATGTGATCATCAAGGCAGCATGGGGCTGGCATAAAAACAGACACATAGACCACTAGAACGGTGTAGAGAGTTCAGATAGGGATCATCAGCACTATGGTCAAATAGTCTTCAAGAAATCAGGAAAAAAATATACAGTGGAAAAATGACAGTCTCTTCAATAAATGGTGTTTGGAAAGCTGGGCAGCTATATGTAGAAGAATGAAAGTCGACCATCCTCTTACACCATACACAAAGATAAACTCATAATGGATAAAAGACTTCAATGTGAGACAGGAATCCATCAGAATCCTAGAGGAGAACATAGACATTAACCTCTTCAACACTGGCCATAACAACTTCTTTCAAGGTATGTCTCAAAGACAAAGAAAACAGAAGTGAAGAAGTACTTTTGGGACTTCATCAGGATAAAATATTTCTGCACAGCAAAGGAAACTGTCAATAAAACAAAGAGGCAACCCACAGATTGCGAGAAGATATTTGCAAATGACAGTACAGACAAAAGGTTGATATCTAGGATCTATAAAGAACTCCTCAAACTCAACACACATAAAACAGAAAATCATATAAAAAATTGGACAGAAAATAGGAACAGACACCACTCCAATGAAGACATAGAAATGGCTATCAGACACATGAAAAAATGTTCATCATCACTAGCCAACAGGGAAATGCAAATTAAAACCACATTGAGATAGAACCTTACACCAGATAGAATGGCCAAAATTAGCAAGACAGGAAAGATGTCTTGGGGAGGATGTGGGGAAAGGGGAAACCTCTTACACTGCTGTCCGGAATACAAGTTGGTACATGCACTTTGGAGAAAAGAATGGAGATTCCTCAAGAAATTAAAAACAGAGCTTCCGTATGACCTTGCAATTACACTACTTGGTATTTACCACAAAGATACAGATGTAGTGAAAAGAAGGGCCATCTGTACCCCAATATTTAGAACAGCAATAGCCATGGTCGCCAAACTGTGGATAGAACCAAGATGCTCTTCAAAGGACAAAAGGATAAGGAAGATGTGGGCCATATACACTATGGAGTATTATGCCTCCATCAGAAGGAATGAATACCCTACTTTTGTAGCAACATGGACGGGACTAGAAGAGATTCTACTGCGTGAAATAAGTCAAGCAGAGAGTGTCAATTATCATATGGTTTCACCTATGTGTGGAGCACAACAAATAGCATGGAGGACAAGGGGAGATGGATAGGAGAAGGGAGTGGAGGGAAATTGGAAGGGGGGTTGAACCATGAGAGACTATGGACTCTGAAAATGAATTGGAGGGATTTAAGGGGCAGAGGGTTGGGGGGTTGTGGGAAACAAATGGTGAGTATTATAGAGGGCATGGATTGAATGGAGCACTGGATGTGGTTCTAAAACAATGAATAGGGTTACACTGAAAAGAGATTTAAAAAATAAACAGTTGTATGCCAATAAGCTAGGCCCCCTGGGTGAAATGGATGTATTCCCAGAAAACTATACAATCCCAAAATTGAACCAGGAAGACAGTCACAACTTGCATAGACCGTTAACCAGTAACGGTATTGAAGTCATGACCAAAAACCTCACAAAAGTTCCATCCACGTCCTCTGTTGATGGACATCTAGGTTCTTTCCATAGTTTGGCTATTGTGGACAGTGCTCCTAAAAACATTCTGCTGCATGGTCCCCTTCGGATCACTACATTTGTATCTTTTGGGCAAATACCCAGTAGTGCAATTGCTGGGTCATAGGGTAGTTCTATTTTCAACATTTTGAGGAACTTCCATGCTGTTTTCCAGAGTGGTTTCACCCGCTTGAATTCCCACCAACAGTGGAGGAGGGCTCCCCTTTCTATGCATCCTCGCCAGCATCTGTCATTTCCTGACTTGTTAATTTTAGCCATTCTGACTAGTGTGAGGTGATATCGCATCGTGGCTTTAATTTTTATATCCCTGATGCCGAGTGATATGGAGCACTTTTTCATGTGTCTGTTGGCCATCTGGATGTCTTCTTTGCAGAAATGTCTGTTCATATTCTCTGCCCATTTGTTGATTGGATTATTTGTTCTTTGGGTGTTGAGTGTGCTAAGCTCTTTACAGATTTGGACACTAGCTCTTTATCCGATATGTCATTTGCAAATATCTTCTCCCATTCTGTCAGTTGTCTTTTGGTTTTGTTAACTGTTTCCTTTGCTGTGCAAAAGCTTTTAATCTTGATGAAATCCCAATAGTTCATTTTTGCCCTTGCTTCCCTTGTCTTTGGCGATGTTCCTAGGAAGATGTTGCTGCTGCTGAGGTTGAAGAGGTTGTTGCCTGTGTTCTCCTCAAGGATTTTGATGTATTCCTTTCTCACATCGAGGTCCTTCATCCATTTTGAGTCTATTTTTGTGTGTGGTGTAAGGAAATGTTCCAATTTCATTTTTCTGCATGTGGCTGTCCAATTTTCGCAACACCATTTATTGAAGAGACTTTTTTCCATTGGACATTCTTTCCTGCTTTGTCGAAGTTTAGTTGACCATAGAGTAGAGGGTCTAGTTCTGGGTTCATTGTTCTGTTCCATTGATCTGTGTGTCTGTTTTTGTGCCAGTACCATGCTGTCTGGATGATGAAAGCTTTGTAATAGAGCTTGAAGTCTGGAATTGTGATGCCACCAACTTTGGCATTTTTTTTTCAATATTCCTTTGGCTATTCGAGGTCTTTTCTGGTTCCATGTAAATTTTAGGATTATTTGTTCCATTTCTTTGAAAAAGATGGATGGTACTTTGATAGGAATTGCATTAAATGTGTAGATTGCTTTAGGTAGCACAGATATTTTCACAATATTTATTCTTCCAATCCAGGAGCATGGAACATTTTTCCATTTCTTTGAGTCTTCCTCAATTTCTTCCATGAGTACTTTATAGTTTTCTGAATATAGATTCTTTGCCTCTTTGGTTAGGTTTATTCCTAGGTATCTTATGATTTTGGGTGCAATTGTAAATGGGACTAGAGGGTATCATGCTTAGAAAAATAAGTCAAGCAGAGAAAGATAACTACCATATGATCTTCCTGATATGAGGAGGTGGAGATGCAATAGGCGGGAGAGGTTAAGGGGTAGGAGAAGAATAAATAAAACAAGATGGGATTGGGAGGGAGACAAACCATAAGTGATTCTTAATCTCATGAAACAAACTGAGGGTTGCTGGGGGGAGGGAGGTTGGGTGAAGAGGGGCTGGGTTATGGACATTGGGGAGGTTATGTGCTATGGGGAGTTCTGTGAAGTGTGTAAACCTGTTGATTCACATACCTGTACCCTCAGGGATAAAAATATATGTTTATAAAAATTAAAAAAAATTAAAAAGGAAAAAGAAATCTCCCACCCCAACAAAAAGAGCCCAGGATCTGACGAATTTTCTGGGCAATTCTACCAAGCCTTCAGAGAAGAAGTATCACCTCTTCTCCTGAAGCTCTTTCCAAAAATTGAAGCAGAAGGAAAACTTCCATATACTTTTTATGAAGCCAGCATTATGCTCCTCCCGAAACCAGGCAAATAACTCACCAAAAGTATAAATGTTCATCATCACTAGCCATCAGGGAGATTCAAATCAAAACCACATTGAAATATCACCTTACACCAGTTAGAATGACCAAAATTAGCAAGACAGGAAACAACATGTGTTGGAGAGGATGAGGAGAAAGGGGAACCCTCTTCCACTGTTGGTGGGAATGCAAGTTGGTGCAGCCTCTTTGGAGAACAGTGTTGGAGAATCCTCAAGAAATTAAAAACAGAACTTCCCTATGACCCTGCAATTGCACTCCTGGGTATTGACCCGAAAGATACAGGTTGAGTGAAAAGAAGGGCCATATGTACCCCAATGTTTATAGTAGCAATTGCCACGGTCGCCAAACTGTGGAAAGAACCAAGATGCCCTTCAACGGACGAATGGATTAGGAAGATGTGGTCCATATACACTATGGAGTATTATGCCTCCATCAGAAAGGATGAATACCCAACTTTTGGAGCAACATGAACGGGACTGGAAGAGATTATGCTAAATGAAATGAGTCAAGCAGAGAGTCAATGATCATATGGTTTCATTTCTTTGTGGAGCATAACAAATAGTATGGAAGGCATGGGGAGTTAGAGAGGAGAAGGGAGTTGGGGTAAATAGGAAAGGTAAGGGAACTATGAGAGAGTATGGACTCTGAAAAACAATCTGAGGGGTTTGAAGTTGCGGGGGTGTGGGAGGTTGGGGTACCAGGTAGTGGATATTATAGAGGGCACAGATTGCATGGAGCACTGGGTGTGGTGAAAAAATAATGAATACTGTTATGCTGAAAATAAATTAATTAATAAAAAAAAAGAAATTAAAAAAAAGCTTGCTGCCTTCCCGTTGAGATCAGGGACATGACAAGTATGCCTACTCTCACCACACTTGTTCAACTAAGTATTAGAAGTCCTAGCAACAGCAATCAGACAACAAAGAGAAATAAAAGGTATCCAAATTAGCAATGAAGAAGTCAAACACTCTTCGCAGATGACATGATTCTTTATAGGGAAAACCCAAAAGACTCCACCCCCAAACTACTAGAACTCATACAGAAATTCAGCAACGTGGCAGGATACAAAGTCAATGTACAGAAATCAGTGGCTTTCTTATACACTAACAATGAAAATACAGAGTGGGAAATTAGAGATTTACTACAAAGCTGAGATCATCAAGATAGCATGGTATTGGCATAAAAAAGGACACATAGACCAGTGTAACAGAGTAGAGAGCCCAGATATGGACCCTCAACTCTATGGGCAAATAATCTTTGACAAAACAGGAAAACATATACAATGGGAAAAAGTCAGTCTCTTCAATAAATGGTGCTGGGTAAACTGGGAAGCTCTATGTAGAAAAATGAAACTCGAACATTCTCTTACACCGTACACAAAGATAAACTCAAAATGGATAAAAGACCTCAACATGAGACAGGAATCCATCAGAACCCTAGAGGAGAACATAGGCAGTAATCTCTTCGATATCAGCCACAGCAACTTTTTTCAAGAAATGTCTCCAAAGACAAAGGAAAAAAAGTGAAAATGAACTTTTGGGACTTCATCAAAATCAAAAGCTTCTGCACAGCAAAGGAAACATTTAAGAAAACAAAGGGGCAACCCACGGAATGGGAGAAGATATTTGCAAATGACAGTAGACAAAAGGTTGATATCCAGGATCTATAAAGAACTCCTCAAACTAAACACACACAAAACAGACAATTATATCAAAAAAAATCAGAAGATATGACAAGACACTTCTCCAATCAAGACATACACATCGCTATCAGACACATGAAAAAATGTTAATCGTCACTAGCCATCAGGGAGATTCAAATTAAAACCACATTTAGATATCACCTTACACCAGTTAGAATGACCAAAATTAGCAAGTGAGGAAACAACATGTGTTGGAGAGGATGTGGAGAAAGGGGAACCCTCTTCCACTTTTGGTGGGAATGCAAGTTGCTACAGCCTCTCTGGAGAACAGTGTTGGAGAATCCTCAAGAAATTAAAAACAGAACTTCCCTATGACCCTGCAATTACACTCCTGGGTATTGACTCGAAAGATACAGGTTGAGTGAAAAGAAGGGCCATCTGTACCCCAATGTTTATAGCGGCAATGGCCGCAGTCGTCAAACTGTGGAAAGAACCAAGATGCCCTTCAACGTATGAATGGATTAGGAAGATGTGGTCCATATACACTATGGAGTATTATGCCTCCATCAAAAAGGATGAATACCCAGCTTTTGGAGAACAGGCATGGGACTGGAAGAGATTCTCCTTAGTGACATAAGTCAAGCAGAGAGTCAATGATCATATGGTTTCACTTATTTGTGAAGCATAGCAAATAGCATGGAAGACTTGGGGAGATAGAGAGGAGAAAGGAGTTGGGGGATATTGGAAGGAGAGGTCAACCATGAGAGACTATGGACTCTGAAAAACAATCTGAGTGTTTTGAAGGGGCAGGGGGTCGGGGTACCAGGTGGTGAGCATTACAGAGGGCATGGATTGCATGGAGCACTGGGTGTGGTGCAAAATAATGAATACTGTTATGCTGGAAATAAATAAAAAATAAATTAAAAAAAAAAGAAAATGAAAATTGGGAGCATCACTTTGCCCAATTTCAAGGGTAACTACAAAGCTGTGATCACCAAGACAGAATGGTACTGGCATAAAAACAGACACATAGACATGTGGAATAGAGTAGAGAGCTCATATATTGACCATCAACTCTATGGTCAAATAAACTTCAACAAAGCGGGAAAATATACAGTGGAAAAAATACAGTCTCTTCAATAAATGGTGCTGGGAAAATTGTGCCAGCTCTGTGTAGATGAATGAAACTCGACCATTCTCTTCCACCAAACACAAAGAGAAACTCGAAATGGATAAAAGAGCTCAACATTGGGGGGAGGGGACAAGATGGCAGGCAAGTAGGAGGAGGCGACTTTTCAACCTGTACCCTAAAGTGAGCTGATTACCAACCAAAGAACTACGATCACCCATGAAATCAGCCTGAGGTCAGAATTATACACGTCTGGATCTCTATAATGGCAGAAGATGCCGGTGGGCAGGTAAATTGCGGTGGGAAAGGCTGACTGATATTGGAAGATAAACAAAAGGGGGAGGGAGCCACCAGAGGCGACTGGTTCGAAAGTAATACCCCCAATATGAGCGAGAGTGCCCTGCGTCTGGGGACCAGCATAAACTTGGAGATTGGTTGAAAGCACTCCAAAAGCGCAAAGTATCATGGGGGGGGGGAATGTAGGAATTGGGGCGGCGAGGGACAGGGGCTTAAGTCCTCGGTCCCAGGACAGCCTCCCCTGGCACTGAGCCAGATGGAGTGCGGTTGAGAAACCAGGTCTTGGCCCCTGAGCCGCCAGCATGCCTGATTGCCTGGGGTCTGGCTCCTGTGAGGGGCCAGGAGTCACATCATAGGACAGAATGCTCGAGCCCTGCTACAGAGCCTGAAATGCACGCACCCCACCTCTTACCCTGAGAGATGTACACAAAAGCCCAGCTGGCGCTCTTTGACCCGTGCCATTGTTTCAGAGCCTAAGACATGTGCCCCAAACTCTCCTGTGAGAGAGGTGCGTGAAGGGCCAGGCTGGTGCTCTCGGACCTGCGCCCCTTCTCAGAGCCTGAGACATGCGCAGGACCCACAGTCCTCCTGAGAGAGTCCTGCGCAAGCCTGGCGCTCTTAGACCAAGAAAGACCAGGCACTCCCAGCCCCGGCCAGTGGGAAAATCTCATTGTGCGATCACTGCTTGGAACCTCTCTGGCGGTCTGGATCTGTCCAGACAGCCAACACTGCCATGGTTTGTGGTACAAGCAGAAGATCCTGCGTCCCCAGGGACCGCGACTCAGAACCTGCTCTGCAGGCGGCCAAGGCGGATCTCATCTGAGCTCTGCAGCCAGACTGAGGCTTCTCTCTGAGAGGGAGGTCAGGGTGCAGTCTGTTTTCCTCTAAAACTACAGAAACCATCAAAAGTGGTCAAGGCGAGAGGGAAAAAATAAGTGAACAAACATATAAATCTCCAGAGAACAAGTCTGAAAAAAAAAAAAAACGGTTTCCTCAGAGCCCACCCCCTTGAGTGGGACTGGAGGACTTAACTCAGGGAACACCACTGACTGAAAACCCACGTGGCAGGCCCCTCCCCCAGAAAACCAACCAGGAAAGATGTTCACCATCAACCATCAACAGGAAAATCCAAATAAAATATCTCCATGAGATATTAACTCACACTATCAGATTGGCTAACAGCACCAGCACAAGAAAACAGATGTTGGGAGGATGTGGATAAAAGGCTACCCTCTTGCACTGTTGGGGAATGCAAGATGCTGAACCCAGTGTAGAAAAGAGTATGACTGTTCCTCAAAGCGTTAAATATAGAACTACATTATGATCCAGAAATCACACTACCGTGTGTTTACCCAATGAACATGAGAACAATAACTCAAAAGGATACATGTACCCCTATGTTTTTTTGCAACATTATTTACAGTATTACAATATGGAGGCAATCCAAGGATCTCTTGATAAATTGATAAATGAGATGATACATGTACACACACACACACACACACACACATACACACACACACAGTGGGAAATTACTCATCCATAAAAAAAAGAAATCTTGCCATTTGCAGACACATGGATGGAGCTAGAGAGTACTGTCCTAAGTGAAATCCATCAGTCGGAGAAAGACAAATGCCTTGTGATGTCACTCTTACATGGAATTTAAGAAATGAATATACATAAATAAAGGAGAAAGAAGATACAAAGCAAAATGCTGAATCTGTGGTTACCATAGTGGAAGTGGATGGAGGGATGAGTGAAATGGATGATGGGGACTAAGAGTACACTTTTCTTGATGACAGCTGAGTAAACATAGAATCACTGAATCACTACATTGTACACCTGAAACTAATATACCACTGTATGTTAACTCTACCTGAATTAAAATAAACAATAAAAGAGTTTTTCTTTCAGTAAACTATTTGAAAAATCTTTTGCTGTGCAATGTTCATAAGACATACTTGTGAGAGTATAACTGTACAATAATTATTCACTCTATGCTTGGAATTCAAATTACACTGAATTCTTATACTTCTCCTGTTAACTGTAACAGGGTGAGGACCTATGATTTCAAGAGTGTAAGTAGAGACGGATGTCACTTCACTGTCCAGAAATCTATTATTGTTTCTGTTTTCATGTGAGATTGTCATACAGTATGAGACAGATTTCAGAGCAGGTTTGTTATGCATCCTGGATCTCTAATTCAGTGGTCATTACCTAAATCTGTTTGGATGGTAAGTTCCTATGGATGGGCTTCCTTCCAAGCACATACCTGGAAGACAAATGTGGGTGGGCTGGGTGTGGGACAGGAAGAGTACCAAGTACATAAAAGGGTTGGATCCTTCCCCTGATCTTTGAATGGCCATGGGAGTGGGTATGGGAGGCAGAAGCAACAGGAAACCGCTAAGGTCACCAGCTGAAAGCAGAGTGTCTGGGTCAAGTAATCTTGAGATGCAGGGCTTGAAGTCTGTTCTGAGCTACCTCTGGGTGGAAAAGGAGGAAGGAAAAAGAAGGAGAAATTGCCTGCACCTGTCCCATACCAGCTTCCCACCACTACTGGTACACATCAGTCTACACAGCAGACACCGCCTGGGCTAAAGATGGGATGTCTTGGATTCCTCAGCCCTCAGTGGGACAGATGGCTCCAGGGCTCAGGGACATGCTGAGGGAGATGGGAAGGAAGGCTGCCTCTCCCAGGTCATCCCCTCCTTGAGCAGGAAGACCTCCAGGACTGCTAAAAACCCACTGGCAGTTTTTTTTAAAGATTTTATTTATTAATTTGGCAGGCAGAAATCACAAGTAGGCAGATAGGCAGGAAGAGAGAGAGAGGAGGAAGCAGGCTCCACACTGAGCATGGAGCCCGATGCAGGGCTTGAGCCCAGGACCCTGGCTTCAACCCACTGAGCCACCCAGGTGCCTCCCCACTGGCAGTTTTGAAAGATATGCCATAAATGAACTAAGGCATTGAAAAATATAAAACAATATTCGTTTTTAAGTTCAGAGCTGTCAGCTCATGAAGTGAGAAGATCTTCCCTGAGGAATACTGAGGGAAGGGCAGGTCAGGTTGCAAAGAGAGATGTGGATTTCTTGATTGGGGACCTGTAGCCCCCTTCCAGGACAAGGTATTGTCCTCACCTCACAGAGGAACCATAAAAGTTAGGGTTAGGGTTAAGGTTAGGGTTAGGGTTAGGGAAGCCTTCAAACAAGAGATACATTCTCATTCATTCCCCCACGGAGGCCAGACCCATGCCTGGGCTCCCCAGCCTCCCGAAAAGTTGGAGGAAGATGAATGGTTACTACCCACCCCTCAACTCTGCTCCTGGAAAGCTCCCCTTCACCAGGGGCCCCGGCTGTTCCGCATCATCTTGACGCATATTCCGGGCGGCCGGGACATTCCCCAAGCGAGAAAGGGCCCTCAGCCATGGGTAACAGGGTGGGCCCCAGGGCTGCCCAATGCTGGCCAATTCTCACGATCGTTCTGCCCAAATCAGTATTGATTTGGCCGGTAAAAGCCTGGCGAACTCGCTTCGGGTGCCGAGAAAGGGCCCTCAGCACGGAGAACATAGCATCCACAGGGCTGCCCAACGCCGGCTTACTCTGATGAGCATTCTGCTCAAATAGATAACAATATGGGCAAAATGCTTGTGAGAATTGGCGGCCCTATTGGCTAACTCACTTTAGGTGCACCAGGTCTACAGGGTTGATCTTAAGCCTCAACTAAGGCTTCCGGGTGGGTCACCACAGTGTCGGCATAGGTGCTGCCCTGCCCCTACCACCTAACCCTAACCCTAGTTTGGGTGTTCAAGCTTCCATATTCAGAGGACTGGCTCCCTAGACTTTGAGACTAGGGACTCCATATTCCCAACACAGGACTCTGGCAGCCACCCATGAGGAAATTAGACCCCATGGCCCTGTGCAAAACCCTCCTGGCTAGAGTAACTTCCATGCCTCCTAAAGACACCCACAGCTTACAAGGACCCAAACACCACAATCCTGGAGCCTGATGGGCCACCAGAGCAATGCCCTCAACTCAGCCATCTGGAGATCCTGGGTCTGCACTGGCATATCAGGCCTGCCATTCTCCAAGGACCAAACCCTAACCCTACTTCGGTGTTCAGGCTCTGGACCCCAGAGGTCTAAAACCCAAACCCTCCCATGGATGGGAGCATCAGATTGATGGCCTTACTCAGACCCTTAGTCAGGAGGAGACCATTTCATTTTGTGCTCTCTAACACCCTCAGAGCCCTAGAACTCGGCATGCTCCCCTGAGGCCATTTCTGCCATCTTTGATCCTCCAGACCAAAGACTGAGGAGCCTCCTGATTCCCGCCCTCAACTATGCCCTTGGATGTGTCGATATCTGTGCTGGCAGATCCGACCTGCCTTGTCTCTAAGACATAACAGTAACCCTATCCCTAAGCCAAACCCTAATACTAACCCTAGCCCAGGTTGTGTGTTCCACTGTCAATCCTCCAATGCCTGGTCCCCAAAGCGCCGAGATGGGGGACCCCTGAGCTGCACACCATCATTGCACCTGATCCCAGGAGGACACACTGCCATTTGGAAATGTGCTGAACCCACGGAGCAGAAGAAACCTGCATGGCTTCTTGAGGCCATCCCCACTTCTGGCGGCCCCAAGGAAAAGGAACCAAGTCTCACGGTCCTGTAGACATGCGCCCCCAACTCAGGCATCGAGCTGGGTCACCACAGCACTGGAAGGTAGGGGATGACATACCGCTATGACTTAACCCTAAACTTCATTTGCATATTCTGGCTTCCCACCCCAGAGGTCTGGCTCCCTAGCCCTCCAGACTGGGGACCCCGTATTCCCAATGCAGGAATCTGGCTGCCAACCCCGAGGAAACTGGACCCCATGGCCCTGTGCAGGACCTCCTGTGCTGGAGAAAACTCCATGCCCCTAAAGTATTCCCACCTTCCGAGGACCCACACACCACAATCCCAGAGCCTGATGGACCGCCAGACCAATGTCCTCAACTCAGCCCTCCAGAGAGCTTGAGTCTGCACTGGCCCATCAGGCCTGCTGTTCTCCCAGGACCAAACCCTAACCCTAGGTTGGGTGCTCAGGACCAGGACCCCGAGACATGACACCCAATCCCTTCCATGGATGGGAGCATCAGACTGATACCCATATTCAGAGTCTCAGACAGAAGGAGACCATTTCATTTGGTGCTCTCTAACACCCTCAGAGCCCTAGAAACCAGCATGCTCCCCTGATGCCATTCCCGCCATCTTTGCCCCTCCAAGCCAAAAACCCATGGCCTGAGGAGGCTCCTGCATCCCGTCCTGAACTCAGTGCTTGTGTGACCCTATATCTGTGTTTCCAGATCCGACATGCCTTGTCACTAAGACATAGTAATTACCATAAGCCTAACTGTAACCCTAATCCCTAACTCTAACCCTAATCTTAAACCTTAACCCCACCCTATCCCTAACTCTGACTCTAAACCTAACCTTTTTCCCTAAGACATAACCCTAACCTTTGTCCCTAAGACATAACACTAACCCTAACCCCTAACCCTAACCCTATCCCTAACCTATATCCCTAACTCTAACCCTCCACACAGGGGATTCAACATCCACACCAGGAGACTCTGCCTGCCCTCCAGAAAGAAAGATGCATAAGCACCTACACACACTCGCATCATCTGCAGCACCCCGGACATAATGCCGGATTCTGCCACAAGCCAGATGCATGTCCACTCAGCCCCGAGGGAGCCCACCTCAATACCAGCATATCAGAGCTTCCATGCCAATAGTCCTTAATCCTAACCCTAGGTTGTGTGTACAGGCTTCCGTAGCCTTAGGTCTAGCCCACAAACTGGCCAGATTGGAGACGCCTGAGACTCACTCTGGCAGTCTGCCAGCTGCCTATGTGGTTATGGTGCCATTTGTAGCTAGTCAGACCTCAGAGCAGGGAATAACTTCGTGTCCCCTAAGGCAAGCCTCAGCATCTGAGCCCCTCCTGAACAAAAACGCAGATTCACACGAGCCACCTATTACCCGCCCTCAACTCAGCCCTCCATGGAGCCCGCCTCAGCACTAGCAGATCAGACCTGGCATGCCCCTAGGACATAACCCTAACCCTAGTTTGGGTTTTCAGGCTTCCATTCTGAGATTCCAGGCAACAAACCCCCTGGATTAAGGAACCTTGACATACACCCTAGGACTCCACTCGCCATAGAGTAGAAACCTATGCCATTTGGAGTTCTGCTGAACCGTCAGAGGGGGAGAAACCTGTCCCTATAAAGACACTCCCACCATCTGTGGCCCCCCGGTCATAAAATCGGATTCTGCTGAGCTGATGGACACACGGCCTCAACTCAGCCCTGAGGGTACCCCACCTCAACATCAGCAGATTGAGTCACCATGTCCCTAGGCCCTTACTATTACCCCTGTTTGGGTTTTAGGGCTTCCATCCCCAAGTCCCCTAGATTAAGGACTACTGAGCTACACCACAGGACTCCACCTGCCACACGGGAGGAAACCTTGTGGTTTGGAGCTGCACCAAACCCTCAGACCTGGAGAAACCTGTAAGCCCCCCTAACGCCATCCCTACCATGAGTCACCCCCATGGCCATAAAACCGGATTCTGCTGTGATACCATATCTATGCCCTCAACTCAGCCCTTAGAGGAGCCCACATCAGCACCAGCACATCGGGCCTGCCATGTCCTTAGCCCTTAACCCTAACCCTAGGTAGGGTGTACAGGCTTACATGCTCAGATGCCTGTCCCCCAAGCCCACCAGATTGGCCACTTCTGATATTCATGCCGGTATAGATTAAGGATGCCTCAGTGACACCCCAGGATTGCGTCCACCACACAGGAGGAAACCATGCCATTTGGAGCTCTGCAGAACCCTCAGGGTTTGAGAAAACTCCATGCAACCCTGAGTTCACCCCCAGGGCACAAAGTTGGAGTCTGACATGCCCCCTGATACCCACCCTGAAGTCATCCCACCAGGGAGCCCATCTCAGCAACAGCAGATTGAGCATGCCATGCCCCTAGGACCTTAGCATAACTCTAGTTTCTGAATTCAGGCTTCCTGAATTCATGCTCCCCAAAGAGTCCTGGTCCCCAAACTCCCCAGATTCAGGACCCCTCTGTAACAAGCCAGAAACCTGACCACCATGCAGGGGGAAGCCATGTCATTTGGAGCTCCATAGTTCCCTCAGAGAGGGAGAAACCAGCATGCCCCTCTAAAGCCACCCCCACCATCGGCCATCCCTCTGGCCAGAAACCCTGACTCTTCTACGTTGCAGGACACATAGCCTCAACTCAATCCCGAGGGTATCCCACCTAAGTGTCAGCAGATCAGGCCTGCCATGCCCCAAGGCCATGACCCTAACTCTTGGTTGCATTTTCAAGCTTCCTTCCCCAGAGGCCTGTCCCCAGAGCCCACTAGATTGGTAACCTTGGACCCACATTGTAGGAGTTCACCTGCCACCCAGCAGGAAACTAGTCCCTTTGGATCTGTGCAGAACCCTCAGAGACAGAGAAACCTGCATGCCCCCATCAGGACCCCTGCTTGTTCTGCAGCCCCCTGGCTACAAACCCAGAGCCTGATGCACCACCCGACCCCCATCATCAACTCAGATCCTTGGGGAACTCACCTCATCACCAACATTTCGGGCCCACCATGCCACTAACTCAGCTCTCCTCAAAGAACCCTGTCCGCTCTAGACAGACCTGGAACTCCCCTGTCTGCGGCAAAGCTCTGGGATCCCCCCCTCCTCCTTCTCAATTTACACTGTCCCAGGCATTCATGAGAAAGGGGAAAGCTACCTCCTGAAGGCTTAATACCTCCTTTCCTCTTCTGCCATATTTTTCTACAATTACCTTTGTACCTGGGCAGACTGGAAGGAACATATCTATGGAACATGAACATGCTCTGACATCTGAATCTTCCTGGAAGCTTTTTGAGGGCGCCGTATGCAAACAGAAACTAGTGTATCATACAACAGTGTGTTGGAAAGTGATCATTGACAGAACAGTAGAGCAAAAATCCCTCCATATTTACCTCACTCCTCATGAAGTAGAACATGGTGTTCTTTTTTCCTTCCTTGACTTCCATTCCAATTTATTTCCATGCAGTGTTCATTCCTTTGCTTCAAGGGTAGGATTTTGTGATTCCCCACCTGCATAGAACACCCAGAGCTCATCACAGCAAGTACTCTCCCTAATAGTTGTCACCCATTTAACCCTTCCACCCACACCCCTGTCCTCTAGCAACGATCAGTTTGTGCTCTAAGTTTGAGTGTGTTTCTTCATTGGCCTTCTCCCCTCACTATGTTCATCTGTTTTCGTTCTGAAAATCTACAGAATCCAAGTTACAGGCTATTGGTCTTTTCTTACTGATTTTACTTAGCTAAATCCACTGTAGATCCATCCACATCCTTACAGATATTAAGATTTCGTCCTTTTTGAACCTGGCTCTTATTCCATTAAGAAGATGTGGGAGACAATGTTTATAGCACCAATGGCCATGGTCGCCTAACTGTGGAAAGAACCAAGATGCCCTTCAACAGACAAATGGATAAGGAAGATGTGGTCCATGTACACTATGGAGTATTATGCCTCCATCAGAAAGGATGAATACCCAACTTTTGTAGCAGCATGGACGGGACGGGAAGAGATTATGCTGAATGAAGTAAGTCAGGCAGAGAGAGTCAACTATCATATGGTTTCACTTATTTGTGGATCATAACAAATAGCATGGAGGACAAGGAGAGTTAGAGAGGAGAAGGGAGTTGGGAAAAATTGGAAGAGGAGGTGAACCATGAGAGACTATGGACTCTGAAAAACAATCTGAGTGAAGGGGCGGGGGTGGGAGTTTGGGGGAACCAGGTGGTGGGTATTGGAGAGGGCACGGATTGCATCGAGCAATGGGTGTGGTGCAAAAACAATAAATACTGTTATTCTAAAAAAATAAATTAATTTAAAAAAAGAAGATGATGTGAGTGAATGAATACACACACACACACACACACACACACACATATATATATATATATATATATATATATATATATATATATAATCACTCATCAGTGAATGGACATTTGGACTCCCTCCATTGTTTTACTATGGTTGATAATGTGCTGTGGTTGATAATGTTACTATTGTTGATAATGCTGCTGTAAATATCACGGTGCTTGTACCACACCGAATGTACATTTTTGTGCCCTTTAAGCAAATACCTAGGAGGACAATTGCTGGATCCTAGTGTTGTTCTGTTCTTAGCTTTTGGAGGACACACCATTTTCTTTTCCAGAGTGGCTGCAACAACCCACATGCCCACCAACAGTGTAGGAGCGTTCCATTTTAGGGTGTTTTTTTTTTTTTAGATTTTATTTATTTATTTGACAGAGAGAGATAAGAAGTAGGCAGAGAAGCAGGCAGAGAGAGAGAGCATGAAGCAGGCTCCCTGCCGAGCAGAGAGATTAAGGCAGGGTTCCATCAGAGGAACCTAGGATCATGACCTGATCCAAAGGGAGGTGCTTAACCCACTGAGCCACCCAGGTGCTCCTGAGAATTCCACTTTAAGCAGAACATTCCCTGCCAGCCATTTCCTATGGAGGAAATGTAAAACCTGAGGGATAACCTGACTCACTGAGCATCAGGCAAGCAGCCACAGAAATTCACCCCAGGGTTCCTGACGCCAAGTCCCTTGAAGCCACCAGAATGCCTTTATTCAGGGAAATTCCAAAACACTCTCCTTCACCACCCACAGAACCCACCAACTGCACAGAAAATAGAGCATGCTCAACCATATATAGCTGTTTGAGTGAACGTAGGAAGACAAGCATCCCTTTTAAATTGTCCAAGGCTTCTTGGAATCATTTTGAATTTTCCCTCACCCCTCATTGGAACTCTTTGGATGCAAAGACCAATCCATTAGGATACATCACCTTGGACAAAGGAGAAGCCATCATCCAAGTCTCTATCTGACCCAAACATCCACCTCACTGCTAGATGAAGGAATACTTTCTATATTCAAAACGCACACCAGTCAATCTCATCTTCCCTTTCGAATCCAAGGGATTACCTAGGAAAGAGATGGTCCAAATACCTTTGTAATCCAGAAATAAACAGAGAAAATGATATCCCTGCCAGGTGTTCCCTGCAGAGAAACTCAGGAACTCTGGCACCCACACTAGATTGCTTACAGCTGGTCCAGTGTGCCAATTGTGAACTCCACCAGAGACAAGAGAAAAGTCCAGGAGGTTTGGGGTGAAAGAAAAGTTTTACCTCATGTCCTGGCATGGATGTGACATTGTGCCCCACCGGCCTGCTGTTTTCTCTGAATGCTTACGTCCTGGGACAAGCTGCATGACTGACTCAGATGCTGATTTTCAAAGTTCAGGTCTTGTGGAGCCAGAGTGAAGAAGGGTTGTCAGGTGTGGATAAGCAGGAGTCTTCCACCTAGTCTTCACACCTGCTCCAATTCCTGGGAGAAGGAGAGACATATGCTTATTTCTTTTTTTTTTTTAAGATTTTATTTATTTATTTGACAGAGAGAAATCACAAGTAGATGGAGAGGCAGGCAGAGAGAGAGAGAGGGAAGCAGGCTCTCTGCTGAGCACAGAGCCTGATGCGGGACTCGATCCCAGGACTCTGAGATCATGACCTGAGCCGAAGGCAGCGGCTTAACCCACTGAACCACCCAGGCGCCCCCATATGCTTATTTCTTAAGTGGTCATCCAATTCCTTCTCAAGCCGACCAATGCCCTTGTCCTTTTTGGAGAAACAAACATACTCTTCCAAACAAACACTCAACTCCTCAGTTCCAAATGCACCATGAGTCAGGTTTGGTTTCCCCTGTCTCCAGAGCCCAGCTGGGAGGACCCTCCTGAGCCATCCTGACAGCAGACTACCAGCAAACCTGGGGAAACAGGGCACAATGCTGAGTGGGGGCCAGGCTCCAGTGTTTCTTATGACCACTCTTAAGCCTGGAGAAACAGAGACTATACAGCTCACCACTCCGTCCTGCAGAAACAATCTGTAGTTCCTCAGGATTCAGGGTCTCTCACCCAGCACTTCCCCACTGCCCTCAGAGCCAGCAGGCAGCACTGACTCTTCTTCAGGTGGGTTTCCCATGGCAGCTCGCCACTGCCTCCAGTGGTCGCAAGCAGCATTGCCACCCCTACCGTGCTCTCTAGCACCACAGCTCACTCACCACCTCCAGTGGCATGAACTGGCACTCTTGGGCTTTCCACAGACTCCTAAAGCAGCCCCCAAACCCTCCACAGGTGTAAAACCACACTGGCACTGTCCCTCCAGATTGGGGTCCTCTGGGCCACACCCCAGGTGTCCGCCTGCCACCCAGGAGGAAACTGTACCATTCGAAGCTGAGCAAAACCCTCAGAATGAAACAAACCCACATGACTCCCTGAGGACACCCCCAACTTCGATGGTCCCCGCAGTCACAAACTCATTCTGATGTGCTTCCTGACCCCCATGTTTGACTCAGCCCCTGGGGATCCAGCCTCAGCACCAGGAGGTAGGGCCATAATACCCATAAGCCCTAACCCAAACCCTAGGTTGTGTTTTCAGGCTTCCATGCCCAGAGACATGGCCAAAAATCCCTCCAGATTGGGAACCCCTGAGCCACAACCAAGGACTCCGCCTACCATCCATGTTCTCCTGGGTGCCCTTTGGAGCTACCCAGAACCCTCAGACCAGGAGAAGCCCACATGCATTCCAGAGGCCGCCATCACCTCTGATGGCCCACATCGCAACAAAACCCAGAGATTTACATACCACTTGACCCCCATCCTTGACTCAGCCCATGGAAGATCCCGCCTCAGCACTGACAGTTTGGGCCTGCCATGGCCCTAGGCCATAACCCTAATCGTACGTTGGCTTTTCAGGCTTCTGTCCCCAGAGACCTGTCCCCCAAGCCCTCCAGATTGGGGACCCCAGGGCCACACCCCATGAGTTCGCCTGCCACTCAGGAGGAAACCACACCCACGCAGAACCCTCAAAACAGAACAAACCCGCATGCTTCCCTAAGACCACCCCCACCTCCAGCGGCCCACCCGGCACAAAACCAAGCCCCTGATGCACTACTGGACCCCTGTCCTCAACTCAGCCCCCTGGGGAACTGCTTCAGTATGGGCATATTGGACCTGTCATACTCCTAGGCCCTAATAGTAACCCTAGGGTAGTTTCTCAGGATTCTGTCCCCATAGAACTAGCCACCAATCCCTCCAGATTATGGACCCCTGAGCCACAGCCCAGGACTCCGCCTGCCACCCAGGAGGAAACCGTGCTGCTTGGAGCTGTGAAAAACCCTCAGAGTGGGAGAAACCTGCATACCCTCCTTGAGACCCACCCCCACTTTTGGCTCCCCACCAGACCACAAACATGCAGACTGGTGCTCAGCTGGATCCCCCTCCCTCAACTCTGCCTGCAGGGCCCTCTCCCTTCATGGGGGCCTTCAGGGGAGCCACATGGGCCCTACCCATGTTCCCGGATGGCCACGTCAACACTGAGTGAGAAAGAGCTCTAGATTGCATATGCCAGCATGGCCTGAATCACTGCCAAATGCTGGCCAATTCTCACAGCTTTCTGCCCAAATCTATATCAATTTGGTCAGAAAAAAAAAGTCAGATTTAGCCAGAAAAACCCAGTGAACTTGCATTTATCAGCATGGGCTGTCAGGTCCACTGCCTGAGCCTGGCCTGGGGCCCCAATATTTGCAATCCTAGCCCTGAAAAAAAGCCCTCTGTGAGGTAGGTGCACGTGATGCCAACCACTCCCGCTCCCTTTGAGGTGCGGGCCCTGGCACTGGCAGATCACATCTGCGATGCCCCTAGGCCCTTGCCTTAAACCTAGGTTGGGTTTTCAGGTTTCCTTCTCCAGTGGTCAGTAGCCTGAGTCCTCCACACCAGGGACCTCAGAGCCACACTGCAGGAGTACACCTGCCCCCAGGAGGAAACCGGGTCGTTAGGAGCTGTGGGAGTGGGAGAAGGGGAGAAACCTGCATGCCCTCCCCAGTCCACCCCCACCCTTGACTCACCACTGGGCTGCAAAAACAGAGGCTGAGTAGCTTTTCAGGCTTCTGTCCCCAGAGACCTGGCCCATGAGCCCTCCAGATTGCAGACCCCTGAGCCACACCCCAAGACTCTGCCTGCCACCCAGGAGGAAACTGTACCTTTTGGAGCCTCCCAAAACCCTCAGAGCAGGAGAAACCTTCATGTCCCCCCAAGGCCACCACAACCTTCGGCGCCCAGCTGAGCCACAAACATGGAGCCTGATGCTCAGCCAGAACCCCTGCCTCAACTCTGTCCACAGAAAATCCTCTATGTGGGGGCCCTCTAGGGAGTCTCATGGTCCTGGCCCATGTTTCCAAGATGTCCACTATAAGCACCTAGTGAGAAATTGTTCTAGACTGCGGGTGCCAGTGTGGCCTGAATTGCCACACAACAACAACCATTTCTCATGATCTCTCTGCCAAATTGATATCGACTTGAACAGAAAGCTTGTGAGAATTGGCTGGAAAACCCCCAGCAAACTTGCTGCCTGTGACTCAGAGCCAGAGGGCAACCGCCTGCGCCTGGCATGGGGTCTGGAGTAGTGCAACCCGAAACCCGCAAGAAAGCCAACTACGAGCCAGGTGCACATATGCCCAACCATTCCGGCTACTCAGTCCCCTGGTGTGCTCACCCTGGTGCTGGCAGATCAGGCCTGCCATGCCCCCAGACCCTCAACCTAATGCTCAGTTGGGTTTTCAGGCTTCCATCCCCAGGGGCCTGTCCCCTGAGCCTTCCAGATTAGGGATACCAAAAACACACCCCAAGAGACCGCCTGCCACCCAGAAGGACAGCCGTGCCTTTTGGAGCTGTGTAGAACACTCAGACAGGGAGAAACCTGCATTCCAACCTGAGGAAACACCCACTTGTGGCAGCCCCCTGGCCACAAAACCCGGCGCCTGATGTACCGCCTAACCACCATCCTCAATTCACCCTCTAGAGAGTCTCACCATAGCTCGGTTTTTCCGGCTTCTGTTCCCAGAGACCTGGGCCCCCATGCCCTCCAGATTCCGGACCCCTGAACCACACCCCAGGACTCCACTGCCACCCAGGATGAAACTGCTGTTCAGAGCCGCCCAAAACCCTCAGAGTGAGAGAAAACCTGCATGCCCTTCTAAGGCCACGCACATCCATCGCCCCACCAGGCCACAAACAAAAAGGGTGATGCTCAGCCTTACCCCTCCCTCAACTCTGCTCCTGGGATGCTCCCCTGGTGGGGCTACTCGGTGGAGCCACGTTGGACCAGCCCGTGCTCCCACATGGCCGTGAAATGCACCTAGTGAGAAAGTGCTCTAGACAAAGCCACATGTGCAGCCCATAAAGCCGCCCACGCTGGCCAATTCTCATAAGCTTTATGCCCAAATCAATATTAATTTGGGCAGAAAAATTGTCATAATTGTCAGGAAAATGCCAAGAGACCTTGTTTGGGCAACTAGGCTGTGGCCGAGGCCTGGGCCAGAGTCCCGATTGGTTGCAGACCAAACCCTGAGAGAAAGCTCTCTGCGAGGCAGGTGCATGTGGGTCAACCTCTCCTGCTACTCAGCCCCCTGGGATGCCCCCGGTGGCACTGGCAGATCAGATCTGTCATGCCCCTAGGCCCTGGACCCATAGATTAGTTTGGTTTTCAGACTTTCATCCCCAGGAGCCTGTCCTCTGAGCCCTCAAGATTGGGGACCCCAGAGCCACATCCCAGGAGTACACCTGCCATCCAGGAGGAAACCATGCCATTCATAGCTGTGCAAAACCCTCAGAGCAGCAGATACCTGCATATCCCCCTGAAACCACCCTTACCATCAGCATCCCAATGGGCAACAAACACAGAGGGTGACACTCAGCCAGACACCCTCCCTCAGCTCTACCCCTGGAAAGTTCTGGTGCACGGGGGCCCTCAGGGGAGCCGGGTGGGCCTGGCCCATGTTCCTGGATGGCCGAGACACCCACCTAGCTAGAAAGAGCTGTAGAGCGGGTGCCACCATGGCCCAACTCGCTGCCCAACCACAATATCAATTTGGGCAGAAAGCTTATAAGAATTGGACAAAAAAAAAACCCAGGAGCTCGCTTCTGGTGTCATGGGCCCACAGCGCTGCGTTTGGGCCTGGTCCAGGTTCCTGAATGTCGCAGCCTGAACCCTAAGAGATAGCCCTCTTTGAGCCAGGCATATGGGTGGCCAACCCCTCCTGCTAGTCACTTCCCTGGGCCGCCTACCCTGGCGCTGGCAGTTCAGGCCTGCCAGGCCCCTAAGCCCTCGTACTAACCCTCAGTTTGCTTTTGACACTTCCATCTCCAGGGGCCTGTCCCCCAAGCCCTCAAGATGGGGGATATCTGAGCCACACTGCAGAAGTCTACCTGGCACCCAGGAAGAAACCATGCTATTCAGAGTTGCTCAGAACCCTCAGACTGGGGGTAAAACCACATGCTTCCCTGAGTCCACCCCTACATCTGGGGACCCCTCAGTCACAAAACACAGAGCTTGACATACCGCTGGTCACCCATTCTTGACTCAGCCAATTGGGGATCCTGCCTCAGTGCCAAAAGATCGGGCCTGTCATGCTCCTAGGCCCTAACCCTAACCCTAGTTTGGCTTTTTAGGCTTCCATCCCCAGAGACCTGGCCCCCAAGCCCCCCAGATTGGGAAGTCCTGAGCCACAACCCAGGGCTCCTCCTGCCACCGAGGAGAAAACTGTGCTATTCAGAGCTGCACAAAACCCACAGAGCAGAAGAAACCTGCATGACTCCCTGAGGCAACCCCAACATTCATTGCCCCACGGGGCCACAAACATGGAGGCTGATGTTCAGCAAGACACCCTGATTCAGCCCAGCCCCCAGAAAGCTCCACTTGATGGGGGCCCTTGGGGGAGCCACGTGATCCCAGCCAGTGTTCCCGGATGGCCAGGACACACACCTAGGGAGAAACTGCTCTAGACCATGGGCGCCAGCACAGCTCAAATCACCACCCAACACTGGCCAACTCTCATAAGCTTTCTACTCAGATCAATATTGATTTAGGAAGAAAACCCATGAGAATTGTTCAGAAAACCCCCAGTGAACTATCTGGCAGCGCTGCAGGCCACTGCCTGTGCCTGCCCTTGAATCCCGAGTGGTCGTGTCACAAACCCTGTGATATAGCCCTCTATGAGCCAGGGCCATGCACAGCCTACTACTCCTGTTATTCAGTCCTGTGGGGTGCCTGCCCCAGGGCTGTTGGATTGGGCTTGCCAGAGCCCAGGCCCTCACCTTAAGCCTCCTTTGGATTTTTAGGCTTCGGACCCTGGGATCTCTCCCCTGAGCACTCCAGATTGGGGGCCCCTGAGCCACACTGTAGGAGTCCACCTGCCACCCTGAAGGATACCGTGGCCTTCAGAACTGTGCAGAACCCTCAGACTGGGAGAAAGTTGCATGCACCCCTGAGTCCACCCTTAGCTTTGGTGGCCCGCCCCATCCATAAAACCTGGAGTCTGACACGCTGCTTTACCCTCATCCTCAACACACACCCCACTCTGGGGATCCCGCCTCAGAGTTGGCTGATCAGGCCTGTCATTCTCCTAGGCCCTAACGGTAACCATAAGGTGAGCTCTCAGGCTCCTGTCCCCATAGAACTGACCCCTAATCCCTCCAGATTAAGGACACCTGAGCCACAACCCAGGCCTCCGCCTGCCATTAGGAGGAAACCATGCAATTACAACCTGACCAAAAGCCTCAGAGCAGGAGAAACCTGCATGCCCCACCCACGAGGCCATCCCCCACTTTCAGCACTCGAGTGGGTCACAAACACGGTGGCTGACCCTCAGCTGTACCCCTTCCCTCAAGCTAGACTCTGACTTCCCGCCTGACCCTTTTCTTTGTCTCAGCCCCCCAATGAACTTGCCTCAGTGCCAGAAGATTGGGCCTGCCATTCCTCCTGGCCCTAACCCTAAACCTAGTTTGCGTTTTCATGCTTCCAACCAAAAACTCCTGGCCATGACACCCCACAGATTAAGGACACCCGAGTGAAACATCAGGACTGCACCCACCACACGGAAGGAAGCCATGCCATTGTAGCTTCGCAGTACCCTCAGACAAGGAGAAACCTGCATGTCACCCAGAGGCTACCCCCAGCTTCTACAGCCCCTGGACACAAACCCAGGCTCTGTCATGCTTCCTGATGCCCGCCCCCAAGTCAGCCCAGCTGACTTGAGAGCCTACCTCCTCATCAGAACATCAGGCCTGCCATGCCCCAGGGCCCTAAACCGAACCCTAGGTGTGGTTTATAGGTTTCCATGCCCAGAGGCCTGGCCCCTCGGCCCACCAGATTGGGGACATTTGAGACTCAACCCCAGGACTCCACCAGCTGCCCAGAGAAAAACGTGTCCCTTTGGAGTTGTCCAGAACCCTCAGAGCAGGAGACACCTGCATGTCGCCCGAGGCACCCTCAGCTTCTGCGGCACCCCTGGACACAAACCCAGAGTCTAACATGTCACCTGATGCCCACCTTCAACTCAGCCCACCATGGAGCCTGCCTCAACACTGGAAGATCAGATTTGCCATACCCCTAGGCCCTAAACCTAACTCTAAGTTGCATTTTCAGGCTTCCTTCCCCAGGGGTCTGTCCCCCAAGACGTCTAGATTGGGAGCCCTGGAGCTACACTGTAGGAGTCTGCTTGCCACCCAGCAGGAAACCAGTCTCTTTGGAACTGTGCAGAACCCTCAGAGCTGGAGAAACCTGCATGCCCACATGAGAACTCCCCCACATTGTGCAGCTCCCTAATTACAAACCCGGAGCCTGATGTACGGCCTGACCCCCATCATCGATTCAGCCCCTCGGGGAAATCACCTCAGCACTAGCAGTTCTGGCCTGCCATGCTAATAGCTTGTCTCTCCTCGGCAAACCCATAAGCTCTAGCCATAGCTAGAATTCCCCTGTCTGGGGCAAAGCTCAGGGATCCCCCATCCTTCTTCTTAATTTACACTCATCCAGGCATTCATGAGAAAGGGGAAGGCTACCTCCTGAAAGCTTAACACCTCCTTACCTCTTCTGCCATATTTGTTTCCATTTACCTTTGTACCTGGGCATACTGGAAGGAACATATCAATGGATCATGGATATGCTTGACATCTGAATCTTTCTGCAAGCTTTCTGAGGTCTCCTTATGGAAACAGAAACTAGTGTACTGTACCATACCATGTTTGGAAATGATCATTAGTAGAACAGGACAGCGATAACCCCTCCATTTTTACCCCACTCCTCATGAAGTAGAACATGGTCTTCTTCTTTCCTTCCTTGACTTCCATTCCAATTTGTTTCCATGCACTGTTCATTCTTTTGCTTCAGGGGTAGGATTTTGTGATTTCTCACCTGCATAGAACACCCAGACCTCATTGCAACAAGTACTCTCCCTAATAGCCGTCACCCATTTAACCCTTCCTGCCAACACCCCTGCCCTCTAGCAACCCTCAGTTTGTGCTCTAAGGCTGACACTGCTCACTCATTGTCCTATCTTTCTCCCCTCACTATGTTCATCTGTTTTCTTTCTGAAATTCCATAGGAGTCAAATCATAGGCCATTGGTCTATTCTTACTGGTTTTGCTTACTTTAATCCACGCTAGATCCTTCCATATTCTTGCTGATGGCAAGATCTCATTATTTTTGAGGCTGGCTCCTATGCTATTGGATAGTTAGATAGATAGACAGATCAATCTCTCACATCTTCTTCCTCCATTCATCAGAAAATGGACAGAGGGACTCCCTACTTTGTTTTGCTATTGTTGATAATACTGCTATAAACATCATGGTGCTTTTACCCCATTGAATGTGCACTTTTGTGTCCTTTGGATAAATACTTAGGAGTTCAATTTCTGGGTCCTAGTGTTGTTCAGATTTTCGCTTTTGGAGAAAACTCCATCTTCTTTTCCAAAGAGGCTGCAAAAATCTGCATGCCCACTGACAGTGCGGGAGGTTTCTGCTTTAAGCAGAACATTACCTTCCTGCAATTCCCTAGAAGGGGATGGAAAACCTGTGGGACAACCTGACTCACCAAGTTTCAGGCAAGCAGCACCAGATATTCACCCCAGGGTTCCTGATGCCAAGCCCCTTGAAGCCACCAGGATGCCTCTATCTGGGGGAATTCCCAAAGATTCTCATTCTGACTTCACCACCCATGAACTGCAGAGAAAATACAGCTGTCCAGGTATCTATTTAGTAAAACTAGAAGGTCAGGTTTCCCTTTTAAATCATCCAAGCCTCCTTGGAATCATTTTGAATGTGCCCTCTGCCCTCACTGGAACTCTTTAGTTTAAATCACCTTTGACAAAGGAAAAGACATCATCCAAGTCACTATCTGACCTCAAACAGCCACATAACTCTAGATGCCTGCCATTCCCCCACCGCGTAGGCCCAATGGAATAAACAATGTTAGGTGAAGGAACAAATTCTATGTTCAAAACACACACCAAGTGAATCTCATCTGTGATTCATAAACTGGCATGAGTCTCCTAATCCAGCTCACAACGCCTCACAGGTCTCAAGCCACAATGGCACTGTCCCTCCAGACTGGGGGCCCCTGAGACAGACCACAGAACTAGACTTGCCACTCGGGATGAGACTGTGACTTTTGGAGATGTGCAAAACCTTCAAAGCAGTAAAAAACTGCATGCCTCCTGAGGTGACCACCACAATCAGAGCCCGCACAGGCAACAAAACCAGTGCCTGGTGTTCACTCTGACCCCCATACTCCATTCTGCCCTCATCAGTGTGAGCTCTCAGGGACCTCTGCAGGCCCAGCCCATGGTCACGGGTGGCTGCTACGTGAACCTAGCGACAAAGCAATCCAGACGTTAGGAGCACACGTGACCAAAATCACTCCACAATGCCGGCCAATTCCCACAAAAATTCTGCCCAAATCAATATCAATTTGGGCAGAAATCTCATGTGAATTGGCCAGAAACCTCCTTTGAACTTGCATCCAGGGGTGGGAGCCCTCAGAGAAGCTGCCTGGATCTGGACCATTTTCCTGAGGGTTCGCAGCCCAAACCATGCCAGAAAGAGCTCTAAACTCCAGAGGCACATGTGCTCAGAGTTGCCCCAGAATGCTGGCAGTCCTGGCCTCTACTCAGTCCCCTGGGAGGCCAGCCTCAGCACTGGCAGAATGGGTGTGCCATGCCCCTAGGACCTAAACCTAGCCCTAGGTTGGGTGTTCAGGCTTACATTCCCAGAGACCTGGTCCCCAAGCGCTCCAGATTGGGAACCCCAGAGCTGCACCCCAGGACTCCACTGCCACAAAGCAGGAAACATTACTGTTTTGAGCTGCAGAAAACCCTCAGATGGGGAGAAACCTTCATACCCACCTGAGGCCACCCCCACCTTCAGCACCCAAAGGAACCACAAACATGAAGCCTCATTCTCAGCCCAAGACCCTCCCACAACTCTACCTCCGGAAATCTCTTATCAGCTGGGGCCCGCAGGGGAGCCGTGTGGGACCAGTCCAAGTTCCTGGATGGTCATAATGAGCATCTAGGAAGAAAGCACTCTAAACAATGGGTGTGAGTGCATCCCAAATTGCCTCCCAATGCCGGCCAATTCTCATGAGCTTCTCGCTCATGATAATTAGCCAGAAAATCCCCCACTGAAATGGCTTTTGGCAGCACGGACATGCAGGGCGGCCACCTGGGCCTGGCCCATGATCTCAAGTGGTCACGGTCCAAACCCCATGAGAAAGCAGTTTAAAATCCTGGTGCATACATGGCCATACCCTCACTCTACTCATACCCCTGGAGTGCCAGTCCCAGCGATTTCAGATCAGGCCTGCCATGCCCCAGACCCTAAACCTAACACTAGGTTGGGTTTTCAGGCTTCCATCTATAGATTGAAGACTCGAGAGCCACACCCCAGGAATCCACCTGCTACCCAGATGGAAACTGTGCCATTAGAGCTGTGCCCAACCCTCAGAGCAGAAGAAATCTACATGCCTCCCTGAGGCCACGCCCACTTTCGGTGGCACCCATGGTCACCAATCCAGAGACTGAGGCCCTGCATGATGCCTTCCCTTAACTCAGCCCACCAGAGAGCCCGCCTCAGCACCAGTAGATCTGGCCTTCCATGCCCTTAGGCCCTAACCCTAACGTAGTTGGGGTTTTCAGAATTCCACCCTAAAGGCCTGGCTCCAAAGCCCCCCAGATTAAGAACCCCGATTAACACCCCAGAATTCAGTCCACAATGTGGTTGCAAACCAGATGATTTGGAGCTGTGCCAAACTCTCAGAGTGGGAGAAACTGCACTGCCTCGTAAAGTCAACACCACCTTCGGTGGCCCCCCGGCCACAAAAACGGACTCTGATGCAATGACTGACAAATCCTCAACTTGGCCCTGAGCAGAGCATGCCTCATAAATGGCAGTTCAGGCCTGCCATGCCCCAAGGTCCTAAGCCTAAACCTAGGTGAGGTGCACAGTTTATCATGCTCAGAGACCTGGCCCACAACCCAGACAGACGGGGGACCCCTGAGACTCACACCAGAATTATGCCTCCCACTGAGGGCACAACTCTGCTGCTTGGAGCTGCACAGAACCCTCAGAATGGGAGATACTTCTATGACCCCATGAGGCCACCCCAGGTTCTGTGGAACCCCTTGACACAAACCTGGAATCTGATGCACCTCCAGACATGTGCCCTCAACTCAGCCCACTAGAGAACCTGCCATGGTCCTAGGCCCTAACCCTAATCCTAGTTTGGGTTTTCTGGCTTCCATCCCAAAAGACCTGGCCCCCAAACCAGCCTCATTAACGACCCCTGAGTGGTATCCCAGAATTCAGCCTCCTATGTTGTAGGAAGATGTGCCATATGAAGCTTCACAGAACCCTCAGAGAGGGAGAAACCCGCATACCCCACTAAAGTGACCCCCCCACACACACCATCTGCAGCCCCCCTGGCCACAAACCTGGATTCTGAGGCACCGCCTGACATATGCCCTCAACTCAGCCCCAAGGGGATCGTGTCTCAGTGCTGACAGATCGGGCCTGCCATGTCCCTAGGTCCTAACCCTATCCTAGGTGGGGTGTACAGGCTTCTGCACCCAGAGGCCTGGTCCTTAAGTTCAGATTAAGGATGCCTGATACTCATGCTGGGACTCTGCCTGCCACGCAGGGTACAGCTGTGCTGTTTGGAGCTGCGCTGAACCCTCAGAGCTGGAGAAACTTCCATGGACCCCTGAAGTCACTCCCAGGTTATGTGAATGCCTGGACACAAACCCAGAGGGTAACGTACTGTGTGACACCCAAATTCAACTCAGCGCACCAGGGCACTTGCCTCAGCACTGGCATATCAGGTGTGCCATGCCCCTAGGCCTTAACCCTATCCCTAATTTTGGTTTTCAGGCTTCCATCCCAAGAGGCGTGACCCCAAGCCCCCAAGATTAATAACCCCTGGTGACACCCCAGGACTCTGCCCACCATACAGGAGGAAACCATGCTGTTTGGAGCTGTGCCAAATCCTGAGAGCGGGATAAACCTTCATGCCCCACCTGAGGCCATCCCCACCTTCTGCACACCATTGGCAACAAATGCGGGGGCTGACACTCAGCCTGTCACCCAGCAGGAAACCGTGCCAATTGAAGCTGAGTAGAACCCTCAGAGTGGGAGAAACTGCATGTCCCCCTGAGCACACCCTACTCCACTGTGGTCAGCGGTCCCCTGACCACAAACCTGGACCCTGTCATGCCACCGGACCCCTGCCCTCAATTCAGCCCCCTGGGATCCCTCCTAAGTGCCAGCAAATTAGGTCTTCCATGCTCCTGGCCCTAAACTTAACGCTAGGTTGGGTTTTCAGTCTTCCTCCCCAGAGGCTGGGCCCCCTTTTCCTCCATATTTGGACCCCTGATCCCCAAACCAGGACTCCGTCTGCCACCCAAGAGGAAACTGTTCTGTTTGGAGCTGCACAGAACCCTCAGAATGGGAGAAACCTGAACAGCCCATGAAGCAACCTCCACCATCGGCCACCCATCAGGCACAAACCCAGAGTGTAATGCACCACTTGACCATGACCCTCAAATCATTGCCCTAGGCATCCTGCCTCAGCACCAGCAGGTCAGGCCAGCCATGCCCCTGTGCTCTATCCCTAGCCCTAGGCTATACTTTCAGTCTTCTGTCCTCTGAGGATCCACACCAAAGCCCCACTGATGGGTTACACCTGAACTATACCAGAATATTTCGTGGCCCCGTGAGACTATCCCACTCTCAGCAACCCCCTATTCACTACCTGGATCCTAACACTCACACTGACCTACGTCCTCAACTCTGCTCCCCAGGTCGCTCCTCTCAGGGTGGCAGATTGAGCCTGACATGTCCTGAGCATTCCATTCCTAGGGGCCTGGCCCCCTGCCCCAGGCACTGGGGTCACCTTAGCCATACAACAGGACTCAGCCTAACACACAGGAGGAAAGTGTGCCATGTAGACCTCTAGAAATATTCAAAGCAGGAGAAAATGCCTGCCCATCTGAGCCCATCCCAGCAAACCACCACTTTCAGTGGCCTCTAGGCTACAAACCCTGTGCCTGACCTGAATGGGAACACTCATCTTTAATTTCTTAATTCCACACACACTGCCAGCTCCTTGGCCCTGCAATGCCCCTTGACCCTAACTCTATCCCTATGTTGGGCTCTCAGGTAACTGTCCCTTAAGGGAGTGCTCCAAAGCCCTAGGATTTGGGGATGGCTGAGCAATACCAGTGGACTCAGCCTCCCACCCAGAAGGAAATCTTTCCATAATGGCCCATATAGGTCAATGGAAATATGTTGGCCCATCTCTTTCCATCCCACGGAACTCCCACTTTCAATGATTCATGGGTTGAAACCCTGAGCCGCACACTCACCTTAACCCATGCCCTCAACTCAGCCCTCCAGGACACTCACCACACGGTTGGCAGTTCGAACCTTCCATGCTCCTATGTCCTAACCATAACCCTATTTGGAGTTCTGAGAGCACCATCTGTAGAGGCCTGGATCCCAAGCACCAGGTATTGGGAACACTTGAACAACACCAGAGGATCAGCCTGCCACACAAAAGGAAATTCCCTTTTTTACTCCAGACTGGATTCAGAGCATGAGAAATCTGAATGCAAACCTGAGACAATGTCAGTGAACCTACACTTTCATGCACACTCTGAACACAATCTCTGAGCTTCATATACACCCTAAAACTCCATTTTAACTCAGACCTTGTGAAGATCTCCACAGTTCTGGATGATTGTATCTTCCAGGCTTCATGGTCTTAACCCAATGTAAGGTCTAGATATGGGTGAAAATATGAACAGACATTTCTCCAATGACGACACACATGTGACCAACAGATATATGCATAAATGTTCCACATCACATGGCTTCTGGGAACGCAAATCTAAACCACATTAAGGTGTCCTATCACACAAGGAAGAACGTCTAAAATTAACAAGACATGAAACCACAAGTGTTGGTGATGATACAGAAAATGGGGAAGCTTCCTACACTCCTGGTAGGAATGCAATCTGTTACATCCGCTCTGGAAAACAGTACAGGGTTTCTTCAAGAAGTTAAAAGTAAAGTTACCCTAAAACACAGCAATTGCACCACAGGGCTTTTACTACAAAAATAGAGATGTAATGAAAAGAACTGACACCTGCACCCCAGTGTTCATTGCAACAATATCCACTATACCTAAACTATGGAAAGAACCCAGATACCTATGGACAGCGGGATGGATAAAGAAGATGTGGTTCATATATTCAATGGAATATTACTCAGCCATCAGAAAGGATGATTATTTATCATCACATCAACCTGGATGGGTCTGGAAGATATTATGCTGAGTAAAATATGGCAATGAAAGAAGCACAACTATCATATGGTTTCACTCATATGTCAAATATCAGAAATAGGGCAGAGAACCATAGAAAAAGGAAAGGGAAACAGAATGAGAAGTCATCAGAGATGGGAAAAAACAATAGTACCTAACTGTAGTAACAAACTGAGGGTTGCTGGATTGGGGCAGGGGGTACCTGGGTGATGGGCACTAAGGAGGGCACATGATGCAATGAGCACTTGGTGTTATACACATCTGATATATTATTTAACACTACATCTGAAACTAATGATGTAGGATAGGTTGGCTAATTAAATTTAAATTTTTTAAAAAATGAAACAACTCAAAGAAACTACAATAAAAATTTCTATGGAATCACAAAAGATACTGAAGAACCAACACAATGTTATGATGGAAAACAAAGCTTGAGGCGTCACAATTCCATATTTCAAATTATAGTACAAAGCTTCAGTCATCCTAACAGTATGGGACTGGTGCAGAAATATACACAGTGACCAAGGGAACAGAATAGAAGCTCAGACATAAACCCACAATCACGTGCCCAATTAGTCTTCTGCAAAACAGGCAAAAGTATTAAAAGGGAAAAGAACAGGCTCTACAACAAATGGTTTGGGGAAAACTGGACAGCTATGCACAAAAGAATGAAATTAGACCGCTTTCTTACACCAGATGGACAAATTAACTCAAGACAGTTTCAAGACCTCCATGTGAGACCTGAAATCATAAAAATCCTACAAGAGGGCACAGAAAGTAACTTCTCTGCCATGAACCATACATTTTCTAGACATGCCTCCTAAGGCAAAGGAAACAAAAGCAAAAATAAACTACTGGAACTACATCAATATGAAAGCTTACCACACAGCAGAAGAACAATGAAAATGTAATAAATAGAAGACAGCCCACTTAATGGGAGAAGATGTTTGCGAATACCATATGCAATAATGGGGTAGTGTCCAAAATATGTAGAACTGATACAACGCAACACCCAAAAAACAAATAATACAGTTAAAAAAAATAGAAGACATGAATAGACATTTCTCCAAAGAAGAAAAACAGATGTCAACAGTCACATGAAAATATGTTCACCGTCAACCATCAACAGGAAAATCCAAATGAAAAGTTCCATGAGATACTACCTCACACTATCAGAATGGCTAACAGCACCAGCACAAGAAAACAGATGTTGGGAAGATGTGGATAAAAGGGAACCCTCTTACACTGTTGGTGGGAATGCAAGCTGCTGCAGCCACTTTAGAAAACAGTATGACTGTTCCTCAAAACGTTAAATATAGAACTTCATTGTGATCAAGCAATCACACTACCGGGTGTTTACCCGAAGAATATGAGAACAATAACTCAAAAGGATACATGAGCCCCTATATTTCTTGCAACATTATTTACAATATTACAATATGGAAGCAATCCAAGTATTTCTTGATAATTTGATTAATGAGATGATATATGTATACACACACACACACAGTGGGAAATTACTCAGCCATAAAAAGAATGAGATCTTCCCATTTGCAGACACATGGATGGAGCTAGAGAGTACTGTCCTAAGTGAAACTCATCAGTTGGAGCAAGACAAATGCCTTTCAATGTCACTCTTACATGGAATATAAGAAACGAATATACATAAATAAAGGAGAAAGAAGATACAAAGCAAAATACCGACTCTGTGGTTACCAGAGTGGAAGTGGATGGAGGGATGAGTGAAATGGATGACGGGGACTAAGAGTACACTTTTCTTGATATCCGTTGAGTAATACATAGAATCACCGAATCACTACATTGTACACATGAAACTAATATACCACTGTATGTTAACTCTACCTGAATTAAAATAAACAATAAAAAAGTTCTTTTCTTTCAGTAAACTATTTGGAAAAACTTTTGCTATGCAATGTTCATAAGACTTACTTTTGAGAGTATTTACTGTACAATAATTATTCACTCTATGCTTGGAATTCAAATTTCACTGAATTCTTATACTTTTCCTGTTAATGGTAGCCCACAGGAGCCACGGTCCCTTTCCATCCAGGGTCAGCACCTATGCTTTCAAGAGTGTAAGTAGAGACGGATGTCACTTCACTGTCCAGAAAGCTATTATTGTTTCTGTTTTCGTGTGAGATTGTCATAGAGTATGGGACAGCTTCCAGAGCAGGTTTGTTATGCACCCTGGATCTCTAATTCAGTGGTCATTACCTGGTTCTGTTGGCTGATAAGTTCCTGTTGATGGGCTTGCTTCCAAGCACATACCTGGAAGACAAATGTGGGTGGGCTGGGCGTGGGACCGGAGGAAGACCAAGTACAGTCAAGGGTTGGATCCCTCCCCTGATTTAGGAATGGCCATGAGAGTGGGTATGGGAGGCAGAAGCGACAGGAAACCACTAAGGTCACCAGCTGAAAGCAGGGAGCCTGGGTCATGGGATCCTGAGCTATAGGGCTTGAAGACTGTTCTGAGCTACCTCTGTGTGGGAAGGGAAGCAGGAAAAAGAAGGAGAAATTGTCTGCAACTGCGCATACCAGCTTCCCACCACTACTAATATACATCAGTCTATGCAGCTGACCCAGCCTGGGCTCAAGATGGGCTGTCTTGGGTCCCTCAACCCTCAGTGGGACAGATGGCTCCAGGGCTCAGGGACATGCTGAGGGAGATGGGAAGGAAGGCTGCCACTCCCAGGTCATCCCTTCCTTGAGCAGGCAGACCTCCAGGACTGCTAAAAACCCACTGGCAGTTTTGAAAGACATGCCATGGATGAACTAAGGCATTGAGAAATATAAAACGATATTCGTTTATAAGTTCAGAGCTCTCAGCTCATGAAGTGAGAAGATCTTCCCTTAGGAAGACTGAGGGGAGGGGAGGTCAGGCTGAAAAGAGAGATGTGGCTTTCTTGACTGGGGACCTGCAAACCCCTTCCAGGGCAAGGTATCGTCCTCACCTCACAGAGGATCCATGGAAGTGTCCCATCAAGGGACTGACTGAGCTGCCTCTTGAGAAGGTACCCTGGCATCAGGTTACACAGGGCAGAGGAGAGGGCCAGATGGAGGGAGGGCAATACCCTGGAGGCCATGGGGCAAAAGCAGAGGCTCATGTCCATAAAGATGATGAAAAATAGGAGGCAGCAGCATCAGAGCTGGCACAGTGCTCTGATGCTACAGTGACTGGATGCCTTCTGTGCCAGGTATGGATGTCTTCAGTGGGCTCCAAACTAGTCTTGACCACAAACCTAGGAAGTGTGCACCACTACCGACCTCCTTTCCCCATGCTGTGGCTAAGAATGATGGTCACAGACCCTGGTCTATTTTTATGGAAATGGAGTGCTCCCTGGGCACACTGCCCCTCTGCTGTTGGTCCAGTGCAACCCTTGTGTTGACCAGATACTGCTGTCTACCTGTATCCACACAACTCAACAGACAGGAGGGTGTCCCTGAGTTCCACAGGACTTTATAAGACAGATTAACAGACCCCACTACCCCACCCACCACCAACACCCAGTGGGTCACTCAGGACCTCGGCTATTGTCATGGAGCTCACCATGATGTGTTTCTATCACTTTCAAAGACAGTTCTGTTCCCGTACAATACCATACATCCTGGTTGCTTACCTGGGGACATGCCATGAACCCACATGGCACCTTTCTGTTAGAGAAGGTCAACCCTGCACCTCATAGAAAATGTTCCTAATTGGGGGCGCCTGGGTGGCTCAGTGGGTTAAACCTCTGCCTTCAGCTCAGGTCATGATCTGAGGAGCCTGGGATCGAGCCTCGCATTGGGCTCTCTGCTCAGCAGGGGGCCTGCTTCCCCTTCTCTCTCTACCTGCCTCTCTGCCTACTTGTGAACTCTCTCTCTGTCAAAAACATGCATGAAATCTTAAAAAAAAAGAAAAGAAAATGTTTCTAACGAAGTGCAAATCCATCAGGAATACGGTGTAAACAGTGGTACACTGCCTTCATGGTAGTCAGTAATTCTAACAAGGGTTGACCACTCCCCACCATCTCACAAAATCTTCTCTAAGGTTTTATAGGCGAGATAAACACGCCAGGCAAAGTGGGTGCAAGGCAAGATTTATTAAAGGCACTCTCCTGCGAAGTTTCAGGGCTCAAGAGAAGGGGAGCCAGAAAAGTTGCTCTGGGAGGAGATGGGCACCCTCAGGAGAGGTTCCTTGACTCCGGAAAGGGAGAGGGGGAAGTCACACTGGGAGGGAGTTGGTGGGGGTCTTTTATCTGTTTCCTGCATAAGTATCAGTTTACCTATGGAGATGTGACCTGCGCATACATCCTTTTGGTGGGAGAGTCAAGGGTGAAGGAAAAGGGGGGGTCTGGAAGACAGCGGGACCCGGAAGCAGTAATTTCCATTGTTCCAACTGCACTCCACGAGCCTCTGGAGCCGGTGGTCATTTCTATTGTTTCTTCTGCACTCCCAGAGCCTGCCAACCCAACATTCCGACCTTTTTGTTGTAATGGGTGCAGGGACTCAGATATGGCTACCTCCTGCTGTTAAAGGGGCGTCATCATAGGGTCCTTTGTATGTGGATAGGCAGGTATAGGGATCCAGGAGGAGTTGGTTGACAGTGACCCTGGAAACCTCACGTATGCATTCCTGAATGAAGCAAAGAACACAGGGGGTGATAAGTCCTAATAGGCAGAAGATAATAATGGGACTTAGGATTGGAAGGAGCCAGGTCGTTAAGGGGGAGAGCCACCATTGAGAGGGTTTTATTACAGGGTGATGCTGGCCACCAAGGGAGTCGCATATTTTTGTCAGGGCACTGATATTGATTTCAACTACACTGGATTCATTGATATAATAGCATCATTCTTCATTGAGGAATAAACAGGTTCCTCCCTTGTCTGCAGTGAGCAGGTCCAGGGCTCGCTGGTTCTGTAGGGCTACCTCGGCCACTGAAGTAATCTGTCATTGTAGAGATGCCAAGGACTCAGCTGAGACTTCCATGGCTGTTCAGAGCTGTTCAGATAAATCTCGGGTAGCACCTATGGAGTGAGCTATGGCCCCGGTGCCCAGCCAGGTGGCCACTAGGGAAGACACCAAGGATACCCCAATAACAAGAGGAAGAAACACAGCCCTTTTTTGTCACAGGAGGGGGGTGGAGAGGACGGCCATTTCCGCTTGGGCTGGCACCCTCCAGACTGGCAATCTGTGGTGACCAGCTGGCTAGACCGTGTGGTGCCCAAGTTTCCACTAGGGAGAAGTACCACCTGAATTCAGGGTCACCTGAGGGACAGCTATGGGGGGGTGTAGAAGGAGGAGGGTGAGAAGAAGTGGTGCGGGAAATCTGCAACCATGTGGGCCCCAGGGTTTGGGAAGTCCAGCCATCCTGTTGTGGGGATGGTTTTAGAGAGGAGATGTGTACACATGGGTGGTGTCCTAGGAATTTTGCCCCTGTGGGAGTTGTAAGAATAACAGTATGGGGGCTGGTTCACCTGGGCTGTAAGGACTTTGGGTGAAGTTCTCCTAGGAGAACTTGGTCCCCAGCATTTAGGGCCTGGGGAAGTCTCCACTCGGGCTGTCAGGGGCGAGGATGGTTGAACCTGCATGAGCCCTTAGGAGGGCTCGTAAGAGGGTCTGATAAGGCATACAAGATAGGAGAGGTGGAGCAGAGGCAGGCAGGTTGTGATTGAGTAGAAAGGGCCTGCTGTACAGGAGCTCAAAGGGACTGAGACCTGATGGGTGGCTAGGGGAGGCCCTAAGGCGGGTGAGTGCAGTGAGAAAAGGGTTGGCCAAGACAGTCAGGTTTCAAGAGTGCGTTTGGTGAGTTGTTCCTTGAGGAGGCCATTGGCCCTCTTGACCTTACCCGAAGATTGGAGGTGGTAGGGGATATGGAGTTTCCAGGTGACGTTGAGGCTCTCAGAGATCTGTTGTGTGATGCTGGAGATGAAGGCCGGTCCATTATCTGATTGTAGGGTTCGAGGGAGTCCAAACCTCGGAATGATGTGCTTAATGAGAACAGCGGCAACCACCTCTGCTGTTTCCCTAGTGGTGGGGAATGCCTCGATCCAGCCTGTGAAGGTGTCCACAAGAGTTAGTAGATATCTAAAGGTTTTGTGTCGAGGCATGTGATTGAAGTCAAGTTGCCAGTCCTCGCCTGGCTGATGCCCTTGGAGCTGGTGGGTGGGTCCTGGTCTGAGGAGGCCGCCCTGGGCATTGACCGCAGGACAGGTTCAGCAGGCCTTCTGTCCCTCCTTAATGGTCTTTTGGAGGAGGGGGTGGTGAAAGAGAGGTTGGAGAAATTGGTATAGGGCCTTTGGACCGATGTGGAGAGACTGGTGGATGTCAGTAAAGAGGGTGTGGATTAGGCTGTTTGGGAGGGCAATTTTGTCCTGGACAAAATACCATCCATTGTAATCCAACCTGCCACCTAATGTTTTAGGGGCCCGAGTCTCCTCATCAGTGTACAGGGACTGTGAGGAGTGTTGAGAAACAGGAGAGGGGCTAGAGAGGAGTTTAAGGCCATCTGTCAGGCAACAGAGTCAGCCTTGTTGTTCCCCAAAGAGATGGGGTCTTTGGAGGCCTGACGGCCATGGCATTGGACAATAGCCACCTCAGTAGGGTACTTGAGAGCCTCAAGGAGTTTGGCAATAAGAGGCCCTTTGACTATGGGGGTTTCCTTGGTTGTGAGAAATCCCCTTTCTCGACAGAGGACAGAGTGAGTGTTGGTAATAAGGAGAGCATATTTGGAGTCAGTATAAAGAGTGACCCGTTGGCCCTCAGATAAGTGAAGGGCCTTGGTAAGAGCCAGGAGTTCTGCCTTTTGAGAAGTAATCCCAATGGGAAGGGGGGTTGCTTATATGACTGCATCCAGGGTGACCACTGCATAGGTCACACATCGCCGTCCATATGGAGCTATGAGGGAGCCCAAATCCATGAACATAGTGCGATTGGGTTCAGTCAGGGGCTGGTCCCAATGTCCTGGATGGGAGGGAGAGAGTTCTTCCTGGTGTTGAGCACAGGAGTGGAGAGGAGTAGGGGTAGATGAAGGTGTCGGCAAGAGAGTGGTGGGATTTAGGCGAAGGGAGACAGAGTGTGACCTGGGGGTTTTCTATGAACAGCAGGTGGTAAACTTGGAGATGGGAAGGAGTGAGCTGTGCCAAGTATTTGTGGCTGACTCAGTCCATCAGTCTATGGGGGGAGAAGACCATGATGGGCTGTCCTAAGGTAAGTTTGAGGGCCTCCTTTGTCAGAGAAGTGGCTGCAGCTAGGGCCTTGAGGCAGTGCTGCCATCCCTGGAAAGTGACATCTAGTTCCTTGGAGAGTTAATGCGAATAAGGAGACCCTGCTGCCAAAGGCGGTCACTGATAAACTTGAGTCCTCACTGGTGGGTTGCTACTACAGGTCTGGAAATGTCCCATATCTGTGGGTCTACAGAGGGGAGACAGTCTGGGATAAAGGACGAGTCATCGGGAAGTAGAGGAAGGATGAGGTGAACAGAAGTCAAGGGAGAGGGAGAGAGACAAATGGTGGCCTGAAGTTTGTGGAGGATGTCCCTGCCTAGTAAGGGAACAGGGCAGTAAGGGATAATGAGGAAGAAGTGTGAGAAGGGGAACGCATACAGGCTGCAGGTAAGGGGTTGGCTGACCTTTGGAGTGGAGGAAGTACCATCAATTCCCATAACTGCAACGAGGAGGGATGAGTAGGAGCTGAGTAAAAAGGCAGGAAAGCATGTGCCGTGTCCAATAGAAAGGAAAGGGACTTACCCACTACCTGGAGCATGACCCTGGGCTCGGCATGGGTGAGAGGGGTGTCTGAGACTGGGCTCCATCAGTCATCCAATAGGAGAAGTTGGAAGACAGAACTTACCATCTCAGGGTCTCCCCCACGTGGAGGCGCCGGGAATACCCTGAGGTTGGGGCAGTCCAATATCCAGTGGCCCATTATGCGGCATTGAGGGCACGGCCTAGTAGGCATTTTTGGATTGGGGCATTGACGGGCCCAGTATCCCTTGGCTCCACACGTGAAACAGGCCCCCAGAGGGATGTAGTTAGGTGCTCCCTTCTGTTGACCCCCAGAACCTCCCGGCCTTAGGGCTGCTACCAGGGCTTGGGTCCGCAGTTGGACCTTCGGTTGGAGTCTGGCTTGGTGCTTAAGTTCTGCCTCCTATTGGGAGTTAAAGACTTTAAATGCCATTTTCACCAGATCAAAAATGGGAGTTTGAGGGTCCTCCTCCACTTTCTTTAATTTTTGCCGAATGTCGGCAACTGACTGAGAAATAAAGTGAGTAGCTAAAACAGTCGCCCCTGCTGGAGAGGCCAGGTCTAGGCAAGTGTATTGAGTCAGCGCCTCAGTAAGTTGGTTAAGAAACATGGCCGGGTTTTCATTGGGTTCCTGAATGATTTCCCTTCACAAACCTTCTACAACTTTCCTTTGCATTCAGGTTTTGTCTCAAAAAGCCATCTCACTTAGGACAAAATTATCTCCTTTCACTTTCAATAAAATATATTCCCATTCCTTAAATATTTCTCATATATCTTCTACTTTCCTACACACAGAGTTGCTTCCTTTATTTAGCAGAATTTTGTACTCTTAAAAACACCTTTAGTTATTAACCTCTAGTCAGTTATTAATCATGAACGGCTATAACAGTATTCTTTAGATGCCAATTTATGAATCAGTTAAGCACAAGCCATGCTTACTAACAGATTTAAATATTCTTATTTTCTTTGCTGTAAGAAGTCAAAAGCACAAAGCTATGTTCAGTAATACATGACTTGGCATTTTATCCCTTTGGAAAAGACCTAAATGTCCAACAGATTTAATCCCATTTGTCATCCAAGCAAAACTTAAAACTTTCAGGTTACCAAAGACTTTGAAAGCTATCTCAGCAATTACCCATTAAAACTTTGAGACAGACAATTAACCATCCGTTTAGTCTTTTCTTTGGTAACAGATTTTAACAAATAACAAGAGCTTTATTAAACATTGATTAAAGTTTCATATTTACTGTGGATAAATTTGTCAGAAGTTCAGATAGGAGTGGGGAGAGGGACGGGTAAACAAGGGTGCTGGTTCAGAAATCCTGAACTTAAGGGACCTTGACCCATCTGCCTTGGTGTCTATTGAGGTTATTTAGGTCCATGAAAATCTGATAATTAAACATGACTTCTGGAGACCATTGGGACTGACTGTCTAATCAGTATTGTGGCCAAGCTATAGTATAGTAGCGTCATTTTTGCAGGTCCTGGCCCAGTTCCAGGGTTTTAAGATTGTCCAACAGGCCTAAAACACGCCCGGGATGTTTTAGGGTTGAATTTGGATTGGGAGGTCCCCAAGACTCCTTGCCAGACAACCCGAGGGCAGGAGGAAGGCATCCCTTCATCCACCACTGGGTTGCAGAAAAACTGTGTCAAATACCCTAGAGGTTAGGATGTCTCCCAGCTTCTCAGAATCACGGAGGTCACCTGGTGACCGGCGGGGTCTGCCCTGACGTGGGCGCCATTAGGGCAGGGCTTTTCAGACAGAGGCGCGGAATCCGGGGAAACTCACCATGGCTTCAGAAGTGGCATTGGGAAAGGCAGGTCCAGGTCTGGCAAGGGAGAGGAGAGAGCCTCCTCACCAGGGTGGGAGGCTCTCAAAACCCTCCCGGGTTTTGGGCACCAAATGTAAGGTTTTATAGGCGAGATAAACACGCCAGGCGAAGTGGGTGCAAGGCAAGATTTATTAAAGGCACTCTCCTGCAAAGTTTCAGGGCTCAAGAGAAGGGGAACCAGGAAAGTTGCTCCGGGAGGAGGTGGGTACCCTCTGTCAAAGTTCCTTGATTCCAGAAAGAGAGTAGGGGAAGTCACACTGGGAGGGAGTTGGCAGGGGTCTTTCATCTGTTTCCCTCATAGGTATCAGGTTACCTAAGGGGACATGACCTGGGCATACATCCTTTTGGCTGGAGAGTCAAGGGTGAAGGAAAGTGGGGGTGGAGGCTGGAAGACGGCGGGACCCGGCGGTGGTCATTTCCATTGTTCTTCCTGCACTCCTGGAACTTGCCAACCCAACACCTTCCACTGTATGGAGCTCATTCTCTGCCCTCAGAAAAAAAGCCCAGTAAACAAAACTTTATCCTGAATGTTCCCCTCACCTGCTGATTCAAATATTGTCCAACCACAATGTTATGAAACTAGAAATCAATCACAAGAAGAAAATGCGAGAGTCAAAAATATGTAGAGATTTAACAACATGGTAATAAACTACCAACAGTCAAAGAAGAAATCAAGAAATTTTAAAAGTACCTCGAGACAAAAAGAAAAACCTACAAAAATGTAAGGGGCACAGCAAAATTAGTTCTAAGGGGGAAGTTCATAGAAATTCAGGTCCCCGTCAGTCCACAAGAAAGCTGTCCTGTAAACACTATAATTTTACATGATAGAGAAATGTTAAAAAAAAAAAAACAAGCAAATCCCAAATCAGTAGGAATAAGGTAATAAAACGGAATGTGAAAATCAATAATGATGACTAAAAAGACAAAAGATCAATGAAAATAAGAACTGCCTTTGTTGGAAAGATAAACAAAACTAACAAAGCCTTAGCTAGACTCACCAAGAAGGAGAGAGGTCTCAAATACAATCAGGAAAGAAAGATGATTAATTCCTGTCTCACACCAAAATCCTAGAGAACACAGGCAGCAACCTCTTCGATTTCCAACACAGCAACTTCTTTCAAGACAAGTCTCTAAAGACAAGGGAAACAGAAGCAAAAATAAACTTTCAGTACTTCATCAAGATGAAACGCTTGGAAACAATTAGCAAAACTAAACGGCAACCTGTAAAATGGGAGTAGATATTTGCAAATGCTATTAGAGTTAAAGGTTTGGTATCCAAGATTTACACAGAATTTCTCAAACTCAACACCCAAAAAAACAAAGAGTCCACTCAAGAAATGGTCAGAAGACCTAAAAAGACACTTCTCCAAAAAGACATACAGATGACTAACAGACACATGAAAACATTCTCCACATGCCTTGCAATCAGGGAAATAAAAATCAAAACCACAATGAGACACCACCTTACACCTGTTATAATGTCAAAAATTAAAAGACAGGGAACAACAAATGTTGATGAGGATGTGAAACATATTACACAACAGTGTAAGAGGGTTAAGAGGGAACCCTCTTACACTGTTGGTTGGAACGCAAGCTGGTACACTCACTCTGAAAAACAGCATGGAGTTTCCTCAAGACATTAAAAATAAAGCTACCCTATGACCCACCAATTGCACTCCTGGGTATCTACCATATGGATTTGGTAAAATGAAGAGGCACATGCACCCCAGTGTTTCTAGCAGCAATGTCCACAATAGCCAAAGTGTGGAAGGAGCAGAAATGTCCTTCAACAGATTAATGTATAAAGAAGATGTGGTTCAGGGGCCCCTGGGTGACTCAGTGTGTTAAGCCTCTGCCTGTGGCTCAGGTCAAGATCTCAGGTTCCTGGGATCGAGCATGCATAAAGCTTTCTACACAGTGGGGAGCTGCTTCCCCTCCTATGGCTGCCTGCCTCTCTGCCTATTTGTGATAGTTGTCTCTCTCTCTGTGTGTCAAATAAATAAACAAAATCCTTTAAAAAAAGAAGAAGAATATGTGGTTCATATATACAATGGAATATTACTCAGCCATCAGAAATGATGAATACTTACCATTTGCATTGACATGGCTGGAACTGGAGGAGATTATGCTAAGTGAAATACATCAAGCAGAGAAAGACAGTTATCATATGGTTTCACTCATATGTGGAATATAAGGAACAACACAGAGGATCATAGGGACAGGGTGGGAAACCTGAATTGGAAGATATCTGAGAAGGAGAAAAAACATATGAGACTCTTGACTCTGGGAAACAAATTGAGCAGCAGCAGCAGCAGGCTGCCCAGGTTTGGCCTCAGTCTTGCACATCAGGACTCAAGCACAACTAGAGCATCATGGAGAATGGAGTACTGTGTGGCCTTGGAATCTAATAGCAGGATCTGATATTTCACTTCCAAATGAAAAATGGCCTCTTCCACACAGCACAGGAAAGTGGAGGATTTCTCAGGGGTGTGGCTCTGGAAGAAGTGCTTCTGATGGTTGAATTAATAGACACCAGGTAGAGAATACCTGCTGTTCCTCATCTGAGGAAGCAAGGGGCACCTGGGCAAGAATCAATAAGGTTGCCTGTGGGTGGTTTCCCACCAACCACCCTGCTGAGCCAAGAGCATGAGAACCAAAGAGAAAATAACTTTCGTGGTACATCTGCAGTAGTAGGGCTGACCAGGTAGCAGAGCCCTATCCCTGGAGCAGTATGGCCTTCCCTCAAGAGTAATGGTCCACCACCATGGCCTCACAATCTCCCACCTGTCTCATCTGACAATGCATTCTGGCTCAGACCTGCTCACACGATGAGTTCTAAGATCCAGAGACTGCTTTCCGCCCCAGCTCAATGCTACTCACAGAGAAGCAAACTCCAGCCTCAGAAATGTATTCATCATTAGCTCTGGAATTCCCTTAGTTTGTCTACACTGGCCCACTCAGGTGTCTTATCCAAATCATTCCTCAAGTGCCCTAGGGTTCCAAGCCAATTTCAAGCTCCCCTTAGGAAGGCAGGTACTGGTCCAAGTAGAAAGACCAGCCAAGTGACTCTACATGCTGGAAACTTGGACATCATCTTCCCTGAACACCAACACCTCCTAGTCCAAGATTCAAACCTTTGCTCACTGTGTACTGAGGACCATGTCAGCATGAACACTATTTTTTCAAATCTCTTATATCCCATTCCTTCAAATCAGAAACCAGGCTCCAGTCACCACTTCCTTTTCCCTTCAGAGAAGTAAGGAAAATGATACAATAAAACACTACATGTGTTGGGCACCTGGGTGTCTCAGTGGGTTAAGCCTCTGCCTTCAGATTAGGTCATAATCTCAGCATCCTGGGGTTGAGCCCCGTATCAGGCTCTCTGCTCAGCAGGGAACCTGCTTCCCCCTCTCTCTGACTGCTTCTCTGCCTACTTGTGATGTCTCTCCCTCTGTGTCAAATAAAATCTTTAAACACACACACACATGCACACACACACGCAAGATGGCGGAGAAGCAACTGGTTAAGACAACATCAGGTATCAGGAGATGGGCTACATAGCTTGTCAAAGCATTGTGAACACCTACAAATCCAACAGGAGATCAAATAGAAGAAGAGAAACAATTCTAGAAATAGAGAATCAACCACTTTATGAAAGGTAGGACCAACAGAGAAGTGAATCCAAAGTGACAGCAAGATAGACTTGTGGTGGGAGGAGCCAGCTCCTGGCAAGTGGCAGAACAACAGAGCACAAAATCAGAACTTTTAAAAGTCTGCTCCACTGAGGGACATTGCTGCAGAGGCTAAACTGGGATGAAGTCCATGCGTGGTCAGCTTGGCCCCAGAAGGATTGGTCACAGATCCTTCTGGTCACAGAAGCATCCGGGGTGTCTGATTATGAAAGAGCTCGCAGGTATTAGAGTGGGGTAGCCAGCTACAGAGACAGAGCAGAGAAGTGAGCTCTCAACTCGGAGTTACCTTGAACCGGGCACAGGCTGGGTGAGTTCCAAGTGTGGCAGGAGACCAGGGAGACAGGAGTAATTGAGCACTTTTCTCTGAGGGCGCACTGAGGAATGGGGCCCCAAGCTCTCATCTATTCTGGGCTGCAGAGACTGGGAGGCCGGCATTTAAATTCCCATCCTCCAGAACTCTACAGAAAGTGTTCAGGGAAGAAAAGCTCCCGAAGATTACTTAGTCTGGACCCTGGTAAAGGCGGTGTAATTCCACCTCCGGCAAAGGCACTTGAGAATCAATACAAGAGGCCCCTCCCTCAGAAGATCAACAAGAAATCCAGCCAAGACCAAGTTCATTTACCAAGGATAACAGCAAAATTCCAGAGGAGGAGAAAGCAAAGCATAGAATTCATGGCTTTTTCCCCATGATTCTTTAGTCTTGCAGTTAATGTTTTTTTAATTTCCTTTTTTTTCTTCTGCAAATTTTTTTTTAAATTTTACCCTATCTTCTTTTAATGTTAACTAGTTTATCTTAACAATGCCTTTCATTGAAAAATAATCTTTTTTAACCTTCATTATTATAGTCATATTTTATCCTTCATTGTATCTAACTTTATTTTTGTATACACATGGGGTTTTTTATTCTAAAAAAAAATTTGGGGTACAATTTCTTCTAATGGATCAAAATACACTCTAAATTTATCTTGGGCTTGTTCTAGTCTCCAGCCCGAGCAAATTATCCCCTCTTTCTTTTTCTTTTTTCTCCTAACCAACTTACTTTATCAACTCCTTTTTTTAGAAAAAATTTTTTTTAATCTTTATAGGCATATTCCATCCCTTCATTGTGTTTACCCTTAAATATGTTCTTCATTCTTTAAAATTTTGGGAGGTAGTTTCTTCTAAGAGACCAAAATACTCCCAAAATTAAGTAATTAAGTGGGTGACCCTGTTCTAGTCACCAGTCTAATATACAGATATATATATATATATATATATATATATATATATCTGTATATTAGACTGATTATATATATATATATAGTGGGAGGGAGATATATATATATATCTCCCTTCCACTATTTGGAGTCTCTTCTTATTTAGTTAATGCACATTTTCCTGGGGTCTTTGCCACCCTTTGCCACCCTTCTAGAGATCAACAATCTCAAGAAGTGATTGAGACTTTCCTTATCTGGACAAAATGACAAGGCAGAAAAACTCATCACAAAAAAAATAACAAGGGCACTACCAAAGGCTGGGGACCTAATCAATACAAATATTGGTAATATGTCTGATCTAGAGTTCAGAATGACAACTCTCAAGGTTCTAGCTGTGCTCGAAAAAGGCATGGAAGATATTAGAGAAACCCTCTCTGGAGAGATAAAAGTCCTTTCTGGAGAAATGACATAACTAAAATCTAACCAAGTTGAAAACAAAAAAAGCTATTAATGAGGTGCAATCAAAAATTGAGGCTCTTACTGCTAGGATGAATGAGGCAGAAGAAAAAATAGTGATATAGTAGACCAACTGACAGAGAATAAAGAAGCTGAGCAAAAGAGAGACAAACAAATACTGGACCATGAGCAGAGAATTTGAGAGTTAAGTGACACCATAAGATGAAATTATTAGAATAATTGGGATTCCAGAAGAAGAAGAAAGAGAGAGGGGAGCAGAAAGTATATTAGGGGGAATTATTATAGAGAATTTCCCTAATATGGCAAAGGGAACAAGCAAGCATCAAGAGATTCCCCCCTCAAAATCAATAAGAATAGGACCACACCCTGTCACCTAATAGTAAAATTTACAAGTCTTAGCAACAAAGAGAAAATCCTGAAAGCTGCCCAGGAAAAGAAGTCTGTAACACACAATTGTAAAAATATTAGATTGGCAGTGGACTTACCCACAGAGACCTGGCCAGAAATAGCTTCAAAGCACTAAACGAGAAAAACATGCAGCCAAGAATACTATATCCAGCTAGGCTATCATTGAAAATAGAAGGAAAGATAAAAATCTTCCAGGACAAACAAAAACTGAATATGCAAAGAATTTGCAAACACCTAATCAGCTGTGCGGGATATATTGAAAGGGGTCCTCTAATCAAGGAGAGAACCTAAAAGTATTAGATCAGAAAGGATCAGAGACAATACACAGTAACAGTCACCTTACAGGCAATACAATGGCACAAAATTCGTATCTCTCAATAGTTAACCTGAATCTAAATGGGCTAAATGCCCCAATCAAAAGACACAGGGTATCAGAATGGATAAAAAAACAAAACCCATCAATATGCTGTCTACAAGAAACTCAATTTAGACCCAAAGACATCTCCAGATTTAAAATGAGGAGGTGGAAAACAATTTACCATGCTAATGAACATCAGAAGAAAGCTGGGGTGGCAATCCTTATAGGATATCAATTAGATTTTAAGCCAAAGACTATAATAAGAGACGAGGAAGGACACTATGTCATACTCAAAGGGTCTGTCCAACAAGAAGATCTAGCAATTCTAAATATCTATGCCCCTAACTTGGGAGCAGCCAAGTATATAAACCAATTAATAGTAACAAAATCAAAGAAACACATTGACAATAATACAATAATAGTAGGGGACGTTAACACTCCCCTCACTGAAATGGAAAGATCTTCCAGCAAAAGATCAACAAGAAAATAAAAGCCTTAAATGACACACTGGACCAAATGGAAATAACAGATCTCTTCAGAACATTTCATCCCAAAGCAACAGAATACACATTCTTCTTTAGCACACATGGAACAGTCTCCAGAATCATAAATCATGTCTCAACTGGTATCAAAAGATTGGGATCAGGGCGGCTGGGTGACTCAGTGGGCTAAGGCCTCTGCCTTCGGCTCAGGTCATGATCCCAGAGTCCTGGGATCGAAACACTCATCAGGCTCTCTGCTCAGTGGGGAGCCTGCTTCCTCCTCTCTCTCTGCCTGCCTCTCTGCCTACTTGTGATCTCTGTCTGTCAAGTAAATAAATAAATAAACTTAAAAAAATTGGGATTATTCCCTGCATATTCTCAGACCACAATGCTCTGAAGCTAGAACTCAATTACAAGAGGAAATTTGGAAAGAACACAAATACATGGAAACTAAACAGCATCATTCTAAGGAATGAATGGGCCAACCAGGAAATTAAAGAAGAATTGAAAAAATTAATGGAAACAAATGATAATGAAAACACAACAGTTCAAAATCTGTGGAACACAGCAAGGAAGTCCTGAGAGGAAAATATATAGTGATATACGCCTTTCTCAAGAAACAAGAAAGGTCTGAAATACAGAAAATAAGCCTACACCTAAAGGAGCTGGAGAAAGAACAGCAAAGGAAGCCTAAACCCAGCTTTTCTGCTAAGGTCAGGAACACATCAGGGATGTCCATTATCACCACTGCTATTCAACATAGTACTAGAAGTCCTAGCCTCAGCAGTCAGACAACAAAAAGAAATTAAAGGCATCCAAATCGACAAAGAAGACAAACAATTACTCTTTGCAGATATATGACACTCTGTGTGGAAAACGCAAAAGGCTCCACTCCAAAAATGCTAGTACTTGTACAGGAGTTCTGTAAAGTGTCAGGATATAAAATCAATGCACAGAAATCAGTTGTATTTCTTTACAACAACAGCAAGACAGAAGAAAGAGAAATTAAGAAGTCAATTCCATTTACAATTGCACCCAAAACCGTAAAATACCTAGGAATAAACCTAACCAAAGAGGCAAAGAATCTATACTCAGAAAACTATAAAGTACTCATGAAAGAAATTAAGGAAGACACAAAGGAATGGAAAAATGTTCTATGCTCCTGGATTGGAAGAACAAATATTGTGAAAATGTCTATTACACCTAAAGCAATCTGAACATTTAATGCCATCCTTACAAAAATCCCATCCATTTCTTCAATGAAATGGAAGAAATAATCCTAAAATTTATATGGAACCAGAAAAGACCTCGAATAGCCAAAGGAATATTGAAAAAGAAAGCCAAAGTTGGTGGCATCACCATTCCGGACTTCAAGCTCTATTACAAAACTGTCATCATCAAGACAGTATGGTACTGACACAAAAACAGACATACAGATCAAAGGAATAGAATAGAGAGCCCAGAAGTAGACTTCCGCTCTATAGTCAACTAATCTTCAACAAGGCAGGAAAGAATGTCCAATGGAAAAAAGACAGCCTCTTCAACAAATGGTGTTGGGAAAATTGGACAGTCACATGTAGAAAAATGAAATTGGACCATTTCCTTGCACCACACATGAAAATAGACTCAGAATGGATGAAGGACTGCAAGGTAAGATAGGAATCCATCAAAGTCCTTGAGGAGAACACAGGCAAGAACCTCTTCAACCTCAGCTGCAGAAACTTCTTCCTAGGAACATCGCCAAAGGCAAGGGAAGCAAGGGCAAAGATGAACTATAGGAATTTCATCAAGTGCAAAAGCTTTTTCACAGCAAAAGAAACAGTTAACAAAACCAAAAGACAACTGACAGAATGGGAGAAGATATATGCAAACCGCTAGTATCCAAAATCTATAAAGAGCTTAGCAAACTCAACACCCAAAGAACAAATAATCCAATCAAGAAATGGGCAGAGGACATGAACAGACATTTCTGCAAAGAAGCCATCCAGATGGCCAACGGACACATGAAGAAATGCTCCAAATCACTCGGCATCAGGGAATTACAAATCAAAACCACAATGAGATACCACCTCACACCAGTCAGAATGGCTAAAATCAACAAGCCAGGAAGTGACATATGCTAGCAAGGATGCAAAGAAAGGGGAACCCTCCTACACTGTTGGTGGGATGCAAGCTGGTGCAACGACTCTGGAAAACATCATGGAATTTCCTCAAAAAGTTGAAAATAGAACTGCCCTATGACCCAACTTTTGCACTACAGGGTATTCACTCTAAAGATACAAGTCTAGTGATCCAAATGGGCATGTGCACCCGAATGTTTTTAGCAGCAATGTCCACAATAGCCAAACTATGGAAATAACCTAGATGCCCATCAACAGAAAAATGGATAAAGAAGATGTGGCACACACACACACACAATGGAATAATATTCAGCCATCAAAAGAAATGAAATCTTGCCATTTGTGACAACATGGATGGAACTAGAGAGTATTATGCTTAGTGAAATAAGTCAATCAGAGAAAGACAGCTATCATATGATCTCCCTGACATGAGTAAGTGGAGATGCAACGTGGGGGTGGTTCAGTGTTCGGAAAATAATAAATGTAACATGATGGGATCGGTAGGGAGACAAACCATAAGTGACTCTTAATCTCACAAAATAAACAGGGTTTCTAGGGGGTGTCAGGAAACGGTGGTGGGGTTATGGACATCAGGGAGGGTATGTGCTATGGCGAGTGCTGTGAAGTGTGTAAACCTGGTGATTTACAGATCTGTACCCCTTGGGCTAAACTTACATTATATGTTTATATAAAAATTTTTAAAAATTAAAAAATAAAACAAAATAAATAAAAAATCCACACATACACTACACTTGCACAGCACACTTCGATCAAAATATAATTCCTTGGTCTTTCTCATATGGGCAGCCCTAAGTTACCCTTACCAATGAGATATAACACAAGTTTAGTCATTATAAATATATATATATATTATAAATAAATAAATAAATATATATATATATATATATATATATATATATATATATCCTTTTGTTTTTCCTTTTGACATTTGTATCTTGAAGACAGTGCCTACATTGCTTCCTTAAAATAACAATAATAATAATCCCATGGTCACATAAAAGTCTGGATCTTGGTAACCAGACAACATGGTTCTGGTTCAGATAAGGATGAAGACACAACCTCTTCCCAGGGAGCAAAGCCCACACACTCAGGGATCCTGACATGTCTCATGGGTGATGAGTTCCTTTGCTCCATGGAATTGTCTGAGTGCAAAGGATATAGGCACCCTTCAGGGTTCATTCTGTTTTCTTCATAAATTCCCCAGTTCAAGTCAATAGTGATTCACTGGGTCAGGTTTCAGAGACCAGGATTGTCTACCAGGTGAGCAGCAACCCCTATCTCCCCCACCCACTGTCAAGGAAGGCTAACAGGGGCTTGTGTGCCACTGGGAGCATAATGAGCCACACCCCAAAAGCTCCTAAACAACCTACACTCCTCCTCTGTTTCTCCCCCTCACAAAGGGCACAGCACCCTGTTACAGCTCTGAGTCTGAGCTTTAATTAAAAAAAAAAAAGTTTCTACTATCAGAAAGTGGTTCACAGAAGAGAAAAACATGAGTCCCCATGAAGGGTTTTTTAATTCCTCAAAAGATTGTTTTCCCATTGTTTAATTTAAACAGGAAATAAAAACACACAGATCTCCCCTTCCACTAGCAGGTATGATTCACTGTGGTGAATTCAAGAGCAGGAAATAAGAATAATAGCCATTCTGATGACTCGCCATTTCCATAATCAAAGTTTTTTTTTTTTTTACGATTTTATTTATTTTTCAGAGAGAGAGAGGAGCGAGAGTGAGCACAATTAGACAGAGAGGCAGGCAGAGGCAGAGGGAGAAGCAGGCTCCCTGCCGAGCAAGGAGCCCGATGAGGAACTCGATCCCAGGATGCTGGAATCATGACCTGAGCCGAAGGCAGCTGCTTAACCAACTGAGCCACCCAGGCGTCCCTTCCATAATCAAAGTTTTGAAACTTCACTGACATGCAAAGAAAGGAGCACAAACCAACCTCTCGTCCTGGCAGCACAGAGCAGTCAGAATTTGAGTGACAGGGACAGACAATGAGGTTGTGTGTGTTGGGTGAGGCTGGTGGCACAGAAGAAGGTGTTCTGCCAGTTCTCCACTTGTGGCTCACTTGTCCTCATCCAGGAAACTGCCCACGGCTCTGACCTGTCACAGCCGTCACACGGGAGACACAGCCACCCCCTCGAGCCAGTCCTGCCCACAACCTCTTGCAGAATGCACTCAGCTCTACTCTGGGACCCCTGTAAGCTCTACTCAGACCTGGAATTCCCCTGTCTGCCAGAAAGCTCCAGGATTCCTTCTCCTTCTTCCAAAATTACACTGGCCCAAGGCTTTCATGAGAAATGCAGAATGCTACCTAATGAATGGTTAACACCTACTTTTGCCTTCTGTCATATTTCTCTCCACTTACCTCCTACCTGGTAAATAGTCACTAACCTACCAATGGAATCTGAATGTGCTCTGTGACCTGACACTTTCATTATAGCCTTCTGAGGACTCCTTGTGCAATAAAATACCATATCTCATGACAGGAGGGTTTAAATCTATTTCTGTAAAGATTTTATTTATTTATTTAAACAGAGATCACAAGCAGGCAGAGAGAGAGAAAGGGAAGCAGGCTCTCTGCTGAGCAGAGAGCCTGATGTGGGGCTCAATTCCAGGATCCTGAGATCATGACCTGATCTCTACCGAAGGCAGAGGCTTTAACCCACTGAGCCACCCAGGTATCCTGTTGGGGGCAAGGATTAAAACTATTATTTACAGAACAATACAGCCAAATCATCTGATTTTAATTTGCTCTTCAATATACATTACAGTTTCTGTGTAAAAAGCCTTTCCATAGATATTACCTGCCAGCAGATTCATAAGGAGGAAACAGAAACTCTGTGGTATAACCTGACTCACGTAAGGTCAGGCAAGCAGTTGCAGAACTCACCCCAGTACTCCTGACACCAAGCTCCTTGGAGCCACCAGCAAGCATCTATCCATAAGAATTTCCAAAGTCTCTCCTTCTGACTCTACCACCAAAGAAACTGCAGAAAAAATACAGCACGTCAAAGTATCTAGATGATGCATTTAGTTAAATTAGAAAACCAAGGTCAACTTTTAAACAGTAAATGGCTACTTTGAATAACTTTGAATTTTCCCTATACGTTAATTATAACTCTTCTGATGAAAAGACTGATAAATTAGGAAACATCACCTTTGACAAATGACAAGACATCATCCAAGTCTGTATCTGATGACAAAAAGCCACCCAACTCTATATGTTGGCCACCTAACTATACCCTAGGCCCAACGGAATAAACCTTGTTAGATAAGGGATGAAATTGTATGTTAAAAACACACAAAGAGCTGGGGCGCCTGGGTAGCTCAGTGTGTTAAAGCCTCTGCCTTTGGCTCAGGTCATGATCCCAGGGTCCTGGGATTGAGCCCCGCATGGGGCTCTCTGCTCTGCGGGGAGCCTGCTAACTCCTCTCTCTCTCTCTGCCTGCCTCTCTTCCTACTTGTTATCTCTGTCTGTCAAATCAATAAATAAAATCTTTAAACACACACACACACACACACTCACACACACACACACACACACACGGGGTAAATCTTATCACTCCTTTCCAATAAGTGATTTCCTCAGAAACAGATGTTCAGGTGATATTTTGTAAGCAATAAATCAACAGATAAAAGGGTATTCCCTGAAATGGCCTACCTGCAGGGAAACTGAGTAACTCTTGAACCAAATCCAGAATGCTGACAATGACATAAGTTTTACTTCATGGCTCAACTAGAGGAAAGAGAAAAGTCCAGGAGATTTTGAGTTAATGAGAAGTTTTACCTCTACTCCTGACATGGATGTGACATTGAGCCCACTGTATCTGCTGCTTTCTCGGAACATAAATGTCCTGTGACAAGCTGCATCACTGACCCAGATTCTGGTGTTCAAAACTTCAGGTTTTCTGGAGCCAGAGCAGAGAAATGCTGTCAGGTGGGCACAAATAGGCATCTGCAATCTATGGCCTGCACATCTGTTTCAGTTCCTGGGAGAAGGGGAAACACACACTTGTTTCTTTTTTTTAAGATTTTATTTATTTATTTGACAGAGAGATTACAAGCAGTCCGGGAGGCAGACAAAGAGAGAAGAGGAAAGAGGCTCCCTGCTAATCAGAGAGCCCAATTTGAGGCTCGATCCCAGGACCGTGGGATCACAACCTCAGCGGAAGGCAGAGGCTTAACCCACTGAGCCACCCAGGTGCCCCCCACACACTTTTTTCTTAAGTAGTAATTATCTTCATCAAAAGTAGACTGATGACTCTGTCTTTGTTGGAAAAGTGAGATTACTCTTCCAAATGAACACCTCAACTCACCTGTTCCTTGTGCAACTTGACTGGGGTCTGGTTTACTCCAGCTTCCAGGCCCCCAACTGGAGGACTCTCCTGCAGGATCCTGCAGCCTATGACCACCAACCCCAGGGCACGAGGCACAGTGTTGAAGATGGGGTACTACTCTAAGGTTTGTTGCCACCACACCTGTGCCTGGGAGAACAGGGACTTGGAGGACTCTCCTGCACAATCCTGACAGCCTATTGCCACCATCCATGAGGGACACAGGGCACAATGATAAAATGGATGGATGCCTCTGGGGCTGTTACCACCACACCTGTGACTGCGGCCAGAGAAAGGAACTTGGAGGACCCACCTGCATGATCCTGAGGCCATTATCATCTCCTAGGGACACAGGGAACAATGCTGAAGTTGGGGGGGGCTCTAGGTCGGTGCTGCCACACTTGTGCCTGAACAGGGGGACCCTGCTGAACTGGAGGTGCTGCTCAAGGTCCATTACCTGCACTGTGTCAGAGACCGGGGTGCAACTCAATGACGTGGGGACTGTGTGACGTCCTTAAATCCACTTTTCCTGGAGAACACTGGGAAACCTGAAATGTCCACAACTCACCCCACAAAACCTGGAGTGAGTGGGCGCCCTAGAGTTCAGGGATCTTGGGGATACGGCCAATTAATGGATATAGGGCAGAAGAGACTTTCAAGGGAAAAAGGAGAACTCATTTGAGTTCCCAAGATTAGCTCATTCCATGCCCCCTTCCCATATCCCAACCTCCCACGTGGGGCTCAACCTACCCCCAGGTCCCTACCCTGGTCCACAGTGTCTATTCACGCACGAGGGAACCCCCACAGATCAATCTCGCCTTCTCCTACCTCACTGCTGCATCCTGGGCAGCTGGGGGCCTACCCACAGAAAGGTAGCTCCACCCCCACAGGATTATTCATAAGGGAGGGTGGTGCCACACGCCCATTGCTTGCTGTGACTGCCTGCATCCAGCCACTGGAATTTATACTGGTGCCTTCCTGTATATGCAGGTGGTCCTAGAGTCCCTTCCCACCTGTACAGCTGACTGGGACACACAGGCATGCAAGGAGTTTGTAGCAGGGCCCCCTCACACAGGGCCCATTCCCCACATCCCTCTAGCTGCAGACCACCCACAGAGCCTTGCCCCTTCCATTCCTGCACCAACACTACCTGAGGAGCTGTGCCTGGCTCCTGAGCAGGTCAGCTGTTCTCAGACCTTCTGAGTCTTGGGCTTCAGTAAATGCAATGGTTTCCCACATTTCCAAGACAATATTAAGACCCAAATAGTAATGCTCCAAGTGGGAAGAACTCTCACCCCTAGAGTGGGCAGTACTTCTTAGACCTTCAACGCACCCTCTAGGATGAGCCATTTGTGCTGCAATTTATATACATGTGCTTGCTTCTGCAGGGAAGCTCCAGGATGAATGAGAACAACCGCCCTTCTGTGCTGTTGGAGTTGTAAACCAGGAATACTCTTCACTTAAAAAAAAGACATATTGCTATTATTGACACTAAATGACAAACCCTTTTAAACATTTTAGAGAGAAAGGAAGAGAGTTTTATTCAAACCTAAGTCAAGACAGCTGCCTGGGAGACACAATCTTCACAAAATGGGAGAGCCCATGGCACCTGGGTGGCTCAGCCTTTAGGTGTCTGCCTTCAGTTCAAGTCATGATCCCAGGATCCTGGAATCAAGCCCTGCATTGAGCTCCACATCAGGCTCCCTGCTCAGTGGTAACCTGATTCTCCCTCTCCCTTGGCTTGTGTGCACTCTCTCTCTCTCTCTCTCTCTCTCTCTTAAATAAATAAATAAATAAAATCTTAAAGAATAGGAGGACTCCAGGGAAGGAACATTTGGGGAAAATTTCTATATTCTGTTTTGTTTGTACACATCATCATGAGGAAGAAAATTCCAGAACTTTTTCATATGTTTTCAGTTTGTGCAAATCAGTATGACTTTAATCTTATGGGAGCAGGAGAGGTTCTTCTGTTTTTCTTATCTTTATGTTTGCAATGGCAGTCTTTGGTGATCTTTTTCTTCTCATAGCAGATGTGAAACATGTGCTTAGGACAGAAATAGGGCCTATGCACTGAGGTTTTGCCCCATCATTTTGAGCTTGGTAAAATGTTAAGGGATAGCTTTCCTGGGAGCCCAGGATCTGGCCCCATGGATGGTCAAAGATAAAAATTCCCTTTATCATTCTAAGTACTTCTGAAGGGAAGAACTTGAGACAAAAGCATCTTTAACAATAGTACCAAGAAATCAAAATGATGTCTACAGACGTTTACCTGTTCCATTGTCAACACAGATAACAGAAATGTTCACAGACGCTGGGCTCCTCCCCTTCTCCTGCCCAAATCTCTGAAGCACACAGATAATTTAAAGTCAGAATTTTAAGCTGTCTGGCACCATTCCCTTGTACTATAGAACAAAACAGCATAGCTCATTGTCACAACACTAGTATTAACATGAAGTATCCCTAAAGTTGGGTACAATGTCGAAGTTCTTTCCTTGCAGATTTTGACTAATGTAAGTCATAGTCATACCATATAAACACTACGGTGGTTGGTAATAAGTAACCGTAGGTAAAGGAATAGTTCAGCAATGTTTACAAGCATTGTCTCCCTTTGAAGAAGAGGCTGAGCTGAGTGTTTTTAAATACTATCTCAGATCTGTCTTATAGAACATTCTGAACATACCAGAGTGTTAATTAATTTTAAAAAGGTAATTTCAGTGACTTTAATATCAGAAAAGTATTATAATGTCTGTATTCTTAAAGATCTTTGAGTATCTTACTGGAGGACCTCCACTGAGATAATTATCTTAATGATCATGATGGGCAGAGGTTAAAAGCCAGATGAATCTGTTCCAGCTGGCTATGCAAGAAAACCCTGAGACTTGAGATGTTTTCAGATTGAGAAGACCACATGGATAGGAGGGAAATAGTACCATGTATGGAATAACAAGGGATTTTGAATCAGTTTGGGGATGCCATTTAGGTTTATGACACAAAAATTCACTCTTACTGGAGTCATCTCTAAGCCCCTATTTAACCACCTAGAAAATGTGCCTACTAAAATACCTACATCACAGTTTAGAAGTTTATGAGGGACAATTCCACAAAGAGCCACTGTAATGGCTCTCAAGAGCAGGTGCTCAGGAAGCCATGATTACTATTTGGGTTTCTTTCTTTCTTTCTTTCTTTCTTTCCTTCTTTTTTCAGAAAAAGAAGACATGTTGAAATCATATTTCTAATAGATGACTCAAGATGATTTTCAAATCTTAAGAAGGTCAAGAAGCTGCTATTTATTTCACTGAGAAATCATGTTGTTGGACTGGTGAGAACAATACAATAGCGCCATCATCAATAGGGGTGTGAAACTTCCCATCTCCATATGACCATGTGGTCCCCACTAGCTCAGGGCCACCAGAAAGGGCATCTGGGGAGGGGGGAACTGGCCAAGGCTGCCAGGTATGGCTGAAGCAGGAATAACTCTGACTTAAGGCTCAAATCCTGCCTACCTTATTTATACTGCTCTTCAGAGATAGAGTGTCATTGTGAGCTCTGATGTAAGAATGGTTGAGAATCTCCATTGTGATTCCCTCTCTGACCCTTAGGATCTGTAGTAAAGTCACATTTAATTTTTTTAATTTTATTTTTTGAGTGTTCCAAGATTCATTGTTTATGCACCATATCTAGTGCTCCATGTAATACATGCCCTCCTTAATAGCCACTACCAGGCTCACCCATCCCCCCACTCCCCTCCCCTCCAAAACCCTAAGTTTATTTCTCAGAGTCCACAGTCTCTCATGGTTCATCTCCCCGTCCAATTTATCCCAATTCACATTTCCTTTCCTTCTCCGAATGTCCTCCATGATATTCCTTAGGTTACACAAGTAAGTGAAACCATATGATAATTGACTTTCTCTGCTTGACTTATTTCACTCAGCTTAATCTCCTCCTGTCCCATCTATGTTAATATAAAAGTTGGGTATTCAGAGAGACAAGATGGCAGGGAAGTAAGAGGAGGCGCCTTTTCAGCCCTTACACCAAAGTGAGCTGATTACCTACCAAAGAACTCTGATCACCCATGAAATCAGCCTGAGATCAGAATTATACACGTTGGATCTCTACTGGGGCAGAAGACACCAGTGGGCAAGTAAAGCAGAGTGGGAATGGCGACTGATATCGGAAGATAAACAAAAGGGGGAGGGAGCCACCAAAGGTGATTGGTTGGAAAGTAACACCCCAATATGAGCAAGAGTGCCCTGCTTCTGGGGACCAGCATTAACTTGGAGACTGGTTGAAAGCACTCCAAAAGACCAAATGATCGCGGGGGAAAATGGTGGGAATCGGGGCAGCTAGGGACAGGGCCTTAAGTCCAAAGTCCCAGGAGAGCCTCCATGATCACCATGACAGCATGGGACTGGCATAAAAACAGACCCATAGACCAGTGGAACACAGTAGACAGATCATATATGGACCATCAACTCCATGGCCAAATCATCTTCAAGAAAGCAGGAAAAAAATATACAGTGGAAAAAAGACAGTCTCTTCAATAAATGTTGCAGGGGAAACTGGGCAGCTCTATTTAGAAGAATGAAAATCGACCAGCCTCTTACACCATACACAAAGATAAACTCATAATGGATAAAAGACTTTAACGTGAGACAGGAATCCATCAGAATCCTAGAGGAGAACATAGGCAGTATCTCTTCAATATCAGCCACAGTGACTTCTTTCAAGACATACCTCCAAACCAAAGGAAAAAAAGCCAAAATAAACTTCGGGAACTCACCAAAATCAAAAGATTCGGCACTGCATAGGAAACAATAAAGAAATAAAAGTGGCAACCCATGGAATATGATAAGATATTGGCAAATGACAGGACAGACAAAAGGTTGATATCAAGGATCTATGAAGATCTCTTCAAACTCAACACAAACAAAACAGATAATCATATGAAAAAATGGGCAGAAGTCATGAAAATACACTTCTTCAATGAAGACATACAAATGGCTATCAGAGACCTGAAAAAATGTCCATCATCACTAGGTATCAGGGAGATTCAAATGAAAACCACATTAAGATGTCACTTTACACCAGTTAGGATGGCCTAAATTAGCAAGACGGGAAACAACATGTGTTGGAGAGTATGTGGAGAAAGGGGAATCCTCTTACACTGTGGGTGGGAATGCCAGTTGGTGCAGTCACTTTGGAGAACAGTGTAGAGATTCGTCAAGAAATTAAAAATAGAACTTCAATATAACGCTGCAATTACACTCCTACGTTTTTACCCCAAAGATATAGATGCTGTAAAAAAAAAGGGCCGTCTGTAGCCCAAATGTATAGCTGCAATGGCCACGCTTGCCAAACTGTGGAAAGAACCAAGATGCCCTTCAACAGAAGAATGGATAAGGAAGATGTGGTCCATATACACTATGGAGAACTATGCCTCCATTCAGAAAGGATGAATTCCCAACTTTGGTAGCAACATGGACGGGACTGGAAGAGATTCTGCTGAGTGAAATAAATCAAGCAGAGAGAGTTAATTATCATATGGTTTCACTTCTGTGTGGAGTATAACAAATAGCATGGAGGACAAGGGGAGATGGAGAGGAGAAGGGAGTCGAGGGAAATTGGAAGAGGAGGGGAACTATGAGAGACTATGGACTCTGAAAAAGAATCTGAGGGCACCTTTTATTTCTCTTTGTTGTCTGATTCCTATTGCTAGTACTTCTAATACTATGTTGAACAAGAGGGGTGAAAGCGGGCATCCTTGTCTTGTTCCTGATCTCAACGGGAATGCTGAAACTTTATCCCATTGAGGATGATATTTGCTTTGGGTCTTTCATAGATAGATTTGATGAAGTCCAGGAATGTTCCTTCTATCCCTATACTTTGAATCAATTTAATCAAGAACGGATGGTGGAATTTGTCAAATGCTTTTTCTTCATCAATTGAGAGGATCATGTGGTTCTTCTCTTCTCAAATTCATTTGTCTATCACATTATTTGATTTGTGAACGTTTAACCATCCTTGTAGGCCAGGGATGAATCCCACCTGGTCATGGTGGATAATCTTTGTAATGTGCTATAGGATCCTGTTTGTTAGGATCTTCTTGAGAAACTTAGCATCTATATTCATCAGTGATATTGGTCTGAAATTCTCCTTTTTGGTAGGGTCTTTTCTTGAAAATTAATCTGAGGCGTTTGAAGTGGCATGGGGGTGGGAGGTTGGGGTACCAGATGGTGGGTATTATAGCGGGCATGGATTACATGGAGCACGGGGTGTGGTGAAAAAAATAATGAATACTGTTATGTAGAAAATAAATTAATTAATTAATTTTAAAAATATATGCAACAGTAAAAAAAATATCTGAGGCATTGATAGAGAAGGGGTGGGAGGTAGGGGAAACACGTGGTGGGTAATAGAGAAGGCACAGATTGCATGAATCACTGGGTGTGATGCTAAAACAATGAATACGGTTACACTGAAAAGAAATGGGAAAAAAAAAACAAGTATATGCCAATAAGCTAAGCAACCTAGGTGGAATGGATGCATTCCTAGAAAACTGTAAAATCCCAAAAGTGATCCAGGAAAAAATGTACAACCTGAATAGACTGTTATCCAGTAACGAGATTAAAGCAGTGATCAAAAACCTCCCAAAAGAAAGACCCCAGGACATGAAGAATGCCCTTGCAAATTCTACCAAACTTTAAGAAAAGAACTAACACCTCTTTTCCTGAGGCTCTTTCCAAAATTTGAAGCAGACACTTTTTTTGATGCCAGCATTACCCTGATCCACAAACCAAGCAAAGGCCTCACCAAAAGGAGAATTTCAAACCAATATCACTGATGAATATGGATGCTAAGATTCTCAACGAGATTCTAGCTCCTAGGAACCTACAGTACATAAAACGTTTATTCACCATGACCGAGTAGGATCTATCCCTGGGTTGCAAGGTTGGTTCGACATTCGCAAATCAATCAATGTCATAGAACAAATTAAGAAGTGAAAATTAGAGAACCACATGGTACTCTCAATTGATGAAGAAAAAACATTGGACAATATCCAGCATCTGTCCCTGACTAAAAAGCTGCAAATTATAGGGATAGAGGGAATATTCGTCAACTTCATAAAATGTTTCTATGAAAAACCCACAGTGAATACCATCCTCAAAGGGTAAAAGCTGACAGCCATCGCTTTCAAATCAGGAACATGACAAGGATGCCCACTCTCATGAATCTTGTTCAACATAGCTTGTGAAGTCCTAGCAACAGCAATCAGACACAAAGAGAAAAAAAAAAAGATATCCAAGTTGGCAACCAAGAAGTCGAACTCTTTGTCCTCACAGATGACATACTTGATATGGAAAATCCAAAAGACTCCACCCCCAAACTCTCAGAACTCATACCGCAATTCAATAATGTGGCAGGATATAAAATCATAGAACCGAAATCAGTGACTATCTCCGACATTATCAATGAAAATACAGAAATGGAATTTAGAGAATCAATTCCATTTACTACAGCACCCAAACCATAAGAAACCTGGGAATAAACCAAACCAAAGAGGTAAAGGATTTTTACTTGAGGAACTAAAGAACACTCATGAAAGAAATGGAAGAAAACTGAAAAGACGGAAAATCATTGCATTCTCATGGATCAGAATAAACATTGTTAAAATGTCTATACTGACTAGAGAAATCGATACATTTAATGCATTCCAATCAAAATTCCACGAGCATCTTTAAAAGAGTTGGAACAAACACATGCCTCAAATTTGTGTGGAATCAGATGCAACCCCGTATTGCTAAGAATTGCTGAAAAGAGAAACAAAACTGGGAGCTACATGTTGTCTGATTTCAAGGGTTGCTATGAAGCCGTGATCAGCAAGACAACAGGGGACTGGCATAAAAACAGACCCATAGACCAGTGGAACACAGTAGACAGCTCAGATATGGACCATCAAATCTATGGCTAAATAATCTTCAAGAAAGCAGGAAAAAATATACAGTGGAAAAAAGACAGGCTCTTCAATAACTAGTACAGTGAAAACTGGACAGCTCTATATAGAAGAATGAAACTCGACATCTTCTTACACCATACACAAAGTTAAACTCATAATGGATAAAAGACCTCAACGTGACACAGTAATCCATCAGAATCCTAGAGGAGAACATAGGCAGTAATCTCTTTGATATCAGCCAGAGCGACTTCTTTCAAGATATGACCCCAAACCAAAGGAAATAAAAGCCAAAATAAACTTCTGGGACTTCGTCCAAACCAAAAGCTTCTGCACTGCATATGAAACAGTAAGAAAGCAAAGAGGCAACACATGGAATGCGATAAGATATTTAAAAATGACCGTATAGAAAAAAGGTTCATATCCAGGATCTATGAAGAAATCCTCAACCACAACACACATAAAACAGATAATTATATCAAAAAATAGGCAGGAGATATGAACAGACACTTCTCCAATGAAGACATATAAATAGCTATCAGACACCTGAAAACAATGTTCATCATCACTAGGCATCATGGAGATTCAAATGAAGACCATATTAAGATGTCACTTTACACCAGTTAGAATGGCCTAAATTAGGAAGACGGGAAACAACATGTGTTAGAAAGGATGTGGAGAAAGGGGAATCCTCTTACACTCTGGATGAGAATGCAAGGTGGTGCAGACTCTTTAAAGAAGAGTGTGGATATTCCTCAAGAAATTAAAAATAGAACTTTTCTATAACCTTGCAATTACACTCCTAGGTATTCACCTAAAAGATACAGATGGAATGAAAAGAAGGGCCATCTGTAACCCAAATTTATAGCAGCAATGGCCACGCTTGCCAAACTGTGGAAAGAACCAAGATGCCCTTCAATGGAAGAATGGATAAGGAAGATGTGGTCCATATACACTATGGAGAATTATGCCTCCATTCAGAAAGGATGGATACCCAACTTTGGTAGCAACATGGACGGGACTGGAAGCAATACTGCTGAGTGAAATAAATCCATCAGAGAGAGTTAATTATCATATGGTTTCACTTCTGTGTGGAGTATAACAAATAGCATGGAGGACAAGTGGAGATGGAGAGGAGAAGGGAGAGGAGAGAAATTGGAAGGGGAGGGAAACCATAAGAGACTATGGACTCTGAAAAAGAACCTAAGAGGGCATTGAATGAGCTGGGGTGGGAGGTTGGGGAAAGACGTGGTAGGTAATAGAGAGGGCACGGATTGCATGGAGCACTGGGTGTGGTACTAAAACAATGAATACGGTTACACTAAAAAGAAAGTGGAAAAAAAAAAGTATATGCCAATAAGCGAAGCAACCTAGGTGAAATGGATGCATTCCTAGAAAACTGTAAAATTCCAAAATTGAACCAGGAAGAAATGTACAACCTGAATAGACCATTATCCAGTTAAGGGATTAAAGCAGTAATCAAAAACCTACCAAAAGACAAGACTCCGGGACCTGAAGGATGCCCGAGCGAATTCCACCAAACGTTAAGAAGAAAACTAACACCTCTTCTCCTGAAGCTCTTTCCAAAATTTGAAGCAGAAGGAATACTTCCAGACACTTTTTATAAAGCCAGCATTACCTTGATCCATGAACCAGGCAAAGACCTCATCAAAAAAAAGAATTTCAAACCAATATCACTGGTGAATATGGATGCTAAGATATTCAACAAGATTCTAGCTCCTAGGAACTTACAGTACATTAAAACGTTTATCTACCATGACCGAGTAGGATCCATCCCTGGGTTGCAAGATTGGTTCAACATCTGCAAATAAATCAATGTCATAGAACAATTTAAGATGTGAAGATTAGAGAAACACATGGTCCTCTCAATTGGTGAAGAAAAAGCATTTCCAATATCCAGCATCCGCTACTGACTAAAATGCTGCAAAGTATAGGGATAGAAGGAATATTCGTCAACTTCATAAAATGTTTCTATGAAAAACCCACAGTGAATATCATCCCCAAAGGGTAAAAGCTGACAGCCTAAGCTTTGAAATCAGGAACATGACAAGGATGCCCACTCTCACCACTCTTGATCAACATAGGATGTGAAGTCCTAGCAACAGCAATCAGACAACAAAGAGGATAAAAGGTATCCAAGTTGGCAACCAAGAAGTCAAACTCTTTCTCCTCACAGGACATACTTGATATGGAAAACCGAAAAGACTCTGCCCCCAAACTCTCAGAACTCATACCGCAATTCAATAATGTGGCACGATATAAAATCATAGAACCGAAATCAGTGGCTATCTCCTACATTATCAATGAAAATACAGAAAGGGAATTTAGAGAATCAATTCCATTGATACAGCACCCAAACCATAAGAAACCTGGGAATAAACCAAACCAAAGAGGTAAAGGATTTGTACTCGAGATACTAGAGAACACTCATGAAAGAAATGCAAGAAATCCATAAAGACGGGAAATCATTGCATTCTCATGGATCAGAAGAATAAACATTGTTAAAATGTCTATACTGCTTAGAGCAATTGGTCCATTTAATGCCATTGCAATCAAAATTGCACTGGAATCTTTAAAAGAGCTGGAACAAACACACGCCTCAAATTGTGTGGAATCAGAAGTGACCCCGTATTGCTAAGAATTGCTAAAAAGAGAAACAAAACTAGGAGCAACACGTTGCCTTATTTCAAGGGTTACTATGAAGCAATGATCACCAAGAGAGCATGGGAATGGCATAAAAACAGACCAATAGACCAGTGGAACACAGTAGACAGCTCAGATATGGACCATCAAATCTATGGCCAAATAAACTTCAAGAAAGCAAGGAAAAATATACAGTGGAAAAAAGAGAGTCTTCAATAAATGGTGCAGGATAACTGGGCAGGTCTATGTAGAAGAATGAAACTCGACCATCCTCTTACACCACACACAAAGATAAACTCATAATGGGTAAAAGACCTCAATGTGAGATAGGAATCCGTCAGATTCCTAAGGAGATCATAAGCAGTATTCTCCTCAAATTCAGCCACAGTGACTTCTTTCAATATATGCCTCCAAACCAAAGGAAACAGAAGCCAAAATAAACTTCTGGAACTTCATCAAAATCAAAAGCTTCCGCAGTGCATAGGAAACAGTCAAGAAAGCAAAGAGGGAACCCACAGAATGCAATAAGATATTTTCAAATGACAGGGCAGACAAAAAGTTCATATCCAGGATTATGAAGAACTCCTCAAACTCAACACACACAAAACAGATAATCATATCAAAAAATGGGTAGAAGATATGAACAGACACTTCCTCATGAAGAAATACAAATGGCTATCAGACAGCTGAAGAAATGTACATCATCAATAGGCATCAGGGAGATTCAAATGAAAACCATATTAATTGTCACCTTACACCTTACAGTTAGAATGCAAGAATGCTTTCTTGCATTCTAACCTTACAGTTAGAATGGTGTAAATTAGTAAGATGGGAAACAACATGTTTGGGACAGGGTGTGGAGAAAGGGGAATCCTCTTACACTTTGGGTGGGAAAGCAAGTTGGTGCAGCCTGTTTAGAGAACAGTGTGGATATTCCTCAAGAAATTAAAAATAGAACTTCCCTATAACCCTGCAATTACACTGAGGGGTTTGAAGTGGCATGGGGGTGGGAGGTTGGGGTACCAGGGGGTGGGTATTATAGAGGGCACAGATTGCATGGAGCACAGGGTGTGGTGAAAAAAATAATGAATACTGTTATTCAGAAAATAAATAAATTTAATTTAAAAAAATATGCAACAGTAAAAAATTTATCTGAGACATTGAAAGAGAGGGGTTGGGATGTTGGGGAAACATGTGGTGTGTAATAGAGAGGGCACGGCTTGATGGAGCACTGGGTGTGGTGCTAAAACAATTAATATGGTTACACTGAAAAGAATTTCGAAAAAGAACACAAGTATATGCCAATAGCTAAGCAACCTTGGTGAAATGGATGCATTCCTAGAAAACTGTAAATACCAAAATTGAACCAGGAAGGAATGTACAACCTAAAAGGACCCTTATCCAGTAATGAGATTAAAGCAGTGATCAAAAACCTCCCAAATCAAGACCCTATGACCTGAAGGATGCCTTAGCGAATTCTACCAAACTTTATGTAAGAACTAACACCTCTTCTCCTGAAGTTCTTTCCAAAATATGAAGCAGAAGGAAAACTTCCAGACACTTTCTATGAAGCCAGCATTACCCTGATCCACAAACCAGGCAAAGTCCTCATCAAACAGGAGAATTTCAAACCAATATCACTGACGAATATGGATGCTAAGATTCTCAACAAGATTCTAGCTCTTAGGAACCTACAGTAAATTAAAAAGGCTATCCACCATGACTGAGTAGGATCTATCCCTGGGTTTCAAGGTTGGTTCGACATTCACAAAACAATCAATGTCATAGAACCAATTAAGAAGTGAAGAGAGAAGAGCCACATGGTCCTCTCAATTGGTGAAGAAAAAGATTTGGACAAAATCCAGCATCCACTCCTGACTAAAACGCTGGAAAGTATAGGGATAGAGGGAATATTCGTCAACTTCATCAAATGTTTCTATGAAAATCCCATAGTGTATACCATCCTTAAAAGGTAAAAGCTGACAGTCTTTGCTTTGAAATCAGGAACATGACAAGGATGCCCACTAAACCACTCTAGTTCAACATAGGCTGTGAATTCCAGCAACAGCCATCAGACACAAAAAGAAATAAAAGTTATCCAAATTAGCAACAAAGAAGTCAAACTCTTCCTCCTCACAGATGACATACTTGATATGAAAAATGCAAAAGACTCCGCCCCCAAAATACCAGAAATCATACAGCAAATCAATAGTGTGGCAGGATACAAGATCATGGTAGAGAAATCAGTGGCTTTCTTCTACATTATCAATGAAAATCCAGAAAAGGAAATTAGAGAATCAATTCCATTTACTACAGCACCCAAAACCTAAGATACCTGGGAATAAACCAAACAAAGAGTTAAAGGATTTGTACTCGACAAACTAGAGAACACTAATGAAAAAATGCAAGAAAACAAAAAACACGGAAAACCATTGCATTCTCATGGATGAAAAGAATAAACTTTGTTAAAATGTCTATACTGCCTAGAGCAATCTATCCATTTAAGGCCATTGCAATCAAAATTCAACCGGTATCTTTCAAAGAGCTGGAACAAACACACGCCTAAAATTTGTGTGGAATCAGAAGCAACACCGTATTGCTAAGAATTGCTGAAAAGAGAAACAAAATTGGGAGCACCACGTTGCCTGATTTCAAGTGATACTATGAAGCTGTGATCACCAAGAAAGCATGGACGGGCATAAAAACAGACCCCTAGACCAGTGGAACACAGTAGAGAGCTCAGATATGGACCATCAACTCTATGGACAAATAATCTTCAAGAAAGCAGGAAAAAAATATACAGTGGAAAAAGACAGTCTCTTCAATAACTGGTGCAGGGAAAACTGGGCAGCTCTATGAAGAAGAATGAAACTCGACCATCCTCTTACACCATACACAAAGATAAACTCATAATGGGTAAAAGACCTCAATGTGAGACAGGAATACATCAGAATCCTAGTGGAGAAAATAGGCAGTAATCTCTTCGATATCAGCCACAGCGACTTCTTTTAAGATATGTCTCCATAGGCAAAGAAAACAAAAGCGAAAATAAACTTCAGGGACTTCATCAAATTCAGAAGCTTCTGCGCTGCATAGGAAACAGTCAAGAAAGCAAAGAGGCAACCCACAGAATGCAATAAGATATTTTCAAATGACAGGACAGACAAAAGTTTGATATCCAGGATCTAGGAATATCTCTGAAACTCAATACACAGAATACAGATAATCATATCAAAACATGGGCAGAACATATGAACAGACACTTCTCCAAGGAAGACATACAAATGGCTATCAGACACCTGAAGAAATGTTCATCATCAATAGGCATCAGGGAGATTCAAATGAAAACCACATTAAGATGTCACCTTGCACCAGTTAGGATGGCCTAAATTAGCAAGACGGGAAACAACATGTGTTGGAGAGGATGTGGAGAAAGGGGAAATCTCTTACACTGTTGGAGGGAATGCAAGTTGGTGCAGCCTCTTTGGAGAACAGTGGGGAGATTCCTAAAGAAATTAAAAATAGAACTTCCCTATAACCCTGCAATTGCACTTCTAGGTATTTACCCCAAATATAGAGATGGCGTGAAAGAAGGGCCATCTGTAATTCAATGTTTAGAGCACCAATGGCCACGGTTGCCAAACTGTGGAAAAAACCAAGATGCCCTTCAACGGAAGAATGGATAAGGAAGGTCCATATACACTATAGAGTATTATGCCTCCATTCAGAAAGGATGAGTACCCAACTTTGTTAGTAACATGGACAGGACTGGAAGAGATTCTGCTGAGTGAAATAAATCAAGCAGTGAGTGGCTATTATAATATGGTTTCATTTACGTGTGGTGTATAACAAACTGCATGGAGGACAAGCGGAGATGGAGAGAAGAAGGGAGTGGAGGGACATCGGAAGGGGAGAAAAACCATGAGAGACAATGGACTCTGAAAAATAACCTGAGGGCTTTGAAAGAGCGGGGGTGGGAGGTTGTGGAAACACCTGGTGGGTAATAGAGAGAGAGCACGGATTGCATGGAGGACTGGGTGTGGTGGTAAAACAATAAATACAGTTACACTGAAAAGAAATTGGGGGAAAAAACAATATATGCCAATTAGGAAAGATCTTAGGTGTAATGGATGCATTCCTACAAAACTGTAAAATCCCAAAATTGAACCAGGAAGAAATGGACAACCTGAATGGACAATGATCCAGTAATAAGATAAATGCAGTGATCTAAAACCTCCCAAAAGACAAGATCCCGCGACCTGAAGGATGCTTTAGCGAATTATACCAATCTTTAAGAAAAGAACTAACACCTCTTCTCCTGAAGCTCTTTATGAAATTTGTAGCAGAAGGAAAACTTCCAGACACTTTTTATGAAGCCAGCATTACCCTGATCCACAAACCAGGCAAAGACATCAACAAAAAGAAGAATTTCAAGGCAATATCACTGATGAATATGGATGCTAAGAACTCCATAAGATTCTAGCTCCTAGGAACCTACTGTACATTAAACAGTCATTCCACCAAGACCGAGTAGGATCTATCCCTGGGTTGCAAGGTTGGTTCGACATTCACAAATCAATCAATGTCATAGAACCTATTAAGAATTGAAGAGAGAAGAACCACATGGTCCTCTCAATTGGTGAATAAAAAGCATTTGACAAAATCCAGCATCTGCTCCTGATTAAAATGCTGCAAAGTATAGGGATAGAGGAAATATTCGTCAAATTCATAAAATGTTTCTATGAAAAACCCACAGTGAATACAATCCTCAAATGGTAAAAGATCCCAGCCTTTGCTTTGAAATCAGGAACATGACAAGGACACCCACTCTCACAACCCTTGTTCAACATAGGCTGTGAAGTTCGGCAACAGCAATCAGACAACAAAGAGAAATAAAAAGTATCCAAGTTGGCAACAAATAAATCAAACTTTCTCTCCTCAAGCATGACATAATCGTTATGGAAATCCCAAAAGACTCCGCCCCCAATCTATCAGACCTCAAATAGCAATTCAAGAATGTGGCAGGATACAAAATCATGATACAGAAATCAGTGGCTTTCTTCTACATTATCAATGAAAATACAGAAAGGGAAATTAGAGAATCAATGCCATTTATTACAGCACCCGAACCATAAGATACCTGGGAATAAACCAAACCAAAGAAGTAAAGGATTTATACTCGAGGAACTAGAGAACACTCATGACAGAAATGCAAGAAAACCAATGAGACGGAAAACCATTGATTTCTCATGGATCAGAAGAATAAACATTCTTAAAATGTGTATACTGCTTAGAGCAATTGATCCATTTAATGCCATTGCAATAAAAATTCCACCGATATCTTTCAAAGAGATGGAACAAGCACAAGCCTACATTTTGTGTGGAATAGAAGCGACCCCGTATTGCTAAGAATTGCTGAAAAGAGAAACAAAACGGGAGCACCACGTTGTCTGATTTCAAGGGTTACTATGAAGCTGTGATCACCAAGACAGCATGGGACTGGCATAAAAACAGACCCCTAGACCAGTGGAACACAATAGAGAGCTCAGATATGGGCTATCAACTCTATGGACAAATAATCTTCAAGAAAGCAGGAAAAAATATACAGTGGGAAAATGGCAGTCTCTTCAATAAATGGTGCAGAGAAAATTGGGCAGGTCTATGTAGAAGAATGAAATTCGACCATCCTCTTACACCATACACAAAGAGGAAATCATAATGGATAAAAAGATTCCTGTCTCAAGGTGAGACAGGAATCCATCAGAATCCTAGAGGAGAACATAGGCAGTAATCTTTTGATATCAACCACAGCGAATTCTTTCAAGATATGTCTTCAAAGGCAAAGGAAACAAAAGCCAAAATAAACTTCGGGGACATCATCAAAATCAGATATTTACAAATGACAGTACAGACAAAAGGTTGATATACAGGATCTATGAAGAACTCCTCAAAATCTACACACACAAAACAGATAATTATATCAAAAAATAGGCAGAAGTTATGAACAGACACTTCTCCAATGAAGACATACAAATGACTGTCAGACACTTGAAAAAAATGTTCATCGTCACTAGGCATCAGTGAGATTCAATTTAAGATCATATTAAGATGTCACTTTACACCAGTTAGAATGGCCTAAATTAGCAAGACTAGAAACAATATGTGTTAGAGAGCATGTGGAGAAAGGGGAATCCTCTTATACTGTGGGTGGGAATGCAAGGGGTGCAGCCTCTTTAGAGAATGGTGTGGAGATTCCTCAATAAATTAAAAATGGAACTTCCCTATAATTCTGCAATTACACTCCTAGGTATTTAACCCAAAGATACAGATGGCGTGAAAAGAAGGGCCATCTGTAACCCAAATATATAGCAGCAATGGCCACGCTTGCCAAACTGTGGGAAGAACCAAGATGCCCTTGGAAGAATGGATAAGGAAGATGTGGTCCATATACACTATGAAGTATTATGCTTCCATTCAGAAAGGATGAATACCCAAATTTGCAGCAACCTGGACGGGACTGGAAGAGATTCTGCTGAGTGAAATAAATCCATCAGAGAGAGTCAATTATCATAGGGTTTCACTTATGTGTGGAGTATAACAAATAGCATGGAGGACAAGGGGAGATGGAGAGGAGAAGGGAGTGGAGGGAAATTGGAAGGGGAGGAGAACCATGAGAGACTAAAGACTCTGAAAAAGAATCTAAGAGGGCATTGAAAGAGCAGGGGTGGGAGGTTGGGGAAATACTTGGTGGGTAATAGAGAGGGGACGGATTGCATGGAGCACTGGGTGTGGTGCTAAAACAATGAATATGGTTAAACTGAAAAGAGATTGGGAAAAATGTATATGCAAATAAGCTAAGCAACCTAGGTGAAATAGATGCATTCCTAGAAAACTGTTACATCCCAAAATTGAACAAGGAAGAAATGTACAACCCGAATAGACCGTTATCCAGTAACGGGTTTAAACAGTGATCAAAAGCCTACCAAAAGACAAGACCCCAGGTCCTGAAGGATGCCCTAGCGAATTGCACCAAACTTTAAAAAAAGAACTAACACCTCTTCTCCTGAAGCTCTTTCCAAAATTTGAAACAGAAGGAATACATCCAGACACTTATTTTAAAGCCAGCATTACCCTGATCCTGACACCAGGCAAAGTCCTCATGAAGGAGAATTTCAAACCAATATAATTGATGAATATGGATGCTACTATTCTCAGCAAGATCCTAGCTAATAGAATCCAACAGTACATTAAAAAGGTTATCTGCCATGATCAGGTGAGATCTATGCCTAGGTTGCAAGGGTGGTTCAACATTTGCAAATCAATGTCATAGGACAAATTAATAAGAGAGGTAAGGGAACCACATGGTCCTCTCAATTGATGACGAAAAAGCATTTGGCAGCATCCGTTCCTGATTAAAACGCTTCGAAGTATAGGGATAGAGAAAATATTTGTCAACCTCTTAAAATGTTTATATGAAAAATTCACAGTAAATATCCTCCTCAATGGGTAAAAGCTGACAGCCTTCCCTTTGAGATCAGGAACATGAGAAGGATGCCCACTCTCACCAATCTTGTTCAACATAGTATTTGAAGTCCTCGCATCAAAAACAGACAATAAAAAGAAATAAAATGTATCCAAATTGGCAATGAAGTCAATCTCTCTCTTCACATTTGATATACTTTATATGGAATACCCAAAAGTCTGCACCCCCAAACTACTAGAACGCATTCAGCAATCCAATGATGTGGCAGGATACAAAATCATTGTACAGGAATCATTGGCTTTCTTACATTACCAATGAAAATACAGAAAGGGAAATTAGGGAATTGATTCTGTTAACTACAACACCCAAACAATAACATACCTGGGAATAAACAAATCTAAAGAGGTAAAGGATCTACAACACTCGTGAAAGAAATTGAAGAAAACAAAAATGACAGAAGCCCATTGCATGCTTATGGATCAGAAGCATAAACATTGCTAAAATGTCTAGACATTTAATGTTAAGGGACTGCCTAGAGCAATTGATCCTTTTAATGCCATTCCAAAAAAAAATTCCACCGGTATGTTTTAAAGTGCTAGAGCCAACACAAGCCTAAAATTTGTGTAGAATCAGAGAGACACTGTATTGCTAAGGAAATGCCAAAAAGAAAAACAAAACTGGGAGCATCACGTTGTCTGATTTCCAGTGTTATACAAAGCTCTGATCACCAATACAGCATGGGGACTCACATAAAAACAGAAACATAGACCAGTGGAACTGAGTAGAGAGCTCAGATATGGGCAATAAACTCTACAGTCAAATAATCTTCAACAAAGTAGGAAAAATATACAGTGGAATAAAGGCAGTCTCTTCAATAAATGGTGCTGGGAAAATTGGGACAGCTATGTGTAGATGAATGAAATTCGACCATTCTCTTACACCAAACACAGAGAACTCGAAATGGATAGAAGACCTAAACTTGAGGTAGGAATCCATGAGAATCATAGAGGGGAACATAGGCAGTAACCTCTTCAACACTGGCCACAACAACTTCTTTCAAGATATGTCTCCAAAAACAAAGCAAACAAAAGCAAAGGTGAATTTTTGGGACTTCATCAATTCAAAAGCTTCTGCACAGCAAAGGAAACAGTCAACAAAACACAGAGGCAACCCAGGGAATGGGAGGAGATATTTGCAAATGATAGTACTTACAACATGTTGATATCCAGGATCTATAAAGAACTCCTCAAACTCAACACACACAAAGCAGAGAATCATATAAAAACATGGGCAGAATATAGGAACAGACATTTCTCCAATGAAGACATACAAATGGCTATCAGACACATGAAAAAATGTTCATCATCACTAGCCCTCATGGAGACTCAAATGAAAACACATTGAGATAGCACCTGACACCAGTTAGAACGGCCCAAATCAGCAAGATAGGAATCAACATGTGTTGGAGAGGATGTGGAGAAAGGGGAACCCGTATCTCAACTCTGCTCCAGGAATGCTCCTCTGCACTGGTGCCCCCAGGTGGGTCGTGTCATTTGTCACATTTTCCAGGTGTCTGTGACAAGTCCCAAGCAAGTAAGGGCCCAGGGCCACGGGGAGCAGGGTGAACCTCAAGGCTGCCCAACGCTGGCCAATTCTCAGGAGCGTTCTGCCCAACTGATCCCGGTTTGGGCAGAACGCTCCTGAGAATAGGCCAGAAAATGCCCGGCGAATTCGCTTTGGGGGCCGCACGTCTGAAGGGCCGCCCCCCCCCCCCAGCCTGGCCCAGCATCGCGAGGGCTCTCACCCGAACATGGTCAGGAAGCCCTCTGCGAGGCAGACTGTGTTGAGGCTGACTAATCCTGCTTCATGGCCTGCAGGGGTCCCCTTCCTGGCGCTCTCCCATGGGGCCGGGCCCACCACCAAGCCCGTGCTCGAACCATCGCCTGCATCCCCAGCCTTCTGCTTCCAGGGTCCTGTCCCTCCTGGCCTCCATATCGGGAACCCTGTGTCCCGCAGGCACGCATCTCCCTACCACACCAGCGTCAATGGTGCCTTTCAGCACTCTGGACAACCCTCGGAGCGAGATAACCTGCCTGCACACAATGAGGTCAGCCCCATTTTTGGGTGCCCCATCAGCCCGAAAAGACGGAGGCGAACGCCAGGCCACCACCTGTCCTTCAAATTTGCTCTGGGAACGCTCCCCTGCACCAGGGCCCTCGGGTAGGCCACGTCATTTCCACGGTTTTTCCGGGCGGCCGCCCCATGCAACGGGCGAGAAAGGGCCCTGGGCCACGGAGAGCAGGGCGGTCCGCAGGGCTGCCCAATGCCGGCCAATTCTCATGAGTGTTCAGCCCAGACCAATCCCGGTTTGGGCAGAACGCTCGGGAGAATTGGTCGGGCAACACCCAGGGAACTCGCTTCGGGTGTAGCATGTCTGCAGCATTCCCCCACCGGGCCTGGCCTGGCATTGCGAGCACTCGTGCCGGAAACCCGCTAGGAACCATCCATGAGGAAGGATGTGGTGAGGCCGAGGCCTGCTGATCCTCAGCCTGCGGTGGTTCCTTCCCTGGTGCTGTCCCATGGGGCCGGGCATTGCACGAAGCCCGCACTCCAACCCTCGCCTACTTACCGAGCCTTCCGCTTCCGGTGTCCTACCTTCATGGCCTCAGTATGGGGAACCCTGAGTCCCGCGGCCACTCATCTCCCTACCACCCCGGCGCCAAAGGTGCCTTTTGGCGCTTCGGACAAGCCTCGGAGTGAGAGAAACCTGCATGCCCCAACTGAGGTCAGACCCAATCTTGGGCGCCCCATCGGCCTGAAAGACGGAGGCACACTCCCTGCTGCCACTGGTCCTTCAACTCTGCTCTGGAAACGCTCCCATGCCCCGGGGACCCCTCATGGGCCACGTCCTTTCCGTGCCTTTTCTGGGCGGCTGCCCCATGCCCCGGCGAGAAAGAGCCCTGGGCCATGGAGAGCAGGGTGGTCCACAGGGCTGCCCAATGCCGACCAATTCTCACGAGTGTTCTGCCCAAACTTATCCCAATTTGGGCAGAAAGCTCGTGATAACTGGCCGGAAAACGTCCAGCGAACTCGCTTCGGGTGTCGCACGTCTGTACAGCCGCCCCCATGGGCCTGGCCCGGCTTTTCGAGCAATTGCGCCCGAACACTGCCAGGAAGCCCTACGCGGGGCAGGCTGCGGCGAGGCCGATGCCTCCTGCTCCTCGGCTTCTGAGGGTCCCCTCCTTGGAACTGTCACATGGGGCCAGGGATGCCCTGAGACTCGGGCTCGAAATTTCACCTGCTTCCCAGCCTTCTGCTTCTGCTGTCCCTCCGTACCTCCATCTGGGGAAACCTGAGTCCCCCGGCTACTCCTCCCCTTTCCACCCCGGCGCCAACGGTGCATTTCGGTGCTTCCGACAAGCCGAAGAGTGAGAGAAACATCCATGCCCCAACTGAGGAGAGCCCCATCCTTGGGCGACCCATCCGACCGAAAAGATGGAGGTGCACACCCTGCCGGCTCCCGTTCTTCAACTCTGCTCCAGGACCGGTCCCCTGCACCGGAGCCCCGCGTGGGCCGCCCAATTCTCAAGAGCGTTCTTCCCAAACTGATTCTGGTTTGGGCAGAACGCTCATGAGAATTGGCTAACCCGCTTCGGGTGTCACACGTCTGCACGGCCACCCCACTGGGCCTGGCCCGGCTTTTCAAGCAATTGCCCCACGAACACCGCCAGGAAGCCCTCCGTGAGGCAGGCTGCCAGGAGGCCGACGCCTCCTGCTCTTCGGCATGCGGGGGTCCCCTCCTTGGCACTGTCCCATGGGTCCAGGGCTGCCCCGAGACTCGGGCTCGAAATTTCGCCTGCTTACAAGCCTTCTGCTTCCAGGGTCCTGTCCCTCCATGCCTCCATCTGGGGAAACCTGAGTCCCGAAGCCATGCCTCCCCCTCCAACCCCGGTACCAACGGTGCACTTCGCCTTTTGGACAAGCCTCGGAGTGAGAGAAACCTGCATGACCCAACTGAGGACAGCCCATCCTTGGGCGTCCTTTCAGACCAAAAATACCGAGGCGCACACCCTGCCACCACCCGTCCTTCAACTCTCCTCTTGGAACACACCCCTGTGCCGGGGGCCCCGCATGGGCCATGTCGCTTCCTGCCCCTTTTCCAGGCAGCCGCCCCATGCCCCGGGCGAGAAAGGGCCCTGGGCCACAGAGAGCAGGGCGGTGTGCAGGGCTGCCCAACGCCGGCCAATTCTCATGAGCTTTCTGCCCAAACCGATCCCAGTATGCCCAGCCACCACCCGTCCTTCAACTCTGCACCGGGAATGCTTCCCTGGCCAGGGCCTCCGGGTGGGCCTGGAGGAAACTCGTTTCGTTTCCGCGCGTTTTGTGGAAAGCCGACCCTTGCTCTGGTCGAGAAAGGGGCCTGTGTAATGGAGAGCAGGGTGCTGCGCAGGGCTGCCCATGGCCGGCCAATTCTCCCGATCCCAGTTTGGGCAGAACCCTCGTGATAATTGGCTGGAAAACGCCTGGCGAACTCGCTTCGGGCGCTGCATGTCTGCAGGGCTGCCCCACCTGGAATGGCAGGCATCGCAAGCACTTGAGCACACACATCGCACATCGCCCGGAAGCCCTCCCCGAGCAGGCTGCAGTGAGACCGACCTCTCTGCTAATCCTCGACCTGCGGGGTCCCTTCCCTGGCGCTGTCCCATGGGGCCAGTCCTGCCATGAATCCCAGGCTCGAAATTTAGCCTGCTTCCCTGCCTTCTGCTTCCGGGGTCCTGTCCCTCCATGCCTCCATCTGGGGATCCCTGAGTCCCACGGCCACGCCTCCCCCTCCCACACCGTCACCAAAGGTGCCTTTTGGCGCTTCAGACAGTCCTCGGAGAGAGAGAAATTTGCATGCCCCAACTGAGGTCAGCCCCATTCTTGGGCTGCCCATCTGCCCTAAAGACGAAGACGTTCACCCGGCCGCCTCCTGTCCTTCAACTCTGCTCCGGGAACACACCCCTGCGCTGGGGCCTCCGGGTGGGCTGCGTCATTTCCGTGTGTTTTCCGGGCAAGAAAGAGCCCTGGTCCACGGAGAGCAGGGCAGTCGGCAGGGCTGCCAAACACCGGCCAATTCTCACGAACGCTCTGCCCAAAACGATCCCGGGTTGGGCAGAACTCTCGTGAGAATTGGTTGGAAAACGCCCGGCAAACATGCTTCAGGTGCCGCACGTCTGCAAGGCCCCCCCACCCCCACCCCCGGGGCTTGGCGCGGCATTGCGAGCAATCCAGTAGGAATTCCGCCAGGAAGCCTTCTGCAAGGCAGGCTATGGCGAGGCCAACGACTCCTGCTAATCCTGGGCCTGCGGGGAGTCGCATCCCTGGTGCTGTACCATGGGGCCGGGCCCGTCACTAAGCCCGGGCTAAAACTATCGCCTGCTTCCTCAGCCTTCTGCTTCCAGGGTCCTGTCCCTCATGGCCTCCATATCGGGAACCCTGCGTCCTGCGGCCACGCATCTCCCTACCACACCAGCACCAATGGTGACTTTTGGCATTTCGGACAACCATGGGAGCGAGAAAACCTGCGTACCCACAATGAGGTCAGCCGCATCCTTAGGTGCCCCATCTGCCCGAAAGACAGAGGCGCACGCCTGGCCGCCACCTGTCCTTCAACTCTACTCCGGGAACGCTCCCCTGGGCCAGAGGCCCCGCGTGGGCCACGTCGTTTCCGTGCGTTTTCCAGGCAGCCGCCCCATGCCCAGGGCGAGAAAGGGCCCTGGGCCACAGAGAGCAGGGCGGTCCACAGGGCTGCCCAATGCTGACCGATTCTCACGAGCGTTCTGCCCAAACCGATCCTGGTTTGGGCAGAACGCTCGTGAGAATTGGCCCCAGTGCATAGGAGCGTTCCCAGAGCAGAGTTGAAGGACCGGTGGCGGGCGGGCTTCCACCTCTGTCTTTAGGGCGGATGGGGCACCCAAGGATGGGGCTGACCTCAGTTGGGGCATGCAGGTTTCTCTCGCTCTGAGTCTTGTCCGAAGCAACCAAAGGCACTGTTGGCGCTGGGGTGGGAGGGGGAGGTGTAGCTGCGGGACCCAGGGTTCCCCAGATGGAGGCACCGTGGGACAGGACCCCAGAAGCAGAAGGCTGGGAAGCAGGCAAAATTTCGAGCCCGGTCTTCGTGGTGGGCTCGGCCTCATGGCACAGCACCAGGGAGGGAACCCCCGCAGGCCGAGGATTACAGGAGGCGTCGGCCTCACTGCAGCCTGCCTCACGGAGGGCTTCCTGGTGAGGTGCATGCTCGAGCGCTCGCGATGCCGGCCATGCGTGGTGGGGCTGCCCTTCAGACGCGTGGCGCCCGAAGAGAGTTTGCCGGGCCTTTTCCAGGCTCAGGGACAGGTTGTATCATAAGATGGTATTCCAGAACAGAACCCTGAGGACAGATGCCTGAAAACCTAGTCAAGTGTTCCAATGAGGTCCAATGGCATGTGAGGTTAAATCTTCTAACTTAGGACCATTGACGTGGCTGTCCATCTGAATGTAGCTAATCAGGGTGTTTCATACTGTGCATTTGCATCTAGACAGCCGCCAAAATTGGAGTGGGCTCAGGGTCCTTGCAGGTTTCTCTTAATCTGGAAGGTTTGGGCAACTGTGATAGGCACAGTTTCCTTGGGGAATTCAGCCACAGTCCTTTGGTGCACCTCGAGTGACCCCATCCAGGAGGGCATGTGAGCCATGGTTTTGGGAAAGAAGTCTGCAAACACAAATTCAGGTTCGGATTAGTCGCGAGGTGATCACAGGCCAAATGCATAGACCTGGGGGTCAGCTCATCAGGAACTGTAATTAGGATGACTAGAAGACAGTAGCACAGACTTTTCCATCTGGATTGTGTGTCCAGAATGACCTCAGAATGTAGGTGAGGTCTCATGCATCCATGGGAGACTTTTTGTCTCTAAGGATCCTGGCGGCTCCCCTTAGCTTGGTGGCTTTTTCGGGGAAAATAAGAGTGCTGTTTTCCATCTTAGAGGTGCCCCAAAACAGGGATTTTAGATATGGTTTCTAAGTCTGGGCGCCTGGAAAATCCCACCAAGGGTTAGAATTTGGGGTTAGGGGAGTACCAGGCCTGCAATGCAGGAATCTTGTGGTGGAACTAGGAGAGTTTTTTTGAAAGCATACTTGGGTGAAGGTCACAATGCCTGTTTGTGCCCTGGGGAGCCATCAGGAGTTGGCGTGGTCACATTGGCCATGTACCTTGCTCCCTCCCACTTTGAGAGCTGGATTCCCATTTCAACACCCAGGTGTCCTTCCATGGAAAAGGAGTAGAACTCTATAGTGTTTCAGGTTCCCCCATTGGAAGGATTTCAGCAAAATCTGGGGAAAGGTGCGAGAATACCAAGTATGGGTAGAGATGACAGACTTGGGCCATGGCCAGTCCCACATGCTAGATATGGGACCTGCACTCCCTGTGACTGACTCTAGGTCGGGACACAGGCTCTGTAAGACACAACACTAGTGGCCAGGGAAGTCTATAAATTGGGGTTCCCTCCAGGGCCAAGCAGACTGATCCTAATGTGGGGATTCTGGGCAGACTAACCAGGCACTTCTTCCTATGAGGGAGGCAGAATGCTGCATTGCGGCTCCAGAATTCAATATCAAGAGGCCTTGGGGAGCAGTAGGGTGAGGATGGAATTGTAGACACAAGCTACTGTACAATTCAGTGCCAAGCGGAACACAGTTCCAGTGTGAAGCATCTTTTTTGATATATCCAGCACCCGAGTAAGGACGGATGTCAGATGTTTGCCCACACTAGAGTTTGTGTCTACAATGACCAATAAATGGAGGGGTGGCATCAAGAGCCCATGGAGGATTTCCCACTCTGAGACTTGTGAGATGCTCCAAACAGCAAGGTTTCCTTCTACTGGACAGGTGGAGTCTGGTTTGTTTGCTCCACAGTACCCCATGTTTGGGTAGTAGAGCTCTTCAGCATGGATGCCTGGAAAGCACACCTCCATTGACCATTGCAGCTGAGGAATATGGCAGTTTCGTTCTGATGACTCTGGGGCCTTGGTAAAGGCCTCGAGTTGACATGGAATATCTTGCACATGGGTCACAATGCTGGTTTGTTACCAGGGAGATCTTAGGATGCACTGTTGGCAAAGGGGACTTGCAGGATTCTCATACCCTGAGAGTTTGACACATGTCTAAGAGCACGGTTTCCTTCTGGGGACAAGAGTTGTTCTGTTGTGTGGCTCAGGGACCACATGTTGTATCATAAGTTTTTATTCCAGAATAGGCCTCTGAGGACAGATGCCTTAAAAACTAATGGGGGGTTCCAATGAGGTCCTGGTTCAATGTCTGGTTTAATATTCTGACTCAGGACCATTGACTTGGGTGTCTGACTGGATGTAGGGAATCAGGGTGTTTCAGAGTGTGCATTTGCATGCAGAGTGTCCTCCAATATTGGGGTGGGCTTAGGAACCATGCAGGTTTCTCCTAATCTAGAGGTTTGGGGCAACTATGATGGGCGAAGTTTCCTTGGGAATGACAGGCACAGTCCTGTGGTGTGTCTCCAAAGACGAGATCCTGGAGGGCATGTGAGCTATGGTTTGGGAGAGAAGTCTGCAAAGAAAAATTTGGGTTAGAGTTAGTGTCAAGGCGATTGCAGTCCCAATGCGTAGACCTGGAGAGCAGCTCATCAGGAACTGTAAAGAGGGTGATACGAATGCAGTATTACAGGCTATTATATCTGGATTGTGTGTCCCGGATGGCCTCGGAATGCAGATGTGTTCTCATAGATACATGGGAAACTTTTCCTCTCTAAGGATTCTAGCGGCTCCCAATAGTTTGGTGGCCTTTTCGTGGAAGGGAATAGGGCTGTTTTCCACATTAGTGGTGCCTCAAAACAGGGATTCAAGAGACAGCTCTGGGCCTGGGTGCCTAGAATATCCCGCCAAGTGTTAGTATTTGGAACTAGGGGAGTACCAGGCCTGCAATGCGGTATCCTGGTGGTGCAACTGAGAGGGCATATTTGAATGCATGCTCAGGCTTAGGGCCACAATGCCTGTTTCTGTCCAGGGTGGCACCCATGAGTGACAGTGGTCTCATGGGCCACACTCTGAAGGTTGGACACCCATCTCAATAGCCAGGTTTCTTGACCTCAGGAATGAGGAGTTCTCCTGTGCTTCAGGTTCCCTCATAGGCAGGGATTCGAGCTACAGTCTAGGAAAGATGCCTGAATACTCATGTTGGATAGAGATGATGGTTTTGGGGCTTTGACATGTCCCACCTAGAGGATATGGGGCCCACTGTCTGCGTGGCTGTCTGGAGGTCATGGCTCAAACTGTGTCAGACAGAGCCTGATATTAAGGTGCCGTCAAGGCCCAGGCAGGTGGATCCTCATGTGGGGTTTCAGGCAGACTCTACAGGCACGTCTTCTTTCTTTGGGGTAGGCAGAATGCAGCATTGTGGCTCCAAAGTTCTCTATCAAGAGGGTTTGCGGACGAGGAAGGTGAAGATGGACTTGTAAACATAATCTATGGTTCAATTCGGTGCCAAGCGAAAGACAGTTCCAGTGTGCAGCGGCTGATGTGAGGTATCCAGGACCTGAGTAAGGGCAGATGTCAGATGCTTGCTCACACTGGAGTTTGTGTCTACAATGACCGCCAAATGGAGGGGTGGTGTCACGAGGCCATGGAGGATTTCCCACCCTGAGGCTTGTGAGATGCTCTAAATAGCAAGGTTTCCTTCTACTGGACAGGGTGAGTCTGGTTTGCTTGCTCCAGTGTCCCCCATATGGAAAGTTTGGTTGCAGAGCTCTCCCGCATGGCTGCCTGAAAAGCACGACTCCATTGACCACTGCAGGCAAGGAACATGGCAGGTACGATCTGGTGGCTCTAGGGTGAAGTTCCAACCGGGCTGAGTTGACATGGAGTTTCATGCTGTTGGATCACAATGCTGGTTTGTATCCAGGGAGATGTTAGAATGTTGGGGTGGTCAGAGGCCATGCAGGATTCTCCTACACTGAGACATGGACACAGCTACCAAGAGCAAGGTATCCTTTTGGGGACAGAAGCGGTTCTGTTGTGTGGCTCAAGGAACACATGTTGGAATATAAGTCAGTATTGGATAACAGGCCTCTGGGAACAGGTGCCTAAAAATCTGAACTGGGGTATCAATGAAGTCCTATAGTCATGGCAGGTTCAAACTTCTGACTCAGGCCCTTGGATTTGGATGTCTGCCTGGAGGCAGCTCATTGTGTGTCAGAATGTGCATTTGGGTCCAGAGCCTTCTTAGAAATTGACGTGGGCTCAGGGGATTTTACTTTGCTCCTAATCTTCAGGGTTTGGGCAACTGTGAAGGGCAGAGTTTCCTTTGGGAGTGTAAGGACAGTCATCTGGTATGGCACCATAGGCCCCATCCTGGGGGGGCATGTAGGCCAGCGCTTTGGGGAGAGATATCTGCAAAAGCAAACTAGGGTTAGAGTGAGGGCCGAGGTGATCACAGGTCCGATGTTCAGGCCCAGACGGCAGCTCAGAGTGTACTGAAATTAAGGTGTCATAGCGCAGGTTCTTCTGTTGGGTGTGTGTCCGGGATGGTCGCTAAAGGTAGGGGTGGCTTCATGAGTCCATGAGAAATTCTTCATCTCTGGGGATTCTGCTCAACTCCCAAGAGTTTGGTGTCTCTGAGGGAAGGGAAGACTGTTGTTTTCCGTCTCAGAGGACACCCAAATAGAGATTCCAGAGACAGGTTCTGGGTCTGGGTGCCTGGAAAACATGAACAATGGTGAGGATTTGGCCTTAGGGACCTGGAAGTCCCACTCTGTGGGCTCCTGATCCAGCTATTGCGTGGTTTTGTTTGAAAGCAAGCTCACGCTACCTGTTTGTATCCAGGGAGCCTTCCATGTGTGACCGTGGTCTCATGGGCCATGCAGCTGGTTGCCACTCAGAGAGTTGGGAAGGAGGAGTACTCTTGTGTCAGGTTCCCCCATAGGCATGGATTTGCGCTACGGTCTGGGACAGAGGTCTGAATATCCAGGTTGAGTAGAGATATTGGTTTCAGGCCAAAGAAAGTCACACCTTCAGGAAATGGGGCCCATCTCTGGGTGGCTGACTGGAGGTCGTGGCACAGTCTGTGTCAGACAGAGCCTTGTGCCCATAGAAACCTAAGGACGGAAGTCTGAGAACACAAGCTAGGCTTAGGTTTCTGGGTGACGACATGGCAGGCACAATCTACAGACCTGAATTGAGATCTCGTGCATCTGAAGTCAGGGCGAGGATCAGACGATCGCTCACGATGGACTTTCTGTCCCTGATAACCACTTCATGAAGGGGGGGATCACGAGGCCAAAAGGGTTTTCCCACGATGGGAGTTGTGAGAAGCTCCAAACTGCAAAGATTCTTCTGCAGGACAATTGAGAACTGTAGGTTGGCGCCAGTCCAATGATTATGAGCAGGGTTCTAAGGATGGATGGTTGGGTAGCCCACCACGCATTTCAATTGTCTCCTAGTAACAAGACAGATTAGATCTGCTGGATCTGGGGGAGCAACCGAGGAGGCGAGTTGAAATAGACTCTCCTGTGGATGGGTCCTAATGTGTTTTGGTGTCTATAGAGACCTTGGAATGAAGTGGTGGCACTGGGTCCTGAATGGATCTCCTAAACAGAGGCTTTGACACAGCTCCAACGTGCAAGTTTCCCATGTGTAGATGAGATTTGTTCTGACAGGTGAGTGAAGAAACAGCCATATGCTGGTATTGAAATACAGGCCTCTAAGGAGAGATACCTGGAAAACAAAGCAATGGATCTGATTATTGCCTAGGGGTCTGTTCATTCTTTTTTACCTCTGGGGACATCTGTCTACGGGTCTGAGTGCAGGTAGGTGCTCAGATGGGCTCAGATTCCTCCTGTTTGTCCTGGGAAGAAACCAATATTGGGATGGCCTCAGGGACTTTGGAGGTTTATCCTATTAGTAGGGCTGTGGCCATTGGAATGGGCACACACAATTACCTTAGAGAGGGCAAGTACAGTCCTCAGGTTTGGCACCAGTGGCCTGAGCATGTAGGGTGTGTAGGCCAGAGCTGATTGGACAGTTGTCTGAAAACACAAACTCGGCTTATGTTTCGGGTCATAGGAATGGCAGGACTGATCTAAAGACCATGAGGAGAACCCTCGGGATATGAAAAAAGGGGGAGTGTCAGGCTCTTGCTCAAGTTTTTGTCTCTGGATATCGTGTCACTCATGGTCGTGAAATTTCCGGGTGACTTCATGGGAAATGGATGAGTCCTACTCTCTGGAGTTTGGGGTCATTCTGTGGGATGGAAGAAGTCCGTTTTTTTGTAGTTATGGTTTGTTTTGTTTTGTTTTTAACCTCAGGTGTCGCACCAAATGAGGGTTTCCAGAGTAGAGTCCTGGGGAGGGGCATCTGGACAACCAGAAATCTGGTTAAAAATTAGGGAATAGGACAGGTCAAGCCCATTATGACATCTAATGGTCCAGCCACTGAGAGGACTTACTAGAGGACAGGACTCATGCTAAGGGTCACAATGCGTGTTTATGACCTCCTTGCACTCAAGAATGGACGGGGCCTCAGGGTGAATGCTGTTTTCTCCTACACTGAACGTTGGACAACATACCAAAAACAAGGTTTCTTGCCATGGGTAAGGAGGGGTTCTGATTTCTGCATCACATTCACCCCTGGGCAGTGATTGGACTTAAGGTCTATATTCTGAAGCCTGAAAACTGAGGTCGGGAAGACGTGATGACCTATGTCCATGGCGGGTCTGATGTGCTCTGTGTGCGGTCAGCTGTCTGGGTGTTGGTCAGGAGGTCCGAGCTCAGGTTGTGTCAGACAGTACATTAGTGCCCACGTTAGTCTATATAATTTGGGTGCAGTCGAGTGCCGTGTAGGTTTTTCCTCATTTCAGCTCATTAGGCATTATATTTTTTCTAGAGGGCAAGCAGAATGCTTCACTGTTGGTCCGGATTTGCCAAACTAGAGGGCTTCGGGGCCAGGAGAGTGAGGACGGAAGTCTGAGAACACAAGCTAGACTTCGGATTCAGGGTGAGGGCACGGCAGGTAACCCCTGCAGATCTGAACCAATATTTCATGCATCTGATGGCAGGGCGAGGATCAGACGTTGGCTCAGGTTGGAGTTTCTGTGCATGACGGCCCCTTCATGAAGGGAGCGGAATCTCGAGGCCATGGAGGTTTTCCACGTTGGGAGATGTGGGATGCCCCCTTCAAGGATTCCTTCTGCGGGACAATTGAGACCTGTTGGACAGCTCCAGGACATCCAATATGGAATGACTCCAGAGCACCGTTCGAGGATGGATGCCTGGGAAGTCCACCTCGCATTCCAATTGTCTCCTAGCAACAAGACGGTTTAGATCTGATGGCTCTGTGGGAGCAAACGGGGTGGCTGAGTTGAAATGGACTTTCCTGAGGATGGGTCCTAATGTGTGTTTGTGTCCATGAGGGCCTTGGAATGGGGCGGTGGCACCGGGACCCTGAAGTATTCTCCTAAGCTTTGGACATAGCTCCCATGCACAAGTTTCCTTGTGGAGACGAGATTTGTTCTGATGGGTGCCTCAGGAAATCCCCCCTGCTAGTATTGGATTTCATGCTTTTGAAGAGACATGCCTGTAAACCAAAGCAATGGATTCGATAATGGCCTCGGGTCCTGTCTGGTTCAATCTTCTTCTCTGGGGACATCCATCTATGGTATGAGTGGAGGTAGATGCTCAGCTGGTATCAACCGCCCTTTTTTGTCCCGGGCGACCTACACTATTGGGATGGCCGCAGGGACTTTGGAGGGTTCTCCTAAATTGTACGATTTTTGACAATGGAATGGGCAGAATTCCCATGGATTGGGTGGGCGCAGTCCTAATGTGTGGCTCCAGGGGTCCAAGCCTGGAGGATGTGAGGCCCTGGACTTTGAGGACAGAAGTCTGAAAACACAAACTCAGCGTAGGTTTGGGGACGTAGGTATAACAGGCCCAATCTACAGACCATGAGAAGAACTCTTCAGGATATGAATAATGAGCGAGTCTGAGGTGCTTGTTCAGCCTTTTGTCTCTGGATTTTGTATCAGCGATGGCCGTGGAATTTGGAGAGGCCACATGGGCTATGGACGAATCTTCCTCTCTATGGATTTGGCCCGATCCCAATTGTTTTTCGTCAATCTGTGGGATGGGAGGACTCCTTTCAGGTTTGTTACCTCAGGTATCCAACCAGAAGAGGAATTCCAAAGCAGAGCCCTGGGGAAAAGTGAAGGGACAACCCGAACTATGATTAAAAATTGGGGCCTGGGGGCATGGCAAGCCCATTATGCTGTCTCTTCATCCAGCCACTGAGCGGCCTTACCAACGTGGGAGAACCTCCATGGCCTCGAGATTCCACTCCCTTCATGATGGGGCCGTCATGCACAGAACTCCAACCTGAGCCAACGTCTGATCCTCGCCCCCACTTCAGATGCCTGAGATATTGGTTCAGATCTGCAGGGGTACTTGCTGTGCCCTCACCCTGAAAAACAAGTCTAGCTTGTGTTCCCAGACTTCTGTCCTAACACTCCTGGCCACAAAACCCTCAAGTTTGGCAATTCCGGACACACAATGCAGCACACTGCCTGCCATGTAGAAAAAAATATATTGCCTAATGAGCAGCCCAGACACCTTAAATGAGGATAAACCTACACAGCACTCCACTGTACCCAAATTTTATACTCTAACCTGGGCACAAATGCACTGTCTGACACAACCTGAGCCCGGACCTCCTGACCAACACCCAGAGAGCTGACCGCACACTGAGAACATAAGACTCGCCATGGCCTTAGGTCATCATCTCTCCCCTATCTCAGTTGTCAGGCTTTAGAACCTAGACTTTATCTCCAATCATTGCCCAAAGGTGAGTGTGATGCAGAAATCAGAACTCGTCCTTACAAATGGCAAGAAACCTTGTGGTTTGCATATTGTCCAACATTCAGAGTAGGAGAAAACAGCATTCACCCTTAGGCCCCGCCCATTCGTGAGTGCGACGAGAGCATAAACACGCATTGTGAACTCAGCACGAGTCCTGTCCTCTAGTAAGTCCTCTCAGTGGCTGGACCATTAGATGTCATAATGGGCTTGATATGTCCCTAGGCCCCAATTTTTAACCAGATTTCTGGTTGTCCAGTCGCCCCTCCCCAGGGCTCTACTCTGGAATCCCTCATTTGGTGGGACACCTCAGGTTGAAAAACAAAACGAAACAAATCAACAACACACAAAAAAACGGACTTCTTCCATCCCCAGAATGACCCCAAACGCTTTGGATTGGGCCGAACCCCCAGAGAGTAAGACTCGTCCATTTCCCATGAAGTCACCCGGAAATTTCAAGACCATGGGTGACACGATATCCAGAGACAAAGACTTGAGCAAGAGCCTCACACTCGCCCTTTTTTCATATCCCCAAGAGTTCTCCATGGTCTGTAGATCAGTCCTGCCATACCTATGACCCGAAACATAAGCCGTTTGTGTTTTCAGAAAACTGTCCAAACTGCCCTGGCCTACACACCCTACAGATTCAGGCCCCTGGAGCCAAACCTGAGGAATGTGCTTGTACTCTCCAAGGGAATTGTGTGTGCCCATTCCAATGGCCACAACCCTACTAATTGGATAAGCCTCCAAGGTCCCTGAGGCCATCCCAATAGTTGTGGCTTCCCAGGACAAACAGGGGCAATCTGAGCCCATCTGAGCACCTACCTGCACTCAGACCCGTAGACTGATGTCCCCAGAGGTAAAAAGGAACGAACAGGCCCCTAGGCACTAATAGGATCCATTGCTCTGGTTTCCAGCCATCTCTCCTCAGAGGCCTGGATTTCAATACCAGCATATGGCTGTTTCTTGACTCACCCATCAGAACAAATCTCATCTTCAAATGGGAAACTTGCACATTGGAGCTAGGTCCAAGCCTCTTTTTAGGAGAACCCTTCAGGGCCCCAGTGCCACCGCTTCATTCCAAGGTCTTCATAGACACAAAAACGCATTAGGACCCATCCACAGGCGAGTCCATTTCAACTCTGAAATCTCTGTTGCTCCCCCAGGTCCAGCAGATCTAACCTACCTTGCTGCTAGGAGACAATTGGAATGCGAGGTGGGCTTCCCAGTCATCCATCCTTAGAACCCTACTCACAATCATTGGCCTAGTGCCAAACAACAGGTCTCAATTGTCTAGTGAAGAATCTTTGCAGTTTGTAGCTTCTAAAAACTCCCATCGTTGGAAAACCCCTATTGCCTCATGATCCCCCCCCCTTTCTAGAAGGGGCCATCATGGAAAGTAACTCCAACCTGAGCGAACCTCTTATCTTCGCCCTGTCTTCAGAAGCCCGAGATATAGATTTATGTCTGTAGATTGTGCTTGCCATGTCCTCACCCAGAAACCTAAGCAAAGCTTGTGTTCTCAGACTTCCATCCTCAGACTACTGGCCGACAAGCCCCCCAGTTTGTATTCCAGAAATACAATGCAGCACTCTGCCTGCCCTCCAGAATAAAAACGTTGCCGTCTAGGGCAACCCAGTAACCCCAAATGAGGATCAACCGGCACACCATTACGCTGCACCCCAAAATATAGGTTGACCTGGGCACTAATGCCGTTTCTGACACAGCCTGAGCATGGACCTCCTGGCCGCACCCACACAGCTGGCGGCACTGAGCACATCGGCCCACCATGGCCTTTGGTCGTCATCTCTTCCCAACCTCGGTTTTCAGGCTTCAGAACCTAGACCTTATCTCCAATCACTCCCCAGGTTTGAAAATGATGCAGAAATTAGAACTCCTTTCCCATGGCAAGAAACCTTGTGGTTGGCATGTTGTCCAACGTTCAGTGTAGTTGAAACCAGTGTGGCCCATGAGGCCCTGCTCAAGCTCACGGACCACATTGGTCACAAACACACATTTAACCCTCAGCCTGAGCCCAGTCCTCAGGTAAGGCGTCTCAGTGGATGGATGAGGAGTGAGCATATTGGACTTGCCATGCCCCTAGGCCCAATTTTTAACCATAGTTCGGGGTGTACCTTCACTCTTCCCCAGGGCTCTGCTTTGGAATTCCTGTTTTGGTAGGACACCTGAGATAACAAACCTGAAAGGAGTCCTGCCATCCTACAGATTGTCGAAAAATAATTGGGATCGGGCAAAATCCACAGAGATGAAGACTCGTCCATGGCCCATGAGGCCTCCCTGCCATTCCACGGCCATCGTTTGTACAAAATCCAGAGACAAAAGGGTGAGCAAGTGCCTCAGATTCGCTCTTTCTTCATATCCTGAAGAGTTCTTCTCATGGTTTGTACATCAGGCTTACCATACCTACGTCCCCAAACATAAACTGAATTTCTGTTTTTAGACTTCTATCCTCAAAATCCTGTGCCACTCACCCTCAAGGTTGGGGCCCCACAATCTCCAACATGAGCCAACGTCTGATCCTCGCCCTGACATCAGATGCATGAGATATTGGTTCAGATCTGCAGGGGGTACCTGCTGTGTCCTGGTCCTGAAGCCCAAGTCTATCTTGTGTTCTCAGACTTCCGTCCTCACACTCCAGGCCGTGAAGCCCTCAAGTTTGGCAATTCCGGACTGACAATGAAGCACTCTGCCTGCCCTCTAGAAAAAAATACATTGCCCAATGAGCTGCCCAGGCAGCTTAAATGAGGATAAACCTACTCGGCTCTCGACAGTACCCAAATTATATAGTATAACCTGGGCACTAATTCACAGTCTGACACAACCTGAGCCCAGACCTCCTGAGCAACACCCAGACAGCTGAACGTACCCTGAGCACATCAGACCGGCCATGGCCTTAGGTCATCATCTCTTCCCTACCTCAGTTTTCAGGCTTCAGAAACTAGACCTTATCTCCAATCACTGCCCAGGGGTGACTGTGATGCAGAAATCAGAACTCTTCCTGACCCATGGCAAGAAACCTTGGGGTTGGCATGTTGTCCAACATTCAGTGTAGGAGAAACCAGCATTCACCGTGAGTCCCCGCACATTCTAGAGAGCGACGAGGCATAAACAGGCATTGTGACCCTCAGCGTGAGTCTGTCCTCTAGTAAGGCCTCTCAGTGGCTGGACCATTAGAGGTCATAATGGACTTCACAAGTCCTAGGCCCCAATTTTTAACCAGATTTCTGGTTATCCAGTCACCCCTCCCCAGGGCTCTACTCTGAAATCCCTCATTTGGTTGGACACCTGAGGTTAAAAAACAAAACACAACAAAACACAACAACAACAACAACAACAAAAAACGGACTTTTTCCATCCCCAGAATGACCCCAAACTCTTTGAACGGGGCCAAACCCCCAGAGAGTAAGACTCGTCCATTTCCCATGAAGACACCCGGAAATTTAACGACCATGGGTGACACGAAGTCCAGAGACAAAAACTTGAGCAAGAGCATCACACTCGCCCTTTTTTCATATCCCAAAGAGTTCTCCTCATAGTCTGTAGATCAGTCCTGCCATATCTATGACCCGAAACTTAAGCCGAGTTTGTGTTTTCAGACAACTGTCCAAACAGCTCTGGCCTACACACCCTACAGGCTCAGACCCCTGGAGCCAAACCTGAGGACTGTACTTGTACTCTCAAAAAAATGGTATGTGCCCATTCCAAAGGCCACACCCTACTAATAGGATAAACCTCCAAAGTCCATGAGGCCATCCCAATAGTTGTGGCTTCCCAGGACAAACAGGGGCAATCTGAGCCCATCTGAGCACCTACCTGCACTCAGACCCGTAGACTGATGTCCCCAGAGGTAAAAAGGAACGAACAGGCCCCTAGGCACTAATCGGATCCATTGCTTGGTTTCCAGGCATCTCTCCTCAGAGACCTGGGTTTCAATACCAGCATATGGCTGTTTCTTGACTCACCCATCAGAACAAATCTCATCTCCATATGGGAAACATGCACGTTGGAGCTGTGTCAAAGCCTCTGTTTAGGAGAACCCTTCAGGGCCCCAGTGCCACCGCTTTCTGACACAGCCTGAGCCTGGACCTCCTGGCCCCACCCAGACAGCTTGCCGCACACTGAGCACATCGGACCCGCCATGGCCTTAGGTCATCATCTCTTCTCAACCTCGGTTTCCAGGCTTCAGAACCTAGGCCTGATCTCCAATCACTGCCCTGGTTTGAAAATGATGCAGAAATCAGAACTCTTTCCACATGGCAAGAAACCTTGTGGTTGGCATGTTGTCCAACATTCAGTGTAGTTGAAACCAGTGTGGCCCATGAGGCCCCCCCATTCTTCCCGGCCACATTGGTCACAAACACACATTGTAACTCTCAGCCTGAGCCCAGTCCTCAGGTAAGGCCTCTCAGTGGCTGGATGAAGAGACAGCATATTGGGCGTGCCATGCCCCTAGGCCCCAATTTTTAAGCATAGTTCGGGTTGTCCCTTCACTCTTCCCCAGGGCTCTGCTTTGGAATTCCTCTTTTGGTGGGACACCTGAGGTAACAAACCTGAAAGGAGTCCTCCCGTCCCACAGATTGACGATAAACAATTGGGTTCGCGCCAAATCCACAGAGAGGAAGATTCGTCCATGGCCCTTGAGGCCTCCCCAACATTCCATGGCAATTGCTGATACAAAATCCAGCAACAAAAGCCTGAGCAAGCGCCTCAGACTCGCTCATTCTTCATAGCCTGGAGAGTTCTTCTCATGGTTTGTAGATCGGGCGTGCCATGCCTACGTCCCCAAACCTAAGCTTTGTTAGTGTTTCCAGACTTCTGTCCTCAAAGATCTGGGCCACACTCCCTCCAGGCTGAGGCCCCTGGAGCCACACATTGGGACTGTGCCCACCCAATCCATGGGAATTCTGAACATTCCATTGTCAAAAATCGTACAAATTAGGAGAACCCTCCAAAGTCCCTGAGGCCATCCCTATAGTGTAGGTCGCCTGGGACAAAAATGGGCGGTTGATACCAGCTGAGCATCTACTTCCACTCATACCATAGATGAATGTCCCCAGAGAAGAAGATTGAACCAGACAGGACCCGAGGCCATTATCGGATCCATTGCTTTGGTTTACAGGCATGTCTCCTCAAAATCCTTGATTCCAATACCAGCAGAGGGGATTTCCTGAGGCACCCATCAGAACAAATCTCGTCTCCACAAGGAAACTTGTGCATGGGAGCTATGTCCAACGCTTAGGAGAATACTTCAGTGTCCCGGTACCACTGCCCCATTCCAAGGCCATCATGGACACAAACACACATTAGGACCCATCCTCAGGAAAGTCCATTTCAACTCAGCCACCCCGGTTGCTCCTGCAAATCCATCGGATCTAAACTGTCTTGTTGCTAGAAGACAATTGTAATGCGAGGCGGACTTCCCAGGCATCCATCCTCGAACGGTGCTCTGGAGTCATTCCATATGGGATGTCCTGGAGCTGTCCAACAGGTCTCAATTGTCCCGCAGAAGGAATCCTTGAAGGGTGCAACCAACATCTCCCAACGTGGAAAACCTCCATGGCCTCGAGATTCCGCTCCCTTCATGAAGGGGCCGTCATGCACAGAAACTCCATCCTGAGCCATGTCTGATCCTCGCCCTGACTTCAGATGCAAGAGATATTGGTTCAGATCTGCAGGGGGTACCTGCCGTGCCCTCACCCTTAATCTAAAGTCTAGCTTGTGTTCTCACACGTCCGTCCTCACTCTCCTGGCCCCGAAACCCTCAGGTTTGGTAATTCCGGACTGACAATGAAGCACTCTGCCTGCCCTCTAGAAAAAATATATTGCCTAATGAACTCCCCAGGAAGCATAAATGCGGATAAACCTACACGGCACTCGAATGTACCCAAATTATATAGTCTAACCTGGGCACGAATGCACTGTCTGACACAACCTGAGCCCGGACCCCCTGACCAAAACCCAGACAGCTGACCGCACACTGAGCACATCCGACTCGCCATGGCCTTAGGTCATCATCTCTTCCCTACCTCAGTTTTCAGGCTTCAGAACCTAGACCTCATCTCCAATCACTGCCCAGAGGTGACTATGATGCAGAAATCAGAACTCTTCCTGACCCATGGCAAGAAACATTGTGGTTGGCATGTTGTCCAACGTTCAGTGTAGGAGACAACAGCATTCACCCTGAGGCTCCGCCCATTCTTGAGTGCGATGAGAGCATAAACACGCATTGTGACCTCAGCGTGAGTCCTGTCCTCTAGTAGTCCTCTCAGTGGCTGGACTATTAGATGTCATAATGGGCTTGACATGTCCCTAGGCCCCAATTTTTAACCAGATTTCTGGTTGTCCAGTCGCCCCTCCCCAGGGCTCTCCTCTAGAATCCCTCATTTGTGGGACATCTGAGGATGAAAAACAAAACGAAACAAATCAACAACAAAAAAACGGACTTCTTCCATCTCCAGAATGACCCCAACTCTTTGGACGGGGCCGAAACCCCAGAGAGTAAGACTCGTCCATTTCCCATGAGGTCACCCGGAAATTTCACGACAATCTGTGACACGATATCCAGAAACAAAAACTTGAGCAAGAGCGTCACACTTGCCCTTTTTTCATATCCCGAAGAGTTCTCCTCTTGGTCTGTAGATCAGTCCTGCCATACCTATGACCCGAAACATAAGCCGAGTTTGTGTTTTCAGACAACTGACCAAACAGCTCTGGCCTACACACCCTACAGGTTCAGGCCCGTGGAGCCAAACCTGAGGACTGTACTTGCCCGCTCCAAGGGAATTGTATGTGCCCATTCCAATGGCCACAGCCCTTCTAATAGAATAAACCTCCAAAGTCCCTGAGGCCATCCCAAAAGTTGTGGTTTCCCAGGACAAACAGGAGCAATCTGAGCCCATCTGAGCACCTACGTGCACTCAGATCGTAGACTGATGTCCACAGAGGTAAAAAGGAACGAACGGGCCCCTAGGCACTAATCGAATCCATTGCTTTGGTTCCCAGGCATCTCTACTCAGAGACCTGGATTTCAATACCAGCATATGGCTGTTTCTTCACTCATCCATCAGAACAAATCTCATCTACACATAGGAAACATGCACGTTGGAGCTGTGTCAAAGCCTCTATTTTGGAAAACCCTTTAGGGCCCCAGTGCCACCGCTTCATTCCAAGGTCTCCATAGACACAAAAACATATTAGGACACATCCACAGGAGTGTCCATTTCAACTCAGCCTTCTCGATTTCTCCCCCATATCCAGCAGATCTAACCTGTCTTGTTGCTTGGAGACAATTGGAATGCAAGTGGGCTACCCAGCCATCCATCCTTAGAATCCTGCTCGGAATCATTGGCCTGGAGCCCACCAACAGGTCTAAATTGTCCTGCAGAAGAATCTTTGCAGTTTGGAGCTTCTTACAACTCCCATCGTGGGAAACCCCCCCCCATCAAGAAGGGGCCATCAGAGACAGAAAGTCTAACCTGAGCGATCTTTTGATCCTTGACCTGACTTCAGATGCATGAGATCTCGATTAAGGGCTGTAGATTGTGCCTGCCATATCCTCACCCCGAAACCTAGGCCTAGCTTGGCTTCTCAGACGTCCGTTCTCAGACTACTGGCCCACAAGACCTCCAGTTTGGCAATCCAGAACTACAATGCCGTACTCTGCCTGCCCTTCAGAAGAAAAACATTGCCCTCTGGGGCTACCCAGAAACCCCAAATGAGGATCAACCTGTACGCCATTCGGCTGTACCCCACATATATAGGCTGCCCTGGGCACTATTGCCCATTCTGACCCAGGCTGAGCATGGACCACCTGGTCCCACCCAGACAGCTGGCCGCACACTGAGCACATTGGACCTGCCATGGCATAGGTCGTCATTTCTTCTCAACTTCGGGGTCCAGGCTTCAGAACCTAGACCTGTTCTCCAGTCACTGCCCTGGTTAGAAAATGATGCAGAAATCAGAACTCTTTCCCCATGGCAAGAAACCTTGTGGTTAGCATGTTCTCCAAAGTTCAGAGTAGATGAAACCAGTGTGGCCCATGAGGCCCCGAACATGCTTGCGGGCCACATTGGTCACCAACACACATTGTGACCCTCAGCCTGAGCCCAGTCCTCAGGTAAGGCCTCTCAGTGGCTGGATGAATAGACAGCATATTGGGCTTGCCATGGCCCTGGGCCCCAAGTTTTAACCATAGTTCGAGTTGTCCCTTCACTCTTCCCCAGGGCTCTGCTTTGGAATTCCTCTTTTGGTGGGACACCTGAGGTAACAAACCTGAAAGAAGTCTTCCCATTTCACAGATTGACGAAAAACTATTGGGATCGTGCCAAATCCACAGAGAGGAAGATTTGTCCACGGCCCATGAGGCCTCCCCAACATTCCATGGCAATTGCTGATACGAAATCCAGAGACAAAAGCCTGAGCAAGCGCCTCAGCCTCGCTCATTCTTCATATCCTGAAGAGTTCTTCTCCTGGTTTGTAGATCGGGTGTGCCATCCCTACGTCCCCAAACCTAAGCTGAGTTTGTGTTTTCAGAGTTCTGTCGCCAAAGTCCTGGGCCACACTCCCTCCAGGCTGGGACCCATGGAGCCACATATTAGGACTGTGCCCACCCAATTCATGGGAATTCTGACCATTCCATTGTCAAAAATCGTACAAATTAGGAGAACCCTCCAAAGTCCCTGCGGCCATTGCAATAGTGTAGGTCGCACGGGACAAAAAAGGGCGGTTGATACCAGCTGAGCATCTACCTCCACTCATACCATAGATAGAGGTCCCCAGAGAAGAAGATTGAACCAGACAGGACCCGAGGCCATTATCGGATCCATTGCTTTGGTTTACAGGCATGTCTCCTCAAAATCCTTGATTCCAATACCAGCAGAGGGGATTTCCTGAGGCACCCATCAGAACAAATCTCGTCTCCACAGGGAAACTTGTGCATGGGAGCTATGTCAAAAGCTTAGGAGAATACTTCAGGGTCCCGGTGCCACCGCCCCATTCCAAGGCCCTCATGGACACAAACACACATTAGGCCCCATCCTCAGGAAAGTCCATTTCAACTCAGCCACCCCGGTTGCTCCCACAGATCCATCGGATCTAAACTGTCTTGTTGCTAGAAGACAATTGGAATGCGAGGAGGACTTCCATGCATCCATCCTCGAATAGTGCTCTGGAGTCATTCCATATGGGATATAATGGAGCTGTCCAACAGGTCTCAATTGTCCCGCAGAAGGAATCCTTGAAGGCGGCATCCCACATCTCCCAACGTGGAAAACCTCCATGGCCTAGAGATTCCGCTCCCTTCATGAAGGGGACGTCATGCACAGAAACTCAAAACTGAGCCAACGTCTGATCCTTGCCCTGACTTCAGATGGAAGAGATATTGATTCAGATCTGCAGGGGGTTCCTGCCGTGCCCTCACACTGGATCCGAAGTCTAGCTTGTGTTCTCAGACTTCCGTCCTCACTCTCCTGGCCCCGAAGCCATCAAGTTTGACAATTCCGGACCGACAATGTAGCACTCTGCCTGCCCTCTAGATAAAATAGAATGCCTAATGAGCTGCCCAAGCAGCTTAAATGAGGATCAACCTACACGGCACTCGCATGTACCCAATTTAAATAGTGTAACCCGGGCACTAATGCACTGTCTGACACAACCTGAGCCCGGACCTCCTGACCAACACCCAGAGAGTTGACCGAACACTGAGTACATCCAAAACGCCATGGCCTTAGGTCATCATCTCTTCCCTACCTCAGTTTTCAGGCTTCAGAACCTAGACCTTATCTCCAATCACTGCCCAGGGGTGACTGTGATGCAGAAATCAGAACTCTTCCTGACCCATGGCAAGAAACCTTGTGGTTGGCATGTTGTCCAACGTTAAGTGTAGGAGACAACAGCATTCACCCTGAGGCCCCGCCCATTCTTGAGTGCGACGAGAGCATAAACACGCATTGTGACCTCAGCGTGAGTCCTGTCCTCTAGTAAGTCCTCTCAGTGGCTGGACCATTAGATGTCATAATGGGCTTGACATGTCCCTAGGCCCCAATTTTTAACCAGATTTCTGGTTGTCCAGTCGCCCCTCCCCAGGGCTCTACTCTGGAATCCCTCATTTGGTGGGACATCTGAGTTTGAAAAACAAAACGAAACAAACCAACAACACTAAAAAATGGACTTCTTCCATCTCCAGATGACCCCAAACACTTTGGACGGTGCCGAAACCCCAGAGTGTAAGACTCTTCCATATCCCATGAGGTCACCCGGAAATTTCACGACCATGAGTGACACGATATCCAGAGACAAAAACGTGAGCAAGAGCCTCACACTTGCCCTTTTTTCATATCCCGAAGAGTTCTCCTTATGGTCTGTAGATCAGTCCTGCCATACCTATGACCCAAAACATAAGCTGAATTTGTGTTTTCAGACTACTGTCCAAAGAGCTCTGGCCTGCACACCCTACAGGCTCAGGCCCCTGGAGCCAAACCTGAGGACTGTACTTGCCCTCTCCAAGGGAATTGTATGTGCCCATTCCAATGGCCACAGCCCTACTAATAGGATAAACCTCCAAAGTCCCTGCGGCCATCCCAAAAGTTGTGGCTTCCCAGGATAAACAGGGGCAATCTGAGCCCATCTGAGCACCTATGTGCACTCACACCCATAGACTGATGTCCCCAGAGGTAAAAAGGAATGAACAGGCCCCTAATCACTAATCGGATCCATTGCTTTGGTTCCCAGGCATCTCTCCTCAGAGGCCTGGATTTCAATACCAGCATATGGCTGTTTCTTGACTCATCCATCAGAACAAATCTCATCTACACATGTGAAACATGCACGTTGGAGCTGTGTCAAGCCTCTGTTTAGGAGAACCCTTCAGGGCCCCAGTGCCACCGCTTCATTCCAAGGTCTCCATAGACACAAAAACATATTAGGACACATCCACAGGAGAGTCCATTTCAACTCAAACTACTCGGTTCCTCCCCCACATCCAGCAGATCTAACCTGTCTTGTTGCTTGGAGACAATTGGAATGCTAGGTGGGCTACCCAGCCATCCATCCTTAGAACCCTGCTCGGAATCATTGGCCTGGAGCTAACCAGCAGGTCTCAATTGTCCTGCAGAAGAACATTGGAGGTTGGAGCTTCTCACAACTCCCATCGTGGGAAAACCCCCATGGCCTCGTGATCCACCCCCCCCCTTCAAGAAGGGACCATCAGGGACAGAAAGTCCAACCTGAGCGATATCCTGATACTTGCCCTGACTTCAGATGCACGAGATCTCGATTCAGGTATGTAGATTGTGCCTGCCATATACTCACCCAGAAAACTAGGCCTAGCTTGGCTTCTCAGACTTCCGTTCTAAGACTACTGGCCCACAAGACCTCCAGTTTGGCAATGCAGAACTACAATGCCGCACTCTGCCTGCCCTCCAGAAGAAAAACATTGCCCTCTGGGGCTACCCAGAAACCCCAAATGAGGATCAACCTTCACACCATTCAGCTGTACCCCAAATATATAGGCTGAGCTGGGCACTATTGCCCATTCTGACCCAGCCTGAGCCTGGACCTCCTGGCCCCACCCAGACAGCTGGCCGCACAGTGAGCACATCGGACCTGCCATGGCCTTAGGTTGTCATCTCTTCTCAACCTCGGTTTCCAGGCTTCAGAACCTAGGCCTGATCTCAAATCACTGCCCTGGTTTGAAAATGATGCAGAAATCAGAACTCTTTCCCCATGGCAAGAAACCTTGTGGTTGGCATGTAGTCCTACGTTCAGTGAAGTTGAAACCAGTGTGGCCCATGAGGCCCCGAACATGCTTGCGGGCCACATTGGTCACAAACACACATTGTGACCCTCAGCCTGAGCCCAGTCCTCAGGTAAGGCCCCTCATTTGCTGGAAGAAGAGACAGCATATTGGGCTTGCCATGCCCCTAGGCCCCAAGTTTTAACCATAGTTCGGGTTGTCCCTTCACTCTTCCCCAGGGCTCTGCTTTGGAAATCCTCATTTGGTGGGACACCTGAGGTAACAAACCTGAAAGGAGTCCTCCCATTTCACAGATTGACGAAGAACTATTGGGATCGCGCCAATCCACAGAGAGGAAGATTCGTCCATGGCCCATGAGGCTTCCCCAATATTCCACGGCAATCGCTGATACAAAATCCAGAGACAAAAGCCTGAGTAAGCGCCTCAGACTCGCTCATTCTTCATATCCTGAAGAGTTCTTCTCATGGTTAGTAGATTGGGCGTGCCATACCTACGTCCCCAAACCTAAGCTACTTTGTGTTTTCAGACTTCAGTCCGCAAATTCCTGGGCCACACTCCCTCCAGGCTGGGGCCCCTGGAGCCACACATTAGGACTGCGCCCACTCAATCCATGGGAATTCTGCCCATTCCATTGTCAAAAATAGTACAAATTAGGAGAACCCTCCTAATTCCCTGAGGCCATCCCAATAGTGTTGGTCGCCCGGGACAAAAAAGGGAGGTTGATACCAGCTGAGCATCTACCTCCACTCATACCATAGATCGATGTCCCCAGAGAAGAAGATTAAACCAGACAGGAACCGTGGCCATTATCGGATCCATTTCTTTGGTATACAGGCATGTCTCCTCAAAAGCCTGGATTCCAATACCAGCAGAGGGGATTTCCTGAGGCACCCATCAGGAAACACAAGGAAACTTCTGCATGGGACTAAGTCTAAAGCTTAGGAGAATACTTCAGGGTCCCGGTGCCTCCGCTCCATTCCAAGGCCCTCATGGACACAAACACTCATTAGGCCCAATCCTCATGAAAGTCCATTTCAACTCTGCCACCCTGGTTGCTCTCGCAAATCCATTGGATCTAAACTGTCTTGTTGCTCGGAGACAATTGGAATGCGAGGCGGATTTCCCAGGCATCCATCCTTGAACGGTGCTCTGGATTCATTCCATATGGGATGTCCTGGAGCTATCCAACAGGACTCAATTGTCCCGCAGAAGGAATCCTTGCAGGGGCATCCCACATCTCCCAACATGAAATACCTCCATGGCCTCGAGATTATGCTCCGTTCATGAAGGGGCCGTCATGCACAGAAACTCCAAACTGAGCCAACGTCTGATCATCGCCCTGACTTCAGATGCATGAGATATTGGTTCAGATCTGCAGGGGGTACCTGCTGTTCCCTCACCCTGAATCAGAAGTCTAGCTTGTGTTCTCAGACTTCCGTCCTCACTCTCCTGGCCCCGAAGCCCTCACGTTTGGCAATTCCGGACCAACAATGAAGCACTTGCCTTCCCTCTAGAAAAAATATATTGCCTAATGAGCTGCCCAGACAGCTTAAATGAGGATAAATATACAAGGCACTCGAATGTACCCAAATTATATAGTCTAACCTGGGCACTAATGCACTGTCTGACACAACCTGAGCCCGGACCTCCTGACCAACACCCAGACAGCTGACTGCACACTGAGCACATCAGACCCGCCATGGCCTTAAGTCATCATCTCTTCCCTACCTCAGTTTTCAGGCTTCAGAACCTAGACCTTATCTCCAATCAATGCCCAGGGGTGACTGTGATGCAGAAATCAGAACTCTTCCTGACCCATAGCAAGAAACCTTGGGGTTGGCATGTTGTCCAACGTTCAGAGTAGGAGAAAACAGCATTCACCATGAGGCCCCGCCCATTCTTGAGTGCGATGAGAGCATAAACATGCATTGTGACCTCAGCGTGAGTCCTGTCCTCTAGTAAGTCCTCTAAGTGGCTGGACTATTAGATGTCATAATGGGCTTGACATGTCCCTAGGCCCCAATTTTTAACCAGATTACTGTTTGTCCAGTCGCCTCTCGCCAGGGCTCTACTCTGGAATCCCTCATTTGGTGGGACATCTGAGTTTGAAAAACAAAACGAAACAAATCAACAACAAAAAAAAAGGACTGCTTCCATTCCAGTATGAACCCAAAATCTTTGGACGGGGCCGAACCCCCAGAGAGTAAGACTCGTCCATTTGCCATGAAGTCACCCGGAAATTTCACGACCATGATTGACACGATATCCAGAGACAAAAACGTGAGCAAGAGACTCACACTTGCCCTTTTTTCATTTCCCGAAAAGTTCTCCTCATGGTCTGTAGATCAGTCCTGCCATACCTATGACCCGAAACATAAGCCAAGTTTGTGTTTTCAGACACTGTCCAAACAGCTCTGGACTACACAACCTACAGGCTCAGGCCCCTGGAGCCAAACCTGAGGACTGTACTTGCCCTCTCCAAGGGAATTGTATGTGCCCATTTCAATGTCCACAGCCCTACTAATAGGATAAACCTCCAACGTCCCTGCGGCCATCCCAAAAGTTGTGGCTTCCCAGGACAAACAGGGGCAATCTGAGCCCATCTGAGCACCTACCTGCACTTAGACCCGTAGACTGATGTCCCCAGTGGTAAAAAGGAACGAACAGGCCCCTAGGCACAAATCGGATCCATTGCTTTGGTTTCCAGGCATCTCTCCTCCGAGGCCTGTATTTCAATACCAGCATATGGCTGTTTCTTGACTCACCCATCACAACAAATCTCATCTCCATATGGGAAACATGCACGTTGGACCTGTGTCAAAGCCTCTGTTTAGGAGAACCCTTCAGGGCCCCAGTGCCACCGCTTCATTCCAAGGACTCCATAGACACAAAAACATATTAGGACACATCAACAGGAAGAGTCCATTTCTACTCAGCCTCCTCGGTTGCTCCACCACATCCAGCAGATCTAACCTGTCTTGGTGCTTGGAGACAATTGGAATGCTAGGTGGGCTACCCAGCCATCCATCCTTAGAACCCTGCTCGGAATCATTGGCCTGGAGCTAACCAGCAGGTCTCAATTGTCCTGCAGAAGAACATTGGAGGTTGGAGCTTCTCACAACTCCCATCGTGGGAAAACCCCCATGGCCTCGTGATCCACCCCCCCCCTTCAAGAAGGGACCATCAGGGACAGAAAGTCCAACCTGAGCGATATCCTGATACTTGCCCTGACTTCAGATGCACGAGATCTCGATTCAGGTATGTAGATTGTGCCTGCCATATACTCACCCAGAAAACTAGGCCTAGCTTGGCTTCTCAGACTTCCGTTCTAAGACTACTGGCCCACAAGACCTCCAGTTTGGCAATGCAGAACTACAATGCCGCACTCTGCCTGCCCTCCAGAAGAAAAACATTGCCCTCTGGGGCTACCCAGAAACCCCAAATGAGGATCAACCTTCACACCATTCAGCTGTACCCCAAATATATAGGCTGAGCTGGGCACTATTGCCCATTCTGACCCAGCCTGAGCCTGGACCTCCTGGCCCCACCCAGACAGCTGGCCGCACAGTGAGCACATCGGACCTGCCATGGCCTTAGGTCGTCATCTCTTCTCAACCTCGGTTTCCAGGCTTCAGAGCCTAGGCCTGATCTCAAATCACTGCCCTGGTTTGAAAATGATGCAGAAATCAGAACTCTTTCCCCATGGCAAGAAACCTTGTGGTTGGCATGTTGTCCAACGTTCAGTGAAGTTGAAACCAGTGTGGCCCATGAGGCCCGATCATGCTTGCGGGCCACATTGGTCACCAACACACATTGTGACCCTCAGCCTGAGCCCAGTCCTCAGGTAAGGCCCCTCATTTGCTGGAAGAAGAGACAGCATATTGGGCTTGCCATGCCCCTAGGCCCCAAGTTTTAACCATAGTTCGGGTTGTCCCTTCACTCTTCCCCAGTGCTCTGCTTTGGATTTACGCTTTTGGTGGACCACCTGAGGTAACAAACCTGAAAGGAGTCCTCCCATCCCACAATTTGACGAAAAACTATTGGGATCGCGCCAAATCCAGAGAGAGGAAGATTCGTCCATGGCCCTTGAGGCCTCCCCAACATTCAACTGCCATCGCTGATAAAAAATCCAGCGACAAAAGCCTGAGCAAGCACCACAAACTTGCTCATTCTTCATATCTGAAGATTTCTGCTCCTGGTTTGTAGATCGGGCGTGCCATGTCTACGTCCCCAAACCTAAGCTGAGTTTGTGTTTTCAGACTTCTGTCCTCAAAGTCCTGGGCCACTCTCCCTCCAGGCTGGGACCCCTGCAGCCACATATTAGGACTGTGCCCACCCAATCCATGGGAATTCTACCCATTTCATTGTCAAAAATCGTACAAATTAGGAGAATCCTCCAAAGTCCCTGAGGCCATCCCTATAGTATAGGTCGCCCAGGACAAATAAGGGCGGTTGATAACAGCTGAGCATCTACCTCCACTAGTACCATAGATGGATGTCCCCAGAGAAGAAGATTGAACCAGACAGGACCCGAGGCCATTATCGGATCCATTGCTTTGGTTTACAGGCATGTCTCCTCAAAAGCCTGGATTCCAATACCAGCAGAGGGGATTTCTTGAAGCACCCATCAGAACAAATCTCGTCTCCACAAGGAAACTTGTGCATGGGAGCTATGTCAAAAGCTTAGGAGAATACTTCAGGGTCCCGTATCCACCGCCCCATTTCAAGGCCCTCATGGACACAAACACATATTAGGACCCATCCTCAAGAAAGTCCATTTCAACTCAGCCACCCCGGTTGCTCCCGCAGATCCATTGGATCTAAACTGTCTTGTTGCTAGGAGACAATTGGAATGCGACGCGGACCTCCCAGGCATCCATCCTCGAATGGTGCTCTGGAGTCATTCCATATGAGATGTCTTGGAGCTGTCCAAAAGGTCTCAATTGTCCCGCAGAAGAAATCCTTGAAGGGGGCATCCCATATCTCCCAACGTGGATTACCTCCATGGCCTCGAGATTCTGCTCCGTTCATATAGGGGCCGTTATGCACAGAAACTCCAACCTGAGCCAACGTCTGATCATCGCCCTGACTTCATATGCATGAGATAGTGGTTCAGATCTGCAGGCGGTACCTGCCGTGCCCTCACCCTGAATCCGAAGTCTAGCTTGTGTTCTCAGACTTCCGTCCTCACTCTCCTGGCCCCAAAGCCCTCAAGTTTGGCAAATCCAGACCGACAATGAAGCACTCTGCTTGCCCTCTAGAAAAAATAGATTGCCTAACGAGATGCCCAGGCAGCTTAAATGAGGATCAACCTACATGCACTCGAATGTACCCAAATTATATAGTCTAACCTGGGCACTAATGCACTGTCTGACACAACCTGAGCCCGGACCTCCTGACCAACACCCAGACAGCTGACCGCACACTGAGCACATCAGACACGCCATGACCTTAGGTCTTCATCTCTTCACTACCTCAGTTTTCAGGCTTCAGAACATAGACCTTATCTCCAATCACTGCCCAGGGGTGACTGTGATGCAGAAATCAGAACTCTTCCTGACCCATAGCAAGAAACCTTGGGGTTGGCATGTTGTCCAACGTTCAGAGTAGGAGAAAACTGCATTCACCATGAGGCCCCGCCCATTCTTGAGTGCGACGAGAGCATAAACACGCATTGTGACCTCAGCATGAGTCCTGTCCTCTAGTAAGTCCTCTCAGTGGCTGGACTATTAGATGTCATAATGGGCTTGACATGTCCCTAGGCCCCAATTTTTAACCAGATTTCTGGTTGTCCAGTCGCCCCTCCCCAGGGCTCTTCTCTGGAATCCCTCATTTTGTGGGACACCTGAGGTTGAAGAACAAAACCAAACAAATCAACAACAACAAAAAAAAAACCGGACATCTTCCATCCCCAGAATGACCCCAAACTCATTGGACGGGGCCGAACCCCAGAGAGTAAGACTAGTCCATTTCCCATGAAGTCACCCGGATACTTAACGACCACGAGTGACACGATATCCAGGGAAAAAACTTGAGCAAGAGCCTCTCACTAGCCCTTTTTTCATATCCCGAAGATTTCTCCTCATGGTCTGTAGATCAGTCCTGCCATACCTATGACCCGAAACATAAGCCGAGTTTGTGTTTCCAGACAACTGTCCAAACAGCTCTGGTCTACAGACCCTACAGGCTCAGGCCCCTGGAGCCAAACCTGAGGACTGTACTTGCCCTCTCCAAGGGAATTGTATGTGCCTATTCCAATGGCCACAGCCCTACTAATAGGATAACCTCCAAAGTGTCTGAAGCCATCCCAATAGTTGTGGCTTCCCAGGACAAACAGGGGCAATCTGAGCCCATCTGAGCACCTACCTGCACTCGGACCCGTAGACTGATGTCCCCAGAGGTAAAAAGGAACGAACAGGCCCCTAGGCACTAATCGGATCCATTGCTTTGGTTTCCAGGCATCTCTCCTCAGAGGCCTGGATTTCAATACCAGCATATGGCTGTTTCTTCACTCACCCATCAGAACAAATCTCATCTACACATGGGAAACATGCACGTTGGAGCTATATCAAAGCCTCTGTTTAGGAGAACACTTCAGGGCCCCAGTGCCACCAATTCATTCCACGGTTTCCATAGACACAAACACATATTAGGACACATCCACAAGAGAGTCCATTTCAACTCATCCTCCTCGGTTGCTCCCCGACATCCAGCAGATCTAACCTGTCTTCTTGCCCAGACAATTGGAATGCGAGGTGGGCTTCCCAGCCATCCATCCTTAGAACCCTGCTCGGAATCGTTGGCCTGGAGCCAACAAACAGGTCTCAATTGTCCTGCAGAAGAGTCTTGGCAGTTTGGAGCTTCTCACAACTCCCATCGTGGGAAAACCCCCATGGCCCCATGATCCACCCCCCCTTCAAGAAGGGGCCATCAGGGACAGAAAGTCCAAACAGCGATCATCTGATCTTTGGCCTAACTTCAGATGCATGAGATCTTCATTGAGTTCTGTAGATTGTGCCTGCCATATCCTCACCCAGAAACCTAGGCCTAGCTTGGGTTCTCAGACTTCTGTCCTCAGACTACTGGCCCACAAGCCCTCCAGTTTGGCAATCCAGAACTACAATGCTGCACTCTGCCGGCCCTCCACAACAAAAACATTGCCCTCTTGGACTACCCAGAAACCCCAAATGAGAATCAACATGCACGCCACTCGGCTGTACCACAAATATAAGGGCTGACCTGGGCACTATTGCCCTTTCTGACCCAGCCAGAGCCTGGATCTTCTGGCACCATGCAGAGAGATGGCCGCACACTGAGCCCATGGCCTTAGGTCGTCATCTCTTCTCAACCTCGGTTTCCAGGCTTCAGAACCTAGACCTGATCTCCAATCACTGCCCTGGTTTGAAAATGATGCAGAAATCAGAACTCTTTCCCCATGGAGAGAAACCTTGTGGTTGGCATGTTGTCCAACGTTCACTGTAGTTGAAACCAGTGTGGCCAAAGTGGACCTGCCCATGCTTGCAGACCACATTGGTCACAAACACACATTGTGACCCTCAGCCTTAGCCCAGTTCTCAGGTAAGGCCTGTCAGTGGCTGGATGAAGAGACAGCATATTGGGCTTGCCATGCCCCTAGGCCCCAAATTTTAACCATAGTTCGGGTTGTCCCTTCACTCTTCCCCAGGGCTCTGTTTTGGAATTCCTCTTTTGGTGGGACACCTGAGGTAACAACCCTGAAAGGAGTCCTCCCATTTCACTGATTGACGAAAAATTATTGGGATCGCGCCAAATCCACAGAGAGGAAGATTCGTCCATGGCGCGTGAGGCCTCCCCAACATTCCACGGCCATCGCTGATACAAAATCCAGAGACAAAAGCCTGAGCAAGCGCCTCAGATTCGCTCATCCTTCATATCCTGAAGAGTTCTTCTCATGGTTTGTAGATCGTGCCTTCCATGCCTACGTCCCCAAACCTAACCTGAGTTTGTGTTTTCAGTCTTCTGTCCTCAAAATCCTGGGCCACACTCCCTCAAGGCTGGGACCCCTGGAGACACACATTAGGACTGTGTCCACCCAATCCATAGGAATTCTGCCCATTCCATTGTCAAAAATAGTACATATTAGGAGAACCCTCCTAACTCCCTGAGGCCAACCCAATAGTGTACATCGTCCGGGACAAAAAAGGGCGGTTGATACCAGCTGAGCATCTACCTCCACTAGTACCATAGATGGATGTCCCCAGAGAAGAAGATTGAACCAGACAGGACCCGAGGCCATTATCGGATCCATTGCTTTGGTTTACAGGCATGTCTCCTCAAAATCCTGGATTCCAATACCAGCAGAGGGCATTTACTGAGGCACCCATCAGAAAAAATCTCGTCTCCACAAAGAAATTGTGCATGGGAGCTATGTCAAAAGCAAGGAGAATACTTCAGGGTCCCGGTGCCACCGCCCCATTCCAAGGCCCTCATGGACACAAACACTCATTAGGCCCCATCCTCAGGAAAGTCCATTTCACTCTGCCACCCTGGTTGCTCTCGCAGTTCCATTGGATCTAAACTGTCTAGTTGCTAGGAGACAATTGGAATGCGAGGCGGACTTCCCAGGCATCCATCCTCAAACGGTGCTCTGGAGTCATTTCATATGTGATGACTTGGAGCTGTCTAACAGGTCTCAATTGTCCTGCAGAAGGAATCCTTGAAGGGGGCAACCCACATCTCCCAACGTGGAAAACCTCCATGGCCTCGAGATTCCACTCCCTTCATGAAGGGGCCGTCATGCAAAGAAACTCCAACCTGAGCCAACGTCGCATCCTTGCCCTGACTTCAGATGCATGAGATATTGGTTCAGATCTGCAGGGGGTACCTGCCGTGCCCTCACCCTGAATCCGAAGTATAGCTTGTTTTCTCAGACTTTCGTCCTCACTCTCCTGGCCCTGAAGCCCTCAAGTTTGGGAAATCCGGACCGACAATGAAGCACTCTGCCTACCCTCTAGAAAAAATAGATTGCCTAATGAGATGCCCAGGCAGCATGAATGAAAATAAACCTACACGGCACTCGAATGTACCCTAATTATATAGTCTAACCTGGGCACTAATGCACTGTCTGACACAACATGAGCCCGGACCTACTGAACAACACCCAGACAGCTGACCGCACACTGAGCACATCAGACCGGCCATGACCTTAGGTCATCATCTATTCCCTACCTCAGTTTTCAGGCCTCAGAACCTAGACCTTATCTCCAATCACTGCCCAGGGGTGACTGTGATGCAGAAATCAGAACTCTTCCTGACCCATGGCAAGAAACCTTGGGGTTGGCATGTTGTCCAACGTTCAGTTTAGGAGAAAACAGCATTCACCCTGAGGCCCCGCCCATTCTTGAGTGCGACGAGAGCATAAACACGCATTGTGACCTCAGCGTGAGTCCTGTCCTCTAGTAAGTTCTCTCAGTGGCTGGAATATTAGATGCCATAATGGGCTTGACATGTCCCTAGGCCCCAATTTTTAACCAGATTTCTGGTTGTCCAGTCGCCCCTGACCAGGGCTCTACTCTGGAATCCCTCATTTGGTGGGACATCTGAGGTTGAAGAACAAAACGAAACAAATCAACAACAACAACAGCAAAAAAAAAACAAAAAAAACGGACTTCTTCCATCCCCAGACAGACCCCAAACTCTTTGGAAGGGGCCGAACCCCCAGAGAGTAAGACTCGTCCTTTTCCCATGAAGTCACCCGGAAATTTCAAGACCACGAGTGACACGATATCCAGAGACAAAAACTTGAGCAAGAGCCTCACACTCGCCCTTTTTTGATATCCTGATGTGTTCTCCTCATGGTCTGTAGATCAGTCCTGCCATACCTATGACCCGAAACATAAGCCGAGTTTGTGTTTTCAGACAACTGTCCAAACAGCTCTGGCCTACACACCCTACAGGCTCAGGCCCCTGGAGCCAAACCTGAGGACTGTACTTGCCCTCTCCAAGAAAATTGTATGTGCCCATTCCAATGGCCACAACCCTACTAAGAGTATAAACCTCCAAGGCCCTGAGGCCATCACAATAATTGTGGCTTCCCAGGACAAACAGGGGCAATCTGAGCCCGTCTGAGCACCTACCTGCACTCGGACCCGTAGACTGATGTCCCCAGAGGAAAAAAGGAACGAACAGGCCCCTAGGCACTAATCGGATCCATTGCTTTGGTTTCCAGGCATCTCTCCTCAGAGGCCTGGATTTCAATACCAGCATATGGCTTTTTCTTGACTCACCCATCAGAACAAATCTCATCTACACATGGGAACATGCACATTGGAGCTTGTCAAAGCCTCTGTTTAGGAGAACCCTTCCGGGCCCCAGTGCCACCGCTTCATTCCAAGGTCTCCATAGACACAAAAACATATTAGGACACATCCACAGGAGAGTCCATTTCAACTAAACCTCCTCGGTTGCTCCCCCACATCCAGCAGATCTAACCTGTCTTCTTGCTTGGAGACAATTGGAATGCGTGGTGGGCTACCAGCCATCCATCCTTAGAACCCAGCTCGGAATCGTTGGCCTGGAGCCAACCAACAGGTCTCAATTGTCCTGCAGAAGAGTCTTGGCAGTTTGGAGCTTCTCACAACTCCCATCGTGGGAAAACCCCCATGGCCTCATGATCCACCCACCCCCCTTCAAGAAGGGGCCATCAGGGACAGAAAGTCCAGTCTGAGCGACCGTCTGATCCTTGCCCTGACTTCAGATGCACAAGATCTAGATTGAGGTCTGTAGATTGTGCCTGCCATATCCTCACCCAGAAACCTAGGTCTAGCTTGGGTTCTCAGACTTCCGTCATCAGACTACTGGCCCACAATCCCTCCAGTTTGGCAATCCAAAACTACAATGCCGCACTCTACCTGCTCTCCTGAAAAAAAAAAAACATTGCCCTCTGGGGCTACCCAGAAACCCCAAATGAGGATAAACCTGCACGCCATTCGGCTGTACACCAAATATATAGGCTGACCTGGGCACTATTGCCTTTTCTGACCCAGCCTGAGCCTGGATCTCCAGGCCCCACCCAGACAGCTGGCCGCACACTGAGCACATCGGACCAGCCATGGCCTTAGGTCGTCATCTCTTCTCAACCTCGGTTTCCAGGCTTCAGAACCTAGGCCTGATCTCCAATCACTGCCCTGGTTTGAAAATGATGCAGAAATCAGAACTCTTTCCCCGTGGCAAGAAACCTTGTGCTTGGCATGTTGTCCAACGTGCTGTGTAGTTGAAACCAGTGTGGCCCATGAGGCCCAGCCCATGATTGCGGGCTACATTGGTCACAAACACACATTGTGACCCTCAGCCTGAGCCCAGTCCTCAGGTAAGGCCTCTCAGTGGCTGAATGAAGAGACAGCATATTGGGCTTGCCATGCCCCTAGGTCCTAATTTTTAACCATAGTTCGGGTTTTCCCTTCACTCTTCCCCACGGCTCTGCTTTGGAATTCCTCTTTTGGTGGGACACCTGAGGTAACAACCCTGAAAGGAGTCCTCCCATCCCACAGATTGACGAAAAATAATTGGGATCGCGCCAAATCCACAGAGAGGTAGATTTTTCCATGTCCCATGAGGCCTCCCCAACATCCCATGGCCATCGCTGATACGAAATCCAGAGACAAAAGCCTGAGCAAGCGCCTCAGCCTCGCTCATTCTTCATATCCTGAAGAGTTCTTCTCATGGTTTGTAGATAGAGCATGCCATACCTACGTCCCCAAACCTAAGCTGAGTTTGTGTTTTCAGACTTCTGTCCTCAAATCCTAGGCAACACTCCTTCTAGGTAGGGGCCACAGGAGCCACACATTTGGACTGCGTACACCCAATCCATGGGAATTCTGCCCATTCCATTGTCAAAAATCGTACAAATTAGAAGAACCCTCCAAAGTCCCTGAGGCCATCCCAATAGTGTAGGTCGCCCGGGACAAAAAAGGGCGGTTGATACCAGCTGAGCATCTACTTCCACTCAGACCATAGATGGATGTCCCCAGAGAAGAAGATTGAACCAGACAGGACACGAGGCCATTATCGGATCCATTGCTTTGGTTTACAGGCATGTCTCCTCAAAAGCCTGGAATCCAATACCAGCAGAGGGGATTTCCTGAGGCACCCATCAAAACAAATCTCGTCTCCAAAAGGAAACTTGTGCATGAGAGCTATGGCAAAAGCTTAGGAGAATACTTCAGGGTCCCGGTGTCACCGCCCCATTCCATGGTCCTCATGGACACAAACACACATTAGGACCCATCCTCAGGAAAGTCGATTTCAAATCAGCCACCCCGGTTGCACCCGCAGATCCATTGGATCTAAACTGTCTTGTTGCTAGCAGACAATTGAAATGTGAGGCGGACCTCCAGGCATCCATCCTTGAATGGTGCTCTGGAGTCATTCCATATGGGATGTCCTGGAGCTGTCCAACAGGTCTCAATTGTCCCTCAGAAGGAATCCTTGAAGGGGGCGTCCCACATCTCCCATGTGGAAAACATCCATGGCCTCGAGATTCCGCTCCCTTCATGAAGGGGCCGTCATGCACAGAAACTCCAACCTGAGCCAACGTCTGATCCTCGCCCTGACTTCAGATGCATGAGATAGTGGTTCAGATCTGCAGGCGGTACCTGCCGTGCCCTCACCCTGAATCCGAAGTCTAGCTTGTGTTCTCAGACTTCCGTCCTCACTCTCCTGGCCCCAAAGCCCTCAAGTTTGGCAAATCCAGACCGACAATGAAGCACTCTGCTTGCCCTCTAGAAAAAATAGATTGCCTAACGAGATGCCCAGGCAGCTTAAATGAGGATCAACCTACATGCACTCGAATGTACCCAAATTATATAGTCTAACCTGGGCACTAATGCACTGTCTGACACAACATGAGCCCGGACCTCCTGACCAACACCCAGACAGCTGACTGCACACTGAGCACATGAGACCGGCCATGACCTTAGGTCATCATCTCTTCCCTACCTCAGTTTTCAGGCTTCAGAACCTAGACCTTATCTCCAATCACTGCCCAGGGGTGACTGTGATGCAGAAATCAGAACTCTTCCTGACCCATGGCAAGAAACCTTGTGGTTGGCATGTTGTCCAACGTTCAGTGTAGGAGACAACAGCATTCACCATGAGGCCCCGCCCATTCTTGCGTGCGACGAGAGCATAAACACGCTTTGTGTCCTCAGCGTGAGTCCTGTCCTCTAGTAAGTCCACTCAGTGGCTGGACTATTAGATGTCATAATGGGCTTGACATGTCCCTAGGCCCCAATTTTAAACCAGATTTCTAGTTGTCCAGTCGCCCCTGTACAGGGCTCTACTATGGAATCCCTCATTTGGTGGGACATCTGAGTTTGAAAAACAAAACCAAACAAATCAACAACAACAAAAAAACGGACTTCTTCCATCTCCAGAATGACCCCAAACTCTTTGGACAGGGCCGAAACCCCAGATTGTAAGACTCGTCCATTTCCCATGAAGTCACCCTGAAATTTCTCGACCATGAGTGACACGATATCCAGAGACAAAGACTTGAGCAAGAGCCTCACACTCGCCCTTTTTTCATATCCCGATGTGTTCTCCTCATGGTTTGTAGATCAGTCCTGCCATACCTATGACCCGAAACATAAGCCGAGTTTGTGTTTTCAGACAACTGTCCAATCAGCTCTGGCCTACACACCCTACAGGCTCAGGCCCCTGGAGCCAAACCTGAGGACTGTACTTGCCTCTCCAAGGGAATTGTATGTGCCCATTCCAATGGCCACGGCCCTACTAATATGATAAACCTCCAAAGTCCCTGAGGCCATCCCAATAGTTGTGGCTTCCCAGGACAAACAGGGGCAATCTGAGCCCATCAGAGCACCTACCTCCACTCAGACCCGTAGACTGATGTCCCCAGAGTTAAAAAGGAACGAACAGACCCGTAGGCACTAATCGGATCCATTGCTTTGGTTTCCAAGCATCTCTCCTCAGAGGATTGGATTTCAATCCCACATATGGCTGTTTTTGACTCACCCATCAGAACAAATCTCATCTCCACATGGGAAACATGCACGTTGGAGCTGTGTCAAAGCCTCTGTTTAGGAGAACCCTTCAGGGTCCCAGTGCCACCGCATAATTCCAAGGTCTCCATAGACACAAAAACATATTAGGACACATCCACAGGAGAGTCCATTTCAACTCAGCCTCCTCGGTGCTTCCCCACCTCCAGCAGATCCAACCTGTCTTGTTACTTGGATACAAATGGAATGCGAGGTGGACTACCCAGCCATCCATCCTTAGAACACTGCTCGGAATCGTTGGCCTGGAACCAACCAACAGGTCTAAATTGTCCTGCAGAAGAATCATGGCAGTTTGGGGCTTCTCACAGCTCCCATCGTGGGAAAAACTCCATGGCCTCGTGATCCACCCCCCCCCCTTCAAGAAGGGGCCATCAGGGACCGAAAGTCCAACCTGAGCGATGTTCTGATCCTTGCTCGGACTTCAGATGCACGAGATCTCGTATCAGGTCTGTAGATTGTGCCTGCCATATCCTCACCCAGAAACCTAGGCCTACTTAGGGTTCTCAGACTACTGGCCCACAAGACCTCCAGTTTGGCAATCCAGAACTACAATGCCGCACTCTGCCTGCCCTCCAGAAGAAAAACATTTCCCTCTGGGGATAACCAGAAACTTCAAATGAGGATCAACCTGCACGCCATTCGCCTGTACCCCAAATATATAGGATGACCTCGGCACTATTGCCCATTCTGACCCAGCCTGAGACTTGAACTCCTGGCCCCACCCAGAAAGCTGGCCGCACACTGAGCATATCGGACCTGCCATGGCCTTAGGTCGTCATCTCTTCTCAACCTCGGTTAGCAGGCTTCAGAACCTAGACCTGATCTCCAATCACTGCCCTTGTTTGAAAATTATGCAGAAATCAGAACTCTTTCCCCGTGGCAAGAAACCTTGTGGATGGCATGCTGCCCAACGTGCTGCGTAGTTGAAACCCGTGTGGCCCATGAGTCCCAGCCCATGGATGCAGGCCACATTGGTCACAAACACACATTGTGACCCTCAGCCTGAGCCCAGTCCTCAGGTAAGGCCTCTCAGTGGCTGGATGAAGAGACAGCATATTGGGCTTGCCATGCCCTAAGGCCCCAATTTTTAACTATATTTCAGGTTGTCCCTTCACTCTTCCCCAGGGCTCTGCTTTGGAATTTTTATTTTGGTGGGACACCTGAGGTAACAACCCTGACAGGAGTCCTCCCATCCCACAGATTGACGAAAAACAATTGGGATCGCGCCAAATCCACAGAGAGGTAGATTCGTCCATGTCCCATGAGGCCTCCCCAACATCCCACGGCCATCGCTGATACAAAATCCAGAGACAAAAGCCTGAGCAAGCGCCTCAGACTCGCTCATTCTTCATATCCTGAAGAGTTCTTCTCATGGTTTGTAGATCGGGTGTGCCATCCCTACGTCCCCAAACCTAAGCTGAGTTTGTGTTTTCAGACATCTGACCTCAAAGTCCTGGGCCACACTTTTTCCAGGCTTGGGCTCCTGGAGCCACACATTAGGACTCCGCCCAACCAATCCATGGGAATTCTGCCCATTCCATTGTCAAAAATCGTACAAATTAGGAGAACCCTCCAAAGTCCCTGAGTTCATCGCAATAGTGTAGGTCGCACAGAACAAAAAAGGGCGGTTGATACCAGCTGAGCATCTACCTCCACTAGTACCATAGATGGATGTCCCCAGAGAAGAAGATTGAACCAGACAGGACCCGAGGCCATTATCGTATCCATTGCTTTGGTTTACAGGCATGTCTCCTCAAAAGCCTGGATTCCAATACCAGCAGAGGGCTTTCCTGAGGCACCCATCAGAACAATTCTCGTCTCCACAAGGAAACTTGTGCATGGGAGCTATGTCAAAAGCTTAGGAGAATACTTCAGGGTCCCGGTGCCACCGCCCCATTTCAAGGCCCTCATGGACACAAACACACATTAGGCCCCATCCTCAGGAAAGTCCATTTCAACTCAGCCACCCCGGTTGCTCCCGCAGATCCATTGGATCTAAACTGTCTTGTTGCTAGGAGACAATTGGAATGCGAGGCGGACTTTTCAGGCATCCATCCTCGAACGGTGCTCTGGAGTCATTCCATATGGGATGTCCTGGAGCTGTCTAACAGGTCTCAATTGTCCCGCAGAAGGAATCCTTGAAGGGGGCGTCCCACATCTCCCATGTGGAAAACCTCCATGGCCTCAAGATTCCGCTCACTTCATGAAGGGTCTTTCATGCACAGAAACTCCAACCTGAGCCAACGTCTGATCCTTCCCTGACTTCAGATGCATGAGATATTGGTTCAGAACACCAGGGGGTACCTGCCGTGCCCTCACCCTGAATCCGAAGTCTAGCTTGTGTTCTCAGACTTCCGTCCTCACTCTCCTGGCCCCGAAGCCCTCAAGTTTGGCAGTCCCGGATCAACAATGAAGCACTCTGCCTGCCCTCTAGAAAAAATATATTGCCTCATGAGCTACCCAGGCAGCTTAAATGAGGATCAACCTACACGGCCCTCGAATGTACCCTAATTATATAGTCTAACCTGGCACTAATGCACTGTCTGAAACAATCTGAGCCCGGACCTCCTGACCAACACCCAGACAACTGACCGCACACTGAGCACTTCAGACCCACCATGACCTTAGGTCATCATCTCTTCTCTACCTCAGTTTTCAGGCTTCAGAACCTAGACCTTATCTCCATACACTGCCCAGGGGTGACTATAATGCAGAAATCAGAACTCTTCCTGACCCATGGCAAGAAACCTTGTTGTGGGCATGTTGTCCAACGTTCAGAGTAGGAGAAAACAGCATTCACCATGAGGCCCCGCCCATTCTTGAGTGCGACGAGAGCATAAACACACATTGTGACCTCAGCGTGAGTCCTGTCCTCTAGTAAGTCCTCTCAGTGGCTGGAACATTAGATGTCATAATGGGCTTGACATGTCCCTCGGCCCCAATTTTTAACCAGATTTCTGGTTGCCCAGTCGCCCCTCCCCAGGGCTCTACTCTGGAATCCCTCATTTGGTGGGACATCTGAGGTTGTAAAACAAAACGAAACAAATCAACAACAAAAAAAAACCGGACTTATTCTATCCCCAGACTGACCCCAAACTCTTTGGAAGGGGCCGAACCCCCAGAGAGTAAGACTCGTCCGTTTCCAATGAAGTCACCCGGAAATTTAAGGACCACGAGTGTCACGATATCCAGAAACAAAAACTTGAGCAAGAGCCTCACACTCGCCCTTTTTTCATATCCCGATGAGTTCTCCTCATGGTCTGTATCAGTCCTGGCATACCTATGACCCAAAACATAAGCCGAGTTTGTGTTTTCAGACAACTGTCCAAACAGCTCTGGCCTACACACCCTACAGGCTCAAGCCCCTGAAGCCAAACCTGAGGACTGTCCTTGCCCTCTCCAAGGGAATTGAATGTGCCCATTCCAATGGCCACAAACCTACTAATAGCATAAACATCCAAAGGCACTGAGGCCAACCCAATTGTTGTGGCTTCCCTGGCAAACAGGGGCAATCTGAGACCATCTGAGCACCTACCTAAACTCAGACCCATAGACTCATATCCCCAGAGTTAAAAAGGAACGAACAGGCCCCTAGGCACTAATCGGATCCATTGCATTGAGGTCTGTGAAGTGCCTCAACAAAGCTACATATCCTGTACTTCGAACCAAAGCCTCTGAGGAGTGACACCTGGAAACCAAAGCAAGAGTTGAGATTAGGGCATAAGGGCCTGTCCGGCTCAAACTAATATCTCTGTTGACATCTGTGTGCATGTCTTCGTGGAGGTAGCTGCTCAGCTTGTGTCCGAATGCCCCTGTGTGTCCAGGGAGGCTCCCAGTATTGGGATGTCCTCGGGTCCTTGAGGTTTCTCATATTATGGAGGAGTGGCCAAAGAAATGGGCACAGTTTCCTAGGAGAGAGCAGGCACGGTCCTGTGGTATGTCTCCAGAGGACCCATCCTAGAGGCTGTGTTTGCCAGGGCTGTGGGGACAGATGTCTGAAAAAGCAAACTTGGCTCAGCTAGGGGCCAAGGTAATGGCAGGCCTGATCTCCAGTCCGTGAGGGGAAATCCTCTGGATATCAAAGGAGGGCAAGTGGGAGCCAGTCGCTCAGGCTTTTGTCTCTGAATGTTGCGTTCACAGTGGCCATTCAGGGTAGGGGTTGCTTCAGGGGCCGAGGAAGAGCCTTCCTCTCGGGGGATTGTCCAAGATCCCAAGTGTTTGGGTTCATTCTGTGGGAAGGGAAGAGTACTGTTTTCTGCCACAGGGGACCCCCCAGGAGAGGGACTCTAGAGCACAGCAGTGGGTTCCCTCAACTGGAATACACACCATCTAGTTAGTCCTGGGTGCCTATGAGCAAGGCAAGCCACATATGCGGGCACTTGGTTCAGTCACTGAGAGGTGTTACTTGAATAAGGTACTCACGCTGAGGGTCACCATGTGTGTTTATGCCCAAGGCGGCCCTCACGCATGGGCGTGGCCTCATGGGCCATGCCGTTTTCTCCTACACTGAAGGTTTGACTCACTGCCAGCAACAAGGTTTCTTGCCATGGGGAAGGAGGGGTACTGGCTTGTGCATCAGGTTCCCCCCTGTGCAGTGATTGGAGATAAGGTCTAGGTTCCGTTGACTGAAAACCCAGGTTGGGAATGGATGGTGGCCTAAGGCAGTGGGGGGTCCAATGTGCTGGGTGTGCAGCCAGCTGTGTCGGTGTCTGTTGGAAGGTCTGGGCTCAGGCTATTTGCGACAGAGCATCAGTGTTTAAGGTAGCCCATGCAATTGGGGTGTTGCCGAGGGCCAAGCAGTTTGATCCTCATTTGGGGTTTCTGGGCAGCACCATAGACAATATTTTTCTCCTGGGAGGCAGGCAGAGTACTTCATTGTGTCCTCAGAATTCCCAGTAGGGAGGGTTTGTGGGCCAGGAGTGAGAGGACGGAAGTCTGAAAACACAAGCTAGGGTGAGGATTGGAGCCAAGGGCATAGCAGGCCCACTCTGCAGAGGCTGAATCAAAATCTCCAGCATCTGAAGTCAGGCTTAGAATCAGACGTTGGCTGAGGCTGGAGTATTTGTCCATGATGGCACTTTCATGAAGCGGGGGCCTCATGAGGCCAAGGAAGTTTTCCCACGCTGAGTTTGGAGGTTGGTGTGTGGTGGTGCTGGGTGTGCGGCCAGCTGTCTCCTTGTCTTTCTGGACGTCTGGCTTCAGGCTGTGTCAGACAGAGCATGAGTGCCCAGAGCGGCCTATCCAGTTCAGGTACCGTCGAGGCCCGAGCAGTTTGATCCTAATCTGGGTTTTCTGGAGAGCCCCACAAGGAAACGTTTTTCTTCCGTTGGGCAGACACTGGGCTGGGTTGTGGTTCTGGAGATCCTAGTCCGGAAGGCTTGTTTGCCAGGAGTGTGAGGAAGGAAGTCTGAAAACACAAGCTAGTGTGAGGTTTGGCATCGAGGGCACGGCAGGCGCACTCTGCAGAGGCTGAATCAAATTCTCCAGCATCTGAAGTCAGGCTGAGGATCAGACGTTGGCTGAGGCTGGAGTTGTGTCCATGATGGCACCTTCATGATGCGGGGGCCTCATGAGGCCAAGGAAGTTTTCCCACGCTGATTTTGGAGGTTGCCCCAAACCACAAGGTTTCCTTCTGCGGGACATTCGAGTCCTGTTGCATGGCTCCAGGACATACTATACGGAAGGACTGGAGAGCAGGGTTCGAAGGATGGATACCTGTACAGCATGCCTCGCATTCCCATTGGCCATTAGCGACAAGATATGTTTGATCTGCTGCCTCTGGGGCACGCTACCCAGGGGGCTGAGTTGAAATGGCCTCTCCTGAGGATGCGTCATAATGTGCGTTTGGGTCCATGGAGACCTTGGAATGTGCTGGATGTTCAGTGGCCCTGCGGAACTCTCCTTCCTGAAGGGTTTGATACATCCCCAGCAAGACAGCTCCCCATGTGGAGACGAGAGAGGTTTGGTTTGGTGCCTCAGAAAAGCCCCTGTGCTGGTCTACGAAAACAGTCCTCTGAGGATGGACACATGGAAACCAAAGCTAAGGTTCAGATTAGGGCCTGGGGGCTTGTCCATTTGAACCTTCTGTCTCTGGGGACACTGTCGGAGAGTCTAAGTGGAGATAGTTGCTCCGCTGGTGTCAGAGAGCCCCTCTTAGTCCAGGGTGGCCTACACTATTGATGGCCTCAGGGGCCTTGGAGCTTTTCCCTAACCTGTAGGGTTGTGGTCAATGGATTGGGCACACTTTCCTTGGAGAGGGCAGGCACAATCTTTCGCTGTGGCTCCAGAGGCCCTAGCCTGGAGGTTTTTTGGGTCCAGGCTGTGGGCACAGAATATGAAAACACAAACTCAGCTTATGAGTGGCGCCTAAGGTATGGCAGGCCGGATGTACAGCCCGAGAGGGAGCTCCTGGGCCTCTGAAACAAGAGCGACTGGGAGGCGTTCCTTCAGGCTTTTGTCTCTGGATGTTGTGTCCCGGATAGCCGTGGATTGGAGGGCTGGCTTCAGAGACTGTGGACGAGTATCCATCTCTGGGGATATGTCTCAGCTCCCAAGAGTTTGGAGTCATTTTGTGGGAAGGGTGGAGTCGTGTTGTCTGGCTCATGTGTCTCTCCAAGAAAGGGATTCCAGAGCAGAGCACCAGGTACGGGCGGGGCGACTGGAAAACTCAAACCCTGGTGAGGATTGGGTGCATAGGCGCTTGGCATGCCCCATATGCGGGCTCTTGGTCCAGGCCCTGACAGGCCTTTCTTTGACATGGGGCTCATGCTGAGGGTCACAGTGTGAATTTGTGCCCAAGCAGCACTCAAGATTGGGCGTGGCATCAGGGGCCATAAAGGTTTCTCCCACCCTGAAGGTGTGATTCCATGCCAAGAGCAAGCTTTACAGCCATGGGGAAAGAGGAGTTCTGTTTTGTGTTTGCGATACCCAGCTGTGTGGAGAATTGATATAATGTCTAGGTTCAGATATCTGAAAACCAAGGTCAGGAAGAGGTGATGGCATAAAACCATGGCATGTCCGAAGTGCTGGGTGTGCGGCCAGCTGTCTCCTTGTCTGTCTGGACGTCTGGCTTAAGGCTGTGTCAGACAGAGCATGAGTGCCCAGAGCAGCCTATCAATTTCAGGTACCGTCGAGTCCCGAGCAGGTTGATCCTCATCTGGGTTATCTGGAGAGCCCCACAGGGAAACGTTTTTCTTCCGTTGGGCAGACACTGGGCTGGGTTGTGGTTCTGGAGTTCCTAGTCCGGAGGGCTTGTTTGCCAGGACTGTGAGGAAGGAAGTCTGAAAACACCAGCTAGCGTGAGGTTTGGCATCGAGTGCACGGCAGGCGCACTCTACAGAGGATGAATCAAAGTCTCCAGCGTCTGAAGTTAGGCTGAGCATCAGACGTTGGCTGAGGCTGGAGTTGTGTCCATGATGGCACCTTCATGAAGCGGGGGCCTCATGAGGCCAAGGAAGTTTACCCACGCTGAGTTTGGTGTTTGCCCCAAACTACAAGGTTTCCTTCTGCGGGACATTCGAGTCCTGTTGCATTGCTCTAGGACATACCATACGGAAGGACTGGAGAGCAGTGTTCTAGGGATGGATCCCTGTACAGCATGCCTCGCATTCCCATTGGCCATTAGCGACAAGATATGTTTGATCTGCTGCCTCTGGGGCACAGTACCCAGGGGGCTGAGTTGAAATGGCCTCTCCTGAGGATGCGTCATAATGAGCGTTTGGGTCCATGGAGACCTTGGAATGTGCTGGTTGTTCAGTGGCCCTGCGGAACATTCCTTCCTGAAGGGTTTGATACATCCCCAGCAACAAAGATCCCCATTTGGAGACGACAGAGGTTTGGTTTCGTGCCTCAGAAAAGCCCCGTGTGCTAGTCTACGAAAACAGTCCTCTGAGGATGGACACATGGAAACCAAAGCTAAGGTCAGATTAGGGCCTGGGGGCCTGTCCATTTCAACCTTCTGACTCTGGGGACACTGTCTGAGAGTCTAAGTGGAGATAGTTGCTCCGCTGGTGTCAGAGAGCCCCTCTTAGTCCAGGGTGGCATACACTATTGATGGCCTCAGGGGCCTTGAAGCTTTTCCCTAACCTGTAGGGTTGTGGTCAATGTATTGGGCACACTTTCCTTGGAGAGGGCTGGCACAATCTTTCGTTGTGGCTCCAGAGGCCCTAGCCTGGAGGTTGTGTGGGTCCAGGCTGTGGGCACAGAGGTCTGAAAACACAAACTCAGCTTATAAGTGGCGCCTAGGGTATGGCAGGCCGGATGTACAGCCCGAGAGAGAGCTCCTGGGCCTCTGAAACATGAGCGAGTGGGAGGCGTTCCTTCAGGCTTTTGTCTCTGGATGTTGTGTCCCGGATAGCCGTGGATTGGAGGGGTGGCCTCAGGGACTGTGGACGAGTATCTCACTCTGGGGATTTGTCCCAGCTCCCAAGAGTTTGGGGTCATTTTGTGGGAAGGGTGGAGTCGTGTTGTCTGGCTCCTGTGTCTCTCCAAGTAAGGGATTCCAGAGCAGAGCCCCAGGTACGGGCGGGGCGACTTGAAAACTCAAACCCTGGTGAGGATTGGGTGCATACGGGCTTGGCATGCCCCATATGCGGGCTCTTGGTCCAGGCCCTGACAGGCCTTTCTTTGACATGGGGCTCATGGTGAGGGTCACAGTGTGAATTTGTGCCCAAGCAGCACTCAAGTTTGGGCGTGGCATCAGGGGCCATGAAGGTTTTTCCCACCCTCAAGGTTTGACTCCATGCCAAGAGCAAGATTTACACCCATGGGGAAGGAGGAGTTCTGTTTTGTACTTGCGATACCCAGCTGTGTGGAGAATTGATATAATGTCTAGGTCCAGATATCTGAAAACCAAGGTTAGGAAGAGGTAATGGCATAAGACCATGGCGTGTTCGAAGTGCTGTGTGTGCGGCCAGCTGTCTCCTTGTCTGTCTGGACGTCTGGCTTCAGGCTGTGTCAGACAGAGCATGAGTGCCCAGAGCGGCCTATCCAGTTCAGGTACCGTCGAGGCCCGAGAAGGTTGATCCTCATCTGGGTTTTCTGGAGAGCCCCACAGGGAAACGTTTTTCTTCCGTTGGGCAGACACTGGGCTGGGTTGTGGTTCTGGAGTTCCTAGTCCGGAGGGCTTGTTTGCCAGGAGTGTGAGGAAGGAAGTCTGAAAACACAAGCTAGCCTGAGGTTTGGGACCGAGTGCAGGGCAGGCCCACTCTGCAGAGGCTGAATCGAGATCTCCTGCACTGAGTTCATGTCAACTATGAGACTTGCCTCAGGCTAGAGTTTTTTCCAGCATGGCCTCTTCTGGAAGGGTGTGGGGATTCATGAGGCCAGTGAGGTTTGCCTATGATGGGATTTGTGAACTACGCCATACCTCAAGGTTTCCTTCTGCACGACAGTCGAGTCCTATTGGATGGTTCCAGGAGGCCCCATATGGAAAGACTTGAGAGCAGGTGTCTAAGCATGGATGCCTGGGAACCCACCTCATATTCCCACTCTTTAGTCAGGACAAGGCTGGCTCAATCTTCGGGCTCCTGTGTGAGCTACCCAGTGGGGAGAGTTGAAATGGACTCTCCTAAAGATGAGTCCTACTGTGGGTTGGTGGCCTGGGAAACCTTGGAATGTGGAGGTGGCTCAGGGACTCTGCAGGATTCTCCAACCTGGGGTGTTAGACACGGCTCCTACAAGGAAGCTTCCCATGTGGAGACGAGAGGAGTTCTGTTCAGTGCCTCAGGAAAGCCCCATATCCTGTTCTTCGAACCAAAGCCTCTGAGGAGTGACACCTGGAAACCAAACAAGAGTTGAGATTAGGGCCTAAGGGCCTGTCCAGCTCGACCTTCTATCTCTGTTGACATCTATGAGCATGCCTTCGTGGCGGTAGCTGCTCAGCTTGTTTCCGAAAGCCCCTGTGTGTCCGGGGAGTCTCCCAGTAGTGGGATGTCCTCGAGGGCCTTGACGTTTCTCATATTCTGGAGGTGTGTGGCCAAAGGAATGGACACAGTTTCCGAGTACAGAGCAGGCAAGTCCTGTGGTATGGCTCCAGGGGACCCAGCCTAGAGGCTGTGTTTGCCAGGGCTGTTGGGACAGATGTCTGAAAAAGCAAACTTGGCTCAGCTAGTGGCCAAGTTAATGGCAGGACTGATCTCCAGTCCGTGAGGGGAGATCCTCTCGATATCAAAGGAGGGCAAGTGGGAGGCAGTCGCTCAGGCTTTTGTCTCTGGGTGTTGCGTTCACAATGGCCTTTCAGGGTAAGGGTTGCTTCCTCTCGGGGGATTGTTCAAGCTCCCAAGTGTTTGGGATCATTCTGTGGGAAGGAAAGAGTACTGTTTTCTGACACACGGGACCCCCCAGGAGAGGGACTCTAGAGCACAGCAGTGGGTTCCCTCAACTGGAATACACACCATCTAGTTAGTCCTGGGTGTCTATGGCAAGGCAAGCCACATATGCGGGCTCTTGGTCCAGTCACTGAGAGGCGTTACTTGAATAAGGTACTAACGCTGAGGGTCACAATGTGTGTTTGTGCCCAAGGTGGCCCTCACGCATGGGCGTGGCCTCATGGGCCATGCCGTTTTCTTTTACACTGAAGGTTTGACTCACTCCCAGCAGCAATGTTTCTTGCCATGGGGAAGGAGGGGTACTGACTTGTGCATCAGGTTCCCCCCTGTGCAGGGATTGGAGATAAGGTCTAGGTTCCGTTGACTGAAAACCCAGGTTGTGAGTGGATGGTGGCCTAAGGCAGTGGCGGGTCCAATGTGCTGGGTGTGCAGGAAGCTGTGTCAGTGTCTGTTGGAAGGTCTGGGCTCAGGCTATTTGCGACAGAGTATCAGTGTTTAAGGTAGCCTATGCAATTGGTGTGTTGCCGAGGGCCAAGCAGTTTTATCCTCATTTGGGGTTTCTGGGCCGCACCATAGACAATGTTTTTCTCCTGGGAGGCAGGCAGAGTGCTTCATTGTGGCCCCAGAATTCCCAGTAGGGAGGGTTTGTGGGCCAAGTGTGAGAGGACGGGAGTCTGAAAACACAAGCTAGGGTGAGGATTGCAGCCAAGGGCAGAGCAGGTCCACTCTGCAGAGGCTGAATCAAAATCTCCAGCATCTGAAGTCAGGCTGAGGATCAGACGTTGGCTGAGGCTGGAGTATGTGTCCATGATGGCACCTTCATGAAGCCGAAGCCTAAAGAGGCCAAGGAAGTTTTCCCACGCTGAGTTTGGAGGTTGCCCCAAACCACAAGGTTTCCTTCTGCGGGACATTCGAGTCCTGTTGCATGGCTCCAGGACATACCATACGGACGGACTGGAGAGCAGGGTTCGAAGGATGGATCCCTGTACAGCATGCCTCGCATTCCCATTGGCCATTACCCACAAGATATGTTTGAGCTGCTGCCTCTGGGGCACGCTACCCAGGGGGCTGAGTTGAAATGGCCTCTCCTGAGGATGCGTCATAATGTGCGTTTGGGTCCATGGAGACCTTGGAATGTGCTGGATGTTCAGTGGCCCTGCGGAACTCTCCTACCTGAAGGGTTTGATACATCCCCAGCAAGAAGGCTCCCCAGTGGAGACGAGAGAGCTTTGGTTTGGTGCCTCAGAAAAGCCCCGTGTGCTGGTCTACGATAACAGTCCTCTGAGGACGGACACATGGAAACCAAAGCTAAGGTTCAGATTAGGGCCTGGGGGCCTGTCCATTTCAACCTTCTGTCTCTGGGGACACTGTCTGAGAGTCTATGTGGAGATAGTTGCTCCGCTGGTGTCAGAGAGCCCCTCTTAGTCCAGGGTGTCCTACACTATTGATGGCCTCAGGGGACTTGGAGCTTTTCCCAAATTGTAGGGTTGTGGTCAATGAATTGGGCACACTTTCCTTGGAGAGGGCAGGCACAATCTTTCGCTGTGGCTCCAGAGGCCCTAGGCTGGAGGTTGTGTGGGTCAAGGCTGTGGGCACAGAAGTCTGAAAACACAAACTCAGCTTATGAGTGGCGCCTAGGGTATGGCAGGCCGGATGTACAGCCCGAGAGGGAGCTCCTGGGCCTCCGAAACAAGGGCGAGTGGAGGCGTTCCTTCAGGCTTTTGTCTCTGGATGTTGTGTCCCGGATAGCCGTGGATTGGAGGGCTGGCCTCAGATACTGTGGACGAGTATCCATCTCTGGGGATTTGTCCCAGCTCCCAAGAGTTTGGGGTCATTTTGTGGGAAGGGTTTAGTCGTGTTGTCTGGCTCATGTGTCTCTCCAAGTAAGGGATTCCAGTGCAGAGCCTCAGGTACAGGCGGGGCTACTGGAAAACTAAAACCCTGGTGAGGATTGGGTGCATAGGGGCTTGGCAAGCCCCATATGCGGGCTCTTGGTCCAGGCCCTGACAGGCCTTTCTTTGACATGGGGCTCATGCTGAGGGTCACAGTGTAAATTTGTGCCCAAGCAGCACTCAAGTTTTGGCGTGGCATCGGGGGCTATGAAGGTATCTCCCACCCTGAAGGTGTGACTCCATGCCAAGAGCAAGCTTTACAGCCATGGGGAAGGAGGAGTTCTGTTTTGTGCTTGCGACCCAGCTGTGTGGAGAATTGATATAATGTCTAGGTTCAGATAACTGAAAACCAAGGTTAGGAAGAGGTGACGGCATAAGACCATGGTGTGTCCGAAGTGCTGGGTGTGCGGCCTGCTGTCTCCTTGTCTGTCTGGACGTCTGGCTTCAGGCTGTGTCAGACAGAGCATGAATGCCCAGAGCGGCCTATCCAGTTCAGGTACCGTCGAGGTCCGAGCTGGTTGACCCTCATCTGGGTTTTCTGGAGAGGCCCCACAGGGAAACGTTTTTCTTCCGTTGGGCAGACACTGGGCCTGATTGTGGTTTTGGAGTTCCTAGTCCGGAGGGCTTGTTTGCCAGGAGTGTGAGGAAGGAAGTCTGAAAACACAAGCTAGCGGGAGGTTTGAGACCGAGGGCACGGCAGGCCCAATCTGCAGAGGCTGAATCAAGATCTCCTGCACTGAGTTCATGTCAACTACGAGACGTGCCTCAGGCTAGAGTTTTTGTCCAGCATGGCCTCTTCCTGAAGGGTTTGGGGGCTTCATTAGGCCAGGGAGGTTTGCTTACGATGGGATTTGTGAACTACTTCAAACCTCAAGGTTTCCTTCTGCACGACAGTCGAGTCCTATTGGATGGTTCCAGGCGGCCCCAAACGGAAAGACTCGAGAGCAGGTATCTAAGCATGGATGGTGGTGAACGCCACCTCATATTCCCACTCTTTAGTCAGGACAAGGCAGGCTCAATCTGCGGGCTCCTGGGTGAGCTACCCAGAGGGGAGAGTTGAAATGGACTCTCCTGAAGATGAGTCCTACTGTGGGTTGGTGGCCTGGGAGACCTTGTAATGTGGAGGTGATTCAAAGACTCTGCAGGATTCTCCAAACTGAGGTGTTTGACCCGGCTCTTACAAGGAAGCTTCCCATGTGGAGACGAGAGGAGTTCGGTTCAGTGCCTCAGGAAAGCCCCATATCCTGTTCTTCGAATTAAAGCCTCTGAGGAGTGACACCTGGAAACCAAAGCAAGAGTTGAGATTAGGGCCTAAGGGCCTGTCCTGCTCAACCTTCTATCTCTGTTGACATCTGTGTGCATGCCTTCGTGGGGGTAGCTGCTCAGCTTGTGTCCCAATGCCCCTGTGTGTGCAGGGAGGCTCCCAGTAGTGGGATGTCCTCGGGGGCCTTGAGGTTTCTCATATTCTGCAGGTGTGGGCCAAAGGAATGGACACAGTTTCCCAGGAGAGAGCAGGCACGGTCCTGTGGTATGGCTCCAGAGGACCCAGCCTAGAGGCTGTGTTTGCCAGGGCTGTGGGGACAGATGTCTGAAAAAGCAAACTTGGCTCAGCCAGGGGTCAAGGTAATGGCAGGCCTGATCTCCAGTCCGTGAGGGGAGATCCTCTGGATATCAAAGGAGGGCAAGTGGGAGGCAGTCGCTCAGGCTTTTGTCTCTGGGTGTTGCGTTCACAGTGGCCGTTCAGGGTAGGCGTTGCCTCGGGGGCCGAGTAATAGCCTTCCTCTCGGGGGATTGTCCAAGATCCAAAGTGTTTGGGTTAATTCAGTGGGAAGGGAAGAGTACTGTTTTCTGACACAGGGGACCCCCCAGGAGAGGGACTCTAGAGCACAGCAGTGGGTTCCCTCAACTGGAATACACACCATCTAATTAGTCCTGGGTGCCTATGGGCATGGCAAGCCACATATGCCGGCTCTTGGTCCAGTCACTGAGAGGCGTTACTTGAATAAGGTACTCACGCTGAGGGTCACAATGTGTGTTTGTGCCCACGGCGGCCCTCACGCATGGGCGTGGCCTCATGGGCCATGCCGTTTTATCCTACACTGAAGATTTGACTCACTGCCAGCAGCAAGGTTTCTTGCCATGGGGAAGGAGGGGTTCTGATTTGTGCATCAGGTTCCCCCCTGTGCAGGGATTGGAGATAAGGTCTAGGTTCCGTTGACTGAAAACCCAGGTTGTGAGTGGATGGTGGCCTAAGGCAGTGGCGGGTCCAATGTGCTGGGTGTGCAGGCAGCTGTGTCAGTGTCTGTTGGAAGGTCTGGGCTCAGGCTATTTGCCACAGAGTATCAGTGTTTAAGGTAGCCTATGCAATTGGTGTGTTGCCGAGGCCCAAGCAGTTTTATCCTCATTTGGGGTTTCTGGGCAGCACCATAGACAATGTTTTTCTCCTGGGAGGCAGGCAGAGTGCTTCATTGTGGCCCCAGAATTCCCAGTAGGGAGGGTTTGTGGGCCAAGTGTGAGAGGACGGGAGTCTGAAAACACGCTAGGGTGAGGATTGGAGCCAAGGGCAGAGCAGGTCCACTCTGCAGAGGCTGAATCAAAATCTCCAGCATCTGAAGTCAGGCTGAGGATCAGACGTTGGCTGAGGCTGGAGTATGTGTCAATGATGGCACCTTCATGAAGCCGAAGCCTAAAGAGGCCAAGGAAGTTTTCCCACGCTGAGTTTGGAGGTTGCCCCAAACCACAAGGTTTCCTTCTGCGGGACATTCGAGTCCTGTGGCATGGCTCCGGGACATACCATATGGACAGACTGGAGAGCAGGGTTCGAAGGACGGATCCCTGTACAGCATGTCTCGCATTCCCATTGGCCATTACCCACAAGATATGTTTGAGCTGCTGCCTCTGGGGCACGCTACCCAGGGCGCTGAGTTGAAATGGCCTTTCCTGAGGATGCATCATAATGTGCGTTTGGGTCCATGGAGACCTTGGAATGTGCTGGTTGTTCAGTGGCCCTGCGGAACTCTCCTACCTGAAGGGTTTGATACATCCCCAGCAAGAAGGCTCCCCAGTGGAGACGAGAGAGCTTTGGTTTGGTGCCTCAGAAAAGCCCCGTGTGCTGGTCTACGATAACAGTCCTCTGAGGACGGACACATGGAAACCAAAGCTAAGGTTCAGATTAGGGCCTGGGGGCCTGTCCATTTCAACCTTCTGTCTCTGGGGACACTGTCTGAGAGTCTATGTGGAGATAGTTGCTCCGCTGGTGTCAGAGAGCCCCTCTTAGTCCAGGGTGGCCTACACTATTGATGGCCTCAGGGGACTTGGAGCTTTTCCCACATTGTAGGGTTGTGGTCAATGAATTGGGCACACTTTCCTTGGAGAGGGCAGGCACAATCTTTCGCTGTGGCTCCAGAGGCCCTAGGCTGGAGGTTGTGTGGGTCCAGGCTGTGGGCACAGAAGTCTGAAAACACAAACTCAGCTTATGAGTGGCGCCTAGGGTATGGCAGGCCGGATATACAGCCCGAGAGGGAGCTCCTGGGCCTCCGAAACAAGGGCGAGTGGAGGCGTTCCTTCAGGCTTTTGTCTCTGGATGTTGTGTCCCGGATAGCCGTGGATTGGAGGGCTGGCCTCAGATACTGTGGACGAGTATCCATCTCTGGGGATTTGTCCCAGCTCCCAAGAGTTTGGGGTCATTTTGTGGGAAGGGTTTAGTCGTGTTGTCTGGCTCATGTGTCTCTCCAAGTAAGGGATTCCAGTGCAGAGCCTCAGGTACAGGCGGGGCTACTGGAAAACTAAAACCCTGGTGAGGATTGGGTGCATAGGGGCTTGGCAAGCCCCATATGCGGGCTCTTGGTCCAGGCCCTGACAGGCCTTTCTTTGACATGGGGCTCATGCTGAGGGTCACAGTGTAAATTTGTGCCCAAGCAGCACTCAAGTTTTGGCGTGGCATCGGGGGCTATGAAGGTATCTCCCACCCTGAAGGTGTGACTCCATGCCAAGAGCAAGCTTTACAGCCATGGGGAAGGAGGAGTTCTGTTTTGTGCTTGCGACCCAGCTGTGTGGAGAATTGATATAATGTCTAGGTTCAGATAACTGAAAACCAAGGTTAGGAAGAGGTGACGGCATAAGACCATGGTGTGTCCGAAGTGCTGGGTGTGCGGCCTGCTGTCTCCTTGTCTGTCTGGACGTCTGGCTTCAGGCTGTGTCAGACAGAGCATGAATGCCCAGAGCGGCCTATCCAGTTCAGGTACCGTCGAGGTCCGAGCTGGTTGACCCTCATCTGGGTTTTCTGGAGAGGCCCCACAGGGAAACGTTTTTCTTCCGTTGGGCAGACACTGGGCCTGATTGTGGTTTTGGAGTTCCTAGTCCGGAGGGCTTGTTTGCCAGGAGTGTGAGGAAGGAAGTCTGAAAACACAAGCTAGCGGGAGGTTTGAGACCGAGGGCACGGCAGGCCCAATCTGCAGAGGCTGAATCAAGATCTCCTGCACTGAGTTCATGTCAACTACGAGACGTGCCTCAGGCTAGAGTTTTTGTCCAGCATGGCCTCTTCCTGAAGGGTTTGGGGGCTTCATTAGGCCAGGGAGGTTTGCTTACGATGGGATTTGTGAACTACTTCAAACCTCAAGGTTTCCTTCTGCACGACAGTCGAGTCCTATTGGATGGTTCCAGGCGGCCCCAAACGGAAAGACTCGAGAGCAGGTATCTAAGCATGGATGGTGGTGAACGCCACCTCATATTCCCACTCTTTAGTCAGGACAAGGCAGGCTCAATCTGCGGGCTCCTGGGTGAGCTACCCAGAGGGGAGAGTTGAAATGGACTCTCCTGAAGATGAGTCCTACTGTGGGTTGGTGGCCTGGGAGACCTTGTAATGTGGAGGTGATTCAAAGACTCTGCAGGATTCTCCAAACTGAGGTGTTTGACCCGGCTCTTACAAGGAAGCTTCCCATGTGGAGACGAGAGGAGTTCGGTTCAGTGCCTCAGGAAAGCCCCATATCCTGTTCTTCGAATTAAAGCCTCTGAGGAGTGACACCTGGAAACCAAAGCAAGAGTTGAGATTAGGGCCTAAGGGCCTGTCCTGCTCAACCTTCTATCTCTGTTGACATCTGTGTGCATGCCTTCGTGGGGGTAGCTGCTCAGCTTGTGTCCCAATGCCCCTGTGTGTGCAGGGAGGCTCCCAGTAGTGGGATGTCCTCGGGGGCCTTGAGGTTTCTCATATTCTGCAGGTGTGGGCCAAAGGAATGGACACAGTTTCCCAGGAGAGAGCAGGCACGGTCCTGTGGTATGGCTCCAGAGGACCCAGCCTAGAGGCTGTGTTTGCCAGGGCTGTGGGGACAGATGTCTGAAAAAGCAAACTTGGCTCAGCCAGGGGTCAAGGTAATGGCAGGCCTGATCTCCAGTCCGTGAGGGGAGATCCTCTGGATATCAAAGGAGGGCAAGTGGGAGGCAGTCGCTCAGGCTTTTGTCTCTGGGTGTTGCGTTCACAGTGGCCGTTCAGGGTAGGCGTTGCCTCGGGGGCCGAGTAATAGCCTTCCTCTCGGGGGATTGTCCAAGATCCAAAGTGTTTGGGTTAATTCAGTGGGAAGGGAAGAGTACTGTTTTCTGACACAGGGGACCCCCCAGGAGAGGGACTCTAGAGCACAGCAGTGGGTTCCCTCAACTGGAATACACACCATCTAATTAGTCCTGGGTGCCTATGGGCATGGCAAGCCACATATGCCGGCTCTTGGTCCAGTCACTGAGAGGCGTTACTTGAATAAGGTACTCACGCTGAGGGTCACAATGTGTGTTTGTGCCCACAGCGGCCCTCACGCATGGGCGTGGCCTCATGGGCCATGCCGTTTTATCCTACACTGAAGATTTGACTCACTGCCAGCAGCAAGGTTTCTTGCCATGGGGAAGGAGGGGTTCTGATTTGTGCATCAGGTTCCCCCCTGTGCAGGGATTGGAGATAAGGTCTAGGTTCCGTTGACTGAAAACCCAGGTTGTGAGTGGATGGTGGCTTAAGGCAGTGGCGGGTCCAATGTGCTAGGTGTGCAGCCAGCAGTGTCGGTGTCTGTTGGAAGCTCTGGGCTCAGGCTATTTGCGACAGAGCATCAGTGTTTAAGGTAGCCTATGCAATTGGTTGTTGCCGAGGGCCAAGCAGTTTGATCCTCATTTGGGGTTTCTGGGCAGCACCATAGACAATGTTTTTCTCCTGGGAGGCAGGCAGAGTGCTTCATTGTGGCCCCAGAATTCCCAGTAGGGAGGGATTATGGGCCAGGAGTGAGAGGACAGAAGTCTGAAAACACAAGCTAGGGTGATGATTGGAGCCAAGGGCCGAGCAGGCCTACTCTGCAGAGGCTGAATCGAAATCTCCTGCATCGGAAGTCAGGCTGAGGATCAGACATTGGTTGAGGCTGGAGTATGTGTCCATGATGGCAACTTCATGAAGCGGTGGCCTCATGAGGCCAAGGAAGATTTCCCACGCTGAGTTTGGAGGTTGCCCCAAACCACAAGGTTTCCTTCTGCAGGACATTCGAGTCCTGTTGCATGGCTCCAGGACATACCATACGGAAGGACTGGAGAGCAGGGTTCGAAGGTTGGATCCCTGTACAGCATGCCTCGCATTCCCACTGGCCATTAGCGACAAGATATGTCTGATCTGCTGCCTCTGGGTCACGCTACCCAGGGGGCTGGTTGAAATGGCCTCCTGAGGATGCGTCATAATGTGCTTTTGGGTCCATGGAGACCTTGGAATGTGCTGCTTGTTCAGTGGCCCTGCGGAACTCTCCTACCTGAAGGGTTTGATACATCCCCAGTAAGAAAGCTCCCCATGTGGAGACGAGAGAGGTTTGGTTTGGTGCCTCGGAAAAGCCCCGTGTGCTGGTCTACGAAAACAGTCCTCTGAGGACAGACACATGGAAACCAAGCTAAGGTTCAGATTAGGGCCTGGGAGCCTGTCCATTTCAACCTTCTGTCTCTGGGGACACTGTCTGAGAGTCTAAGTGGAGATAGTTGCTCCGCTGGTGTCAGAGAGCCCCTCTTAGTCCAGGGTGGCCTACACTATTGATGGCCTCAGGGGCCTTGGAGCATTTCCCTAACCTTTAGGACTGTGGTCAGTGCATTGGTCACACTTTCCTTAAAGAGGGCAGGCACAATCTTTCGCTGTGGCTCCAGAGGCCCTATCCTGGAGGTTGTGTGGGTCCAAGCTGTGGGCACAGAAGTCTGAAAACACAAACTCAGCTTATGATTGGCGCCTAGGGTATGGCAGGCTGGATGTACAGCCTGAGAGGGAGCTCCTGGGCCTCTGAAACAAGGGCGAGTGGGAGGCGTTCCATCAGGCTTTTGACTCCGGATGTTGTGCCTAGTATAGCCGACGATTGGAGGGGTGGCCTCAGGGACTGTCGACGAGTATCCCTCTCTGGGGATTTGTCGCAGCTCCCAAGACTATGGGGTCATTTTGTGGGAAGGGTGGAGTCGTGTTGTCTGGCTCATGTGTCTCTCCAAGAAAGGGATTCCAGATCAGAGCCCCAGGTACGGGTGGGGCTACTGGAAAACTAAAACCCTGGTGAGGATTGGGTGCATAGGGGCTTGGCAAGCCCCATATGTGGGCTCTTGGTCCAGGCCCTGACAGGCCTTTCTTTGACATGGGGCTCATGCTGAGGGTCACAGTGTGAATTTGTGCCCAAGTAGCACTCAAGTTTCGGCGTGGCATCGGGGGCTATGAAGGTATCTCCCACCCTGAAAGTGTGACTCCATGCCAAGAGCAAGCTTTACAGCCATGGGGAAGGAGGAGTTCTGTTTTGTGTTTGCGACCCAGCTGTGTGGAGAATTGATATAATGTCTAGGTTCAGATAACTGAAAACCAAGGTTAGGAAGAGGTGAAGGCATAAGACCATGCAGGGTATGGAGATAAGGTCTAGGTTCAGAGACAAAAGTGCCTTAGTCTCGCTCTTTCTTCATATCCTGATGAGTTCTTCTCATGGTTTGTAGATTGAGCCTACCATACCTACGTCCCCAAACCTACGCTGAGTTTGTGTTTTCTGACTTCTGTCCTAAAGTTCTGGACCACACAACCTCCAGGCTGGGGCCCCTGGAGCCACATATTAGGACTGTGCCTACCTATTCCATGGGAATTCTGCCCTTCCATTGTCCATAATCGTACAAATTAATTAACCCTCCAAAATCCTCTAGGCCATCCCGATTTGGAGGTCTCAGGGACAAACGAGTGCGGTCTGACACCAGGTGAGCCTCTACCTCCACTCATATAACAGATGCATGTCCCCAGAGAAGAAGATTGAACCAGACAGGACCCTAGGCCATAATCAGATCCATTGCTTTGGATTACAGGCATGTCTCCTCAAAAGCCTGGATTCCAATCCAGCATTGGTTGCTTCCTGAGGCACCCATCAGAGCAAATCTGGTCTCCACAAGGAAACCTGTGCATGGGTCCTATGTCAAAAGCTTAGGAGAATACTTCAGGTTCCCGGTGCCACCGCCCCATTTCAAGGCTTTCATGGACACAAACACACATTAGGCCCCATCCTCAGGAAAGTCCATTTCAACTCATCCACCCCGGTTGCTCCCACAGAGCCATTCGATCTCAAGTGTGTTGTTGCTAGGAGACAATTGGAATGCAAGGCGGGTTTCCCTGGCATCCATCCAGAGCAACCAGAGAAGCAGATGGAACCAGACAGGATTCTAGGCCATAATCGGGTCCATTGCTTTCGTTTACAGGCATGTCACCTGAAAGGAGACCTCCCATCCCACAGATTGACAAAAAAGAATTGGGGCCAGGCCAAATCCACAGAGAGGAAGATTCGTCCATGGCCCATGAGGCCCATGAGACCTCCCCACATGCTGTAGCTTACAGGCATGTCTCCTCAAAAACCTGGATTCCAATAACAGCATATGCGAGGCCGGCTTCCCTGGCATCCATCCTCGAACGGTGCTCTGGAGTCATTCCTTATGGGATGTCCGGGAGCTGCCCTACAGGTCTCAATTGCCCCACAAGGAATCCTTGAATGGGGCATTCCAAAACTCCCAACGTGGGAAAACCTCCATGGCCTTGAGTTTCCGCTCCGTTCATGAAGGTGAAGTCAGGCACAGAAACTCCAAATGAGCCAACGTCTGATGCTAGCCATGACTTCAGATGAACGAGAAATTGGTTCAGATCTGCAGGGGGTACCTGCCGTTCCCTGGGCCGAAAGCCCAAGATTAGCTTGTGTTCTCAGACTTCTGTCCTCACACTCATGTCGCAGAAGCCCTCAAGTTTGGTGATTCCGTACCCACAATGCAGCACTCTGCCTGCCCTCTAGAAAAAATATCTTGCCTAATGAGCTGCCCAGGCACCTCAAATGAGGATAAACCTACACGGCACTCGACTGTACCCAAATTATATAGTCAAACCGGGGCACTAATGCACTGTCTGACACAACCTGAGCCCGAACCTCCTGACCAACTCTGGAAGCTTACCGCACACTGAGCGCATCAGACCCGACATGGCCTTAGGTCGTCATCTCTTCCCAACTGCGGTTTTCAGGCATCAGAACCTAGACCTTATCTCCAACCACTGCTCAGGGTTGAAAATGATGCAGAAATCAGAACTCCTTCCCATGGCAAGAAACCTTATGATTGGCATGTTGTCCAAAGTTCTGTGTAGTTGTAACCAGTGTGGCCCATGAGGCCCCGCCCATGTTCGAGAGCCACATTGGTCACAAACACACATTGTGACCATCAGCCTGAGCCCAGTCCTCAATTAAGGCCTCTCAGTGGCTGGATGAAGAGACAGCACATTGGGCCTGCCATGCCCCTAGGCCCCAATTTTTAACCATAGTTTGGGTTGTCCCTTTACTCTTCCCCAGGGCTCTGCTTTGGAATTCCTTTTTTGTTGGGACACCTGAGGTAGCAAACCTGAAAGGAGACCTCCCATCCCACAGACTGATGAAAAACAATTGGGACTGGGCCAAATCCACAGAGAGGAAGATTCGTCCATGGCCCATGAGTCCTCCCCACATTCCACGGCCATCATTGGTACAATATCCAGAGACAAAAGCCTGAGCAAGCGCCTCAGATTCGCTCTTCCTTCACATCCTGAATAGTTCTTCTCGTGCTTTGTAGATTCTGCCTGCCATACCTACTTCCCCAAGCCTAAGCTGAGGTTGTGTTTTTGGACTTCTGTCCTCAAAGTCCTGGGACACACACCCTCCAGGCTGGGGCCCCTGGAGCCACACATTAGGACTGTGCCTACCCAATCAAGGGAATTCTCCCCATTCTATTGTCCAAAATAGTACAAATTAGGAGAACCCTCCAAAGTCCCCGTGGCCATCCCAATAGTGTAAGTCTCCCGGGTCAAACAAGGGCGGTCAGACACCACCTGAGCATCTACCATTACTCATACCATAGATGGATGTCCCCAGATAAGAAGATGGAACCAGACAGGACCCTAGGCCATAATCGGATCCATTGCTTTGGTTTACAGGCATATCTCCTCAAAAGCCTGGATTTCAATACCAACATAGGGAGTTTCCTGAGGCACCCATCAGAACAAATCTCGTCTCCACAAGGAAACATGTGCATGGGAGCTATGTCAAAAGCTTAGGAGAATACTTAAGATCCCGTTGCCACCGCCCCATTCCAAGGCCCCCATGGACACAAACGACATTAGGCCCCATCCTCGGGAAAATACATTTCAACTCAGCCAACCCGGTTGCTCCCGCAGAGCCATCTGATTTCAACTGTCTTGTTGCTAGGAGACAATTGGAATGCGAGGCGGGTTTCCCTGGTATCGATCCTCGAACGGTGCTCTGGAGTCATTCCATATGGGATGTCCTAGAGCTGCCCAACAGGTCTTAATTGTCCCGCAGAAGGAATCCTTGAAGGGGGAATCCCACAACTCCCAACGTGGGAAAACCTCCATGGCCTTGAGATTCCGCTCTGTTCATGAATGTGCAGTCATGCACAGAAACTCCTACCTGAGTCAAAGTCTGATCCTCGCCATGACTTCAGATGCATTAGATATTGGTTCAGATCTGCAGGGGGTACTGGCCGTGCCCTCGGCCTGAAGCCCAAGTCTAGCTTGTGTTCTCAGACTTCTGTCCTCACACTCCTGGCCCAGAAGCCCTCGAGTTTGGCAATTCCTGACCCACAATGCAGCACTCTGCCTGCCCTCTAGAAAAAATATCTTGACTAATGAGCTTCCCAGGCACCTCAAATGAGGATAACCTACAAGGCACTCGACTGTACCCAAATTATATAGCCTAACCTGGGCACTAATGCACTGTCTGACACAACCTGAGCACGAACCTCCTGACCAACAACCAGGCAGCTGACCGCACACTGAGCACATCAGACCCGCCATGGCCTTAGGTCGTCATCTCTTCCCAACTGCGGTTTTCAGGCTTCAGAACCTAGACCTACTCTCCAACCACTGCCCAGGGTTGAAAATGATGCAGAAATCAGAACTCCTTCCCCATGGCAAGAAACCTTGTGATTGGCATGTTGTCCAAAGTTCAGTGTAGTTAAAACCAGTGTGGCCCATGAGGCCCTGCCCATGCTCGCGGGCCACATTGGTCACAAACACACTTTGTGACCCTCAGCCTGAGCCCAGTCCTCAAGGAAGGCCTCTCAGTGGCTGGATGAATAAGAGAATATTGGGCTTGCCATGCCCCTAGGCCCCAAATTTTAACCATAGTTTGGGTTGTCCCTTCACTATTCCCCCGGGCTCTGCTTTGGATTCCTCTTTGGTTGGGACACCTGAGGTAAGAAACCTGAAAGGAGACCTGTCATCCCACAGATTGACGAAAAACAATTGGGACCGGGCTAAATCCACAGAGAAGAAAATTCGTCCATGTCCCATGAGTCTTCCCCACATTCCACGGCCATCGATTATAACAAGTCCAGAGACAAAAGCCTGAGCAAGCGCCTTAGACTCCCTCTTTCTTCATATCCTGAAGAGTTCTTCTCATGGTTTGTAGATTGTGCCTGCCATACCTACGTCCCCAAACCTAAGCTGAGTTTGTGTTTTCACACTTCTGTCCTCAAAGTCCTGGGACACACACCCTCCAGGCTGGGGCCCCTGGAGCCACACATTAGGACTTTGCCTACCCAATCCATGGGAATTCTGCCCATTCCATTGTCCAAAATAATACAAATTAGGAGACCCTCAAAGTCCTCGAGGACATCCCAATAGTGTAGGTCTCCCTGGACAAATAAGGGCGGTCTTACACCAGCTGAGCATCTACCTCCATTCATACTATAGATTGATGTCCCCAGAGAAGAAGATGGAACCAGACAGGACCCTAGGCCATAATCAGATACATTGCTTTGGTTTACAGGCCTGTCGCCTCAAAAGCCTGGATTCCAATAGCAGCAGAGGGGGTTTCCTGAGGCACCCATCAGAACAATGAAATTGTGCATGGGAGCTATGTCAAAATCTTATGAGAATACTCAGGGTCCCGGTGCCACCGCCCCATTTTAAGGCACTCATGGACACAAACACACATTAGGCCCCATATTAGGGAAACTCCATTTCAACTCAGCCACTCCGGTTGCTCCCGCAGAGCCATCAGATCTCAACTCTCTTGTTGCTAGGAGACAATAAGAATGCAAGGCGGGCTTCCCAGGCATCCATCCTCGAACGGTGTTCGGGAGTCATTCCATATGGGATATCCTGGAGCTGACGAACACGTCTCAATTTTCCCGCAGAAGGAATCCTTGAAGGGGGCATCCCACAACTCCCAACGTGGGAAAACCTCCATGTCCTTGACTTTCCGCTCCCTTCATGAAGGGGCAGTGGGACACAGAAACTCCAACCTGAGGCAAAGTCTGATCCTCGCCGTGACTTCAGATGCATGAGATATTGGTTCAGATCTGCAAAGGGTACCTGTCATGCCCTCGGCCTGGGCCAAAGTCTAGCATGTGTTCGCAGACTTCTGTCCTCACACTCCTGACCCAGAAGCCCTCAAGTTTGGCGATTCCGGACCCACAATGCAGCACTCTGCCTGCCCTCTAGAAAAAATATCTTGCTTAATGAGCTCTCCAGGCACCTCAAATGAGGATAAACGTACAGGGTACTCGACTGTACCCAAATTATATAGTCTAACCTGGGCACTAATCCACTGTCTGACACAACCTGAGCCTGAACCTCCTGAACGACACCCAGGCAGCTGACTGCACACTGTGCACATCAGACCCGCCATGGCCTTAGGTCGTCATCTCTTCCCAACTGCGTTTTTCAGGCTTCAGAAACTTGACCTTATCTCCAACCACTGCCCAGGGTTGATAATAATGCAAAAATCAGAACTCCTTCACCATGGCAAGAGACCTTGTGATTGGCATGTTTTCCAAAGTTCAGTGTAGTTGAAACCAGTGGCCCATGAGGCCCCGCCCATGCTCGCGGGCCACATTGGTAACAAAACACATTGTGACCGTCAGCCTGAGCCCAGTCCTCAAGTAAGGCCTCTCAGTGGCTGGATGAAGAGACCGCATATTGGACATGCTATGCCCCTAGGTCCAATTTTTAACCAAGATTGGGTTGTCCCTTCACTCTTCCCCAGGGCTATGCTTTGGAATTCCTCTTTTTTCAGACACCTGAGGTAATAAACCTGAAAGGAGACGTCCCATCCCACAGATTGACGAAAAACAATTGTGACCGGGCCAAATCCACCGAGAGGAAGATTCGTCCATGGCCGATGAGGCCTCCCCACATTCCACGGCTTTCGTTGATACAAAATACAGATTCAAAAGCCTGAGCAAGCGCCTCAGACTCGCTCTTTCTTCATATACTGAAGAGTTCTTCTCATGGTTTGTAGATTGAGCCTGCCATACCTACGTCCCCAAAGATAAGCTCAGTTTGTGTTTTCAACTTCTGTCCTCAAAGTCCTGGGCCACACACCCTCCAGGCTGGGGCCCCTGGAGCCACACATAAGGACTGTGCCTAAACAATCCACGGCAATCCTGCACATTCCATTGTCCAATATCGTACATATTAGGAGAACCCTCCAAAGTCCCCGATGCCATCCCAATAGTGTACGTCTCCCCAAACAAACAAGGGCGGTCTGACACCAGCTGAGCATCTACCTCCACTCATACCATAGATGGATGTCCCCAGAAAAGAAGTTGGAACCAGACAGGACCCTAGGCCATAATCGGATCCATTGCTTTGGTTTACAGGCATGTCTCCTCAAAAGCCTGGATTCCAATACCAGCATAAGGGGTTTCCTGAAGCACCCATCAGAACCAATCTCGTCTCCACAAGGAAACTTTTGCATGGGAGCTATGTCAAAAGCTTAGGAGAATACTTCAGGGTCCCGGGGCCACCGCCCCATTCCAAGGCCCTCATGGACACAAACACACATTAGGCCCCATCCTCAGGATAGTCCATTTCAACTAAGCCACCCCGGTTGTTCCCGCAGAGCAATCCAATCTCAACTGTTTTGCTGCTAGGAGCAATTGGAATGAGAGGCGGGCTTCCCTGGCATCCATCCTCGAACTGTTTTCTGGAGTCATTCCATATGGGATGTCCTGGAGCTGCCCAACAGGTCTCAATTGTCCCGCAGATGGAATCCTTGAAGGGGGCATCCCACAACTCCCAACGTGGGAAAAACTCCATGGCCATGAGATTCCACTCTGTTCATGGAGGGGCAGTTATGCACAGAAACACCAACTTGAACCAACGTCGCATCCTCGCTTTGACATTGGAAGCTTGAGATATTGGTTCAGATCTGCAGGTGGTACCTGCCGTGCCCTCGGCGTGAAGCCCAAGTCTAGCTTGTGTTCTCAGACTTCTGTCCTCACACTGCTGGCCCAGAAGCCCTCAAGTTTGGCAATTCCGACCCACAATGCAGCACTCTGCCTGCCCTCTAGAAAAAATATCTTGCCTAATGAGCTGCCCAGGCACCTATAATGAGGATAAAACTACACGGCACTCGACTGTACCCAAATTATATAGTCAAACCTGTGCACTAATGCACTGTCTGACACAACCTGAGCCAGAACCTCCTGACCAACACCCAGGCAGCTGACCGCACACTGAGCATATCAGACCCGCCATGGCTTTAGGTCGTCATCTCTACCCAACTGCGGTTTTTCTGGCTTCAGAACCTAGATCTTATATCCAACCAATGCCCAGGGTTGAAACTGATGCAGAAACAGAACACCTTCCCCATTGCAAGAGACCTTGTGATTGGCATGTTGTCCAAAGTCCAGAGTAGTTGAAACCAGTGTGGCCCATGAGGCCCCGCCCATGCTCGCGGGCCATAGTGGTCATAAAAACACATTGTGACCCTCAGCCTGAGCCCAGTCCTAAAGTCAGGCCTCTCAGTGGCTGGATGAAGAGACAGCATATTGGGCCTGCCATGCCCCTAGGCCCCAATTTTTAACCATAGTTTGGGTTGTCCCTTCACTCTTACCCAGGGCTGTGCTTTGGAATTCCTCTTTTGTTCGGACACCTGAGGTAATAAACCTGAAAGAGACCTCCCATCCACAGATTGACGAAAAACAATTGGGACTGGGCCAAATTCACAGAGAGGAAGATTCATCCATGGCCCATGAGGCCTCTCCACATTCCACGGCCATCGTTGATACAAATTCAAGAGACAAAGCCTGAGCAAGCGTCTCAGACTCGCTCTTTCTTCATATCCTGAAGAGTTCTACTCATGGTTTGTAGATTGAGCCTGCCATACCTATGTCCCCAAAACTAAGCTGAGTTTGTGTTTTCAGACTTCTGTCCTCAAAGTCCTGGGCCACACACCCTTCAGGATGGGGCCCCTGGAGGCAACATTAGGACTGTGCCTCCCCAATCCATGGGAATTCTCCCCATTCCATTTTCCAAAATCGTACAAATTAGGAGAAACCTCCAATGTCCCGAGGCCATCCCAATAGTGTAGGTCTCCGGGGACAAACAAAGGCGGTCTGACACCAGCTGAGCATCTACCTCCACTTATTCCATAGATGGATATCCCCTGAGAAGATGATTAAACCAGACAGGACCCTAGGCCATAATCGGATCCATTGCTTTGGTTTACAGGCATGTCTCCTCAACAGCCTGGATTCCAATACCAGCATAAGGAGTTTCCTGAGGCACCCATCAGAAACAATCTTGTCTCCACAATGAAACTTATCATGGGAGCTATGTCAAAAGCTTAGGAGAATACTTCAGGGTCCCGGAACCACCGCCCCATTCCAAGACCCTCATGGACACAAACACAAATTAGGCCCGATCCTCAGGAAAGTCCATTTCAACGCAGCCACCCCGGTTGCTTTCGCAGAGCCATGCGATCTCAACTGTCTTGTTGCTAGGAGACAATTGGAATGCGAGGCGGGCTTACCTGGCATCCATCCTCGAACGGTGCTCTGGAGTCATTCTATATGAGATGTCCTGGAGCTGCCCAACCGGTCTCAATTGTCCCGCAGAAGGAATCCTTGAAGGGAGCATCCCACAACTCCCAACGAGGGAAAACCTCCATGGCCTTGAGATTCCGCTCCGTTCATGAAGGGTCAGTCATGCACAGAAATCCAACCTGAGCCAACGTCTGATCCTTGCCGTGACTTCAGGAGCATGAGATATTGGTTCAGATCTGCAGGGGGTACCTGCCGTGCCCTCGGCCTGAAGCCCAAGTCTAGCTAGTGTTCTCAAACTTCTGTCCTCACACTCCTGGCCCAGAAGCCCTCAAGTTTGCAATCCCGGACCCACAATGCAGCGCTCTGCCTGTCCTCTAGAAAAAGTATCTTGCCTAATGAGCTGCCAGGCACCTCAAAAGAATATAAACAAACACGGTACTCGACTGTACCCAAATTATATAGTTAACGTGGGCACTAATGCACTGTCTGACACACCTGAGCCAGAACCACCTGACCAACACCCAGGCAGCTGACCGCACACTGAGCCTATCAGACCTGCCACGGCCTTAGGTCGTCATCTTTTACCAACTGCGTTTTTTCAGGCTTCAGAACCTAGACCTCATCTCCAACCACTGCCATGGGTTGAAAATGATGCAGAAATCAGAACACCTTCCCCATGGTAAGAGATCTTGTGCTTGGCACATTGTCCAAAGTTCAGTGTAGTTGAAACCAGTGTGGCCCATGAGGCCCCGCCCATGTTCGCGGGCCACATTGGCCACAAACACACATTGTGACCCTTAGCCTGAGCCCTGTCCTCAAGTAGGCCTCTCAGTGGCTGGATGAAGAGACAGTATATTGGGCCTGCCATGCCCCTAGGCCCCAATTTTTAACCATAGTTTGGGTTGTCCCTTCACTCTTACCCAGGGCTGTGCTTTGGAATTCCTCTTTTGTTCGGACACCTGAGGTAATAAACCTGAAAGAGACCTCCCATCCCACAGATTGACGAAAAACAATTGGGACTGGGCCAAATTCACAGAGAGGAAGATTCATCCATGGCCCATGAGGCCTCTCCACATTCCACGGCCATCGTTGATACAAATTCCAGAGACAAAGCCTGAGCAAGCGCCTCAGACTCGCTCTTTCTTCATATCCTGAAGAGTTCTACTCATGGTTTGTAGATTGAGCCTGCCATACCTACGTCCCCAAAACTAAGCTGAGTTTGTGTTTTCAGACTTCTGTCCTCAAAGTCCTGGGCCACACACCCTTCAGGCTGGGGCCCCTGGAGCCAACATTAGGACTGTGCCTACCCAATCCATGGGAATTCTGCCCACTCCATTGTCCAAAAGCGTACAAATTAGGAGAACTCTCCAATGTCCCCAAGGCCATCCCAATAGTGTAGGTCTTCGGGGACAAACAAGGGCAGTCTGACACCAGCTGAGAATCGACTTCCACTCATTCCATAGATGGATATCCGCAGAGACGAAGATTGAACCAGACAGGACCCTATGCCATAATCGGATCCATTGCTTTGGTTTACAGGCATGTCTCCTCAACAGCCTGGATTCCAATACCAGCATAAGGGGTTTCCTGAGGCACCCATCAGAACAAACCTCGTCTCCACAAGGAAACTTATCATGGGAGCTATGTCAAAAGCTTTGGAGAATACTTCAGGGTCCCGGTGCCAGCGCCCCATTCCAAGGCCCTCATGGACAGAAACACACATTAGGCCCCATCCTCAGGAAAGTCCATTTCAACGCAGCCACACCAGTTAGTCCACAGAGCCATCCGATCTCAACTGCCTTGTTGCTAGGAGACAATTGGAATGCGAGGCAGGCTTCCCTGGCATCCATCCTCGAACGGTGCTCTGGAGTCATTCTATATGGGATATCCTGGAGCTGCCCAAGAGGTTTCAATTGTCCCGCAGAAAGAATCGTTGAAGGGGGAATCCCACAACTCCCAACGTGGGAAAATCTCCATGGCCTGGAGATTCTGCTCCGTTCATGAAGGGGCAGTCATACACAGAAACTCCAACCTGAGCAAATGTCTGATCATCGCCGTGACTTCAGATGCATGAGATATTGGTGCAGATCTGCAGGGGGGTACCTGCCGTGCCCACGGCCTGAAGCCCAAGTCAAGCTTGTGTTCTCAAACTTCTGTCCTCACACTCCTGGCCCAGAAGCCATCAAGTTTGGCAATTCTGGACCCACAATTCAGAGCTCTGCCTGTCCTCTCGAAAAAATTTCTTGCCTAATGAGCTGCCCAGGCACCTCAAATGAGGATAAACCTACACGGCACTCGACTGTATCCAAATTATAAGTCGAAACTGGGCACTATTGCACTCTCTGACACAACCTGAGCCCGAACATCCTGACCAACACCCAGGCAGCTGACCGCACAGTGAGCTTATCAGACCCGCCATGGCCTTAGGTCGTCATCTCTACCCAACTGCGGTTTTCAGGCCTCAGAACCTACACCATATCTCCAACCACTGCCCAGGGTTGAAAATTATGCAGAGATCAGAACACCTTCCATATGGCAAGAGACCTTGTGATTGGCACGTTGTCCAAAGTTCAGTGTAGTTGATACCAGTGTGGCCCATGATGCTCCGCCCATGCTCGTGGGCCACATTGGTCAGAAACACACATTGTGACCCTCAGCCTGAGCCCAGTCCTCAAGTAAGGCCTATCAGTGGCTGGAGGAAGAGACAGCATATTGGGCCTGCCATGCCCCTAGGCCCCAATTTTTAACCATAGTTTGGGTTATCTCTTCACTCTTCCCCAGGGCTGTGCTTTGGAATTTCGCTTTGGTTGGGACACCTGAGGTAACAAACCTGAAAGGGGACGTCCCATACCACAGATTGATGAAAAAAAATTGGGACCGGGCCAAATCCACAGAGAGGAAGTTTCGTCCATGGCCCATGAGGCCTCCCCACATTCCACGGCCATCGTTGATACAAAATACAGGGACAAATGCCTGAGCAAGCGCCTCAGACTCGCTTTTCTTCATATCCTGAAGAGTCCTTCTCATGGTTTGTAGATTGGGCCTGCCATGCCTACATCCCCAAACCTAAGCTGAGTTTGTGTTTTCAGACTTCTGTCCTCAAAGTCCTGGGCCACACACCCTCCAGGCTGGAGACCCTGGAGCCACACATTAAGACTGTGCCTCCCCAATCCATGGGAATTCTCCCCATTCCATTTTCCAAAATCGTACAAATTAGGAGAAACCTCCAATGTCCCGAGGCCATCCCAATAGTGTAGGTCTCCGGGGACAAACAAAGGCGGTCTGACACCAGCTGAGCATCTACCTCCACTCATTCCATAGATGGATATCCCCTGAGAAGATGATTAAACCAGACAGGACCCTAGGCCATAATCGGATCCATTGCTTTGGTTTACAGGCATGTCTCCTCAACAGCCTGGATTCCAATACCAGCATAAGGAGTTTCCTGAGGCACCCATCAGAAACAATCTTGTCTCCACAATGAAACTTATCATGGGAGCTATGTCAAAAGCTTAGGAGAATACTTCAGGGTCCCGGAACCACCGCCCCATTCCAAGACCCTCATGGACACAAACACAAATTAGGCCCGATCCTCAGGAAAGTCCATTTCAACGCAGCCACCCCGGTTGCTTTCGCAGAGCCATGCGATCTCAACTGTCTTGTTGCTAGGAGACAATTGGAATGCGAGGCGGGCTTACCTGGCATCCATCCTCGAACGGTGCTCTGGAGTCATTCTATATGAGATGTCCTGGAGCTGCCCAACCGGTCTCAATTGTCCCGCAGAAGGAATCCTTGAAGGGAGCATCCCACAACTCCCAACGAGGGAAAACCTCCATGGCCTTGAGATTCCGCTCCGTTCATGAAGGGTCAGTCATGCACAGAAATCCAACCTGAGCCAACGTCTGATCCTTGCCGTGACTTCAGGAGCATGAGATATTGGTTCAGATCTGCAGGGGGTACCTGCCGTGCCCTCGGCCTGAAGCCCAAGTCTAGCTAGTGTTCTCAAACTTCTGTCCTCACACTCCTGGCCCAGAAGCCCTCAAGTTTGCAATCCCGGACCCACAATGCAGCGCTCTGCCTGTCCTCTAGAAAAAGTATCTTGCCTAATGAGCTGCCAGGCACCTCAAAAGAATATAAACAAACACGGTACTCGACTGTACCCAAATTATATAGTTAACGTGGGCACTAATGCACTGTCTGACACACCTGAGCCAGAACCACCTGACCAACACCCAGGCAGCTGACCGCACACTGAGCCTATCAGACCTGCCACGGCCTTAGGTCGTCATCTTTTACCAACTGCGTTTTTTCAGGCTTCAGAACCTAGACCTCATCTCCAACCACTGCCATGGGTTGAAAATGATGCAGAAATCAGAACACCTTCCCCATGGTAAGAGATCTTGTGCTTGGCACATTGTCCAAAGTTCAGTGTAGTTGAAACCAGTGTGGCCCATGAGGCCCCGCCCATGTTCGCGGGCCACATTGGCCACAAACACACATTGTGACCCTTAGCCTGAGCCCTGTCCTCAAGTAGGCCTCTCAGTGGCTGGATGAAGAGACAGTATATTGGGCCTGCCATGCCCCTAGGCCCCAATTTTTAACCATAGTTTGGGTTGTCCCTTCACTCTTACCCAGGGCTGTGCTTTGGAATTCCTCTTTTGTTCGGACACCTGAGGTAATAAACCTGAAAGAGACCTCCCATCCCACAGATTGACGAAAAACAATTGGGACTGGGCCAAATTCACAGAGAGGAAGATTCATCCATGGCCCATGAGGCCTCTCCACATTCCACGGCCATCGTTGATACAAATTCCAGAGACAAAGCCTGAGCAAGCGCCTCAGACTCGCTCTTTCTTCATATCCTGAAGAGTTCTACTCATGGTTTGTAGATTGAGCCTGCCATACCTACGTCCCCAAAACTAAGCTGAGTTTGTGTTTTCAGACTTCTGTCCTCAAAGTCCTGGGCCACACACCCTTCAGGCTGGGGCCCCTGGAGCCAACATTAGGACTGTGCCTACCCAATCCATGGGAATTCTGCCCACTCCATTGTCCAAAAGCGTACAAATTAGGAGAACTCTCCAATGTCCCCAAGGCCATCCCAATAGTGTAGGTCTTCGGGGACAAACAAGGGCAGTCTGACACCAGCTGAGAATCGACTTCCACTCATTCCATAGATGGATATCCGCAGAGACGAAGATTGAACCAGACAGGACCCTATGCCATAATCGGATCCATTGCTTTGGTTTACAGGCATGTCTCCTCAACAGCCTGGATTCCAATACCAGCATAAGGGGTTTCCTGAGGCACCCATCAGAACAAACCTCGTCTCCACAAGGAAACTTATCATGGGAGCTATGTCAAAAGCTTTGGAGAATACTTCAGGGTCCCGGTGCCAGCGCCCCATTCCAAGGCCCTCATGGACAGAAACACACATTAGGCCCCATCCTCAGGAAAGTCCATTTCAACGCAGCCACACCAGTTAGTCCACAGAGCCATCCGATCTCAACTGCCTTGTTGCTAGGAGACAATTGGAATGCGAGGCAGGCTTCCCTGGCATCCATCCTCGAACGGTGCTCTGGAGTCATTCTATATGGGATATCCTGGAGCTGCCCAAGAGGTTTCAATTGTCCCGCAGAAAGAATCGTTGAAGGGGGAATCCCACAACTCCCAACGTGGGAAAATCTCCATGGCCTGGAGATTCTGCTCCGTTCATGAAGGGGCAGTCATACACAGAAACTCCAACCTGAGCAAATGTCTGATCATCGCCGTGACTTCAGATGCATGAGATATTGGTGCAGATCTGCAGGGGGGTACCTGCCGTGCCCACGGCCTGAAGCCCAAGTCAAGCTTGTGTTCTCAAACTTCTGTCCTCACACTCCTGGCCCAGAAGCCATCAAGTTTGGCAATTCTGGACCCACAATTCAGAGCTCTGCCTGTCCTCTCGAAAAAATTTCTTGCCTAATGAGCTGCCCAGGCACCTCAAATGAGGATAAACCTACACGGCACTCGACTGTATCCAAATTATAAGTCGAAACTGGGCACTATTGCACTCTCTGACACAACCTGAGCCCGAACATCCTGACCAACACCCAGGCAGCTGACCGCACAGTGAGCTTATCAGACCCGCCATGGCCTTAGGTCGTCATCTCTACCCAACTGCGGTTTTCAGGCCTCAGAACCTACACCATATCTCCAACCACTGCCCAGGGTTGAAAATTATGCAGAGATCAGAACACCTTCCATATGGCAAGAGACCTTGTGATTGGCACGTTGTCCAAAGTTCAGTGTAGTTGATACCAGTGTGGCCCATGATGCTCCGCCCATGCTCGTGGGCCACATTGGTCAGAAACACACATTGTGACCCTCAGCCTGAGCCCAGTCCTCAAGTAAGGCCTATCAGTGGCTGGAGGAAGAGACAGCATATTGGGCCTGCCATGCCCCTAGGCCCCAATTTTTAACCATAGTTTGGGTTATCTCTTCACTCTTCCCCAGGGCTGTGCTTTGGAATTTCGCTTTGGTTGGGACACCTGAGGTAACAAACCTGAAAGGGGACGTCCCATACCACAGATTGATGAAAAAAAATTGGGACCGGGCCAAATCCACAGAGAGGAAGTTTCGTCCATGGCCCATGAGGCCTCCCCACATTCCACGGCCATCGTTGATACAAAATACAGGGACAAATGCCTGAGCAAGCGCCTCAGACTCGCTTTTCTTCATATCCTGAAGAGTCCTTCTCATGGTTTGTAGATTGGGCCTGCCATGCCTACATCCCCAAACCTAAGCTGAGTTTGTGTTTTCAGACTTCTGTCCTCAAAGTCCTGGGCCACACACCCTCCAGGCTGGAGACCCTGGAGCCACACATTAAGACTGTGCCTCCCCAATCCATGGGAATTCTCCCCATTCCATTTTCCAAAATCGTACAAATTAGGAGAAACCTCCAATGTCCCGAGGCCATCCCAATAGTGTAGGTCTCCGGGGACAAACAAAGGCGGTCTGACACCAGCTGAGCATCTACCTCCACTCATTCCATAGATGGATATCCCCTGAGAAGATGATTAAACCAGACAGGACCCTAGGCCATAATCGGATCCATTGCTTTGGTTTACAGGCATGTCTCCTCAACAGCCTGGATTCCAATACCAGCATAAGGAGTTTCCTGAGGCACCCATCAGAAACAATCTTGTCTCCACAATGAAACTTATCATGGGAGCTATGTCAAAAGCTTAGGAGAATACTTCAGGGTCCCGGAACCACCGCCCCATTCCAAGACCCTCATGGACACAAACACAAATTAGGCCCGATCCTCAGGAAAGTCCATTTCAACGCAGCCACCCCGGTTGCTTTCGCAGAGCCATGCGATCTCAACTGTCTTGTTGCTAGGAGACAATTGGAATGCGAGGCGGGCTTACCTGGCATCCATCCTCGAACGGTGCTCTGGAGTCATTCTATATGAGATGTCCTGGAGCTGCCCAACCGGTCTCAATTGTCCCGCAGAAGGAATCCTTGAAGGGAGCATCCCACAACTCCCAACGAGGGAAAACCTCCATGGCCTTGAGATTCCGCTCCGTTCATGAAGGGTCAGTCATGCACAGAAATCCAACCTGAGCCAACGTCTGATCCTTGCCGTGACTTCAGGAGCATGAGATATTGGTTCAGATCTGCAGGGGGTACCTGCCGTGCCCTCGGCCTGAAGCCCAAGTCTAGCTAGTGTTCTCAAACTTCTGTCCTCACACTCCTGGCCCAGAAGCCCTCAAGTTTGCAATCCCGGACCCACAATGCAGCGCTCTGCCTGTCCTCTAGAAAAAGTATCTTGCCTAATGAGCTGCCAGGCACCTCAAAAGAATATAAACAAACACGGTACTCGACTGTACCCAAATTATATAGTTAACGTGGGCACTAATGCACTGTCTGACACACCTGAGCCAGAACCACCTGACCAACACCCAGGCAGCTGACCGCACACTGAGCCTATCAGACCTGCCACGGCCTTAGGTCGTCATCTTTTACCAACTGCGTTTTTTCAGGCTTCAGAACCTAGACCTCATCTCCAACCACTGCCATGGGTTGAAAATGATGCAGAAATCAGAACACCTTCCCCATGGTAAGAGATCTTGTGCTTGGCACATTGTCCAAAGTTCAGTGTAGTTGAAACCAGTGTGGCCCATGAGGCCCCGCCCATGTTCGCGGGCCACATTGGCCACAAACACACATTGTGACCCTTAGCCTGAGCCCTGTCCTCAAGTAGGCCTCTCAGTGGCTGGATGAAGAGACAGTATATTGGGCCTTCCATGCCCCTAGGCCCAATTTTTAACCATAGTTTGGGTTGTCCCTTCACTCTTCCCCAGGGCTGTGCTTTGGAATTTCGCTTTGGTTGGGACACCTGAGGTAACAAACCTGAAAGGGGACCTCCCATTCCACAGATTGACGAAAAACAATTGGGACCGGGCCAAATCCACAGAGAGGAATATTCGTCCATGGCCCATGAGGCCTCCCCAAATTCCACGGCCATCGTTGATACAAAATCCAGAGACAAAAGCCTTAGCAAGCGCCTCAGACTTGCTTTTCTTCATATCCTGAAGAGTTCTTCTCATGGTTTGTAGATTGGGCCTGCCATAACAACATCCCCAAACCTAAGCTGAGTTTGTGTTTTCAGACTTCTGTCCTCAAAGTCCTGGGCCACACACCATCCAGGCTGGTGACCCTGGAGCCATACATTAGGACTGTGCCTACCAAATCCATGGGAATTCTCCCCATTCCATTGTCCAAAATCGTACAAATTAGGAGAAACCTCCAAAGTCCCCGAGGCCATCCCAATAGTGTTTTTCTCCGGGGACAAAGAAAGGCGGTCTGACACCAGCTGAGCATCTACCTCCACTCATACCATAGATGGATGTCCCCAGAAAAGGAGACTGAACCAGACAGGACCCTAGGCGATAATCGGATCCATTGCTTTGGTTTAAAGGCATGTCTCCTCAAAAGCCTGGATTCCAATACCAGCATAAGGGGTTTCCTAAGGCACCCATCAGAAAAAACCTCGTCTGCACAAGGAAACTTGTGCATGGGAGCTATGTAAAAAGCTTAGGAGAATAACTCAGGGTCCCGGTGCCACCACCCCATTCCACGGCCCTCATGGACACAAACACTCATTAGGCCCCATCCTCAGGAAAATCCATTTCAAGTCAGCCACCCCGGTTGGTCCCGAAGAGCCATCCGATCTCAACTGTCTTGTTGCTAGGAGACAAATGGAATGCGAGGCGGGCTTACCTGGCATCCATCCTCGAACAGTGCTCTGGAGTCATTCTATATGGGATGTCATGGAGCTGCCCAACATGTCTCAATTTTACCGCAGAAGGAGTCCTTGAATGGGGAATCCCACAACTCCCAACGTGGGAAAACCTCCGTGGCCTTGAGACTCCGCTCCGTTCATGAAGGGGCAGTCATGCACAGAAAGTCCAACCTGAGCGAATGTCTTATCCTCGCAGTGACTTCAGATGCATGAGATATTGGTTCAGATCCACAGGGGGTACCTGCCGTGCCTTTGGCCTGAAGCCCAAGTCTAGCTAGTGTTCTCAAACTTCTGTCCTCACACTCCTGGCCCAGAAGCCCTCAAGTTTGGCAATTCCGGACCCACAATGCAGCGCTCTGCCTGTCCTCTAGAAAAAATATCTTGCCTAATGAGCTGCCCAGGCACCTCAAATGAGGATAAACCTACACGGCACTCGACTGTAACCAAATTATATAGTCTAACCTAGGCACAAATGCACTGTCTGACACAACCTGAGCCAGAACCACCTGACCAGCACCCAGGCAGCTGACCGCACACTGAGCATATCAGACCCGCAATGGCCTTAGGTCGTCATCTCTTCCCAACTGCGGTTTTTCAAGCTTAAGAACCTGGACCTTATCTCCAACCACTGCCCAGGGATGAAAATGATGCAGAAATCAGAACAGCGTCCCCATGGCAAGAGACCTTGTGATTGGCACGTTGTCCAAAGTTCAAGGAGGTTGAAACCAGAGCGGCCCATGAGGCACCGCCCATGCTCGAGGGCCACATTGGTCACAAACACACATTTTGACCCTCAGCCTGAGCCCAGTCCTCAAGCAAGGCCTCTCAGTGGCTGGATGAAAAGACAGCATAACGGGCCTGCCATGCTCCTAGGCCCCAATTTTTAACCATAGTTTGGGTGGTCCCTTCACTCTTCCCCAGGGCTCTGCTTTGGAATTCCTCTTTTGTCGGACACCTGAGGTAACAAACCTGAAAGGGGACCTCCCATCCCACTGATTGATGAAAAACTTTGGGACCGGGCCAAATCCACAGAGAGGAAGATTCGTGCAAGGCCCATGAGGCCACCCCACATTCCACTGCCATCGTTGATACAAAATCCAGGGACAAAAGCCTAAGCAAGCGCCTCAGACTCGCTTTTCTTCATATCCTGAAGAGTCCTTCTCATGGTTTTTAGATTGGGCCTGCCATACCTACGTCCCCAAACCTAAGCTGAGTTTGTGATTTCAGACGTCTGTCCTCAAAGCCCTGGGCCACACACCCTCCAGGCTGGGGCCCCTGGAGCCACACATTAGGACTGTGCCTACCAAATCATGGGAATTCTGCCAATTCCATTGTCCAAAATCGTACAAATTAGGAGAAACCTCCAAAGTCCCTGAGGCCATCCCAATAGTGTAGGTCGCCCGGGACAAACAAGGGCGGTCTGACACCAGCTGAGCATCTACCTCCACTCATACCGTAGATGGATGTCCCCAGAGAAGAAGATTGAACCAGACAGCACCCAGGCCATAAAAGGTTCCATTGCTTTAGTTTACAGGCATGTCTCCTCCAAAGCCTGATTCCAATACGAGCATAGGGGTTTTCCTGAGGCACCCATCAGAACTCATCTCGTCTCCACAAGGAACCCTGTGCATGGGAGCTATGTCAAAAGCTTAGGAGAGTACTTCAGGGTCCCGGTGCCACCGCCCCATTCCAAGGCCCTCATCGACACAAAATCCCATTAGGACCCATCCTCAGGAGTGTCCATTTCAACTCAGCCACCCCGGTTGCTCCCGCAGAGCCATCAGATCTAAACTGTCTTGTTGCTATGAGACAATTGGAATGCAAGGCAGGCTTCCCAGGCCTCCATCCTCGAAAGGAGCTCTGCAGTCATTCCATATGAGATGTCCTGGAGCTGTCCAACAGGTCTCAATTGTCCCGCAGAAATAATCCTTGAAGGGGGCATCCCACAACTCCCAACGTGGGAAAACCTCAATGGCCTCCAGATTCCGCTCCCTTCATATAGCGGCCGTCATGCACAGAAACTCCAACCTGAGCCAACGTCTGATCCTCGCCCTGACTTCAGATGCATGAGATATTGGTTCAGATCTGCAGGGGGTACCTGCCGTGCCCTCGCCCTGAAACCCAAGTCTAGCTTGTCTTCTCAGACTTCCGTCCTCACACCCCTGGCCCTGAAGCCCTCAAGATTGGCAATTCCGGACTCACAATGCAGCACTCTGCCTGCCCTCTAGAAAAAAATTATTGCCTCATGAGCTGCCCAGGCACCTAAAATGAGGTAAACCTACACAGCACTTGACTTTACCCAAATTCTATAGTCAAACCTGGGCACTAATGCACTGTCGGACACAACTAGAGCCCGGACCTCCTGACCAACACCCAGGAAGCTGACCGCACACTGAGCACATAAGACCCGCAATGGCCTTAGGTTATCATGTCTTCCCTACCTCAGTTTTCAGGCTTCAGAAACGAGACCTAATCTCCAATCACTGCCCAGGGGTGAGTGTGATGCAGAAATCAGAACTCCTCCTTACCCATGGCAAGAAACTTTGTGGTTGGCAAGATGTCCAACGTTCAATGTAGGAGAAACCAGCATTCACCCTGCGGCCCGGCCCATTCTTGAGTGCGACGAGGGCATAAACACGCATTGTGACCCTCAGCATGAGTCCTGTCCTCTAGTAAGTCCTCTCAGTGGCTGGATCATTAGATGTCATAATGGGCTTGACATGTCCCTAGGCCCCATTTTTAACCAGATATCTGATTGTCCAGTCGCCCCTCCCCAGGGCTCTACTCTGGAATCCCTCATTTGGTGGGACACCTGAGGTTAAAAAAGAAAACAACAACAACAAAAAAACGGACTTCTACCCTCCCACAGTATGACCCCAAACCCTTTGGACGGGGCCAAACCACCAGAGAGTAAGACTCGTCCATTTCCCATGAAGACACCCAGAAATTTCACCACCATGAGTGACACGATATCCAGAGACAAAAACTTGAGCAAGAGCCTCAGACTCGCCCTTTTTCCAAATCCCGAAGAGTTCTCCTCATCGTCTGTATTTCAGTCCTGCCATACCTATGACCCGAAACATAAGCCGAGTTTGTGTTTTCAGACAACTGTTCAAACAGCACTGGCCAACACAACCTACAGGCTCAGGCCCCTCAGGCCCCCAAACCTGAGGACTGTACTTTCCCTCTCCAAGGGAATTGTGTGTGCCCATTCCAACGGCCACAACCCTTCTAATAGGATAAACCTCCAAAGTCCCTGATCCATCTCACTAGTGCTGGCTTCCCAGGAAATACAGGGGCAATCTGAGCCCATCTGAGCACCTACCTGCACTCAGACCCATAGACAGATGTCCCCAGAGGTTTAAAGGAAAGAACAGGCCCCTAGGCACTAATCAGATCCATTGCTTTGGTTTCCAGGCATCTCTCCTCAGAGACCTGGATTTCAAAACCAGCATATGGCTGTTTCTTGACTCACCCATCAGAAAACATCTCATCTACACATGGGAAACTTGCACGTTGGAGCTGTGTTAAGGAGTCTGTTTAGGAGAACCCTTCAGGGCCTAAGTGCCACCGCTTCATTCCAAGGTCTCCATAGACACAAAAGCACGTTAGGACCCAAACAAAAGAGTCCATTTCAACTCAGCCTCCTCGGTTGCTCCCCCAGATCCAGCAGATCTAACCAGCGTTGTTGCTAGTAGACAATTGGAATGCGAGGTGGGCTACCCAGCCATCTACCCTTAGAACCCTGCTCAGTATCATTGGCCTGGAGCCAAACAACAGGTCTCAATTGTCCTGCAGAAGACTCTTTGCAGTTTGGAGCTGTTCACAACTCCCATCGTGGGAAAACCCCCATGGCCTCGTGATGCCCCCCCCTTCATGAAGGGGCCATCAGGGACAGAAACTCCAACCTGAGTGATCGTCTGATCCTCGCCCTGACTTCAGATGCACGAGATCTCGATTCAGGTCTGTAGATTGTGCCTGCCATGTCCTCACCCAGAAACCGAAGCCTAGCTTGTGTTCTCAGACTTCTGTCCTCAGACTACTGGCCCACAAGCCCTCCAGTTTGGCAATCCAGAACTACAATGCAGCACTCTGCCAGCCCTCCAGTAGAAAAACATTGCCCTCTGGGGCTACCCAGTAACCCCAAATGAGGATCAACCTGCACCTACCTTGGCTGTACCCCAAATACATAGGCTGACCAGGGCATTAATGCACTTTCTGACACAGCCTGAGCCTGAACCTCCTGACCCTACCCAGACAACTACCTGCAAACTGAGCACATTGAGCCGCAATGGCCTTAGGATGTCATCTCTTACCAACCTCGGTTTTCAGGCTTCAGAACCTAGACCTTATCTTTAATCACTGCCCAGGGTTGAAAGTGATGCAGAAACCAGAAATTCTTCCCCATGGCGAGAAACCTTGTGGTTGGCATGTTGTCCAACGTTCAGTGTAGTTGGCACTAGTGTGGCCCATGAGGCCCCGCCCATGCTCGTGGGCCACATGGGTCACAAACACACATTGTGACCCTCAGCCTGAGCCCAGTCCTCAGGTAAGGCCTCTCAGTGGCTGGATGAAGAGATAGCACATTGGGCTTGCCATGACCCTAGGCCCCAATTTTTAACCATGGTTCGTGTTGTCCCTTCAGTCATCCCCACGTCTCTGCTTTGGAATTCCTCTTTTGGTGGGACACCTGAGGTAACAAAACTGAAAGAGTCCTCCCATCCCACAGATTGATGAAAAACAATTGGGAATCGGGCCAAATCCTAAGAGAGGAAGATTTGTCCATGGCCCATGAGGCCTCCCCGACATTCCACGGCCACCACTGATACAAAATCCAGAGACAAAAGCCTGAGCAAGCGCCTCAGTCTCGCACTTTCTTCATATCCTGAAGAGATCTTCTCATGGTTTGTAGATAGGGCCTGCCATACCTACGTCCCCAAACCTAAGCTGAGTTTGTGTTTTCAGACGTCTGTCCTCAAAGCCCTGGGCCACACACCCTCCAGGCTGGGGCCTCTGGAGCCACACATTAGGACTGTGCCTACCAATCCATGGGAATTCTGCCCATTCCATTGTCCAAAATCGTACAAATTAGGAGAAACCTCCAAAGTACCTGAGGCCATCCCAATAGTGTAGGTCGCCCGGGACAAACAAGGGCGGTCTGACACAAGCTGAGCATCTACATCCACTCATACCGTAGATGGATGTCCCCAGAGAAGAAGATTGAACCAGACAGCACCCAGGCCATAAAAGGTTCCATTGCTTTGGTTTACAGGCATGTCTCCTCCAAAGCCTGATTCCAATACGAGCATAGAGGTTTTACTGAGGCACCCATCAGAACTCATCTCGTATCCACAAGGAACCCTGTGCATGGGAGCTATGTCAAAAGCTTAGGAGAGTACTTCAGGGTCCCGGTGCCACCGCCCCATTCCAAGGCCCTCATCGACACAAAAACCCATTAGGAACCATCCTCAGGAGTGTCCATTTCAACTCAGCCACCCCGGTTGCTCCCGCAGAGCCATCAGATCTAAACTGTCTTGTTGCTAGGAGACAATTGGAATGCGAGGCGGGCTTCCCAGGCCTCCATCCTCGAAAGGAGCTCTGGAGTCATTCCATATGGGATGTCCTAGAGCTGTCCAACAGGTCTCAATTGTCCCGCAGAAATAATCCTTGAAGGGGGCATCCCACAACTCCCAACGTGGGAAAACCTCAATGGCCTCCAGATTCCGCTCCCTTCATATAGCGGCCGTCATGCACAGAAACTCCAACCTGAGCCAACGTCTGATCCTCGCCCTGACTTCAGATGCATGAGATATTGGTTCAGATCTGCGGGGGGTACCTGCCGTGCCCTCGACCTAAACCCAAGTCTAGCTTGTCTTCTCAGAATTCCGTCCTCATACCCCTGGCCCTGAAGCCCTCAAGATTGGCAATTCCGGACCCACAATGCAGCAGTCTGCCTGCCCTCTAGAAAAAAATTATTGCCTCATGAGCTGCCCAGGCACCTTAAATGAGGTAAACCTACACAGCACTTGACTTTACCCAAATTCTATAGTCAAACCTGGGCACTAATGCACTGTCGGACACAACTAGAGCCCGGACCAACCTGACCAACACCCAGGAAACTGACCGCACACTGAGCACATAAGACCCGCAATGGCCTTAGGTTATCATGTCTTCCCTACCTCTGTTTTCAGGCTTCAGAAACGAGACCTAATCTCCAATCACTTCCCAGGGGTGAGTGTGATGCAGAAATCAGAACTCCTCCTTACCCATGGCAAGAAACTTTGTGGTTGGTAAGATATCCAACGTTCAATGTAGGAGAAACCAGCATTCACCCTGCGGCCCGGCCCATTCTTGAGTGCGACGAGGGCATAAACACGCATTGTGACCCTCAGCATGAGTCCTGTCCTCTAGTAAGTCCTCTCAGTGGCTGGATCATTAGATGTCATAATGGGCTTGACATGTCCCTAGGCCCCATTTTTAACCAGATATCTGATTGTCCAGTCGCCCCTCCCCAGGGCTCTACTCTGGAATCCCTCATTTGGTGGGACACCTGAGGTTAAAAAAGAAAACAACAACAACAAAAAAACGGACTTCTACCCTCCCACAGTATGACCCCAAACCCTTTGGACGGGGCCAAACCACCAGAGAGTAAGACTCGTCCATTTCCCATGAAGACACCCAGAAATTTCACCACCATGAGTGACACGATATCCAGAGACAAAAACTTGAGCAAGAGCCTCAGACTCGCCCTTTTTCCAAATCCCGAAGAGTTCTCCTCATCGTCTGTATTTCAGTCCTGCCATACCTATGACCCGAAACATAAGCCGAGTTTGTGTTTTCAGACAACTGTTCAAACAGCACTGGCCAACACAACCTACAGGCTCAGGCCCCTCAGGCCCCCAAACCTGAGGACTGTACTTTCCCTCTCCAAGGGAATTGTGTGTGCCCATTCCAACGGCCACAACCCTTCTAATAGGATAAACCTCCAAAGTCCCTGATCCATCTCACTAGTGCTGGCTTCCCAGGAAATACAGGGGCAATCTGAGCCCATCTGAGCACCTACCTGCACTCAGACCCATAGACAGATGTCCCCAGAGGTTTAAAGGAAAGAACAGGCCCCTAGGCACTAATCAGATCCATTGCTTTGGTTTCCAGGCATCTCTCCTCAGAGACCTGGATTTCAAAACCAGCATATGGCTGTTTCTTGACTCACCCATCAGAAAACATCTCATCTACACATGGGAAACTTGCACGTTGGAGCTGTGTTAAGGAGTCTGTTTAGGAGAACCCTTCAGGGCCTAAGTGCCACCGCTTCATTCCAAGGTCTCCATAGACACAAAAGCACGTTAGGACCCAAACAAAAGAGTCCATTTCAACTCAGCCTCCTCGGTTGCTCCCCCAGATCCAGCAGATCTAACCAGCGTTGTTGCTAGGAGACAATTGGAATGTGAGGTGGGCTACCCAGCCATCCACCCTTAGAACCCTGCTCAGTATCATTGGCCTGGAGCCAAACAACAGGTCTCAATTGTCCTGAAGAAGACTCTTTGCAGTTTGGAGCTGTTCACAACTCCCATCGTGGGAAAACCCCCATGGCCTCGTGATGCCCCCCCCTTCATGAAGGGGCCATCAGGGACAGAAACTCCAACCTGAGTGATCGTCTGATCCTCGCCCTGACTTCAGATGCACGAGATCTCGATTCAGGTCTGTAGATTGTGCCTGCTATGTCCTCACCCAGAAACCGAAGCCTAGCTTGTGTTCTCAGACTTCTGTCCTCAGACTACTGGCCCACAAGCCCTCCAGTTTGGCAATCCAGAACTACAATGCAGCACTCTGCCAGCCCTCCAGTAGAAAAACATTGCCCTCTGGGGCTACCCAGTAACCCCAAATGAGGATCAAGGTGCACCTACCTTGGCTGTACCCCAAATACATAGGCTGACCAGGGCATTAATGCACTTTCTGACACAGCCTGAGCCTGAACCTCCTGACCCTACCCAGACAACTATCTGCAAACTGAGCACATCGAGCCGCCATGGCCTTAGGTCGTCATCTCTTCCCAACCTCGGTTTTCAGGCTTCAGAACCTAGACCTTATCTCCAATCACTGCCCAGGGTGACGTGATGCCGAAATCAGAACTCCTTCCCCATGGCAAGAAACCTTGTGGTTGGCATGTTGTCCAACGTTCAGTGTAGTTGAAACCAGTGTGGCCCATGAGGCCCCACCCATGCTCGTGGGCCACATGGGTCACAAACACACATTGTGACCGTCAGCCTGAGCCCAGTCCTCAGGTAAGGCCTCTCAGTGGCTGGATGAAGAGATAGCATATTGGGCTTGCCATGCCCCTAGGCCCCAATTTTTAACCATGGTTCGTGTTGTCCCTTCAGTCTTACCCACGGCATGCTTTGGAATTCCTCTTTGGTGGGACACCTGAGGTAACAAAACTGAAATGAGTCCTCCATCCCACAGATTGACGAAAAACAATTGGGAATCGGGTCAAATCCTCAGAGAGGAAGATTTGTCCATGGCCCATGAGGCCTCCCCGACATTCCGCGGCCACCGCTGATACAAAATCCAGAGACAAAAGCCTGAGCAAGCGCCTCAGTCTCGCACTTTCTTCATATCCTGAAGAGTTCTTCTCATGGTTTGTAGATCGGGCCTGCCATACCTACGTCCCCAAACCTAAGCTGAGTTCGTGTTTTCAGACGTCTGTCCTCAAAGTACTGGGCCACACACCCTCCAGGCTGGGGCCCCTGGAGCCACACATTAGGACTGTGCCTACCAATCCATGGGAATTCTGCCCATTCCATTGTCCAAAATCGTACAAATTAGGAGAAACCTCCAAAGTCCCTGAGGCCATCCCAATAGTGTAGGTTGCCCGGGACAAACAAGGGCGGTCTGACACCAGCTGAGCATCTACCTCCACTCATGGATGTCCCCAGAGAAGAAGATTGAACCAGACAGCCCCCAGGCCATAAAAGGTCCCATTGCTTTGGTTTACAGGCATGTCTCCTCAACAGCCTGATTCCAATACGAGCATAGGGGTTTTCCTGTGGCACCCATCAGAACTCATCTCGTCTCCACAAGGAAACCTGTGCATGGGAGCTATGTCAAAAGCTTAGGAGAGTACTTCAGGGTCCCGGTGCCACCGCCCCATTCCAAGGCCCCCATCGACAAAAAACCCATTAGGACCCATCCTCAGGAGTGTCCATTTCAACTCAGCCACCCCGGTTGCTCCCGTAGAGCCATCAGATCTAAACTGTCTTGTTGCTAGGAGACAATTGGAATGCGAGGCCGGCTTCCCAGGCCTCCATCCTCGAAAGGAGCTCTGGAGTCATTCCATATGGGATGTCCTGGAGCTGTCCAACAGGTCTCAGTTGTCCCGCAGAAATAATCCTTGAAGGGGGCATCCCACAACTCCCAACGTGGAAAAACCTCAATGGCCTCGAGATTCCGCTTCCTTCATATAGCGGCCGTCATGCACAGAAACTCCAACCTGAGCAAAAGTCTAATCCTCGCACTGACTTCAGATGCATGAGATATTGGTTCAGATTTACACGGGGTACCTGCCGTGCCCTCGCCCTAAACCCAAATCTAGCTTGTCTTCTCAGACTTCCGTCCTCACACCCCTGGCCCTGAAGCCCTCAAGATTGGCAATTCCGGACCCACAATGCAGCACTCTGCCTGCCCTCTAGAAAAAAAATTATTGCCTCATGAGCTGCCCAGGCACCTTAAATGAGGTAAACCTACACAGCACTTGACTTTACCCAAATTCTATGGTCAAACGTGGGCACTAATGCACTGTCGGACACAACTAGAGCCTGGACCTCCTGACCAACACCCAGGAAGCTGACCGCACACTAAGCACATAAGACCCGCAATGGCCTTAGGTCATCATCTCTTCCCTACCTCAGTTTTCAGGCTTCAGAACCGAGACCTAATCTCCAATCATTGCCCAGGGGTGAGTGTGATGCAGAAATCAGAACTCCTCCTTACCCATGGCAAGAAACTTTGTGGTTGGCACGTTTTCCAACGTTCAGTGTAGGAGAAACCAGCATTCACCCTGAGGCCCCGACCATTCTTGAGTGTTTAGGAGGTCATAAACACGCATTGTGACCCTCAGCATGAGTCCTGTCCTCTAGTAAGTCCTCTCAGTGGCTGGACCATTAGATGTCATAATGGGCTTGACATGTCCCTAGGCCCCAATTTTTAACCAGATTACTGATTGCCCAATCGCCCCTCCCCAGGGCTCTACTCTGGAATCCCTCATTTGGTGGGACACATGAGGTTAAAAAAAACAACAACAACATCAAAAAAACGGACTTCTTCCATCCCACAAATGACCCCAAACTCTTTGGACGGGGCCAAACCACCAGAGAGTAAGACTCGTCCATTTCCCATGAAGTCACCCAGAAATTTCACCACCATGAGTGACACGATATCCAGAGACAAATACTTGAGCAAGAGCTTCAGACTCGCCCTTTTTCCAAATCCCTAAGAGTTCTCCTCATCGTCTGTAGATAAGTCCTACCATACCTATGACCTGAAACATAAGCCGAGTTTTTGTTTTCAGACAACTGTTCAAACAGCACTGGCCAACACAACCTACAGGCTCAGGCCCCTGGAGCCAATCCTGAGGACTGTACTTTCCCTCTCCAAGGGAATTGTGTGTGCCCATTCCAATGGCCACAACCCTTATAGGATAAACCTCCAAAGTCCCTGATCCATCTCACTAGTGCTGGCTTCCCAGGAAATACAAGGGCAATGTGAGCCCATCTGAGCACCTACCTGCACTCAGACCCATAGACAGATGTCCCCAGAGGTTTAAAGGAAAGAACAGGCCCCTAGGCACTAATCAGATCCATTGCTTTGGTTTCCAGGCATCAGTCCTCAGAGACTTGGATTTCAAAACCAGCATATGGCTGTTTCTTGACTCACCCATCAGAAAACATCTCATCTACACATGGGAAACTTGCACGTTGGAGCTGTGTCAAAGAGTCTGTGTAGGAGAACCCTTCAGGGCCTAAGTGCCACCGCTTCATTCCAAGGTCTCCATAGACACAAAAGCACGTTAGGACCCAAACAAAAGAGTCCATTTCAACTCAGCCTCCTCGGTTGCTCCCCCAGATCCAGCAGATCTAACCAGCGTTGTTGCTAGGAGACAATTGGAATGCGAGGTGGGCTACCCAGCCATCCACCCTTAGAACCCTGCTCAGTATCATTGGCCTGGAGCCAAACAACAGGTCTCAATTGTCCTGCAGAAGACTCTTTGCAGTTTGGAGCTGTTCACAACTCCCATCGTGGGAAAACCCCCATGGCCTCGTGATGCCCCCCCTTCATAAAGGGGCCATCAGGGACAGAAACTCCAACCTGAGCGATCGTCTGATCCTCGCCCTGACATCAGATGCACGAGATCTCGATTCAGGTCTGTAGATTGTGCCTGCTATGTCCTCACCCAGAAACCGAAGCCTATCTTGTGTTCTCAGACTTCTGTCCTCAGAATACTGGCCCACAAGCCCTCCAGTTTAGCAATCCAGAACTGCAATGCAGCACTCTGCAAGCCCACCAGAAGAAAAACATTGCCCTCTGGGGCTACCCAGTAACCCCACATGAGGATCAACCTGCACCTACCTTGGCTGTACCCCAAATACATAGGCTGACCAGGGCACTAATGCGCTTTCTGACACAGCCTGAGCCTGGACCTCCTGGCCCCACCCAGACAGCTGGCCGCACACTGAGCACATCGAGCCGCCATGGCCTTAGGTCGTCATCTCTTCCCAACCTCGGTTTTCAGGCTTCAGAACCTAGACCTTATCTCCAATCACTGCCCAGGGTTGACGTGATGCCGAAATCAGAACTCCTTCCCCATGGCAAGATATCTTGTGGTTGGCATGTTGTCCAACGTTCAGTGTAGTTGAAACCCGTGTGTTCCATGAGGCCCCACCCATGCTCGCATGCACACCCCTGGCCCTGAAGACCTCATGTTTGGCAATTCTGGACTCACAATGCAGCACTCTGCCTGCCCTCTAGAAAAAAATAAATGCCTCATGAGCTGCCCAGGCTCCTTAAATGAGGATAAGCCTACTCAGCACTCAACTTTACCCAAATTATATAGTCTCACCTGGGCACTAATGCACTGTGGGACACAACCTGAGCCCGGAGCTCCTAACCAAGCACAGGAAGCTGACCGCACACTGAGCACAGAAGACCCGCCATGTCCTTGGGTCATCATCTCTTCCCTACCTCAGTTTTCAGGCTTCAGGACCGAGCCCTTAACACCAATCACTGCCCAGGGGTGAGTGTGATGCAGAAATCAGAACACCTTCTTACACATGGCAAGTAACCTTGTGGTTGGATCATTGTCCAAAGTTCAGTGTAGGAGAAACAAGCATTCTCCCTGAGGCCCCGCCCATTCTTGAGTTCGAAGAGGGCAAAAACACCCATTGTGACCCTCAGCATGAGTCCTGTCCTCTAGTAAGTCCTCTCAGTGGCTGGACCATTAGATGTCATAATGGGCTTGACATGTCCCGAGGCCCCAATTTTTAACCAGATTTCTGATTGTCCAGTCGCCCCTCCCCGGGCTCTACACTGGAATCCCTCATTTGGTGGGACACCTGAAGTTATAAAAGAAAACAACAACAACAAAAAAACGGACTTCTTCCTTCCCACAGAATGACCACAAACTCTTAGGACGGGGCCAAACCAACAGAGAGTAAGGCTCATCCATTTCCCATGAAGTCACCCAGAAATTTCACGACCATGAGTGACACGGTATCCAGAGACAAAAACTTGAGCAAGAGCCTCAGACTCGCACTTTTTTCAAATCCCTATCTTGTCGCAATGGAAAATGGGAATGCGATGCATGCTGTACAGGGATCCATCCTTCGAACCCTGCTCTCCAGTACTTACGTATGAGGCCATTTCAACTCAGACCCCAGAGGAAGCAGATCAAACATATCTTGTCGCTAATGGCCAATGGGAATGCGAGGCATTCTGTACAGGGATCCATCCTTCGAACCCTGCTCTCCAGTCCTTCCGTATGGTATGTCCTGGAGCCATGCAACAGGACTCGAATATCCCGCAGAAGGAAACATTGGGCTTTGCGGCAACCTCCAAACTCAGTGTGGGAAAACTTCCTTGGCCTCATGAGGTCCCCGCTTCATGAAGGTGCCATCATGGACACATACCCTCCTCAGCCAACGTCTGATCCTCAGCCTGACTTCAGATGCAGGAGATTTTGATTCAGCCTCTGCAGAGTGGGCATGCTCTGCCCTTGGCTCCAATCCTCACCCTAGCTTGTGTTTTCAGACTTCCGTCCTCACACTCCTGGACCACAAACCCTCCCTACTGGGAATACTGGGGCCACAGTGAAGCACTCTGCCTGCCTCCCAGGAGAAAAACATTGTCTATGGTGCTGCCCAGAAACCCCAAATGAGAATCAAACTGCTTGGCCCTCAGCAAAACCCCAATTGCATAGGCTACCTTAAACACTGATGCTCTGTCGCAAATAGCCTGAGCCCAGACCTTCCAACAGACACCGACACAGCTGGCTGCACACCCAGCACATTGGACCCGCCACTGCCTTAGGCCACCGTCCATTCCCAACCTGGGTTTTCAGTCATCGGAACCTAGACCATATCTCCAATCCCTGCACAGGGGGGAACCTGATGCACAAGTCAGAACCACTCCTTCCCCATCGCAAGAAACCTTGCTTCTGGCAGTGAGTCAAACCTTCAGTGTAGGAGAAAACGGCATGGCCCATGTGGCCACGCCCATGCATGAGGGCCGCCTTGGGCACAAACACACATTGTGACCCTCAGCATGAGTAACTTATTCAAGTAACGCCTCTCAGTGACTGGACCAAGAGCCCGCATATGTGGCTTGCCATGCCCATAGGCACCCAGGACTAACTAGATGGTTATGTATTCCAGTTGAGGGAACCCACTGCTGTGCATAGAGTCCCTCACCTGGGGGGTCCCATGTGGCAGAAAACAGTACTCTTCCCTTCCCACAGAATGAACCCAAACACTTGGGAGCTTGGACAATCCCCCGAGAGGAAGGCTCCTCCTCGGCCCCTGAGGCAACCCCTACCCTGAGCGGCCACTGTGAACGCAACACCCAGAGACAAAATCCTGAACGACTGCCTCCCACTTGCCCTCCTTTGATATCCAGCGGATTTCCCCTCACGGACTGGAGATCAGGCCTGCCATTACCTTGGCCCCTAGCTGAGCCAAGTTGCTTTTCAGACATCTGTCCCCACAGCCCTGGCAAACACAGCCTCTAGGCTGGGTCCTCTGGAGCCATACCACAGGACCGTGCCTGCTCTCTCCTGGGAAACTGTGTCCATTCCTTTGGCCACACACCTCCAGAACATGAGAAACCTCAAGGCCCCCGAGGACATCCCACTACTGGGAGCCTCCCTGGACACACAGGGGCATTCGGACACAAGCTGAGCAGCTACCTCCATGAAGGCATGCACACAGATGTCAACAGAGATAGAAGGATTAGCCAGACAGGCCCTTAGGCCCTAATCTCAACACTTGCTTTGGTTTCCAAATGTCACTCCTCAGAGGCTTTGGTTGAAAGAACAGGATATGGGGCTTTCCTGAGGCACTGAACAGAACTCCTCTCGTCTCCACATGGGAAGCTTCCTTGTTGGAGCCGTGTCAAACACCACAGGTTGAAGAATCCTGCAGAGTCCCTGAGCCACCTCCACATTCCAAGGTCTCCCAGGCCACCAAGCCACAGTAAGACTCATCTTCAGGGGAGTCCATTTCAACTCTCCCCTCTGGGTAGCTCACCCAGGAGCCCGCAGATTGAGCCTGCCTTGTCCTGACTAAAGTGTGGGAATATAGGGTGGCTTTCCCAGGCATCCATGCTTAGACACCTCCTTTCGAGTCTTTCCGTATGGGGCCTCCTGGAACCATCCAATAGGACTCGACTGTCATGCAGAAGGAAACCTTGAGGTTTGGAGTAGTTCACAAATCCCATCGTAGGCAAACCTCCCTGGCCTCATGAAGCCCCCACACCCTTCCGGAAGGGGCCATGCTGGACAAAATCTCTATCCTGAGGCACGTCTCATCGTTGACATGACCTCAGTGCAGGAGTTCTCGATTCAGCCTCTGCCGAGTGGGCCTGCCGTGCCCTCAGTCCCAAACCTCACGCTAGCTTGTGTTTTCAGACTTCCTTCCTCACATTCCTGGCAAACAAGCCCTCCGGACTAGGAACTCCAGAACCACAACCCAGCCCAGTGTCTGCCCAACGGAAGAAAAACGTTTCCCTGTGGGTCTCTCCAGAAAACCCAGATAAGGATCAACCTGCTTGCCTCGACGGTACCCGAACTTGATAGGCTGCTCTGGGCACTCATGCTCTGTCTGACACAGCCTGAAGCCAGACGTCTAGACAGACAAGGTAACAGCTGGCTGCACACCCAGCACTTTGGACACGCCACGGTCTTATGCCGTCACCTCTTCCTAACCTTGGTTTTCAGATATCTGAACCTAGACATTATATCAATTCTCCACACAGCTGGTATAGCTAGCACAAAACAGAACTCCTCCTTCCCCATGGCTGTAAAGCTTGCTCTTGGCATGGAGTCACACCTTCAGGGTGGGAGAACCCTTCATGGCCCCTGATGCCACGCCCAAAATTGAGTGCTGCATGGGCACAAATTCACACTGTACCATCAGCATGAGCCCCATGTCAAAGAAAGGCCTGTCAGGGCCTGGGCCAAGAGCCCGCATATGGGGCTTGCCAAGCCCCTATGCACCCAATCCTCACCATGGTTTGAGTTTTCCAGTCGCCCCGCCCGTACCTGGGGCTCTGCTCTGGAATCCCTTACTTGGAGAGACACATGAGCCAGACAACACGACTCCACCCTTCCCACAAAATGACCCCAAACTCTTGGGAGCTGGGACAAATCCCCAGAGAGGGATACTCGTCCACAGTCCCTGAGGCCACCCCTCCAATCCAAGGCTATCCCGGACACAACATCCAGAGACAAAAGCCTGAAGGAACGCCTCCCACTCGCCCTTGTTTCAGAGGCCCAGGAGCTCCCTCTCGGGCTGTCCATCCGGCCTGCCATACCCTAGGCGCCACTCATAAGCTCAGTTTGTTTTTTTAGACTTCTGTGCCCACAACCTGGACCCACACAACCTCCAGTCTGGGGCCTCTGGAGCCACAGCGAAAGATTGTACCTGCCCTCTCCAAGGAAAGTGTGTCCAATCCATTGACCACAACCCTACAGGTTAGGGAAAAGCTCCAAGGCCCCTGAGGCCATCAATAGTGTAGGCCACCCTGGACTAAGAGGGGCTCTCTGACACCAGCGGAGCAACTATCTCCACTTAGACTCTCAGAGAGTGTCCCCAGAGACAGAAGGTTCAAATGGACAGGCCCCCAGGCCCTAATCTGAACCGTAGCTCTGGTTTCCATGTGTCCATCCTCAGAGGACTGTTTTCGTAGACCAGCACACGGGGCTTTTCTGAGGCAGCAACCAAACCTCTCTCGTCTCCACATGGGGAGCTTTCTTACTGGGGATGTATCAATCCCTTCTGGTAGAAGAGTTACGCAGGGCCACTGAACAAGCAGCACATTCCAAGGTCTCCATGGACCCAAACGCACATTATGATGCATCCTCAGGAGAGGCTATTTCAACTCAGCCCCCTGGGTAGCGTGCCCCAGAGGCAGCAGATCAAACATATCTTGTCGCTAAGGGCCAATGGGGATGCGAGTCATGCTGTACAGGGATCGATCCTTCGAACCCTGCTCTCCAGTCCTTCCGTATGGTATGTCCTGGAGCCATGCAACAGGACTCGAATGTCCCGCAGTAGGACACCTTGTGGTTTGGGGCAACTTGCAAACGCTGCGTGGGAAAACTTCCTTGGCCTCATGAGGTCCCCGCTTCATGAAGGTGCCATCATGGACACATACCCTCCTCAGCCAACGTCTGATCCTCAGCCTGACTTCAGATGCAGGAGATTTTGATTCAGCCTCTGCAGAGTGGGCATGCTCTGCCCTTGGCTCCAATCCTCACCCTAGCTTGTGTTTTCAGATTTCCGTCCTCACACACCTGGACCAAAAACCCTCCCTACTGGGAATTCTGGGGACACAATGAAGCACTCTGCCTGCCTCCCAGGAGAAAAATATTGTCTATGGTGCTTCCCAGAAACCCCAAATGATGATCAAACTGCTTGGCCCCCGGCAATACCCCAATTGCATAGGCTACATTAAACACTGAAGCTCTGTTGCAAATAGCCTGAGCCCAGACCTTCCAACAGACACCGACACAGCTGGCTGCACACCCAGCACATTGGACCCGCCACTGCCTTAGGCCACCATCCATTCCCAACCTGGGTTTTCAGTCATCGGAACCTAGACCATATCTCCAATCCCTGCACAGGGGGGAACCTGATGCACAAGTCAGAACCACTCCTTCCCCATCGCAAGAAACCTTGCTTCTGGCAGTGAGTCAAACCTTCAGTGTATGAGAAAAAGGCATGGCCCATGAGGCCACGCCCATGCGTGAGGGCCGCCTTGGGCACAAACACACATTGTGACCCTCAGCGTGAGTACATTATTCAAGTAACGCCTCTCAGTGACTGGACCAAGAGCCCGCATATGTGGCTTGCCATGCCCATAGGCACCCAGGACTAACTAGATGGTATGTATTCCAGTTGAGGGAACCCACTGCTGTGCTCTAGAGTCCCTCTCCTGGGGGGTCCCCTGTGGCAGAAAACAGTACTCTTCCCTTCCCACAGAATGAACCCAAACACTTGGGAGCTTGGACAATCCACCGAGAGGAAGGCTCCTCCTCGGCCCCTGAGGCAACCCCTACCCTGAACGGCCACTGTGAATGCAACACCCAGAGACAAAAGCCTGAGCGACTGCGTCCCAATTGCCCTCCTTTGAAATCCAGAGGATCTCCCCTCACGGACTGGAGATCAGGCCTGCCATTACCTTGGCCCCTAGCTGAGCCAAGTTTGCTTTTTCAGACATCTGTCCCCACAGCCCTGGCAAACACAGCCTCTAGGCTGGGTCCTCTGGAGCCATACCACAGGACCGTGCCTGCACTCTCCTGGGAAACTGTGTCGAATCCTTTGGCCACACACCTCCAGAATATGATAAATCTCATGGCCCCCGAGGACATCACACTACTGGGAGCCTCCCTGGACACACAGGGGCATTCGGACACAAGCTGAGCAGCTACTTCCACGAAGGCATGCACACAGATGTCAACAGAGATAGAAGGTTGAGCCAGACAGGCCCTTAGGCCCTAATCTCAACTCTTGCTTTGGTTTCCAGGTGTCACTCCTCAGAGGCTTTGGTTCGAAGAACAGGATATGGGGCTTTCCTGAGGCACTGAACAGAACTCGTCTCGTCTCCATATGGGAAGCTTCCTTGATGGAGCCGTGTCAAACACCTCAGGTTGGAGAATCCTGCAGAGTCCCTGAGCCACCTCCACATTCCAAGGTCTCCCAGGCCACCAAGCCACAGTAAGACTCATCTTCAGGGGAGTCCATTTCACCTCTCCCCTCTGGGTAGCTCACCCAGGAGCACGCAGATTGAGCCTGCATTGTCCTGACTAAAGAGTGGGAATATGAGTTGGCTTTCCCAGGCATCCATTCTTAGACACCTGTTCTCAAGTCTTTCCGTATGGGGCCTCCTGGAACCATCCAATAGGACTCGACTGTCGTGCAGAAGGAAACCTTGAGGTTTGGAGCAGTTCACAAATCCCATCGTAGGCAAACCTCCCTGGCCACATGAAGCCCCCACACCCTACAGGAAGAGGCCATGCTGGACAAAAACTCTAGCCTGAGGCACGTCTCATAGTTGACATGACCTCAGTGCAGGAGATCTCGATTCAGCCTCTGCAGAGTGGGCCTGCCGTGCCCTCGGTCCCAAACCTCATGCTAGCTTGAGTTTTCAGACTTCCTTCCTCACACTCCTGGCAAACAAGCCCTCCGGACTAGGAACCCCAGAACAACAACCCAGCCCAGTGTCTGCCCAACAGAAGAAAAACGTTTCCCTGTGGGGCTCTCCAGAAACCCAGATGAGGATTAACCTGCTCGTGCCTCGACGTTACCCGACCTGGATAGGCTGCTCTGGGCACTCATGCTCTGTCTGATACAGCCTGAAGCCAGACGTCTAGACAGACAAGGAGACAGCTGGCTGCACACCCAGCACTTCGGACACGCCATGGTCTTATGCCGTCACCTCTTCCTAACCTTGGTTTTCAGATATCTGAACCTAAACATTATATCAATTCTCCACACAGCTGGGTATAGCAAGCACAAAACAGAACTCCTCCTTCCCCATGGTTGTAAAGCTTGCTCTTGGCATGGAGTCACACCTTCAGGGTGAGAGAAACCTTCATGGCCCCTGATGCCAGGTCAAACCTGAGTGCTTCTTGGGCACAAATTCACACTGTACCATCAGCATGAGCCCCATGTCAAAGAAAGGCCTGTCAGGGCCTGGACCAAGAGCCCGCAATGGGGCTTGCCAAGCCCCTATTCACCCAATCCTCACCATGGTTTGAGTTTTCCAGTCGCCCCGCCTGTACCTGGGGCTCTGCTCTGGAATCCCTTTCTTGGAGAGACACATGAGCCAGACAACACGAATCCACCCTTCCCACAAAATGACCCCAAACTCTTGGGAGCTGGGACAAATCCCCATAGAGGGATACTTGTCCACAGTCCCTGAGGCCAGCCCTCCAATCCAAGGCTATCTCGGACACAACATCCAGAGACAAAAGCCTGAAGGAACGCCTCCCACTCGCCCTTGTTTCAGAGGCCCAGGAGCTCCCTCTCGGGCTGTCCATCAGGCCTGCCATACCCTAGGCGCCACTCATAAGCTCAGTTTGTTTTTTCAGACTTCTGTACCCACAGCCTGGACCCACACAACCTCCAGGCTAGGGCCTCTGGAGCCACAGCGAAAGATTGTACCTGCCCTCTCCAAGGAAAATGTGCCCAATCCATTGACCACAACCCTACAGGTTAGGGAAAAGTTCCAAGGCCCCTGAGGCCATCATTAGTGTAGGCCACCCTGGACTAAGAGGGTCTCTCTGACACCAGCGGAGCAACTATCTCCACTTAGACTCTCAGACAGTGTCCCCAGAGACAGCAGGTTGAAATGGACAGGCCCCCAGGCCCTAATCTGAACCGTAGCTCTGGTTTCCATGTGTCCGTCCTCAGAGGACTGTTTTCGTAGACCAGCACACGGGGCTTTTCTGAGGCACCAAACCAAACCTCTCTCATCTCCACATGGTGAGCTTTCTTACTGGAAATGTATCAAAACCTTCAAATAGGAGAGTTCCGCAGGGCCATTGAACAACCAGCACATACCAAGGTCTCCATGGACCCAAACGCACATTATGACGCATTCTCAGGAGAGACTATTTCAACTCAGCCCCCTGGGTAGCGTGCCCCAGAGGCAGCAGATCAAACATATCTTGTCGCTAATGGCCAATTGGGATGCGAGGCATGCTGTACAGGAATCCATCCTTCGAACCGTGCTCTCCAGTCCTTCCGTATGGTATGTCCTGGAGCCATGCAACAGGACTCGAATATCCCGCAGAAGGAAACATTGGGCTTTGCGGCAACCTCCAAACTCAGTGTGGGAAAACTTCCTTGGCCTCATGAGGTCCCCGCTTCATGAAGGTGCCATCATGGACACATACCCTCCTCAGCCAACGTCTGATCCTCAGCCTGACTTCAGATGCAGGAGATTTTGATTCAGCCTCTGCAGAGTGGGCATGCTCTGCCCTTGGCTCCAATCCTCACCCCAGCTTGTGTTTTCAGATTTCCGTCCTCACACTCCTGGACCAAAAACCCTCCCTACTGGGAATTCTGGGGACACAATGAAGCACTCTGCCTGCCTCCCAGGAGAAAAATATTGTCTATGGTGCTTCCCAGAAACCCCAAATGATGATCAAACTGCTTGGCCCCCGGCGATACCCCAATTGCATAGGCTACCTTAAACACTGATGCTCTGTCGCAAATAGCCTGAGCCCAGACCTTCCAACAGACACCGACACAGCTGGCTGCACACCCAGCACATTGGACCCGCCACTGCCTTAGGCCACCATCCATTCCCAACCTGGGTTTTCAGTCATCGGAACCTAGACCATATCTCCAATCCCTGCACAGGGGGGAACCTGATGCACAAGTCAGAACCACTCCTTCCCCATCGCAAGAAACCTTGCTTCTGGCAGTGAGTCAAACCTTCAGTGTAGGAGAAAAAGGCATGGCCCATGAGGCCACGCCCATGCGTGAGGGCCGCCTTGGGCACAAACACACATTGTGACCCTCAGCGTGAGTACATTATTCAAGTAACGCCTCTCAGTGACTGGACCAAGAGCCCGCATATGTGGCTTGCCATGCCCATAGGCACCCAGGACTAACTAGATGGTATGTATTCCAGTTGAGGGAACCCACTGCTGTGCTCTAGAGTCCCTCTCCTGGGGGGTCCCCTGTGGCAGAAAACAGTACTCTTCCCTTCCCACAGAATGAACCCAAACACTTGGGAGCTTGGACAATCCACCGAGAGGAAGGCTCCTCCTCGGCCCCTGAGGCAACCCCTACCCTGAGTGGCCAGTGTGAACGCAACACCCAGAGACAAAATCCTGAGCGACTGCCTCACACTTGCACTCCTTTGATATCCAGAGGATTTCCCCTTATGGACTGGAGATCAGGCCTGCCATTACCTTGGCCCCTAGGTGAGCCAAGTTTGCTTTTTCAGACATCTGTCCCCACAGCCCTGGCAAACACAGCCTCTAGGCTGGGTCCTCTGGAGCCATACCACAGGACCGTGCCTGCTCTCTCCTGGGAAACTGTGTCCATTCCTTTGGCCACACACCTCCAGAACATGAGAAACCTCAAGGCCCCCGAGGACATCCCACTACTGGGAGCCTCCCTGGACACACAGGGGCATTCGGACACAAGCTGAGCAGCTACTTCCACGAAGGCATGCACACAGATGTCAACAGAGATAGAAGGTTGAGCCAGACAGGCCCTTAGGCCCTAATCTCAACTCTTGCTTTGGTTTCCAGGTGTCACTCCTCAGAGGCTTTGGTTCGAAGAACAGGATATGGGGCTTTCCTGAGGCACTGAACAGAACTCCTCTCGTCTCCACATGGGAAGCTTCCTTGTTGGAGCCGTGTCAAACACCACAGGTTGAAGAATCCTGCAGAGTCCCTGAGCCACCTCCACATTCCAAGGTCTCCCAGGCCACCAAGCCACAGTAAGACTCATCTTCAGGGGAGTCCATTTCAACTCTCCCCTCTGGGTAGCTCACCCAGGAGCCCGCAGATTGAGCCTGCCTTGTCCTGACTAAAGTGTGGGAATATAGGGTGGCTTTCCCAGGCATCCATGCTTAGACACCTCCTTTCGAGTCTTTCCGTATGGGGCCTCCTGGAACCATCCAATAGGACTCGACTGTCATGCAGAAGGAAACCTTGAGGTTTGGAGTAGTTCACAAATCCCATCGTAGGCAAACCTCCCTGGCCTCATGAAGCCCCCACACCCTTCCGGAAGGGGCCATGCTGGACAAAATCTCTATCCTGAGGCACGTCTCATAGTTGACATGACCTCAGTGCAGGAGTTCTCGATTCAGCCTCTGCAGAGTGGGCCTGCTGTGCCCTCAGTCCCAAACCTCACGCTAGCTTGTGTTTTCAGACTTCCTTCCTCACATTCCTGGCAAACAAGCCCTCCGGACTAGGAACTCCAGAACCACAACCCAGCCCAGTGTCTGCCCAACGGAAGAAAAACGTTTCCCTGTGCGTCCCTCCAGAAAACCCAGATAAGGATCAACCTGCTTGCCTCGACGGTACCCGAACTTGATAGGCTGCTCTGGGCACTCATGCTCTGTCTGACACAGCCTGAAGCCAGACGTCTAGACAGACAAGGTAACAGCAGGCTGCACACCCAGCACTTCGGACACGCCACGGTCTTATGCCGTCACCTCTTCCTAACCTTGGTTTTCAGATATCTGAACCTAGACATTATATCAATTCTCCACACAGCTGGTATAGCTAGCACAAAACAGAACTCCTCCTTCCCCATGGCTGTAAAGCTTGCTCTTGGCATGGAGTCACACCTTCAGGGTGGGAGAAACCTTCATGGCCCCTGATGCCACGCCCAAAATTGAGTGCTGCATGGGCACAAATTCACACTGTACCATCAGCATGAGCCCCATGTCAAAGAAAGGCCCGTCAGGGCCTGGACCAAGAGCCCGCATATGGGGCTTGCCAAGCCCCTATGCACCCAATCCTCACCATGGTTTGAATTTTCCAGTCGCCCCGCCCGTACCTGGGGCTCTGCTCTGGAATCCCTTACTTGGAGAGACACATGAGCCAGACAACACGACTCCACCCTTCCCACAAAATGACCCCAAACTCTTGGGAGCTGGGACAAATCCCCAGAGAGGGATACTCGTCCACAGTCCCTGAGGCCACCCCTCCAATCCAAGGCTATCCCGGACACAACATCCAGAGACAAAAGCCTGAAGGAACGCCTCCCACTCGCCCTTGTTTCAGAGGCCCAGGAGCTCCCTCTCGGGCTGTCCATCCGGCCTGCCATACCCTAGGCGCCACTCATAAGCTCAGTTTGTTTTTTTAGACTTCTGTGCCCACAACCTGGACCCACACAATCTCCAGGCTGGGGCCTCTGGAGCCACAGCGAAAGATTGTACCTGCCCTCTCCAAGGAAAGTGTGTCCAATCCATTGACCACAACCCTACAGGTTAGGGAAAAGCTCCAAGGCCCCTGAGGCCATCAATAGTGTAGGCCACTCTGGACTAAGAGGGGCTCTCTGACACCAGCGGAGCAACTATCTCCACTTAGACTCTCAGAGAGTGTCCCCAGAGACAGAAGGTTCAAATGGACAGGCCCCCAGGCCCTAATCTGAACCGTAGCTCTGGTTTCCATGTGTCCATCCTCATAGGACTGCTTCGTAGACCAGCACACGGGGCTTTTCTGAGGCACCAAACCAAACCTCTCTCATCTCCACATGGGGAGCTTTCTTACTGGGGATGTATCAAACCCTTCAGGTAGGAGAGTTCCGCAGGGCCACTGAACAACCAGCACATTCCAAGGTCTCCATGGACCCAAACGCACATTATGACGCATCCTCAGGAGAGGCTATTTCAACTCAGCCCCCTGGGTAGCGTGCCCCAGAGGCAGCAGATCAAACATATCTTGTCGCTAATGGCCAATTGGGATGCGAGGAATGCTGTACAGGGATCCATCCTTCGAACCCTGCTCTCCAGTCCTTCCGTATGGTATGTCCTGGAGCCATGCAACAGGACTCGAATATCCCGCAGAAGGAAACCTTGGGCTTTGCGGCAACCTCCAAACTCAGCGTGGGAGAACTTCCTTGTCCTCATGAGGTCCCCGCTTCATGAAGTTGCCATCATGGACACATACCCTCCTCATCCAACGTCTGATCCTCAGCCTGACTTCAGATGCAGGAGATTATGATTCAGCCTCTGCAGAGTGGGCATGCTCTGCCCTTGGCTCCAATCCTCATCCTAGCTTGTGTTTTCAGACTTCAGTCCTCACACTCCTGGACCTCAAACCCTCCCTACTGGGAATACTGGGGCCACAATGAAGCACTCTGCCTGCTTCCCAGGAGAAAAACATTGTCTATGGTGCTGCCCAGAAACCACAAATGAGGATCAAACTGCATGGCCCTCGGCAAAACCCCAATTTCATAGGCTACCTTAAACACTGATGCTCTGTCGCAAATAGCCTGAGCCCAGACCTTCCAACAGACACCGACACAGCTGGCTGCACACCCAGCACATTGGACCCGCCACTGCCTTAAACCACCATCCATTCCCAACCTGGGTTTTCAGTCATCGGAACCTAGACCATATCTCCAATCCCTGCACAGGGGGGAACCTGATGCACAAGTCAGAACCACTCCTTCCCCATCGCAAGAAACCTTGCTGCTGGCAGTGAGTCAAACCTTCAGTGTAGGAGAAAACGGCATGGCCCATGAGGCCACGCCCATGCGTGAGGGCCGCCTTGGGAACAAACACACATTGTGACCCTCAGCGTGAGTACCTTATTCAAGTAACGCCTCTCAGTGACTGGACCAAGAGCCCGCATATGTGGCTTGCCATGCCCATAGGCACCCAGGACTAACTAGATGGTTATGTATTCCAGTTGAGGGAACCCACTGCTGTGCTCTAGAGTCCCTCTCCTGGGGGGTCCCCTGTGGCAGAAAACAGTACTCTTCCCTTCCCACAGAATGAACCCAAACACTTGGGAGCTTGGACAATCCCCCGAGAGGAAGGCTCTTCCTCGGCCCTTCAAGCAATGCCTACTCTGAACGGCCACTGTGAACGCAAAACCCAGAGACAAAAGCCTGAACGACTGCCTCCAACTTGCCCTCCTTGGATATCCAGAGGATATCCCCTCACGGACTGGAGATTAGGCCTGCCATTACCTTGGCCCCTAGGTGAGCCAAGTTTGCTTTTTCAGACATCTGTCCCCACAGCCCTTGCAAACACAGCCTCTAGGCTGGGTCCTCTGGAGCCATACCACAGGACCGTGCCTGCTCTCTCCTGGAAAACTGTGTCCATTCCTTTGGCCACACACCTCCTGATTATGAGAAACCTCAAGGCCCCGAGGACATCCCACTACTGGAAGCCTCCCTGGACTCACAGGGGTATTCGGACACAAGCTGAGCAGCTACCTCCACGAAGGCATGCACACAAATGTCAACAGAGATAGAAGGTTGAGCAGGACAGGCCCTTAGGCCCTAATCTCAACTCTTGCTTTGGTTTCCAGGTGTCACTCCTCAGAGGCTTTGGTTCGAAGAACAGGATATGGGGCTTTCCTGAGGCACTGAACAGAACTCCTCTCTTCTCCACATGGGAAGCTCCCTTGTTGGAGCCGTGTCAAACACCTCAGGTTGGAGAACCCTGCAGAGTCCCTGAGCCAACTCCACATTCCTAGGTCTCCCAGGCCACCATCCCACAGTAGGACTCTTCTTCAGGAGAGTCCATTTCAACTCTCCCCTCTGGGTAGCTCACACAGGAGCCCGCAGATTGAGCCTGTCTTGTCCTGACTAAAGAGTGGGAATATGAGGTGGCGTTCCCAGGCATCCATGCTTAGACACCTGCTCTCGAGTCCTTCCCTATGGGGCCTCCTGGAACCATCCAATAGGACTCGACTGTCGGGCAGAAGAAAACCTTGAGGTTTGGAGTAGTTCTCAAATCCCATCGTAGGCAACCGCCCTGGCCACATGAAGCCCCCACACCCTTCAGGTAGAGGCCATGCTGGACAAAATCTCAAGCCTGAGGCACGTCTCATAGTTGACATGACCTCAGTGCAGGAGATCTCGATTCAGCCTCTGCAGAGTGGGCCTGCCGTGCCTTCGGTCTCAAACCTCACGCTCGCTTGTGTTTTCAGACTTCCTTCCTCACACTCCTGGCAAACAAGCCCTCCGGACTAGGAACTCCAGAACCACCACCCAGCCCAGTGTCTGCCCAACGGAAGAAAAACGTTTCCCTGTGGGGCTCTCCAAAACCCAGATGAGGATCAACCTGCTCGGGCCTCGACGGTACCCTAACTGGATAGGCTGCTCTGGGCACTCATGCTCTGTCTTACACAGCCTGATGCCAGACGTCCAGACAGACAAGGAGACAACTGGCCGCACACCCAGCACTTCAGACACGCCATGGTCTTCTGCCGTCACCTCTTCCTAACCTTGGTTTTCAGATATCCGAACCTGGACATTATATCAATTCCCCACACAGCTGGGTATCGGAAGCACGAAACAGAACCCGTCCTTCTTCATGGCTGTAAAGCCTGCTCTTGGCATGGATTCACACCTACAGGGTGGGATAAACCTTCATGGCCCCTGATGCCACGCCCAATTGTGCGTGCTGCTTGGGTACAAATTCACACTGTGACCCTCAGCATGAGCCCCATGTCAAAGAAAGGCCTGTTATGGCCTGGACCAAGAGCCCGTATACACGGCTTGCCACGCCGTTATGCACCCAATCCTCACAATGGTTTGAGTTTTCCAGTCGCCCCGCCCGTACCTGGGGCTCTGCTCTGGAATCCCTTTCTTGGAGAGACACATGAGACAGACATCACGACTCCACCCTTCCCACAAAATGACCCCAAACTCTTGGGAGCTGGGACAAATCCCCATAGAGGAATACTCGTCCACAGTCCCTGAGGCCACCCCTCCAATCCACGGCTCTCCCGGACACAACATCCAGAGACAAAACCTGAAGGACGCCACCCTCTCGCTCTTGTTTCAGAAGCCCAGGAGCTTCCTCTTGGGCTGTACAACCGGCCTGCCATACCCTAGGCGCCACTCATAAGCTGAGTTTGTGTTTTCAGACTTCTGTGCCCACAGCCTGGACCCACACAACCTTTAGGCTAGGGCCGCTGGAGCCACAGCGAAAGATTGTGCCTGCCCTCTCCAAGGAAAATGTGCCCAATCCATTGACCACAAACCTACCGGTTAGGCAAAAGCTCCAAGACCCCTCAGGCCATCAATACTGTAGGCCACCCTGGACTAAGAGGGGCTCTATGACACCAGCGGTGCAACTATCTCCACTTAGACTCTCAGACAGTGTCCCCAGAGAAAGAAGGTTGAAATGGACAGGCCCCCAGGCCCTAATCTGAACCTTAGCTTTGGTTTCAATGTGTCCGTCCTCAGAGGACTGTTTTCGAAGACCACTAAACGGGGCTTTTCCGAGGCACCAAACCAAACCTCTCTCGTCTCCACATGGGGACCTTTCTTACTGGGGATGTATCAAACTCTTCAGGTAGGAGAGTTCCGCAGGGCCACTGAACAACCAGCACATTACCAGGTCTCCATGGACCCAAACGCACATTATGACGCATCCTCAGGAGAGGCCATTTCAACTCAGCTCCCTGGGTAGCGTGCCCCAGAGGCAGCAGATCAAACATATCTTGTCGCTATGGCCAATGGGAATGCGAGGCATGCTGTACAGGGATCCATCCTTCGAACCCTGCTCTCCAGTCCTTCCGTATGGTATGTCCTGGAGCCATGCAACAGGACTCGAATGTCCCACAGAAGGAAACCTTGTGGTTTGGGGCAACATCCAAACTCAGCGTGGAAAACCTTCCTTGGCCTCATGAGGCCCCCGCTTCATGAAGGTGCCATCATGGACACATACTCCAGCCTCAACCAATGTCTGATCCTCAGCCTGACTTCTGATGCAGGAGATTTTGATTCAGCCTCTGCAGAGTGGGCCTGCTCTGCCCTTGACTTCAATCATCACCCTAGCTTGTGTTTTCAGACTTCCGTCCTCTCACTCCTGGCCCATAAACCCTCCCTACTGGGAATTCTGGGGCCACAATGAAGCACTCTGCCTGCCTCCCAGGAGAAAAACATTGTCTATGGTGCTGCCCAGAAACCCCAAATGAAGATCAAACTTCTTGGCCCTCGCCAACATCCCAATTGCATAGGCTACCTTAAACACTGATGCTCTGTCGCAAATAGCCTGAGCCCAGACCTTCCAACAGACACTGACACTGCTGGCTGCACACCTAGCACATTTGACCCGCCACTGCCTTAGGCCACCATCCATTCCCAACCTGGGTTTTCAGTCATCGGAACCTAGACCATATCTCCAATCCCTGCACAGGGGGGAACCTGATGCACAAGTCAGAACCCCTCTTTCCCCAAGGCAAGAAGCCTTGCTGCTGGCAGTGAGTCAAATCTTCAGTGTAGGATAAAACGCCATGGCCCATGAGGCCACGCCCATGCGTGAGGGCCGCCGTGGGCACAAACACACATTGTGACCCTCAGCGTGAGTACCTTATTCAAGTAACGCCTCTCAGTGACTGGACCAAGAGCCCGCATATGTGGCTTGCCATGCCCATAGGCACCCAGCACTAACTAGATGGTGTGTATTCCAGTTGAGGGAACCCACTGCTGTGCTCTAGAGTCCCTCTCCTGGGGGGGTCGCCTGTGGCAGAAAACAGTACTCTTCCCTTCCCACAGAATGAACCCAAACACTTGGGAGCTTGGACAATCCCCCGAGAGGAAGGCTCTTCCTCGGTCCTTCAAGCAACGCCTACTCTGAACGGCCACTGTGAACGCAACACCCAGAGACAAAAGCCTGAGCGACTGCCTCCCACTTGCCCTCCTTGGATATCCAGAGGTTCTCCCCTCACGGACTGGAGATTAGGCCTGCCATTACCTTGGCCCCTAGGTGAGCCAATTTTGCTTTTTCAGACATCTGTCCCCACAGCCCTTGCAAACACAGCCTCTAGGCTGGGTCCTCTGGAGCCATACCACAGGACCGTGCCTGCTCTCTCCTGGGAAACTGTGTCCATTCCTTTGGCCACACACCTCCAGAATATGAGAAACCTCAAGGCCCCTGAGGACATCCCACTACTGGGAGCCTCCCTGGACACACAGGGGCATTCGGACTCAAGCTGAGCAGCTACCTCCACGAAGGCATGCACACAGATGTCAACAGGGATAGAAGGTTGAGCAGGACAGGCCCTTAGGCCCTAATCTCAACTCTTGCTTTGGTTTCCAGGTGTCACTCCTCAGAGGCTTTGGTTCGAAGAACAGGATATGGGGCTTTCCTGCGGCACTGAACAGAACTCCTCTCTTCTCCACTTGGGAAGCTCCATTGTTGGAGCTGTGTCAAACACCTCAGGTTGGAGAACCCTGCAGAGTCCCTGAGCCACCTCCACATTCCTAGGTCTCCCAGGCCACCATCCCACAGTAGGACTCTTCTTCAGGAGAGTCCATTTCAACTCTCCCCTCTGGGTAGCTCACCCAGGAGCCCGCAGATTGAGCCTGTCTTGTCCTGACTAAAGAGTGGGAATATGAGGTGGCGTTCCCAGGCATCCATGCTTAGACGCCTGCTCTCGAGTCCTTCCCTATGGGGCCTCCTGGAACCATCCAATAGGACTCGACTGTCGTGCAGAAGGAAACCTTGAGGTTTTGAGTAGTTCACAAATCCCATCGTAGGCAACCGCCCTGGCCACATGAAGCCCCCACACCCTTCAGGTAGAGGCCATGCTGGACAAAATCTCAAGCCTGAGGCACGTCTCATAGTTGACATGACCTCAGTGCAGGAGATCTCGATTCAGCCTCTGCAGAGTGGGCCTGCCGTGCCCTCGGTCTCAAACCTCACGCTCGCTTGTGTTTTCAGACTTCCTTCCTCACACTCCTGGCAAACAAGCCCTCCGGACTAGGAACTCCAGAACCACAACCCAGCCCAGTGTCTGCCCAACGGAAGAAAAACGTTTCCCTGTGGGGCTCTCCAAAACCCAGATGAGGATCAACCTGCTCGGGCCTCGACGGTACCCGAACTGGATAGGCTGCTCTGGGCACTCATGCTCTGTCTGACACAGCCTGAAGCCAGACGTCCAGACAGACAAGGAGACAGCTGGCCGCACACCCAGCACTTCAGACACGCCATGGTCTTCTGCCGTCACCTCTTCCTAACCTTGGTTTTCAGATATCTGAACCTAGACATTATATCAATTCCCCACACAGCTGGGTATCGGAAGCACGAAACAGAACCCGTCCTTCTTCATGGCTGTAAAGCCTGCTCTTGGCATGGATTCACAACTACAGGGTGGGATAAACCTTCATGGTCCCTGATGCCACGCCCAAACGTGAGTGCTGCTTGGGTACAAATTCACACTGTGACCCTCAGCATGAGCCCCATGTCAAAGAAAGGCCAAGAGCTCGCATATGGGCTTTCCAGGCCCGTATGCACCCAATCCTCACCAGTGTATGAGTTTTACAGTCGCCCCTCCCGTACCTGGGGCTCTGCTCTGGAATCCCTTTCTTGGAGAGACATATTAGCCAGACAACACGACTCCACCCTTCCCACAAATGACCCCAAACTCTTGGGACCTGGCACAAATCCGCAGAGAGGGATACTCGTCCACAGTCCCTGAGGCCACCCTTCCAATCCACGGCTATCCCGGACACAACATCCAGAGTCATAAGCCTGAAGGAACGCCTCCACTCGCCCTTGTTTCAGAGGCCCAGGAGAACCCTCTCGGGCTGTACATCCAGCCTGCTGTAACCTAGGCGCCACTCATAAGCTGAGTTTGTGTTTTCAGACCTCTCTGCCCACAGCCTGGACCCACACAACCTTCAGGCTAGGGCCTCTGGAGCCACAGCGAAAGATTGTGCCTGCCCTCTGCAAGGAAAGTGTGCCGAATCCCTTGACCACACTCCTACAGGTTTGGGAATAGCTCCAAGGCCCCTGAGGCCATCAATAGTGTAGGCCACCCTGGACTAAGAGGGCCTCTCTGACACCAGCGGAGCAACTATCTCCACTTAGACTCTCAGACAGTGTCCCCAGAGACAGAAGGTTGAAATGGACAGGCCCCCAGGCCCTAATCTGAACCTTAGCTTTGGTTTCAATGTGTCCATCCTCAGAGGACTGTTTTCGTAGACCAGCACACGGGGCTTTTCTGAGGCACCAAACCAAACTTCCCTCATCTCCACATTTGGTGCTTTCTTACTGGGGATGTATCAAACCCTTCAGTTAGGAGAGTTCCGCAGGGCCACTGAACAACCAGCACATTCCAAGGTCTCCATGGACCCAAACGCACATTATGAGGCATCCTCAGGAGAGGCCCTTTCAACTCAGCCCCCTGGGTAGCCTGCCCCAGAGGCAGCAGTTCAAACATATCTTGTCGCTAATGGCCAATGGGAATGCGAGGCATGCTGTACAGGAATCCATCCTCGAACCCTGCTCTCCAGTCCTTCCGTATGGTATGTCCTGGAGCCATGCAACAGGACTCGAATGTCCTGCAGAAGGAAACCTTGTGGTTTGGAGCAACCTCCAAACTCAGCGTGGAAAAACTTCCTTGGCCTCATGAGGCCCCCGCTTCATGAAGGTGCCATTATGGACACATACTCCAGCCTCAGCCAACGTCTGATCCTCAGCCTGACTTCAGATGCAGGAGATTTTGATTCAGCCTCTGCAGAGTGGGCCTGCTCTGTCCTTGGCTCCAATCCTCACCCTAGCTTGTGTTTTCAGACTTCCGTCCTCACACTCCTGGCCCACAAACACTCCCTACTGGGAATTCTGGGGCCACAATGAAGCACTCTGCCTGCCTCCCAGGAGAAAAACATTGTCTATGGTGCTGCCCAGAGACCCCAAATGAGGATCAAACTACTTGGCCCTCGGAAACACCCCAATTGCATAGGCTACCTTAAACACTGAAGCTCTGTCGCAACTAGCCTGAGCCCAGACCTTCCAACAGACACTGACACAGCTGGCTGCACACCCAGCACATTGGACCCGCCACTGCCTTAGGCCACCATCCATTCCCAACCTGGGTTTTCAGTCATCGGAACCTAGACCTTATCTCCAATCCCTGCACAGGGGGAAAACTCAAACAAAAAATGTAATAAACATAAACACTCCAGAGAACAAAAGTCTGAAAAAAAAACAGAACAGTTTCCTCAGAGTCCACCACATTGAGAGGGGCGTGAAAACTTAACTCAGGGTACATCACTGACCGAAAACCCACGTGGCAGGCCCCTCTCCTAGAAAACAAACCAAGAAAGAAAAATAAAAAGAGAGAGAGGGAAAATAAAAAAGGACTACAAGAGTACAACCACTACTTCATAGGAAAAGTTTTTTTTTTATTCATTCCGACTATTCTGGTATATATATATATATATATATATATATATATATATATATCCACTCTCCAATCTTTATCTTCCACCAGTGTTTCTGTGTTTTTGTGTTTGTCCTGATAGTATATAAATCTTACACGTGGGGTTCTTTTTGACGACGTTCTTCCTTTTTTTTTTTGTATATATATATTTTTTTCTCTTGTCATATACATATATATACATATATATATATATATATATATATTTGTAACTTTATTAACCTGTTACCATCAGAGTGAGCTGTCCAGTACATCAAATTCCAAAATAACTTTCTAACCTTAAATTTTTGATATATACACCAATGTTTTCCTTTTGCATTTTTATTTTTTTATTCCTACATTTTTTTTATATTTTAGTTTAGTTTAGTTTTTTCCTTTTTAATTTTATAGAGTTAAACTTCAAAGTAGTCCCCTTTCCCCAATCAATACTACCCCTATAGGTAACTAATTTTTAATACCCCTTTATCTTAGGAAAGTTGAGTCCTTTAACAAAGATATCAAGATACATCCAGGAAAAATTAAAACAAGCTTCCTCGCAGACACTGAGAATTTATATCCACTCTTTAATCTTTATCTTCCACCAGTGTTTCTGTGTTTTTGTGTTTGTCCTGATAGTATATAAATCTTACACGTGGGGTTCTTTTTGACGACGTTCTTCCTTTTTTTTGTATATATATATATATATATATATATATATATATATATTTTTTTTTTTTTTTTACTTGTCATATACTTTTATCAGTCTTTTTGTTTGTCTACTTCATAAATCTTACCTTGGGGCTCATTTGGGCTGAACTTTCTCTTTAATCTTCCCTTTTCCTGTCTCTATCTCTTTTTTGTTTTTTTTTTTTCTTTTTCTTTTCTTTTTTCTCTCATTTGGGTGGGGAATCATGATTGTTCAAAGTTTTCCAGTGTGCACCTTGACTGCACCATGGCTGATACATCCAGCTACATCTGTTCAGTCATCTCTCACCGAAATGACTAGGAGGAGGAATCCCTAACAGAAGAAAAATACAGTGGATGGACCTTCTGCACTAGAGCTAATGGCTATCAACATAGACAATATGTTGGAAAGAGAATTCAGGTTAACAATAATCCAGGCAATAGCTAGTTTGGAGAAAGGCATGGATGACCAAACATAATTGATTAGGGCCAAGCTGAAAGCGATGAGACATGATGTTCACAATGTTAGGGCGAAGCTTAAAGCTACCAGGGAGGAGGTCCACAATGCTCTCAATAAGTTCTAATCTAATCTAAACTCTCTCAAAGCTAGGGTAACTGAGACAGAAGATAGAATTAGTGATCTGGAGGACAAACAGATAGAGAGAAAGGATCAGGAGGAAGCCTGGAACAAACAGCTTAGAAATCACAAAAACATAATCAGGGTAATAAATGGTGCCATGAAACGTTCCAACCTCAGAATTACTGGAATCCCTGAAGGGAAGAAGAAAGAAAGATCTAGAAGATATAGTGGAACAAGTCCTTCAAGAAAATTTTATCAATCTCGCGAATGGAACCAGAATTCATGTACTGGAGGCTAAATGGTCTCCACCCAAGATTATACATTCAAAAAAAAAAAACCATACAATACAAAACAAAACAAAACAAAACAAAACAAAACAAAAACACGACACCTGATAGTCAAATTGAGGAATTATAATTGTAGGTATAATCTCCTGAAAGCTGCTAGGGCAAAGAGGCTCCTTACTTACATAGGAAAGCCCATCAATATAACATCAGACCTGTCCACAGAAGCCTGGCAAGCCAGAAAAGGCTGGCAAGATACATTCAGGGCACTAAATGAGAAGAACATGCAGCCAAGAATACTTTATCCATCAAGACTGACATTCAGAATGGATGGAGATATAAAGAGTTTCCAAGACTGGCAAGACTTAAAAGACTATGCTACCACCAAGCCGACACTGCAGGAAATATTAAGGGGGGTTCTATAAAAGCCTAAAAATTCTAAGAATAGCATGGAAGAGAAATATAAAGACATTCTACAGAAAGAAAGACTTCAAAGGTAACTCGATGTCAATAAAAACGTATCTATAAATAATCACTCTCAATGAGAATGGCCTAAATGCGCCCATAAAACAGCACAGGGTTGCAGATTGGATAAAACGATAGAACCCATGCATATGTTCTCCACAAGAGACCCATTTTGAACTTAAAAATACACCCAGACTGAAAGTGAAGGGACGGAGAAGCATCTTTCATGACAATGGGCCTCAAAAGAAGGCCGGGGTAGTGATTCTCATATCAGATAAATTAGATTTTAAACTAAAGGCTTTAGTCAGAGATACAGAAGGACACTACATAATTCTTAAAGGGACAATCCACCAAGATGATCTAACAATTGTAAATAACTATGCCTCTAATATGGGAGCAACCAATTACATAAGAAAACTGTTAATCAAGATAAAGAGTCATATTGATATGAATACACTAATCATAGGAGATCTTAACATGCCTCTCTCAGAAATAAACAGATCATTGAAGCAGAAAATCAAAAAAGAAACAAGAGCATTGAATGACACATTGGAACAGATGGATTTCATAAATATATTCAGAACATTCCACCCTAAAACAAAAGAATACTCATTCTTCTCAAGAGCACAGGGAACCTTCTCAAGAATAGACCACATGCTGGGTCATAAATCAGGACTAAACTGATATCAAAAGACTGAGATTTTTCCCGCATATTCTCAGATCATAATGCTTTGAACCTGGAGCTTAATCACAAGGAAAAGTACAGAAGGAACTCAAAAACCTGGAAGCTAAAGACCATCTTGCTTAAGAATGCTTGGATCAACCAGGAGATCATAGAAAACTGAAACAAATGGAAACCAATGAGAATAAAGACACATCGATCCAAACCCTATGGGATACAGCAAAGGTGGTTCTAAGGGGGAAATCCATAGACATCCAAGCCTCCCTCAAAATTTTGAAAAATCCAGAATACACCAGCTGTCTCTACACCTTAAAGAACTGGAGAATCAACAAAAAAATCAAACCAACTCCACACATAAGAAGAGAAATCATCAAGATTAGAGCTGAGATCAATGAGGTAGAAACCAAAGATACAGTAGAACGTATCAATGAAACTAGAAGTTGGTTTTTTTGAAAGAATCAAGAAGATCAATAAGGCACTGGCCACACTAATCCAAAAGAAAAGAGAGAAAGCCCAAATTCACAAAATTATAAATGAAAACGGAGAGATCACAACTAACAATGAGGAAGTAGAAACAATCATCAGAAGTTATTATCAATAGTTATATGCCAATAAGCTTAGCAACCTTGATGAAATGGATGCATTCTTGGAAAACTATATAAACTTCCAAAATTGAACCAGGAAGAGATCGACAACCTGAATTGACCGATATCTAGTAACGAGATATAAGCAGTGATCAAAAACCTCCCAAGAAACAAGAGCCCAAGACCTGACGGATTGCTTGGGGAATTCTACCAAACTTTCAAAGAAGAAATAACATCTATTCTCCTGAAGCTGTTTCAAAAAATTGAAGCAGAAGAAAAACTTCCAGACTCTTTCTATGAAGCCAGAATTACCCTGATCCCCAAACCAGGCAAAGACCCTACCAAAATGGATAATTTCAGACCAATATCACTGATGAATATGGATGCTAAGATCTCAACAAGATCCTTGCAAACAGGGTCAAAAAGCACATTAAAAAGATTATCTACAATGACCAGGTGGGATTCATCCCTGGGCTACAAGGATGGTTCAACATTCATAAATCAATCAATGTCATTGAAAAAATTAATATGAGAAGAGAGAAGAACCACATGGTCCTCTCAATCAATGCAAAAAACACATTAGATAAAATCCAGCATCCATTCGTGATTAAAACGCTGCAAAATATAGGGATAGAGGGAACATTCCTGAACTTCATCATATCTATCTATGAAAGACCCACAGAAAATATAATCCTCAATGGGAAAAATCTTGCAGCCTTCCCGTTGAGATCAGGATCACGACAAGGATGCCCACTCTCACCAGTCTTGTTCAACAAAGAAAACAGAAGTGAATATGTACTTTTGAGACTTCATCACGATCAAATACTTCTGCACTGCAAAGGAAACTGTCAATAAAACAAAGAGGCAACCCACAGATTGCGAGAAGATATTTGTAAATGACAGTACAGACAAAAGGTTGATATCTAGGATCTATAGAGAACTCCTCAAACTCAACACACACAAAACAGACAATCATATAAAAAATTGGACAGAAGATAGGAACAGACACCTCTCCAATGAAGACATAGAAATGGCTATCAGACACATGAAAAAATGTTTATCATCACTAGCCAACAAGGAAATGCAAATTAAAACCACATAGAGATAGCACCTTACACCAGTTAGAATGGCCAAAATTAGCAAGACAGGAAACATGTGTTGGGGAGGATGTGGGGAAAGGGGAAAACTCTTACACTGCTGTCCGGAATACAAGTTGGTACAGGCACTTTGGAGAAAAGAATGGAGATTCCTCAAGAAATTAAAAACAGAGCTTCCCTATGACCTTGCAATTGCACTCCTGGGTATTGACCCGAAAGATACAGGTGGAGTGAAAAGAAGGGCCATCTGTACCCCAATGTTTATAGTAGCAATGGCCACGGTCGCCAAACTGTGGAAAGAACCAAGATGCCCTTCAACGGACGAATGGATTAGGAAGATGTGGTCCATATACACTATGGAGTATTATGCCTCCATCAGAAAGGATGAATTCCCAGCTTTTGGAACAACATGGACGGGACTGGAAGAGATAATGCTAAATAAAATGAGTCAAGCAGAGAGTCAATGATCATATGATTTCACTTATTTGTAGAGCATAACAAATAGTATGGAAGGCATGGGGAGTTAGAGAGGAGAAGGGAGTTGGGGTAAATTGGAAAGGTAAGTGAACTATGAGAGAGTATGGACTCTGAAAAACAATCTGAGGGGTTTGAAGTTGTGGGGGTGTGGGATGTTGGGGTACCAGGTAGTGGGTATTATAGAGGGCACAGATTGCATGGAGCACTGGTTGTGGTGAAAAAATAATGAATACTGTTATGCTGAAAATAAATTTTAGTATATGTGCTGCCGAAGCGAGCACTGAAAATAAATTAATTAATACAAAAAAGAAATAAAAAAAAAAGCTTGTTGCCTTCCCGTTGAGATCAGGAACATGAAAAGTATGCCTACTCCCACCACACTTGTTTAACTAAGTATTAGAAGTCCTAGCAACAGCAATCAGACAACAAAGAGAAATAAAAGGTATCCAAATTAGCAATGAAGAAGTCAAACACTCTTCGCAGATGACATGATTCTTTATAGGGAAAACCCAAAAGACTCCACCCCCAAACTACTAGAACTCATACAGCAATTCAGCAACGTGGCAGGATAGAAAGTCAATGTACAGAAATCAGTGGCTTTCTTATACACTAACAATGAAAATACAGAGTGGGAAATTAGAGATTTACTACAAAGCTGAGATCATCAAGATAGCATTGTATTGGCATAAAAAAAGACACATAGACCAGTGGAACAGAGTAGAGAGCCCAGATATGGACCCTCAATTCTATGGGCAAATAATCTTTGACAAAACAGGAAAACATATACAGTGGTAAAAAGTCACTCTCTTCAATAAATGGTGCTGGGTAAACTGGGAAGCTCTATGTAGAAAAATAAAACTCGACCATTCTCTTACACCATACACAAAGATAAACTCAAAATGGATAAAAGACCTCAACATGAGACAGGAATCCATCAGAACCCTAGAGGAGAACATAGGCAGTAATTTCTTTGATATCAGCCACAGCAACTTTTTTCAAGAAATATCTCCAAAGACAAAGGAAAAAAAGTTAAAATGAACTTTTGGGACTTCATCAAAATCAAAAGCTTCTGCACAGCAAAGGAAACATTTAAGAAAACAAAGAGGCAACCCACGGAATGGGAGAAGATATTTGCAAATGACTGTACAGACAAAAGGTTGATATCCAGGATCTATAAAGAACTCCTCAAACTCAACACACACAAAACAGACAATCATATCAAAACAGACAATCATATCACAAAACAGACAATCATATCAAAAAAAATCAGAAGATATGACAAGACACTTCTCCAAACAAGACATACACATCGCTATCAGACACATGAAAAAATGTTAATCATCACTAGCCATCAGAGAGATTCAAATTAAAACCACATTGAGATATCACCTTACACCAGTTAGAATGACCAAAATTAGCAAGACAGGAAACAACATGTGTTGGAGAGGATGTGGAGAAAGGGGAACCCTCTTCCACTGTTGGTGGGAATGCAAGTTGGTACAGCCTCTCTGGAGAACAGTGTTGGAGAATCCTCAAGAAATTAAAAACAGAACGTCCCTATGACCCTGTAATTACACTCCTGGGTATTGACCCGAAATATACAGGTGGAGTAAAAAGAAGGGCCATCTGTACCCCAATGTTTATAGCAGCAATGGCCGCAGTCATCAAACTGTGGAAAGAACCAAGATGCCCTACAACGGATGAATAGATAAGGAGGATGTGGTCCATATACACTATGGAGTATTATGCCTCCATCAGAAAGGATGAATTCCCAGCTTTTGGAGCAACAGGGATGGGACTGGAAGAGATTCTCCTTAGTGAAATAAGTCAAGCAGAGAGAGTCAATGATCTTATGGTTTCAATTATTTGTGAAGCATAACAAATAGCATGGAAGACATGGGGAGAGAGAGAGGAGAAAGGAGTTTGGGGAAATTGGAAGGAGAGGTGAACCATGAGAGACTATGGACTCTGAAAATCAATCTGAGTGTTTTGAAGGGGCAGGGGGTGGGAGGTCGGGGTACCAGGTGGTGAGCATACAGAGGGCATGGATTCCATGGAGCACTGGGTGTGGTGCAAAATAATGTATACTGTTATGCTGGAAATAAATAAAAAATAAATCAAAAAAATAAGAAAAAGAAAATTGGGAGAATCACTTTGCCCAATTTCAAGGGTAACTACAAAGCTGTGATCACCAAGACAGAATGGTACTGGCATAAAAACAGACACATAGACATGTGGAATAGAGTAGAGAGCTCATATATTGACCATCAACTCTATGGTCAAATAATCTTCAACAAAGCAGGAAAATATACAGTGGAAAAAATACAGTCTTTTCAATAAATGGTGCGGAAAAATTGGGCCATCTCTGTGTATGTAAATGAAACTTAACCATTCTCTTCCACCATACACAAAGAGAAACTCGAAATGGATAAAAGAGCTCAACATTGGGGGGAGGGGACCAGATGGCAGGCAAGTAGGAGGAGGCGACTATTCAACCTGTACCATGAAGTGAGCTGATTACCAAACAAAGAACTACGATCACCAATGAAATCAGTCTGAGGTCAGAATTATACACGTCTGGATCTCTATAATTTTTAACTATGGTTAAAAATTGGGGCCTAGAGGCATCGCAGGCCCAATATGCTGTCTCTTCATCCAGTCACTGAGAGGCCTTACTTGAGGACCGGGCTCAGGCTGAGGGTCACAATGTGTGTTTGTGACCAATGTGGCCTGCGAGCATGGGCGGGGCCTCATGGGCCACACTGGTTTCAACTACACTGAACTTTGGACAACATGTCAATCACAAGGTCTCTTGCCATGGGGAAGGAGTTCAGATTTCTGCATCATTTTCAACCCTGGACAGTGGTTGGAAATAAGGTCTAGGTTCTGAAGCCTGAAAACCGCAGTTGGGAAGAGATGACGAACTAAGTCCATGGCGGGTCTGATGTGTTCAGTGTGCGGTCATCTGCCTGGGTTTGGTAAGGAGTTTCGGGCTCAGGTTGTGTCAGACAGTACATTAGTGCCCAGGTTAGACTGTATAATTGGGGTACAGTCGAGTGCCGTGTAGGTTGATCCTCTTTTGAGGTGCATGGGCAGCTCATGAGGCAATAATTTTTTTCTAAAGGACAGGCAGAGTGCTGCATTGTGGGTACGGAATTGCCAAACTCGAGGACTTCTGGGCCAGGAGTGAGAGGACAGAAGTCTGAGAACACAAGCTAGACTTGGGCTTCAGGCCGAGGTCATGGCTGGTAACCCAGGCAGATCTCTACCAATATCTCATGCATCTGAAGTCCCAGCGAGGATCAGACGTTGGCTCAGGTTGGAGTTTCTGTACATGACTGCCCTTCATGAACGGAGCGGAATCTCAAGGCCATGGAGGTTTTCCACGTTGGGAGTTGTGGGATGCACCCTTCAAGGATTCGTTCTCCGGGACAATTGAGACCTGTTGGGCAGCTCCAAGACATCCCATATGGAATGACTCCAGAGCACCGTTGGAGGATGGATGCCAGGGAAGCCCGCCTCGCATTCCAATTGTCTCCTAGCAAAAAGACAGTTGAGATCTGATGGCTCCTCGGGAGCAACCGGGGTGGCTGAGTAGAAATGGACTTTCCTGATAATGGTGCTAATGTGTGTTTGTGTCCATGAGGGTCTTGGTATGAGGGGGTGGCAGCGGGACCCTGAAGTATTCTCCTAAGGTTTTGACATAGCTCCCATGCACAAGTTTCCTTGTGGAGACCAGATTTGTTCTGATGGGTGCCTCAGGAAACCCCTATTTGGGCTTGGAATCCAGACTTTTGAGGAGACATGCCTGTAAAACAAGCAATGGATCCGATTATGGCCTAGGGTCCTGTCTGGGTCCATCTTCTTCTCTGCGGACATCCATCTATGGTATGAGAGGAGGTAGATGCTCAGCTGGTGTCAGACCGCCCTTGTTTGACCCGGGAGACTTACACTATTGGGATGGCCTCGGGGACTTTGGAGGGTTCTCCTAATTTGTACGATTTTGGACAATGGAATGGGGAAGGCACAGTCCTAATGTGTGGCTCCAGGGACCCTAAGCTGGAGGGTGTGTGGCCCAAGACTTTGAGGATAGAAGTCTGAAAACACAAAATCAGCTTAGGTTTGGGGACGTAGGTATGGCAGGCCCAATCTAGAAACCATGAGAAGAACTCTTCAGGATATGAAGAAAGAGCGAGTCTGAGGCGCTTGCTCAGGCTTTTGTCTCTGGATTTTGTATCAACGATGGCCGTGGAATGTGGAGAGGCCTCATGGGCCATGGACGAATCTTCTCTGTGGATTTGGCCCGGTCCCAATTGTTACTCGTCAATCTGTGGGATGGGAGGTCTCCTTTCAGTATTGTTCCCTCAGGTGTCCCAACCAAAGAGGAATTCCAAGGCAGAGCCCTGAGGAAGAGTGAAGGGACATACAAAAGTATGGTAAAAAATTGGGACCTAGGGGCATGGCAGGCCCAATATGCTGTCTCTTCATCCAGCCACTGAGAAGCCTTACTTGTGGACTGGGCTCAGGCTGAGGGTCACAATGTGTGTTTGTCACCAATGTGGCCCACGAGCATGGGCGGGGCTTCATGGGACACACTGGTTTCAACTACACTGAAATTTGGACAACATGCCAATCACAAGGTCTCTTGCCATGGGGAAGGAGTTCTGATTTCTGCGTCATTTTCAACCCTGGGTAGTGGTTGGAGATAAGGTCTAGGTTCTGAAGCCTGAAAACCGCAGTTGGGAAGAGATGACGACCTACGTCCATGGTGGGTCTGATGTGCTCAGTGTGCGGTCAGCTTCCTGAGTGTTGTCCAGGAGTTTCGGGCTCAGTTTGTGTCAGACAGTGCATTAGTGCCCAGGTTAGACTATATAATTTGGGTACAGTCGAGTGCCGTGTAGGTTGATCCTCATTTGCGGTTCCTGGGCAGCTCATTAGGCTAAATATTTTTTCTAGAGGGAAGGAAGAGTGCTGCATTGTGGGTCTGGAATTGCCAATGTGTGGGCTTCTGGGCCAGGAGTCTGTGGACAGAAGTCTGAGAACACAAGCTAGACTTGGGCTTCAGGCCGAGGGCACGGCATGTACCCCCTGCAGATCTGAACCAATCTTTCATGCATCTGAAGTCACGGCGAGGATCAGACGTTGGCTCAAGTTGGAGTTTATTTGCATTACTGCCCCTTCATGAACGGAGCAGATCTCAAGGCCATGGAAGTTTTCCCAGGTTGGGAGTAGTGGCATGCCCCCTTCAAGGATTCCTTCTCCGGGACAATTGAGACCTGTTGGGCAGCGCCAGGACTTCCAGTATGGAATGACTCCAGAGTACCGTTCGAGGATGGATGCCAGGGAAGCCCGCTTCGCATTCCAATTTTCTCCTAGCAACAAGACAGTTGAGATCAGATGGCTCTGCCGGAGCAACCGCGGTGGCTGAGGTAAAATGGACTTTCCTGAGGATGGGGCCTAAAGTGTGTTTGTGTCCATGAGGGCCGTGGAATGGGTCGGTGGCACCGGGACCCTGAAGTATTCTCCTAAGATTTTGACATAGCTCCCATGCACAAGTTTCCTTGTGGAGACGAGATTTGTTCTGATGGTTGCCTCAGAAAACTCCCTATGCTGGTATTGGAATCCAGGCATTTGAGGAGACATGACTGTAAACCAAAGCAATGGATCCGATTATGGCCTATGGTCCTGTCTGGTTCCATCTTCTTCTCTGGGGACATCCATCTATGGTATGATTGGAGGTAGATGCACACCCTTGTTTTTCCCGGGAGACCTACACTATTGGGATGGCCTCGGGGACTTTGGATGGTTCTCCTAATTTGTATGATTTTGGACAATGGAATGGGCAGAATTCCCATGCATGGGTTAGGCACATCCTAATGTGTGGCTCCAGGGGTCTCAGCCTGGAGGGTGTGTGGCCCAGGAATTTGAGGACAGAAGTCTGAAAACACAAACTCAGCTTAGGTTTGGGGACGTAGTTATGGCAGGCCCAATCTAGAAACCATGAGAAGAACTCTTCAGGATATGAAGAAAGAGCGAGTCTGAGGCGCTTGCTCAGGCCTTTGTCTCTGGATTTTGTATCAACGATAGCCGTGGAATGGGGGGAGACCTCATGGGCCATGGACGAAACTTCCTCTCTGTGGATTTGGCACGGTCCCAATTGTTTTTCATCAATCTGTGGGATGGGAGGTCACCTTTCAGGTTTGTTTCCTCAGGTGTCCGAACCAAAGAGGAATTCCAAAGAGTGAAGGGGCAACCCAAGTTATGGTTAAAATTTGGGGCCTAGAGGCATGCCAGCCCCAATATTCTGTCTCTTCATCAAGCCACTGAGAGGCCTTATGAGGACTGGGCTCAGGCTGAGGGTCACAATGTGTGTTTGTGACCAATGTGGCCCGCGAGCATGGGCGGGGCCTCATGGGCCACACTGGTTTCAACTACACTGAACTTTGGACAACATGTCAATCACTAGGTCTCTTGCCATGGGGAAGGAGTTCAGATTTCTGCATCATTTTCAACCCTGGGCAGTGGTTGGAAATAAGGTCTAGGTTCTGAAGCCTGAAAACCGCAGTTGGGAAGAGATGACGAACTAAGTCCATGGCGGGTCTGATGTGTTCAGTGTGCGGTCATCTTCCTGGGTTTGGTAAGGAGTTTCAGGCTCAGGTTGTGTCAGACAGTACATTAGTGCCCAGGTTAGACTGTATTATTGGGGTACATTCGAGTGTCGTGTAGGTTGATCCTCCTTGAGGTGCATGGGCAGCTCATGAGGCAATAATTTTTTTCTAAAGGGCAGGCAGAGTGCTGCATTGTGGGTCCGGAATTGCCAAACTCGAGGGCTTCTGGGCCAGGAGTGTGAGGACAGAAGTCTGAGAACACAAGCTAGACTTGGGCTTCAGGCCGAGGTCATGGCAGGTAACCCAGGCAGATCTCTACCAATATCTCATGCATCTGAAGTCACGGCGACGATCAGACGTTGGCTCAGGTTGGAGTTTCTGTTCATGACTGCCCCTTCATGAACGGAGCGGAATCTCAAGGCCATGGAGGTTTTCCACGTTGGGAGTTGTGGGATGCCCCCTTCAAGGATTACTTCTCGGGACAATTGAGACCTGTTGGGCAGCTCCAAGACATCCCATATGGAATGACTCAAGGGCACCGTTGGAGGATGGATGCCAGGGAAGCCCGCCTCGCATTCCAATTGTCTCCTAGCAAAAAGACAGTTGAGATCTGATGGCTCCTCGGGAGCAACCGGGGTGGCTGAGTTGAAATGGACATTCCTGAGGATGGTGCTAATGTGTGTTTGTGTCCATGAGGGTCTTTGTATGAGGCGGTGGCACCGGGACCCTGAAGTATTCTCCTAAGCTTTTGACATAACTCCCATGCACAAGTTTCCTTGTGGAGACCAGATTTGTTCTGATGGGTGCCTCAGGAAACCCCTATTTGGGCTTGGAATCCAGACTTTTGAGGAGACATGCCTGTAAAACAAGCAATGGATCCGATGATGGCCTAGGGTCCTGTCTGGTTCCATCTTCTTCTCTGCGGACATCCATCTATGGTATGAGAGGAGGTAGATGCTCAGCTGGTGTCAGACCGCCCTTGTTTGACCCGGGAGACCTACACTATTTGGATGGCCTCGGGGACTTTGGAGGATTCTCCTAATTTGTACGATTTTGGACAATGGAATGGGCAGAATTCCCATGCATGGGGAAGGCAGAGTCCTAATGTGTGGCTCCAGGGACCCTAATCTGGAGGGTGTGTGGCCCAAGACTTTGAGGATAGAAGTCTGAAAACACAAACTCAGCTTAGGTTTGGGGACGTAGGTATGGCAGGCCCAATCTAGAAACCATGAGAAGAACTCTTCAGGATATGAAGAAAGAGCGAGTCTGAGGCACTTGCTCAGGCTTTAGTCTCTGGATTTTGTATCAACGATGGCCGTGGAATGTGGAGAGGCCTCATGGGCCATGGACGAATCTTCTTCTCTGTGGATTTGGCCCGGTCCCAATTGTTATTCGTCAATCTGTGGGATGGGAGGTCTCCTTTCAGTATTGTTCCCTCAGGTGTCCCAACCAAAGAGGAATTCCAAGGCAGAGCCCTGGGGAAGAGTGAAGGGACATACAAAAGTATGGTAAAAAATTGGGACCTAGGGGCATGGCAGGCCCAATATGCTGTCTCTTCATCCAGCCACTGAGAAGCCTTACTTGTGGACTGGGCTCAGGCTGAGGGTCACAATGTGTGTTTGTCACCAATGTGGCCCACGAGCATGGGCGGGGCTTCATGGGACACACTGGTTTCAACTACACTGAAATTTGGACAACATGCCAATCACAAGGTCTCTTGCCATGGGGAAGGAGTTCTGATTTCTGCGTCATTTTCAACCCTGGGTAGTGGTTGGAGATAAGGTCTAGGTTCTGAAGCCTGAAAACCGCAGTTGGGAAGAGATGACGACCTAAGTCCATGGTGGGTCTGATGTGCTCAGTGTGCGGTCAACTGCCTGGGTGTTGGTCTGGAGTTTCGGGCTCAGGTTGTGTCAGACAGTGTATTAGTGCCCAGGTTAGACTATATAATTTGGGTACAGTCGAGTGCCGTGTAGGCTGATCCTCATTTGCGGTTCCTGGGCAGCTCATTAGGCTAAATATTTTTACTAGAGGGAAGGCAGAGTGCTGCATTGTGGGTCCGGAATTGCCAAACGTGCGGGCTTCTGGGCCAGGAGTGTGCGGACAGAAGTCTGAGAACACAAGCTAGACTTGGGCTTCAGGCCGAGGGCACGGCAGGTACGCCCTGCAGATCTAAACCAATCTTTCATGCATCTGAAGTCAAGGCGAGGATCAGACGTTGGCTCAAGTTGGAGTTTCTTTGCATTACTGCCCCTTCATGAACAGAGCGGAATCTCAAGGCCATGGAAGTTTTCCCAGGTTGGGAGTAGTGGGATGCCCCCTTCAAGGATTCCTTCTCCGGGACATTTGAGACCAGTTGGGCAGCGCCAGGACTTCCAGTATGGAATGACTCCAGAGCACTGTTCGAGGATGGATGCCAGGGAAGCCCGCCTCGCATTCCAATTGTCTCCTAGCAACAAGACAGTTGAGATCTGATGGCTCTGCTGGAGCAACCACGGTGGCTGAGTTGAAATGGACTTTCCTGAGGATGGGGCCTAAAGTGTGTTTGTGTCCAGGAGTGCCTTGGAATGCGGCGGTGGCACCGGGATCCTGAAGTATTCTCCTAAGATTTTGACATAGCTCCCATGCACAAGTTTCCTTGTGGAGACGAGATTTGTTCTGATGGTTGCCTCAGAAACTCCCTATGCTGGTATTGAAATCCAGGAATTTGAGGAGACATGCCTGTAAACCAAAGCAATGGATCCGATTATGGCCTATGGTCCTGTCTGGTTCCATCTTCTTCTCTGGGGACATCCATCTATGGTATGATTGGAGGTAGATGCACACCCTTGTTTTTCCCGGGAGACCTACCCTATTGGGATGGCCTCAGGGTCTTTGGATGGTTCTCCTAATTTGTATGATTTTGGACAATGGAATGGGCAGAATTCCCATGCATGGGTTAGGCACATCCTAATGTGTGGCTCCAGGGGTCCCAGCCTGGAGGGTGTGTGGCCCAGGAATTTGAGGACTGAAGTCTGAAAACACAAACTCAGCTTAGGTTTGGGGACGTAGTTATGGCAGGCCCAATCTACAAACCATGAGATGAACTCTTCAGGATATGAAGAAAGAGCGAGTCTGAGGTGCTTGCTCAGGCCTTTGCCTCTGGATTTTGTATCAACGATAGCCGTGGAATGTGGGGAGACCTCATGAGCCATGGACGAAACTTCCTCTCTGTGGATTTGGCATGGTCCCAATTGTTTTTCATCAATCTGTGGGATGGGAGGTCTCCTTTCAGGTTTGTTTCCTCAGGTGTCCGAAACAAAGAGGAATTCCAAAGAGTGAGGGGACAACCCAAGCTATGGTTTAAAATTTGGGGCCTAGAGGCATGCCAGCCCCAATATTCTGTCTCTTCATCCAGCCACTGAGAGGCCTTATGAGGACTGGGCTCAGGCTGAGGGTCACAATGTGTGTTTGTCACCAATGTGGCTCGCGAGCATGGGCGGGGCCTCATGGGCCACACTGGTTTCCACTACACTGAACTTTGGACAACATGTCAATCACAAGGTCTCTTGCCATGGGGAAGGAGTTCTGTTTTCTGCATCATTTTCAACCCTAGGCATTGGTTGGAAATAAGGTCTAGGTTCTGAAGCCTGAAAACCGCAGTTGGGAAGAGATGACGAACTAAGGCCATGGCGGGTCTGATGTGTTCAGTGTGTGGTAGCTGCCTGGGTTTTGGTAAGGGGGTTCGAGCTCAGGTTGTGTCAGACAGTACATTAGTGCCCAGGTTAGACTATATAATTGGGGTACAGTTGAGTGCCGTGTAGGTTGATCCTCATTTGAGGTGAATGGGCAGTATATTAGGCAAGTTATTTTTCTAGAGGGCAGGTAGAGTGCTACATTTTGGGTCCGGAACTGCCAAACTCGAGGGCTTCTGGGCCAGGAGTGTGAGGACAGAAGTCTGAGAACACAAGCTAGACTTGGGCTTCAGGCCGAGGTCATCACAGGTAAACCCTGCAGATCTCTACCAATATCTCATGCATCTGAAGTCACGGCGAGGATCAGACGTTGGCTCAGGTTGGAGTTTCTGTGCATGACTGCCCCTTCATGAACGGTGCGGAATCTCAAGGCCATGGAGGTTTTCCACGTCTTTAGTTGTGGGATGCCCCCTTCAAGGATTCCTTCTCCGGGATAATTGAGACCTGTTGGGCTGCTCCAGGACATCCCATATGGAATGACTCCAGAGCACCGTTGGAGGATGGATGCCAGGGAAGCCCGCCTCGCATTCCAATTGTCTCCAAGCAACAAGACAGTTGAGATCTGATGGCTCCTCGGGAGCAACCGGGGTGGCTGAGTTGAAATGGCCTTTCCTGAGGATGGTGCTAAAGTGTTTTTGTGTCCATGAGGGCCTTGGAATGAGGCGGTGGCACCGGGACCCTGAAGTATTCTCCTAAGCTTTTGACATAACTCCCATGCACAAGTTTCCTTGTGGAGACGAGATTTGTTCTGATGGGTGCCTCAAGAAACCCCATATGCTGCTATTGGATTCCAGACTTTTGAGGAGACATGCCTGTAAAACAAGCAATGGATCTGATTATGGCCTAGGGTCCTGTCTGGTTCCATCTTCTTCTCTGCGGACATCCATCTATGGTATGAGAGGTGGTAGATGCTCAGCTGTTGTCAGACTGCCCTTGTTTGTCCCGGGAGACCTACACTATTGGGATGGCCTCGGGGACTTTGGAGGGTTCTCCTAATTTGTATGATTTTGGACAATGGAATGGGCAGAATTCCCAAGCATGGGGTAGGCACAGTCCTAAAGTGTGGCTCCAGGGACCCATACCTGGAGGGTGTGTTGCCCAAGACTTTGAGGATAGAAGTCTGAAAACACAAACTCAGCTTAGGTTTGGGGATGTAGGTATGGCAGGCCCAATCTACAAACCATGAGAAGAACTCTTCAGGATATGAAGAAAGAGCGAATCTGAGGCACTTGCTCAGGCATTTGTCTCTGGATTTTGTATCAACGATAGCCGTGGAATGTGGAGAGGCCTCATGGGCCATGGACGAATCTTCCTCTCTGTGGATTTGGCCCGGTACCAATTGTTATTCGTCAATCTGTGGGATGGGTGGTCTCCTTTCAGTTTTGTTACATCAGATATCCCAACCAAAGAGGAATTCCAAGGCAGAGCCCTGGGGAAGAGTGAAGGGACAAACAAAACTATGGTAAAACATTGGGGCCTAGGGGCATGGCAGGCCCAATATGCTGTCTCTTCATCCAGCCACTGAGAAGCCTTACTTGAGGACTGGGCTCAGGCTGAGGGTCACAATGTGTGTTTGTCACCAATGTGGCCCGCGAGCATGGGCGGGGCTTGTTGGGACACACTGGTTTCAACTACACTGAAGTTTGGACGACATGCCAACCACAAGGTCTGTTGCCATGGGGAAGGAGTTCTGATTTCTGCATCATTTTCAACCCTGGGTAGTGGTTGGAGATAAGGTCTAGGTTCTGAAGCCTGAAATCCGCAGTTGGGAAGAGTCGACGACATAAGGCCTTGGAGGGTCTGATGCCCTCAGTGTGTGGTCAGCTGCCTGGGAGTTGGTCAAGAGGTTCGGGCTCAGGTTGTGTCAGACAGTGCATTAGTGCCCAGGTTAGACTATATAATTTGGGTATAGTCGAGAGCCGTGTAGGTTGATCCTCATTTGAGGTGCCTGGGCAGCTCATTAGATGAGATATTTTTTCTAGAGGACAGGCGGAGTGCTGCATTGTGGGTCCGGAATGCCAAACCTGAGGGCTTCTGGGCCAGGAGTGTGCGGACAGAAGTCTGAGAACACAAGCTACACTTGGGCTTCAGGCTGAGGGCACGGCAGGTACCCCCTGCAGATCTGAACCAATATCTCATGCATCTGAAGTCACGGCGAGGTTCAGACGTTGGCTCAGGTTGGAGTTTCTGTGCATGACTGCCCCTACATGAATGGAGCGGAATCTCAAGGCCATGCAGGTTTTCCTACGTTGGGAGTTGTGGGATGCCCCCTTCAAGGATTCCTTCTGCGGGACAATTGAGACCTGTTGGGCAGCTCCAGTCATCCCATATGGAATGATTCCAGAGCACCGTTCGAGGATGGATGCCAGGGAAGCCTGCCTCGCATTCCAATTGTCTCCTAGTAACAAGGCAGTTGAGATTGGGTGAGTCTTCGGGAGTATCCGGGGTGGCTGAGTTGAAATGGACTTTCCTGAGGATGGGGCCTAATATGTGTTTGTGTCCAGGAGGGCTTTGGAATGGGGCGGTGGCCCTGGGACCCTGAAGTATTCTCCTAAGCTTTTGACATAGCTCCCATGCACAAGTTTCCTTGTGGAGATGAGATTTGTTCTGATGGGTGCCTCAGGAAACCCCCTATGCTGGTCTTGGATCCAAGCTTTTGAGTAGACATGCCTGCAAACCAATGCCTTGGATCCGATTATGGCCTAGGGTTTTTTCTGGTTACATCTTCCTCTATGGAGACATCAATCCATGATATTTGTGGATGTAGATGCTCAACTTGTGTCAGACTGCCCTTGTATGTCCCGGGAGACCTACACTATTGGGATGGCCGCGGGGACTTTGGAGGGTTCACCTAATTTGTATGATTTTGGACAAAGAAATGGGCAGAATTCCCATAAATGGGGTAGGCACAGTCCTAATGTCTGGCTCCAGGGGCCCCAGCCTTTAGGTTGTGTGGCCCAGGACTTGAAGACAGAAGTCTGAAAACACAAACTCAGCTTAGGTTTGGGGACGTAGGTATGGCAGGACCAATCTACAAACCATGAGAAGAACTCTTAGGATATGAAGAAAGAGCGAGTCTGAGGCGCTTGCTCAGGCTTTTGTCTCTGGATTTTGTATCTACGATGGCCGTGGAATGTTGGGAGGCCTCATGGGCCATGGACGAAACTTTTTCTCTGTGTATTTGGACCGTTCCCAATTGTTTTTCATCAATCAGTAGGTTGGGAAGTCGCCTTTCAGGTTTGTTACCTCAGGTGGCCCAACCAAAGAGGAATTCCAAAGCAGAGCCCTGGGGAAGAGTGAACGACACCCAAACATTTGTAAAAAATTGGGGCCTAGGGGCATGGCAGGCCCAATATGCTGTCTCTTCATCCAGCCACTGCGAGGCCTTACTTGAGGACTGGGCTCAGGCTGAGGGTCTCAAATTGTGTTGGTGAACAATGTGGTCCGTGAGCATGGGCGGGGCCTCATGGGCCACACTGGGTTCAACTACACTGAACTTTGGACAACATGTCAATCACAAGGTCTCTTGCCATGGGGAAGGAGTTCTGATTTCTGCATCATTTTCAACCCTGGGCAGTGGTTGGAGATAAATCTAGGTTCTGAAGCCTGAAAACCGCAGTTGGGAAGAGATGACGACATAAGGCCATGGCGGGTCTGATGTGCTCAGTGTGCGGTCAGCTGCCTGGGTGTTGGTCAGGAGGTTCAGGCTCATGTGGTGTCAGACAGTGCATTAGTGCCCAGGTTAGACTATATAATTTGGGTACAGTCGAGTGCCGTGTAGGTTGATCCTCATTTGAGGGGCCTGGGCAGCTCATTAGGCAAAATATTTTTTCTAGAGGGCAGGCAGAGTGCTGCATTGTGAGTCCAGAATTGCCAAACTTTAGGGCTTCTGGGCCAGGAGTGTGAGTACAGAAGTCTGAGAACACAAGCTAGACTTGGGCTTCAGGCCTAGGGCAAGGAAGGTACCCCCTCCAGATCTGAAACTGTATCTCATGCATCTGAAGTCATGGCAAGGATCAGACCTTGGCTCAGGTTGGAGTTTCTGTGCAAGACTGCCTCTTCATTAAAGAAACGGAATCTCAAGGCCATAGAGGTTTTCAGAGGTTGGGAGTTTGGGATGCGCCCTTCAAGGATTCCTTCTGCTGGACAATTGAGACCTGTTGGGCAGCGCCAGGACTTCCCATATGGAATGACTACAGAGCACCGTTCGAGGATGGATGTCAGGGAAGCCCGCCTCGCATTCCAATTGTCTCCTAGCAACAAGACAGTTGAGGTCTGATGGCTCTGCGGGAGCAACCGGGGTGGCTGAGTTGAAATGGACTTTCCTGAGGATGGGGCCTAATGTGTGTTTGTGTCCATGAGGGCCCTGGAATGAAGCGGTGGCACCGGGACCCTGAAGTATTCTCCTAAGCTTTTGACATAGCTCCCATGCACAAGTTTCCTAGTGGCGACGATATTTTTTCTGATGGGTGCCTCAGGAAACCCCTTATGCTGGTATAGGAATCCAGGCTTTTGAGGAGACATGCCTGTAAAGCAAAACAATGGATCCGATTATGGCCTAGGGTCCTGTCTGTTTCAATCTTCTTCTCTGGGGACATCCATCTATGGTTTGAGTGGAGGTAGATGCTCAGCTGATGTCAGACCGCCCTTGTTTGTCTTGGGAGACCTACACTATTAGATGGCCTCGGGGACTTTGGTGGGTTCTCCTAATTTGTATGATTTTGGACAATGGTATGGGCAGAATTCCCATGCATTGTGTAGGCACAACCTAATGTGTGGCTCCAGGGACCCCAGCCTGGAGGGTGTGTGGCCCAGGACATTAAGGACAGAAGTCTGGAAACATAAACTCAGCTTAGGTTTGGGGACGTAGGTATGGCAGGCACAAACTACAAAGTGTGAGAAGAACTCTTCAGGATATGAAGAAAGAGGGATTCTGAGGTGCTTGATCAGGCTTTTGTCTCTGGATTTTGTATCAACTATGGCCGTGGAATGTGGGGAGGCCTCATGGGCCATGGACGAATCTCCCTCTCTGTGGATATGTCCCGGTCCCAATGGTTTTTCGTCAATCTGTGGGATGGGAGGTCTCCTCTAAGGTTTGTTACCTCAGGTGTCCCAACCAAAGAGGAATTCCAAAGCAGAGCCCTGGGGAAGAATGAAGGGACAACCTAAATTTTGGATAAAAATTGGGGCCTAGAGGCATGGCAGGCCGAATATGCTGTATCTTCATCCAGCCACTGAGAGGCCTGACTTGAGGACTGGGCTCAGGCTGAATGTCACAATGTGTGTTGGTGACCAATGTGGCCCGAGAGCATGGGCGGGGCCTCATGGGCCACCCTGGTTTCAACTACACTGAACTTTGGACAACATGCCAATCACAAGGTTTCTTGCCATGGGGAAGGAGTTCTGATTTCTACATCATTGTCAACCCTGGGCAGTGGTTGGAGATAAGGTCTAGGTTCTGAAGCCTGAAAACCGCAGTTGGGAAGAGATGACGACCTAAGGCCATGGCGGGTCTGATGTGCTCGTGTGCGGTCAACTGCCTGGGTGTTGGTCAGGAGGATCGGGCTCAGGTTGTTTCAGACTGTTCATTAGTGCCCAGGTTTGACTGTATAATTTGGGTACAGTCGAGTGTCGTGTAGGTTGATCCCCATTTGAGGTGCCTGGGCAGCTCATTAGGCAATATATTTTTTCTAGAGGGCAGGCAGAGTGCTGCATTGTGGGTCCGGAATTGCCAAACTTGAGGGCTTCTGGGCCAGGAGTGTGAGGACAGAAGTCTGAGAACACAAGCTAGACTTTGGCTTCAGGCCGAGGGCACGGCAGGTACCCCCTGCAGATCTGAACCAGTATCTCAGGCATCTGAAGTCACGGCGAGGATCAGACGTTGGCTCAGGTTGGAGTTTTTGTGCATGACTGTCCCTTCGTGAACGGAGTGGAATTTCAAGGCCATGGAGGTTTTCCCAGGTTGGGAGTTGTGGGATGCCCCCTTCAAGGATTCCTTCTGCGGGACAATTGAGACCTGTTGGGCCGTGCCAGGAATTCCCATATGGTATGACTCCTGAGAACCGTTTGAGCATGGATGCCAGGGAAGCCGGCCTCGCATTCCAATTGTCTCCTAGCAACAAGAGATTGAGATCTTTTGGCTCTGTGGGAGCAACCGGGGTGGCTGAGTTGAAATGGACTTTCCTGAGGATGGGGACTAATGTGTGTTTCTGTCCATGAGGGCCTTGGAATGGGGCGGTGGCACCAGGACCCTGAAGTATTCTCCTAAGCTTTTGACATAGCTCCAAGCACAATTTTCCTTGTGGAGATGAGGTTGGTTCTGATGGGTGCCTCAGAAAACTCCCTATGCTTGTATTGGAATCCAGGCTTTTGAGGAGACATGCCTGTAAACCAAAGCAATGGATCCGATTATGGCCTAGGGTTTTTTCTGGTTTCATCTTCTTTTCTGGGGACATCCCTCTATGGTATGAGTGGAGGTAAATGCTCAGCTGGTGTCAGACCGCCATTGTTTGTCCCAGGATACCTCCACTATTGGGATGGCCTCGGGGACTTTGGAGGGTTCTCCTAATTTGTACGATTTTGGACAATGGAATGGGCAGATTTCCCATGGATTGGGTAGGCACAGTCCTAATGTGTGGCTCCAGGGGCCCCAGCCTGGAGGGTGTGTGTACCAGGAATTTGAGGACAGAAGTCTGAAAACACACTCAGGCTGAGGGCATGGCAGGTACCCCCTGCAGATATGAACTAATATCTCATGCATCTGAAGTCACGGCGAGAATCAGATGTTGGCTCAGGTTGGAGATTCTGTGCATGGCTGCCCCTATATGAACGGAGCGGAGTCTCAAGGCCATGGATGTTTCCCACGTTGGGAGTTGTGGGATGCACTCTTCAAGGATTCCTTCTGCGGGAGAATTGAGAACTTTTGGGCAGCTCCAGGACTTCCCATATGGAATGACTCCAGAGCACCTTTCGAGGATGGATACCAGGGAAGCCCCCGTCGCAACCCTATTGTTTCCTAGCAACAAGACAATTGAGATATGATGGCTCTGCTGGAGCAACCGGGGTGGCTGAGTTGAAATGGACTTTCCTGAGGATGGGGACTAATGTGTGTTTCTGTCCATGAGGGCCTTGGAATGGGGCAGTGGCACCGGGACGCTGAAGTATTCTCCTAAGCTTTTGACATAGCTCCCATGCCCAAGTTGGCTTGTGGAGACGAGATTTGTTCTGATGGGTGCCTGAGGAAACCCTCAATGCTGCTATTGGAATCCAGGATTTTGAGGAGACATGCCTGTAAACCAAAGCAATGGATCTGATTATTGCCTAGGGTCCTGTCCGGTTCAAACTTCTTCTCTGGAGACATCCATCTATGGTATGAGTGGAGGTCGATGCTCAGATGGTGTCAGACCGCCCTTGTTGTTCCCGGGAGACCTACACTATTGGGATGGCCTCGGGGACTTTGGAGGTTTCTCCTAATTTGTACGATTCTGGACAATGGAATGGGCAGAATTCCCATGCATGGGGTAGGCACAGTACGAATGTGTGGATCCAGTGTCAAAGCCTGGAGGGTGTGTGTCCCAGGACTTTGAGGACAGAATTCTGAAAACACAAACTCAGCTTAGGTTTGGGGACGTAGGTATGGCAGGCCCAATATAAAAACCATGAGAAGAACTCTTCAAGATATGAAGAAAGAGCGAGTCTGAGGCACTTGCTCTGGCTTTTGTCTCTGGATTTTGTAACATGATGGCCGTGGAAGGTGGGGAGGCCTCATGGGCCATGGACGAATCTTCCTCTCTGTGGATTTGGCCCGTTCCCAATTGATTTTCGTCAAGCTGTGGGATGGGAGGTCTCCTTTCAGGTTTGTTACCTCAGGTGTCCCAAACAAAGAGGATTTCCAATGCAGAGCCCTGGTGAACAGTGAAGGGATAACCCAAACTATGGTTAAAAATTGGGGCCTAGGGGAAAGGCAGGCCCAATATGCTTTCTTCATCCAGCCACTGAGAGGCCTTACTTGAGGACTGGGCTCAGGCTGAGGGTCACAATGTGTGTTTGTGAACAATGTGGTCCGTGAGCATGGGCGGGGCCTCATGGGCCACACTGGGTTCAACTACACTGAACTTTGGACAACATGTCAATCACAAGGTCTCTTACCATGGTGAAGGAGTTCTGATTTCTGCATCATTTTAAACCCTGGGCAGTGGTTGGAGATAAGTTCTAGGTTCTGAAGCCTGAAAACCGCAGTTGGGAAGAGATGACAACATAAGGCCATGGCGGGTCTGATGTGCTCAGTGTGCAGTCACCTGCCTGGGTGTTGGTCAGGAGGTTCAGGCTCATGTGGTGTCAGACAGTGCATTAGTGCCCAGGTTAGACTGTATAATTTGGGTACAGTCGAGTGCCGTGTAGGTTTATACTTATTTGAGCTGCCTGGGCAGCTCATTAGGCAAAATATTTTTTCTAGAGGGCAAGCAGAGTGCTGCATTGTGGGTCCGGAATTGCCAAACTTGAGGGCTTCTGGGCCAGGAGTGTGAGGACAGAAGTCTGAGAACACAAGCTAGACTTGGGCTTCAGTCCGAGGTCATCGCAGGTACCCCTTGCATATCTGAGTCTTTATCTCATGCATCTGAAGACATGGCGAGGATCAGACTTTGGCTCAGGTTGGAGTTTCTGTGCAAGACTGCCCTTTCATGAAAGGAACGGAATCTCAAGGCCATAAAGGTTTTCCGAGGTTTGGAGTTTTGGGATGCGCACTTCAAGGATTCCTTCTGCGGGACAATTGAGACCTTCTGGGCAGCGCCAGGACTTCCCATATGGAATGACTACAGAGCACCGTTCGAGGATGGATGTCAGGGAAGCCCGCCTCGCATTCCAATTGTCTCCTAGCAACAAGAGAGTTGAGATCTGATGGCTCTGTGGGAGCAACCGGGGTGGCTGAGTTGAAATGGACTTTCCTGAGGATGGGGCATAATGTGTGTTTGTGTCCATGAGGGCCTTGGAATGGGGCAGTGGCACCGGGACCCTGAAGTATTCTCCTAAGCTTTTGACATAGCTCCCATGCCCAAGTTGGCTTGTGGAGACAAGATTTGTTCTGATGGGTGCCTGAGGAAACCCCCAATGCTGCTATTGGAAATCAGGCTTTTGAGGAGACATGCCTGAAAACCAAAGCAATGGATCTGATTATTGCTAGGGTCCTGTCCTGTTCAAACTTCTTCTCTGGGGACATCCATCTATGGTATGAGTGGAGGACGACTCTCAGATGGTGTCAGACCGCCCTTGTTTTTCCCGGGAGACCTACACTATTGGGATGGCCTCAGGGACTTGGGAGGGTTCTCCTAATTTGTACGATTCTGGACAATGGAATGGACAGAATTCCCATGCATGGGGTAGGCACAGTACGAATGTGTGGATCCAGGGGCCAAGCCTGGAGGATGTGTGTCCCAGGACTTTGAGGACACAATTCTTAAAACACAAACTCAGCTTAGGTTTGGGGACGTAGGTATGGCAGGCCCAATCAAAAACCATGAGAAGGACTCTTCAGGATATAAAGAAAGAGCGAGTCTGAGGCGCTTGCTCTGGCTTTTGTCTCTGGATTTTGTATCATGATGGCCGTGGAATGTGGGGAGGCCTCATGGGCCATGGACGAATCTTCCTCTCTGTGGATTTGGCCCGTTCCCAATTGATTTTCATCAAGCTGTGGGATGGGAGGTCTCCTTTCAGGTTTGTTACCTCATGTGTCCCAACCAAAGAGGATTTCCAAAGCAGAGCCCTGGGGAAGAATGAAGGGACAACCCAAACTATGGTTAAAAATTGGGGCCTAGGGGAAAGGCAGGCCCAATATGCTGTCTCATCATCCAGCCACTGAGAGGCCTTACTTGAGGACTGGGCTCAGGCTGAGGGTCACAATGTGTGTTTTATGAACAATGTGGTCCGTGAGCATGGGCGGGGCCTCATGGGCCACACTGGGTTCAACTACACTGAACTTTGGACAACATGTCAATCACAAGGTCTCTTACCATGGTGAAGGAGTTCTGATTTCTGCATCATTTTCAACCCTGGGCAATGGTTGGAGATAAGGTCTAGGTTCGGAAGCCTGAAAACCGCAGTTAGGAAGAGATGACGACGTAAGGCCTTGGCGGGTCGTATGCGCTCAGTGTGCGGTCAACTGCCTGGATGTTGGTCAGGAGTTTCTGGCTCAGGTTGTATCAACAGTGCATTAGTGCCCAGGTTAGACTATATAATTTGGGTACAGTCGAGAGTCGTGTAGTTTTATCCTCATTTGAGGTGCCTGGTCAGCTCATTAAGCAATATATTCTTTCTAGAGTGCAGGCAGAGTGCTGCATTGTGGGTCCGGAATTTCCAATCTTGAGGACTTCTGGGCCAAGAGTGTGAGGACAGAAGTCTGAGAACAAAAGCTAGACTTTGGCTTCAGGCCGAGGGCATGGCAGGTACCCCTTGCAGATCTGAACCAATATCAAGCATCTGAAGTCAAGGCGAGGATCAGACGTTGGCTCAGGTTGGAGTTTCTGTGAATGACTGCCCCTCATGAACGGAGCGGAGTCTCAAGGCCATTGAGATTTTCCCACGTTGGGATTTGTGGTATGCCCCCTTCAAGGATTCCTTATCCGGGACAATTGACACCTCCTGGGCAGCTCCAGGACATCCCATATGGAATGACTCCAGAGCAACGTTCGAGGATGGATGCCAGGGAAGACCGCCTCGCATTCCAATTGTCTCCTAGCAACAAGACAGTTGAGATGTAATGGCTCTGCGGGAGCAACCGGGGTGGCTGAGGTAAAATGGAGTTTCCTGAGAATGGGGCCTAATGTGTGTTTGTGTCCATGGGGGCCTTAGAATGGGGCGGTGGCAGCGGGACCCTGAAGTATTCCCCTAAACTTTTGACATAGCTCCCATGGACAAGTTTCCTTGTGGAGACGAGTTTTGTTCTGATGGGTGCGTCAGGAAACCCCCTATGCTGGAATTAGAATCCAGGCTTTTGAGGAGACATGCCTGTAAACCAAAGCAATAGATCCGATTATGACCTAGGGTCGTGTCTGGTTCAATCTATTCTCTGTGGACATACATCTATGGTATGAGTGGAGGTAGATGCTCAGGTGGTGTCAGTCCGCCCTTTTTTGACCCAGGAGACCTACACTATTGGGATGGCCTTGGGTACTTTGGAGGGTTCTCCTAATTTGTACGATTTTGGACAATGGAATGGGCAGAATTCCTATGGATTGGGTAGGCACATTCCTAATGTGTGGCTCCAGAGGCCCCAGCCTGGAGGTTGTGTGACCCAGGACTTTGAGGACAGAAGTCTGACAACACAAACTCAGCTTAGGTGTGGGACGTAGGTATGGCAGGCCCAATCTAGAAACCATTAGAAGAACTCTTCAGGATATGAAGAATGAGCGAGTCTGGGGCGCTTGCTCGGGCTTTTGTCTCTGGATTTTGTATCAATGATGGCCGTTGAATGTAGGGATGCCTCATGGTCCATGGACGAATCTTCCTCTCTGTTGATTTAGCCCGGTCCCAATAGTTTTCCGTCAATCTGTGGGATGGGAGGTCTCCTTTCAGTTTTGGTACCTCAGGTGTCCCAACCAAAGAGGAATTCCAAAGCTTAGCCCTGGGGAAGAGTGAAGGGACAACCCAAACTATGATTAAAAATTGGGGCCTAGGGGTATTGCAGGCCGAATATGCTGTCTCTTCATCCAGCCACTGAGAGGCCTTACTTGAGGACTGGGCTCAGGCTGAGGTTCACAATGAGTGTTTTTGACCAATGTGGCCCGCGAGCATGGGCGGGGCCTCATGGGCCACACTGGTTTCAACTACACTGAACTTTGGACAACATGCCAATCACAAGGTTTCTAGCCATGGGGAAGGAGTTCTGATTTCTGCATCATTTTCAACCCTGGGCAGTCGTTGAAGATAAGGTCTAGGTTATGAAGCCTGAAAACCGCAGTTGGGAATAGATGACGTCCTAGGCCTTGGTGGGTCGTATGCGCTCATGTGTGTTCAGCTGCGTGGGTGTTGGTCAGGAGGTTCGGGCTCAGGTTGTGTCAGACAGTGCATTAGTGCCCTGGTTAGACTATATAATTTGTACAGTCGTGTGCCGTGTAGGTTTATCCTCATTTGAGTGCCTGGGCAGCTCATTAGGCAAGATATTTTTTCTAGAGGGCAGGCAGAGTGCTGTATTGTGGGTCCAGAATGGCCAATCTTGAGGGCTAATTTGCCAGGAGTGTGAGGAGAGAAGTCTGAGAACACAAACTATACTTGGGCTTCAGGCCGAGGGCACGGCATGTACCCCCTGCAGATCTGAACCAATATCTCAAGAATCTGAGGTCATGGCGAGTATCATACGTTGGCTCAGGTTGGAGATTCTGTGCATGACTGCCCCTTCATGAACGTTGTGGAGTCTCAAGGCCATGGTGGTTTTCCAACGTTGGGAGTTGTGGGATGCCCCCTTTAAGGATTACTTCTGCGGGGAAATTGAAAATCTTGGGCAATTCTAGGACATCCATTATGGAATGACTCCAGAACACCGTTTGAGGATGGATGCCAGGGAAGCCCGCTTCGCATTGCAATTGTCTCCTAGCAACAAGAATGTTGAGATCCGATGGCTCTGTGAGAGCAACCGGGGTGGCTGAGTTGAAATGGACTTTCCCGAGGATGGGGCCTAATGTGTGTTTGTGTCCATGAGGGCCTTGGAATGGGGCGGTGGCACCGGGACCTTGAATTATTCTCCTTAGCTATTGACATAGCACCCATGCACAAGTTTCCTTGTGGAGACGAGATTTGTTCTGATGGGTGGATCAGAAAACCACCTATGCTGGTATTGGAATCCAGGCTTTTGAGGAGACATGCCTGTAAACCAAGGCAATGGATCCTATTATGGCCTAGGGTACTGTCTGGGTCCATCTGCTTCTCTGGGGACATCCCTCTATGGTATGAGTGGAGGTAGATGCTCAGCTGGTGTCAGACCGCCCTTGTTTGTTCTGAGAGACATCCACTATTGGGAAGCCCTCGGGGACTTTGGAAGGTTCTCCTAATTTGTATGATTTTGGACAATGGAATGGGCAGAATTCCCATAGATTGGGTAGGCACATTCCTAATGTGTGGCTCCAGGGGCCCCAGCCTGGAGGGTGTGTGGCCCATGACTTTGAGGACAGAAGTCTGAAAACACAATCTCAGCTTAGCTTTGGGGACGTCGTATGGCAGGCCCAATCTACAAACCATGAGAAGAACTCTTCAGGATATAAAGAAAGAGCGAGTCTGAGGCGCTTGCTCAGGCTTTGGTCTCTGGATTTTGTATCAACGATGGCCGTGGAAAGTGGGGAAGCCTCATGGGCCATGGACGAATCTTCCTCTCTGTGGATTTGGCATGGTCTCAATTTTTTTTGTCAATCTGTGGGATAGCAGGTCTCCTTTCAGGTTTGTTACCTCTTCTGTCCCAACAAAAGAGGAATTCCAAAGCAGAGCCCTGCGGAAGAGTATAGGGACCAACCAAACTATGGTTAAAAATTGGGGCCTAGGGGAATGGCAGGCCCAATATGCTGTCTCTTTATACAGCCACTGAGAGGCCTTACTTGAGGACTGGGCTCAGGCTGAGGGTCACAATATGTGTTGGTGAACAATGTGTCCCGCGAGCATGGGCGGGGCCTCATGGGCCCCACTGGTTTCAACTACAGTAAACTTTGGACAACATGCCAATCACAAGGTTTCTTGACATGGGGAAGGAGTTCTGATTTCTGCATCATTTTCAACCCTGGGCACTGGTTGGAGATAAAGTCTAGGTTCTGAAGCCTGAAAACCGCAGTTGGGAAGAGATGACGACTTAAGGCCATGGCGGGTCTGACGTGCTCAGTGTGCGGTCAGCTGCCTGTGTGTTGGTCAGGGGGTTCTCTCTTAGGTTGTGTCAGACAGTGCATTAGTGCCCTGGTTAGACCATACAATTTGGGTACAGTCGAGTGCCGTGTAGGTTGATCCTCATTTGTGGTGCCTGGGCAGCTCATTAGGTAAGTTATTTTTTCTAGAGGGCAGGCAGCGTGTTGCATTGTAGGTCCAGAATTGCCAACCTTGAGGTCTTCTGGGCCAGGAGTGTGAGGACAGAAGTCTGAGAACACAAGCTAGACTTGGGCTTCAGGCCGAGGGCACGGCAGGTACCACCTGCAGTTCTGAACCAATATCTCATGCATCAGAAGTCATGGCGAGGATCCGACGTTGGCTCAGGTTGGAGTTTCTGTGCATGACTGCCCCTTCATGACGGAGCGGAATCTCAAGGCCATGGAGGTTTTCCCACGTTGAAAGGTGTGGGATTCCCCCTTCAAGTATTCCTTCTGAGGGGTAATTGAGAACTGTTGGGCAGCTCAAGAACATCCCATATGGAATGACTCCGGAGCACCTTTTGAGGATGAATGCCAGAGAAGCCCGCCTCACATTCCAATTGTCTCCTAGCAACAAGACAGTTTAGATCGGATTGCTCTGCAAGAGTAACGGGGGTGGCTGAGTTGAAATGGACTTTCCCGAGGATGGGGCCTAATGTGTGTCTGTGTCCATGAGGGCCTTGAAATGGGGCGGTGGCACCGAGACCCTGAAGTATTTTTCTAAGCTTTTGACATAGCTCCTATGCACAAGATTCCTTGTGGAGAACAGATTTCTTCTGATGGGTGCCTCAGGAAACCCCCTATGCTGGTATTGGAATCCAGGCTATTGATGATACATGCCAGTAAACCAAAGCAATGGATCCGATTATGGCCTAGGGTCCTGTCTGGTTCCATCTGCTTCTCTGGGGACATCCATCTATGGTATGAGTGGAGGTAGATGCTCATCTGGTGTCAGACCACCCTTGCTTGTCCCGGGAGACCTGCACTTATGGGAAGGCCTCGGGGAATATGGAGGGTTCTCCTAATTTGTACGATTTTGGACAATGGATGGGCAGAATTCCCATGGATTGGGTAGGCACAACCCTAATGCGTGGCTCCAGGGGCCCCAGCCTGGAGGGTGTGTGGCCCAGGACTTTGAGGACAGAAGTCTGAAAACACAAACTCAGCTTAGGCTTGGGGAGTTGCTATGGCAGGCCAATCTACAAACCATGAGAAGAACTCTTCAGGATATGAAGAAAGAGTGTATCTGAGGCCCATGCTCAGGCTTTTGTCTCTGGATTTTGTATCAATGATGGCCGTGGAATGTTGGGAGGCCTCATGAGCCATGGACGAATCTTCCTCTCTGTGGATTTGGCCCGGTCCCAATTGTTTTTCATCAGTCTGTGGGATGGGAGGTCTCCTTTCAGGTTTGTTACCTCAGGTGTCCAAACCAAAAAGGAATTCCAAAGCAGGCCCTGGGGAAGAGTGTAGGGACAAACCAAACTATGGTTAAAAATTGGGGCCTAGGGGAATGGCAGGCCCAATATGCTGTCTCTTCATCCAGCCACTGAGAGGCTTACTTGAGGACTGGGCTCAGGCTGTGGGTCACAATGTGTGTTTGGGACCAATGTGGTCCGTGAGCATGGGCGGGGCCTCATGGGCCACACTGGTTTCAACTGCACTGAACTTTGGACAACATGCCAATCACAAGGTCTCTTGCCATGGGGAAGGAGTTCTGACTTCTGCATCATTTTCAACCCTGGGCAGAGGTTGGAGATAAGGTCTAGGATCGGAAGCCTGAAAACCGCAGTTGGGAACAGATGATGACCAAGGTACATGGCGGGTCTGAATGTGCTCAGTGTGCAGTCAGCTGCCTGGGTGTTGGTCAGGAGGTTCTGGCTCAGGTTGTGTCAGACAGTCCATTAGTGCCCAGGTTAGACTATATAATTTGGGTACAGTCGAGTGCCGTGTAGTTTTATCCTCATTTGAGTTGCCTGGGCAGCTCATTAAGCAAGATATTTTTTCTAGAGGGCAGACAGAGTGCTGCATTGTGGGTCCGGAATTCCCAAACTTGAGGGCTTCTGGGCCAGGAGTGTGAGGACAGAAGTCTGTGAACACAAGCTAGATTTGGGCTTCAGGCCGGGGGCACGGCAGGTACCCCCTGCAGATCTGACTAATATCTCATGCATCTGAAGTCACGGCGAGGATCAGAGTTTGGCTCAGGTTGGAGTTTCTGTGCATGACTGCCCCTTAATTAACAGAGCTGAATTTCAAGGCCATGGAGGTTTTCCCACGTTGGGAGTTGTTGGATTCCCCCTTCCAGGTTTCCTTCTGCGGGACAATTGAGACGTGTTGGGCAGCTCCAGGACATCCCATATGGAATGAATCCAGAGCACCGTTCGAGGATGGATGTCAGGAAAGCCTGCCTCACATTCCAATTATCTCCTAGCAACAAGACACTTGAGATCGGATGGCTATGCGGAACTACCGGCGTGGCTGAGTTTAAAGGGACTTTCCTGAGGATGGGGCCTAATGTGTGATTGTGTTCATGGGGGCCTTGGAATGGGGCGATGGCACCGGGACCCTGAAGTATTCTCCTAAGCTTTTGACATAGCTCCCATGCACAAGTCTCCTTGTGGACACCAGATTTGTTCTGATGGGTGCCTCAGGAAACCCCCTATGCTGGTATTGGAATCCAGGCTTTTGAGGAGACATGCCTTTAAACCGAAGCAATGGATCCGATTATGGCCTAGGGTCCTGTCTGGTTCAATCTTCTTCACTGGGTCATCCATCTGTGGTATGAGTGGAGGTAGATGCTCAGCTGGTGTCAGACCACCCTTGTTTTTCCCGGAGACCACCACTATTGGGATGGCCTCTAGGATATTGGAGGGTTCTCCTAATTTGTACGATTTTGGACAATGGAATGGGCAGAATTCCCATGGATGGGTAGGCACAGTCCTAATGTGTGGCTCCAGGGGCCCCAGCCTGAAGGGTGTGTGTCCCAGGACTTTGAGGACAGAAGTCTGAAAACACAAGCTCAGCTTATGTTTGGGGTCGTAGGTATGGCAGGCCCGATCTAAAACCATGAGAAGAACTCTTCAGGATTTGAAGAAAGTGCGAGTCTGCGGCGCTTGCTCAGGCTTTCATCTCTGGATTTTGTATCAGCGATGGTTGTGGAATGTGGGGAGGCCTCATAGGCCATGGACGATTCTTCCTCTCTGTGTATTGGCCCGGTCCCAATTCTTTTCGTCAATCTGTGGGATGGGAGGTCTCCTTTCAGGTTTGTTACCTCAGGTGTCCCCACTAAAGAGGAATTCCAATGCAAAGCCCTGGGGAAGAGTGACGGACAAACCAAACTATGGTTAAAAATTGGGGCCTAGGGGCATGACAGGCCCAATATGCTGTCTTTTCATCTAGCCACTGAGAGGCCTTACTTGAGGACTGCGCTCAGGCTGAGGGTCACAATGTGTGTTTGTGACCAATGTGGCCCAGGAGCATGGGCGGGTCCTCATGGGACACACTGGTTTCAACTACACTGAACTTTGGACAACATGCCAATCACAAGGTTTCTTGCCATGGGGAAGGAGTTCTGATTTCTCCATCATTTTCAACCCTGGGCGGTGGTTGGAGATAAGGTCTAGGTTCTGAAGCCTGAAAACAGCAGTTGGGAAGAGATGACGACCTAAAGCCAGGGCTGGTCAGACGTGCTCAGTGAGCGGGTCTGTAGGTTCGGGCTCAGGTTGTGTCTGACAGTGCTTTAGTGCCCTGGATAGACTATATAATTTGGGTACAGTCGAGTGCTGTGTAGGTTGATCATCATTTGAGTTTCCTGGGCTGCTCATTAGGCAAGATATTTTTTCTAGAGGGCAGGCAGAGTGCTGCATTGTGGGTTTGGAATTGCCAAACTTGAGGGCTTCTGGGCCAGGAGTGTGAGGACAAAAATCTGGCCCAAGCTAGACTTGGGCTTCAGGCCGAGGGCACGGCAGGTACCCCCTGCAGATCTGAACCAATATCTCATGCATCTGAAGGCACTGCGAAAATCAGACGTTGGCTCCGTTTGGAGTTTCTGTACATGACGGCCCCTTCATGAACGGTGCGGAAACTCAAGGTCATGGAGGTTTTCCCGGGTTGAAAGTTGTGGGATGCCCCCTTAAAGGATTCCTTCTGCAGGACAATTGAGACCTGATGGGCAGCTCCAGGACATCCCATATGGAATGACTCCAGAACAAAGTTCTAGGATGGATGCCAGGGAAGACGGCCTCGCATTCCAATTGTCTCCTAGCGACAAGACACTAGAGATTGGATGGCTCTGCAGGAGTAACCGGGGTGGCTAGTAGAAATGGATTTCCCGAGGATGGGACCTAATGTGTGTTTGTGTCCATGAGGGCCTTGGAATGGGGCGGTGGCAACATTCCCTGAAACATTCTCCTAAGCTTTTGAAATAGCTCCCATGCACAAGTTTACTTGTGGAGACCAGATTTGTTGTGATGGGTGCATCAGGAAACCACTTATGCTGGTATTGGAATCCAGGCTTTTGAGGAGACAAGCCTGTAAACCAAAGCAATGGATCCGATTATGGCTTAGGGTCCTGTCTGTTTCCATCTTCTTCTCTGGGACTTCCATCTATGGTATGATAGGAGGTAGATGCTCAGGTGGTGTCAGACCGCCCTTGTTTGTTCCGGGAAACCTCCACTATTGAGATGGCCTCGAGAACATTGGAGGATTCTCCTAAATTGTATGATTTTGGACAATGGAATAGGCAGAATTCTCATGGATTGGGTAGGCACAGTCCTGATGTGTGGCTCCAGGAGCCCCAGCGTGGAGAGTGTGTGGCCCAGGACTTTGAGGACAGAAGTCTGAAAACACAAACTCAGCTTAGGTTTGGGGACGTAGGTATGGCAGGCCCGATCTAAAACCATGAGAAGAACTCTTCAGGATTTGAAGAAAGTGCGAGTCTGCGGCGCTGCTCAGGCTTTTGTCTCTGGGTTTTGTATCAGCGAAGACCGTGGATTGTCGGGGAGGCCACATGGGCCATGGTCGAATTTTCCTCTCTGAGAATCTGGCCCGATCCCCAATTCTTTTTCGTCAATCTGTGAAATGGGGGACACTTTCAGTTTTGTTACCTCAGGTGTCCCACCAAAAGAGGAATTCCAAAGCAAAGCCATGGGGAAGACTGAAGGGAGAACCCGAACTATGGTTAAATGTTGGGGCCTAGGGGCATGAGAGCCCAATATGCTATCTCTTCATCCAGACACTGAGAGGCCTTACTTGAAGACTGGGCTCAGTCTGAGGGTCACAATGTGTGTTTGGGACCAATGTGGCCCTTGAGCATGGGTGGTGCCTCATGGGCCACACGGGTTTCAACTACACTGAACGTTGGACAACATGCCAACCACAAGGTTTCTTGCCATGGGGAAGGAGTTCTGATTTTTGCATCACGTTCAACCCTGGGCAGTGATTGGAGATAAGGTCTAGGTTCTGAAGCCTGAAAACCGAGGTTGGGAAGAGATGACACCTAAGGCCATGGCGGCTCGATGTGCTCAGTGTGCAGTCAGCTATCTGGGTGGGGCCAGGAGGTCCAGGATCAGGCTGTGTCAGAAAAGGCTTTAGTTGACTGGTCAGCCTATGTATTTGGGGTACAGCCAAGGGAGGTGCAGGTTGATCCTCACTTGGGGTTACTGGGTAGCCCCAGAGGGCAATGATTTTTTTTCTGGAGGGCAGGCAGAGTCCTGCATTGTAGTTCTGGATTGCCAAACTAGAGGGCTTGTGGGCCAGTAGTCTAAGGACAGAAGTCTGAGAACACAAGCTAGGCTTATGTTTCTGGGTGAGGACATGGCAGGCACAATCTACAGACCTGAATCGCCATCTCATGCATCTGAAGTCAGGGGGAGGATCAGAGGATCGCTCAGGTTGAAGTTTCTGTCCCTGATGGCCCCTTCATGAAGGGGGGGCATCACGAGGCCATGGGGGTTTTCCCACGATTGGAGTTGTGAGAAGCTACAAACTGCAGAGAGTCTTCTGCAGGACAATTGAGACCTGTTGTTTGGCTCCAGGCCAATGATTCTGAGCAGTGTTCTAAGGATGGATGGCTGGGTAGCCCACCTCACATTCCAATTGTCTCCTAGCAACAAGACAGGTTAGATCTGCTGGATCTGGGGAGCAACCGAGGAGGCTGAGTTGAAATGGACTCTCCTGTGGATGGGACTTAATGTGCTTTTGTGTCTATGGAGACCTTGGAATGAAGCGGTGGCATTGGGGCCCTGAAGGGTTCTTCTAAACAGAGGCTTTGACACAGCTCCAACGTGCAAGTTTCCCATGTGTAGATGAGATGTTTTCTGATGGGTGAGTCAAGAAACAGCCATATGCTGGTTTTGAAATCCAGGCCTCTGAGGAGAGATGCCTGGAAACCAAAGCAATGGATCTGATTAGTGCCTAGGGGCCTGTTCTTTCCTTTTTACATCTGGGGACATCTGTCTATGGGTCTGAGTGCAGGTAGGTGCTCAGATGGGCTCAGATTGCCCCGGTTTTTCCTGGGAAGCCACCACTATTGAGATGGATCATGGACTTTGGAGGTTTGTCCTATTAGAATGGTAGTGGCCATTGGAATGGGCACACACAATTCCCTTGGAGAGGGCAAGTACTGTCCTCAGGTTTGGCTCCAGGGGCCTGAGCCTGTAGGTTGTGTAGGCCAAGGCTGTTTGGACAGTTGTCTGAAAACACAAACTCGGCTTATGTTTCGGGTCATAGGTATGTCAGGACTGATCTACAGACCATGAGGAGAACTCCTTTCGGGATTTGAAAAAAGGGCAAGTGTGAGGCTCTTGCTCAAGTTTTTGTCTCTGGATATCATGTCACTCATGGTCGTGAATTTCTGGGTGACTTCATGGGAAATGGACGAGTCTTACTCTCTGGTGGTTTGGCCCCGTCCAAAGAGTTTGGGGTCATTCTGTGGGATGGAAGAAGTCCGTTTCGTTGTTTTTGTTGTTTTCTTTTTTAACCTCAGGTGTCCCAACAAATGAGGGATTCCAGAGTAGAGCCCTGGGGAGGGACGAATGGACAATCAGAAATCTGGTTAAAAATTGGAACCTAGGGACATGTCAAGCCCATTATGACATCTAATGGTCCAGCCACTGAGAGGACTTACTAGAGGACAGGACTCATACTGAGGGTCACAATGCGTGTTTATGCCCTCGTCGCACTCAAGAATGGGCGGGGCCTCAGGGTGAATGCTGGTTTCTGCTATACTGAACGTGGACAACGTGCCAACCACAAGGTTTATTGCCATGGGTAAGGAGGAGTGCTGATTTCTGCATCACACTCACCCCTGGGCAGTGATTGGAGATAAGGTCTCGGTTCTGAAGCCTGAAAACTGAGGTAGGGAAGAGATGATGACCTAAGGCCATGGCGGGTCTTATGTGCTCAGGGTGCGGTCAGCTTTCTGGGTGTTGGTCAGGAGGTCCGGGCTCAGGTTGTGTCCGACAGTGCATTAGTGCCCAGGTTAGACTATATAATTTGGGTAAAGTCGAGTACTGTGTAGGTTTATCCTCATTTAAGGTGCCTGGGCAGCTCATGAGGCAATAATTTTTTTCAAGATGGCAGGCAGAGTGCTGCATTGTGGGTCTGGAATTGCCAAATTTGAGGGCTTCGGGGCCAGCCAGGAGTGTGAGGACGAAAGTCTTAGAAGACAAGCTAGACTTGGGTTTCAGGGCGAGGGCAGGGCAGGTACCCCTGAAGATCTCAACCGATATCTCATGCATCTGAAGTCAGGGCGAGGATCAGACGTCGGCTCAGGTTGGAGTTTTGGTGCATGACGGCCGCTTCATGAAGGGAGTGGAATCTCGAGGCCATTGAGGTTTTCCCACGTTGGGAGTTGTGGGATGCCCCCTTCAAGGATTCCTTCTGCGGGACAATTGAGACCTGTTGGACAGCTCCAGGACATCCCATATGGAATGACTCCAGAGCACCGTTCGAGGATGGATGCCTGGGAAGCCCGCCTCGCATACCAATTGTCCCCTAGCAACAAGACAGTTTAGATCTGATGGCTTTGCGGGAGCAACCGGGGTGCCTGAGTTGAAATGGACTTTCCTGAGGATGGGTCCTAATGTGTTTTTGTGTCCATGAGGGCCTTAGAATGGGGCGGTGGCACCGGGACCCTGAAGTACTCTCCTAAGCCTTTGACATAGCTCCCATGCACAGATTTCCTTGTGGAGACCAGATGAGAACTGATAGGTGCATCAGGAAAAGCCCTATGCTCGTATTGGAAACAGGCTTTTGAGGAGACATGCCTGTAAACCATAGCAATGGATCCTATTATGGCCTAGGGTCCTGTCTGGTTCAATCTTCTATTCTGGGGACATCCATCTATGCTATGAGTGGAGGTAGATTATCAGCTGGTTTCAGACAGCCCTTGTTTGTTCCGGGTGAACTACACTATTGGGATGGCCTCCGGGACTTTGGCAATTTCTCCTAATTTGTACGGTTTTGACAATGGAATGGGCAGAATTCCCATGGATTGGTAGGCACAGTCCGAATGTGTGGCTCCAGGGCCCCAGCCTGGAGGGTGTGTGGCCCAGCACTTTGAGGACAGAAGTCTGAAAACACAAACTCAGCTTAGGTTTGGGACGTACGTATGGCAGGCCCGATCTAAAACCATGAGAAGAACTCTTCAGGATTTGAAGAAAGTGCGAGTCTGCTCGCTTGCTCAGGCTTTTGTCTCTGGATTTCGTATCAGCGATGCCCGTGGATTGTCGGGGAGGCCGCATGGGCCATGGACGAATCTTCCTCTCTGAGAATCTGGACCAATTCCCAATTGTTTTTCGTCAATCAGTGGGATGGGGGGACTCCTTTCAGTTTTGTTACCTCAGGTGTCCCACCAAAAGAGGAATTCCAATTCAAAGCCGTGGGGAAGACTGAAGGGACAACCCGAATTATGATTAAAAATTGGGTCCTAGGGGCATGGCAAGCCCAATATGCTATCTCTTCATCCAGACACTGAGAGGCCTTACTTGAAGACTGGGCTCAGGCTGAGGGTCACAATGTTTGTTTGGGAGGAATGTGGCCGCGAGCATGGGCCGGGCCTCATGGGCCACACTGGTTTCAACTACACTGAACGTTGGACAACATGCCAACCACAAGGTTTCTTGCCATGGGGAAAGAGTTCTGATTTCTGCATCTCTTTCAACCCGGAGCAGTGATTGGAGATAAGGTCTAGGTTCTGAAGCCTGAAAACTGAGGTTGGGAACAGATGACACCTAAGGACATGGCGGCTCGATGTGCTCAGTGTGCGGCCAGCTGTCTGGTTGAAGCCAGGTGGTCCAGGCTCAGGCTGTGTCAGAAAGGGCATTAGTGCCCTGGTCAGCCTATGTATTTGGGGTACAGCCAAGGAAGGTGCAGGTTGATCCTCACTTGGGGTTACTGATAGCCCCAGGCGCAATGTTTTTCTTCTGGAGGGCAGGCAGAGTGCTGCATTGTAGTTCTGGATTGCCAAACTAGATGGCTTGTGGGCCAGTACTCTGAGGACCGAAGTCTGAGAACACAAGCTAGGCTTAGGTTTCAGGGTGAGGCCATGGCAGGCACAATCTACAGACCTGAATCGCCATCTCGTGCATCTGAAGTCAGGGCGAGGATCAGACGATCGCTCAGGTTGGAGTTTCTGTCCCTGATGGCCCCTTCATAAAGGGCGGGCATCATGAGGCCATGGGGGTTTTCCCACGATAGCAGTTGTGAGATGCTCCAAGGTGCAAAGAGTCTTCTGCAGGACAATTGAGACCTGTTGTTTGGCTCCAGGCCAATGATTCCGAGCAGTGTTCTAAGGATGGATGGCTGGGTAGCCCACCTTGCATTCCAATTGTCTCCTAGCAACAAGACGGGTTATATCTGCTGCATCTGGGGGAGCAACCGAGGAGGCTGAGTAGAAATGGACTCTCCTGTGGATGGGTCCTAGTGTGCTTTTGTGTCTATGAGACCTTGGAATGAAGCGGTGGCACTGGGGCCCTAAAGGCTTCTCCTAAACAGAGGCTTTAACACGGCCCCAACGTGCAAGTTTCCCATGTGTAGATGAGATGTTTTCTGATGGGTGAGTCAAGAAAGAGCCATATGCTGGTTTTGAAATACAGGCCTCTGAGGAGAGATGCCTGGAAACCAAATCAATGGATCTGATTAGTGCCTAGGGGCCTGTTCTTTCCTTTTTACCTCTGGGGACATCTGTCTATGGGTCTGAGTGCAGGGAGGTGCTCAGATGGGCTCAGATTGCCCCTGTTTTTCCTGGGAAGCCACCACTATTGAGATGGATCTGGGAGTTTGGAGGTTTATCCTATTAGAAGTGTAGTGGCCATTGGAATGGGCACACACAATTCCCTTGGAGAGGGCAAGTACAGTCCTCAGGTTTGGCTCCAGGGGCCTGAGCCTGTAGGTTGTGTAAGCCAGGGCTGTTTAGACAGTTGTCTGAAAACACAAACTCGGCTTATGTTTCGGGTCATAGGTATGGCAGGACTGATCTACAGACCATGAGGAGAACTCTTCGGGATTTGACAAAAGGGCGAGTGTGAGGTTCTTGCTCCAGTTTTTGTCTCTGGATATCGTGTCACTCATGGTCGTGAAATTTCTAGGTGACTTCATGGAAAATGGACGAGTCTTACTCTCTGGTGGTTTGGCCCCGTACAAAGAGTTTGGGGTCATTCTGTGGGATGGAAGAAATCCGTTTCTTTGTTGTTGTTGTTTTCTTTTTTAAACTCAGGTGTCCCACCAAATGAGGGATTCCTGAGTAGAGCAATGGGGAGGGGCGACCGGACAATCAGAAATCTAGTTAAAAATTGGGGCCTAGGGACATGTCAAGCCCATTATGACATCTAATGGTCCAGACACTGAGAGGACTTACTAGAGGACAGGACTCATGCTAAGGGTCACAATGCGTGTTTATGCCCTCGTCGCACTCAAGAAAGGGCCGGGCCTCTGGGTGTTGCTGGTTTCTCCTACACTGAACGTTGGACAACGTGCCAACCACAAGGTTTCTTGCCATGGGTAAGGAGGAGTTCTGATTTCTGCATCACACTCAGCCCTGGGCAGTGATTGGAGATAAGGTCTCGGTTCTGAAGCCTGAAAACTGAGGTAGGGAAGAGATGATGACCTAAGGCCATGGCGGGTTTTATGTGCTCAGTGTGCGTTCAGCTTTTGTCTCTGGATTTTGTATCAGCGATGCCGTGAAATGTCGGGGAGGCCTCATGTGCCATGGACGAATCTTCCTCTCTGAGGATTTGGCCCGATTCCCAATTGCTTTTCGTCAATCTGTGGGATGGGAGGACTCATTTCTGGGTGTTGGTCAGGAGGTCCGGGCTCAAGTTGTGTTCGTCAGTGCATTAGTGCCCAGGTTAGACTATATAATTTGTGTAAAGTCGAGTGCTGTGTCGGGTGATCCTCATTTAAGGTGCCTGGGCAGCTCATGAGGCAATAATTTTTTTTCAAGATGGCAGGCAGAGTGCTGCATTGTGGGTCCGGAATTGCCAAACTTGAGGGCTTCGGGGTCAGGTGTGTGAGGACGGAAGTCTGAGAAGACAAGCTAGACTTGGGTTTCAGGGCGAGGGCACGGCAGGTACCCTCTGCAGATCTGAACCAATATCTCATGCATCTGAAATCAGGGCGAGGATCACACGTTGGCTCAGTTTGGAGTTTCTGTGCATGACGGCCGCTTCATGAAGGGAGCGGAATCTCGAGGCCATTGAGGTTTTCCCACGTTGGGAGTTGTGGGATGCCCCCTCAAGGATTCCTTCTGCGGCACAATTGAGACCTGTTGGACTGCTCCAGGACATCCCATATGGAATGACTCCAGAGCACCGTTCGCGGATGGATGCCTGGGAAGCCCGCCTCGTATTCCAATTGTCTCCTAGCAACAAGACAGTTTAGATCTGATGGCTCTGCCGGAGCACCCGGGGTGGCTGAGTTGAAATGGACTTTCCTGAGGATGGGTCCTAATGTGTTTTTGTGTCCATGAGGGCCTTGGAATGGGGCGGTGGCACCGGGACCCTGAAGTACTCTCCTAAGCTTTGGACATGGCTCCCATGCACAGGTTTCCTTGTGGAGACGAGATGAGTTCTGATGGGTGCCTCAGGAAAACCCCTATGCTCGTATTGGAATCAGGCTTTTGAGGACACATGCCTGTAACCCAAAGCAATGGTTCCTATTATGGCCTAGGGTCCTGTCTGGTTCAATCTTCATCTCTGGGGACATCCATCTATGGTATGAGTGGAGGTCGATTATCAGCTGTTGTCAGACAGCCGTTCTTTGTTCCGCGTGAACTACACTTTTGTGATGGCCTCAGGGACTTTGGAGGTGTCTCCTAATTTGTACGATTTTGGACCATGGAATGGGCAGAATTCCCATTGATTGGTTGGCACAGTCCTAATGTGTGGCTCCAAGGGCCCAGCCTGGAGGGTGTTTGGCCCAAGACTTTGAGGACAGAAGTCTGAAAACACAAACTCAGCTTAGGTTTGGGGACGTAGGTATGGCAGGCCCGATATACAAACCATGAGAAGAACTCTTCAGGATATGAAGAAAGTGCGAGTCTGAGGCGCTTGCTCGGGCTTTTGTCTCTGGATTTTGTATCAGCGATGCCGTGAAATGTCGGGGAGGCCTCATGTGCCATGGACGAATCTTCCTCTCTGAGGATTTGGCCCGATTCCCAATTGCTTTTCGTCAATCTGTGGGATGGGAGGACTCATTTCAGTTTTGTTACCATAGGTGTCCCACCAAAAGAGGAATTCAAAGCAAAGCCGTGGGGAAGACTGAAGGGACAACCCGAACTATGGTTAAAAATTGGGGCCTAGGGGCATGGCAAGCCCAATATGCTGTCTCTTCATCCAGCCACTGAGTGGCCTTACTTGAGGACTGGGCTCAGCCTGAGGGTTACAATTTGTGTTTGTGACCAATGTGGCCCGCGAGCATGGGCGGGGCCTCATGGGCCACACTGGTTTCAACTACACTGAACGTTGGAAAACATGCCAACCACAAGGTTTCTTGCCATGGGGAAGGAGTTCTGATTTCTGCATCACCTTCAACCCTGGGCAGTGATTGGAGATAAGGTCTAGGTTCTGAAACCTGAAAACCGAGGTTGGGAAGAGATGACGACCTAAGGCCATGGCGGCTCGATGTGCTCAGTGTGCGGCCAGCTGTCTGGGAGGGGCCAGGGTGTCCAGGCTCAGGCTGTGTCAAAAGGGCATTAGTGCTCTGATCAGCCTATGTATTTGGGGTACAGCCAAGGTCGGTGCTGGTTGATCCTCATTTGGGGTTACTGGGCAGCCCCAGAGGACAATGATTTTCTTCTGAAGGGCAGGCAGAGTGCTGCATTGTAGTTCTGGATTGCCAAACTGGAGGGCTTGTGGGCCAGTAGTCTGACGACAAAAGTCTGAGAACACAAGCTAGGCTTAGGTTTCTGGGTGAGGCCTTGGCAGGCACAATCTACAGACCTGAATCGAGATCTCGTGCATCTGAAATCAGGGCGAGGATCAGACTATCGCTCAGGTTGGAGTTTCTGTCCCTGATGGCCCCTTCATGAATGGGGGGGCATCACGAGGCCATGGGGATTTTCCCACGATTGGAGTTGTGAGATGCTCCAAACTGCAGAGAGTCTTCTGCAGGACAATTGAGACCTGTTGTTTGGCTCCAGGCCAATGATTCTGAGCAGGGTTCTAAGGATGGATGGCTGGGTAGCCCACCTCGCATTCCAATTGTCTCCTAGCAACAAGACAGGTTAGATCTCCTGGATCTGTGCGGTCAACCGAGGACGCTGAGTTGAAATGGACACCGCTGGGGATGGGTCCTAATGTGCTTTTGTGTCTATGGAGACCTTGGAATGAAGCGGTGGCACTGGGGCCCTAAAGGGTTCTCCTAAACAGAAGCTTTGACACAGCTCCAACATGCAAGTTTCCCATGTGTAGATGAGATGTTTTCTGATGGGTGAGTCAAGAAACAGCTATATGCTGCTTTTGAAATCCATGCCTCTGAGGAGTGATGCCTGGACACCAAAGCAATGGATCTGATTAGTGTCTAGGGGCCTGTTCTATCCTTTTTACCTCTGGGGACACCTGTCTATGGGTCTGAGTGCAGGTAGGTGATCAGTTGGGCTCAGATTGCTCCTGTTTTTCCTGGGAAGCCACCACTATTGAGATGGATCAGGGACTTTGGAGGTTTATCCTATTAGAAGGGTTGTGGCCACTGGAATGGGCACACACAATTCCCTTTGAGAGGGCAAGTACAGTCCTCAGGTTTGGCTCAAGGGGCCTGAGCCTTTAGGTTGTATAGGCCAGGGCTGTTTGGACAGTTGTCTGAAAACACAAACTCGGCATATGTTTTGGGTCATAGGTATGGCAGAACTGATCTACAGACCATGAGGAGAACCCTTCGGGATTTGAAAGAAGGGTGAGTGTGAGGCTCCTGCTCAAGTTTTTGTCTCTGGATATCATGTCACTCATGGTCGTGGAATTTCTGGGTGACTTCATGGGAATTGGACGAGTCTTACTATCTGGTGGTTTGGCCCCGTCCAAAGAGTTTGGGGTCATTAGTGGGCTGGAAGAAGTCCGTTTTTTTGTTGTTGTTGTTGTTTTCTTTTTTAACCACAGGTGTCCCACCAAATGAGGGATTCCAGAGTAGAGCCCTGGGGAGGGGTGACTGGACAATCAGAAATCTGGTTAAAAATTGGGGCCTAGGGACATGTCAAGCCCATTATGACATCAAATGGTACAGCCACTGAGAGGACTTACTCGAGGACAGGACTCATGCTGAGGGTCACAATGCATGTGTATGCCCTCGTCGCACTCAAGAATGGGCGGGACCTCAGGGTGAATGCGGGTTTCTACTACACTGAACATTGGACAACGTGCCAAACACAAGAGTTCTTGCCATGGGTAAGGAGGAGTTCTGATTTCTGCATCACACTCACACCTGGGCAGTGATTGGAGATAAGGTCTCGGTTCTGAAGCCTGAAAACTGAGGTAGGGAAGAGATGATGACCTAAGGCCATGGCGGGTTTTATGTGCTCAGGGTGCGGTCAGCTCTCTGGGTGTAGGTCAGGAGGTCCGGGGCCAGGTCGTGTTCGACAGTGCATTAGTGCCCAGGTTAGACTATATAATTTGTGTAAAGTCGAGTGCTGTGTCGGGTGATCCTCATTTAAGGTGCCTGGGCAGCTCATGAGGGAATAATTTTTTTCTAGAGGGCAGGCAGAGTGCTGCATAGTGGGTCTGGATTTGCCAAACTTGAGGGCTTCGGGGCCAGGAGTGTGAGGACGGAAGTCTGAGAAGACAAGCTAGACTAGGGTTTCAGGGCAAGGGCACGGCAGGTACCCCCTGAAGATCTGAACCAATATCTCGTGCATCTGAAATCAGGGCGAGGATCAGACGTTGGCTCAGGTTGGAGTTTTTGTGCATGACGGCCCCTTCATGAAGGGAGCGGAATCTCGAGGCCATTGATGTTTTCCCACGTTGGGAGTTGTGGGATTCCCCCTTCAAGGATTCCTTCTGTGGCACAATTGAGACCTGTTGGACAGCTCCAGGACATCCCATATGGAATGACTCCAGAGCACCGTTCGCGGATGGATGCATGGGAAGCCCGCCTCGCATTCCAATTGTCTCCTAGCAACAAGACAGTTTCAATCTGATGGCTCTGCCAGAGCAACCGGGGTGGCTGAGTTGAAATGGACTTTCCTGAGGATGGGTCCTAATGTGTTTTTATGTCCATGAGGGCCTTGGAATGGGGCGGTGGCAGCGGGACCCCGAAGTACTCTCCTAAGCTTTGGACATGGCTCCCATGCCCAGGTTTCCTTGTGGAGACGAGATGAGTTCTGATGGGTGCCTCAGGAAAACCCCTATGCTCGTATAGGAATCATGCTTTTTAGGACACATGACTGTAACCCAAAGCAATGGATCCTATTATGGCCTAGGGTCCTGTCTGGTTCAATCTTCTTCTCTGGGGACATCCATCTATGGTATGAGTGGAGGTCGATTATCAGCTGGTGTCAGACAGCCCTTGTTTGTTCCGGGTGACCTACACTATAGGGATGGCCTCCGTGACTTTGGCGGTGTCTCATAATTTCTACGGTTTTGGAAAATGGAATGGGAGAATTCCCATGGATTGGTAGGCACAGTCCTAATGTGTGGCTCCAGGGGCCGCAGCCTGGTGGGTGTGTGGCCAGGATATTGAGGGCAGAAGTCTGAAAACACAAACTCAGCTTAAGTTTGGGGACGTAGGTATGGCAGGCCCGATCTAAATCCATGAGAAGAACTCTTCAGGATTTGAAGAAAGTGCGAGTCTGCAGTGCTTGCTCAGGCTTTTGTTTATGGATTTTGTATCAGCGATGGCCGTGGATTTTCGGGGAGGCCTCATGGGCCATGGACGAATCTTCCTCTCTGAGGATCTGGCCCAATTCCCAATTGTTTTTCGTCAATCTGTGGGATTGGGGGACACCTTTCAGTTTTGATAGCTCAGGTGTCCCACAAAAAGAGGAATTCCAAAGCAAAGCCGTGGGGAAGAATGAAGGGACAACCCGAACTATGGTTAAAAATTGGGGCCTAGGGGCATGGCAAGCCCAATATGCTATCTCTTCATCCAGACACTGAGAGGCCTTACTTGAAGACTGGGCTCAGGCTGAGGGTCACAATGTGTGTTTGGGACCAATGTGGCCCGCGAGCATGGGCGGGGCCTCATGGGCCACACTGGTTTCAACTACACTGAACGTTGGACAACATGCCAACCACAGGTTTCTTGCCATGGGGAAGGATTTCTGATTCCTGCATCACGTTCAACCCTGGGCAGTGATTGGAGATAAGGTCTAGGTTCTGAAGCCTGAAAACAGAGGTTGGGAACAGAAGACACCTAAGGCCATGGCGGCTCGATGTGCTCAGTGTGCAGCCAGCTGTCTGGGATGGGCCAGGGGGTCCAGGCTCAGGCTGTGTCAGAAAGTGCATTAGTGCCCTGGTCAGCCTATGTATTTGGGGTACAGCCAAGGTCGGTGCAGGTTGATCCTCATTTGGGGTTACTGGGTAGACCCAGAGGACAATGTTTTTCTTCTGGAGGGCAGGCAGAGTGCTGCATTATAGTTCTGGATTGCCAAACTGGAGGGCTTGTGGGCCAGTAGTCTGACGACAAAGTCTGAGAACACAAGCTAGGCTTAGGTTTCTGGGTGAGGCCATGGCAGGCACAATCTACACACCTGAATCGAGATCTCGTGCATCTGATGTCAGGGCGAGGATCAGACGATCGCTCAGGTTGGAGTTTCTGTCCCTGATGGCCCCTTCATGAATGGGGAGGCATCACGAGGCCATGGGGGTTTTCCCACGATGGGAGTTGTGAGAAGCTCCAAACTGTAGAGAGTCTTCTGCAGGACAATTGAGACCTGTTGTTTGGCTCCAGGCCAATGATTCTGAGCAGGGTTCTAATGATGGATGGCTGGGTAGCCCACCTCGCATTCCAATTGTCTCCTAGCAACAAGACAGGTTAGATCTCCTGGATCTGTGGGCAGCAACTGAGGACGCAGAGTTGAAATGGACACCCCTGGGGATGGGTCCTAATTTGCTTTTGTGTCTATGAGACCTTGGAATGAAGCGGTGGCACTGGGGCCCTAAAGGGTTCTCCTAAACAGAGGCTTTGACACAGCTCCAACATGCAAGTTTCCCATGTGTAGATGAGATGTTTTCTGATGGGTGAGTCAAGATACAGCTATATGCTGCTTTTGAAATCCAGGCCTCTGAGGAGAGATGCCTGGAAATTAAAGCAATGGATCTGATTAGTGCCTAGGGGCCTGTTCTTTCCTTTTTAACTTTGGGGACATCTGTCTATGGGTCTGAGTGCAGGCAGGTGCTCAGTTGGGCTCAGATAGCCCCTGTTTTTCCTGGGAAGCCACCACTATTGAGATGGATCAGGGACTTTGGAGGTTTATCCTATTAGAAGTGTTGTGGCCATTGGAATGGGCACACACAATTCCCTTGGAGAGGGCAAGTACAATCCTCAGTTTGGCTCCAGGGGCCTGAGCCTGTAGGTTGTGTAGGCCAGTGCTTTTTGGACAGTTGTCTGAAAACACAAACTCGGATTATGTTTTGGGTCATAGGTATAGCAGGACTGATCTACAGACCATGAGGAGAACCCTTCGGGATTTAAAAGAAGGTGAGTGTGAGGCTCCTGCTCAAGTTTTTGTCTCTGGATATCGTGTCACTCATGGTCGTGGAATTTCTGGGTGACTTCATGGGAAATGGACGAGTCTTAATCTCTGGTGGTTTGGCACGTCCAAAGAGTTTGGGGTCATTTTGTGGGCTGGAAGAAGTCCTTTTTGTTGTTGTTGTTGTTGTTGTTGTTTTCTTTTTTAACCACAGGTGTCCCACCAAATGAGGGATTCCAGAGTAGAGCCCTGGGGAGGGGCGACTGGACAATCAGAAATCTGTTTAAAAATTGGGGCCTAGGGACCTGTCAAGCCCATTATGACATCTAATGGTCCAGCCACTGAGAGGACTTACTAGAGGACAGGACTCATGCTGAGGGTCACAATGCGTGTGTATGCCCTCGTTGCACTCAAGAATCGACGGGGCCTCAGTGTGAATGCTGGTTTCTCCTACACTGAACGTTGGACAACGTGCCAACCACAAGAGTTCTTGCCATGGGTAAGGAGGAGTTCTGATTTCTGCATCACACTCACCCATGGGCAGTGATTGGAAATAAGGTCTCGGTTCTGAAGCCTGAAAACTGAGGTAGCGAAAAGATGATGACCTAATGCCATGGCGGGTTTTATGTGCTCTGTGTGCAGTCAGGTTTCTGGGTGTTGGTCAGGAGGTCCGGGCTCAGGTTGTGTTCGACAGTGCATTAGTGCCCAGGTAAGACTATATAATTTGGGTAAAGTCGAGTGCTGTGTAGGTTGATCCTCATTTAAGGTGCCTGGGCAGCTCATGAGGCAATGATTTTTTTTCTAGAGGGCAGGCAGAGTGCTGCATTTGGGTACGGAATTGCCAAACTTGAGGGCTTCGGGGCCAGGAGTGTGAGGACTGTAGTCTGAGAAGACAAGCTAGACTTGGGTTTCAGGGCGAGGGCACGACAGGTACCCCCTGCAGATCTGAACCAATATCTCATGCATCTGAAGTCAGGGCGAGGATCAGACGTTGGCTCAGGTTGGAGTTTCTGTGCATGACGGCCGCTTCATGAAGGGAGCGGAATCTCGAGGCCATTGAGGTTTTCCCACGTTGGGAGTTGTGGGATGGCCCTTCGCAGATTCCTACTGCGGGACAATTGAGACCTGTTGGACAGCTCCAGAACATCCCATATGGAATGACTCCTGAGCACCGTTCGCGGATGGATGCCTGGGAAGCCCGCCTCGCATTCCAATTGTCTCCTAGCAACAAGACAGTTTCGATCTGATGGCTCTGCCGGAGCAACCGGGGTGGCTGAGTTGAAATGGACTTTCCTGAGGATGGGTCCTAATGTGTTTTTGTGTCCATGAGGGCCTTGGAAAGGAACGGTGGCACCGGGACCCTGAAGTACTCTCCTAAGCTTTGGACATGGCTCCCATGCCCAGGTTTCCTTGTGGAGACGAGATGAGTTCTGATGGGTGCCTCAGGAAAACCCCTATGCTCGTACTGGAATCAGGCTTTTGAGGACACATGCCTGTAAACCAAAGCCTTGGATCCTATTATGGCCTAGGGTCCTGTCTGGTTCAATCTTCTTCTCTGGGGACATCCATCTATGGTATGAGTGGAGGTCGATAATCAGCTGGTGTCATACAGCCCTTGTTTGTTCCGGGCGACCTACACTATTGGGATGGCCTCAGGGACTTTGGAGGTTTCTCCTAATTTGTACAACTTTGGACCATGGAATGGGCAGAATTCCAATGGATTGGTAGGCACAGTCCTAATGTGTGGATCCAGGGGCCCAGCCTGGAGGGTGTGTGGCCCAAGTCTTTGAGGACAGAAGTCTGAAAACACAAACTCAGCTTAGGTTTGGGGACGTAGGTATGGCAGGCCCGATCTACAAACCATGAGAAGAACTCTTCAGGATATGAAGAAAGTGCGAGTCTGAGGCGCTTGCTCAGGCTTTTGTCTCTGGATTTTGTATCAGCGATGGCCGTGGAATGTCAGGGAGGCATCATGGGCCATGGACGAATCTTCGTCTCTGAGGATTTGGCCCGATTCCCAATTACTCTTCTTCGATCTGTGGGATGGGAGGACTCATTTCAGTTTGTTACCTCAGGTGTCCCACTAAAAGTGCAATTCCAAAGCAAAGCCGTGGGGAAGACTGAAGGGACAACCCGAACTATGGTTCAAAATTGGGGCCTAGGGGCATGGCAAGCCTAATATGCTATCTCTTCATCCAGCCACTGAGTGGCCTTACTTGAGGACTGGGCTCAGCCTGAGAGTCACAATGTGTGCTTGTGACCAATCTGGCCCGCGAGCATGGGCGGGGCCTCATGGGCCACACTGGTTTCAACAACACTGAACGTTGGACAACATGCCAACCACAAGTTTTCTTGCCATGGGGAAGGAGTTCTGATTTCTGCATCACCTTCAACCCTGGGCAGTGATTGGAGATAAGGTCTAGGTTCTGAAACCTGAAAACCGACGTTGGGAAGAGATGACGACCTAAGGCCATGGCGGCTTGATGTGCTCAGTGTGCAGCCAGCTGTCTGGGATGGGCCAGGGGGTCCAGGCTCAGGCTGTGTCAGAAAGTGCATTAGTGCCCTGGTCAGCCTATGTAATTGGGGTACAGCCAAGGTCGGTGCAGGTTGATCCTCATTTGGGGTTACTGGGTAGACCCAGGGGACAATGTTTTTCTTCTGGAGGGCAGGCAGAGTGCTGCATTGTAGTTCTGGATTGCCAAACTGGAGGGCTTGTGGGCCAGTAGTCTGACGACAAAGTCTGAGAAAACAAGCTAGGCTTAGGTTTCTGGGTGAGGCCATGGCAGGCACAATCTACAGACCTGAATCGAGATCTCGTGCATCTGATGTCAGGGCGAGGATCAGACGATCGCTCAGGTTGGAGTTTCTGTCCCTGATGGCCCCTTCATGAATGGGGAGGCATCATGAGGCCATGGGGGTTTATCCACGAAGGGAGTTGTGAGAAGCTCCAAACTGCAGAGAGTCTTCTGCAGGACAATTGAGACCTCCTGTTTGGCTCCAGGCCAATGATTCTGAGCAGGGTTCTAAGGATGGATGGCCGGGTAGCCCACCTCGCATTCCAATTGTCTCCTAGCAACAAGACAGGTTAGATCTCCTGGATCTGTGGGGAGCAACCGAGGACGTTGAGTTGAAATGGACACCCTTGGGGATGGGTCCTAATGTGCTTTTGTGTCTATGGAGACCTTGGAATGAAGCGGTGGCACTGGGGCCCTAAAGGGTTCTCCTAAATAGAGGCTTTGACACAGCTCCAACGTGCAAGTTTCCCATGTGTAGATGAGATGTTTTGTGATGGGTGAGTCAAGAAACAGCTCAATGCTGCTTTTGAAATCCAGGCCTCTGAGGAGAGATGCCTGGAAACCAAAGCAATGGATCTGATTAGTGCCTAGGGGCCTGTTCTTGACTTTTTACCTCTGGGGACATCTGTCTATGGGTCTGAGTGCAGGCAGGTGCTCAGTTGGGCTCAGATTGCCCCTGTTTTTCCTGGGAAGCCACCACTATTGAGATGGATCAGGGACTTTGGATGTTTATCGTATTAGAAGGGTTGTGGCCTTTGGAATGGGCACACAATTCCCTTGGAGAGGGCAAGTACAGTCCTCAGTTTGGCTCCAGGGTCCTGAGCCTGTAGGTTGTGTACCAGGGCTTTTTGGACAGTTGTCTGAAAACACAAACTCGGCTTATGTTTCGGGTCATAGGTATGGCAGGACTGATCTACAGACCATGAGGAGAACTCTTCGGGATTTGAAAGAAGGGCGAGTGTGAGGCTCCTGCTCAAGTTTTTGTCTCTGGATATCGTGTCACTCATGGTCGTGGAATTTCGGGGTGACTTGATGGGAAATGGACGAGTCTTAATCTCTGGTGGTTTGGCCCCGTCCAAAGAGTTTGGGGTCATTCTGTGGGCTGGATGAAGTCCGTTTTTTTGTTGTTGTTGTTGTTGTTGTTGTTGTTGTTTTTGTTGTTTTCTTTTTTAACCTCAGGTGTCCTACCAAATGAGGGATTCCAGAGTAGAGCCCTGGGGAGGGACGACTGGACAATCAGAAATCTGGTTAAAAATTGGGGCCTAGGGAAATGTCAAGCCCATTATGACATCTAATCGTCCAACCGCTGAGAGGACTTACTAGAGGACAGGACTCATGCTGAGGGTCACAATGCCTGTGTATGCCCTCGTCGCACTCAAGAATGGGCGGGGCCTCAGGGTGAATGCTGGTTAGTCCTACACTGAACGTTGGACAACGGGCCAACCACAAGGGTTCTTGCCATGGGTAAGGAGGAGTTCTGATTTCTGCATCACACTCACCCCTGGGCAGTGATTAGAGATAAGGTCTTGGTTCTGAAGCCTGAAAATTGAGGTAGGGAAGAGATGATGAACTAAGGCCATGGCGCGTTTTATGTGCTCTGTGTGCGGTCAGCTTTCTGGGTGTTGGTCAGGAGGTCCAGGCTCAGGTTTGTTCGACAGTGCATTAGTGCGCAGGTTAGACTATATAATTTGGGTAAAGTCGAGTGCTGTGTCGGGTGATCCTCATTTAAGGTGCCTGGGCAGCTCATGAGGCAATAATTTTTTTTTCAAGATGGCAGGCAGAGTGCTGCATTGTGGGTCCGGAATTGCCAAACATGAGTGCTTCGGGGCCAGGAGTGTGAGGACGGAAGTCTGAGAAGACAAGCTAGACTTGGGTTTCAGGGCAGGGCACGGCAGGTTCCCCCTGCACATCTGAACCAATATCTCATGCATCTGAAGTCAGGGCGAGGATCAGACGTTGGCTCAGGTTGGAGTTTCTGTGCATGACGGCCGCTTCATGAAGGGAGCGAAATCTCGAGGCCATTGAGGTTTTCCCACGTTGGGAGTTGTGGGATGCCCCCTTCGCAGATTCCTTCTGCGGGACAATTGAGACCTGTTGGATAGCTCCAGGTCATCCCATATGGCATGACTCCAGAGCACCGTTCACGGATGGATGCCTGGGAAGCCCGCCTCGCATTCCAATTGTCTCCTAGCAACAAGACAGTTTCGATCTGATGGCTCTGCCGGAGCAACCGGGGTGGCTGAGTTGAAATGGACTTTCCTGAGGATGGGTCCTAATGTGTTTTGATGTCCATGAGGGCCTTGGAATGGGGCGGTGGCACCGGGACCCTGAAGTACTCTCCTAAGCTTTGGACATGGCTCCCATGCACAGGTTTCCTTGTGGAGACGAGATGAGTTCTGATGGGTGCCTCAGGAAAACCCCTATGCTCGTATGGAATCAGGCTTTTGAGGACACATGCCTGTAACCCAAAGCAATGGATCCTATTATGGCCTAGGGTCCTGTCTGGTTCAATCTTCTTCTCTGGGGACATCCATCTATAGTATGAGTGGAGGTCGATTATCAGCTGGTGTCAGACAGCCCTTGTTTGTTCCGGGTGACCTACACTATTGGGATGGCCTCCGTGACTTTGGTGGTGTCTCATAATTTCTACGGTTTTGGAAAATGGAATGGGAGAATTCCCATGGATTGGTAGGCACAGTCCTAAAGTGTGGCTCCAGGGGCCGCAGCCTGGTGGGTGTGTGGCCCAGGATATTGAGGACAGAATTCTGAAAACACAAACTCAGCTTAGGTTTGGGGACGTAGGTATGGCAGGCCCGATCTAAATCCATGAGAAGAACTCTTCAGGATTTTACGAAAGTGTGAGTCTGTGGCGCTTGCTCAGGCTTTTGTTTATGGATTTTGTATCAGCGATGGCCGTGGATTTTCGGGGAGGCCTCATGGGCCATGGACGAATCTTCCTCTCTGAGGATCTGGCCAGATTCCCAATTGTTTTTCGTCAATCTGTGGGATTGGGGGACTCATTTCAGTTTGTTACATCAGGTGTCCCACTAAAAGAGCAATTCCAAAGCAAAGCCGTGGGCAAGACTGAAGGGACAACCCGAACTATGGTTCAAAATTGGGGCCTAGGGGCATGGCAAGCCTAATATGCTATCTCTTCATCCAGCCACTGAGTGGCCTTACTTGAGGACTGGGCTCAGCCTGAGGGTCACAATGTGTGTTTGTGACCAATGTGGCCCGCGAGCATGGGCGGGGCCTCATGGGCCACACTGGTTTCAACAACACTGAACGTTGGACAACATGCCAACCACAAGGTTTCTTGCCATGGGGAAGGAGTTCTGATTTCTGCATCACCTTCAACCCTGGGCAGTGATTGGAGATAAGGTCTAGGTTCTGAAACCTGAAAACCGACGTTGGGAAGAGATGACGACCTAAGGCCATGGCGGCTCGATGTGCTCAGTGTGCAGCCAGCTGTCTGGGATGGGCCAGGGGGTCCTAGGCTCAGGCTGTGTCAGAAAGTGCATTAGTGCCCTGGTCAGCCTATGTATTTGGGGTACAGCCAAGGTCGGTGCAGGTTGATCCTCATTTGGGGTTACTGGGTAGACCCAGAGGACAATGTTTTTCTTCTGGAGGGCAGGCAGAGTGCTGCATTGTAGTTCTGGATTGCCAAACTGGAGGGCTTGTGGGCCAGTAGTCTGACGACAAAGTCTGAGAAAACAAGCTAGGCTTAGGTTTCTGGTTGAGGCCATGGCAGGCACAATCTACAGACCTGAATCGAGATCTCGTGCATCTGATGTCAGGGCGAGGATCAGACGATCGCTCAGGTTGCAGTTTCTGTCCCTGATGGCCCCTTCATGAATGGGGAGGCATCACGAGGCCATGGGGGTTTTCCCACGAAGGGAGTTGTGAGAAGCTCCAAATTGCAGAGAGTCTTCTGCAGGACAATTGAGACCTCCTGTTTGGCTCCAGGCCAATGATTCTGAGCAGGGTTCTAAGGATGGATGGCCGGGTAGCCCACCACGCATTCCAATTGTCTCCTAGCAACAAGACAGGTTAGATCTCCTGGATCTGTGGGGAGCAACCGAGGACGCTGAGTTGAAATGGACACCCCTGGGGATGGGTCCTAATGTGCTTTTGTGTCTATGGAGACCTTGGAATGAAGCGGTGGCACTGGGGCCCTAAAGGGTTCTCCTAAATAGAAGCTTTGACACAGCTCCAACGTGCAAGTTTCCCATGTGTAGATGAGATGTTTTCTGATGGGTGAGTCAAGAAACAGCTATATGCTGCTTTTGAAATCCAGGCCTCTGAGGAGAGATGCCTGGAAACCAAAGCAATGGATCTGATTAGTGCCTAGGGGCCTGTTCTTGACTTATTACCTCTGGGGACATCTGTCTATGGGTCTGAGTGCAGGCAGGTGCTCAGTTGGGCTCTGATTGCCCCTGTTTTTCCTGGGAAGCCACCACTATTGAGATGGATCAGGGACTTTGGATGTTTATCCTATTAGAAGGGTTGTGGCCTTTGGAATGGGCACACAAATCCCTTGGAGAGGGCAAGTACAGTCCTCAGTTTGGCACCAGGGGCCTGAGCCTGTAGGTTGTGTACCAGGGCTTTTTGGACAGTTGTCTGAAAACACAAACTCGGCTTATGTTTCGGGTCATAGGTATGGCAGGACTGATCTACAGACCATGAGGAGAACTCTTCGGGATTTGAAAGAAGGGCGAGTGTGAGGCTCCTGCTCAAGTTTTTGTCTCTGGATATCGTGTCACTCATGGTCGTGGAATTTCGGGGTGACTTCATGGGAAATGGACGAGTCTTAATCTCTGGTGGTTTGGCCCCGTCCAAAGAGTTTGGGGTCATTCTGTGGGCTGAAAGAAGTCCGTTTTTTTTTTTTTTGTTTGTTTTCTTTTTTAACCTCAGGTGTCCTACCAAATGAGGGATTCCAGAGTAGAGCCCTGGGGAGGGACGACTGGACAATCAGAAATCTGGTTAAAAATTGGGGCCTAGGGAAATGTCAAGCCCATTATGACATCTAATGGTCCAGCCGCTGAGAGGACTTACTAGAGGACAGGACTCATGCTGAGGGTCACAATGCCTGTGTATGCCCTCGTCGCACTCAAGAATGGGCGGGGCCTCAGGGTGAATGCTGGTTAGTCCTACCCTGAACGTTGGACAACGGGCCAACCACAAGGGTTCTTGCCATGGGTAAGGAGGAGTTCTGATTTCTGCATCACACTCACCCCTGGGCAGTGATTAGAGATAAGGTCTCGGTTCTGAAGCCTGAAAACTGAGGTAGGGAAGAGATGATGAACTAAGGCCATGGCGCGTTTTATGTGCTCTGTGTGCAGTCAGCTTTCTGGGTGTTGGTCAGGAGGTCCGGGCTCAGGTTCTGTTCGACAGTGCATTTGTGCCCAGGTTAGATTATATAATTTGGGTAAAGTCGAGTGCTGTGTAGGTTGATCCTCATTGAAGGTGCCTGGGCAGCTCATGAGGCAATAATTTTTTTTCTAGAGGGCAGGCAGAGTGCTGCATTGTGGGTCCGGAATTGCCAAACATGAGGGCTTTGGGGCCAGGAGTGTGAGGACTGTAGTCTGAGAAGACAAGCTAGACTTGTGTTTCAGGGCGAGGACACGGCAGGTACCCCCTGCAGATCTGAACCAATATCTCATGCATCTGAAGTCAGGGTGAGGATCAGAAGTTGGCTCAGGTTGGAGTTTCTGTGCATGACGGCCGCTTCATGAAGGGAGCGGAATCTCGAGGCCATTGAGGTTTTCCCACGTTGGGAGTTGTGGGATGCCCCCTTCGCAGATTCCTTCTGCGGGACAATTGAGACCTGTTGGACAGCTCCAGGTCATCCTATATGGAATGACTCCAGAGCACCGTTCACGGATGGATGCCTGGGAAGCCCGCCTCGCATTCCAATTGTCTCCTAGCAACAAGACAGTTTCGATCTGATGGCTCTGCCGGAGCAACCGGGGTGGCTGAGTTGAAATGGACTTTCCTGAGGATGGGTCCTAATGTGTTTTTGTGTCCATGAGGGCTTTGGAATGGGGCGGTGGCACCGGGAAAATGAAGTACTCTCCTAAGCTTTGGACATGGCTCCCATGCACAGGTTTCCTTGTGGAGACGAGATGAGTTCTGATGGGTGCCTCAGGAAAACCCCTATGCTCGTATTGGAATCAGGCTTTTGAGGACACATGCCTGTAACCCAAAGCAATGGATCCTATTATGGCCTAGGGTCCTGTCTGGTTCAATCTTCTTCTCTGGGGACATCCATCTATGGTATGAGTGGAGGTCGATTATCAGCTGGTGTCAGACAGCCCTTGTTTGTTCCGGGCGACCTACACTATTGGGATGGCCTCAGGGACTTTGGAGGTTTCTCCTAATTTGTACGATTTTGGACCATGGAATGGGCAGTATTCCAATGGATTGGTAGGCACAGTCATAATGTGTGGCTCCAGGGGCCCAGCCTGGAGGGTGTGTGGCCCAAGACTTTGAGGACAGAAGTCTGAAAACACAAACTCAGCTTAGGTTTGGGGACGTAGGTATGGCAGGCCCGATCTACAAACCATGAGAAGAACTCTTCAGGATATGAAGAAAGTGCGAGTCTGAGGCGCTTGCTCAGGCTTTTGTCTCTGGATTTTGTATCAGCGATGGCCGTGGAATGTCGGGGAGGCCTCATGGGCCATGGACGAATCTTCGTCTCTGAGGATTTGGCCCGATTCCGAATTACTTTTCGTCGATCTGTGGGATGGGAGGACTCATTTCAGTGTGTTACATCAGGTGTCCCACTAAAAGAGCAATTCCAAAGCAAAGCCGTGGGCAAGACTGAAGGGACAACCCGAACTATGGTTCAAAATTGGGGCCTAGGGGCATGGCAAGCCTAATATGCTACCTTTTCATCCAGCCAATGAGTGGCCTTACTTGAGGACTGGGCTCAGCCTGAGGGTCACAATGTGTGTTTGTGACCAATGTGGCCCGCGAGCATGAGCGGGGCCTCATGGGCCACACTGGTTTCAACAACACTGAACGTTGGACAACATGCCAACCACAAGGTTTCTTGCCATGGGGAAGGAGTTCTGATTTCTGCATCACCTTCAACCCTGGGCAGTGATTGGAGATAAGGTCTAGGTTCTGAAACCTGAAAACCGACGTTGGGAAGAGATGACGACCTAAGGCCATGGCGGCTCGATGTGCTCAGTGTGCAGCCAGCTGTCTGGGATGGGCCAGGGGGTCCAGGCTCAGGCTGTGTCAGAATGTGCATTAGTGCCCTGGTCAGCCTATGTATTTGGGGTACAGCCAAGGTCGGTGCAGGTTGATCCTCATTTGGGGTTACTGGGTAGACCCAGAGGACAATGTTTTTCTTCTGGAGGGCAGGCAGAGTGCTGCATTATAGTTCTGGATCGCCAAACTGGAGGGCTTGTGGGCCAGGAGTCTGAGGACCGAAGTCTGAGAACACAAGCTAGGCTTAGGTTTCTGGGTGAGGCCATGGCAGGCACAATCTACAGACCTGAATCGAGATCTCGTGCATCTGATGTCAGGGCGAGGATCAGACGATCGCTCAGGTTGGAGTTTCTGTCCCTGATGGCCCCTTCATGAATGGGGAGGCATCACGAGGCCATGGGGGTTTTCCCACGAAGGGAGTTGTGAGAAGCTCCAAACTGCAGAGAGTCTTCTGCAGGACAATTGAGACCTCCTGTTTGGCTCCAGGCCAATGATTCTGAGCAGGGTTCTAAGGATGGATGGCTGGGTAGCCCACCTCGCATTCCAATTGTCTCCTAGCCACAAGACAGGTTAGATCTCCTGGATCTGTGGGGAGCAACCGAGGACGCTGAGTTGAAATGGACACCCCTGGGGATGGGTCCTAATGTGCTTTTGTGTCTATGGAGACCTTGGAATAAAGCGGTGGCACTAGGGCCCTAAAGGGTTCTCCTAAATAGAAGCTTTGACACAGCTCCAACGTGCAAGTTTCCCATGTGTAGATGAGATGTTTTCTGATGGGTGAGTCAAGAAACAGCTATATGCTGCTTTTGAAATCCAGGCCTCTGAGGAGAGATGCCTGGAAACCAAAGCAATGGATCTGATTAGTGCCTAGCGGCCTGTTCTTGACTTTTTACTTCTGGGGACATCTGTCTATGGGTCTGAGTGCAGGCAGGTGCTCAGTTGGGCTCAGATTGCCTCTGTTTTTCCTGGGAAGCCACCACTATTGAGATGGATCAGGGACTTTGGATGTTTATCGTATTAGAAGGGTTGTGGCCTTTGGAATGGGCACACAATTCCCTTGGAGAGGGCAAGTACAGTCCTCAGTTTGGCTCCAGGGGCCTGAGCCTGTAGGTTGTGTACCAGGGCTTTTTGGACAGTTGTCTGAAAACACAAACTCGGCTTATGTTTCGGGTCATAGGTATGGCAGGACTGATCTACAGACCATGAGGTGAACTCTTCGGGATTTGAAAGAAGGGCGAGTGTGAGGCTCCTGCTCAAGTTTTTGTCTCTGGATATCGTGTCACTCATGGTCGTGGAATTTCGGGGTGACTTGATGGGAAATGGACGAGTCTTAATCTCTGGTGGTTTGGCCCCGTCCAAAGAGTTTGGGGTCATTCTGTGGGCTGGAAGAAGTCCATTTTTTTTTTTTGTTGTTGTTTTCTTTTTTAACCTCAGGTGTCCTACCAAATGAGGGATTCCAGAGTAGAGCCCTGGGGAGGGACGACTGGACAATCAGAAATCTGGTTAAAAATTGGGGCCTAGGGAAATGTCAAGCCCATTATGACATCTAATGGTCCAGCCGCTGAGAGGACTTACTAGAGGACAGGACTCATGCTTAGGGTCACAATGCCTGTGTATGCCCTCGTCGCACTCAAGAATGGGCGGGGCCTCAGGGTGAATGCTGGTTAGTCCTACCCTGAACGTTGGACAACGGGCCAACCACAAGGGTTCTTGCCATGGGTAAGGAGGAGTTCTGATTTCTGCATCACACTCACCCCTGGGCAGTGATTAGAGATAAGGTCTCGGTTCTGAAGCCTGAAAACTGAGGTAGGGAAGAGATGATGACCTAAGGCCATGGCGCGTTTTATGTGCTCTGTGTGCAGTCAGCTTTCTGGGTGTTGGTCAGGAGGTCCGGGCTCAGGTTCTGTTCGACAGTGCATTTGTGCCCAGGTTAGACTACATAATTTGGGTAAAGTCGAGTACTGTGTAGGTTGATCCTCATTGAAGGTGCCTGGGCAGCTCATGAGGCAATAATTTTTTTTCTAGAGGGCAGGCAGAGTGCTGCATTGTGGGTCCGGAATTGCCAAACATGTGGGCTTTGGGGCCAGGAGTGTGAGGACTGTAGTCTGAGAAGACAAGCTAGACTTGTGTTTCAGGGCGAGGGCATGGCAGGTACCCCCTGCAGATCTGAAACAATATCTCATGCATCTGAAGTCAGGGCGAGGATCAGAAGTTGGCTCAGGTTGGAGTTTCTGTGCATGACGGCCGCTATATGAAGGGAGCGGAATCTCGAGGCCATTGAGGTTTTCCCACGTTGGGAGTTGTGGGATGCCCCCTTCGCAGATTCCTTCTGCGGGACAATTGAGACCTGTTGGCCAGCCAGGTCATCCTATATGGAATGACTCCAGAGCACCGTTCACGGATGGATGCCTGGGAAGCCCGCATCGCATTCCAATTGTCTCCTAGCAACAAGACAGTTTCGATCTGATGGCTCTGCCGGAGCAACCGGGGTGGCTGAGTTGAAATGGACTTTCCTGAGGATGGGTCCTAATGTGTTTTTGTGTCCATGAGGGCCTTGGAATGGGGCGGTGGCACCGAGAAAATGAAGTACTCTCCTAAGCTTTGGACATGACTCCCATGCACAGGTTTCCTTGTGAAGACGAGATGAGTTCTGATGGGTGCCTCAGGAAAACCCCTATGCTCGTATTGGAATCAGTCTTTTGAGGACACATGCCTGTAACCCAAAGCAATGGATCCTATTATGGCCTAGGGTCCTGTCTGGTTCAATCTTCTTCTCTGGGGACATCCATCTATGGTATGAGTGGAGGTCGATTATCAGCTGGTGTCAGACAGCCCTTGTTTGTTCCGGGCGACCTACACTATTGGGATGGCCTCAGGGACTTTGGAGGTTTCTCCTAATTTGTACGATTTTGGACCATGGAATGGGCAGAATTCCAATGGATTGGTAGGCACAGTCCTAATGTGTGGCTCCAGGGGCCCAGCCTGGAGGGTGTGTGGCCCAAGACTTTGAGGACAGAAGTCTGAAAACACAAACTCAGGTTAGGTTTGGGGACGTAGGTATGGCAGGCCAGATCTACAAACCATGAGAAGAACTCTTCAGGATATGAAGAAAGTGCGAGTCTGAGGCGCTTGCTCAGGCTTTTGTCTCTGGATTTTGTATCAGCGATGGCCGTTGAATGTCGGGGAGGCCTCATGGGCCATGGACGAAGCTTCCTCTCTGAAGATATGGCCCGATTCCCAATTACTTTTCGTCGATCTGTGGGATGGGAGGACTCATTTCAGTTTGTTACCTCAGGTGTCCCACTAAAAGAGCAATTCCAAAGCAAAGCCGTGGGGAAGACTGAAGGGACAAACCGAACTATGGTTAAAAATTGGGGCCTAGGGGCATGGCAAGCCTAATATGCTATCTCTTCATCCAGCCACTGAGTGGCCTTACTTGAGGACTGGGCTCAGCCTGAGGGTCACAATGTGTGTTTGTGACCAATGTGGCCCGCGAGCATGGGCGGGGCCTCATGGGCCACACTGGTTTCAACAACACTGAACGTTGGACAACATGCCAACCACAAGGTTTCTTGCCATGGGGAAGGAGTTCTGATTTCTGCATCACCTTCAACCCTGGGCAGTGATTGGAGATAAGGTCTAGGTTCTGAAACGTGAAAACCGACGTTGGGAAGAGATGACGACCTAAGGCCATGGCGGCTCGATGTGCTCAGTGTGCAGCCAGCTGTCTGGGATTGGTCAGGGGTTCCAGGCTCAGGCTGTGTCAGAAAGTGCATTAGTGCCCTGGTCAGCCTATGTATTTGGGGTACAGCCCAGGTCGGTGCAGGTTGATCCTCATATGGGCTTACTGGGTAGACCCAGAGGACAATGTTTTTCTTCTGGAGGGCAGGCAGAGTGCTGCATTGTAGTTCTGGATTGCCAAACTGGAGGGCTTGTGGGCCAGTAGTTTGACGACAAAGTCTGAGAAAACAAGCTAGGCTTAGGTTTCTGGGTGAGGCCATGGCAGGCACAATCTACACACCTGAATCGAGATCTCGTGCATCTGATGTCAGGGCGAGGATCAGACGATCGCTCAGGTTGGAGTTTCTGTCCCTGATGGCCCCTTCATGAATGGGGAGGCATCACGAGGCCATGGGGGTTTTCCCACGAAGGGAGTTGTGAGAAGCTCCAAACTGCAGAGAGTCTTCTGCAGGACAATTGAGACCTCCTGTTTGGCTCCAGGCCAATGATTCTGAGCAGGGTTCTAAGGATGGATGGCCGGGTAGCCCACCACGCATTCCAATTGTCTCCTAGCAACAAGACAGGTTAGATCTCCTGGATCTGTGGGGAGCAACCGATGACGTTGAGTTGAAATGGACACCCCTGGGGATGGGTCCTAATGTGCTTTTGTGTCTATGGAGACCTTGGAATGAAGCGGTGGCACTGGGGCCCTAAAGGGTTCTCCTAAATAGAGGCTTTGACACAGCTCCAACGTGCAAGTTTCCCATGTGTAGATGAGATGTTTTGTGATGGGTGAGTCAAGAAACAGCTATATGCTGCTTTTGAAATCCAGGCCTCTGAGGAGAGATGCCTGGAAAACAAAGCAATGGATCTGATTAGTGCCTAGGGGCCTGTTCTTGACTTTTTACCTCTGGGGACATCTGTCTATGGGTCTGAGTGCAGGCAGGTGCTCAGTTGGGCTCAGATTGCCCCTGTTTTTCCTGGTTAGCCACCACTATTGAGATGGATCAGGGACTTTGGATGTTTATCCTATTAGAAGGGTTGTGGCCTTTGTAATGGGCACACAATTCCCTTGGAGAGGGCAAGTACAGTCCTCAGTTTGGCTCCAGGGGCCTGAGCCTGTAGGTTGTGTACCAGGGCTTTTTGGAAAGTTGTCTGAAAACACAAACTCGGCTTATGTTTCGGGTCATAGGTATGGCAGGACTGATCTACAGACCATGAGGAGAACTCTTCGGGATTTGAAAGAAGGGCGAGTGTGAGGCTCCTGCTCAAGTTTTTGTCTCTGGATATCGTGTCACTCATGGTCGTGGAATTTCGGGGTGACTTGATGGGAAATGGACGAGTCTTAATCTCTGGTGGTTTGGCCCCGTCCAAAGAGTTTGGGGTCATTCTGTGGGCTGGAAGAAGTCCGTTTTTTGTTGTTGTTGTTGTTGTTGTTGTTGTTTTCTTTTTTAACCTCAGGTGTCCTACCAAATGAGGGATTCCAGAGTAGAGCCCTGGGGAGGGACGACTGGACAATCAGAAATCTGGTTAAAAATTGGGGCCTAGGGAAATGTCAAGCCCATTATGATATCTAATGGTCCAGCCGCTGAGAGGACTTACTAGAGGACAGGACTCATGCTGAGGGTCACAATGCCTGTGTATGCCCTCGTCGCACTCAAGAATGGGCGGGGCCTCAGGGTGAATGCTGGTTAGTCCTACACTGAACGTTGGACAACGGGCCAACCACAAGGGTTCTTGCCATGGGTAAGGAGGAGTTCTGATTTCTGCATCACACTCAACCCAGGGCAGTGATTAGAGATAAGGTCTCGGTTCTGAAGCCTGAAAACTGAGGTAGGGAAGAGATGATGACCTAAGGCCATGGCGCGTTTTAGTGCTCAGTGTGCGTTCAGCTTTCTGGGTGTTGGTCAGGAGATCCAGGCTCAGGTTTGTTCGACAGTGCATTATTGCGCAGGTTAGACTATATAATTTGGGTAAAGTCGAGTGCTGTGTCGGGTGATCCTCATTTAAGGTGCCTGGGCAGCTCATGAGGCAATAATTTTTTTTCTAGAGGGCAGGCAGAGTGCTGCATTGTGGGTCCGGAATTGCCAAACCTGAGGGCTTCGGGTGCAGGAATGTGAGGACAGAAGTCTGAGAAGACAAGCTAGACTTGGGTTTCAGGGCGAGGGCACGGCAGGTACCCCCTGCACATCTGAACCAATATCTCATGCATCTGAAGTCAGGGCGAGGATCGGACGTTGGCTCAGGTTGGAGTTTCTGTGCATGACGTCCGCTTCATGAAGGGAGCGGAATCTCGAGGCCATTGAGGTTTTCCCACGTTGGGAGTTGTGGGATGCCCCCTTCGAAGATTCCTTCTGCGGGACAGTTGAGACCTGTTGGATAGCTCCAGGCATCCCATATGGCATGACTCCAGAGCACCGTTCGCGGATGGATGCCTGGGAAGCCCGCCTCGCATTCCAATTGTCTCCTAGCAACAAGACAGTTTCGATCTGATGGCTCTGCCGGAGCAACCGGGGTGGCTGAGTTGAAATGGACTTTCCTGAGGATGGGTCCAAATGTGTTTTTGTGTCCATGAAGGCCTTGGAATGGGGCGGTGGCACCGGGACCCTGAAGTACTCTCCTAAGCTTTGGACATGGCTCCCATGCACAGGTTTCCTTGTGGAGACGAGTTGAGTTCTGATGGGTGCCTCAGGAAAACCCCTATGCTTGTATTGGAATCAGGCTTTTGAGGACACATGCCTGTAACCCAAGCAGTGGATCCTATTATAGCCTAGGGTCCTGTCTGGTTCAATCTTCTTCTCTGGGGACATCCATCTATGGTATGAGTGGAGGTCGATTATCAGCTGGTTTCACACAGCCCTTGTTTGTTCCGGGCGACCTACACTATTGGGATGGCCTCAGGGACTTTAGACATTTCTCCTAATTTGTATGATTTTGGACCATGGAATGGGCAGAATTCCCATGGATTGGTAGGCACAGTCATAATGTGTGGCTCCAGGGGCCCAGCCTGGAGGGTGTGTGGCCCAAGACTTTGAGGACAGAAGTCTGAAAACACAAATCAGCTTAGGTTTGGGGACGTAGGTATGGCAGGCCCGATCTACAAACCATGAGAAGAACTCTTCAGAATATGAAGAAAGTGCGAGTCTGAGGCGCTTGCTCAGGCTTTTGTCTCTGGATTTTGTATCAGCGATGGCCGTGGAATATCGGGGAGGACTCATGGGCCATGGACGAATCTTCCTCTCTGAGGATTTGGCCCGATTTCCAATTGCTTTTCATCAATCTGTGGGATGGGAGGACTCATTTCAGTTTTGTTACCTCAGGTGTCCCACCAAAAGAGGAATTCCATAGCAAAGCCGTGTGGAAGATTGAAGGGACAACTGGAACTATGGTTAAAAATTGGGGCCTAAGGGCATGGCAAGCCCAATATGCTATCTCTTCATCCAGCCACTGAGTGGCCTTACTTGAGGACTGGGCTCAGCCTGAGGGTCACGATGTGTGTTTGGGAGCAATGTGGCACGCGAGCATGGGCGGGGCCTCATGGGCCACACTGGTTTCAACAACACTGAACGTTGGACAACATGCTAACCACAAGGTTTCTTGCCATGGGGAAGGAGTTCTGATTTCTGCATCACCTTCAACCCTGGGCAGTGATTGGAGATAAGGTCTAGGTTCTGAAACCTGAAAACTGAGGTTGGGAAGAGATGACGACCTAAGGCCATGGCGGCTCGATGTTCTCAGTGTGCGGCCAGCTGTCTGGGAGGGGCCCGGGAGTCCAGTCTCAGGCTGTGTCAGAAAGGGCATTAGTGCTCTGGTCAGCCTATGTATTTGGTGTACAGCCAAGTTCGGTGCTGGTTGATCCTCATTTGGGGTTACTGGGCAGCCCCAGAGGACAATGTTTTTCTTCGGGAGGGCAGGCAGAGTGCTGCATCGTAGTTCTGGATTGCCAAACTGTACGGCTTGTGGGCCAGTAGTCTGACGACAAAAGTCTGAGAACACAAGCTAGGCTTAGGTTTCTGGGTGAGGCCATGGCAGGCACAATCTACAGACCTGAATCGAGATCTCGTGCATCTGATGTCAGGGCGAGGATCAGACAATCGCTCAGATTGGAGTTTCTGTCCCTGATGGCCCCTTTATGAATGGGGGTCATCACGAGGCCATGGGGGTTTTCCCACCATGGGAGTTGTGAGAAGCTCCAAACTGCAGAGAGTCTTCTGCAGGACAATTGAGACCTGTTGTTTGGGTCCAGGCCAATGATTCTGAGCAGGGTTCTAAGGATGGATGGCTGGGTAGCCCACCTCGCATTCCAATTGTCTCCTAGCCACAAGACAGGTTAGATCTCCTGGATCTGAGGGGAGCAACCGAGGATGCTGAGTTGAAATGGACACCGCTGGGGATGGGTCCTAATGTGCTTTTCTGTCTATGGAGACCTTGGAATGAAGCGGTGGCACTGGGGCCCTAAAGGGTTCTCCTAAACAGAGGCTTTGACACAGCTCCAACGTGCAAGTTTCCCATGTGTAGATGAGATGTTTTCTGATGGGTGAGTCAAGAAACAGCTAGATGCTGCTTTTGAAATCCATGCCTCTGAGGAGAGATGCCTGGAAACCAAAGCAATGGATCTGATTAATGCCTAGGTGCCTGTTCTTTCCTTTTTACCTCTGGGGACACCTGTCTATGGGTCTGAGTGCAGGTAGGTGCTCAGTTGGGCTCAGATTGCCCCTGTTTTTCCTGGGAAGCCACCACTATTGAGATGGATCAGGGACTTTGGATGTTTATCCTATTAGAAGGGTTATGGCCATTGGAATGGGCACACACAATCCCCTTGGAGAGGGCAAGTACAGGCCTCAGGTTTGGCTCCAGGAGCCTGAGCCTGTAGGTTGTGTAGGCCAGGGCTTTTTGGACAGTTGTCTGAAAACACAAACTCGGCTTATGTTTCGGGTCATAGGTATGGCAGGACTGATCTACAGACCATGAGGAGAACTCTTCGGGATTTGAAAGAAGGGCGAGTGTGAGGCTCCTGCTCAAGTTTTTGTCTTTGGATATCGTGTCACTCGTGGTCGTGGAATTTCTGGGTGACTTCATGGGAAATGGACGAGTCTTACTCTCTGGTGGTTTGGCCCCGTCCAAAGAGTTTGGGGTCATTCTGTGGGCTGGAAGAAGTCCGTTTTTGTTTTGTTTTTTTTTTTTTGTTGTTGTTGTTGTTGTTCTTTTCTTTTTTAAGCTCAGGTGTCCTTCCAAATGAGGGATTCCAGAGTAGAGACCTGGGGAGGGGCGCCTGGACAATCAGAAATCTGGTTAAAAATTGGGGCCTAGGGACATGTCAAGCCCATTATGACATCTAATGGTCCAGCCTCTAAGAGGACTTACTAGGGGACAGGAATCATGCTGAGGGTCACAATGCGTGTGTATGCCCACGTCGCACTCAAGAATGGGCGTGGCCTCAGGGTGAATGCTGGTTTTCCTACACTGAACGTTGGACAACGGGCCAACCACAAGGGTTCTTGTCATGGGTAAGGAGGAGTTCTGATTTCTGCATCACACTCAACCCTGGGCAGTGATTGGAGATAATGTCTCGGTTCTGAAGCCTGAAAACTGAGGTAGGGAAGAATGTGACCTAAGGCCATGGCGGGTTTTATGTGCTCAGTGTGCGTTCAGCTTTCTGGGTGTTGGTCAGGAGATCCGGGCTCAGGTTGTGTTCGACAGTGCATTAGTGCCCAGGTTAGACTATATAATTTGGGTGAAGTCGAGGGCTGTGTAGGTTTAACCTCATTGAAGGTGCCTGGGCAGCTCATGAGGCAATAATTTTTTTTCTAGAGGGCAGGCAGAGTGCTGCATTGTGAGTCCGGAATTGCCAAACTTGAGGGTTTCGGGGCCAGGAGTGTGAGTACGGAAGTCTGAGAAGACAAGCTAGACTTGGGTTTCAGGGCGAGGGCACGGCAGGTACCCCCTGCACATCTGAACCAATATCTCATGCATCTGAAGTCAGGGCGAGGATCGGACGTTGGCTCAGGTTGGAGTTTCTGTGCATGACGTCCGCTTCATGAAGGGAACGGAATCTCGAGGCCATTGAGGTTTTCCCACGTTGGGAGTTTGGGATGCCCCCTTCAAGGATTCCTTCTGCGGGACAATTGAGACCTGTTGCACAGCTCCAGGACATCCCATATGGAATGACTCCAGAGCACCGTTCGCGGATGGATGCCTGGGAAGCCCGCCTCGCATTCCAATTGTCTCCTAGCAACAAGACAGTGTAGATCTCATGGCTCTGCCGGAGCAACCGGGGTGGCAGAGTTGAAATGGACTTTCCTGAGGATGGGTCCTAATGGGTTTTTGTGTCCATGAGGGCCTTGGAATGGGGCGGTGGCACCGAGACCCTGAAGTACACTCCTAAGCTTTGGACATGGCTCCCATGCACAGGTTTCCTTGTGGAGACGAGATGAGTTCTGATGGGTGCCTCAGGAAAACACCTATGCTCGTATTGGAATCAGTCTTTTGAGGACACATGCCTGTAACACAATGCAATGGATCCTATTATGGCCTAGGGTCCTGTATGGATCAATCTTTATCTCTGGGGACACCATCTATGGTATGAGTGGAGGTTGATTATCAGCTTGTGTCAGACAGCCCTTGTTTGTTCCAGGCGACCTACACTATTGGGATGGCCTCAGGGACTTTGGAGGTTTCTCCTAATTTGTATGATTTTGGACCATGGAATGGGCAGAATTCCCATGGATTGGTAGGCACAGTCCTAATGTGTGGCTCCAGGGCCCCAGCCTGGAGGGTGTGTGGCCCAAGACTGTGAGGACAGAAGTGTGTAAACACAAAATCAGCTTAGGTTTGGGGACGTAGGTATGGCAGACCCGATCTACAAACCATGAGAAGAACTCTTCAGGATATGAAGAAAGTGCGAATCTGAGGCGCTTGCTCTGGCTTTTGTCTCTGGATTTTGTATCAGCGATGGCCGTGGAATGTCGGGGAGGCCTCATGGGCCATGGACGAATCTTCTTCTCTGAGGATTTGGCCCGATTTTCAATTGATTTTTGTCAATCTGTGGGATAGAAGGACTCATTTCAGTTTTGTTACCTCAGGTGTCCCACCAAAAGAGAAATTCCAAAGCAAAGCCGTGGGGAAGACTGAAGGGACAACCGGAACTATGGTTAAAAATTGGGGCCTAAGGGCATGGCAAGCCCAATATGCTATCTCTTCATCCAGCCACTGAGTGGCCTTCCTTGAGGACTGGGCTCAGCCTGAGGGTCACAATGTGTGTTTGTGACCAATGTGGCCCGCAAGCATGGGCGGGGCCTCATGGGACACACTGGTTTCAACTACACTGAAATTTGGACAACATGCCAACCACAAGGTTTCTTGCCATGGGGAAGGAGTTCTGATTTCTGCATCACCTTCAACAATGGGCAGTGATTGGAGATAAGGTCTAGGTTCTGAAACCTGAAAACTGAGGTTGGGAAGAGATGACGACCTAAGGCCATGGCGGCTCGATGTGCTCAGTGCGGCCAGCTGTCTGGGATGGGCCAGGGGGTCCAGGCTCAGGCTGTGTCAGAAAGGGCATTAGTGCTCTGGTCAGCCTATGTATTTGGGGTACAGCCAAGGTCGGTGCTGGTTGATCCTCATTTGGGGTTACTGGGCAGCCCCAGAGGACAATGATTTTCTTCTGGAGGGCAGGCATAGTGCTGCATTGTAGTTCTGGATTGCCAAACTGGAGGGCTTGTGGGCCAGTAGTCTGACGACAAAAGTCTGAGAACACAAGCTAGGCTTCAGTTTCTGGGTGAGGCCATGGCAGGCACAATCTACAGACCTGAATAGAGATCTAGTGCACCTGAAGTCATGGCGTGGATCAGACGATCGCTCAGGTTGGAGTTTCAATCCCTGATGGCCCCTTCATGGGGGTTTTCCCACGAAGGGAGTTGTGAGAAGCTCCAAACTGCAGAGAGTCTTCTGCAGGACAATTGAGACCTGTTGTTTGGGTCCAGGCCAATGATTCTGAGCAGGGTTCTAAGGATGGATGCCTGGGTAGACCACCTCGCATTCCAAATGTCTCCTAGCCACAAGACAGGTTAGATCTCCTGGATCTGTGGGGAGCAACCGAGGACGCTGAGTTGAAATGGACACCGCTGGGAATGGGTGCTAATGTGCTTTTGTGTCTATGGAGACCTTGGAATGAAGCGGTGGCACTGGGGCCCTAAAGGGTTCTCCTAAACAGAGGCTTTGACACAGCTCCAACATGCAAGTTTCCCATGTGTAGATGAGATGTTTTCTGATGGGTGAGTCAAGAAACAGCTAGATGCTGCTTTTGAAATCCAGGCCTCTGAGGAGAGATGCCTGGAAAAGAAGCAATGGATCTGATTAGTGCCTAGGGGCCTGTTCTTTCCTTTTTACCTCTGGGGACACCTGTCTATGGGTCTGAGTGCTGGTAGGTGCTCAGTTGGGCTCAGATTGCCCCTGTTTTTCCTGGGAAGCCACCACTATTGAGATGGATCAGGGACTTTGGAGGTTTATCCTATTAGAAGGGTTGTGGCCATTGGAATGGGCACACACAATTCCCTTGGAGAGGGCAAGTACAGGCCTCAGGTTTGGCTCCAGGGGCCTGAGCCTGTAGGTTGTGTAGGCCAGGGCTTTTTGGACAGTTGTCTGAAAACACAAACTCGGCTTATGTTTCGGGTCATAGGTATGACAGGACTGATCTACAGACCATGAGGAGAACTCTTCGGGATTTGAAAGAATGGCGAGTGTGAGGCTCCTGCTCAAGATTTGTCTTTGGATATCCTGTAGCTCGTGGTCGTGGAATATCTGGGTGACTTCATTGGAAATGTACGAGTCTTACTCTCTGGTGGTTTGGCCCCGTCAAAAGAGTTTGGGGTCATTCTGTGGGCTGGAAGAAGTTCGTTTTTTTTTGTTGTTGTTGTTGTTGTTTTTGTTTTCTTTTTTAACCTCAGGTATCGCACCAAGTGAGGGATTCCAGGGTAGAGCCCTGGGGAGGGGCGACTGGACAACCAGAAATCTGGTTAAAAATTGGGGCCTAGGAACATGTCAAGCCCATTATGACATCTAATGGTCCAGCCACTGAGAGGACTTACTAGAGGACAGGACTCATGCTGAGGGTCACAATGCGTGTGCATGCCCTCGTCGCACTCAAGAATGGGCGTGGCCTCAGGGTGAATGCTGGTTTCTCCGACACTGAACGTTGGACAACGTGCTAACCACAAGGGTTCTTCCCATGGTTAAGGAGGAGTTCTGATTTCTGCATCACACTCACCCCTGGGCAGTGATTGGAGATAAGGTCTCGGTTCTGAAGCCTGAAAACTGAGGTAGGGATGAAATGATTACCTAAGGCCATGGCGGGTTTTATGTGCTCAGTGTGCGGTCAACTTTCTGGGTGTTGGTCAGGAGGTCCAGGCTCAGGTTGTGTTCGACAGTGCATTAGTGCCCAGGTTAGACTGTATCGTTTGGGAAAGTTGAGTGCTGTGTAGGTTTACCCTCATTTAAGGTGTCTGGGCAGCTCATGAGGCAATAATTTTTTTTCTAGAGGGCAGGCAGACTGCTGCATTGTGGGTCCGGAATTGCCAAACTTGATGATTCGGGGCCAGGAGTGTGAGGACGGAAGTCTGAGAAGACAAGCTAGACTTGGGTTTCAGGGCGAGGGCACGGCAGGTACCCCCTGCAGATCTGCACCAATATCTCATGCATCTGAAGTCAGGGCGAGGATCAGACGTTGGCTCAGGTTGGAGTTTCTGTGCATGACGGCCGCTTCATGAAGGGAGCGGAATCTCGAAGCCATTGAGGTTTTCCCACGTTGGGAGTTGTTGGATTCCCCCTTCGCAGATTCCTTCTGCGGGACAATTGAGACCTGTTGGATAGCTCCAGGTCATCCCATATGGCATGACTCCAGAGCACCGTTCGCGGATGGATGCCTGGGAAGCACACCTCGCATTCCAATTGTCTACTAGCAACAAGACAGTTTAGATCTGATGGCTCTGCCGGAGCAACCGGGGTGGCTGAGTTGAAATGGACTTTCCGGAGGATGGGTCCTAATGTGTTTTTGTGTCCATGAGGGCCTTGGAATGGGGCGGTGGCACCGGGACCCTGAAGTACTCTCCTAAGCTTTGGACATGGCACCCATGCACAGGTTTCCTTGTGGAGACGAGATGAGTTCTGATGGGTGCCTCAGGAAAACCCTTATGCTCGTATTGGAATCAGGCTTTTGAGGACACATGCCTGTAACCCAAAGCAATAAATCCTATTATGGCCTAGGGTCTTGTCTGGTTCAATCTTCTTCTCTGGGGACATCCATCTATGGTATGAGTGGAGGTCGATTATCAGCTGGTGTCACACAGCCCTTGTTTGTTCCGGGCGACCTACACTATTGGGATGGCCTCTGGGACTTTAGACATTTCTCCTAATTTGTATGATTTTGGACCATGGAATGGGCAGAATTCCCATGGATTGGTAGGCACAGTCATAATGTGTGGCTCCAGGAGCCCAGCCTGGAGGGTGTGAGGCCCAAGACTTTGAGGACAGAAGTCTGAAAACACAAACTCAGCTTAGGTTTGGGGACGTAGTTATGGCAGGCCCGATCTACAAACCATGAGAAGAACTCTTCAGGATATGAAGAAAGTGTGAGTCTGAGGCGCTTGCTCAGGCTTTTGTCTCTGGATTTTGTATCAGCGATGGCCGTGGAATGTCGGGGAGGACTCATGGGCCATGGACGAATCTTCCTCTCTGAGGATTTGGCCAGATTTCCAAATGCTTTTCATCAATCTGTGGGATGGGAGGACTCATTTCAGTTTTGTTTTCAGGTGTCCTACCAAAAGAGGAATTCCATAGCAAAGCCGTGTGGAAGACTGAAGGGACAACTGGAACTATGGTTAAAAATTGGGGCCTAGGGGCATGGCAAGCCCAATATGCTATCTCCTCATCCAGCCACTGAGTGGCCTTACTTGAGGCATGGGCTCAGCCTGAGGGTCACGATGTGTGTTTGTGACCAATGTGGCCCGCGAGCATGGGCGTGGCCCATGGGCCACACTGGTTTCAACTACACTGAACGTTGGACAACATGCCAACCACAAGGTTTCTTGCCATGGGGAAGGAGTTCTGATTTCTGCATCACCTTCAACCCTGGGCAGTGATTGGAGGTAAGGTCTAGGTTCTGAAGCCTGAAAACCGAGGTTAGGAAGAGATGACGACCTAAGGCCATTGCGGCTCGATGTGCTCAGTGTGCAGCCAGCTGTCTGGGAGGGGCCAGGGGGTCCAGGCTCAGGGTGTGTCAGAAAGGGCATTAGTGCCCTGGTCAGCCTATGCATTGGGGGTACAGCCAAGGTCGGTGCAGGTTTATCCTCATTTGGTGTTACTGGTTAGCCCCAGTGGACAATGTTTTTCTTCTGGAGGACAGGCAGAGTGCTGCATTGTAGTTCTGGATTGCCAAACTGGAGGGCTTGTGGGCCAGTATTTGATGACAAAAGTCTGAGAATACAAGCTAGGCTTAGGTTTCTGGGTGAGGCCATCGCAGGCACAATCTACAGACCTGAATCGATATCTCGTGCATCTGAAGTCCGGGCGAGGATAAGACGGTCGCTCAGGATGGAGTTTCTGTCCCTGATGGCCCCTTCATGAATGGGGGGGCATCACGAGGCCATGGGGGTTTTCCCATGATGGGAGTTGTGAGAAGCTCCAAACTGCAGAGAGTCTCCTGCAGGACAATTGAGACCTGTTGTTTGGCTCCAGGCCAATGATTCTGAGCAGGGTTCTAAGGATGGATGGCTGGGTAGCCCACCTCGCATTCCAATTGTCTCCTAGCCACAAGACAGGTTAGATCTCCTGGATCTGTGGGGAGCAACCGAGGACGCTGATTTGAAATGTGCTTTTGTGTCTATGGAGACCTTGGAATGAAGCGGTAGCACTGGGGCCCTAAAGGGTTCTCCTAAACAGAGGCTTTGACACAGCTCCAACGTGCAAGTTTCCCATGTGTAGATGAGATGTTTTCTGATGGGTGAGTCATGAAACAGCTAGATGCTGCTTTTGAAATCCAGGGCTCTAAGGAGAGATGCCTGGAAACCAAAGCAATGGATCTGATTAGTGACTAGGGGCCTGTTCTTTCCTTTTTACCTCTGGGGACATCTGTCCATGGGTCTGAGTGCAGGAAGGTGCTCAGTTGGGCTCAGATTGCCCCTGTTTTTCCTGGGAAGCCAACACTATTGAGATGGATCAGGGACTTTGGAGGTTTATCCTATTAGAAGGGTTTTGGCCATTGGAATGGGCACACACAATTCCCTTGGAGAGGGCAAGTACAGGCCTCAGGTTTGGCTCCAGGGGCCTGAGCCTGTAGGTTGTGTAGGCCAGGGCTTTTTGGACAGTTGTCTGAAAACACAAACTCGGCTTATGTTTCGGGTCATAGGTATGGCAGGACTGATCTACAGACCATGAGGAGAACTCTTCGGGATTTGAAAGAAGGTCGAGTTTGAGGCTCCTGCTCAAGTTTTTGTCTCTGGTTATCGTGTCACTCGTGGTCGTGGAATATCTGGGTGACTTCATGGGAAAGGGACGAGTCTTACTCTCTGGTGGTTTGGCCCCATCCAAAGAGTTTGGGGTCATTCTGTGGGCTGGAAGAAGTCCGTTTTTGTTTTTGTTTTTTTTTGTTTTGTTTTGTTTTCTTTTTTAACCTCTGGTGTCCCTCCAAATGAGGGATTCCAGAGTAGAGCCCCGGGGAGGTTCGACTGGACAATCAGAAATCTGGTTAAAAATTGGGGCATAGGGACATGTCAAGCCCATTATGACATCTAATGGTCCAGCCGCTGAGAGGACTTTCTAGAGGACAGGACTCATGCTGAGTGTCACAATGCGTGTGTATGCCCTCGTCGCACTCAAGAATGGGCGGGGCCTCAGGGTGAATGCTGGTTTCTCCTACACTGAACGTTGGACAACGTGCCAACCACAAGGGTTCTTGCCATGGGTAAGGAGGAATTCTGATTTCTGCATCACACTCACCCCTGGGCAGTGATTGGAGATAAGGGCTCGGTTCTGAAGCCTGAAAACTGAGGTAGGGAAGAGATGATGACCTAAGGCCAGGGCGGGTTTTATGTGCTCAGTGTGCGGTCAGCTTTCTGGGTGTTGGTCAGGAGGTCAGGGCACAGGTTGTGTTCGACAGTGCATTAGTGCCCAGGTTAGACTCTATAATTTGGGTAAAGTCGAGTGCTGTGTAGATTGATCCTCATTTAAGGTGCCGGGGCAGCTCATGAGGCAATAATTTTTTTTCTAGAGGACAGGCAGAGTGCTGCATTGTGGGTCCGGAATTGCCAAACTTGAGGGCTTCGGGGCCAGGAATGTGAGGACGGAATTCTGAGAAGACAAGCTAGACTTGGGTTTCAGGGCGAGGGCACGGCAGGTACCCCCTGCAGATCTGATCCAATATCTCATGCATCTGAAGTCAGGGCGATGATCAGACGTTGGCTCAGGTTGGAGTTTCTGTGCATGACGGCCTCTTCATGAAGGGAGCGGAATCTCGAGGCCATTGAGGATTTCCCACGTTGGGAGTTGTGGGATGCCCCCTTCGCAGATTCCTTCTGCGGGACAATTGAGACCTGTTGGACAGCTCCAGGACATCCCATATGGAATGACTCCAGAGCACCGTTCGCGGATGGATGCCTGGGAAGCCCGCCTCGCATTCCAATTGTCTCCTAGCAACAAGACAGTTTAGATCTGATGGCTCTGCCGGAGCAACCGGGGTGGCTGAGTTGAAATGGACTTTCCTGAAGATGGGTCCTAATGTGTTTTTGTGTCCATGAGGGCCTTGGAATGGGGCGGTGGCACCGGGACCCTGAAGTACTCTCCTAAGCTTTGGACATGGCTCCCATGCACAGGTTTCCTTGTGGAGACGAGATGAGTTCTGATGGGTGCCTCAGGAAAACCCCTATGCTCGTATTGGAATCAGGCTTTTTAGGACACATGCCTGTAACCCAAAGCAATGGATCCTATTATGGCCTAGGGTCCTGTCTGGTTCAATCTTCTTCTCTGGGGACATCCATATATGGTATGAGTGGAGGTCGATTATCAGCTTGTGTCAGACAGCCCTTGTTTGTTCCGGGCGACCTACACTATTGGGATGGCCTCAGGGACTTTGGAGGTTTCTCTAATTTGTACGATTTTGGACCATGGAATGGGCAGAATTCCTATGGATTGGTAGGCGCAGTCCTAATGCGTGGCTCCAGGGGCCCAGCCTGGAGGGTGTGTGGCCCAAGACTTTGAGGACCGAAGTCTGAAAACACAAACTCAGCTTAGGTTTGGGGACGTAGGTATGGCAGGCCCGATCTACAAACCATGAGAAGAACTCTTGAGGATATGAAGAAAGTGCGAGTCTGAGGTGCTTGCTCAGGCTTTTGTCTCTGGATTTTGTATCAGCGATGGCCGTGGAATGTCGAGGAGGCCTCATGGTCCATGGACGAATCTTCCTCTCTGAGGATTTGGCCCGATTCCCAATTGCTTTTCGTCAATCTGTGGGATGGGAGGACTCATTTTGATGAGAGAGCAGGAGGCTGGATGAGGACAAAGCAAAAGCTGGCGCCTTGCACCCCCTCTTCACCTGCTCCCCTCCATATGTGTAGCATTCCTCAGGCACCTCTGACCACCATAAAATGATAAATAGTTAACTTGCAGGGATCGCAATCCTGCAGAACAGGAATCTCCCTTGCTCTACAAGATGTCCTAGAGACCTAAACAGGGAGGTTACCTTATCAATAGCACAAATTTCCAGAGGCAAATAACTCTTGGTTCCTGAAGCCCTAATGTCCCCCTCCCACCATAAACTGGAGGAGACTGGGGTAGAAAGGAATGTAAATGATAGCCAGATCATAATGCCCCACCAAGAATCCCCCATTATCTTGATGTTAGTGCTTGACCTAAAGACGACATTAATCAAGCCATAATGTCAAAGACTCCCCCCCGGCACCTTGTAGACCCTCCCTAACATGTGAGAACTCTGTTGAAACCTCCCATCACTTTACCACCTCCCCCCCAACCGTGGGGTATATAACATGCCCACCTTCACAACCCAGGGCAGCAGCTCTTCCTGCCCACGGTTTCTGTTCCCGTGCTTTAATAAACCACCATTTTGCACCAATGACGTCTTAAGAATTCTTTCTTTAGTCGTCGGCTCCGAACCTCCTCCCCACACCAAACTTGACTTACGGTTCTGGGACTTAATCATTTTCAGTTTTGTTACCTCAGGTGTCCCACCAAAAGAGGAATCCCAAAGCAAAGCCGTGAGGAAGACTGAAGGGACAACCCGAACTATGGCTAAAAATTGGGGCCTAGGGGCATGGCAAGCACAATATGCTGTCTCTTCATCCAGCCACTGAGTGGCCTTACTTGAGGACTGGGCTCAGCCTGAGGGTCACAATGTGTTTTTGTGACCTATGTGGCCCGTGAGCATGGGCGGGGGCTCATGGGCCACACTGGTTTCAACTACACTGAACGTTGGACAACATGCCAACCACAAGGTTTCTTGCCATGGGGAAGGAGTTCTGATTTTCATCACCTTCAACCCTGGGCAGTGATTGGAGATAAGGTCTAGGTTCTGAAGCCTGAAAACTGAGGTAGGGAAGAGATGATGACCTAAGGCCATGGCAGGTCTGATGTGCTCAGTGTGCGGTCAGCTGTCTGGGTGTTGGTCAGGAAGTCCGGGCTCAGGTTGTGTCAGACAGTGCATTAGTGCCCAGGTTAGACTATATAATTTGGGTACAGTCGAGTGCCATGTAGATTTATCCTCATATAAGGTGCCTGGGCATCTCATTAGGCAAAATTTTCTTTCTACAGGGCAGGCAGAGTGCTGCATTGTGGGGCCGGAATTGCCAAACTTCAGGGCTTCGTGTCCAGGAGTGTGAGGACGGAAGTGTGAGAACACAAGCTAGATTTGGGTTTCAGGGCCAGGGCAAGGCAGGTACCCCTGTAGATCTGAACCTATATCTCTCATGCATCTGAAGTCAAGGCGAGGATCAGACGTTGGCTCAGGTAGGAGTTTCTGTGCATGACAGCCCCTTCATGAAGGGAGCGGAATCTCGAGGCCATGGAGGTTTTCCCACGTTGGGAGTTGTGGGATTCCCCCTTCAAGGATTCCTTCGGTGGGACAATTGAGACTTGTTGGGCATCTCCAGCACATCCCATATGGAATGACTCCAGGGCACCGTTCGAGGATGGATGCCTGGGAAGCCCGCCTCGCATTCCAATTGTCTCCTAGCAACAAGACAGTTTAGATCTGATGGCTCTGCGGGAGAAACCGGGGTGGCTGACTTGAAAAAGACTTTCCTGAGGATGGGTCCTAATGTGTGTTTGTGTCCATGAGGGCCTTAAAATGGGGCAGTGGCACCGGGACCCTGAAGTATTCTCCTAAGCTTTTGACATAGCTCTATGCACAAGTTTCCTTGTCGAGACAAGATTTGTTCTGATGGGTGCCTCAGGAAAACCCCTATGCTGGTATTGGAATACAGGCTTTTGAGGAGACATGCCTGTAATACAAAGCAATGTATCCGATTATGGCCTAGGGTCCTGTCTGGTTCAATTTTCTTCTCAGGGGACATCCATCTATGGTATGAGTGGAGGTAGATGCTCAGCTGGTATCAGACCGCCCTTGTTTGTCCGGGCGACCTGCACTATTGGGATGGCCTCAGGGATTTGTAGGGTTCTCCAAATTTTACTGTTTTGGACAATGGCATGGGCAGAATTCCCATGGTTTGGGTAGGCACAGTCCTAATGTATGACTCCAGGGGCCCCAGCCTGGAGGGTGTGTGACCCAGGACTTTGAGGACAGAAGTCTGAAAACACAAACTCAGCTTAGGTTTGGGGACATAGGTATGGCAGGCCCGATCTATAAACCATGAGAAGAACTCTTCCGGATATGAAGAAAGAGAGAGTCTGAGGCGCTTGCTCAGGCTTTTGTCTCTGGATTTTGTATCAGAAATGGCCGTGGAATGTCGGGGAGGCCTCATCGGCCATGGACGAATCTTCGTCTCTGTGGATTTTGCACGATCCTAATTGTTTTTCGTCAATCTGTGGAATGGGAGGACTCCTTTCAGTTTTGTTACCTCAGGTGTCCCGCCAAAAGAGGAATTCCAAAGAAGAGCCCTGGGGAAAAGTGAAGGGAGAACCCGAACTATGGGTAAAATTTGGGGCCTAGGGCCATGGCAAGCCTAATATGCTATCTCTTCATCCAGCCACTGAGAGGCCTTATTGAGGACTAGGATCAGGGTGAGGGTCACAATGTGTGCTTTTGACCAATGTGGCCGCAAACATGAGCGGGGCCTCATGGGCCACACTGGTTTCAACTACACTGAACTTTGGACAACATGCCAACCACATGGTTTCCTGCCACGGGGAAGGATTTGTGATTTCTGCATCACTTTCAAGCCTGGGCAGTGATTGGAGATAAGGTCTGCTTTCTGAAACTTGAAAACCGAGGTTGGGAAGAGATGACGACCTAAGACAATGGTGGGTCTCATGTGCTCAGTGAGCGGCCAGCTTTCTGTGTGGGGCCAGGTCATCCAGGCTCAGGCTGTGTCAAAAAGGGCAATAGTGCCCAGGTCAGCCTATATATTTGGGGTACAGTCGAATGGCGTGCAGGTTGATCCTCATTTGGAGTTATTGGGTAGCCACAGAGGGCAATGTTTTTCTTCCTGAGGGCAGGAAGTGTGCTGCATTATAGTTCTGGTTTTCAAACTGGAGGCTTGTGGGCCAGTAGTCTGAGGACGGAAATCTGAGAACACAAGCTAGGCTTAGGTTTCTGGGTTAGGACAAGGCAGGAACAATCTACAGACCTGAATCGAGATCTCGTGCTTCTGATGTCAGGGCGAGGATCGGAAGATCGCTCAGGTTGGTGTTTCTGTCCCTGATGGCCCCTTCATGAAGGGGCAGGGGGGTCACGAGGCCGTGGGGGTTTTCCCACGATGTTAGTTGTGAGAAGCTCCAAACTGCAAAGATTCTTCTGCAGGACAATTGAGACCTGTTGGTTGGCTCCAGGGCAACGATTCTGAGCAGGGTTCTAAGGATGGATGGATGGGTAGCCCACCTCGCATTCCAATTGTGTCCTAGCAACAAGACAGGTTAGATCTGCTGGATCTGGGAGAGCAACCCAGGAGGCTGAGTTGAAATGGACTCTCCTGTGGATGGGTCCTAATATCTTTTTGTGTCTATGGAGACCTTGGAATGTAGCGGTGGCACTGGGGTCCTGAAGGGTTTTCCCAAACAGAGGCTTTGACACAGCTCCAACGTGCAAGTTTCCCATATGTAGATGAGATACTTTCTGATGGGTGAGTCAAGAAACAGCCATACGCTGGTATTGAAATCCAGGCCTCTGAGGAGAGATGACTGGATACCACAGCAATGGATCCGTTTAGTTACTAGGGGCCTGTTCGTCCCTTTTTACGTCTGGGGACATCAGTCTATGCGTCTGAGTGCAGGTAGGTGCTCAGATGGGCTCAGATGGACCCTCTTTGTCCTGGGAAGCCACCACTATTAGGATGGCCTCAGGCAGTTTGGAGGTTTATCCTATTAGTAGGGTTGTGGCCATTGGAATGGGCACATACAATTCCCTTGGAGAGGGCAAGTACAGTCCTCAGGTTTGGCTCCAGGGGCCTGAGCCTGTAGGGTGTGTAGGCCAGAGCTGTTTGGACAGTTGTCTGAAAACACAAACACGGCTTATGTTTAGGGTCATAGGTATGGCAGGACTGATCTACAGACCATGAGGAGAACTCTTTAGGTTATGAAAAAAGGGCGAGTGTGAGGCTCGTGCTCAAGTTTTTGTCTCTGGATATCGTGTCACTCATGGTCGTGAAATTTCCGGGTGACTTCATGGGAAATGGACGAGTCTTACTCTCTGGGGTTTTGCCCCGTCCCAAGTATTTTGGGTCATTCTGGGGATGGAAGAAGTCCGTTTTGTTGTTGTTGTTGATTTCCTTTGTTTTGTTTTTTAACCTCAGGTGTCCCACCAAATGAGGGATTCCAGAGTAGAGCCCTGGGGAGGGCCGACAGGACAACCAGAAATCTGGTTACAAATTGGGGCCTAGGGACATGTCAAGCCCATTATGACATCTAATGGTCGAGCGACTCTTAGGACTTACTAGAGGACAGGACTCACGCTGAGGGTCACAATGCGTGTTATGCCAACTTCGCAAGCAAGAATGGGCGGGGCCTCATGGTGAATCCTGGTTTCTCCTACACTGAACGTTGGACAACATGCCAACGACAAGATTTCTTGCCATGGGTAAGGAAGAGTTCTGATTTCTGCATCACAGCCACCCCTGGGCAGTGATTGGAGATAAGGTCTAGGTTCTGAAGCCTGAAAACTGAGGTAGGGAAGAGATGATGACCTAAGGCCATGGCGGGTCTGATGTGCTCAGTGTGCGGTCAGCTGTCTGGGTGTTGGTCAGGAGGTCCGGGCTCAGGTTGTGTCAGACAGTGCATTAGAGCCCAGGTTAGACTATATAATTTGGGTACCGTCGAGTGCCATGTAGATTTATCCTCATATAAGTTGTCTGGGCAGCTCATTAGGCAAAATTTGTTTTCTAGAGGGCAGGCACAGTGCTTCATTGTTGGTCCTGAATTTCCAAACTTGAGGGCTTCGTGTCCAGGAGTGTGAGGACGGAAGTCTGAGAACACAAGCTAGACTTGGGTTTCTGGGCGAGGACACGGCAGGGACCCCTGTAGATCTGAACTAATATCTCATGCATCTGAAGTCAGTGCGAGGATCAGACGTTGGCTCAGGTTGGAGTTTATGTGCATGACGGAGCCTTCATGAAGGGAGCGGAATCTCGAGGCCATGGAGGTTTTCCCACGTTGGGTGTTGTGGGAAGCCCCCTTCAAGGATTCCTTCTGCTAGACAATTGAGACCTGTTGGGCAGCTTCAGGACATCCCATATGGAATGACTCCAGGGCACCGTTCGAGGATGGATGCCTGGGAAGCTGGCCTCGCATTCCAATTGTCTCCTAGCAACAAGACAGTTTAGATATGATGGCTCTGCATGAGCAACAGGAGTGGCTGACTTGAAATGGACATTCCTGAGGATGGGTCCTAATGTGTGTTTGTGTCCATGAGGGCCTTAAAATGGGGCGGTGGCACCGGGACCAAGAAGTATTCTCCTAAGCTCTTGACATAGCTCGATGCCCAAGGTTCCTTGTGGAGACGAGATTTGTCCGGTTGGGTCTCTCAGGAAAAACCCTATGCTGGTATTGGAATCCAGGTTTTGAGGAGACATGCCTGTAAACCAAAGCAATGTATCCGATTATGGCCTAGGGTCCTGTCTGGTTCAATCTTCCTCTCAGGGGACATCCATCTATGGTATGAGTGGAGGTAGATGCTCACCTGGTATCAGACCGCCCATGTTTGTCCCGGGCGACATGCACTATTGGGATGGCCTCAGGGATTTGGAGGGTTCTCCTAATTTTACGGTTTTGGACAATGAAATTGGCAGAATTCCCATGGATTGGGTACGCACAGTCCTAATGTGTGACTCCAGGGATCCCAGCCTGGATGGTGTGTGGCCCAGGACTTTGAGGACAGAAGTCTGAAAACACAAACTCAACTTAGGTTTCGGGACGTAGGTATGGCAGGCCCGATCTATAAACCATGAGAAGAACTCTACAGGATATGAAGAAAGAGCGAGTCTGAGGCACTTCTCAGGCTTTTATCTCTGAATTTTGTATCAGCGATGGCCGTGGAATGTCGGTGAAGTCTCATTGGCCATGGACGAATCTTCCTCTCTGTGGATTTGGCCCGATCCCAATTGTTTTTCGTCAATCTGTGGAATGGGAGGACTCCTTTCAGGTTGGTTTCCTCAGGTGTCCCGCCAAAAGAGGAATTCCAAAGAAGAGCCCTGTGGAAAAGTGAAGGGACAACCCGAACTATGGGTAAAATTTGGGGCCTAGGGGCATGGCAAGCCCAATATGCTCTCTCTTCATCCAGCCACTGAGAGGCCTTACCTGAGGACTGGGATCAGGGTGAGGGTCACAATGTGTGTTGGTGACCAATGTGGCCCGCAAACATCGGCGGGGCCTCATGGGCCACACTGGTTTCAACTACACTGAACATTGGACAACATGCCAACCACATGGGTTCCTGCCACGGTGAAGGAGTTGTGATTTCTGCATCACTTTCAAGTCGGGACAGTGATTGGAGATAAGGTCTAGGTTCTGAAACTTGACAACCGAGGTTGGGAAGAGATGACGACCTAAGGCCAAAAGGTTTCCGATGTGCTCAGTGAGCTGCCAGCTTTTTGGGTGGGGCCAGGAAATCCAGGCTCAGGCTGTGTCAGAAAGGGCAATAGTGCCCAGGTCAGCCTAAATATTTGGGGTACAGTCGAATGGCGTGCAGGTTGATCCCCATTATCGGTTTCTGGGTAGCCCCAGAGGTCAATGTTTTTCTACCTGAGGGCAGGCAGAGTGCTGCATTATAGTTCTGGTATGCAAACTGGAGGCTTGTGGGCCAGTAGTCTGAGGACGGAAATCTGTGAACACAAGCTAGGCTTAGGTTTCTCGGTGAGGACAAAGCAGGAACAATCTACAGACCTGAATCGAGATCTCGTGCTTCTGAAGTCAGGGCGAGGATCAGAAGATCGCTCAGGTTGGTGTTTCTGTCCCTGATGGCCCCTTCATGAAGGGGGGGGGGTCACAAGGCCGTGAGTCTTTTCTTTCGAGGTTAGTTGTGAGAAGCTCCAAACTGCTAAGATCCTTGCGCAGGACAATTGAGATCTGTTGGTTGGCTCCAGGCCAACGATTCCGAGCAGGGTTCTAAGGATGGATGGCTGGGTAGCCCACCTCGCATTCGAATTGTGTTCTAGCAACAAGACAGGTTAGATCTGCTGGATCAGGGGGAGCAACCGAGGAAGCTGAGTTGAAATGGACTCTAATGTGGATGGGTCCTAATGTGTTTTTGTGTCTATGGAAACTTTGGAATGAAGCGGTGGCACTGGGGTCCTGAAGGGTTTTTTCAAACAGAGGCTTTGACACAGCTCCAACGTGCAAGTTTCCCATATGTAGATGAGATTTGTTCTGACGGTTGAGTCCAGAAACAGCCATACGCTGGTATTGAAATCCAGGCCTCTGAGGAGAGATGACTGGATAACACAGCAATGGATCCGTTTAGTGCCTAGGGGCCTGTTCGTTCCTTTTTACCTCTGGGGACATCAGTCTATGCGTGTGAGTGCAGGTAGGTGCTCATATGGTCTCAGATTGCCCCTGTTTGTCCTGGGAAGCCACCACTATTGGGATGGCCTCAGGGAGTTTGCAGGTTTATCCTATTTTAGGGTTGTGGCTTTTGGAATGGGCACATACAATTCCCTTGGAGAGGGCAAGTACAGTCCTCAGGTTTGGCTCCAGGGGCCTGAGCCTGTAGGGTGTGTAGGCCAGAGCTGTTTGGACAGTTGTCTGAAAACACATACTAGGCTCATGTTTCGGTTCATAGGTATGGCAGGACTGATCTACAGACCATGAGGAGAACTCTTCGGGATATGAAAAAAGGGCGAGTGTGAGGCTCTTGCTCAAGTTTTTGTCTCTGGATATCGTGTCACTCATGGTCGTGAAATTTCCGGGTGACTTCATGGGAAATGGATGAGTCTTATTCTCTGGGGTTTGGCACAGTTGCAAGATTTTGGGGTCAATCTGTGGGATGGAAGAAGTCCGATTTGTTGTTGCTGTTGATTTGCTCTGTTTTGTTTTTTAACCACAGGTGTCCCACCAAATGAGGGATTCCAGAGTAGAGCCCTGGGGAGGGCCGACCGGACCACCAGAAATCTGGTTACAAATTGGGGCCTAGGGACTATTCAAGCCTATTATGACATCTAATGTTCGAGCCACTGAGAGGACTTACTAGAGAACATGACTCACGCTGTGGGTCACAATGCGTGTTTATGTCCTCTTCGCACTCAAGAATTTGCGGGGCCTCATGGTGATTCCTGGTTTCTCCTACACTGAACGTTGGACAACATGCCAACCACAAGATTTCTTGCCATGGGTAAGGAAGAGTTCTGATTTCTGCATCACAGGCACCCCTGGGCAGTGATTGGAGATAAGGTCTAGGTTCTGAAGCCTGAAAACTGAGGTAGGGAAGAGATGGTGACCTAAGGCCATGGCGGGTTTGATGTGCTCAGTGTGCGGTCAGCTGTCTGGGTGTTGGTCAGGAGGTCCGGGCTCAGGTTGTGTCAGACAGTGCATTAGTGCCCAGGTTAGACTATATAATTTGGGTACAGTCGAGTGCCATGTAGATTTATCCTCATATAAGGTGCCTGGGCAGCTCATTAGGCAAAATTTTCTTTCTACAGGGCAGGCCGAGTGCTGCATTGTGGGTCCGGAATTGCCAAACTTCAGGGCTTCGGGGACTGGAGTGTGAGGACAGAAGTCTGAGAACACAAGCTAGACTTGGGTTTCAGGGCCAGGGCACGGCAGGTACCAGTGTAGATCTGAACCAATATCTCATGCATCTGAAATCAGGGCGAGGATCTGATGTTGGCTCATGTTGGAGTTTCTGTGCATGAAGGCCTTTTCATGAAGGGTGCGGAATCTCGAGGCCATGGAGGTTTTCCCACGTTGGGAGTTGTGGGATGCCCCTTTCAAGGATTCCTTCTGCGGGACAATTGAGAACTTTTTCGCAGCTCCAGGACATCCCATATGGAATGACTCCAGGGCACCGTTCGAGGATGGATGCCTGGGAAGCGCGCCTCGCATTCCAATTGTCTTCTAGCAACAAGATATTTTAGATCTAATGGCTCTGCGGGAGCAACCATGGTGGCTGACTTGAAATGGACTTTCCTGAGGATGGGGCCTAATGTGTGTTTGTGTCCATGAGGGCCTTGGAATGGGGCGGTGACACCGGGACCCTGAAGTATTCTCCTAAGCTTTTGACATAGCTCGATGCACAAGGTTCCTTGTGGAGACGAGATTTGTTCTGATGGGTGTCTCAGGAAAACCCCTATGCTGGTATTGTAATCCAGGTTTTGAGGAGACATGCCTGTAATCCAAAGCAATGTATCCGATTATGGCCTAGGGTCCTGTCTGGTTCAATCTTCTTCTCAGGGGAAAACCATTTATGGTATGAGTGCAGGTAGATGCTCAGCTGGTATCAAACCGCCCTTGTTTGTCCCGGGCAACCTGCACTATTGGGATGGCCTCAGGGATTTGGAGGTTTCTCCTAATTTTACGGTTTTGGACAATGGAATGGGCAGAATTCCCATGGATTGGGTAGGCACAGTCCTAATGTGTGACTCCAGGGGCCCCAGCCTGGAGGGTGTGTGGCCCAGGAATTTGAGGACAGAAGTCTGAAAACACAAACTCAGCTTAGGTTTGGGGACGTAGCTATGGCAGGCCCGATCTATAAACCATGAGAAGAACTCTTCCGGATATGAAGAAAGAGCGAGTCTGAGGCGCTTGCTCAGACTTTTGTCTCTGGATTTTGTATCAGCGATGGCCGTGGAATGTCGGGGAACCCTCGTGGGCCATGGACGAATCTTCCTCTCAGTGGATTTGGCCCGATCCGAATTGTTTTTCGTCAATCTGTGGAATGGGAGGACTCCTTTCAGGTTTGTTCCCTCAGGTGTCACGCCAAAAGAGGAATTCCAAAGAAGAGCCCTGGGGAAAAGTGATAGGAGAACCCGAACTATGGGTAAAATTTGGGGCCTAGGAGCATGGCAAGCCCAATATGCTGTCTCTTCATCCAGCCACTGTGAGGCCTTACCTGAGGACTGGGATCAGGCTGAGGGTCACAATGTGTGTTTGTGACCAATGTGGCCCATAAACATGGACGCGGCCTCATGGGCCACACTAGTTTCAACTACAGTGAAATTTGGACAACATGCCAACTACATGGTTTCTTGCTACGGGGAAGGAGTTGTAATCTGCATCACTTACAAGCCTGGGCAGTGACTGGAGATAAGGTCTAGGTTCTGACACTTGACAACCGAGGTTGGGAAGAGATGATGACCTAAGGACATGGCACATCTGGTGTGCTCAGTGTTCGACCAGCTTCCTGCTTGGGGCCAGGAATTCCAGGCTCAGGCTGTGTCAGAAAGGGCAATAGTGCCCAGGTCAGCCTATATATTTGTGGTACAGTCGAATGGCGTGCAGGTTGATCCTCATTTGGGTTACTGGGTAGCCCCAGAGGGCAATGTTTTTCTTCCTGAAGGCTGGCAGAGTGCTGCATTAGAGTTCTGGTTTGCAAACTGAAGTCTTGTGGGCCAGTAGTCTGAGGACGGAAATCTGAGAACACAATCTAGGCTTAGGTTTCTGGGTGAGGACAAGGCACGAACAATCTACAGACCTGAATCGAGATCTCGTGCTTCTGAAGTCAGGGCGAGGATCAGAAGATCGCTCAGGTTGGTGTTTCTGACCCTGATGGCACCTTCATGAAGGGGCGGGGTCACAAGGTCGTGGGGGTTTTCCCACGATGTTAGTTGTGAGAAGCTCCATACTGCAAAGATTCTTGTGCAGGACAATTGAGACATGTTGTTTGGCTCCAGGCCAACGATTCCGAGCAGAGTTCTAAGGATGGATGCCTGGGCAGCCCACCTTGCATTCCAATTGTGTCCTAGCAACAAGACAGGTTATATCTGCTGGATCTGGAAGAGCAATCTGGATCTGAGTTGAAATGGACTCTCCTGTGGATGGATCCTAATATGTTTTTGCGTCTATGGAGACCTTGGAATAAAGCGGTGGCACTGGGGTCCTGAAGGGTTTTTTCAAACAGAGGCTTTGACACAGCTCCAACGTGCAAGTTTCCCATATGTAGATGAGATTTGTTCTGAGGGATGAGTCAGGAAACAGCCATATGCTGGTATTGAAATCCAGGCCTCTGAGGAGAGATGACTGGATACCACAACAATGAATCCGAATAGTGCCTAGGGGCCTGTTCGTACCTTTTTACCTCTGGGGACATCAGTCTATGCGTCTGAGTGCATATAGGTGCTCATATGGTCTCAGATTGCCCATGTTTGTCCTGGGAAGCCACCACTATTGGGATGGCCTCAGGGAGTTTGCAGGTTTATCCTATTAGTAGGTTGTGGCCATTGGAATGGGCACATACAATTCCCTTGGAGAGGGCAAGTACAGTCCTCAGGTTTGGCTCCAGGGGCCTGAGCCTGTAGGGTGTGTAGGCAGAGCTGTTTGGACAGTTGTCTGAAAACAAAAACGCGGCTTATGTTTCGGGTCATAGGTATGGCAGGATTGATCTACAGACCATGAGGAGAACTCTTTGGGATATGAAAAAAGGGCGAGTGTGAGGCTCGTGCTCAAGTTTTTGTCTCTGGATATCGTGTCACTCATGGTCGTGAAATTTCCTGGTGACTTTATGGGAAATGGAGGAGTCTTACTCTCTGGGGTTTGGCCCCGTCGCAAGATTTTGGGGTCATTCTGTGGGATGGAAGAAGTCCGTTTTGATGTTTTTGTTGATTTGCCTTGTTTTGTTTTTTAACCACATGTGTCCCACCAAAAGAGGGATTCCAGAGTAGAGCCCTGGGGAGGGCCGACTGGACAACCAGAAATCTGGTTACAAATTGGGGCCTAGGGACATGTCAAGCCCATTATGACATCTAATGGTCGAGCGACTGAGAGGACTTACTAGAGGACAGGACTCACGCTGAGGGTCACAATGCGCGTTTATGCCCACTTTGCAAACAAGAATGGGCGGGGCCTCATGGTGAATCCTGGTTTCTCCTACACTGAACGTTGGACAACATGCCAACGACAAGATTTCTTGCCATGGGTAAGGAAGAGTTCTGATTTCTGCATCACAGGCACCCCTGGGAAGTGATTGGAGATAAGGTCTAGGTTCTGAAGCCTGAAAACTGAGGTAGGGAAGAGATGATGATAAGGCCATGGAGGGTCTGATGTGCTCAGTGTGCAATCAGCTGTCTGGGTGTTGGTCAGGAGGTCCGGGCTCAGGTTGTGTCATACAGTGCATTAGTGCCCAGGTTAGACTATATAATTTGGGTACAGTCGAGTGCCATGTAGTTTTATCCTCATATAAGTAATCTGGACAGCTCATTAGGCAAAATTTGTTTTCTAGAGGGCAGGCAGAGTGCTTCATTGTCAGTCCGGAATTGCCAACTTGAGGGCTTCATGTCCATGAGTGTGAGGACGGAAGTCTGAGAACACAAGCTAGACTTGGGTTTCAGGACGAGGACAGGGCAGGGACCACTGTAGATCTGAACCAATATCTCATGCATCTGAAGTCAGGGCGAGGATCAGACGTTGGCTCAGGTTGGAGTTTTTGTGCATGTCGGCCCCTTCATGAAGGGAGCGGAATCTAGAGGCCATGGAGGTTTTCCCACGTTGGGAATTTTGGGATGCCCCCTTCAAGGATTCCTTCTGCGGGACAATTGAGACCTGTTGGGCAGCTTCAGGATATCCCATATGGAATGACTCCAGGGCACCATTCGAGGATGGATGCCTGGGAAGCCGGCCTCGCATTCCAATTGTCTCCTAGCAACAAGACAGTTTAGATCTGATGGCTCTGAGGGAGCAACAGCGGTGGCTGACTTAAAATGAACTATCCTGAGGATGGGTCCTAATGTGAGTTTGTGTCCATGAGGGCCTTAAAATGGGGTGGTGACACTGGGACTCTGAAGTATTCTCCTAAGATTTTAACATAGCTCGATGCACACGTTTCCTTGTGGAGACGAGATTTGTTCTGATGGGTACCTCAGGAAAACCCCTATGCTGGTATTGGAATTCAGATTTTGAGGAGACATGCCTGTAATACAAAGCAATGTATCCGATTATGGCCTACGGTCCTGTCTCGTTCAATCTAATTCTCAGGGGACATCCATCTATGGTATGAGTGGAGGTAGATGCTCAGCTGGTATCAGACCGCCCTTGTTTGTCCCGGGCGACATGCAATATTGGGATGGCCTCAGGGATTTGGAGGGTTCTCCTAATTTTACGGTTTTGGACAATGAAATTGGCAGAATTCCCATGGATTGGGTACGCACAGTCCTAATGTGTGACTCCAGGGACCCCAGCCTGGATGGTGTGTGGGCCAGGACTTTGAGGACAGAAGTCTGAAAACACTAACTCAACTTAGGTTTCGGGACGTAGGTATGGCAGGCCCGATCTATAAACCATGAGAAGAACTCTTCAGGATATGAAGAAAGAGCGAGTCTGAGGCACTTCTCAGGCTTTTATCTCTGAATTTTGTATCAGCGATGGCCGTGGAATGTCGGTGAAGTCTCATTGGCCATGGAAGAATCTTCCTCTCTGTGGATTTGGCCCGATCCCAATTGTTTTTCGTCAATCTGTGGAATGGGAGGACTCCTTTCAGGTTGGTTACCTCAGGTGTCCCGCCAAAAGAGGAATTCCAAAGAAGAGCCCTGTGGAAAAGTGAAGGGACAACCCGAACTATGGGTAAAATTTGGGGCCTAGGGGCATGGCAAGCCCAATATGCTGTCTCTTCATCCAGCCACTGAGAGGCCTTACCTGAGGACTGGGATCAGGGTGAGGGTCACAATGTGTGTTGGTGACCAATGTGGCCCGCAAACATCGGCGGGGCCTCATGGGCCACACTGTTTTCAACTACACTGAACATTGGACAACATGCCAACCACATGGTTTCCTGCCACGGGGAAGGAGTTGTGATTTCTGCATCACTTTCAAGTCTGGGCAGTGATTGGAGATAAGGTCTAGGTTCTGAAACTTGACAACAGAAGTTGGGAAGACATGACGACCTAAGGTCAAAAGGTGTCCGATGTGCTCAGTGAGCGGCCAGCTTTTTGAGTGGGGCCAGGAAATCTAGGCTCAGGCTGTGTCAGAAAGGGCAATAGTGCCCAGGTCAGCCTATATATTTGGGGTACAGTCGAATGGCGTGCAGGTTGATCCCCATTTGGGGTTTCTGGGTATCCCCAGAGGGCAATGTTTTTCTTCCTGAGGGCAGGCAGAGTGCTGCATTATAGTTCTGGAATGAAAACTGGAGGCTTGTGGGCCAGTAGTCTGAGGATGGAAATCTGAGACCACAAGCTAGGGTTAGGTTTCTGGGTGAGGACAAGGCAGGAACAATCTACAGACCTGAATCGATATCTCGTGCTTCTGAAGTCAGGGCGAGGATCAGAAGATCGCTCAGGTTGGTGTTTCTGTCCCTGATGGCCCCTTCATGAAGGGGGTGGGGGTCATGAGGCCGTGGGCCTTTTCCCTCGATGTTAGTTGTGAGAAGCTCCAAACTGCTAAGATTCTTCTGCAGGACAATTGAGACCTGTAGGTTGGCTCCAGGCCAACGATTCCGAGCAGGGTTCTAAGGATGGATGCCTGGGTAGCCCACCTCGCATTCGAATTGTGTCCTAGCAACAAGACAGGTTAGATCTGCTGGATCTGGGGGAGCAACCAAGGAAGCTGAGATGAAATGGACTCTCTTGTGGATGGGTCCTAATGTGTTTTTGTGTCTATGGAGACCTTGGAATGAAGCGGTGGCACTGGGGTCCTGAAGGGTTTTTCCAAACAGAGGCTTTGACACAGCTCCAACGTGCAAGTTTCCCTTATGTAGATGAGATTTGTTCTGACGGTTGAGTCAAGAAACAGCCATATGCTGGTATTGAAATCCAGGCCTCTGAGGAGAGATGACTGGATAACACAGCAATGGATCCGTTTAGTGCCTAGGGGCCTGTTCATTCCTTTTTACCTCTGGGGACATCAATCTATGCGTGTGAGTGCAGGTAGGTGCTCAGATGGGCTCAGATTGCCCCTGTTTGTCCTGGGAAGCCACCACTATTGGGATGGCCTCAGGCAGTTTGGAGGTTTATCTACTAGTACGGTTGTGGCCATTGGAATGGGCACATACAATTCCCTTGGAGAGGGCAAGTACAGTCCTCAGGTTTGGCTCCAGGGGCCTGAGCCTGTAGGGTGTGTAGGCCAGAGCTGTTTGGACAGTTGTCTGAAAACACACACGCGGCTTATGATTCGGTCATAGGTATGGCAGGACTGATCTACAGACCATGAGGAGAACTCTTCGGGATATGAAAAAAGGGCGAGTGTGAGGCTCTTGCTCAAGTTTTTGTCTCTGGATATCGTGTCACTCATGGTCGTGAAATTTCCAGGTGACTTCATGGGAAATGGATAAGTCTTACTCTCTGGGGGTTTGGCCCCGTCGTAAGATTTTGGGGTCATTCTGTGGGATGGAAGAAGTCCGATTTTTTGTTATTGTTGATTTGCTTTGTTTTTTTTTTTTAACCTCAGGTGTCCAACCAAATGAGGGTTTCCAGTGTAGTGCCCTGGGGAGGGCCGTCTGGACAACCAGAAATCTGGTTACAAATTGGGGCCTAGGGACTAGTCAAGCCCATTATGACATCTAATGTTCGAGCCACTGAGAGGACTTAATAGAGTACAGGACTCACGCTGTGGGTCACAATGCGTGTTTATGCCCTCTTCGCACTCAAGAAATGGCGGGGCCACCGGGTGAATGCTGGTTTCTCCTACACTGAACGTTGGACAACATGCCAACCACAAGGTTTCTTGCCATGGGTAAGGAAGAGTTCTGATTTCTGCATCACAGGCACCCCTGGGCAGTGATTGGAGATAAATTCTAGGTTCTGAAGCCTGAAAACTGAGGTAGGAAAGAGTTGATGACCTAAGGTCATGGTGGGTCTGATGTGCTCAGTGTGCGGTCAGCTGTCTGGGTGTTGGTCAGGAGGTCTGGGCTTAGGTTGTGTCAGACAGTGCATTAGTGCACATGTTAGACTATATAATTTGGGTACAGTCGAGTGCCATGTAGATTTATCCTCATATAAGGTGCCTGGGCAGCTCATTAGGCAAAATTTTTTTTCTAGAGGGCAGGCAGAGTGCTGCATTGTGGGTCCGGAATTGCCAAACTTCAGGGCTTCGGGGGCTGGAGTGTGAGGACGGAAGTCTAAGAACACAAGCTAAACTTGTGTTTCAGGGCCAGGGCACGGCAGGTACCCCTGTAGATCTGAACCAATATCTCATGCATATGAAATCAGGGCGAGGATCAGACGTTGGTTCAGGTTGGAGTTTTTGTGCATGACGGCCCCTTCATAAAGGAGCGAAATCTCGAGGCCATGGAGATTTTCCCACGTTGGGAGTTTTGGGTTGCCCCCTTCAAGGATTCCTTCTGCGGGACAATTGAGACCTGTTGGTCAGCTCCAGGACATCCCATATGGAATGACTCCAGGGCACCGTTCGAGGATGGATGTCTGGGAAGCCGCATCGCATTCCAATTGTCTCCTAGCAACAAGACAGTTTAGATCTGATGGCTCTGCGGGAGCAACCGGGGTGGCTGACTTGAAATGGACTTTCCTGAGGATGGGTCCTAATGTGTGTTTGTGTCCATGAAGGCCTTAAACTGGGGCGGTGACACCGGGACTCTGAAGTATTCTCCTAAGCTTTTGACATAGCTCGATGCACAAGTTTCCTTGTGGAGACGAGATTTGTTCTTATGGGTGCCTCAGGAAAACCCCTATGCTGGTATTGTAATCCAGGCTTTTGAGGACACATGCCTGTAATACAAAGCAATGTATCCGATTATGGCCTAGGGTCCTGTCTGGTTCAATCTTCTTCTCAGGGGACATCCATTTATGGTATGAGTGCAGGTAGATGCTCAGCTGGTATCAGACCGCCCTAGTTTGTCTCGGGCGACCTGCACTATTGGAATGGCCTCTGGGATTTGGAGGGTTCTCCTAATTTTACGGTTTTGGACAATGGAATGGGCAGAATTCCCATGGATTGGGTAGGCACAGTCCTAATGTGTGACTCCAGGGGCCCCAGCCTGGAGGGTGTGTGGCCCAGGACTTTGAAGACAGAAGTCTGAAAACACAAACTCAGCTTAGGTTTGGAGACGTAGGTATGGCAGGCCCGATCTATAAACCATGAGAAGAACTCTTCCGGATATGAAGAAAGAGCGAGTCTGAGGCGCTTGCTCAGACTTTTGTCTCTGGATTTTGTATCAGCGATGGCCGTGGAATGTCGGGGAAGCCTCATGGGCCATGGACGAATCTTCCTCTCTGTGGATTTGGCCCGATCCTAAATGTTTCTCGTCAATCTGTGGAATGGGAGGACTCCTTTCAGGTTTGTTACCTCAGGTGTCACGCCAAAAGAGGAATTCCAAAGAGGAGCCCTGGGGAAAAGTGAAGGGAGAATCGAATCTAAGGGTAAACTTTGGGGCCTAGGGGCATGGCAAGCCCAATATGCTGTCTCTTCATCCAGCCACTGAGAGGCCTTACCTGAGGACTGGGATCACGGTGAGGGTCACAATGTGTGTTTGTGACCAATGTGGCCCATAAACATGGACGCGGCCTCATGGGACACACTGTTTTCAACTACACTGAACTTTGGAAAATATGCCAACCACATGGTTTCTTGCCACGGGCAAGGAGTTGTAATCTGCATCCCTTACAAGCCTGGGCAGTGATTGGAGATAAGTTCTATGTTCTGAAACTTGACAACCGAGGTAGGGAAGAGATGACGACCTAAGGACATGGCGCGTCTGGTGTGCTCAGTGTTCGACCAGCTTCCTGGTTGGGGCCAGGAATTCCAGGCTCAGGCTGTGTTAGAAAGGGCAATAGTGCCCAGGTCAGCCTATATATTTGGGGTGCAGTCGAATGGCGTGCAGGTTGATCCTCATTTGGGTTACTGGGTAGCCCAAGAGGGCAATGTTTTTCTTCCTGAAGGCTGGCAGAGTGCTGCATTATAGTTCTGGTTTGCAAACTGGAGGCTTGTGGGCCAGTAGTCTGAGGACGGAAATCTGAGAACACAAGCTAGGCTTAGGTTTCTGGGTGAGGACAAGGCAGGAACAATCTACAGACCTGAATTGAGATCTCGTGCTTCTGAAGTCAGGGCGAGAATCAGAAGATCGCTCAGGTTGGTGTTTCTGACCCTGATGACCCCTTCATGAAGGGGCGGGGTCACGAGGTCGTGGGAATTTTCCCTCGATGTTAGTTGTGAGAAGCTCCAAACTGCCAAGATCCTTGCGCAGGACAATTGAGACATGTTGGTTGGCTCCAGGCCAACGATTCCGAGCAGGGTTCTAAGGATGGATGGCTGGGTAGCTCACCTTGCATTCCAATTGTGTCCTAGCAACAAGACAGGTTATATCTGCTGGATCTGAGGGAGCAATCTGGATCTGAGTTGAAATGGACTCTCCTGTGGATGTGTCCTGATATGTTTTTGTGTCTATGGAGACCTTGGAATGAAGCGGTGGCACTGGGGTCCTGAAGGGTTTTTTCAAACAGAGGCTTTGACACAGCTCCAACGTGCAAGTTTCCCATATGTAGATGAGATTTGTTCTGAGGGATGAGTCAGGAAACAGCCATATGCTGGTATTGAAATCCAGGCCTCTGAGGAGAGATGACTGGATACCACAACAATGAATCCGAATAGTGCCTAGGGGCCTGTTCGTACCTTTTTACCTCTGGGGACATCAGTCTATGCGTCTGAGTGCATGTAGGTGCTCAGATGGGCTCAGATTGCCCCTGTTTGTCCTGGGAAGCCACCACTATTGGGATGGCCTCAGGCAGTTTGCAGATTTATCCTATTACTAGGTTGTGGCCATTGGAATGGGCACATACAATTCCCTTGGAGAGGGCAAGTACAGTCCTCAGGTTTGGCTCCAGGGGCCTGAGCCTGTAGGGTGTGTAGGCAGAGCTGTTTGGACAGTTGTCTGAAAACAGAAACGCGGCTTATGTTTCGGGTCATAGGTATGGCAGGATTGATCTACAGACCATGAGGAGAACAATTCGGGATATGAAAAAAGGGCGAGTGTGAGGCTCGTGCTCAAGTTTTTGTCTCTGGATATCGTGTCACACATGGTCGTGAAATTTCCTGGTGACTTCATGGGAAATGGACGAGTCTTACTCTCTGGGGGTTTGGCCCCGTCGCAAGATTTTGGGGTCATTCTGTGGGATGGAAGAAGTCCGTTTTGTGGTTGTTGTTGATTTGCCTTGTTTTGTTTTCTAACCTCAGGTGCCCCACCAATTGAGGGATTCCAGAGTAGAGCCCTGGGGAGGGCCGACTGGACAACCAGAAATCTGGTTACAAATTTGGGCCTAGGGACATGTGAAGCCCATTATGACATCTAATGGTCGAGCGATTGAGAGGACTTACTAGAGGACAGGACTCACGCTGAGGGTCACAATGCGTGTTTATGCCCACTTCGCAAAGAAGAATGGGCGGGGCCTTATTTTGAATCCTGGTTTCTCCTACACTGAACGTTGTACAACATGCCACCCACAAGTTTTCTTGCCATGGGTAAGGAAGAGTTCTGATTTCTGCATCACAGGCACCCCTGGGAAGTGATTGGAGATAAGGTCTAGGTTCTGAAGCCTGAAAACTGAGGTAGGGAAGAGATGATGACCTTAGGCCATGGCGGGTCTGATGTGCTCAGTGTGCGGTCAGCTGTCTGGGTGTTGGTCAAGAGGTCCGGGCTCAGGTTGTGTCAGACAGTGCATTAGTGCCCAGGATAGACTATATAATTTGGGTACAGTCGAGTGCCATGTAGTTTTATCCTCATATAAGTAATCTGGGCAGCTCATTAGGCAAAATTTGTTTTCTAGAGGGCAGGCAGAGTGCTTCATTGTCAGTCCGGAATTGCCAAACTTGAGGGCTTCATGTCCAGGAGTGTGAGGACGGAAGTCTGAGAACACAAGCTAGACTTGGGTTTCAGGACGAGGACACGGCCGGGACCACTGTAGATCTGAACCAATATCTCATGCATCTGAAGTCAGGGCGAGGATCAGACGTTGGCTCAGGTTGGAGTTTCTGTGCATGACAGCCCCTTCATGAAGGGAGCGGAATCTCGAGGCCATGGAGGTTTTCCCACGTTGGGAATTTTGGGATGCCCCCTTCAAGGATTCCTTCTGCGGGTCAATTGAGACCTGTTGGGCAGCTTCAGGATATCCCATATGGAATGAATCCATGGTACCATTCGAGTTTGGATGCCTGGGAAGCCGGCCTCGCATTCCAATTGTCTCCTAGCAACAAGACAGTTTAGATCTGATGGCTCTGAGGGAGCAACAGCGGTGGCTGACTTAAAATGGACTTTCCTGATGATGGGTCCAAATGTGTGTTTGTGTCCATAAGGGCCTTAAAATGGGGCGGTGACACCGGGAACCTGAAGTATTCTCCTAAGATTTTAACATAGCTCGACGCACAAGTTTCCTTGTGGAGACAAGATTTGTTCTGATGGGTACCTCAGGGAAACTCCTATGCTGGTATTGGAATCCAGGTTTTGAGTTGACATGCCTGTAAACCAAAGCAATGTATCCGATTATTGCCTACGGTCCTGTCTGGTTCAATCTTCTTCTCAGGGAACATCCATCTATGGTATGAGTGGAGGTAGATGCTCAGCTGGTATCAGACCGCCCTTGTTTGTCCTGGGCGACATGCAATATAGGGATGGCCTCAGGGATTTGGAGGGTTCTCCTAATTTTACGGTTTTGGACAATGAAATGGGCAGAATTCCCATGGATTGGGTAGGCACAGTGCTAATGTGGGACTCCAGGATCCCCAGCCTGGAGGGTGTATGGCCCAGGACTTTGAGGACAGAAGTCTGAAAACACAAACTCAGCTTAGGTTTGGGGACGTAGGTATGGCAAGCCCAATCTATAAACCATGAGAAGAACTCTTCAGGATATGAAGAAAGAGCGAGTCTGAGGCACTTCTCAGGCTTTTTTCTCTGGATTTTGTATCAGCGATGGCCGTGGAATGTCGGTGAAGTCTCATTGGCCATGGACGAATCTTCCTCTCTTTGTATTTTGCCCGATCCCAATTGTTTTTCGTCAATCTGTGAAATGCGAGGACTCCTTTCAGGTTGGTTACCTCAGGTGTCACGCCAAAAGAGGAATTTCAAAGAAGAGCCCTGGGGAAAAGTGAAGGGAGAACCCGAAGTATGGGTAAATGTCTGGGCCTTTGGGCATGGCAAGCCCAATATGCTGTCTCTTCATCCAGCCACTGAGAGGCCTTACCTGAGGACTGGGATCAGGGTGAGGGTCACAATGTGTGTTTGTGACCAATGTGGCCCATAAACATGGACGCGGACTCATGGGCCACACTGTTTTCAACTACACTGAACGTTGGAAAATATGCCAACCACATGGTTTCTTGCCACGGGCAAGGAGTTGTAATCTGCATCCCTTACAAGCCTGGGCAGTGATTGGTGATAAGGTCTAGGTTCTGAAACTTGACAACCGAGGTAGGGAAGAGATGACGACCTAAGGATATGGCGCGTCTGGTGTGCTCAGTGTTCGACCAGCTTCCTGGTTGGGGCCAGGAATTCCAGGCTCAGGCTGTGTCATTAAGGGCAATAGTGCCCAGGTCAGCCTATATATTTGGGGTGCAGTCGAATGGCGTGCAGGTTGATCCTCATTTGGGTTACTGGGTAGCCCAAGAGGGCAATGTTTTTCTTCCTGAAGGCTGGCAGAGTGCTGCATTATAGTTCTGGTTTGCAAACTGGAGGCTTGTGGGCCAGTAGTCTGAGGACGGAAATCTGAGAACACAAGCTAGGCTTAGGTTTCTGGGTGAGGACAAGGCACGAACAATCTACAGACCTGAATTGGGATCTCGTGCTTCTGAAGTCAGGGCGAGGATCAGAAGATCGCTCAGGTTGGTGTTTCTGTCCCTGATGGCCCCTTCATGAAGGGGCAGGGTCACGAGGTCCTGGGAATTTCCCCTCGATGTTAGTTGTGAGAAGCTCCAAACTGCCAAGATCCTTGTGCAGGACAATTGAGACATGTTGGTTGGCTCCAGGCCAACGATTCCGAGCAGGGTTCTAAGGATGGATGGCTGGGTAGCCCACCTTGCATTCCAATTGTGTCCTAGCAACAAGACAGGTTATATCTGCTGGATCTGAGGGAGCAATCTGGATCTGAGTTGAAATGGACTCTCCTGTGGATGAATCCTAATATGTTTTTGTGTCTATGGAGACCTTGGAATGAAGCGGTGGCACTGGGGTCCTGAAGGGTTTTTCAAACAGAGGCTTTGACACAGCTCCAACGTGCAAGTTTCCCATATGTAGATGAGATTTGTTCTGAGGGATGAGTCAGGAAACAGCCATATGCTGGTATTGAAATCCAGGCCTCTGAGGAGAGATGACTGGATACCACAACAATGAATCCGAATAGTGCCTAGGGGCCTGTTCGTACCTTTTTACCTCTGGGGACATCAGTCTATGCGTCTGAGTGCATGTAGGTGCTCAGATGGGCTCAGATTGCCCCTGTTTGTCCTGGGAAGCCACTATTGGGATGGCCTCAGGCAGTTTGCAGGTTTATCCTATTACTAGGTTGTGGCCATTGGAATGGGCACATACAATTCCCTTGGAGAGGGCAAGTACAGTCCTCAGGTTTGGCTCCAGGGGCCTGAGCCTGTAGGGTGTGTAGGCAGAGCTGTTTGGACAGTTTTCTGAAAACACAAACGCGGCTTATGTTTCAGGTCATAGGTATGGCAGGATTGATCTACAGACCATGAGGAGAACAATTCGGGATATGAAAAAAGGGCGAGTGTGAGGCTCGTGCTCAAGTTTTTGTCTCTGGATATCGTGTCACACATGGTCGTGAAATTTCCTGGTGACTTCATGGGAAATGGACGAGTCTTACTCTCTGGGGGTTTGGCCCCGTCGCAAGATTTTGGGGTCATTCTGTGGGATGGAAGAAGTCCGTTTTGTGGTTGTTGTTGATTTGCCTTGTTTTGTTTTCTAACCTCAGGTGCCCCACCAATTGAGGGAATCCAGAGTAGAGCCCTGGGGAGGGCTGACTGGACACCCAGAAATCTGGTTACAAATTTGGGCCTAGGGACATGTGAAGCCCATTATGACATCTAATGGTCGAGCGACTGAGAGGACTTACTAGAGGACAGGACTCACGCTGAGGGTCACAATGCGTGTTTATGCCCACTTCGCAAAGAAGAATGGGCGGGGCCTCATTTTGAATCCTGGTTTCTCCTACACTGAATGTTGTACAACATGCCACCCACAAGTTTTCTTGCCATGGGTAAGGAAGAGTTCTGATTTCTGCATCACAGGCACCCCTGGGAAGTGATTGGAGATAAGGTCTAGGTTCTGAAGCCTGAAAACTGAGGTAGGGAAGAGATCATGACCTAAGGCCATGGCGGGTTTGATGTGCTCAGTGTGCGGTCAGCTGTCTGGGTGTTGGTCAGGAGGTCCGGGCTCAGGTTGTGTCATACAGTGCATTACTGCCCAGGTTAGACTATATAATTTGGGTACAGTCGAGTGCCATGTAGTTTTATCCTCATATAAGGTGCCTGGGCAGCTCATTAGGCAAAATTTTCTTTCTACAGGGCAGGCCGAGTGCTGCATTGTCGGTCCGGAATTGCCAAACTTCAAGGCTTCGGGGCCTGGAATGTGAGGACAGAAGTCTGAGAACACAAGCTAGACTTGGGTTTCAGGGCCAGGGCACGGCAGGTACCCTTGTAGATCTGAACCAATATCTCATGCATCTGAAATCAGGGCAAGGATCAGATGTTGGTTCAGGTTGGAGTTTCTGTGCATGACGGCCCCTTCATGAAGGGAGCGGAATATCGAGGCCCTGGAGGTTTTCCCACGTTGGGAGTTGTGGGATGCCCCCTTCAAGGATTCCTTCTGAGGGACAATTGAGAACTGTTGGGCAGCTCCAGGACATCCCATAAGGAATGACTCCAGGGCACCGTTCGAGGATGGATGCCTGGGAAGCCCGCCTCGTATTCCAATTGTCTTCTAGCAACAAGACATTTTAGATCTAATGGCTCTTCGGAAGCAACCATGGTGGCTGACTTGAAATGGACTTTCCTGAGGATGGGTCCTAATGTGTGTTTGTGTCCATGAGGGCCTTAAAATGGGGCGGTGACACCGGGACCCTGAAGTATTCTCCTAAGCTTTTGACATAGCTCGATGCACAAGGTTCCCTGTGGAGAAGAGATTTGTTCTGATGGGTGCCTCAGGAAAACCCCTATGCTGGTATTGAAATCCAGGCCTTTGAGGGACATGCCTGTAATACAAAGCAATGTATCCGATTATGGCCTAGGGTCCTGTCTGTTTCAATCTTCTTCTCAGGGGACATCCATTTATGGTATGAGTGCAGGTAGATGCTCAGCTGGTATCAGACAGCCCTTGTTTGTCCCGGTCGACCTGCACTATTGGGATGGCCTCTGGGATTTGGAGGGTTCTCCTAATTTTACGGTTTTGGACAATGGAATGGGCAGAATTCCCATGGATTGGGTAGGCACAGTCCTAATGTGTGACTCCAGGGGCCCCAGCCTGGAGGGTGTGTGGCCCAGGACTTTGAAGACAGAAGTCTGAAAACACAAACTCAGCTTAGTTTTGGGGATGTAGGTATGTCAGGCCCGATCTATAAACCATGAGAAGAACTCTTCCGGATATGAAGAAAGAGCGAGTCTGAGGCGCTTGCTCAGACTTTTGTCTCTGGATTTTGTATCAGCGATGGCCATGGAATGTCGGGGAAGCCTCATGGGCCATGGACGAATCTTCCTCTGTGGATTTGGACCGATCCCAAATGTTTTTCGTCAATCTGTGGAATGGGAGGACTCCTTTCAGGTTTGTTACCTCAGGTGTCACGCCAAAAGAGGAATTTCAAAGAAGAGCCCTGGGGAAAAGTGAAGGGAGAACCCGAACTATGGGTAAATCTCTGGGCCTAGGGGCATGGCAAGCCCAATATGCTGTCTCTTCATCCAGCCACTGTGAGGCCTTACCTGAGGACTGGGATCAGGGTGAGGGTCACAATGTGTGTTTGTGACCAATGTGGCCCATAAACATGGACGCGGACTCATGGGCCACACTGTTTTCAACTACACTGAACGTTGGAAAATATGCCAACCACATGGTTTCTTGCCACGGGCAAGGAGTTGTAATCTGCATCCCTTACAAGCCTGGGCAGTGATTGGTGATAAGGTCTAGGTTCTGAAACTTGACAACCGAGGTAGGGAAGAGATGACGACCTAAGGATATGGCGCGTCTGGTGTGCTCAGTGTTCGACCAGCTTCCTGGTTGGGGCCAGGAATTCCAGGCTCAGGCTGTGTCATTAAGGGCAATAGTGCCCAGGTCAGCCTATATATTTGGGGTGCAGTGGAATGGCGTGCAGGTTGATCCTCATTTGGGTTACTGGGTAGCCCAAGAGGGCAATGTTTTTCTTCCTGAAGGCTGGCAGAGTGCTGCATTATAGTTCTGGTTTGCAAACTGGAGGCTTGTGGGCCAGTAGTCTGAGGACGGAAATCTGAGAACACAAGCTAGGCTTAGGTTTCTGGGTGAGGACAAGGCACGAACAATCTACAGACCTGAATTGGGATCTCGTGCTTCTGAAGTCAGGGCGAGGATCAGAAGATCGCTCAGGTTGGTGTTTCTGTCCCTGATGGCCCCTTCATGAAGGGGCAGGGTCACGAGGTCCTGGGAATTTCCCCTCGATGTTAGTTGTGAGAAGCTCCAAACTGCCAAGATCCTTGTGCAGGACAATTGAGACATGTTGGTTGGCTCCAGGCCAACGATTCCGAGCAGGGTTCTAAGGATGGATGGCTGGGTAGCCCACCTTGCATTCCAATTGTGTCCTAGCAACAAGACAGGATATATATGCTGGATCTGAGGGAGCAATCTGGATCTGAGTTGAAATGGACTCTCCTGTGGATGAATCCTAATATGTTTTTGTGTCTATGGAGACCTTGGAATGAAGCGGTGGCACTGGGGTCCTGAAGGGTTTTTTCAAACAGAGGCTTTGACACAGCTCCAACGTGCAAGTTTCCCATATGTAGATGAGATTTGTTCTGAGGGATGAGTCAGGAAAAAGCCATATGCTGGTATTGAAATCCAGGCCTCTGAGGAGAGATGACTGGATACCACAACAATGAATCCGAATAGTGCCTAGGGGCCTGTTCGTACCTTTTTACCTCTGGGGACATCAGTCTATGCGTCTGAGTGCATGTAGGTGCTCAGATGGGCTCAGATTGCCCCTGTTTGTCCTGGGAAGCCACTATTGGGATGGCCTCAGGCAGTTTGCAGGTTTATCCTATTACTAGGTTGTGGCCATTGGAATGGGCACATACAATTCCCTTGGAGAGGGCAAGTACAGTCCTCAGGTTTGGCTCCAGGGGCCTGAGCCTGTAGGGTGTGTAGGCAGAGCTGTTTGGACAGTTTTCTGAAAACACAAACGCGGCTTATGTTTCGGGTCATAGGTATGGCAGGATTGATCTACAGACCATGAGGAGAACAATTCGGGATATGAAAAAAGGGCGAGTGTGAGGCTCGTGCTCAAGTTTTTGTCTCTGGATATCGTGTCACACATGGTCGTGAAATTTCCTGGTGACTTCATGGGAAATGGACGAGTCTTACTCTCTGGGGGTTTGGCCCCGTCGCAAGATTTTGGGGTCATTCTGTGGGATGGAAGAAGTCCGTTTTGTGGTTGTTGTTGATTTGCCTTGTTTTGTTTTCTAACCTCAGGTGCCCCACCAAATGAGGGAATCCAGAGTAGAGCCCTGGGGAGGGCTGACTGGACACCCAGAAATCTGGTTACAAATTTGGGCCTAGGGACATGGGAAGCCCATTATGACATCTAATGGTCGAGCGACTGAGAGGACCTACTAGAGGACAGGACTCACGCTGAGGGTCACAATGCGTGTTTATGCCCACTTCGCAAAGAAGAATGGGCGGGGCCTCATTTTGAATCCTGGTTTCTCCTACACTGAACGTTGGACAACATGCCACCCACAAGATTTCTTGCCATGGGTAAGGAAGAGTTCTGATTTCTGCATCACAGGCACCCCTGGGAAGTGATTGGAGATAAGGTCTAGGTTCTGAAGCCTGAAAACTGAGGTAGGGAAGAGATGATGACCTAAGGCCATGGAGGGTCTGATGTGCTCAGTGTGCGGTCAGCTGTCTGGGTGTTGGTCAGGAGGTCCGGGCTCAGGTTGTGTCAGACAGTGCATTACTGCCCAGGTTAGACTATATAATTTGGGTACAGTCGAGTGCTATGTAGTTTTATCCTCATATAAGTAATCTGGACAGCTCATTAGGCAAAATTTGTTTTCTAGAGGGCAGGCAGAGTGCTTCATTGTCAGTCCGGAATTGCCAAACTTGAGGGCTTCATGTCCAGGAGTGTGAGGATGGAAGTCTGAGAACACAAGCTAGACTTGGGTTTCAGGACGAGGACAGGGCAGGGACCACTGTAGATCTGAACCAATATCTCATGCATCTGAAGTCAGGGCGAGGATCAGACGTTGGCTCAGGTTGGAGTTTTTGTGCATGTCAGCCCCTTCATGAAGGGAGCGGAATCTAGAGGCCATGGAGGTTTTCCCACGTTGGGAATTTTGGGATGCCCCCTTCAAGGATTCCTTCTGCGGGACAATTGAGACCTGTTGGGCAGCTTCAGGATATCCCATATGGAATGAATCCAGGGCACCATTCGAGGATGGATGCCTGGGAAGCCGGCCTCGCATTCCAATTGTCTCCTAGCAACAAGACAGTTTAGATCTGATGGCTCTGAGGGAGCAACAGCGGTGGCTGACTTAAAATGGACTATCCTGAGGATGGGTCCTAATGTGTGTTTGTGTCCATGGGGGCCTTAAAATGGGGTGGTGACACCGGGACTCTGAAGTATTCTCCTAAGATTTTAACATAGCTCGATGCACACGTTTCCTTGTGGAGACGAGATTTGTTCTGATGGGTACCTCAGGAAAACCCCTATGCTGGTATTGGAATCCAGATTTTGAGGAGACATGCCTGTAATACAAAGCAATGTATCAGATTATGGCCTACGGTCCTGTCTCGTTCAATCTAATTCTCAGGGGACATCCATCTATGGTATGAGTGGAGGTAGATGCTCAGCTGGTATCAGACCGCCCTTGTTTGTCCCGGGCGACATGCAATATTGGGATGGCCTCAGGGATTTGGAGGGTTCTCCTAATTTTACGGTTTTGGACAATGAAATTGGCAGAATTCCCATGGATTGGGTACGCACAGTCCTAATGTGTGACTCCAGGGATCCCAGCCTGGATGGTGTGTGGGCCAGGACTTTGAGGACAGAAGTCTGAAAACACAAACTCAACTTAGGTTTCGGGACGTAGGTATGGCAGGCCCGATCTATAAACCATGAGAAGAACTCTTCAGGATATGAAGAAAGAGCGAGTCTGAGGCACTTCTCAGGCTTTTATCTCTGAATTTTGTATCAGCGATGGCCGTGGAATGTCGGTGAAGTCTCTTTGGCCATGGACGAATCTTCCTCTCTGTGGATTTGGCCCGATCCCAATTGTTTTTCGTCAATCTGTGGAATGGGAGGACTCCTTTCAGGTTGGTTACCTCAGGTGTCCCGCCAAAAGAGGAATTCCAAAGAAGAGCCCTGTGGAAAAGTGAAGGGACAACCCGAACTATGGGTAAAATTTGGGGCCTAGGGGCATGGCAAGCCCAATATGCTGTCTCTTCATCCAGCCACTGAGAGGCCTTACCTGAGGACTGGGATCAGGGTGAGGGTCACAATGTGTGTTGGTGACCAATGTGGCCCGCAAACATCGGCGGGGCCTCATGGGCCACACTGTTTTCAACTACACTGAACATTGGACAACATGCCAACCACATGGTTTCCTGCCACGGGGAAGGAGTTGTGATTTCTGCATCACTTTCAAGTCTGGGCAGTGATTGGAGATAAGGTCTAGGTTCTGAAACTTGACAACAGAAGTTGGGAAGACATGACGACCTAAGGTCAAAAGGTGTCCGATGTGCTCAGTGAGCGGCCAGCTTTTTGAGTGGGGCCAGGAAATCTAGGCTCAGGCTGTGTCAGAAAGGGCAATAGTGCCCAGGTCAGCCTATATATTTGGGGTACAGTCGAATGGCGTGCAGGTTGATCCCCATTTGGGGTTTCTGGGTATCCCCAGAGGGCAATGTTTTTCTTCCTGAGGGCAGGCAGAGTGCTGCATTATAGTTCTGGAATGAAAACTGGAGGCTTGTGGGCCAGTAGTCTGAGGATGGAAATCTGAGACCACAAGCTAGGGTTAGGTTTCTGGGTGAGGACAAGGCAGGAACAATCTACAGACCTGAATCGATATCTCGTGCTTCTGAAGTCAGGGCGAGGATCAGAAGATCGCTCAGGTTGGTGTTTCTGTCCCTGATGGCCCCTTCATGAAGGGGGTGGGGGTCATGAGGCCGTGGGCCTTTTCCCTCGATGTTAGTTGTGAGAAGCTCCAAACTGCTAAGATTCTTCTGCAGGACAATTGAGACCTGTAGGTTGGCTCCAGGCCAACGATTCCGAGCAGGGTTCTAAGGATGGATGCCTGGGTAGCCCACCTCGCATTCGAATTGTGTCCTAGCAACAAGACAGGTTAGATCTGCTGGATCTGGGGGAGCAACCAAGGAAGCTGAGATGAAATGGACTCTCTTGTGGATGGGTCCTAATGTGTTTTTGTGTCTATGGAGACCTTGGAATGAAGCGGTGGCACTGGGGTCCTGAAGGGTTTTTCCAAACAGAGGCTTTGACACAGCTCCAACGTGCAAGTTTCCCTTATGTAGATGAGATTTGTTCTGACGGTTGAGTCAAGAAACAGCCATATGCTGGTATTGAAATCCAGGCCTCTGAGGAGAGATGACTGGATAACACAGCAATGGATCCGTTTAGTGCCTAGGGGCCTGTTCATTCCTTTTTACCTCTGGGGACATCAATCTATGCGTGTGAGTGCAGGTAGGTGCTCAGATGGGCTCAGATTGCCCCTGTTTGTCCTGGGAAGCCACCACTATTGGGATGGCCTCAGGCAGTTTGGAGGTTTATCTACTAGTACGGTTGTGGCCATTGGAATGGGCACATACAATTCCCTTGGAGAGGGCAAGTACAGTCCTCAGGTTTGGCTCCAGGGGCCTGAGCCTGTAGGGTGTGTAGGCCAGAGCTGTTTGGACAGTTGTCTGAAAACACACACGCGGCTTATGATTCGGTCATAGGTATGGCAGGACTGATCTACAGACCATGAGGAGAACTCTTCGGGATATGAAAAAAGGGCGAGTGTGAGGCTCTTGCTCAAGTTTTTGTCTCTGGATATCGTGTCACTCATGGTCGTGAAATTTCCAGGTGACTTCATGGGAAATGGATAAGTCTTACTCTCTGGGGGTTTGGCCCCGTCGTAAGATTTTGGGGTCATTCTGTGGGATGGAAGAAGTCCGATTTTTTGTTATTGTTGATTTGCTTTGTTTTTTTTTTTTAACCTCAGGTGTCCAACCAAATGAGGGTTTCCAGTGTAGTGCCCTGGGGAGGGCCGTCTGGACAACCAGAAATCTGGTTACAAATTGGGGCCTAGGGACTAGTCAAGCCCATTATGACATCTAATGTTCGAGCCACTGAGAGGACTTAATAGAGTACAGGACTCACGCTGTGGGTCACAATGCGTGTTTATGCCCTCTTCGCACTCAAGAAATGGCGGGGCCACCGGGTGAATGCTGGTTTCTCCTACACTGAACGTTGGACAACATGCCAACCACAAGGTTTCTTGCCATGGGTAAGGAAGAGTTCTGATTTCTGCATCACAGGCACCCCTGGGCAGTGATTGGAGATAAATTCTAGGTTCTGAAGCCTGAAAACTGAGGTAGGAAAGAGTTGATGACCTAAGGTCATGGCGGGTCTGATGTGCTCTGTGTGCGGTCAGCTGTCTGGGTGTTGGTCAGGAGGTCCGGGCTTAGGTTGTGTCAGACAGTGCATTAGTGCACATGTTAGACTATATAATTTGGGTACAGTCGAGTGCCATGTAGATTTATCCTCATATAAGGTTCCTGGGCAGCTCATTAGGCAAAATTTTTTTTCTAGAGGGCAGGCAGAGTGCTGCATTGTGGGTCCGGAATTGCCAAACTTCAGGGCTTCGGGGGCTGGAGTGTGAGGACGGAAGTCTAAGAACACAAGCTACACTTGTGTTTCAGGGCCAGGGCACGGCAGGTACCCCTGTAGATCTGAACCAATATCTCATGCATATGAAATCAGGGCGAGGATCAGACGTTGGTTCAGGTTGGAGTTTTTGTGCATGACGGCCCCTTCATAAAGGAGCGAAATCTCGAGGCCATGGAGATTTTCCCACGTTGGGAGTTTTGGGTTGCCCCCTTCAAGGATTCCTTCTGCGGGACAATTGTGACCTGTTGGTCAGCTCCAGGACATCCCATATGGAATGACTCCAGGGCACTGTTCGAGGATGGATGTCTGGGAAGCCGCCTCGCATTCCAATTGTCTCCTAGCAACAAGACAGTTTAGATCTGATGGCTCTGCGGGAGCAACCGGGGTGGCTGACTTGAAATGGACTTTCCTGAGGATGGGTCCTAATGTGTGTTTGTGTCCTTGAAGGCCTTATAATGGGGCGGTGACACCGGGACCCTGAAGTATTCTCCTAAGCTTTTGACATAGCTCGATGCACAAGTTTCCTTGTGGAGAAGAGATTTGTTCTTATGGGTGCCTCAGGAAAACCCCTATGCTGGTATTGTAATCCAGGCTTTTGAGGACACATGCCTGTAATACAAAGCAATGTATCCGATTATGGCCTAGGGTCCTGTCTGGTTCAATCTTCTTCTCAGGGGACATCCATTTATGGTATGAGTGCAGGTAGATGCTCAGCTGGTATCAGACCGCCCTTGTTTGTCTCGGGCGACCTGCACTATTGGAATGGCCTCTGGGATTTGGAGGATTCTCCTAATTTTACGGTTTTGGACAATGGAATGGGCAGAATTCCCATGGATTGGGTAGGCACAGTCCTAATGTGTGACTCCAGGGGCCCCAGCCTGGAGGGTGTGTGTCCCAGGACTTTGAAGACAGAAGTCTGAAAACACAAACTCAGCTTAGGTTTGGGGACGTAGGTATGGCAGGCCCGATCTATAAACCATGAGAAGAACTCTTCAGGATATGAAGAAAGAGCGAGTCTGAGGCACTTCTCAGGCTTTTATCTCTGAATTTTGTATCAGCGATGGCCGTGGAATGTCGGTGAAGTCTCATTGGCCATGGACGAATCTTCCTCTCTGTGGATTTGGCCCGATCCCAATTGTTTTTCGTCAATCTGTGGAATGGGAGGACTCCTTTCAGGTTGGTTACCTCAGGTGTCCCGCCAAAAGAGGAATTCCAAAGAAGAGCCCTGTGGAAAAGTGAAGGGACAACCCGAACTATGGGTAAAATTTGGGGCCTAGGGGCATGGCAAGCCCAATATGCTGTCTCTTCATCCAGCCACTGAGAGGCCTTACCTGAGGACTGGGATCAGGGTGAGGGTCACAATGTGTGTTGGTGACCAATGTGGCCCGCAAACATCGGCGGGGCCTCATGGGCCACACTGTTTTCAACTACACTGAACATTGGACAACATGCCAACCACATGGTTTCCTGCCACGGGGAAGGAGTTGTGATTTCTGCATCACTTTCAAGTCTGGGCAGTGATTGGAGATAAGGTCTAGGTTCTGAAACTTGACAACAGAAGTTGGGAAGACATGACGACCTAAGGCCAAAAGGTGTCCGATGTGCTCAGTGAGCGGCCAGCTTTTTGAGTGGGGCCAGGAAATCCAGGCTCAGGCTGTGTCAGAAAGGGCAATAGTGCCCAGGTCAGCCTATATATTTGGGGTACAGTTGAATGGCGTGCAGGTTGATCCCCATTTGGGGTTTCTGGGTAGCCCCAGAGGGCAATGTTTTTATTCCTGAGGGCAGGCAGAGTGCTGCATTATAGTTCTGGAATGAAAACTGGAGGCTTGTGGGCCAGTAGTCTGAGGATGGAAATCTGAGACCACAAGCTAGGGTTAGGTTTCTGGGTGAGGACAAGGCAGGAACAATCTACAGACCTGAATCGAGATCTCGTGCTTCTGAAGTCAGGGCGAGGATCAGATGATCGCTCAGGTTGGTGTTTCTGACCCTGATGGCCCCTTCATGAAGGGGCGGGGTCACGAGGTCGTGGGAATTTTCCCTCGATGTTAGTTGTGAGAAGCTCCAAACTGCCAAGATCCTTGCGCAGGACAATTGAGACATGTTGGTTGGCTCCAGGCCAACGATTCCGAGCAGTGTTCTAAGGATGGATGGCTGGGTAGCTCACCTTGCATTCCAATTGTGTCCTAGCAACAAGACAGGTTATATCTGCTGGATCTGAGGGAGCAATCTGGATCTGAGTTAAAATGGACTCTCCTGTGGATGTGTCCTGATATGTTTTTGTGTCTATGGAGACCTTGGAATGAAGCGGTGGCACTGGGGTCCTGAAGGGTTTTTTCAAACAGAGGCTTTGACACAGCTCCAACGTGCAAGTTTCCCATATGTAGATGAGATTTGTTCTGAAGGATGAGTCAGGAAACAGCCATATGCTGGTATTGAAATCCAGGCCTCTGAGGAGAGATGACTGGATACCACAACAATGAATCCGAATAGTGCCTAGGGGCCTGTTCGTACCTTTTTACCTCTGGGGACATCAGTCTATGCGTCTGAGTGCATGTAGGTGCTCAGATGGGCTCAGATTGCCCCTGTTTGTCCTGGGAAGCCACCACTATTGGGATGGCCTCAGGCAGTTTGCAGATTTATCCTATTACTAGGTTGTGGCCATTGGAATGGGCACATACAATTCCCTTGGAGAGGGCAAGTACAGTCCTCAGGTTTGGCTCCAGGGGCCTGAGCCTGTAGGGTGTGTAGGCAGAGCTGTTTGGACAGTTGTCTGAAAACAGAAACGCGGCTTATGTTTCGGGTCATAGGTATGGCAGGATTGATCTACAGACCATGAGGAGAACAATTCGGGATATGAAAAAAGGGCGAGTGTGAGGCTCGTGCTCAAGTTTTTGTCTCTGGATATCGTGTCACACATGGTCGTGAAATTTCCTGGTGACTTCATGGGAAATGGACGAGTCTTACTCTCTGGGGGTTTGGCCCCGTCGCAAGATTTTGGGGTCATTCTGTGGGATGGAAGAAGTCCGTTTTGTGGTTGTTGTTGATTTGCCTTGTTTTGTTTTCTAACCTCAGGTGCCCCACCAATTGAGGGATTCCAGAGTAGAGCCCTGGGGAGGGCCGACTGGACAACCAGAAATCTGGTTACAAATTTGGGCCTAGGGACATGTGAAGCCCATTATGACATCTAATGGTCGAGCGATTGAGAGGACTTACTAGAGGACAGGACTCACGCTGAGGGTCACAATGCGTGTTTATGCCCACTTCGCAAAGAAGAATGGGCGGGGCCTTATTTTGAATCCTGGTTTCTCCTACACTGAACGTTGTACAACATGCCACCCACAAGTTTTCTTGCCATGGGTAAGGAAGAGTTCTGATTTCTGCATCACAGGCACCCCTGGGAAGTGATTGGAGATAAGGTCTAGGTTCTGAAGCCTGAAAACTGAGGTAGGGAAGAGATGATGACCTTACGCCATGGCGGGTCTGATGTGCTCAGTGTGCGGTCAGCTGTCTGGGTGTTGGTCAAGAGGTCCGGGCTCAGGTTGTGTCAGACAGTGCATTAGTGCCCAGGTTAGACTATATAATTTGGGTACAGTCGAGTGCCATGTAGTTTTATCCTCATATAAGTAATCTGGGCAGCTCATTAGGCAAAATTTGTTTTCTAGAGGGCAGGCAGAGTGCTTCATTGTCAGTCCGGAATTGCCAAACTTGAGGGCTTCATGTCCAGGAGTGTGAGGACGGAAGTCTGAGAACACAAGCTAGACTTGGGTTTCAGGACGAGGACACGGCCGGGACCACTGTAGATCTGAACCAATATCTCATGCATCTGAAGTCAGGGCGAGGATCAGACGTTGGCTCAGGTTGGAGTTTCTGTGCATGACAGCCCCTTCATGAAGGGAGCGGAATCTCGAGGCCATGGAGGTTTTCCCAAGTTGGGAATTTTGGGATGCCCCCTTCAAGGATTCCTTCTGCGGGTCAATTGAGACCTGTTGGGCAGCTTCAGGATATCCCATATGGAATGAATCCATGGTACCATTCGAGTTTGGATGCCTGGGAAGCCGGCCTCGCATTTCAATTGTCTCCTAGCAACAAGACAGTTTAGATCTGATGGCTCTGAGGGAGCAACAGCGGTGGCTGACTTAAAATGGACTTTCCTGATGATGGGTCCTAATGTGTGTTTGTGTCCATAAGGGCCTTAAAATGGGGCGGTGACACCGGGAACCTGAAGTATTCTCCTAAGATTTTAACATAGCTCGACGCACAAGTTTCCTTGTGGAGACAAGATTTGTTCTGATGGGTACCTCAGGGAAACTCCTATGCTGGTATTGGAATCCAGGTTTTGAGTTGACATGCCTGTAAACCAAAGCAATGTATCCGATTATTGCCTACGGTCCTGTCTGGTTCAATCTTCTTCTCAGGGAACATCCATCTATGGTATGAGTGGAGGTAGATGCTCAGCTGGTATCAGACCGCCCTTGTTTGTCCTGGGCGACATGAAATATAGGGATGGCCTCAGGGATTTGGAGGGTTCTCCTAATTTTACGGTTTTGGACAATGAAATGGTCAGAATTCCCATGGATTGGGCAGGCACAGTGCTAATGTGGGACTCCAGGGGCCCCAGCCTGGATGGTGTGTGGCCCAGGACTTTGAGGACAGAAGTCTGAAAAAACAAACTCAACTTAGGTTTGGGGACGTAGTTATGGTAGGCCCGATATATAAACCATGAGAAGAACTCTTCAGGATATGAAGAAAGAGCGAGTCTGAGGCACTTCTCCGGCTTTTTTCTCTGGATTTTGTATCAGCGATGGCCGTGGAATGTCGGTGAAGTCTCATTGGCCATGGACGAATCTTCCTCTCTTTGTATTTTGCCCGATCCCAATTGTTTTTCGTCAATCTGTGAAATGCGAAGACTCCTTTCAGGTTGGTTACCTCAGGTGTCCCGCCAAAAGAGGAATTCCAAAGAAGAGCCCTGGGTAAAAGTGAAGGGACAACCCGAACTATGGGTAAAATTTGGGGCCTAGGGGCATGGCAAGCCCAATATGCTGTCTCTTCATCCATCCACTGAGAGACCTTACCTGAGGACTGGGATCAGGGTGAGGGTCACAATGTGTGTTTGTGACCAATGTGCCCCGCAAACATCGGCGGGGCCTCATGGGCCACACTGTTTTCAACTACACTGAACATTGGACAACATGCCAACCACATGGTTTCCTGCCACGGGGAAGGAGTTGTGATTTCTGCATCACTTACAAGTCTGGGCAGTGATTGGAGATAAGGTCTAGGTTCTGAAACTTGACAACCGAGGTTGGGAAGACATGACGACCTAAGGCCAAAAGGTTTCCGATGTGCTCAGTGAGCGGCCAGCTTTTTGGGTGGCGCCAGGAAATCCAGGCTCAGGCTGTGTCAGAAAGGGCAATAGTGCCCAGGTCAGCCTATATATTTGTGGTACAGTCGAATGGTGTGCAGGTTGATCCCCATTTGGGGTTTCTGGGTATCCCCAGAGGGCAATGTTTTTCTTTCTGAGGGCAGGCAGAGTGCTGCATTATAGTTCTGGTATGCAAACTGGAGGCTTGTGGGCCAGTAGTCTGAGGACAGTAATCTAAGAAAACAAGCTAGGCTTAGGTTTCTGGGTGAGGACAAGGCAGGAACAATCTACAGACCTGAATCGAGATCTCGTGCTTCTGAAGTCAGGGCGAGGATCAGAAGATTGCTGAGGTTGGTGTTTCTGTCCCTGATGGCCCCTTCATGAAGGGGGGGGGGTCACGAGGCCGTGGGCCTTTTCCCTCGATGTTAGTTGTGAGAAGCTCCAAACTGCTAAGATTCTTCTGCAGGACAATTGAGACCTGTTGGTTGGCTCCAGGCCAACGATTCCGAGCAGGGTTCTAAGGATGGATGCCTGGGTAGCCCACCTCGCATTCGAATTGTGTCCTAGCAACAAGACAGGTTAGATCTGCTGGATCTGGGGGAGCAACCAAGGAAGCTGAGATGAAATGGACTCTCTTGTGGATGGGTCCTAATGTGTTTTTGTGTCTATGGAGACCTTGGAATGAAGCGGTTGCACGGGGGTCCTGAAGGGTTTTTCCAAACAGAGGCTTTGACACAGCTCCAACGTGCAAGTTTCCCTTATGTAGATGAGATTTGTTCTGACGGTTGAGTCAAGAAACAGCCATATGCTGGTATTGAAATCCAGGCCTCTGAGGAGAGATGACTGGATAACACAGCAATGGATCCGTTTAGTGCCTAGGGGCCTGTTCATTCCTTTTTACCTCTGGGGACATCAATCTATGCGTGTGAGTGCAGGTAGGTGCTCAGATGGGCTCAGATTGCCCCTGTTTGTCCTGGGAAGCCACCACTATTGGGATGGCCTCAGGCAGTTTGGAGGTTTATCTACTAGTACGGTTGTGGCCATTGGAATGGGCACATACAATTCCCTTGGAGAGGGCAAGTACAGTCCTCAGGTTTGGCTCCAGGGGCCTGAACCTGTAGGGTGTGTAGGCCAGAGCTGTTTGGACAGTTGTCTGAAAACACAAACTCGGCTTATGTTTCGGTCATAGGTATGGCAGGACTGATCTACAGACCATGAGGAGAACTCTTCGGGATATGAAAAAAGGGCGAGTGTGAGGCTCTTGCTCAAGTTTTTGTCTCTGGATATCGTGTCACTCATGGTCGTGAAATTGCCAGATGACTTCATGGGAAATGGACGAGTCTTACTCTCTGGGGGTTTGGCCCCGTCGTAAGATTTTGGGGTCATTCTGTGGGATGGAAGAAGTCCGATTTTTTGTTGTTGTTGATTTGCTTTGTTTTGTTTTTTAACCTCAGGTGTCCAACCAAATGAGGGATTCCAGAGTAGTGCCCTGGGGAGGGCCGACGGGACAACCAGAAATCTGGTTACAAATTGGGGCCTAGGGACTAGTCAAACCCATTACGACATCTAATGTTCGAGCCACTGAGAGGACTTAATAGAGTACAGGACCAACGCTGTGGGTCACAATGCATGTTTATGCCCTCTTCGCACTCAAGAAATGGCGGGACCACCGGGTGAATGCTGGTTTCTCCTACACTGAACGTTGGACAACATGCCAACCACAAGGTTTCTTGCCAATGGACAGGAAGAGTTCTGATTTCTTCATCACAGTCACCCGTGGGCAGTGATTGGAGATAAATTCTAGGTTCTGAAGCCTGAAAACTGAGGTAGGGAAGAGATGATGACCTAAGGCCATGGCAGGTCTGATGTGCCCAGTGTGCGGTCAGCTGCCTGGGTGTTGGTCAGGAGTTCGGGCTCAGGTTGTATCAGACAGTGCACTAGTGCCCAGGTTAGACTATATAATTTGGGTACATGCGAGTGCCGTGTAGGTTTATCCACATTAAAGCTACCTGGGCAGCTCATTAGGCAATATATTTTTTATAGAGGGCAGGCAGAGTGCTTCATTCTCGGTCCAAATTGCCAAACTTGAGGGCTTCGGGGCCAGGAGAGTGAGGACGGAAGTCTGAGAACACAAGCTAGACTTCGCATTCAGGGTGAGGGCAAGGCATGTACCCCCTGCAGTCTGAACCAATACTTCATGCATCTGAAGTCAGGACGAGGATCAGACGTTGGCTCAGGTTGGAGTTTCTGTGCATGACGGCCCCTTCATGAAGGGAGCGGAATCTCGAGGCCATGGATGTTTTCCCACGTTGGGAGTTGTGGGATGCCCCCTTCAAGGATCCCTTCTGCGGGACAATTGAGACCTGTTGGACAGCTCCAGGGCATCCCATATGGAATGACTCCAGGGCACCGTTCGAGGATGGATGCCTGGGTAGTCCGCCTCGCATTCCAACTGTCTCCTAGCTTCGAGACAGTTTAGAACCAATGGATCTGCAGGAGCAACCGGGGTGGCTGATTTGAAATGGACTTTCCTGAGGATGGGTCCTAATGTGTGTATATTTCCATGAGGGCCTTGGATTGGGGCGGTGGCACTGGGACCCTGAAGTATTCTCCTAAACTTTTGACATAGCTCCAATGCACAAGTTTCCTTGTGGAGACGAGATTCGTTCTGATAGGTGCTTCAGGAAATCCACTTTGCTAGTATTGGAATCCAGACTTTTGAGAAGACATGCCTGTAAAGCAATGCAATGGATCCGATAATGGCCTCGGGTCCTGTCCTGGGAAGCCACAACTATTGGGATGGCCTCAGGGACTTTGGAGGTTTATCCTATTAGTAGGGTTGTGGCCATTAGAATGGGCACATTCAATACCCTTGGAGAGGGCAAGTGCAGTCCTCAGGTATGGCTCCAGGGGCCTGAGCCTGTAGGGTGTGTAGGCCAGAGCTGTTTGGACAGTTGTCTGAATACACAAACTCGGCTTATGTTTCGGGTCATAGGTATGGCAGGACAGTTCTACAGACCATGAGGAGAACTATTCGTGATATGAGAAAAGGGTGAGATGAGGCTCTTGCTCAAGTTTTTGTCTCTGGATATCGTGTCACTCATGGTCGTGAAATTGCCAGATGACTTCATGGGAAATGGACGAGTCTTACTCTCTGGGGGTCCGGCCCCGTCTAAAGAGTTTGGGGTCATTCTGGGGATGGAAGAAGTCCGTTTTTTTGTTGTTGTTGATTTGTTTCGTTTTGTTTTTCAACCTCAGATGTCCCACCAAATGAGGGATTCCAGAGTAGAGCCCTGGGGAGGGGCGACTGGACAACCAGAAATCTGGTAAAAATTGGGGCCTAGGGACATGTCAAGCCCATGATGACATCTAATGGTCCAGCCACTGAGAGGACTTACTAGAGGACAGCACTCACGCTGAGGTCACAATGCGTGTTTATGCTCTCGTCGCACTCAAGAATGGGCGGGGCCTCAGGGTGAATGCTGTTTTCTCCTACACTGAACGTTGGACAACATGCCAACCACAAGGTTTCTTGCCATGGGACAGGAAGAGATCTGATTTTTGCATCACAGTCACCCGTGGGCAGTGATTGGAGATAAGGTCTAGGTTCTGAAGACTGAAAACTGAGGTTGGGAAGAGATGAAGACCTAAGGCCTTGGCGGTCTGATGTGCTCAGTGTGCGGTCAGCTGTCTGGGTGCTGGTCAGGAGGTCCGGGCTAAGGTTGTGTCAGACAGTGCATTAGTGCCCAGGTTAGACTATATAATTTGGGTACATGCGAGTGCCGTGTAGGTTTATCCTCATTTAAGCTGCCTGGGCAGCTCATTAGGCAATATATTTTTTCTAGAGGGCAGGCAGAGTGCTTCATTGTCGGTCCGGAATTGCCAAACTTGAGGCCTTCGGGGCCTGGAGAGTGAGGACGGAAGTCTGAGAACACAAGCTTGACTTCGGATTCAGTGTGTGCGCAAGGCAGGTACCCCCTGCAGATCTGAACCAATATATCATGCATCTAAAGTCAGGGCGAGGATCAGACGTTGGCTCAGGTTGGAGTTTCTGTGCATGACGGCCCCTTCATGAAGGGAGCGGAACCACGAGGCCATGGAGGTTTTCCACGTTGGGAGATGTGGGATGCCCCCTTCAAGGATTCCTTCTGAGGGACAATTGAGACCTTTGGGACTGCTCCAGGACATCCCATATGGAATGACTCCAGAGCACCGTTCGAGGATGGATGCCTGGGAAGTCCTCCTTGCATTCCAATTGTCTCCAGCAACAAGACAGATTGATGCAATGGATCTGCGGGAGCAACCGGGGTGCCTGAGTTGAAATGGACTTTCCTGAGGATGGGTCCTAATGTGTGTTTGTGTCTATGAGGGCCTTGGAATGGGGCGGTGGCACCGGGACACTGAAATATTCTCCTATGCTTTTGTCATAGCTCCCATGCACATGTTTCCTTGTGGAGAGGAGATTTGTTCTGATGGGTGCCTCAGGAAATCCCCTCTGCTGGTTTTGGAATCCAGGCTTTTTAGGAGACATGCCTGTAAACCAAAGCAATGGATCCAATAATGGCCTCGGGTCCTGTCTGGTTCAATCTTCTTCTCTGGGAACATCCATCCATGGTATGAGTGGAGGTAGATGCTCAGCGGGTATCAACCGTCATTTTTGTCCCAGGCTACTTACACTATTGGGATGGCCTCAGGGACTTTGGAGGGTTCTCCTAATTTGTACGATTTTTGACAATGGAATGGGCAGAATTCCCATGGATTGGGTGGGCGCAGTGCTAATGTGTGGCTCCAGGGGCCCCAGCCTGGAGGGAGTGTGGCACAGGAATTTGAGGACAGATGTCTGAAAACACAAACTCAGCTTAGGTTTGGGGACGTAGGTATGGCACGACCAATCTAAAAACCAGGAGAATAACTCTTCAGGATATGAAGAACGGGGGAGTCTAAGGCGCTTGCTCATACTTTTGTCTTTGGATTTTGTATCAGCAATGACCGTGGAATGTTGGGGAGGCCTCATCGGCCTTGGACGAATCTTGCTCTCTGTGGATTTGGAGAGATCCCAATTGTTTTTCGTCAATCTGTGGGATTGGAGGACTTCTTTCCGGTTTGTTACCTCAGGTGTCCCACCAAAAGAGGAATTCCAAAGCAGAGCCCTGGGGAAGAGTGAAGGGACAACCCGAACTATGGTTAAAAATTGGGGCCTAGGGGCATGGCAAGCCCAATATGCTGTCTCTTCATCCAGCCACTGAGAGGCCTTACCTGAGGACTGGGCTCAGGCTGAGGGTCACAATGTGTGTTTGTGACCAATATGGCCCGCAAGCATGGGCTGGGCCTAATGGGCCACACTGGTTTCAACTACACTGAACGTTGGACAACATGCCAACCACAAGGTTTCTTGCCATGGGGAAAGAGTTCCGATTTCTGCATCATTTTCAAACCAGGGCATTGATTGGAGATAAGGTCTAGGTTCTGAAGCCTGGAAACCGAGGTTGGGAAGAGATGACGACCTAAGGCCATGGCGGGTCCAATGTGCTCAGTGTGCGGCCAGCTGTCTGGTTGGGGCCACGAGGTCCAGGCTCAAGCTGGGTCAGAAGGGCAATAGTGCCCAGGTCAGCCTATGTATTTGTGGTACAGCCGAATGGTGTGCAGGTTGATCCTCATTTGGGGTTTCGGGGTAGCCCCAGAGGGCAATGTTTTTCTTATGGAGGGCAGGCAGAGTGCGGCATTGTTGTTCTGGATTGCCAAACTGGAGGGCTTGTGGACCAGTAGTCTGAGGACAGAAGTCTGAGAACCCAAGGTAGGCCTAGGTTTCTGGGTGAGGATATGGCAGGCACAAATAGATCTCAATCGAGATCTCGTGCACCTGAAGTCAGGGCAAGGATCAGACGATTGCTCAGGTTGGACTTTCTGTCCCTGATGACCCCTTCTTGAAAGGGGGGGATAGATCACTAGGCCATGGGAGTTTTCCCACGATGGGAGTTGTGAGAAGCTCCAAACTGCAAAGATTCTTCTGCAGGACAATTGAGACCTGTTGGTTGGCTCCAGGCCAACTATTCCGAGCAGGGTTCAAATGATGGATGGCTGGGTAGCCCAACTCACATTCCAATTGTCTCCAAGCAACAAGACAGGTTAGATCTGCTGGATGAGGGGGGAGCAACCGAGGAGGCTGAGTTGAAATGGACTCTCCTGTGGATGTGTCCTAATATGTGTTTGTGTCTATGGAGACCTTGGAATGAAGCGGTGGCACTGGGGCCCTGAAGGGTTCTCCTAAACAGAGGCTTTGACACAGCTCCAACGTGCCTGTTCCCCATGTGTAGATGACATTTGTTCTGATGGGTGAGTCAAGAAACAGCCATATGCTGGTATTGAAATCCAGGCCTCTGAGGAAAGATGCCTGGAAACCAAAGCAATGGATCCGATTAGTGCCTAGGGGCCTGTTCATTCCTTTTTACCTCTGGGGACGTCAGTCTACGGTCTGAGTGCAGGTAGGTGCTAAGATGGGCTCAGATTGCCCCTGTTTGTCCTGGGAAGCCAAAATTAATGGGATGGCCTCAGGGACTTTGGAGGTTTATCCTATTTGTAGGGTTGTGGCCATTGGAATGGGCACATACAATTCCCTTGGAGAGGGCAAGTACAGTCCTCAGGTTTGGCTTCAGGGGCCTGAGCCTGTAGGGTGTGTAGTCCACAGCTGTTTGGACAGTTGTCTGAAAACACAAACTCGGCTTATGTTTCGGGTCATAGGTATGGCAGGACTGATCTACAGACGATGAGGAGAACTCTTCGGGATATGAAAAAAGGGCGAGTGTGAGGCTCTTGCTCAAGTTATTGTCTCTGGATATCGTATCACTCATGGTCGTGAAATTTCCGGGTGACTCCATGGGAAATGCTGAGTCTTACTCTCTGGGGGTTCGGTCCCGTCCAAAGAGTTTGGGTTCTTTCTGTGGATGGAATAAGTCCGTTTTTTTGTTGTTGTTGATTTGTTTCATTTTGTTTTTCAACCTCAGATGTCCGACCAAATGGGGGATTCCAGAGTAGAGCCCTGGGCTGGGGCGACTGGACAACTAGAAATCTGGTTGAAAATTGGGGCTAGGGACATATCAAGCCCATTATGACATCTAATGGTCGAGCCACTGAGAGGACTTACTAGAGGACAGGACTCACGCTGAGGTCACAATGCGTGTTTATGCTCTCGTCGCACTCAAGAATGGGTGGGGCGTCAGGGTGAATGCTGTTTTCTGCTACAGTGAACGTTGGACAACATGCCAACCACAAGGTTTCTTGCCATGGGTCATAATGCACCTGTGTGTCCAGTGCGGCTTTCTGTAGTGGGATGTCCTTGGGGACCTTGAGGTTTATACTATTTTGTAGAGTTGTGGCCAATGGAATGGCAGTTTCTTAGAAGAGAGCAGGCACAGTTCTGTGGTGTGGCTCCAGAGACCCCAGCCTGGAGGCTGTGTGGGCTATGGCTGTGCAGACAGACATCCAAAAACCCTAACTCAGCTCAGGTTTGGGGCCGAGGTTACGGCAGGCCTGATCTACAGTCCATGAGGGGAGATCCTCTGGATATGAAAGAAGGGTGAGAGGGAGGCAGTCGCTCAGGCTTTTGTCTCTGGATGTTTTGTCCACAATGGCCGTTTAATGTAGGAGTTGCCTCATGGGTCGTAGAAGTCTCCCTCTCTGGTAGTTTGTCCAGCCCCCAAGAGTTTGGGGTCATTCTGTGGGAAGGGAAGTGTCCTGTTTTCTGCTTCATGTGTCCCCCCAGTAGAGGGATTCTAGAGCATAGCAGTGGGTACTGACAACTGGAATACTCGCCCTCTGGTTAAGCATGGGGGCCTTTGGATATGACAAGCCCCATATGCAGGATCTTGGTCCAGCCACTGAGAGGCGTTACTTTAATACGGGACTCAAGCTGCAGGTCACAATGCATGTCTGTGCCCTAGGCGGCCCTCAAGCACTGGCGTGGCCTTTCGGACAATGCAGGTTTTCCCACATTGAACGTTGGACAACATGCCAACCAAAAGGTTTCTGGCCATGGGGAAGGAGGAATTCTAATTTCTGCATCACGTTCACACCTGGGCAGTGATTGGAGATAAGGTCTAGGTTTTGAAGCCTGAAAACTGAGGTTGGGAAGAGATGACGACCTACAGCCATAGCGGGTCCTATGTGTCCAGGTTGGGGCCAGCTGTCTGGGTGTCGTTTGGGATGTCTTGTCTCAGGCTGTGCCAGACAGGGCATTAGTATACAGGGTGGGCTGTATAATTGCTTTACAATCGAGTGGCATGCATTAGAAAATCATTTGGGGTTTCTTATTAGCAGCATAGGGCAAAGTTTTTCTTCTGGAGGGCAGGCAGAGTGCTGCATTGTGGCTTCGGAATTCCCAAACTGGAGGGCTTGTGGGCCAGGAGAGTGAGGACGGAAGTCTGAGAACACAAGCTAGGCTTAGGTTTCGGGGCAAGGACATGGCAGGCACACTCTGCAGAGCTGAATTGAGATCTCATGCGTCTGAAGTCAGGTCGAGGTTCAGACTTTGGCTCAGGTTTGAGTTTCTGTCCATGTTGGCCCCTTCAGGAAGGGGGGGCATTATGAGGCCCTGGGGGTTTTCCCACTATTGGAGTTGTGAGATGCTCCAAACCGCAAGGATTCCTTCTGTGGGACAATTAAGATTTGTTGGATGGCTCCAGGACGTCTTATAAGGTATTTTTCCAGAACAGGGTTCTACGTATGGATGCCTGGGTAGCAGCCTCACATTCCAATTGTCTCCTAGCAACAAGAAACGTTTGATCTGCTGGCTTGGGGTAGCAACAGAGGGGGCTGAGTTGAAATGGACTTTCCTGAGGATGGTCTTAATGTTGGTTTGAGTCCATGGAGACCTTGGTATGGGGCAGTGGCACCAGGGCCCTGAAGGATTCTCCTAACCAGAGGTTATGACAAAGCTCCAATGAGCAAGTTTTCCATGGGGAGACGAGATTTGTTCTTATTGGTGCCTCAGGAAACCACCATATGCTGGTATTGGAAACGAGGCCTCTGAGGAGAGATGCCTGGAAACCAAAGCAATGGATCTGATGAGGGCCTAGGGGCCTGTCCGGTTCAATATTCTTCTCTGGGGACATCTGTTGTCTGAGTGGAGGTAGTTGCTCAGCTGGTTTGAGATCACCCCTGTTTGTCCTGGGCGGCCTACACTATTGGGATGGCCTCGGTGACTTTGGAGGTTTTTCCTAATTTGCAAGGTTGTGGCCAATGGAATGGGAAGAATTCCCTTGAAAGGGAAGCACAGTCCTGAGGTGTGGCTCCAGGGACCCAAGTGTGGAGCGTGTGTAGTCCAGGGCTATCTGGAGAAACGTCTGAAAACACAAACTCCACTTAGGTTGGAGGATGTAGGTATGGCCGGCCCGATCTATAGACCGTGAGGAGAACTCTTCGGGATATGAACAAAGGGCGAATGTGAGGTGCTTGTTCATGCTTTTTTTTTTTTTTTTCTGGAAATGTGTCACCGATTGCCATGGAATGTCGGGGTGTCCTCATGGGCCATCGATGAGGCTCCCTTTCTGGGGATTTGACCCGATCCCAAGAGTTTGGGGTCATTCTGTCAGAAGGGAGGAGGCCTTTCTGGTTATTTTTTTTGTTTGTTTTTTTTACCTCAGGTGGACCACCAAAAGAGGGATTCCAGAGCAGAGTCCTGGGGAGGGGCGACTGGACAACCAGACCTCTGGTTAACATTGGGACCTAAGAACATGGCAAGCCCCATATGTGGGCTCTTTGTCCAGACACTGAGAGGCCTTCCTTGAGGATAGGTCTCACGCTGAGTTTCACAATGTGTTTTTGTGCCCAAGGAGCCCCTCAAGTCAGGGCGTGGCCTAATGTACCATGCTGGTTTCTCCTACACTGAACGTTGCACAATATGGCAACCACAAGTTTTCTGGCCATGGGGAAGAAGGAGTTCTAATTTCTGCAACACTTTCACTCCTGGACTGTGATTGGATTTAAGGTCTAGGTTCTGAAGCCTGAAAACTGAGGTTGGGAAGAGATGAAGACCTAAGGCCATGGTGTGTCTGACGTGCTCAGTGTTCGGCCAGCTGTTGAGTGTGGGTTGGGAGGTGCAGGCTCAGGCTGTGGCAGACAGGGAATTAGTGCCCAGGCTAGACTGTATCATTGGGGTGCAGTCGAGTTTCGTGCAGGATGGTACTCATATGTGGTTACTGGGTAGCCCCAAAGGGCAACGTTTTTCTTCTGGAGGGAAGACACAGTGCCACATAGTGGCTCCAGAATTCCCAAACAGGAAGGCTTGTGGGCCAGGAGTGTGAGGAAAAAATTCTGAGAACACAAGCCAGACTTAGATTTCGGGGTGAGGGGACGGCAGGCACCCTTTGCAGAGATGATTCGAGATCCCGTATACCTGAAGACAGAGCTAGGATCAGACGTTGGCTTAGGTCGGAGTTTCTGTCCATGACGGCCCCTTCATGAAGGGGAGGGTGTCACGAGGACATGGAGGTTTTCCCACGATGGGAATTGTGAGATGCTCCAAACCACAATGATTCCTTCTGTGGGACAGTCGAAACCTGTTGGATGGCTCCAGAACATCCCATAAGGATGTTATCCAGAGCAGGGTTCTAAGGATGGATGCCTGGGCAGCCTGCCTCCCATTCCAGGTGTCTCATAGAGCCAAGGCAAGTTCGTTCTGCTGGACCTAGGGGAGCAACCGAGGCGGGTGTGTTGAAATGGGCGAGTTGAGGATGGGTCATAATGTGCATTTGTGTCCATGTAGAACTTGGAATGGGGTGCTTGATCCGGGGCCTTGAGGGATGTTCATAACCGGAGGTTTTGATGGAGCTCTAAAGAGTATGTTTCCTATGTAGAGAGGAGAATTGTTTTGATGAGTGCCTAAGGAATCTCCCATATGCTGGTATTGGAAACCAGGCCTCTGAGGAGAGATGACTGGAATCAAAAGCAATGGATCTGATTAGGGCCTAGGTGCCTGTCCGGTTCAATCTCTTTCCTGGGGATACGTGTCTAGGATCTGAGGTGAGGTAGTTGCTCAGATTGTGTCAGATCGCCCCTGTTTGTCCTGGGCGGCCTATAATATTGGAATGGCCCCGGGACATTGGAGTTTCTCCTAATCTATAGGGTTGTGGCCAATGGAATGGGCAGAAATCCCCTGGAGAGGGCAGGCAAAGTTCTGCGTTTGGCTCTAGGGGCCCAACCTTGAGGGTGTGTGGGCCAGGCCTGTGGGGACAAAAATCTGAAAACAAAAACTCCGCTTAGGTTTGGGGACATAGTTATGGCATGCCCAATCTACAGACAGGATATGAAAAAGTGTGAGCTTGAGGTGCTTGCTCAGGTTTGTCTCTGGATTTGTGTCAACAATGTGGGTGGAATGCTGGCGTGGCCTCATGGGTTGTGGACGGCTTTCCTTCTCTGAGGATTTGACCCAATCCCAAGAGTTTGGGTACGTTCTGTGGGATGGGAGGAGTCCTTTCTGTTTTTTATTTTATTTTATTTTATTTTTTGTACCTCATGTGTCCCAATAAAAGAGGGATTCCAGAGCAGAGTCCTCGGGAGGGACAACTGGACAACCCCACCACTTTTTTAGTTTGGGGGCCTAGGGGCATGGCAAGTCCAATATGTGGGCTCTTGATTCAGACACTGAGAGGCCTTCCTTGAGGACAGGGCTCATGCTGAGGGTCACAATGCCTATTTGTGCCACAAGGCCCTCAAGCATGGGAAGTGCCTCATGGGCCACGCTGGATTCTCCTACACTGAACGTTGGAGAATATTCCAACCACAAGGTTTCTGGCCATGGCGAAGGAATAGTTGTGACTTCTGCATCACGTTCACCCCTGGACAGTGATTGGAGTTTAGGTCTAGGTTCTGAAACCCGAAAACCGAGGTTGGGAAGAGATGAAGACCTAAGGACCTGTTGGGTCCAATGAGCTCAGTGTGCGGCCAGCTGTTGAGCATAGGTCTGGAGGTGTGGGCTCATGCTGTGTCAGACAAGGCATTAGACAGGGTAGACTGTATATTTGGGGAGCAGTCGAGTGGCGTTCAATTGATCCTCATTCGGGTTTCTAGGTAGATCCATAAGGCAACGTTTTTTCTCCTGGAGGGCAGGCAGAGTGCTGCATTGTGGCCCCAGTATTGCCAAACTGTAGGGCTTTTGGGTCAGGGGTGTGAGGACGTTAGTCTGAGAACACAAGCTAGGCTTAGTTTTTGGGGTGAGGGCACAGAAGGCACACTCTGCAGAGCTGAATCAAGATCTCATACACCTGAAGTCAGGGCGAATATCAGACGTTTGCTCAGGTTGGAGTTTCTGTCCATGATGGCCCCTTTATAAAGTGGAGCGTCTCAAGAGGCCATGTAGATTTTCCCACAATGGGAGTTGTGAGATGCTCCAGACTGCAAAGATTCCTTCTGTGGGACACTTGAGACCTGTTGGATGGCTCTAGGATGTCCCATATGGAATGACTCCAGAGTAGGGTTCTAAGGATTGATGCCTAGGCAGCCCACCTCCCATTCTAGTTGTCTCCTAGCAACAAGGCAGGTTTGATCTGCAGGCCCTGAGGGAGAAACCAAGGGGGTTGAGTTGACATGGACTCTCCCGAGGATAGATCATAATGTGGGTTTAAGTCCATGGAGACCTTGGAATGGGGCACTTGATCCGGGGCCCTGAAAGATTCTCCTAAACAGAGGGTTTTATAGAGCTCCAAAGAGTACATTTCCTATGTGGAGACGTGATTTTTCTGATGAGTGCCTCAGTAATCCCCCATATGCTGGTATTGGAAACCAGGCCTCTGAGGAGAGATGCCTGGAAACAAAAGCAATGGATCTGATTAGGGCCTAAGTGCCTGTCCAGTTCAATCTTATTCTATGGGGATATCTGTCTCTGGGTCTGAGTGGAGGTAGTTTCCTAACTTGTGAAAGATCATCCCTGTTTGTCCTGGGCAGCCAACACTATTCGGATGGCCTCGGGGATTTTGGAGGTTTCTCCTAATCTATAGGGTTGTGGCCAATGGAAATGGCAGAATTCCCCTGGAGAGGGAAGCCACAGTCCTGAGGTGTGGCTCCAGGGGCCCCAGCTTGGATGGTGTGTGGGCCAGGACTGTGGGGACAGAAGTCTGAAAACAAAAACTCAGCTTAGGTTTGGGGATGTATGTATGAAGGCTCGATACAGACCGTGAGAATTTTCCGGGCTATGAACAAAGGGCGAGTATGTGGCGCTTGCTCTGGCTTTTGTCTCTGGATTTTGTGTCAACGGTGGCCGTGGAATGTCGGGGTGTCCTCAAGGGCCATGGACAATTCTTTCTCTGGTGATTTGGCCTGATCCCAAGTGGTTGGGATCATTCTGTGGATGGGAAGAGTCCTTTCTGTATTTTTTTTTTTTTACCTCAGGTGTCCCACCAAAGAGGGATTCCAGAGTAGAGCCCTGAGTAGGGGTGACTAGACATCTCGAACTCTGGTTGAGATTGGGGGACTAGGGGCTTGGCAAGCCCCATATGTGGGCTGTTGTTCCAGTCACTAAGAGGCTTTACATGAGGATAGGGCTCACGCTGAAGGTCACAATGTGTGTTTGTGCAAATTGTGGCCCTCAGGGATAGGTGGGGCCTCATAGTCCATGCTGCCTTCTCCTACAATGAACATTGGACAACATGCCAACCACTAGGTTTCTTGCCAAGGCGAAGGAGAAGTTCTGATTCTTGCATCAGGTTCACTCCTGAGCAGTGAGTGGAGATAAGGTCTAGGTTCTGAAGGTGAAAACTGAGGTTGGGTAGAGATGATGGCCTAAAGCCATTGTGGGTGTGATATGCTCAGTGTCCGGCCAGCTGTCCTGGTGTTGGACTGGAGGTCTGCCCTCAGGCTGTGTCAGACAGGGCTTTAGTGCACAGGCTAGACTGTATAATTGGGGTATGGTCGAGTGGCATGCAGGTTGTTACTCATTTGGCGTTTCTGGTTAGCCCTATAGGGCAACATTTTTCTTCTGGAGGGCAGGCAGAGTGCTGCATTGTGTCTCCAGAATTTCCAAACTGGAGGGGTGTGGCCAGGATTGTGAGGACGGAAGTCTGAGAACACAAGTTAGGCTTAGGTTTCGGGGCGAGGGCCCAGCAGGCACAGTCTCAAGTGCTGAATCGAGATCTCATGCTTCTGAATTCAGGGCGAGGATCAGACTTTGGCTTAGGATGGAGTTTCTGTCCATGATGGCCCCTTTATGAAGGTGTGGGGCATCATGAGGAAATGGAGGTTTTCTCACAGTGGGATTGTGTGATGCTTCAAACCACAAGGATTCATTCTGCGAGACAGTCAAGACAGGTTGGTTGGATTCAAGACGTCCCATAAAGAAGTTCTCCAGAGCAGGGTTCTAAGGATGGATGCCTGGGCAGCCCGCCTCCCATTCTAACTGTCTCCTAGTGACAAGGAAGGTTTGATCTGCTGGCTCTGGGTGAGCAGCCGAGGGGGCTGATTTGAAATGGACTCTCCTGAGAATGGATCATAATGTAAGTTTGTGTCCTTGGAGACCTTGGGATTGGGCCTTGGTGCCAGTGCCCTGAAGGATCCTCCTAACCTGAGGTATTGACACAGCTCCAAAGAGCAAGTTTCCCATGTGGAGATGAGATCTGTTCTGATTGTTTCCTTAGGAAACCCCCATATTCTGATATTGGAAACCAGGCCTCTGAGGAGAGATACCTAGAAACCAAAGCAATGGATCAGAAGTTGGCTCAGGTTGGAGTTTCTGTCTATGATGGCCTCTTTATAAAGGGGAGCATCTCATGAGGCCATGTAGGTTTTCCCACGATAGGAGTTGTGAGATGCTCCAATCTGCAAGGATTCCTTCTGTGGGACAGTCAAGACCTGTTGGAAGGCTCCAGGACATCCCATATGGAATGGCGCCAGAGCAGGATTCCAAGGATGGATGCCTAGAGAGTCTGCTTTGCATTCCAGTTGTCTCCTAGCGACAAGGCAGGTTTGATATTCTGCCTCTGGGGGAGTAATCGCCGGGGCTGAGTTGAAATGTACTCTCCTGCCGAATGGTCATAATGCAGGTATGTGTCCATGGAGACCTTGGAATAGGATGGTTGCTCTGGCTACCTGAAGGTTTCTCCTAACTGGAGGCTTTTACAGAGCTCCAAAGGATAAGTTTCCCATGTGAAGACAAGATTTGTTCTGATTGGTATCTCTGGAATCCCCCATATGCTGGTATTGGAAAACAGGCCTCTGAGTAGAGATGCTTAGAAAAAAAAGCAATGGAACCAATTACATTCTAGGGGCCAGTCCAGTTTAATCTTCTTCTCTTGGGTTATCTGTCTACGGGTGAGTTGACGTCGTTGCTCAGCTTGTGAGAGATCGCCCCTCTTTGTCCTGGGTGGCCTAAACTATTGGAATGGCCTCTGGGACTTTGGAGGTTTCTCCTTATCTGTAGGGTTGTGGCCAATGGAATGGGAAGAATTTCCTTGGAGAGGGCAGGCACAGTCCTGAGGTGTGGCTCCAGGGGCCTCAGTCTGGAGGGTGTGTGGGACAGGGATATCAGGATAGAAGTCTGAAAACACAAACTCGGATTAGGTTTGGGGACGTAGGTATGGCAGGCCCAATCTACAGACTATGAGGAGAATTTTTTGGGCTATGACCTAAGGGTGAGTGTGAACGCTTGCTGAAGCTTATGTCTCTGGATTTTGTGTCAATAGTGGCCGTGGAATGTCGGGCTGTCCTCATGGGCCATGGACGAGTCTTTCTCTCTGGACCCAAATCACTTGGGATGGCCCAATCCCAAGTGATTGGGGTCATTCTGTGAGTGGGAGGAGTCCTTTATGTGTTTATTTACCTCAAATGTCCCACCATAGAGGGATTCCAGAGCAGAGCCCTGAGTAGGGGTGACTAGATGTCTCTACCTCTGGTTAAGATTGGGTGACTTGGGGCATGGCAGGCCCCATATGCGGGCTCATGGTCCAGCCACTGAAAGGCTTTACTTGAGGACAGGGCTCAAACTGAGGGTCCCAATGTGTGTTTGAGCCCACCGCAGCTCTTAAGCATAGGCAGGGCCTCAGGGACCCTACACTACCCTCAGGGGCCCTACTACTACCCCTGTAGGCCCTACAGGGGTCCTACACTGAAATTTGGACAAGATGCCAACCACAAGATTCTGGCGAGAGGGAAGGAGGAGTTCTGATTTCTGCATCATGTTCACCCATGGGAAGGTCTAGGATTCTGTAGCCTGAAAACCGAAGTTGGAAAGAGATGGCGACCTAAGGCCATGGTGGTTCAGATGTTCTCAGTGTACTGCAAGCTGTCTGGGTGTTGGTTGGGAATTCAGGCCTCAGATTCTGTCAGACAGGGCATTAGTGCACAGGCTAGACTATATAATTGGTGTACAGTTGAGTGACGTGCAGGTTTATCCTCATTTGAGGTTTGTGGGTAGACCCATAGGGCAATGTTTTTCTTCTAGAGGGCAGGCAGCGTGCAGCACTGTGTCATCGGAAATCCCAAAATAGAGGGCGTGTGGTCCAGGAGAGTGAGGACGGAAGTCGGAGAACACTAGCTACGCTTAGGTTTTGGGGTGAGGGCGCAGCAGGTACACTCTGAAGAGCTGAATCAAGATCTCGTGCATCTGAAGTCAAGGCGAAGTTCAGCTGTTGGCTCAGGTTGGAATTTCTTTCCATGATCTGCCTTCATGAAGATTGGGGGCATCATGTGACCTTGGAAGCTTTCCATGATATGAGTTGTTAGGTGGTCCATGCACAAGGACTCCTGTGGGACAGTCGAGACCTGTTGGATGGCTCAAGGATGTCCCATAAGGAACGACGCAAGAGCAGGGTTCTAAGGATGGATGCCTGAAGAGCCCAACTCGCATTTCAATTGTCTCCTAGCGACAAGGCAGGTTCAATCTGCTGGCTCTGGGGTAGCAACCGAGGGGGTTTAGTTGAAATGGACTCTCCTTAGGATGGGTCATAATTTGGGATTGTGTCCATGGAGATATTCAAATGGGGCAGTGGCTCCAGTGACCTGAAGTTTTCTCCTAACTGGAGGTTATGACACAGCTCCATAGAGCAAGATTCCCATGTGGAGACGAGATTTTTTCTGATAGGTAGCTCTGGAAACCCTCTTATGCTGGTATTGGAATCCAGGCCTCTGAGGAGAGATGCCTGAAAACAAAAGCAATGGATCCAATTAGGGCCTAGGTGCCTGTCTTGTTCAATATTCTTTTCTATGGATATCTGTCTAAGGTTCTGATTGGTGGTAGTGGCTCAGCTTGTGCCAGAGGGTCCCTGTATGTCCAGGACATCCTACACTATTGCGATGGCCTCAGAGATTTTGGATGATTCTCCTAATCTGTCAGGTTGTGCCAAATGAATGAGCAGAATTCCCTTGGAGAGGGCAGGCACAGTCCTGAGGTGTGGCTCCATGGGGCCCAGCCTTTAGGGTGTGTGGGCCAGGACAATGGAGACAGAAGTCTGAAAACACAAACTCGGCTTAGGTTTGGGGACATAGGTATGGCAGGCCCGATCTACAGACCTTGAGAATTTTGGGGGCTCTGAACAAAGGGCAAGTGTGTGGCGCTTTTTCAGGATTTTGTCTCCGGATTTTGTGTCAATGGTGGCCGTGGAATGTCAGGCTGGCCTCATCGACCATGGACGAGTATTTCTCTCTGTGGATTTGGCCAAATTCCAAGTGTTTGGGGTCATTCTTTGGATGGTAGGAGTCCTTACTTTTTTTTTTCTTTATCTTGTTTTTTTTTTTTTTTTTTTTTTTTTTTTTTTTTTTTTTTTTTACCTTATGTGTCCCACCAAAGAGGGATTCCAGAAAAGAGCTCTGAATAAGGTTGACTAGACTTCTCAAGCTCTGGCTAGGATTGGGGGAGTAGTGGCATGGGAAGCCCCATATGCAGGCTCTTGGTCCAGCCCCGGAGAGGCTTTACTTGAGGCCAGGGTTCATGCTTAGGGTCCTAATGTGTGTTTGTGCCCATCGCAGCCCTCAAGCATGTCTGAGGCCTCATGGGCCATGCTGGGTTCTCATATACTGAACGTTGGACAACATGCCAACCACAAGGTTTCTGGTCATGGGGAAGGTGAAGTTCTGATTTCTGCATCACGTACATCACTTAGTTGTGAGTGGAGATAATGTCTAGGTTCTGAAGCCTGAAGACCAAGGTTGGGAAGAGATGATGACCTAAGGCCAGGCATGTCCGATGTGTTCAGTGTGAAGCCAGGTGTCTGGGTGTCGGTCACGAGGTCTGGGGTCAGGCTGTGTCAGACAGGGCATTAGTGCCCAGGCTAGACTGTATAATTGGGGTACAGTCTAGAGAATTGCAGGTTGATCCTCATTTGATGTTTCTGGGTAGACCCCTAGGGCAAAGTCTCTCTTCTGGAGGGCAGGCAGAGTGCTGCATTTTGTCTCCAGAATTCCCAAAGTGGAAGGCTTGTGGTCCAGGAGTGTGAGGACGGAAGTCTGAGAACGCGAGCTGGCTTAGGTTTTGGGGCGAGGGCAAGGCAGGCACACTCTGCAGAGCTGAATTGAGATCTCATGCATCTGAAGTCAGGGCGAGGATCAGACGGGAGTTTCTGTCCATGATGTCCTCTACCTGAAGGTGGAGGCATCACGAGGCCATGGAGGTTTTCCCACGGTGCGAGTGTGTGATGCTGCAAACCACAAGGATTCCTTCTGCAGGACACTTGAGACCTGTTGAATGAATCAAGGACACCCCATTAGGAATTTCTCCAGAGCAGAGTTCTAACAACGGATACCTGGGCAACGAACTCGCATTCCAATTGTCTCCTAGTGACAAAGCAGGTTTGATCTGCTGGCACTGGGTGAGCAACCGCCAGGTTTGAGTTGAAATGGACTCTCCTGAGGATGGGTCATAATGTGGGATTGTGTCAATTGAGACATTGGAATGGGGCGGTGGCTCCAGTGACGTGAAATTTTCTCCTAACTGGAGGTTTTGACACAGTTCCATATAGCATGATTCCCATGTGGCATGCGATTTGTTCTGATTGGTAGCTCCAGAAACCCCCATGTGCTGGTATGGGAATCCAGGCTTCTGAGGAGAGATACGTGAAAACAAAAGCAATGGATCCGTTTAGGTCCTAGGTGCCTGTCCTGTTCAATCTTCTTTTCTATGGATATCTATCTACAGTTCTGATTGGAGGTAGTGGCTCAGCTTGTGGCAGATGGTCCCTGTTTGTCCCGGACATCCTACAATATTGGGGTGGCCTCGGGGACTTCGGATGTTTCTCCTAATCTGTCAGGTTGTGCCAAAGAAATGAGCAGAATTCCCATGAAGAGGGCAGGCACAGTCCTGAGGTGTGGCTCCATGGGGCCAAGCCTTGAGGGTGTGTGGGCCAGGACAATGGAGACAGAAGTCTGAAAACACAAACTTGGCTTAGGTTTGGGGACATAGGTATGGCAGGCCCGATCTACAGACCGTGAGAATTTTTCAGGCTCTGAACAAAGGGCGAGTGTGTGGCGCTTTTTCAGGCTTTTGTCTCCGGATTTTGTGTCAATGGTGGCCGTGGAATGTCAGGATGGCCTCATCAGCCATGGACGAGTATTTCTCTCTGTGAATTTGGCCCAATTCCAAGTGTTTGCGGTCATTCTTTGGACGGTAGGAGTCCTTTCTCTATTTTTTTTTTAACCTCATATGTCCCACCAAGGAGGGATTCTAGAGAAGAGATCTGAGTAGGGGTGACTAGACTTCTCAAGCACTGGTTAAGGTTTGGGAATAGGGGCATGGCAATCTCCATATGTGGGCTCTTGGTCCAGCCCCGGAGAGGCTTTACTTGAGGCCAGGGTTCATGCTTAGGGTCCTAATGTGTGTTTGTGCCCATCGCAGCCCTCAAGCATGTCTGAGGCCTCATGGGCCATGCTGGTTTCTCCTACACTGCACGTTGGACAACATGCCAACCACAGAGTTTCTGGTCATGGGGAAGAAGGAGTTCTGATTTCTGCATCACGTACACGGCATGGCAGTGAGTAGAGATAAGGTCTAGATTCTGAAGCCTGAAAACCGAGGTTGGTAAGAGATGACGACCTAAGGCCATGGTGGGTCCGATGCACTTAGTGTGCGGCCAGATGTCTGTGTACATCATGAGGTCTGGGCTCAGGCTGTGTCAGGCAGGGCATTAGTCTCCAGGCTAGACTGTATAATTGGGGTACAGTCGAGTGATGTGAAGGTTGGTCCTCATTTGGGGTTTCTGGTTGGCCCCATAGGGCAAAGATTTTCTTCTCGAGGGCAGGCAGAGTGCTGCATTCTGGCTCCAGAATTGCCAACTTCAGGGCTTGTGGGCCAGGTGTTTTAGGACACAAGTTCAGCTTTGAATTCGCAGCGGTGACATGGCAGGCACACTCTACAGACCTGAAATGAGATCTCGTGCATCTGAAGTTAGGGCGAGGATCAGATGTTGGCTTAGGTTGGAGTTTCTGTACATGATGTCCCCTTGAAGGTGGGGGAGGGCATCAGGAAACCATGGAAGATTTCCAACTTTGTGAGTGTGTGATGCTCCAAACCACAAGGATTCCGTCAGCGGGACAGTCACGACCTTTTGGATAGATCAAGGACGTCCCATAAGAAATGCTCCAAAGCACAGTTCTAATGATGGATGCCTGGGCAGTCCAACTTGCATTCCAGTTGTGTCCTAGTGAAAAGGAGGATTCGATCTGCTGTCACTGGGGGAACAACCGAGGGGGCTGAATTGAAATGGACTCTCATGAGGATCAGTCATGATGTGGATTTGTGTCCATGGATCCCTTGGAATGGGGCAGTGGCTCTGCTGCCCTGAAGAATTCTCCTAACCTGAGGTTTTGATGCAGCTCCAAAGAGCAAGTTTCCCATGCAGAGATGAGATTTGTTCTGAAACCCCCACAACCTGGTATTGGAAACCAAGCATCTGGGGAACAATGCCTGGAATCCAAAGCAATGGATCTGATTAGGGTCTAGGGGCCTGTCCTTTTCAATATTCTCCTCTGAGTGTCTCTGTCTAAGATTCAGAATGGAGGTCACTGCTCAGCTTGTGTCAGATCACCCATGTTTGTTGGGGGAGGCCAACACTATTGGGCTGGTCTTGGGAATTGGAGGTTTCTCCTAATCTGTAAGGTTGTGGCAAATGAAACGGGCAGAGTTCCCTTGGAGAGCACTGGCACAGTCCTTAGGTGTGACACCAGCTTTCTGGGTGTCATCCAGGAGGTCCAGGCTCAGGCTGTGTCAGACAGGGCATTAGTGCCAAGCTTAGACTGTATAATTGGAGTAAAGTTGGGTGGCATGCAGGTTGATCCTCATTTGGCGTTTCTGGGTAGCCCCAGGGGCAACGTTTTTCTTCTGGAGGGAAGGAAGAGTGCTGCATTGTGGCGACGGAATTCTCACACTGGAGGGCTTGTGGGCCAGAATTGTGAGGAAGGAAGTGTGAGAACACAAGCTAGGCTTAGGTTTGGGGTCAAGATCATGGCAGGCACACTCTGTAGAGCTAAATCTAAATCTCATGCATCTGAAGTCAGGGCGAGGATCAGACGTAGTCTCAGGTTGAAGTTTCTGTTCAGGATGGCCCCTTCATGATGGTGGGGGCCATCATGGGGCTATGGAGACTTTCCCACGATTGGCATTGTAAGTTGCTCCAATCGGCAAGGATTCCTTTTACGGGGCAGTCGAGACCGGTCAGATTGCTCCAGGACGTCCCATGCGGAACCACGGCAGTGCAGGGTTCTAAGGATGGATTCCTGGAGTGCCCGCCTCACATTCCTATTGTCTCCTAGTGACAAGGCAGGTTTGATCTGCTTCTTTTGGGGAGCAAACAAAGGGGATGTGTTGAAATGGACTCGCCTGCAGATGGGTCATAATGTGGGTTTGTGTCCATGGAGACCTTGGAATGGGGTGTTGGCTGCTGGGACCTGAAGGTTTCCCTTAACTGGAGGTTGTGACACAGCTCCAAAATGCATGTTTCTCATGTGGAAATGAGATTTGTTCAGACTGGTACCTCCAGAAGAACACATATGCTGGTATTGGCAACCAGGCCTCTGAGGAGAGATGCCTGGAATCAAAAGCAATGGATCTGATTAGGGCCTAGGTGCCTGTCCGGTTCAATCTTCTTCTCTGGGGTTATCTGTCTATGGGTCTGAGTTGAGGTAGTTGCTCATCTTGGGACAGATCACCCTGTTTTCCCTGAGTGGCCAACACTATTGGGATGGCCTCAGGGACTTTGGAGTGTTCTCCTAATCTTTAGGGTTGTGGCCAATGGAATGGGCAGAATTTGCTTGGAGAAGGCAGGCACAGTCCTGAGGCATGGCTCCAGGGGCCCCAGCCTGGAGGGTGTGTGGGCCAGGACAGTGGGGACAGAAATCTGAAAACCCAAACTCAGCTTAGGTTTGGGGACGTAGGTATGACAGGCCTGATCTATAGACCGTGAGGAGAATTTTTCAGGCTATGAACAAAGGGCAAGTGTGAGGCATATCTCCAGGCTTTTTTCTCTGGATTTTGTGTCAATGGTGGCCATGGAATGACGGGATGGCCTCTTTGGCCATGGATGATTCTTTCTCTTTTAAGATTTGGTCAGATCCCAAGTTTTGGGGCTCATTCAGGGGATGGAGGAGACCCTTCGATATTTTTTTCCTCAGGGGTTCCAGAGAAGAGACCTGAATAGGGGTGACTAGACCTCTCAACCTCTCATTAATATTGGGGGACTAGGGATGGCAATGCGGGTTCTTGGTCCAGCCCCTGAGAGGCTTTACTTGAGGACAGGGCTCACACTGACGGTCCCAATGTGTTTGTGCCCATTGCGGTTCTCAAGCATGGGCGGGGACTCATGGGCTACACTGGATTCTCCTACACTGAACGTTGGAAAACATGCCAACCACAAGGTTTCTTGCCTTGAGGAAGAAGGAGTTTCATTTCTGCATCACGTTCACCCCTGGGTAGTGAGTATATATAAGGTCTAGGTTCTGAAGCCTGAAAACCAAGGTTGGGAAGAGATGATGACCTAAAGCCATGGCGGGTCTGATGTGCTCAGTGTACAGCCAGCTGTCTGGGTGTCGGTTGGGAATTCAGACCTCAGGCTGTGCAAGACAGGGCATTAACGCCCAAGCGAAACTGTATAATTGGGGTAGAGGCAAGTGGCATGCAGGTTGATCCTCATTTGGTGTTTCTGGTTAGCCCCATAGGACAACGTTTCTCTTCTGGAGGGCAGTCAGAGTGCTGCATTGTGTCTCTCCAGAATTCCCTAACTGGAGGGCTGGTGGGCTCGGAGTGTGAGGACGAAGTCTGAGAACAATAGCTAGGTTTTGCTTTGGGGCAGGGTTTCGGCAGGCACACTCTGCAGAGTTGAATCAAGATTTCGTGCATCTGAAGTCAGGGCGAGGATTAGACGTTGGCTCAGGTTGGAGTTTCTGTCCAAGATGGCTCTTTCATGAAGGGGACGGTGCACCACGAGGCCACAGAGCTTTTCCCATGATGGGAGTTGTGAGGTGCTCCAAAGCGCAAGGATTCCTTCTGCAGGACAGCTGTGACCTGTTGGATGGCTCCAGGACGTCCCATATGGAATTACTTCAGAGTAGTTTTCTACAGATGGATGCCTAGCCAGCCCGCCTCACATTCCAATTGTCTCCTAGTGACAAGATAGGTTCGATCTGCTGGCTCTAGGGGAGCACCCAAGGGCACTGAGTTGAAATAGACTCTCCTGCAGATGGGTCCTAATGTGGGATTGTGTCCATGGAGACCTTGGAATGAGGTGGTGGCACCGGGGCCCTGAAGGATTTTCCTAGCCGGAGGTTTTGACACAGCTTGAAAGAGCACGTTTCCCATGTGGAGAAGACATTTGTTCTGATTGATGCCTCAGGAAACCCCCATATGGTGGTATTGAAAACCAGGCCTCTGAGGTTCTGACATAGCTCCACGAGCAAGTTTCCAATGTGCAGACAAGACTTGCTCTGATGGGGCCTCTGGAAACCCCATAGGATGGTATTGGAAACCAGGCCTCTGAGAAGAGATGCCTGGAAACCAAAGCAATGGATCTGATTAGGGCCTAGGGGCCTGTCCAGTTCAATGTTCTTCTCTGGGGACATCTGTCTCCGAGTCTGTGTGGAGCTAGTTGCTCAGCTAGTGTCAGATCACCCCTGTTTGTTCCGAGCGGCCTACAATATTGGGATGGTCCCAGGGACATTGGAGATTTCTTCTGATTTATATGTTTGTGGCCAATGGAATATGAATAATTCCCTTTGAGAGGGCAGGAACAATCCTGAGGTGTGGTTCCAGGGGCCCTAGCCTGGAGGGTGTGTGGGCCAGGGCCGTGGGGACAAAAGTCTAAAAACAGCAACTCAGCTTAGGTTTGAGGATGTAGGTATGGCAGGCCCATCTACAGATCATTAGAACTCTTTGGGATATGAACAAAGGGCGAGAGTGAGGCGCTTGCTCAGGCTTTTGTCTGGATTTTGTGTCAACGATGGTCGTGGAATGTCGGAGTGGCACCAGTCAGAACAAATTAGGACAAAGCTCCAGAGTCCCCAAGGCTATCCTAAGTGTGTAGGCTACCCGGGACAAACAGGGGCTATCTGCCACCAGCTGAGATACTACCTGCACTCAGACCTTGAGACAGATGTCCAAAGAGAAGAAAATTGAAATGGACAGGCCCCTAGGACTTCAGCAGATCCATTGCTTTGGTTTCTAGCCCTCTCTCCCCAGAAGCCTGGTTTCCAATAGCAACATATGAGACTTTCCTGAAGCACCCACCAGAAAAAATCTCGTCTCCATATGGGAAACTTGCACATGGGAACTGTGTCAAAACCTCTGATTAGTAGAAAACTTCATGACCCTGGTGTCACCGACCCATTCCAAGGTCCCCATGGACACAAACCCACATTATGACCCATGCGCAGGAGAGTCCATTTCAACTCAGCGCCCTCGGTTGCTCCACCAGAGACAAGAGATTCAACTTGTCTTATCGCAATGAGACGATTTGAATGCAAGGTGGGAAACCCAGGCATCCCTCTTTAGTACCCTGCTCTTGAGTTGTCCCTATGGGATGTCCTGGAGCCATCCAACAGGTATCAATTGTCCCGCAGAAGGAATCTTTGCTGTTTGGAGCATCTCACAACTCCCAACATGGGAAAACCTCGATGGCTTTGTGATGCCCCCACCCCGCTTCATGAAGGGGCCATCTTGGACAGAATCTCCAAACTGAGCCATCGTCTGATCTTCTCCCTGACTTCAGATGCACGAGATCGCAGAGTGTGCTTGCCTTTTCCTCGCCCTGAAACCTAAGTCTAGCTTGTGTTCTCAGACTTCTGTCCTCACATCCCGGCCCCCAAGCCCTCACATTTGGCAATTACAGACCCACAATGCAGCAATCTGCCTTCCCTCCAGAAGAAAAATGTTGCCCTATGGAGATTTCCAGACATCCCAAATGAGGATAAACCTACACGGCACTCGACTGTACCTAAATTGTATAGTCTAACCTGGACACTAATGCACTGTCTGACACAGCCTGAGCCCGGGCGTTCTGACCAACACCCAGACAGCTGACCGCACACTGAGCGCATCCGACCCTCCATGGCCTTAGGTCATCATTTTATCCCAAACTCGGTTTTCAGGCTTCAGAAGCTAGACCTTATCTCCAATCACTGCCCAGGGGTGAACGTGATGCAAAAATCAGAACTCCTCCTTCCCCATGGCCAAAATCTTGTGGATAGCATGTTGTCCAACATTCAGTGTAGGAGACACCAGCGTGGTCCATGAGTCCCCGCTCATGCTTGAGGGCTACGTTCGGCACAAACATGCATTGTGACCCTCAGTGTGAGCTCAGTGTCCTCAAGTAAGGCCTCTCAGTGGCTGGACCAAGAGCCCGCATATGGGGATTGCCATGCCCCTAGGCCCCCAATCTGAACCAGATTTCGTGTTGTCCAGTCGCCCCTCCCCAGGACTCTGCTCTGGAATCCGTCTTTTAGTGACACACCTGAGGTAAAAAAAAACCAGAACGGACTCCTCCCATCATACAGAATGACCCCAAAAATCTTGGGATCGGGCCAATATCCCAGAGAGGGAGACTCGTCCATGGCTCATGAAGCCACCCTGACATTCCACAGCCATTGGTGACACAAAATCCAGAGACAAAAGCCTGAGCAAATGCCTCACACTCGCCCTTTGTTCATATCATGAAGATTTCCCAAGGTCTGTAGATTGGGCCTGCCATAGCTACATCCCCAAACCTAAGCCGAGTTTCTGTTTTCAGACTTCTGTCCCCACAGCTGTGACTCCCACACCCTCCAGGCTGGGTACCCTGGAGCCACACTTCAGGTCTATGCCTTCCCTCCCCAAAGGAATTCTGCCCATTTCATTTGCCAAAAACTTGCAAATTAAAAGAGACCTCCAAAGTCACTGAGGCCATCCCAATAGTGTAGCCCAACCGGGAGGAATAGTGGTGATCTGACACATGCTGAGGAACTACTTCCACTCAGACCCGTAGACAAATGTCCCCAGAGAATATTTAACTGGAAACAGATCCATTGCTTTCGTTTCTAGGCATCTCTCCTCAGAGTTCTGATTTCCATATGGGGGTTAAATGAAGCACCAATGAGAACAAATCTCATCTCCACATGGGAAACATGCTCTGTGGAGCTGTGTCAATACCGCCAGTTAGGAGAATCCTTCAGGGCCCCGGTGCAACTGCCCCTTTCCAACGTCTCCATGGACATAAACCCACATTATGACACATCCTCAGGAGAGTCCATTTCAACTCAGCCCCTTTGGTTGCTACACCAGAGCCAACAGATCAAACGTATCCTGTTGCTAGGAGACAAATGGAATGTGAGGCGGGCTGCCCAGACATCCATCCTTAGAACCCTGTTCTGCAATCTTTCCATATGGGACGTCCTGGAGACATCCAACAGGTTTCAATTGACCTGCAGAAAATCCCTGTGGTTTGGAATATCTTACTACTCCCATCACGGGAAAACTCCCATGGTCTCGTTATGACCCCACTTCATGAAGGGGCCATCATGGATAGAATCTCCAAACTGAGCCAACGTCTGATCCTCGTCCTGACTTCAGATGCACGAAATCTTGATTCAGCTCTGCAGAGGGTTCCTGCCGTGCTCTCGCCCCAAAACCTAAACCTAGCTTGTTTTCTCAGACTTCCCTTCTCACAGTACTGGCCCAAAAGCCCTCCAGTTTGGCAATTCCGGAGCCAGAATCCAGCACTCTGCCTGCCCTCCAGAAGAAAAACTTTACCCAAAGGGGCTAATGAGAAACTGCAAATGATTATCTTCTGCATGCCACTCGACTGTACCCCAATTATACAGCTTATCTGGGTACTAATGCTCTGTCTGACACAGCCTGAGCCCAGACCTCGTGACTGATATCCAGACAGGTGGCCGCAAACTGGGCACATCAGACATGGAGTGGCCTTAGGTCGTCATCTCTTCCTAACCTCGGTCTTCAGGTTTCAGAACCTAGATCTTATCTCCAATCACTGCCTAGAGGTGAACGTGATGCAGGAATCAGAACTCCTCCTTCCCCATTGCAAGAAACCTTGTGGTTGGCATGTTCAACATTCAATGTAGGAAAAACCTGCATGGTCAATGATGCCCCACCCATGATTGAGGGCCGCTTTGGGCACAAACACGCATTGCGACCCTCAGCATGAGTCCCCTACTCAGTTAATGCCTCTCAGTGGCTGGAACAAGAGCCGCCCTGGACAAACAGGGGCAATCTGACACAAGCTGAGCAACTACCTCTACACACACACGCAGAGAGATGCCCACGAAGACAGAAGATTGAAATGGACGGGCCCCTAGTCCCTAATCTGAACTCTTGCTTTGATTTCCAGGTGTCATTCCTCAGAGTCCTGGGTTCTAAGACAAGCATATGGGGCTTTCCTGAGGCACCAAACAGAACACTTCTCGTGTCCACACGGGAAGCTTCTTTGTTGGAGCTGTGTCAAACCCTTCAGGTTGGAGAATCCTACAAAGACCCTGAGCCACCACCACATTCCAAGGTCTCCATGGCCTCCAACCCACAATATGGCCCATCCTCAGCAGAGTCCATTTCAACTCAGCCCTCTGGGTAGCTCGCCCAAGAGCCCGCAGATTGAGCCTGCCTTATCCCAACCAGTCAATGGGAAGGTGAGGTGGTGTTTCCTGGCATCTATGCTTAGACCCCTGCTCTCGAGTCTTTCTGTGTGGGGCATCCTGGAACCATCCAATAGGACTCGACTGTGTGTAGGAGGAAAACTTGAGGTTTGGAGAAGCTCACAACTCCCAGCATAGGGAAACGACTCTGGCCTCATAATTGCCCCACCCCCTTTAGGAAGAGGCCATAATGGACACAAACTCCAGCCTGAGGCAACTTCTGATACTCTCCCTGACCACAGATGCAGGAGATCTCAATTCAGCCTATGCAAAGTGGGCCTGCGTGCCCTCGGCCCCAGACCTCACGCTAGCTTGTGTTTTCAGAATTCCTTCCTCACACTCCTGTCAAACAAGCCATCCATACTGGGAAATATGGATCCACAACTCAGCCCTCTGCCTGCCCACCAGTAGAAATTCTTTGCCTGATGGGGCTCTCCAGAAACCCCAAATGAAAATCAACGTGCCTCCACCTTGACTGCACCCAAATTGGATAAGCGGCCCTTGGCACTAATGCTCTGTCTGACACAGCCTGAGGCCAGACATCTGGACAGACAAGGATACAGCTGGCCTCACACCCAGCACATCGGACACGCCGTGGCCTTAGGCCATCATCTCTTCCCAACCTAGGTTTTCAGACGTTTGAACCTAGACATTATATCAAATCCCAGCACAGGTGGGTATCTTAAGCACAAATCAGAACTCCACTTTCCCCATGGTTGTAAAGCTTGTTGTTTTCATGGAGTCACACCTTCAGGGTAGGAGAAACCCTCATGTCCCCTGAGGCCAAGCCAAAACTTGAGTTCTCCCTTGGGCACAAACTCACATTGTGACCCTCAGCGTGAGCCCCATGTGGAAGTAAGGCCTCTCGGGGCCTGGACCAAGAGCCCGAATATGGGGCTTGCCAAGCCCCAATGCTCCCAAACTTCACCAGAGTTTGAGTTTTCCAGTTGCCCGATCTGTGATCTGGAGCCCCTCTCTTGGAGAGACACCTGAGCCTGACAACAGAACTCCACCCTTCCCACAAATGACTCCAAAATATTGGGAGCTGGTCCAAATCCTCAGAGAGGGAGACTCTCCCATAGCCCCTGAGGCCACCCCTACATTCCATGGCTACTGGGGACACAACATCCAGAGACAAAACCTTGAGTGACCACCTCCCACTCGCCATTCTTTCATAACCTGAGGAGCTCCCCTCACGCCCTGCAGATCGGGCCTGTCATACCCTCAGTGCCACACGTAGCCGAGTTTGTGTTATCAGACTTTTGTGCCCACAGCCCGGACACAAACACCCTCCAGAATTATAGTGCCTGTCCTCTCCAAGAAAACTGTGCCCAATCCATTGGCCACAACCCTACAGATTAGGACAAACTTCCAAGGCCCCCGAGGACATGCCAATAGTGCAGGCCGCCCTGGACTAACAGAGGCATTCTGGCACCAGCTGAGCAACAATCTCCACTTAGACCCTCAACAGTGTCCCTAGAGACAGAAGATTGAAACGGACAGGCCCCTAGGCCTTAATCTAAATCCTAGCTTTGGTTTCCAGGTGTCTGTCCTCAGAGGACTGGTTTTGAAGACCAGCATTTGGGCTTTTCTGATTCACTAAACAGAACCTCTCTCATCTCCACATGGGGAGCTTTCTTATTCGAGCTCTATCAAACCCTTTGGTAAGGCGATTTCTGCAAGGCCCCTGAGCCACCAGCACATTCCATGGTCTCCATGTACACAAACCCACATTACAACCCATCCTCAGAAGAGTTCATTTCAACTCAGCCCCTTGGGTAGCCTACCCTAGAGCCAGGAGTTCAAACATGTTTTGTCGCTCATAGCCAATTGGAATGCGAGGTATGGTGTACAGGCATCCATCCTTCGAACTCTGCCCTCCAGTCCTTCCATATGGGACGTCCTGGGACCATCAAACAGGACTAGACTGTCTCGCAGATGGAAACCTTGTGGCTTGGAGCAATGCACAAACTCAGCATATGTGCTGGTTTCTAAGGTGCTGTGCAGGATTCTCCATCCCTGAGGGTTTGGAACAGGTCGAAGGGCACAGTTTCCTTCTGGGAACAGGAGATGTTCTGTTGCGGGGCTCAGAGACCACATGTTCACTCCTAAGTTGGTATTCCAGAACAGGACCCTGGGGACAGATGCCTGAAAACCTAATCTAGGGTTTCAATGAGGTCCTAGGGGCATGTCAGGTTCAATCTTCTGACTCAGGACCATTGACTTGGAAGTCTCCAGTGGATGTAGGTGATAAGGGTCTTTCAGACTGTGAATTTGTGTCCAGCACTGCCAACAATATTGGGGTGGGCTCAGGGGCCTTGCAGGTTTCTCCTAATCTGGAAGGTTTGGGCAACTGTGATGGGCACAGTTACCTTGGGGATTTCAGGCACAATCCTGTGGTGTGTTTTTAGAGACCCTATCCTGGAAAGCATGTGAGCCATGATATTGTGAGAAAGTCTGCAAACACAAATGCGGGTTAGGGTTAGTGGCGAGGTGATCACAGGCGCAATGCGTGGACCTGGAGTGGAGCTCATCAGGAACTGTAATTAGGGTGACTGAAAGGCGGTAACACAGGCTTTTCTCTCTGGATTGTGTGTCCAGATGAGAGATGGACTCTGAATGCAGATGTTGTCTCTTGGGTCCATGGGAGACGTTACCTCACTTAGGATCTGGTGGCTCTCCATAGTTTTGTGACTTTTTCAGGGAAGGGAGGAGTGCTGTTTTTCGGGGAAGGGAGGAGTGCAGTTTTCCATCTTAGGGGTGCCCCCAAACAGAGATTTCAGAGACGGCCTCTGTGTCTGGGCACCAAGAAATTCTACCAAGGGTTAGGATTCGGGATGAGGGGTGTTCCAGGGCTGCAATGCGGGATCGTGGTGGCACAACTGAGAGGGCTTGTTTGAAAGCATGGTCAGGCTGAGGGCCACAATGCCTGCTTGTGCCAAGGGCGGACCTCATGAGTGGGCGTGGTCTCATTGGCCATGCAGCTGGCTCCCACTCTGAGGCTTGGACGCCCATCCCCACAGCCAGGTTTCCTGCTATGGGGAAGGAGGAGTTCTCTATTGTTCTTCAGGTTCCCCCATTTGCAGGGATTCCAGGTAAGGTCTGGGGACAGATGCCTGAATATCAAGGATGGGTAGAGGGGATGGATTTGGGCTATAGCCGCACTAACATGCTGGATATGGGCCCCAAACTCTGGCTGGCTGACAATAGGTCGGGGCTCAAGCTCTGTCAGACACAGCACTAGTGGTCATGGAATCCTATAAGCGTGCACCCTTGAGAGCCAAGCAGAAAGATCCTCATGTGGGGTTTCTGTCCTGACTCACCAGGCACTTCTTTCTATGGGGAATGCAGAATGTAGTGTTGTGATTCCAGATTTCCCTATCAAGAGGGCATGGGGACCAGTCGGGTGAGGATGTAACTGTAATCACAAGCTACAGTTTAATTCAGTGCCAAGCTGAAGCCATTCCAATGTGCATCAGCTTATGCGAGACATCCAGCAACTGAGTAAGGGCAAATGTCAGACTTGCTCACAGTGGAGTTTGTGTCTATGCTGACCGACAAATGGAGAAGTGGCGTCAAGAGACCATAGAGGATTTCCCATGCTGAGGTTTGTGAGATGCTCCAAACAACAAGGTTTCCTTCTACTGGACAGGTGGAGTCTGGTGTGTTTACTCCAGGGTCCCCCATGTGGAAAGTTTGGGGAGCAGAGCTCTCCCAAATATATGACGGGAAATCACAGCTCCTTTGACCATTGCTGCTGAAGAACATGGCAGTTTTGTTCTGATGGCTCTTGGGCAAAGCACCAAGACCTTGAGTTGACTTGGAATCTCTTGCACATGGGTCACAGTTCTGGTTTGATATGTGAGAGATCTTAGAATGTTCTGGTGGCTAAGGTGTCATGCAGGATTCTCCTACCCTGAGGGATTGGAACAGGCTGAAGATCACAGTTTCCTTCTGGGGAAATGAGATGTTCTGTTGTGTGGCTCACATGTATCATAAGCTAATATTCCAGAACAGGCCTCTGAGGACAGATGACTGAAAACATAATCTAGGGTAAAATGAGGTCCTAGGGTCATGTCACGTTCAATCTTCTGACTCAGAGACATTAACTTGGGTGTCTGCCTAGATGTACGTGATCAAGAAGTTTCAGACCGCACATTTGCGTCCAGAGTGTCCACCAGTATTGGGGTGGGTCAGGTGCCTTACAGGTTTCTCCTAATCTGGAAGTTTTGGTCAACTCTGACGGGCACAGTCTCCTTGGGGATGGCAGCACAGTCCTGTTGTATGGCTCTAAAGAACCGATTCTGGAGGGCAAGAGAGCCATTGTTTAGGGAGAGAAGTCTGCAAACACAAATTCGAAGTAGGGTTAGTGGTAATATGATAGAGGGCCAATGTATAAACCTGGAGGGCAGAGCATCTGGAACTGTAATTAGGGTGACTGGAAGTTGGTAGCAGAGGCTTTTATCTCTGGATTGTGTGTCCAGGATGGCCTCCAAATGCAGGTGTGTTCTCATGGGTCCATGGGAGACTTTTCCTCTCTATGGATCTGGTGGCTCCCCATAGTTTGGTGGCTTTTTTGGGGAAGAGAGTGCTGTTTTCCATCTTAAGGGTGCCCCAAAGTAGGGAATCCAGAGACAGGCTCTGGGTCTGGGCGCCTGGAAAATCCCACCAAGTTTTAGGATTTGTGCCTAGAGGCGTACCAGGCCTGCACAGCAGGATTATGGTGGTGCAACTGAGAGGGATTGTTTGAAAGCATATTCAGGCTGAGGGACAAAATGCCTGTTTGTCCCCAGGGCGGCCCTCAGGAATGGGCGTGGTCTCACTGGTCTTGTAACTGGCTCCCACTTTGAGGGTTGGACATCCATCCCAACAGCGAAGATTCCTGCCATGAGGAAGGAGGAGTTCTCAATTGTGCTTCAGGTTCCCACATTGGCAAGGGAAAGGTCTGGGGACAGGTGCCTTAATACCAAGGATGGGTAGAGATGACGTACTTGGGCCATGGCAATCCCAAATGCTAGATGTGGGGCCCACTGTCTGGGGACAGACACTAGGTCGGGGCTCAGGCTCTGTCAGACACAGCACTAGTGGCCAGGGCAACCTATAAATGGGTTGCCTCGAGGGCCGAGCAGATTGATCCTCATGTGTGGTTTCTGGCCTGACTCACCAGGGACTTCTTTCTATAGGGAAGGCAGAATGGTGAGTTGTGGCTCCAGATTTCCCTATCAAGAGGGCTTGGGGACCAGTCGGGTGAGGATGGAATTGTAAACACAAGCTACGGTTCAATTCAATGCCAAGCAGAAGGCAGTCCCTATGTGCAGCGGCTTATTCGAGATATCCAGCACCTGAGTAAGGGCGGATGTCAGATATTTGCTCACCCTGGAGTTTGTGTCTATGATAACTGACAAATGGATGGGTGGCGTCAAGAAGCCATGAAGGTGTTTTCACGTTGAGACTTATGAGCTACTCCAAATAGCAAATTTCACTCTACTGGCCAGGTGGAGTGTGACTGATTTGCTCCAGGTTCCCCTATGTGAAAACTTTGGGTACCAGAGCTCAACACATGGATGCCTGGAAAGCTCAACTCCACTGACCAGTGCAGCTGAGGAACATGGCAAATTCGTTCTGGTGTCTCTGGAGTGAAGTACCAAGTCCTTGAGTTGACATGGAATCTCTTGCAGATGGGCCACAATGCTGGTTTGTTACTAGGGAGATCTTATAATGTGCTGGTGGCGAAGGGGCTGTGCAGCCTGGGCTACCCTGGGCTTTGGCACAGATGGAAGGGCACGGTTTCCTTCTGGGTTCAGGAGATGTTCTGTTATGTGGCCCAGGGACCACATGATGTATCATAAGCTCACATTCCAGATCAGGCCTCAGAGGACAGATGTGTGAAAACTGAATCTAGGGTTCCAATGACGTCCTAGGGGCATGTTAGGTTCACTATTCTGATTCGGGACCATTCCTTTGGCTGTCTGCCTAGATGTAGGTGCGCTTTTGCATTCAGAGTGGCCGCCAATATTGGGGTAGGCTCAGGGGCCTTGCAGGTTTCTCCTAATTTAGAAGGTTTGTGCAACTTTGATGGGCACAGTTTCCTTGGGGATGGCAGGACAGTCCTGTGGCGTGGGTCCAGAGACCCCATCCTGGAGGGCATGTGTGCCATGGTTTTCATAGAGAAGTCTGCAAACATTAATTCGGATTAGGGTTAGGGGCGAGGTGATCACAGGCCCAATGCATAGATCTGGAGGGGAGCTCGGCTGGAACTGTAATTAGGGTGACTGGAAGGCGGTAGCACAGGCTTTTCTCTCTGGATTTTGTGTCCAGGATGGCCTCGGAATGCCGGTGTGTTCTCATGGACTCATGAGAGATTTTTTCCTCTCTATGGATTCTGGTGGTTCCCCATAGTTTGGTGGCTTTTTCGGGGAAGGGAAGAGTGCTGTTTTACATCTCCTGGGTGTCCCAAAACACGAATTCCAGAGACGAGCCCTGGGTCTGGGCACCTGGAAAGTCCCACCAAGTTTTAGGATTTGTGCGTAGAGGCATTCCAGGCCTGCAATTCTGGATCATGGTAGTGAAGCTGAGAGGGATTGTTTGAAAGCATGCTCAGGCTGAGGGTCACAATGACTGTGCCCAGGGTGGCCCTCAGGAATGGGCGTAGTCTAATTGGTCTTGTAACAGGCTTCTGCTTTAAGGATTAGACACCCATTCCAACAGCCAGGTTTATTGCCATGGGTAAAGTGGAGTTCTCTATTGTGCTTCAGGTTTCCCATTGGTAGGGATTCCAGCAAAGATCTGGGGACAGGTTCCTGAATACCAAGGATGGGTAGAGATGACGTACTTGGGCCATGACCATCCCAAATGCTAGATATAGGGCCCACTCTCTGGTAGCTGAAACTCGGTAGGGGCTCAGGCTCTGTCAGACACAGCACTGGGGGCCAGGGCAGCCTATAATTCGGCGTTCCCTTGAGGACCGAGCGGATGTATCCTCATGTGGGGTTTCTCCCCAGACTCACAAGGCACTTTTTCATTTGGTGGAGAAGGCATAATGCTGCATTGTGGGTCCAGATTTCCCTATCAAGAGGGCTTGGGGACCAGTTGAGTGAGGATGGAATTGTAAACACAAGCTACGGTTCTATTCAGTGCCAGGCGGAAGGCAGTTCCAATGTGCAGTGGTTTATTCGAGACATCCAGCACCGGAATAAGGGTGGATGTCAGATGTTTGCTCACACTAGATTTTGTGTCTATGATGACCAACAAATGGGGGGGGGTGGCGTCAAGAGGCCATGGAGTAGTTTACACGCTGAGTCCTGTGAGCCGCTCCAAACAGTAAGGTTTCCTTCTACTGGGCAGATGAAGTCTGGTTTGTTTGCTCTAGGTTCCCCCATGTGGAAAGTTGGTGAAGCAGAGCTCTCCGGCATGGATTCCTGGAAAGCACACTTCCATTGACCATTGCAGCTGAGGAACATGGCAGGTTCGTACTGGTGGCTCTGGGGCAAAGTATCAATTCCTTGATTTGACATGGAATCTCTTGCAGATAAGCCACAACGCTGGTTTGTTTTCAAGGAGATCTTAGAATGTGCTGGTTGCTAAGGTGCCATGCAGGATTCTCCTACCCTGACGGTTTGGCACAGGTCGAAGAACGCTGTATCCTTCTGGGGACAGGAGGTGTTCTGTCGTGTGGGTCAGGGACCACATGATGTGTCATAAATTGGTATTCCAGAACAGGCCCCTGAGGACAGATGCCTGAAAACCTAATGGGGTTCCATTGAGGGCCTAGGGACATTTCAGGTTCAAACTTATAACTCAGGATCATTAACTTGGCTATCTCCCTGGAGGTAGGTGATCAGGGTGTTTCAGACTGCGCATTTGCATCCTGTGTGGCCAGCAATATTGAGGTGGGCTCAGGGGCCTTACAGGTTTCTCCAAATCTAGAAGGTTTGGGCAACTCTGATATGCACACTGTCCTTGGGGACAACAGACAGAGTTCTGTGGTGGGGCTCCAGCGATCCCATCCTGGTTGGCATGTGAGCCATGGTTTTGGTAGAGAGGTCTGGAAACACAAATTTTGGTATGTTTAGTGGCGATGTGATCGCAGGCCCAATGCATAGACATAGAGGGAAGTTCGTCGGGAACTTTAATTAGGGTGACTGTACGGCTGTAGCACAGGCTTTTATTTCTGGATTGTGTGTCCAGGATGGTCTCAGAATGCAGGTGTGGTCTCATGGGTCCATGGGAGACTTTTCCTCTCTAAGGATCTTGATGGCGCTCCAAAATTTGGTGGCTTTTTTGGGTAAGGTAAGAGTGCTGTTTTCCATATTAGGGGTGCCCCAAAACAGGGATTCCAGTGACGGCCTTTGGGTCTGGGCACCTGGACAATCCCGCCAAGGGTTAGCGTTTTGGCCTTGGGGAGTACCAGGCCTGTAATGCGGGATCCTGGGGGTGCAATTGAGAGTGTTTGTTTGAAAGCATGTTCAGACTGAGGGTCACAATGCCTACCTATGCCCAGGGCGGACCTCATGAGTGGGCGTGGTCTCATTGGCCATACAGCTGGCTCCCACTCTGAGGGTTGGACACCAATCCCAACAGCCAGGCTTCGTGCCATGAGGAAGTAGGAGTTCTCTACAGTGCTTCAGGTTCCCCCATTGGTAGGGTTCCAGCAAAGGTCTGGGCAGAATGGCCTGAATACCAAGGATGGGTAGAGATGACGGTCCTGGGCCATGCATGGTCTCACATGCTGATAATGGGCCCTGCTCTTTGGGTGTCTGACACACGGTTGGGGCTCATGCTCTGTCATACACAGCACTAGAGGCCAGGGCAGCCTATAAATCGAGGTTCCCTCGAGGGCCAAGCAGATTGATCCTCAGGTGGAGTTTGTGTGCAGACCTCATCAGGCACTTTTTCTTTCTATGGGTAAGGCATAATGCTGCATTGTGACTCCAGAATTCTCTATTAAGAGTGCTTGGGGACCAGTAGGGTGAGGATGGAATTGTAAAACAAAGCTACAGTTCAATTCAGTGCCAAGCGAAAGGCTGTTCCAGTGTGCAGGGGCTGATTGGAATATCTAACATCTGAGTAAGGGCAGATGTCAAATGTTTCTCAAGACGGAGATTGTGTGTATGATGACCGACAAATGGAGGGGTAGTGTCAAGAGGCCATGGAGGATTTCACACACTGGGACTTGTGAGATGCTCCAAACAGCAATGTTTCCTTCTACTGGAGAGGTGGTGTCTGGTTTCTTTTCTCCAGTGTCCCCCATGTGGAACATTTGGGTAGCAGAGCACTCCCACATGGATGTCTGGAAAGCACAACTCCATTGACCATTGCAGCTTAGGAACATGGCAGGTTCATTTTGTTGGCTCTGGGGCGAGTACCAATGCCTGGAATTGACATGGGGTTTCGTGAAGATGGGTCACAATTCTGGCTTGTTAGCAGGGAGATCTATGAATGTGCTGGTGGCTAAGGGCCCATGTAGGATTCATCTACCCTGAGGGGTTGACACCGGTCGATAAGCATGGTTTCCTTCTGGGGACAGGAGATGTTCTGTTGTGTGGCCCAGGGACCATATGTTTTATCATAAGTTGGTATTCCAGACCATATGGTTTCAATCTTCTGACTCAGGACCATTGACTTCAGTGTCTTCCTAGGCGTAGGTGATCATGGTGTTTCTGACTGTGCATTTGTTTGCAGAGTGGCCTCAAATATTGGGTTGTGCTCTAGGGCCTTGCAGGTTTCTCCTAATATGGAAGGTTTGGGCAACTTTGATGGCACATTTTCCTTGGGGATGGCAGGCACCGTTCTGTAGTGTGTCTCCAGAGACCCCATCCCGGAGGGCATGTGAGCCATGGTTTTGGGAGAGAAGTCTTCCAACACAAACTCGGGTTAGGTTTAGTGGCAAGGTGATCATGGGCCCAATGCTTAGGCCTAAAGGGAAGATTGTCAGGAACTGTCAATCGGGTGACTCGAAGGCAGTAGCAGAGGCTTTTGTATCCGGATTGTGTGTCCACAATGGCCTCAGAATGCAGGTGTGGTCTCAAGGGTCCATGGGAGATTTGTCCTCTTTAAGGTTCCTGTGGCTCTCAAGAGTTGCTGGCTTTCTAGGGGAAGGGAAGAGTGCTGTTTTCCATCTTAGGGGTGCCCCAAAATAGGGATTCCAGAGATGGGCTCTGGGTCTGGGCACCTGGAAAATCCCACCACGTGTTAGGATTTGGGCCTAGTGGCATACCAGGCCTGCATGCGGGATCCTGGAGGTGCAACTGAGAGGGCTTATTTGAAATCATGCTCAGGCTGAGTGTCACAATGCCTGCTTGTGCCCAGGGTGGCCATAATGAGTGGGCGTGGTTTCCTTGGCCATGCAGCTGGCTCCCACTTTGAGGGTTGGACTCCCATCCCAACAGCCAGGATTTATGCCATGGGGAAAGTGGAATTCTCTATTGTGCTTCAGGTTCCTCCATTAGCAGGGATTCCAGCAAAGTCTGGGGACAGATGCCTGAATACCAAGGATGGTTAGAGATGACGGACATGGGCCATGGACGGTCTCAAATTGTGGATATGGACCCCGATCTCTGGGTGGCTGACACTAGGTCTTGGCTCAGGATCTGTCAGACACAGCACTAGTGCCCAGGGCATCCTATAAATAAGGGTTCCCTAGAGTGCCTAGCAGATTGAACTTCAAGTGGGGTTTCTAGGCAGAACCACCAGGCCTTTCTTGTTTCTAAGGGGAAGGCAGAACGCTGCATTGTGGCTCCAGAATTCCCTATCAAGAGGGCTTGCAGACCAGGAGGCTGAGGATGGAATTGTTAACCCAAGCTCTGGTTACATTCAGTGTCATTGGAAAGGCACTTTTTGTGTGCAGTAGTTGAATCGAATATCCAGCACCTGAGTAAGAGTGGATGTCAGATATTTGCTCATGCTGGAGTTTGTTTCTATGATGACTGACAAATGGAGGGATGGTGTCAAGAGGCCATGGAGGGTTTCCCACTCTGGTGCTTGCTAGATGCTCCAAACAGCAAGGTTTCCTTCTACCGGAAATGGGCAGTCTAGTTTGTTTGCTCCAGGGTCCCACACGTGGAAAGAATGCGTAGCATAGTTCTCCTGCATGGATGCCTGGAAAGCACACCTCCATTGACCAATGCTGCTGAGGAATATTGCAGGTTCATTCTGGTTGCTCTGTGGCGAAGTACCAAGGACTGGATTAGACATGGAATCTCATGAAGACAGGTCACAGTGCTGGTTTGTTACCAGGGAGATCTAAGAATGAGTTGGTGGCTAAGGGGCCGTGCAGGATTCATCTACCCTGATGATTTGACACAGGTCTAAGAGCCCAGATTCCATCTGGGGACAGGAGATGTTCTGTTGTGTGGCTCAGGGACCATATGTTGTATCATAAGTTGGAATTCCAAAGCAGGCCTCTGAGGACTGAGGACTGAAAAACTAACCTCGGTTTCCTATAAAGTCCTAGGGGCATGTCAGGTTCAATGTTCTGACTCAGGATCATCGACTCTGGTGTCTGCCTGGATAGAGGTATCAGGGTATTTAAGACTGTGCATTTGCGTCCAGAGCAGCCTCCTATATTGTGGTGGGCCCATGGTTCTGGCAGTTTACTCCTTATCTAGACGGAATGATGCCAGAGAAGAGTTCTAAGGATGGATGCCTGGACAGCCCACCTCGCATTCCTATTGTGTTTCCTAGTGACAAGACAGGTTCGATTAGTTGACTCTTGTAGAGAAAGCGAAGGGGTTGAGTTGAAATGGACTCTCCTGCAAATGGGTCTTAATGTGGGTTTGTGTCCATGCAGACCTTGGAATGGGGTGGTGGCACCGGGGCCCTGAAGGATTCTCCTAACCGGAGGTTTTGACACAGCTCCAACATGAAATTTTACCATGTGGAGACGATATTTGCTCTGATGGTGCCTCAGGAAGCCCCCATATTCTGGTATTGGAAACCCGGCCTCTGAGGAGAGATGCCTGGAAACCAAAGCAATGGATCCAATTCAAACCTAGGGGCCTGTCAGGTTCAATCTTCCTCTCTGTGGACATCTGTCTACGGGTATGAGTGGAGGCAGTTCCTAAGCTGGTGTCAGATCGCCCCTGTCTATCCTGGGTGGCCTAAACTATTGGGACGGCCTTGGGGACTTTGGAGGTTTCTCCTAATATGTACGGCTGTGGCAAATGGAATGGGCAGAATTCCCTTGGAGAGGACAGGCACAGTCCTGAGTTGTGGCACCAGGGGCCCCAGCATGGAGGGTGTATGGGCCAGGACTATGGGGACAGAAGTCTGAAAACACAAATTCGGCTTAGGATTGGGGGGGTAGGTATGGCAGGCCCGATCTACAGACCGTGAGGGGACATCTTTGGGATATGAACAAAGGGCGAGTGTGAGGCACATGCTAAGGCTTTTGTCTCTGGATTTTGTGTCATTGATGGCCATGGAATGACTGTGTGGTCTCATGGGCCATGGATGAGTCTCCACATTTTAGGGATTTGGCCCAATCCCAAGAGTTAGGGGTCATTATAGGGATGGTAGGAGTCCTTTCTGTTTTCTAACCAGGTCTCCCAACAAAAGAGGGATTCTTCAGCAGAGCCCTGGGGAGAGGCAACTGGACATCCTGACCTCTGGTTAAGATTGGGGGCCTAGGGGTATCGAAAGCCCTATATGTGGGCTCCTGCTCCAGCCACTGAGAGGCCTTACTTGAGGACAGGGATCACACTGAGAGTCACAATTTGTGTTTGTGCCCATTGCTGCCCTCAAGCATGGGCGGGGATTCATGGGCCCCAAGGTTTCTCCTACACTGAATGTTGGACAACATGCCAACCACAATATTTATAGCCATGGAGAAGGATGAGTTCTGATTTCTGCATCACGTTCAAACCTGGTCAGTGATTGGAGATAAAGTCTAGTTTCTGAAGCCTGATAAACGAAGTTGGGAAGAGATGACGACCTAAGGCCATGGCGGGTCCGATGTGCTCAGTGTGTGCCAGCTGTCTGGGTGTCAGTCGGGAGTTCCAGGCTCAGACTGTGTCAAACAGTGCATTAATGCCCAGGGTAGACTGTATAATTGTGGTACAGTTGAGTGGCGTGCAGGTTGATCCTCATTTGGGGTTTCTGGGTAGCCCCATAGGGCAACGTTTTTCTTCTGGAGGGCAGCTCGATTGCTGCATTGTGGCTCCAGTAATGCCAAACTGGAGCACTTGTGGGCCAGGAGTATGAGGACAGAAGTCTGAGAACACAAGCTAGGCTTAGGGGCGATGGCACGGAAGGCACACTGTGTAGAGCTGACTCGTGATCCCGTGCATCTGAAGTCAGGGCGAGGCTCAGACGTAGGCTCAGGTTAGGGGTCCTGTTCATGATGGCTCCTTCATGAAGGGGCCGGACAACACAAGGCCATGGAGGTTTTCTCATGGTGGGAGTACTGAGATGCTCCAAACCGCAAGGATTCCTTCTGCAGGACAGTCAGGACCCATTGGATGGCTCAAGAACGTCCCGTACGGAATGACTCCAGAACAGGGTTCTAAGGATGGATGCCTGGGCAGCCCGCCTCACATTCCAATTGTCTGCTAGCGACAAGACAGGTAAGATCTTTTGGCTAGGGGAGCAACCAAGGGGGCTGAATTAAAATGGACTATTCTGAATATGGGTCCTAATGTGGGTTTGTATCCATGGAGAGTTGGAATGGGACGGTGACACTGGGGCCCTGAAGGATTCTCCTAACCAGAGATATTGACAGAGCTCTAACGAGCAATTTTCCCGTGTGGAGACGAGTTATGTTATGATAGGTGCCTCAAGAAATCCCCATATGCTGGTACTGGAAACCAGGCATCTGAGGAAAATTCCTTTGGAGAGGACAAGCACAGTCCTGAGTTGTGGCAACAGGGGCCCCAGCATGGAGTGTGTTGGGTCAGGGCTATGTGGACAGAAGTATGAAAACACAAACTCGGCTTAGGTTTGGAGATGTAGGTATGGCAGACCCAATCTACAGACCTTGAGGAGAACTCTTCAGGATATTTATGAAGGGTGAGTGTGAGGCGCTTGCTCAGGTTTTTGGCTCTGAATATTGTGTCAGCGATGGCCATGGAATGTTGGGGTAGCCTCAAGGGCCATGGACGAGTGTCACTTTCTGGAAATGTGGCCTGATCCCAAGGTTATGGGCACATTTTGTGGGATGCATTTTTTTTAACCTTTGTTGTCTCACCAAAGTGGGATTCTAGAGCAAAGCCCTGGGAAGGGGCGACTTAACAGCCCGACTTCCAGTTAAGGATGGAGCCTAGAGACATGGCAAGCCCCATAAGCGGGCTCTTGGTTCAGCCACTGAGAGGCCTTACTTGAGTACAGGGCTCATGCTGACGGTCACTATGCATGTTTGTGCCAAACACAGCCCTCAAGCATGGGCAGGGCCTCATGGGCCACACTTGTTTCTCCTACACTGAATGTTGGACAACATGATACCCACAATATTTCTTGCCATGGGTAAGGATAAGTTCTGATTTCTGCATCACATTCAACCATTGGCAATGACTGGAGATAAGGTCTAGATTCCAAAGCCTGAAAAACAATGTTGGGAAGAGATGACGACCTAGACCATGGCGGGGCTTATGGGCTCAGTGTGTGGCCAGCTGTCTGGGTGTCGGTCGGGAGTTCCATGCTCAGCCTATGTCAGACAGGGCATTCGTGTCCAGATATAGACTGTATAATTGGGGTATAGTCTAATGGCATGCAGGTTGATCCTCACTTGGCGTTTCTGGGTAACCCCAGAGGGCAACGTTTTTCTCCTGGAGGGCAGGCAGAGTGCTGCATTGTGGCTCCAATACTGCCAAAATAGAGCATTGGTGGGCCAGGAGTGCAAAATTTTTCTTCTCGAGGGCAGGCAGAGTGCTGCACTGTGGCTCCAGAATTTTCAATCTGGAGGGCTTGTGGGCGAGGAGTGTGAGGACGGAACTCTGACAACATAAGCTAGACTTAGGTTTCAAGGCGAGGGCAAGGCGGGCACACTCTGCAGAGCTGAATCAAGATCTCGTGCATCTGAAGTCAGGGCGAGGATCAGATGTTGGCTCAATTTGGTGTTTCTGTCCATGACGGCCCCTTCATGAAGTGTGGCCAATGGAATGGGCAGAATTCCCTTGGAGATGGCACGCACAGTCATGAGGTGTGGCTCCAGTGGCCCCAGTATGTAGGGTGTGTGGGCCAGGACTGTGGTGACAGAAGTCTGAAAACACAAACTCGGCTTATGTTTTGAGATGTAGGTATGGCAGACACGATCTACAGACTGCATAAATATCTTCGGGGTAAACTTTTTGGGATATGAACAAAGGGGGAGTGTGAGGCGCATGCTCAACCTTTTGTCTCTGGATTTTGTGGCACCAATGGCCGTCCAATGTCAGGGAGACCTCAAAGGCCATGGATGAGTCTCCCTCTCTGGCGTTTTAGCCCGATGCAAGAGTTTGGGGTCATTCTGTGGATGGAAAGAGACATTTCTGTTTTTATACCTCAGGTGTGCCTCCAAAGGAGTGTTTCCAGAGCAGATCCCTGGGGACGGGCAACTGAACAGCCCAAACTCTGGTTAAGATTGGGGGCCTAGGGGCATCACAAGCCCCATGCGCTGGCTCTTGGTCCAGCCACTGATAGGCCTTACTTTAGGAAAGGGCTCATGCTGAGGGTCACAGCCCTCAAGCATAGGTGGGGCCTCATTGGCCACACTGGTTTCTCCTACACTGAATGCTGGACAACATGCCAACCACAAGGTGTCTTGCTATGGGGAAGGAGGAGTTCTGATTTTTGCATCACGTTCACCCCTGGGCAGTGAGTGATTGGAGATAAGGTCTAGGCTCTGAAGCCGAGATTGGGAAGAGATGAAGAGCTATGGCATGGCGGATCTGAATGTGCTCAGTGTGCGGCCAGCTGTCTGGGTGTGTGTCAGGAGATCCAGGCTCAGGCTGTCAGACAGGGCACTAGTGCCCAGGGTAGACTGTATAATTGGGGAACAGCTGAGTGGTGTGCAGTTGATCCTCATTTGGGGTTTCTGGGGAGCCGCAGAGGGCAACTTTTTTTTTCTTGAGGGCGGGCAGAGTACTGCATTGTGGCTCTGGAATTCCCAAACTGGAGGGCCTGTGGGCCAAGAGTGTGAGGACAATAATCTGAGAACACAAGCTAGGCATAGGTTTCCGAGCGACGGCACAGCAGGCACACTCTGCAGAGCTGAGTCAAGATCTTGTGCATCTGAAGTCAGGGCGAGGATCAGACGTTGGCTCAGGTTGGAGTTTCTGGTCATGATGGCCCCTTCATGAAGGGTGGGGTCATCACAAGGCCATGGAGTTTGACCCCCGATGGGAGTTGTGAGATGCTCCAAACTGCAGGGATTCTTTCTGCGGGAAAATTGAGACCTGATGGAATGCTCCAGGACGTCCCAAATGGAATGACCCCAGAGCAGGGTTCTAAGGATGGATGCCTGGGCAGCCCGCCTCCCATTCAAATTGTCTCCTAGTGACAAGACAGGTTCAATCTTCTGGCTTTGGGGGAGCAAAAGAGGGGGCTGAGATGAAATGTACTCTCCTGAGGTTGGGTCCTAATGTGGGTTTGTGTCCATGGAGACATTGGAATGGGGAGTATTTCCTTCTGGGGACAGGAGATGTTCTGTTGTGTGGCTCAGGGAACAGATGTGTATCATAAGTTGGTATTAGAGAACAGCCATCTGAGGACAGATGCCTGAAAATCTATTCTTGGGTTCCAGTGATGTCCTAGGGGCATGTCAGGTTCAATTCTCTGACTCCAGCATTCAGTGTAGGAGAAACCAGTGTGGCCAATGAGGCACTCTGAAAATTGAACCTGACCCAAGTGTCTGCCTGGATGTAGGTGCTCAGAGTGTTTCAGACTGTGAATTTACATCCAGAGCCGCTTCCAATATTGGGGTGGTATCAGGGGCCTTGGAAGCTTCCCCTAATCTGGAGGGTTTGGGCAAATGTGATGGGAAAAGTTTCCTTGGTGATGGAAGGCACAGTCCTGTGGTGTGGCTCCAGAGACCCCATCCTGGAGGACATGTGAGGCATGGTTTTGGGAGAGAAGTCTGCAAATGCAAACTAGGTTTATTCTTAGTGGCGCAGTGATCGCAGCCCAATGCATTGACCTGGAGGGCAACTCGTCAGAAACTGTAATTAGGATGACTCAGTGGCGGTTGCACAGCCTTTTCTATCGACATTGTATGTCCAGGATGGCCTCGGAATGCAGGTGTGTTCTCATTGGTCCACGGGATATTTTTCCTCCCTGAGGATACTGGTGGCTCCCCATACTTTGGTGGCTTTTTCAGGGAAGGGAAGAGTGCTGTTTTCGATCTTCGGGGTGCCCCAAAACAGGGATACCAGAGACGGGCTCTGGGTCTGGGCACCAAGAAATTCCCACCAATGGTTAGGATTTGGGCCTAGGGGAGTACCAGGCCTGCAATGTAGGATCCTTGTGATGGAAGAGAGAGGGCTTGTTTGAAGGCATGCTTAGGCTCAGGGTCAGAATCCCTGTTTGTTCCCAGGGCACACTTCAGGAGTGGCTATGGTCTCGTTGCCCATGCAGCTGGCTCCCACGCTGAGAGTTGGACACTCTTCCCAACAGCTAAGTTTCCTGCCATGGGGAAGGAGCAGTTCTCTATTGGGCTTCAGGTTCCCCCATTGGAAGGGATTCCAGCAAAGGTCTGGGAACAGATGCCTGAATACCCATGATGGGTAGTGAGGACGGGCTAGACCCTGGTCGGTCTCACATGCTAGATATGGGCCCTGCTCTCTGGGTGGCTAACACGAGGTCAGGTCTCAGGCTTTGTCAGACCCAGCACTAGTGGCCAGAGCAGCCTCAAAATCAGGGATCCGCGAGGGCCGAGCAGATGAACTTCATGTGGGTTTTTGGGACAGTCTTACCAGGCACCACTTCTTTCTATGGGAAAGGCAGAATGCTGCATTGTGGCTCCAGAATTACCTATCAAGAGGGCTTCAGGACCAGTAGGGTGAGGACGGAATTGTAAACAAAAGCTAGGGTTAAATTCAATTCAAAGCAGAAGACAGTTCCAATGTGCACCAACTCATTGGAGACGTCCAGCACCTGAGTAAGGGCGGATGAAAGACGTTTGTGTCTATGATGACCGACAAATGGAGAGGTGGCTTCAAGAGACCATGGAGGATTTCCCATGATGAGGATTGTGAGATGCTCCAAATATCAAGGTTTCCTTCTACTGGACAGATGGAGTCTGGTTTGTTTGCTCTGGGGTAACTCATGTGGAAATTTTTTGTAGCAGAGCCCTTCCACATGGATTCCTAGAAAGCACAAGTCCAATGACCATTGCAGCTGACAAACATGACAGGTTTGTAATGGTGGCCTGTGGCCACATGCCAAGGTTTCAGTTGACATGGAATCTCTTGCAGTTGTGTTCCAATGCTGGTTTGTTACCAGGGAGGTTTTAGAAAGTCCTGGGGGTTAAGGGGCCATGAAGGATTCTCCTACCCTGACAGATTGGCATTGGTCGAAGAGCACAGTTTCCTTCTTAGGACAGGAGATGTTGTGTTCTGTGGCTCAGGGTCAATATGTTGTATCCTAACTTGGTATTACAGAACAGGCCTCTGAGGACAGATGCCTGAAACCTAATCTAGGGTTCCAATGATGTAGTAGGTGCATGTCAGTTTCAATTTTCTGTCTCAGGACCATTGACTTGGGTATCTGCCTGGATATAGGTGATCAGGGTGTTGCAGACTGAGCAATTTTGTCCAGAGCAGCTTCCAATATTGGGGTGGGATTATTGGCCTTGAATGCTTCTTTTAATCTGGAAAGTTTGGGCAAATGTGATGGGCAAATTTTCCTTGGAGATGGAAGGCACAGTCCTGTGGTGTGGCTCCAGAGACCCCATCCTGGAGGACATGTGAGGCATGGTTTTTGGAGAGAAGTCTGCATACGCTAACTAGGTTTATTCTTAGTGGCACGGTGATCGCAGCCCAATGCATCAACCTGGAAGGCAGTTCGTCAGAAACTGTAATTAGGATGACTCGATGTCGGTAGCACAGCCTTTTTTATTGGCATTGTCTGTCCAGGATGGCCTCGGAATGCAGGTGTGGTCTCATGAGTCCATGGGAGATTTTTCCCCTCTAAGGATCCTGCCGGCTCCCCATACTTTGGTGGCTTTTTCAAGGAAGGGAAGAGTGCCGTTTTGCATCTTAGGGGTGCCCAACAACAGCGATACCAGAGACGGGATCTGGGTCTGGGCACCAAGAAATTCCCACCAAATGTTAGAATTTGGGCCTAGGGGCATACCAGGTCTGCAATGCGGGATCCTGGTGGTCCAATAGAGAGGGCTTATTTGAAAGGATGCTTAGGCTGAGGGTCACAATGCCTGTTTGTTCCTGGACACCCTTCAGGAGTGGGAATGATCTCATTGCCCATGCAGCTGTCTCCCTCTCTGAAGGTTGGACACCCATCCCCAAGAGCTAGGTTTTCTGCCATGGGGAAGGAGCAGTTCTCTATTGGGATTCAGGTTCCCCCATTAGAATGGATTCCAGCAAAGGTCTGGGACAGATGCCCAAATACCAAGGATGGGTAGTGAGGACGGACTCGGCCATGGCCGGTCTCATATGCTTTATATGGGTCCTGCTCTCTGGGTGGCTGACACGAGGTTGGGGCTCAGCCTCTGTCAGACAAAGAATTAGTGGCAAGAGCAGCTTATAAATCAGGGATCCGCTAGGGCCGAGCAGATGATACTCATGTGGGTTTTTTGGGAAGTCTTACCAGGCACTTCTTCTTTCTATGAGGAAGGCAGAATGCTGTGCTGTGGCTCCAGAATTCCCTATCAAGAGGACTTTCCGATCAGTAGGGTGAGGATGGAGAAAACCTAGTAAACTCTATCTGCATACTTAAAAAAAAAAAAGACACTGGTATAGAAAAGCTGGTTTTCTCTCTGTTTAAAAAGACAAAGTTTTCTTAAGCTAATCGAGCTGTTATGGTTTTCTCTTTGCCTGCCAAGAAAATTCAGTTTCTATGCTTTGTTTTATCGGGTGTTTAAGATCCCTAATTATATTTAGGCATGTGTTTTAAAACTTTCTAAGGTTTTAGCAATTGTGGATAAGATTTAAACCAATAATAAAGCTTGGGTTACATTTGGGAAATGCCATGCATTTCCTAAAGTTTTAATACGTTGATAGATCACCACTTGATATTGTGATTATGGAAATGTTATGTGTCACAGAGGTAACCTGATTTTCTTGTCAGTTTCATTGTAAATTCTCATATCAGCAGCTCTTTTTGTCATTTGTAATTGTTTTAATTCTCTTGGAAGATAAATTCTGTCTCAAAGAAAATTCATATGGGAGACTTTCAGGACAAATACAGGTCTTTGATATGTTGAAATTCTGGAACTGAAATGGGTAAGAATTTACAGAAGGAAAAGCTGCATTCAGACTAAACCAGAATTATTAACATGGGACTAGGTGAACTGAAAGACTATAATGTTCTATCTCTTGATGTTTTGTCTTATGTTTGATCTTCCAGACTAGGGAAAATCTCCTTAAGTTATCTGTAACGTGGAGGGGACAAGATGGCGAGGAAGTAGGAGGAGGCGCCTTTTCAACCTGTACCCTAAAGTGAGCTGATTGCCTAACAAAGAACTCCAATTACTCATGAAATTAGCCTTAGATCAGAATTATACACGTCTGGATCTCTACAAGTGCAGAAGACGCCAGTGGGCAGGTAAAGTGGTGTGGCAATGGGGAACTGATATCGGAAGATAAACAACAGGAGGAGGGAGCCACCAGAGGCGACCAGTTGGAAAGTAATACCCCAATATGAGCAAGAGTGCCCTGCATCTGGGGACCAAGTTTAACTTAGGGACTTTTTGAAAGCACTCCAAAAGAGCAAAGGATAGTGGGGTGGGGAAATTGTGGGATTGGGGTGGCTAGGGACAGGGGATTAAATGCCTGGTTCCCGGACAGCCTTCCCTGGTGCTGAGCCAGAGATGGTGTAGCAGAAAAAGCAGGTCTTGGACTCTAAGCTATGAGAGCACCCGAGAACACGTGGCGTCCTGCTCCTGTGAGGGGATGGGAGCCATGCTGAACACCAGAACGTGCGAGCCCTGCTATAGAGCCTGAGATGCGTGTGCTGCTCATCCTCCCCTGAGAGAGGTACAAAGGGCCAGCCTGTGGCCTTTGATACACACCATTGTTTCAGAGCCTAAGATGCGTGCACCAAACTCTACCTCCAGAGAGTTGCACGAAGGCCCAGCCTGGTGCTTTCAGACCTGCACCCCATTCTCAGAGCCTGAGACCCGTGTGTGACCCACAGGCTCTCCTGAAAGAGGTGTGGGCAAGCCGGGTGCTCTTAGACCCAGAAAGACCAGGCACTCCCAGCCTCGGCCATCGGGAAAATCTCAGTGTGCGATTGCTGCTTGGAACCTCTCTGGCGGTCTGGAGCATCCCAGACAGCTGCCACTGCCATGGCTTTGGGTACAAGCAAAGGATCCTGCATGCCCAGGGACTGCGACTCGGAACCTGCTTTGCCAGTGGTTAAGGGGAAACATATTTGGGCTCTGAAGCCAGACTGAGGCTTCTCTCTGAGAGGGAGGTCAGGGTGCACTATATTTTCCTCTAAAACTACAAAAACCATCAAGGTGAGAGAAAAAAAAGTGAACAAACATAAAAACCGCCCGAGTTTAAAAGCCTGATTAAAAACAAGTTTCCTCAGAGCCCACTCCCTTGAGGGGGGTGGGAGGACTTAACTCAGGGAACATCACTGAAAACCCACGTGGCAGCCCCCTCACCCAGAAAACAAACCAAGAAAGGAAAAAAAAAAAAAAAGGACGACAAGGGAACAACCACCTCTACTTCAAAGGAAAACTTTTATTTTTTACTCATTCCCACTACTCTGGTTTATTTTTTTTTTATATAGATAATTTTTTAAACATATTTACCATCACAGTGAGCTGTCCAGTACATCAAATTCCATAATAACCTTCTAACCTGAACTATTTAAAAATTTATATTTTATTTATTTTTAGCATAACAATATTCATTATTTGTGCACTACAACCAGTTCTCCATGCAAACCGTGCCATCTATAATACCCACCACATGGTACCCCAACCTTCCACACCCGCCCCTTCAACCCCCTCATATTATTTTTCAGAGTACATAGTCTCTCAGGGTTCACCTCCCCTTCCAATTTCCCCCAACTCCCTTCTCCTCTCTATCTCCCCATGTCCTCCATGCTCTTTGTTATGTTCCACAAATAAGTGAAACCATATGATAATTGACTCTCTCTGCTTGACTTATTTCACTCAGCATAATCTCTTCCAGTCCCTTCCATGTTGCTACAAAAGTTGGGTATACGTCCTTTCTGATGGAGGCATAATACTCCATAGTGTATATTAACCTAAACTTTTTGATACATACACCTATGGGTTTTTTTTTTTTTGTATTTCTATTTTTTGAATTTATTTTTTTTTAATTTTAGTTTAGTTTAGTCCAGTTTATTCCTTTTTATTTTTATTTTCTAATATTCAGATAGAATTAAACTTCAAAGTACTCCCCTTTCCCCAACCAATACTCTCCTATAGCTAATCAAATTTTTAATCCCCCTTTATCTTAGGAAACATGAGGCCTTTAACAAAGATATCAAGATACATCCAAGAAGAAGCAAAACAATCTTCTTGGCTCACACTGAGAATTTATAACCACTCTCCCATCTTTTTCTTCTGCCAGTGTTTCTGTGTTTTTGTGTTTGTCCTGATAGTATATAAATCTTACACTTGGGGTTCTTTTTGACGAGGTTCTTCCTTTATTTGCATATATATATATTTTTTTTTCTGTTGTCATATACTTTTATCAGTCTTTTTGTTTATTTTTGTTTGTCTACTTCATAAATCTTACCTTGGGGCTCATCTGAGCTGAACCTTCTCTTTCATCTTCCCTTTCTTTCCTGTCTCTCTCTCTCTCCTTTTTTTCTTTTTCTTTTCTTTTGTCTCTCATTTGGGTAGGAAATCCTGATTGCTCAGAAGTGTTCCAGGGTGCACCTTGACTATAACCCTGTCAATACATCCAGCTACATCTATTCAGTCATCTCTCACCAAAATGACTAGGAGGAGGAATGCCCAACAGTAGAAAAATATAGAGTATGGACCTTCAGCAACAGAGCTAATGGCTATCAACATAGACAATATGTCGGAAAGAGAATTCAGGCTAACAATTATCCAGGCAATAGCTAGGTTGGAGAAAGCCATGGATGACCAAATGGAATTGATTAGGGCTGAGCTGAACGTGAAGAGAGATGATGTTCACAATGTTAGGGCGGAACTTAAAGCTACCAGGGCTGAGGTTCACAATGCTCTCAATGAGTTCCAATCTAATCTAAATTCTCTCAAAGCTAGGGTAACTGAGACAGAAGTTAGAATTAGTGATCTGGAGGACAAACAGATAGAGAGAGGGCATCAGGAGGAGGGCTGGAACAAACAGCCTAGAAACCATGAAAACAGAATCAGGGAAAAAATGATGCCACGAAACCTTCCAAAGTCAGAATTATTGGAATCCCTGAAGGGGAGGAGAAAGAAAGAAGTCTAGAAGATATAGTGGAACAAGTTCTTCATGAAAATTTTCCCAAACTCCTGAATGGAATCTGCGTTCATGTACTAGAGTCTGAATGGTCTCCACCCAAGATTATCCATTCCAAAAAAACATCACAACACCTGGTAGTCAAATTGAGGAATCATAATTGTAGGTATAATCTCATGAAAGCCGCTAGGACAAAGAGGCTCCTTTCTTACAGAGGAAAGCCCATCAGAATAACATCAGACCTGTCCACAGAGACCTGGCAAGCCAGAAAGAGCTGGAAAGATATATTCAGGGCATTAAATGAGAAGAATATGCAGCCAAGAATACTTTATCCAGCAAGACTGACATTCAAAATGGATGGGGAGATATAGAGTTTCCAAGACCGGCAAGGCTTAAAAGACTATGCAACCTCCAAGCCGACACTGCAGGAAATATTAAAGGGGGTTCTATAAAAGAGGAAAAAATCCTAAGAATAGCATTGAATAGAAATATAGAGACAGTCTACAGAAAGAAAGACTTCAAAGGTAACTCGATGTCAATAAAAACGTATCTATAAATAATCACTCTCAATGTGAATGGCCTAAATACGCCCATAACATGACACAGGGTTGCAGATTGGATAAAACGACAGAACCCATCCATGTATTGTCTACAAGAGACCCATTTTGAACCTAAAGATACATGCAGACTGAAAGTGAAGGGATGGAGAAGCATCTTTCATGCCAATGGGCCTCAAAAGAAGGCTGGGGTAGCAATTCTTGTATCAGATAAATTAGACTTTAAACTAAAGACTGTAGTCAGAGATACAGAAGGACACTACATCATTCTTAAAGAGACTATCCACCAAGTTGATCTAACAATTGTAAATATCTATGCCCCCAATATGGGAGCAGGCAATAATAAAACTGTTAATCAAGATAAAGAGTCATATTGATATAAATACACTAATTGTAGGAGATCTTAACACGTCTCCCTCAGAAATAGACAGATCATCAAAGCAGAAAATCAATAAAGAAACAAAAGCATTGAATGACACATTGGACCAGATGGACCTCATAGATATATACAGAACATTCCACCCTAAAACAACAGAATACTAATTCATCTCAAGTGCACATGGAACCTTCTCAAGAATAGACCACAAACTGGGTTACAAATCAGGACTCAACCGATACCAAAAGACTGAGAAGATTCCCTGCATTTTCTCAGATCACAATGCTTTGAAACTGGAGCTCAATCACAAGGAAAAGTTCAGAAGGAACTCAAACACATGGAAGCTAAAGACCACCTTGCTTAAGTATGCTTGGATCAAGCAGGAGATCAAAGAATAACTGAAAAAAATCATGGAAACCAATGAGAATGAAGACCCTTCGGTCCAAAATTTTTGGGATAGAGCAAAGGCGGTCCTAAGGGGGAAATATATAGCCATCCAGCCCTCCCTCAAAAAAATTGAAAAATCCAGAACACAGCAGCTGACTCTACACCTTCAGGAACTGGAGAATCAACAACAAATCAAACCAACTCCACACATAAGAAGAGAAATAATCAAGATTAGAGCTGAGATCAATGAGGTAGAAACCAGAGATACAATAGAACGTACTAATGAATCTAGAAGCTGGTTTTTTGAAAGTATCAATAAAATCAATAGACCACTGGACACACTAATCCAAAAGAAAAGAGAGAAAGCCCAAATTCATAAAATTATGAATGAAAAGGGAGAGATCACAAGTAACACCAAGGAAGTAGAAATAATCATCAGAAGTTTTTATCAACAGTTATATGCCAATAAGCATAGCAACCTAGATGAAATGGATGCATTCCTGGAATACTATAAACTCCCAAAATTGAACCAGGAAGAAATTGACAACTTGAATAGACCAATATCTAGTAACGAGTTTGAAGCAGTGATCAAAAATCTCCAAAAAAACAAAAGCCCAGGACCTGATGGATTCCCTGGGGAATTCTATAAAACTTTCAAAGAAGAAATAAGACCAATTATCCTGAAGATGTTTCAAAAAATTGAAGCAGAAGCCAGCATTACCCTGACCCCTAAACCAGGCAATGACCCTTAAAAAAAGGAGAATTTCAGACTAAAATCACTGATGAATACGGATGCTAAGATTCTCAACAAGATCCTAGCAAACAGGATCCAACAGCCCATTAAAAAGATTATCCGACATGACCAGTTGGGATTTATCCCTGGGCTACAAGGATGGTTCAACATTCACAAATCAATCAATGTGATAGAACAAATGAATACGAGACGAGAGAAGAACAACATGGTCCTCTCAATCGATGCAGAAAAAGCAGTTGAAAAAATCCAGCATCCGTTTCTGACAAAAACGCTTCAAAGTATAGGGATAGAAAGAACATTCCTGAACGTCATCAAATCTAACTATGAAAGACCCACAGCAAATATCATCCTCAATGGGAAAAAGCTTGCAGTCTTCCCGTTGAGATCAGGAACAAGTCAAGGATGCCCTGTCTTACCACTCTTGTTCAATATAGTATTAGAAGTCCTAGCAACAGCAATCAGACAACAAAGAGACATAAAATGTATCCAAGCTGGCAATGAAGAAGTCAAACTCTCTCTCTTCGCAGATGACATGATTCTTTATACGGAAAACCCAAAAGACTCCACCCCCAAACTACTAGAACTCATACAGCAATTCAGCAACGTGGCAGGATACAAAGTCAATGTACAGAAATCAGTGGCTTTCTTATACACTAACAATGAAAATACAGAAAGGGAAATTAGAGAATCAATTTCATTTACTATAGCACCAGAACCATAAGATACCTGGGAATAAACCTTACCAAAGAGGTAAAGGATCCGTACTTGAGGAACTACAGAACACTCATGAAAGAAACTGAAGAAGACACAAAAAGATGGAAGACCATTCCATACTCTTGGATCGGAAGAATAAACATTGTTAAATTGTCTATACTGCCTAGAGCAATCTATACTTTTAATGCCATTCTGATCAAAATTCCACCGGTATTCCTCAAAGAGCTGGAGCAAATAATCCAAAAATTTGTATGGAATCAGAAGAGACTCTGAATCGCTAAGGAATTGTTGAAAAACAAAAATATAACGGGGGCATCACATTACCTGATTTCAAGCTTTATTACAATGCTGTGACACCAAAACAGCATGGTACTGACATTAAAACAGTGGAACAGAGTAGAGTGCCCAGATATGGACCCTCAACTCTATGGGCAAATAATCCTCGACAAAACAGGAAAAAATATACAATGGAAAAAAGACAGTCTCTTCAATAAATGGTGCTGGGAAAACTGGACAGCTATGTGTAGAAGAATGAAACTCGACTATTCTCTAACACCGTACACAAAGATAAACTCAAAATGGATAAAAGACCTCAACATGAGACAGGAATCCATCAGAATCCTTGAGGAGAACATAGGCAGCAATCTCTTCGATATTAGCCACACAATCTTCTTTCAAGTTATGTCTCCAAAGGCAAAGGAAACAAAAGCGAAAATAAACCTTTCAGACTTCATCAAAATCAAAAGCTTCTGCACAGCAAAGGAAACAGTCAAAAAAACAAAGGTGCAACCCACGGAATGGGAGAAGATATTTGCAAATGACAGTGCAGAGAAAAGATTGATATCCAGGATCTATAATGAACTCCTCAAATTCAACATGCACAAAACAGACAATCATATCAAAAAAATGGGCAGAAGATATAAACATAAACTTCTCCAATGAAGACATACAAATGGCTATCAGACACATGAAAATAATGTTCATCATCACTAGCCCTCAGGGAGATTCAAATTAAAACCACATTGAGATATCATGTTTCAGCAGTTAGAATGGTCATTAGCAAGACAGGAAACAACTTGTGTTGGAGGGGATATGGTTGGTGGGAATGTAAGTTGGTGCAGCCTCTTTGGAGAACAGTGTGGAGATGTCTCAAGAAATTAAAAATAGAACTTCCCTATGACCCTGCAATTTCACTTCTGGATATTTACCCCAAAGATACAGATGTCATGAAAAGAAGGGCCATCTGTACCCCAATGTGTATAGCAGCAATGGCCACGGTAGACAAACTATGGAAAGAATCAAGATGCCCTTCAACGGATGAATGGATAAGGAAGATGTGGTCCATATACACTATGTATGCATACCCAACTTTTTAGCAACATGGACGGGACTGGAAGAGATTATGCTGAGTGAAATCAGTCAAGCAGAGAGTGTCAATTATCATATGGTTCACTTATTTGTGGAGCATAACAAATAGCATGGAGGACATGGGGAGTTAGAGAGAAGGGAGTTGGGGAAATTGGAAGGGGAGGTGAACCATAAGAGACTATGGACTCTATAAAACAATCTGAGGGGTTTGAATTGGCGGGTGGGTGGGAGGTTGGGGTACACAGGTGGCCGGTATTATAGAGGGCACGGATTGCATGGAGCACTGGGTTTGGTAAAAAAATAATGAATACTGTTATGCTGAAAAAAAAAAAATAATAATACGCACTTGAGTCCAGAGTGTTGTTTGAAATTAAGGTCGGCACAGGGAATTTATACTTTGCTTCTAATCTTCAGGGTTTGAGCAACCGTGAAGGGCAGAGTTTTCTTTTTGGTGGTAAGCATACTCATCTGGTGTGGCACCAGAGGCCCCATCCTGGAAAGCATGTGGTCCAGGGCCTTGGGGACAGAAATTTGCAAATGCAAACTAGGTTTATGGTGAGGGCGGAGGCGATCACAGGCCCAATCTGCAGGCCTGAGTGCACCTCATAGTGTACTGAAATTAAGGTGTCATGGAGGCAGTATCACAGGCTTTTCTGTCTGGATTGTGTGTCTAGGATGGTCGCAAAATGTAGGGGAGTCTTCATTGGGCCACGGGAGATTCTTCATCTCTGGGCATTCTGCCCAGCTCTCTAGAGTTTGGTGTCTCTGGGGAAAAGAAGACTGCTGTTTTCCGTCTCAGCAGATCCCCAAAAGAGGGATTTCAGAGACAGTTTCTGGGATTTTTCAGGGCCCCTGAACAACACGAATGAGGGTGAGGATTTGGCCCTAGGGACCTGGCAGGCCCGCCTTGTGTCCTTTCTGTCCAGCTACCAAGGGGGCTTGTTTGAAAGCAGGCTCACTCTGAGGGTCATAATGCCCAGGGCAGCTCACATGAGTGGCCGTGGTCTCATGGGCCATGCAGCTGGTTCCCACTCTGAGGGTTGGAAACCCATCTCAACAGCCAGGATTCCTGCCATGGGGCAGGAGGAGTACTCTTGTGCTTCAGGTTCCCCCATAAGCAGGGATTTGAGCTACAGTATGAAGGAGAGATGACTGAATATCCAGGTTGAGTATATGTGATGGCTTCTGGCTACAACAGGTCCCACCTGCAGGATATGGGGCAAACTGTCTGTGTGGCTGATTAGAGGTCGTGGCTCAGGATGTGTCAGACCAAGCCTGATTGCCCATGGTGGCCGATGATATTAGGGTACCGTCGAGGGCCATGCCGCTGTATCCTCATATGGAGTTTCTGGGCAGAATCACCAGGCACTTCTTCTTTCTGTTGGGCAGGCAAATTCTGCATTTTGTTACCAGATTCCCTATCAAGAGGCCTTGGGGATGGATGGAATTGAGGATGGAATTGTAAACACAAGCTACGGTTAAATTCAGTGCGAAGCAGAAGGCAGTTCCCGTGTGCAGTGGCTGATTCGAGATATCCAGCACCTGAGTAAGGGCAGATGTCTGAAGTTAGCTCACACTGTAGTTTGTGACTATGATGACCGACTAATGGAGTGGGGGCGCAAGATGCCATGGAGGATTTCCCACACTGTGGCTTGTGGGATGCTCCAAACAGCAAGGTTTCCTTGTACTGGACAGGGGGAGTCTGGTTTGTTGGCTCCAGGATCCCCATAGTGAAAGTTTGGGTAGCAGAGATCTCTCACATGGATGCCTGGAAAGCACACCTCCATTGACCATTGCAGCTGAGAAACAAAGCAGGTTCCATTGGTGGCTCTGGGGTGAAATTCCAAGCAGCCTTGAGTTGACATGGAGTTCCATGCTGTTGGATCATAATGATGGGTTGTATCCAGGGAAACGTTAGAATGTTTGAGTGGTAGGGGCCATGCAGGATTCTCATTCACTGAGTCTTGGACATATCTACCAAGAGCAATGTTTTTTACTGGGGACAGGAGGGGTTCTGTTGTGTGGCTCACAGACCATATGTTGGAATATAAGTTGGTTTTGGAAAAAAGGCCTCTGGGGACAGGCGCCTGAAAATATAAGCTATGGTATCAATGAAGTCTTATGGGCATGTCAGGTTCAGTCGTCTGACTCAGGGCCTTTGACGTGGATATCTGCCTGGAAATAGGTGCTCATGGTGTATCAGAATGTGCATTTGGGTCCAGAGTGTTCCTCAGAATTGAGGTGTGCTCAGGGGTTTTGCATATTGCTACTAAACTTCAGGGTTTGGGCAACAGTGAAGGGCAGAGTTTCCTTTGAGTACGTAGGCACAATCATCTGGTTTGGCTCCAGAGACCCCATCCTGGAGGGCTTCTGGTCCAGGGCTTTGGGAATTAGGGTTAATGTGAGGGCCAAGTTGATCACAGGCCCGACATGCAGGCCCTGAGGGCAGCTCATAGTGTACTGAAATTACACTATCATGGAGGCGGTAGTGCAGGCTTTTCTGTCAGGTATGTGTCCAGGACAGTCACAAAAGGTAGGGGTGGATTCACGAGGCCATGGCAAATTCTTCGTCGCTAGGGATTCTTCTCAGCTCCCAAGTGTTTTGTGTCTCTGGGAGAAAGGAAGACTGCTGTTTTCTGTCTCAGGGCACCCCCAAAAGAGGGATTAGAGACAGGTTCTTGGTCTGGTCGCCAGGAAAACACGAACGGTGGTGATAATTTGGCCCTAGGGATCTGGAAGCCCCACTCTGCGGGCTCCTGGGCCAGGTTCCGAGGGGGTTTTGTTTGAAATCAGACTCCCACTGACGATCACAATGACTGTTTGTGCCCAGGGCGGCTCCCATGAATGGCCATGGTCTCATGGGCCATGCAGCTAGTTCCCACTCTGAGGGTTAGACACCCATCCCATCAGCCAGGTTTCCTGCCATCAGAAAGGAGGACTCATTCTGTGCTTCAGGTTACACCATAGGCAGGGATTTGAGATTTGAGCTACGGTCTGGGGACAGATGCCTGAATACCCAGGTTGTGTAGAGATGATGGCTTCGGGCCATGGCAGGTCCAGCTGCAGGATATGGGGCCTACTCTCTGCGTGGCTGACTGGAGGTCGTGGCTCAGGCTGTGTCAGACAGAGTCTTAGTGCCCATGGCAGCCTATTTATTATGGTGCTGTCGAGGGTCATGCAGGTGGTTCCTCATGTGGGATTTCTGGTCAGACTCACCAGCCACTTCTTCTTTCTGTGGGGCATGCAGAATGCTGTGTTATGGCTCCAGAATTCCCTATCAAGAGGGCTTGGGGACCAGGAAGTTGAGGATGGAATTGTAAACACAAGCTATGGTTCAATTCAGTGACAAACAGAAGGCACTTCCAGTTTGCAGTGGCTGATTCGAGACATCTAGCTCCTGAATAAGGGCAGATGTCAGATGTTTGCTCATGCAGGAGATTGTGTCTATGAGGACCTAGAAATGGAGCAATGGCATCAAGAAGCCATGGAGGATTTCCCACACTGGGGCTTGTGAGATGCTCCAAACAGCAAGGTCTCCTTCAACCGGACAGAGGAGTCTGGTTTGTTTGCTCCAGGGTCCCCAATATGGAAAGGTTGGGTAGCAGAGTACTCCCTCATGGATGACTGGAAAGCACACCTTCATTGACCATTGTAGTTGAGGAACATGGCAGGTTAGATCTGCTGGCCCTGGAGCCAAGTTCCAAGGGGGCTGAGTTGACATGGAGTTTCATGCTGTTGGATCACAATGCTGGTTTGTATCCAGGGAGACGTTAGAAAGTTGGGGTGGTCAGGGGCCATGCAGGATTCTCCTACACTGAGTCTTGGACACAGCTACCAAGAGCGAGGTATCTTTCTGGGAACAGCAGGGGTTCTGTTGTGCTTCTCAGGGACCACATGTTGGAATATAAGTTGGTATTAGAGAACAGGCCTCTCAGGATGGGCGCCTGAAAACCTAAGCTAGGGTCAATGAAGTCCTTGGTGTATGTCAGATTCAAACTTCTACTCAGGGCCTTTGACTTGAATGTCTGCCTGGAGACAAGTGCTCATTGTGTGTCAGAATGTGCATTTGGTTCCAGAGCTTTCTTTGAATTTGAGGTGGGCTCAGGGGCTTTGTACTTTGCTCCTAATCTTCAGGGTTTGGGCAACAGTGAAAGGCAGAGTTTCCTTTGGGAGGGTAGTCACAGTCTTTTGGTGTGGCACCAGAGGCCCAAGTCTGGATGGCATGAGGGCAGGATTTTGGAGACAGAAATCTGCCAATGCGAACTAGGGTTAGGGTCAGGCCCGAGGTGATCACAGCCCTGATCTGTAGGATCTGAGGGCAGCTCATTGTGTAGTGAAATTAAGGTATCATGGGGGCGGTGGGTAGACTTTTCTGTCTGGATTGTGTGTCCAGAACGGTGGCCAAATGTAGGGATGGCTTTATGGGGCCATGGAACATTCTTCATCTCTGGGGTTTCTGCCCAGCTCCCAAGAGTTTGTGTCTCTGGGGGAAGGGAAGACTGCTGTTTTCCGTCTCAATGGATCCCCACTAGAGGGATTCCAGAGACAGTTTCTGGGTCTCAGCGCCAGAAAACACCACCAAGTGTGAAGATTTGCCTCTAGGCACCTGGAAGGCCCACTCTGACGGCTCCTGGTCCAGCTACCATGGGGGTTTGTTGGAAAGCAGGCTCACGCTGAGGATCACAAAGCCTGTTTGTGCCCAGGGCGGCTCCCATGTGTGGTCGTGGTCTCATGTCCATGCAGCTGGTTCCCACTCTGAGGGTGAAACACCCATCTCACCAGCCAGATTTCCTGCCATCAGGAAGGAGGTGTACCCTTGTTCTTCAGGTTCCCTCATAGGGTAGGATTTGAGCTAAGTGCTAGGCACAGATGCCTGAATATCCAGGTTGAGTAGAGATGACGGCTTTGGGCCACAACAAGTCCCATCTGTAGTATATGGGACCCACTGTCTGGGTGGCTGACTAAAGGTCGTGGTGCAGGCTGTGTCAGACAGAGCCTTAGTTCCCATGGTGGCCTATGACATTAGGGTGTCGTCGAGGGCCCTGCAGGTGGATCCTCATGTGGGGTTACTGGGCAGACTTACCAGGCTATTCTTCTTTCTTGGGGCAGGCAGAATGCTGCGTTGTGGCTAAAAAATTTCCTATCAAGAGTGTTTGTGGACCAGGAGCATGAGGATGGAATGGTAAACACATGCTAATGTTAAATTTAGTGCCAAGCGAAAAACAGTTCCAATGTGCACTGGCTGATTGGAGATATCCAACACCTGAGTAAGGGTGGATGTCAGATGTTTGCTCACACTGGAGTTTTTGTCTATGATGACCAACAAATGGAGGGGTGGCGTCAAGAGGCAATGGAGGATTTACCACGCTAGGGCTTCTGAGATGATCCAAACAGCAAGGTTTCCTTCTACCAGACAGGGGGAGTCTGTTTTTTTTTTTTCTCCAGGGTCCCCCATGAGGGAAATTTGTGTAGCAGAGCACTCCCTCATGAATGCTTGGAAAGCACACCTGCATTGACCATTGCAGCTGAGGAACATGGCAGGTTTGTTGTGGTGGCTATGGGGTGTAGTTCCAAGGCCTTGAGTTGACATGGAGTCTCATGTAAATTGGGCACAATGCTGGTTTGTTACCAGGGAGATCTTAGAATGTGCTGGTGGCTAAGGGGCCATGCAGAGTTCATCTACCCTGACAGTTTGACACAGGTCCAAGAGCAAGTCTTTCTTCTGGGGACACGAGATGTTCTTTTGTGGGGCTCAGGGACGACATGTTTTATCATAGGTTGGTATTCCAGAACAGGTCACTGAGGACAGGTGCCTGAAAACCTCATCTAGGGTTCCAATGAGGTCCTAGGGACATGTCAGTGTCAAACTTCTGACTCAGGACCATTGACATGACTTCCTGCCTGGATGTAGGTGATGAGGGTGTATCAGACTGGGCATTGCATTCAGAGGGTTCACCAATATGCTGATTGGCTCAGGGGCCTTACAGGTTTCTCCTAATCTGGAGGGTTTGGGCAATTGTGACCGTCAGAGTTTCCATGGGGATGGCAGGCACAGTCCTCTGGTGTGGCTCCAGAGACACCATCCTGGAGGGCAGGTGAGCCATGGTTTTGGGAATGAAGTCTTCAAACACAAATTCCGGTTAGGGTTAGTGGCACGGTGATCACAGGCCCAATGCATAGACCTTGAGGGCAGCTTGTGAGGAATTGTTATTAGGGTGACTCAAAGGCGGTAGCACAGGCTTTTCTATCTGAATTGTGTGTCCAGGATGGCCTCGGAATACAGGTGTGGTCTCATGGGTCCATGGGATATCATGACAGGGTTGCCCACTCTCTCCACTCTTATTCAACATAGTATTTGAAGTCCTAGCAACAGCAATCAGACAACAAGGAGAAATAAAATGTATCCAAATTGGCAATGAAGAAGTCAAACTCTCTCTTCACAGATGACATACTTTATATGGAAAACCCAAAAGACTCCACCCCAAAACTACTAGAACTCATACAGCACTTCAATAATGTGGGAGGATACAAAATCTTTGTACAAAAATCAGTGGTTTTCTTATCCTTTAACAATGAAAATACAGAAAGGGAAATTAGAGAATCAATTCCATTTACTACAGCTCCAAAACCATAAGATACCTGGGAATAATCCAAACCAAAGTGATAAGCAATCTATACTCAGGGAACTACAGAACACTCATGAAATAAATGGAAGAAAACCATAAAGATGGAAGACCATTCCATACTCGTGGATCAGAAGAATAAACAGTCTTTAAAAGTCTATACAACCTAGAGAAATCTATCCTTTTAATGCCATTCTGATCAAAATTCCTCCGGTATTTTTCAAAGAGCTGGAGCAAACAGAAGCCTAAAATTGGTGTGGAATCAGAGGAGATCCCGTATTGCTAAGGAAATGGCAAAAAGGAAAGAACAAAACTGGGTGCACCCTGTTGCCTGGTTTCAAGGGTTACTACAAAGCTGTGATCACCAAGACAGCAGGGGACTGGCATAAAAACGGGCCATTAGACCAGTGTAACAGAGTAGAGAGCTCAGATATGGACCATCAATCTATAGTCAAATAATTTTCAAGAAAGCAGGAAAAAATATACAAAGGAAAAAAAAAGTCTTTTCAATAAATGCTGCTGAGAAAATTGGGACAGCTTTGTGTAGATGAATGAAAATCGACCATTCTCTGACACCATACACAAAGAGAAACTCGAAATGGATAAAAGACCTCAACCTGAGGCAGGAATCCATCAGAATCTTGGAGGAGAAAATAGGCAGAAACCTCTTCAACATTGGCCATAGCAACTTCTTTCAAAATGTGTCTCCAAAGGCAAAGGAAAAAAATGTGAAGATGAACGTTTGAGACTTCATAAAGATCAAAAGCTTCTACACAGCAAAGGAAACAGTCAACAAAACAATGAGGCAACCCACGGAATTCGAGTAGATATTTGCAAATGACAGTACTGACAAAACCTTGATATCCAGGATCTATAAAGAATTCCTGAAACTCAACACACACAACACAGATAATCCTATTAAAAAATGGGCAGAAGATACAAAGAGACATTTCTCCAATGAAGACATACAAATGGCTATCAGACACATTAAAAAATGTTTGTCATCACTAGCCATCAGGGAGATGCAAACTAAAACCACATTGAGATATCACCTTACACCAGTTAGAATGGCCTTAGAAAGATAGGAATCAACATGTGTTGGAGAGGATGTGGAGAAAGGGGAACCCTCTTACACCGATGGTGGGAAAGCAAGTCGGTGCAGCCACTCTGGAGAACAGTGTGGAGATTACTCAAGAAATTAAAAATAGAACTTCCCTAAGACCCTGCAATTGCACTACTGGGTATTTACCCCCAAAGAAACAGATGGAGTGAAAAGAAGGGCCATCTCTACCCCCAAATTTATAGAAGCAATGTCCATGGTCGCCAAACAGTGGATAGAACCAAGATGCCCTTCAATGGATGATTGGATAAGGAATATGTGGTCCATATACACTACGGAGTATTAGGCCTCCATCAGAAAGGATGAATACCTAACATATGTAGCTACATGAATGGGACTGGAAGAGATTCTGCTGAGTGAAATAGGTTAAATAAGTCAAGCAGAGAGAATCAATTATCATAAGGTTCCACTTATGTGTGGAGCATAACAAATAGCATGGAGGACAAGGGGAGTTAGAGAGGAAAAGGGAGTTTGGGGAAATTGGAAGGGGAGGTGAACCATGAGAGACTATGGACTCTGAAAAACAATCTTAGTGTTTTGAAGTGGCGGGGGTGTGGGAGGTTGGATACCAGGTGGTGGGCATTGTAGAGAGCACAAATTGCATGGAGCACTGGGTGTGGTGAAAAAATAATAAGTACTTTTTTTCTGAAAATAAATCAATTGGAAAAGAAAAAAAAAGCAAATGGGGGCATCACATTTCCTGATTTTAAGCTTTACTACAAAGCTATGATAACCAAGACAGCATGGTACTGGCAAAAAAATAGACATATAGACCAGTGGAACAGAGTAGAGAGCCCTGATATGGACCCTCAACTCTATGGTCAAATAATCTTAGACAAAACAGGAAAAAATATACAGTGGAAAAAAGACAGTCTCTTCCATAAATGGTGCAGAGAAAACTGGGCAACTATACGTAGAAGAATGAAACTGGACCATTGTCTTACACCGCACACAAAGATAAACTCAAAATGGATAAAAGACCTCAATGTGAGACAAAATCCATCAGAATCATAGAGGAGAATATAAGCAGTAATCTCTTCGATGTCAGCCACAGCAACTTCTTTCAAGATATGTCTCCAAAGGGAAAGGAAACAAAAGCCAAAATAAACTTCTGGGACTTCATCAAAATCTAAACCTTCTGCATAGCAAAGGAAACAGTCAACAAAACAAAGAGCAACCCAAGGATTGCGAGAAGATACTTGCAAATGACAGGACAGACAAATGGTTGATATCCAGGACCTATAAAGAACTCCTCAAACTCAACACACACAAAACAATCATATTTTAAAAATGGGCAGAAGATATGAAGAGACACTTCTCCAATGAAGACATACAAATGGCTATCAGACACATGAAAAAAAAAGATTCATCATCATTAGCCATCAGACTGATGCACATTAAAACCGCATTGAGATACCACCTTACACCAGTTAGAACAGCCAAAATAAGCAAGACAGGAAACAACATGTGTTGGAGAGGATGTGGAGAAAGGGAAACCCTCTTACACTGTTGGTGGGGACGCAAGTTGGTGCAGCTACTTTGGAAAACAGTGTGGAGATTCCTCAAGAAATTAAAAACAGAGCTATCCTATGACCCTGCAATTGCACTACTGGGTATTTACCCCAAAGATACAGATGGAGTGAAACGAAGGGTCATCTGTACCCCAATGTTTATAGCAGCAATGGCCATGGTCAACAAACTGTGGAAAAAACGAAGATGAACTTCAAAAGACGAATGGATAAGGAAGATGTAGTCCATATACACAATGGAGTATTATGCCTCCATCAGAAAGGTTGAATACCCAAATTTTGCAGCAACATGGACAGGACTGGAAGAGATTATGCTTAGTGGAATAAGATAAGCAGACAGAGTCAGTTATCATATTGTTTTACTTAAGTGTGGAGCATAAACAATACCATGGAGGACAAGGGGAGATGGAGAGGAGAAGGGAGTTGAGGGAAACTGGAAGCGGAGGTGAACCATGAGAGACTATGGACTCTGTAAAAGAATCTGAGGTCTTTGCATGGGTTGGGTGGGAGTTTGGGGGAACCAAGTGGTGCTTATTAGAGATGGTATGGAGTGCATGGAACACTGGGAGTTGTACTAAAACATTGAATACGGTTACACTGAAAATAATTTAAAAAATTAAACAGTTGTATGCCAATATGCTAAGCAACCTTTGTGAAATGGATGCATTTTTAGAAAAGTATAATCCCAAAATTGAACCAGGAAGAAATTCACAACATAAATAGACTTTTACCCAGTAACAAGATTGAAGCAGTGTTCAAAAACCTCCCAATACACAAGAACCTCCCAATACACTTGATGGATTCACAGGAGAAATCTACCAGACTTTCATAGAAGAAATAACATGTCTTCTCCTGAAGCTCGTTCCAAAAATTAAGCAGAAAGAAAACTTCCAGACCCTTTTTATGAAGGCAGCATTACCCTGCTCCAAAAACCAGGCAAAGACCTCACCAAAAGGAGAATTTCAGACCAATATCACTGATGAATATGGATACTAAGATTCTCAACAAGATCCTAGCTCACAGGATCCAACAGTACATTCAAAAGATGATCCACCATGACCAGGTGGGATCTATCCCTGGGTTGCAAGGATGGTTCAGCATTCACAAATCAATCAATGTCATAGAACAAATTATGAAGCGTAGAGAGAACCACATGGTCCTCTCCATTGAAGAAGAAAAAGCATTATACAAAATCCAGCATCCGGTCCTGATTAAAATGCTTCAAATTATAGGGATAGAGGGAACATTAGTCAACTTCATAAAATGTTTCTATGAAAAACCCACAGTGAATATTATCCTCGATGGGTAATAGCTGACAGGCTTCCCTTTGAGATCAGGAACATGACAAGGATGCCCACTCTCACCACTCTTGTTCTACAAACTATTTGAAATCCTAGCAACAGCAATCAGACAACAATGAGAAATAAAAGGTATCCAAATTGGTAATGAAGAAGTCAAACACTCTCTCCTCACAGATGACACAATTTATATGGAAAACTCAAAACACCCCACCTCCAAACTACCAGAACTCATACAGCAACTCAATAATGTGGCAGGATACAAAATCATTGTACAGAAATCAGTGGCCTTCTTCTACATTATCAATGAAAATACAGAAAGGGACATTAGAGAATCAATTCCATTTACTACAGCACTGAAACCATAAGATACCTGGGAATAAACCATACCAAAGAAGTAAAGGATTTTTTTTTTTGAGGAACTACAGAACACTCATGAAAAAAATTGAAGAAAACAAAAAAGACAGAAGACCATTCCATGCTCAAGGATCAGAAGAATAAACATTGGTAAAATGGATAAAAGACCTCAACGTAAGACAGGAATCCATCAGAACCCTAGAGGAGAACATTGGCAGTAATCTCTTCTATATCAGCCACAGCAACTTCTTTCAAGATATGTCTCCAAAGGCAAAGGAAACAAAAGCCAAAATAAACTTTTGGGACTTCATCAAAATCAAAAGCTTCTGCACAGCAAAGGAAAAAGTCAAAAAAACAAAGATGCAACCCATGGAATGTGATAAGATATTTGCAAATGACAGTACAGACAAAAGGTTGATATCCAGGATCTATAATGAACTCCTCAAACTCAACACATAGGAAATAGGCAAACATATCAAAAAATGGGCAGAAGATATGAACAGACAATTCTCTAATGAAGACATACAAATGGCAATCAGACACATGAAAAAATGTACATCATCACTAGCCCTCAGGGTGATTCAAAATAAAACCACAGTGAGATATCACCTTACACCAGTTAGAATTGCCAAAGTTAACAAAACAAGAAACAACATGTGTTGGAGAGGATGTGGAGAAAGGGGAACCCTTTTACACTGTTGGTGGGATTGCAAGTTGATGCAGCCTCTTTGGAGAACAGTGTGGAGATTCCTCAAGAAATTAAAAACAGAACTTCCCTATGACCCTGCAATTGCACTCCTGGGTATTTACCCCAAAGATACAGATGTCGTGAAAAGAAGGGCCATCTGTACCCTAATGTTTATAGCAGCAATGGCCATGGTCGCCAAACTATGAAAGAACCAAGATGCCCTTCAACGGACGAATGGATAAGGTATATACTCCATATACACTATGGAGTATTATGCCTCCATCAGAAAGGATGAATACCCAACTTTTGTAGCAGCATGGACGGGACTGGAAGAGATTTTGCTGAATGAAGAAAGGCAGAGAGAATCAATTATCATATGGTTTCACTTATTTGTGGAGCATAACAAATATCATGGAGAACAAGGGGTCTTAGAGAGGAGAAGGGAGTTTGGGGGAATTGGAAGGGGAGGTGAATCATGAGAGACTATGGACTCTGAAAAACAACCTAGGGGTTTGAAGTGGCTGGGGGGTGGGATCTTGGGGTACCAGGTGGTGGGTATTATAGAGGGCACAGATTGCATGGAGCACTGGGTTGGTGAAAAAAATAATGAATACTGTTTTTCTGAAAATAGAGAAACTAATTTAATTAAAAAAACATTGTTAAAATGTTATACTGGAGACAAGATGGCGGAGAAGTAGGAGGAGGCTCCCTTTCAACCTGGACCCTACTTCTATTGAACTCCACTCACCGACAAAATCAGCCTGAGACCCGAATTATACACATCTGGATCTCTACCAGAGCAGAAAACGCCAGTGGGCAGGTAAAGCAGAGTGGGAAAGTCGGACTGATATCAGAAGATAAACAAAAGTGGGATGGTGCTACCAGAGGTCACCCACTGGAAAGTAATATCCCAATACGAGAGTGCCCTGCGTCTGGGGACCAGCATTATCTCAGAAGTATGGTAGAAAGCACTCAAGAAGAGCAAGGGATCACTGGGAAGAAATTGCAGGAATCGGGGTGTTAGGGTCAGGGGCTTAAGTCCCCAGACCCAGGACAACCACCCCTGGTGCAGAGCCAGAAAGAGTGCGGCAGAGAAACCAGGTCTTGGTCCCTGAACCACCAGCAAGCTCGCCTGAGAGCGTGTGGCGCCCAGCTCCCATGAGGGGCTGGGAGCCTCGCCAGCCAACAGAAGCACAGCTTTTTTGCAGTCCCCATGCAAGTGCCCTGCCATGCCATCAGAGTCCGAGTTGTGCCCTGCGCCCTCCAGAGAGAGAGGTGGCACAGGCAGCAGCCTGGTGCTCTCGGACCTGGAAATACCAGGCACTCCCAGCTTGTGCCAGTGGGAAAATCTCAGTGTGCGATTGCTGCTTGGAACTTCTCCGGCAGTCTGGAGCTGCCCAGACAGCGGCCACTGCTGTGGTTTTGATACAAGCAAAAAATCTTGAGTCCCCAGGGACGGCGACTGGGAACCTGCTCTGCCAGTGTTGAAGGGGGATTTTATTTGGGCTCTTCGGACAGATTGAGGCTTCTCTCTGAGACGAAGGACAGGGTACAGTTTGCTTTCCTCTAAACCTACAAAAACCATCAAAAGCCCTCAAGGCAAGAGAGAAAAACAAAAGTGAACAAATATAAAAACCTCCAGAGAACAAAAGCCTGAAAAAAACAGTTTCCTAAGAGCACACCCCCTTGAGGGGGGTGGGAGGACTTAACTCAGAGAACATCATTGACTGAAATCCCACGTGGCAGGCCCCTCTCCCAGAAAACCAACCGGGAAAGGAAAAAAAAAAAGATAACAAGAGAGCAACCACCACTACTTCATAGGACAATTTTTATTATTAATTTGTTCTCACTATCCTGGCTCATTTTATTAAAGATAATTTTTTATTATTATATAGAAAATTTTTTAACCTATTTACCGTCACAGTGAGATGTCCAGTACATCAAATTCCATAATAACCTTCTAACCTGAACTTTTTGATACATACACCTGTGTTTTCCTTTTGCATTTCTGTTTTTTAAATTTATTTTTTTTTAAATTTTAGTTTAGTTTAGTCTAGTTTATTCCTTTTTTTAATTTTTATTTTCTAATATTCATATAGAATTAAACTTCAAGGTAATCCCCTTTCCCCAATAAAAGCCACCCCTATAGGTAAAACAATTCCTAATCCCCATTTATCTTAGGAAAGTGGAGTCTTTAACAAATACATCAAGATACATCCGGAAAAAAAAACAAAAAACAAAAAACCTTCCTCACCCACACTGAGAATTTACAACCACTCTACAATCTTTTTCTTCCACCAGTATTTCTGTGTTGTTTTTTATTTATATATTTGACAGAGAGAGATCACAAGTAGGCAGAGAGGCAGGCAGAGAGAGAGGAAGCAGGCTCCCTGCTGAGCAGAGAGCCCGATGTGGGACTCGATCCCAGGACCCTGAGATCATGACCTGAGCCGAAGGCAGCGGCTTAACCCACTGAGCCACCCAGGCGCCCCTATTTCTGTGTTTTTGTGTTTGTCCTGATAGTATATAAATCTTACACTCGGGGTTCTTTCTGATGAGGTTATTCCTTTATTTGCATTTATATATGCAAATATATATATATATATATATACATATATATATATATAATTTTCTCTTCTCATATACTTTTATCAGTCTTTTTGTTTGTCTGTTTTTGTTTGTAAACTTCATAAATCTTACCTTGGAACCCATTTGGGCTGAACCTTCTCTTTTATCTCACCTTTCATTCTTGTCTCTCTCCCTCTCTCTTTTTTTCTTTTCCTTTTCTTTTTCCTCTCATGTGGGTGGGTAACTCTGATTGATCAGAAGCGTTCCAGGGTGCACCTTGACTGCACCACTGTCGATACATCCAGCTAAACCCATTCAGCCATCTCTCACCAAAATGACTAGGAGGAGGAATGCCCAAAAGAAGAAAAATACAAAAAATGGACCTTCTGCAACAGAGCTAATGGCTATCAACATAGACAATGTGTCAGAAAGAGAATTCAGGCTAACAATTATCCAAGCAATAGCTAGGTTGGAGAAAGCCATGAGTGACCAAAAGGAAATGATTAGAGCCGAACTTAAAACGACCAGAGATCACGTTTTCAATATTAGGGAAGAGCTGAAAACTAACAGGGATGAGCTTCACAATGCTCTCAATGAGTTCCACTCTAATCTAAATTCTCTGAAAGCTAGAGTAACTGAGACAGAAGATAGAATTAGTGATCTGGAGAATGAACAGATAGAGAAAAAGTATCAGGAGGAAGCCTTAAACAAACAGCTTAGAGCCATGAAAACAGAATCACAGAAATAAATGATGCCATGAAATGTTCCAACGTCAGAATTATTAGAATCCTTGAAGGAGAGGAGAAAGAAAGAAGTCTAGAAGATATAGTGGAACAAGTTCTTCATGAAAATTTTCTGAATCTCGTGAATGGAACCAGCATTCCTGTACTAGAGGCCTAACGGTTTCCCCCCAAGATTACAGATTCTCAAAAGTCCTCCAGACACCTAGTAGTAAGAATGAAGAAATATAATTGTAGGCAGAACCTCTTGAAAGTAGCTAGGACAAAGAAGATCCTTACGTACAGAGGAAAGCCCATCAGAATAATGTCAGACCTCTAAACAGACACCTGGCAAGCCAGAGAGATCTGGCAAGATATATTCATGGCATTGAATGAAAATAACATGCAGCCAAGAATACTTTATCCAGCAAGACTGACATTCAAAATGGATGGAGAGATAAAGAGTTTCCAAGACCGGCAAGACTTAAAAGATTATGATACCACCAAGCTGACACTGCTGGAAATATTAAGGGGGGTTCTATGAAAGAGTAAAAATCCTAAGAATAGCATGGAAGAGAAATATAAAGACAATCTACAGAAAGAAAGACTTCAAAGGTAACTCGATGTCAATAAAAATGTATCGATCAATAATCAATCTCAATGCGAATGGCCTAAATGCGCCCATAAAACAGCACAGGGTTGCAGATTGGATAAAACGACAGAACCCATCCATATGTTCTCTACAAGAGACCCATTTTGAACCTAAAGATACACCCAGCCTGAAAGTGAAGGGACGGAGAAGCATCTTTCATGCCAATGGGCCTCAAAAGAAGGCCGGGGTAGCGTTTCTCATATAAGATAAATTAGATTTTAAACTAAAGGCTGTAGTCAGAGATACAGAAGGACACTACATAATTCTTAAAGGGACAATCCACCAAGATGATCTAAAAATTGTAAATATCTATGCCTCCAATAAGGGAGCATTCAATTACATAAGAAAACTGTTAATCAAGAAAAAGGGTCATATTGATATGAATACACTAATCATAGGAGATCTTAACATGCCTTTCTCAGAAATAGATCATTGAAGCAGAAAATCAATAAAGAAACAAGAGCATTGAATGACACACTGGACCAGATGGACCTTATAGATATATACAGAACATTCCACCCTAAAACAACAAAATACTCATTCTTCTCAAGTCCACATGGAGCCTTCTCAAGAATAGACCACATACTGAGTCACAAAACAGGACTCAACTGATACCAAAAGACTGAGATTATTCCTTGCACATCCTCAGATCATAATGCTTTGAAACTGGAGCTCAATCACAAGGAAAAGTTCAGAAGGAACTCAAACACCTGGAAGCTAAAGACCACCTTGCTTAAGAATGCTTGGATCAACCAGGAGATCAAAGAAGAACTGAAACAAATGGAAACCAATGAGAATAAAGACACTTCGATCCAAACCCTATGGAATACAGCAAAGGCAGTCCTAAGGGGGTAATACATAGCCATCCAGGCATCCCTCAAACAAACAAACAAACAAACAACCAAAAAAAAAAACTGAAAAATCCAGAGCACAGCAGCTGTCTTTACACCTTAAAGAACTGGAGAATCAACAACAAAACAAACCAACTCCCCACACAAGAAGGGAAATAATCAAGATTAGAGTTGAGATCAATGAGGTAGAAACCAGAGATACAGTAGAACATATCAGTGAAACTAGAAGCTGGTTTTTTGAAAGAATCAATAAGATCGATAAACCATTGGCCACACTAATACAAAAGAAAAGAGAGAAAGCTCAAATTCATAAAATTATGAATGAAAAGGGAGAGATCACAACGAACACCAAGGAAATAGAAACAACTAAGAAGTTATCAACAGTTATATTCCAATAAGCTAAGCAACCTAGATGAAATGGATGCATTCCTGGAAAACTATAAACTCCTAAAATTGAACCAGGAAGAAATTGACAATCTGAAGACCAATATCTAGTAATGAGGTTGAAGCGGTGATCAAAAACCTCCCAAAAAACAAAAACCCAGGCCCTGATGGATTCATTTGGGAATTCTATAAAACATTCAAAGAAGAAATAACACCTATTCTCCTTAAACTGTTTTAAAAAATTGAAGCAGAGAGAGGTCGACAAGATGGCAGTGAAGTAGGAGGAGATGGCTTTTCAACCTGTACCCCAAAGTGAGCTGATCACCTACCAAAGAACTCCAATCACCCATGAAATCACCCTGAGATCAGTATTATACACGTCTGGATCTCTACAGGGGCAGAAGACACCAGTGGGCAGGTAACACGGAGTGAGAATGGGGGACTGATATCAGAAGATAAACAAAATGGGGAGGGAGCCACCAGAGGCGACCAGTTGGAAAGTAATACCCCAATAGGAGCGAGAGTGCCCTGCATCTGGGGACCAGCATTAACTTGGAGACTGGTGGAAAGCACTCCAAAATAGCTAAGAATCTCGGGGGGGGGGGATTGTGGGAATCGGGATGGCTAGCAACAGGGGCTTAAGTCCCTGGTCCTAGGACAGCCTCCCCTGGTGCTGAGCCAGAGAGAGTGCAGCCAAGAAACCAGGTCTTGGTCCCTAAGCTGCCAGCACACCTGAGAATGCATGGGTTCTGGCTCCTGTGAGGGGATGGGAGCCATGCTGGATGGCAGAATGCATGAGCCCTGCTATAGAGCCTGACATACTCCCCTGAGAGAGGTATAAAGGCCCAGCCAGTGCCCTTTCATATGCGCCATTGTTTCAGAGCCTGCATCAAATTCTCCCCTGAGAGAGGTGCTGGAAGGCCCAACCTGGTGCTCTCGGATCTGCACCTTGTTCTCAGAGCCTGAGACCTGCGCGTGAACCTCAGCCTCCCCTGAAATTGGTGCATGCAAGCCGGGCGCTCTTAGACCCAGAAAGACCAGGCACTCCCAGCCCGGGCCAGCAGGAATATCTCAGTGTGTGACTGCAGCTTGGAACCTCTCTGGCGGTCTGGAGCTTCCCAGACAGCCGCCACTTCCTTGGCTTTGGGTACCCCAGGGACAGCGACTTGAAACCTGCTCTGCCAGTGGCCCATGGGGAACTTATTTAGACACTGCAGCCAGACCGAGGCTTCTCTCTGAGAGAGAGATCAGGGTGTGGTTTATTTTCCTCTAAAACTACAAAAACCATCAAAAGCAGTCAAAGTGAGAAAAAAAGTGAATAAACATAAAAACCTCCAGAGAACAAAAGTCTGAAAAAAAAAAAAAACAGTTTCCTCAGAGCCCACCACCTTGAGGGGGGCAGGAGAACTTAATGCAGGGAATATCACTGACTGAAAACCCACGTGGCAGGCCCCTCCCCCAAAAAACAAATGAAGAAAGAAAAAAAAAAGAGAGAAAAAAAATAAAAAAGGACTACAAGAGAACAACCGCTACTTCATAGGAAAAGTTTTCTTTTTCATTCATTCCCACTATTCTGGTATATATATATATGTAATTTTATTAACCTATTTACCATCACAGCGAGCTGTCCAGTACATCAAATTCCATAATAACTTTCTAACCTGAACTTTTTGATACATACACCTATGTTTTCATTTGCATTTCTATTTTTTTATTCCTACAATTTTTATGTTTTAGTTTAGTTTAATTTTTTTCCTTTTTATTTTTATCTTCTATTATTCATATAGAGTTAAACTTCAAAGTAGTCCCCTTTCCCCAATCAATAATACCCCTATAGGTAACTAATTTTTAATACCCCTTTATCTTAGGAAAGTTGAGTCCTTTAACAAAGATATCAAGATACATCCAGGAAGAATTAAAACAAACTTCCTCGCACACACTGAGAATTTATAACCACTCTCCAATCTTTATCTTCCACCAGTGTTTCTGTGTTTTTGTGTTTGTCCTGATAGTATATAAATCTTACACGTGGGGTTCTTTTTGACGAGGTTCTTCCTTTTTTTGATATATATATATATATATATATTTTTTTTTTCTCTTGTCATATACCTTTATCAGTCCTTTTGTTTGTCTAATTCATAAATCTTACCTTCGGCCCATTTGGGCTGAACTTTCTCTTTAATCTTCCCTTTCATTCCTGTCTATCTCTTTTTTGTTTTTTTTTTCTTTTTCTTTTCTTTTGTCTCTCATTTGGGTGGGGAATCCTGATTGTTCAGAAGTGTTCCAGGGTGCACCTTGACTGCACCATGGTTGATACATCCATCTACATCTGTTCAGTCATCTCTCACCAAAATGACTAGGAGGAGGAATGACCAACAGAAGAAAAATACAGGGGATGGACCTTCTGCACTAGAGCTAATGGCTATCAACATAGACAATATGTTGGAAAGAGAATTCAGGTTAACAATAATCCAGGCAATAGCTAGTTTGGAGAAAGGCATGGATGACCAAACATAATTGATTAGGGCCAAGCTGAAAGCGATGAGACATGATGTTCACAATGTTAGGGCGGAGCTTAAAGCTACCAGGGAGGAGGTCCACAATGCTCTCAATGAGTTTCAATCTAATCTAAACTCTCTCAAAGCTAGGGTAACTGAGACAGAAGATAGAATTAGTGATCTGGAGTACAAACAGATAGAGAGAAAGGATCAGGAGGAGGCCTGGAACAAACATCTTAGAAATCACGAAAACAGAATCAGGGAAATAAATGATGCCATGAAACATTCCAACCGCAGAATTACTGGAATCCCTGAAGGGGAGAAGAAAGAAAGATCTAGAAGATATAGTGGAACAAGTCCTTCAAGAAGATTCTCCCAATCTCGCGAATGGAACCAGAATTCATGTACTGGAGGCTAAACGGTCTCCACCCAAGATTATACATTCCAAAAAAAAAAAAAAAAACCACGACACCTGATAGTCAAATCGAGGAATTATAATTGTAGGTATAATATCATGAAAGCTACTAGAACAAAGAGGCTCCTTACTTACATGGGAAAGCCCATCAATATAACATCAGACCTGTCCACAGAAGCCTGGCAAGCCAGAAAAGGCTGGCAAGATATATTCAGGGCACTAAATGAGAAGAACATGCAGCCAAGAATACTTTATCCATCAAGACTGACATTCAGAATGGATGGAGAGATAAATAGTTTCCAAGACTGGCAAGACTTAAAAGACTATGCTACCACCAAGCCGACACTGCAGGAAATATTAAGGGGGGTTCTATAAAAGCCTAAAAATTCTAAGAATAGCATGGAAGAGAAATATAAAGACATTCTACAGAAAGAAAGACTTCAAAGGTAACTCGATGTCAATAAAAACGTATCTATCAATAATCAATCTCAATGCGAATGGCCTAAATGCGCCCAAAAAAACAGTACAGGGTTGCAGATTGGATAAAACGACAGAACCCATCCATATTTTCTCTACAAGAGACCCATTTTGAACCTAAAGATACACCCAGACTGAAAGTGAAGGGATGGAGAAGCATCTTTCATGCCAATGGGCCTCAAAAGAAGACCGGGGTAGCAATTCTCATATCAGATAAATTAGATTTTAAACTAAAGGCTGTAGTCAGAGATACAGAACGACACTACATAATTCTTAAAGGGACAATCCACCAAGATGATCTAACAATTGTAAATAACTATGCCTCCAATATGGGAGCATCCAATTACAAAAGAAAACGTTAATCAAGATAAAGAGTCATATTGATATGAATACACTAATCATAGGAAATCTTAACATGCCTCTCTCAGAAATAGACAGATCATTGAAGCAGAAAATCAATAAAGAAACAAGAGCATTGAATGACACATTGGAACAGATGGATCTCATAGATATATTCAGAACATTCCACCCTAAAACAAAAGAATACTCATTCTTCTCAAGAGCACAGGGAACCTTCTCCAGAGTAGACCACATGCTGGGTCATAAATCAGGACTAAACTGATATCAAAAGACTGAGATTTTTCCCTGCATATTCTCAGATCATAATGCTCTGAAACTGGAGCTTAATCACAAAGAAAAGTACAGAAGGAACTCAAACACCTGGAAGCTATAGACCACCTTGCTTAAGAATGCTTGGATCAACCAGGAGATTAAAGAAGAACTGAAACAAATGGAAACCAATGAGAATAATGACACTTCGATCCAAACCCTATGGGATACAGCAAAGGCGGTTCTAAGGGGGAAATACATAGACATCCAAGCCTCCCTCAAAAGTTTGAAAAATCCAGAATACACCAGATGTCTCTACACCTTAAACAACTGGAGAATCAACAAAAAAATCAAACCAACTTTACACATAAGAAGAGAAATCATCAAGATTAGAGCTGAGATCAATGAGGTAGAAACCAAAGATACAGTAGAACGTATCAATGAAACTAGAAGTTGGTTTTTTTGATAGAATCAAGAAGATCAATAAGGCACTGGCCACACTAATCCAAAAGAAAAGAGAGAAAGCCCAAATTCACAAAATTATAAATGAAAACGAAGAGATCACAACTAACAACGAGGAAGTAGATACAACCATCAGAAGTTATTATATGGGCGCCTGGGTGGCTCAGTGGTTAAGCCGCTGCCTTCGGCTCAGGTCATGATCTCAGGGTCCTGGGATCGAGTCCCGCATCGGGCTATCTGCTCAGCAGGGAGCCTGCTTCCTCCTCTCTCTCTCTCTGCCTGCCTCTCTGCCTACTTGTGATTTCTCTCTGTCAAATAAATAAATAAAATCTTTAAAAAAAAAAAGAAGTTATTATCAATAGTTATATGCCAATAAGCTTAGCAACCTTGATGAAATGGATGCATTCTTGGAAAACTATAAACTTCCAAAATTGAACTAGGAAGAGATCGACAACCTGAATTGTCTGATATCTAGTAATGAGATATAAGCAGTGATCAAAAACCTCCCAAGAAACAAAAGCCCAAGACCTGATGGATTGCTTGGGGAATTATACCAGACTTTCAAAGAAGAAATAACATCTATTCTCCTGAAGCTGTTTCAAAAAATTGAATCAGAAGGAAAACTTACAGACTCTTTCTATGAAGCTAGAATTACCCTGATCCCCAAACCAGGCAAAGACCCTACCAAAATGGATAATTTCAGACCAATATCACTGATGAATATGGATGCTAAGATTCTCAACAAGACCTTTGCAAACAGGGTCAAACAGCACATTAAAAAGATTATCTACCATGACCAGGTGGGATTCATCCCTGGGCTACAAGGATGGTTCAACATTCATAAATCAATCAATGTCATTGAAAAAATTAATATGAGAAGAGAGAAGAACCACATGGTCCTCTCAATCAATGCAGAAAAAGCACTTGAAAAAATCCAGCATCCATTCGTGATTAAAACGCTGCAAAGTATAGGGATAGAGGGAAAATTCCTGAACTTTATCATATATATCTATGAAAGACCCACAGAAAATATCATCCTCAATGGGAAAAAGCTTGCAGACTTCCCGTTGAGATCAGGATCACGACAAGGATGCCCACTCTCACCAGTCTTGTTCAACAAACTATTAGAAGTCCTAGCAACAGCAATCAGACAACGAAGAAATACAAAAGGTATCCAAATTGGCACTGAAGAAGTCAAACTCTCTCTCTTTGCAGATGACATGATTCTTTATATGGAAAGCCCAAAAGACTCCACCCCCAAACTACTAGAACTCATACAGCAATTCAGCAACGTGGCAGGATACAAAGTCAATGTATCCTGTATCCACAGAAATCAGTGGCTTTTTTATGCACTAATAATGAAAATACAGAAAGGGAAATCAGAGAATCATTCCATTTACTATAGCAATAAGAACCATAAGATACCTGGGAATAATCCTAAACAAAAAGATAAATGTTCTGTACTCAAGGAACTACAGAATTCTCATGAAAGAAATTGAAGAAGACCCTGAAAGATGATAGACCATTCCATGCTCTTGGATCGGAAGAATAAATATTGTTACAATGTCGATAATGCCTGGAGCAATCTATACTTTTAATGCTATTCCAATCAAAATTACACCAGTATTTTTCAAAGAGCTGGAGCAAATAATCCAAAAATTTGTATGGAATCAGAAGAGGTCCCGAATCACTAAGGAAATTTTGAAAAACAAAAATAAAATGGGGGGCATGACAATACCTGATTTCAAGCTTTACTACAAAGTGTGATCACCAAGACAGCATGAAACTCACATAAAAACAGACACACAGACCAGTGTAACAGAGTAGAGAGCCCAGATATGGACCCTCAACTATATGGTCAAATAATCTTCGACAAAACAGGAAAAAATATACAGTGGGAAAAAGTCAGTCTCTTCAATAAATGGTGCTGGGAACAATAGGCAGCTATATGTATAAAAATGAAACTCGACCATTCCATTACACCGTACACAAAGATAAACTCAAAATGAATAAAAGATTTCAATGTGAGGCAGGAATACATTAGAATCCTAGAGAAGAACATAGGCAGAAATCTCTTTGAGATCAGCCACAGCAACTTCTTTCAAGATATGTCTCCAAAGGCAAGGGAAACAAAAGTTAAAATGAACTTTTCGGGCTTCATCAAAATCAAAAGCTTCTGCACAGCAAAGGAAACAGTCAAGAAAACAAAGAGGTAACACACGGAATGGGAGAAGATATTTGCACATGACAGTACAGTCAAAAGGTTGATATCCAGGATCTATAAAGAACTCCTCAAACTCAACACACACAAAACAGACAATCATATCAAAAAATGGGCAGAAGATATGACAAGACACTTCTCCAATGAAGACGTACAAATGGCTATCAGACACATGAAAAATGTTCATTATCACTAGCAAATTAATACCACATTGAGATATCACCTTACACCAGTTAGAATGGCCAAAATTAGCAAGACAGGAAACAATATGTGTTGGAGGGGATATGGAGGAATGTGAACCCTCTTCTACTGTTGGTTGGAATGCAAGTTGGTGCAGCCTCTTTGGAGAACAGTGTGGAGATTTCTCAAGAAATAAAAAAATAGAACTTCTCAAAGACCCTGCAATTGCACTCCTGGGTATTTACCCCAAAGATACAGATGTTGTAAAAAGAAGGGCCATCTGTACCCCAATGATTATAGCAGCAATGGCCACGGTCACCAAACTGTGGATAGAACCAAGATGCCCTTCAATGGACGAATGGATAAGGAAGATGTGGTCCATATACACTATGGAGTATTATGCCTTCATCAGAAAAGACGAATACCAAAGTTTGGTAGCAACATGGATGGGACTGGAAGAGATAATGCTGAGTGAAATAATTGAAGCAGAGAGAGTCATTTATCATATGGTTTCACTTATTTGTGGAGCATTACAAATAGCATGGAAGACATGGGGAGATAGAAAAAGGGAGTTGAGGGAAATTGGAAGGGGAGGTGAACCATGAGAGACTATGGACTCTGAAAAATAATCTGAGGGGTTTGAAGTGGCAGGGGGTGGGACGTTGGGGTACCAGGTAGTGGGTTATTATAGAGGGCATGGATTGCATGGAGCACTGGGTGTGGTGAAAAAATTAATAAATACTGTTATGTTGAAAATAAATAAATTAATTAAAAACTGAGGGTTTTGAAGGGGCGGGGGTTGGGAGGTTGGGGTACCAGGTGGTGGGTATAATAAAGGGCATGGATTGCATGGAGCGCTGGGTGTGGTACAAAAACAATGAATACTGTTATGCTGAAAATAAATTAATAAAATTAAAAAAAACATCTTGTGGGAAAAAATATCTATACTGCCTAGTGCAATCGATCCTTTTAATGCCATTTGGATGAACATTCCACCGGTATCATTCAAAGACCTGGAGCAAACACATGCCTAAAATTTGTGTGGAATCAGAAAAGTCCCCGTATTGCTAAGAAATGCCAAAAGAAAAATAAAACTGGGAGCATAATGTTGCCTGATTTCAAGGGTTACTATGATGATGTGATCATCAAGGCAGCATGGGGCTGGCATAAAAACAGACACATAGACCACTAGAACGGTGTAGAGAGTTCAGATAGGGATCATCAGCACTATGGTCAAATAGTCTTCAAGAAATCAGCAAAAATATATACAGTGGAAAAATGACAGTCTCTTCAATAAATGGTGTTTGGAAAGCTGGGCAGCTATATGTAGAAGAATGAAAGTCGACCATCCTCTTACACCATACACAAAGATAAACTCATAATGGATAAAAGACTTCAATGTGAGACAGGAATCCATCAGAATCCTAGAGGAGAACATAGACATTAACCTCTTCAACACTGGCCATAACAACTTCTTTCAAGGTATGTCTCAAAGACAAAAGAAAACAGAAGTGAAGAAGTACTTTTGGGACTTCATCAGGATAAAATACTTCTGCACAGCAAAGGAAACTGTCAATGAAACAAAGAGGCAACCCACAGATTGGAGAAGATATTTGCAAATGACAGTACAGACAAAAGGTTGATATCTAGGATCTATAAAGAACTCCTCAAACTCAACACACACAAAACAGACAATCATATAAAAAATTGGACAGAAGATAGGAACAGACACCTCTCCAATGAAGACATAGAAATGGCTATCAGACACATGAAAAAATGTTCATCATCACTAGCCAACAAGGAAATGCAAATTAAAACCACATTGAGATAGAACCTTACACCAGATAGAATGGCCAAAATTAGCAAGACAGGAAACATGTGTTGGGGAGGATGTGGGGAAAGGGGAAGCCTCTTACACTGCTGTCCGGAATACAAGTTGGTACAGGCACTTTGGAGAAAATAATGGAGATTCCTCAAGAAATTAAAAACAGAGCTTCCCTATGACCTTGCAATTACACTACTTGGTATTTACCACAAAGATACAGATGTAGTGAAAAGAAGGGCCATCTGTACCCCAATATTTAGAACAGCAATAGCCATGGTCGCCGAACTGTGGATAGAACCAAGATGCTCTTCAAAGGACAAAAGGATAAGGAAGATGTGGGCCATATACACTATGGAGTATTATGCCTCCATCAGAAGTAATGAATACCCTACTTTTGTAGCAACATGGACGGGACTAGAAGAGATTCTACTGCGTGAAATAAGTCAAGCAGAGAGTGTCAATTATCATATAGTTTCACCTATGTGTGGAGCACAACAAATAGCATGGAGGACAAGGGGAGATGGATAGGAGAAGGGAGTGGAGGGAAATTGGAAGGGGGGGGTGAACCATGAGAGACTATGGACTCTGAAAATGAATTGGAAGGATTTAAGGGGCAGAGGGTTGGGGGGTTGTGGGAAACAAAAGGTGAGTATTATAGAGGGCATGGATTGAATGGAGCACTGGATGTGGTTCTAAAACAATGAATAGGGTTACACTGAAAAGAGATTTAAAAAATGAACAGTTGTATGCCAATAAGCTAGGCCCCCTGGGTGAAATGGATGTATTCCCAGAAAACTATACAATCCCAAAATTGAACCAGGAAGACAGTCACAACTTGCATAGACCGTTAACCAGTCATGGTATTGAAGTCATGACCAAAAACCTCACAAAAGTTCCATCCACGTCCTCTGTTGATGGACATCTAGGTTCTTTCCATAGTTTGGCTATTGTGGACAGTGCTGCTAAAAACATTCTGCTGCATGGTCCCCTTCGGATCACTACATTTGTATCTTTTGGGTAAATACCCAGTAGTGCAATTGCTGGGTCATAGGGTAGTTCTATTTTCAACATTTTGAGGAACTTCCATGCTGTTTTCCAGAGTGGTTTCACCCGCTTGCATTCCCACCAACAGTGGAGGAGGGCTCCCCTTTCTATGCATCCTCACCAGCATCTGTCATTTCCTGACTTGTTAATTTTAGCCATTCTGACTAGTGTGAGGTGATATCGCATCGTGGCTTTAATTTTTATATCCCTGATGCCGAGTGATATGGAGCACTTTTTCATGTGTCTGTTGGCCATCTGGATGTCTTCTTTGCAGAAATGTCTGTTCATGTTCTCTGCCCATTTGTTGATTGGATTATTTGTTCTTTGGGTATTGAGTGTGCTAAGCTCTTTACAGATTTGGACACTAGCTCTTTATCCGATATGTCATTTGCAAATATCTTCTCCCATTCTGTCAGTTGTCTTTTGGTTTTGTTAATGGTTTCCTTTGCTGTGCAAAAGCTTTTGATCTTGATGAAATCCCAATAGTTTATTTTTGCCCTTGCTTCCCTTGCCTTTGGCGATGTTCCTAGGAAGATGTTGCTGCTGCTGAGGTTGAAGAGGTTGTTGCCTGTGTTCTCCTCAAGGATTTTGATGTATTCCTTTCTCACATCGAGGTCCTTCATCCATTTTGAATCTATTTTTGTGTGTGGTGTAAGGAAATGGTCCAATTTCATTTTTCTGCATGTGGCTGTCCAATTTTCGCAACACCATTTATTGAAGAGACTTTTTTCCATTGGACATTCTTTCCTGCTTTGTCGAAGTTTAGTTGACCATAGAGTTGAGGGTCTAGTTCTGGGTTCACTGTTCTGTTCCATTGATCTGTGTGTCTGTTTTTGTGCCAGTACCATGCTGTCTGGATGATGAAAGCTTTGTAATAGAGCTTGAAGTCTGGAATTGTGATGCCACCAACTTTGGCTTTTTTTTTCAATATTCCTTTGGCTATTCGAGGTCTTTTCTGGTTCCATGTAAATTTTAGGATTATTTGTTCCATTTCTTTGAAAAAGATGGATGGTACTTTGATAGGAATTGCATTAAATGTGTAGATTGCTTTATGTAGCACAGATATTTTCACAATATTTATTCTTCCAATCCAGGAGCATGGAACATTTTTCCATTTCTTTGAGTCTTCCTCAATTTCTTCCATGAGTACTTTATAGTTTTCTGAATATAGATTCTTTTCCTCTTTGGTTAGGTTTATTCCTAGTATCTTATGATTTTGGGTGCAATTGTAAATGGGACTAGAGGGTATCATGCTTAGAAAAATAAGTCAAGCAGAGAAAGATAACTACCATATAATCTTCCTGATATGAGGAGGTGGAGATGCAATAGGCGGGAGAGGTTAAGGGGTAGGAGAAGAATAAACGAAACAAGATGGGATTGGGAGGGAGACAAACCATAAGTGATTCTTAATCTCATGAAACAAACTGAGGGTTGCTGGGGGGATGGAGGTTGGGTGAAGAGGGGCTGGGTTATGGACATTGGGGAGGTTATGTGCTATGGGGAGTTCTGTGAAGTGTGTAAACCTGTTGATTCACATACCTGTACCCTCAGGGATAAAAATATATGTTTATAAAAATAAAAAAAAATTAAAAAGGAAAAAGAAATCTCCCACCCCAACAAAAAGAGCCCAGGATCTGACGAATTTTCTGGGCAATTCTACCAAGTCTTCAGAGAAGAAGTATCACCTCTTCTCCTGAAGCTCTTTCCAAAAATTGAAGCAGAAGGAAAACTTCCATATATTTTTATGAAGCCAGCATTATGCTCCTCCCGAAACCAGGCAAATAACTCACCAAAAGTATAAATGTTCATCATGACTAGCCATCAGGGAGATTCAAATCAAAACCACATTGAAATATCACCTTACACCAGTTAGAATGACCAAAATTAGCAAGACAGGAAACAACATGTGTTGGAGAGGATGAGGAGAAAGGGGAACCCTCTTCCACTGTTGGTGGGAATGCAAGTTGGTGCAGCCTCTTTGGAGAACAGTGTTGGAGAATCCTCAAGAAATTAAAAACAGAACTTCCCTATGACCCTGCAATTGCACTCCTGGGTATTGACCCGAAAGATACAGGTTGAGTGAAAAGAAGGGCCATATGTACCCGAATGTTTATAGTAGCAATTGCCACGGTCACCAAACTGTGGAAAGAACCAAGATGCCCTTCAACGGACGAGTGGATTAGGAAGATGTGGTACATATACACTATGGAGTATTATGCCTCCATAAGAAAGGATGAATACCCAACTTTTGGAGCAACATGGACGGGACTGGAAGAGATTTTGCTAAATGAAATGAGTCAAGCAGAGAGTCAATGATCATATGGTTTCATTTATTTGTGGAGCATAACAAATATTATGGAAGGCATGGGGAGTTAGAGAGGAGAAGGGAGTTGGGGTAAATAGGAAAGGTAAGGGAACTATGAGAGAGTATGGACTCTGAAAAACAATCTGAGGGGTTTGAAGTTGTGGGGGTGTGGGAGGTTGGGGTACCAGGTAGTGGGTATTATAGAGGGCACAGATTGCATGGAGCACTGGGTGTGGTGAAAAAATAATGAATACTGTTATGCTGAAAATAAATTAATTAATAAAAAAAGAAATAAAAAAAAAAGCTTGTTGCCTTCCCGTTGAGATCAGGGACATGACAAGTATGCCTACTCTCACCACACTTGTTCAACTAAGTATTAGAAGTCCTAGCAACAGCAATTAGACAACAAAGAGAAATAAAAGGTATCCAAATTAGCAATGAAGAAGTCAAACACTCTTCGCAGATGACATGATTCTTTATAGGGAAAACCCAAAAGACTCCACCCCCAAACTACTAGAACTCATACAGAAATTCAGCAACGTGGCAGGATACAAAGTCAATGTACAGAAATCAGTGGCTTTCTTATACACTAACAATGAAAATACAGAGTGGGAAATTAGAGATTTACTACAAAGCTGAGATCATCAAGATAGCATGGTATTGGCATAAAAAAGGACACATAGACCAGTGTAACAGAGTAGAGAGCCAAGATATGGACCCTCAACTCTATGGGCAAATAATCTTTGACAAAACAGGAAAACATATACAATGGGAAAAAGTCAGTCTCTTCAATAAATGGTGCTGGGTAAACTGGGAAGCTCTATGTAGAAAAATGAAACTCGAACATTCTCTTACACCGTACACAAAGATAAACTCAAAATGGATAAAAGACCTCAACATGAGACAGGAATCCATCAGAACCCTAGAGGAGAACATAGGCAGTAATCTCTTCGATATCAGCCACAGCAACTTTTTTCAAGAAATGTCTCCAAAGACAAAGGAAAAAAAGTGAAAATGAACTTTTGGGACTTCATCAAAATCAAAAGCTTCTGCACAGCAAAGGAAACATTTAAGAAAACAAAGGGGCAACCCACGGAATGGGAGAAGATATTTGCAAATGACAGTAGACAAAAGGTTGATATCCAGGATCTATAAAGAACTCCTCAAACTAAACACACACAAAACAGACAATTATATAAAAAAAAAATCAGAACATACGACAAGACACTTCTCCAATCAAGACATACACTTCGCTATCAGACACATGAAAAAATGTTAATCGTCACTAGCCATCAGGGAGATTCAAATTAAAACCACATTTAGATATCACCTTACACCAGTTAGAATGACCAAAATTAGCAAGTGAGGAAACAACATGTGTTGGAGAGGATGTGGAGAAAGGGGAACCCTCTTCCACTGTTGGTGGGAATGCAAGTTGCTACAGCCTCTCTGGAGAACAGTGTTGGAGAATCCTCAAGAAATTAAAAACAGAACTTCCCTATGACCCTGCAATTACACTCCTGGGTATTGACCCGAAAGATATAGGTTGAGTGAAAAGAAGGGCCATCTCTACCCCAATGTTTATAGCGGCAATGGCCGCAGTCGTCAAACTGTGGAAAGAACCAAGATGCCCTTCAACAGATGAATGGATTAGGAAGATGTGGTCCATATACACTATGGAGTATTATGCCTCCATCAGAAAGGATGAATACCCAGCTTTTGGAGAACAGGCATGGGACTGGAAGAGATTCTCCTTAGTGACATAAGTCAAGCAGAGAGTCAATGATCATATGGTTTCACTTATTTGTGAAGCATAACAAATAGCATGGAAGACATGGGGAGATAGAGAGGAGAAAGGAGTTGGGGGAAATTGGAAGGAGAGGTCAACCATGAGAGACTATGAACTCTGAAAAACAATCTGAGTGTTTTGAAGGGGCAGGGGGTCGGGGTACCAGGTGGTGAGCATTACAGAGGGCATGGATTGCATGGAGCACTGGGTGTGGTGCAAAATAATGAATACTGTTATGCTGGAAATAAATAAAAAATAAATTAAAAAAAAAGAAAATGAAAATTGGGAGCATCACTTTGCCCAATTTCAAGGGTAACTACAAAGCTGTGATCACCAAGACAGAATGGTACTGGCATAAAAACAGACACATAGACATGTGGAATAGAGTAGAGAGCTCATATATTGACCATCAACTCTATGGTCAAATAAACTTCAACAAAGCGGGAAAATATACAGTGGAAAAAATACAGTCTCTTCAATAAATGGTGCTGGGAAAATTGTGCCAGCTCTGTGTAGATGAATGAAACTCGACCATTCTCTTCCACCAAACACAAAGAGAAACTCGAAATGGATAAAAGAGCTCAACATTGGGGGGAGGGGACAAGATGGCAGGCAAGTAGGAGGAGGCGACTTTTCAACCTGTACCCTAAAGTGAGCTGATTACCAACCAAAGAACTACGATCACCCATGAAATCAGCCTGAGGTCAGAATTATACACGTCTGGATCTCTATAATGGCAGAAGATGCCGTTGGGCAGGTAAATTGCGGTGGGAAAGGCTGACTGATATTGGAAATTAAACAAAAGGGGGAGGGAGCCACCAGAGGCGACTGGTTCGAAAGTAATACCCCCAATATGAGCGAGAGTGCCCTGAGTCTGGGGACCAGCATTAACTTGGAGATTGGTTGAAAGCACTCCAAAAGCGCAAAGTATCATGGGGGGGGGGGAATGTAGGAATTGGGGCGGCGAGGGACAGGGGCTTAAGTCCCCAGTCCCAGGACAGCCTCCCCTGGCACTGAGCCAGATGGAGTGCGGTTGAGAAACCAGGTCTTGGCCCCTGAGCCGCCAGCATGCCTGATTGCCTGGGGTCTGGCTCCTGTGAGGGGCCAGGAGTCACATCATAGGACAGAATGCTCGAGCCCTGCTACAGAGCCTGAGATGCACGCACCCCACATCCTACCCTGAGAGATGTACACTAAAGCCCAGCTGGCGCTCTTTGACCCGCGCCATTGTTTCAGAGCCTAAGACATGCGCCCCAAACTCTCCTGTGAGAGAGGTGCGCGAAGGGCCAGGCTGGTGCTCTCGGACCTGCGCCCCTTCTCAGAGCCTGAGACATGCGCAGGACCCACAGCCCTCCTGAGAGAGTCCTGCGCAAGCCTGGCGCTCTTAGACCAAAAAAGACCAGGCACTCCCAGCCCCGGCCAGTGGGAAAATCTCATTGTGTGATCACTGCTTGGAACCTCTCTGGCGGTCTGGATCTGTCCAGACAGCCAACACTGCCATGGTTTGTGGTACAAGCAGAAGATCCTGCGTCCCCAGGGACCGCGACTCAGAACCTGCTCTGCAGGCGGCCAAGGCGGATCTCATCTGAGCTCTGCAGCCAGACTGAGGCTTCTCTCTGAGAGGGAGGTCAGGGTGCAGTCTGTTTTCCTCTAAAACTACAGAAACCATCAAAAGTGGTCAAGGCGAGAGGGAAAAAACAAGTGAACAAACATATAAATCTCCAGAGAACAAGAGTCTGAAAAAAAAAAAAACGGTTTCCTCAGAGCCCACCCCCTTGAGTGGGACTGGAGGACTTAACTCAGGGAACACCATTGACTGAAAACCCACGTGGCAGGCCCCTCCCCCAGAAAACCAACCAGGAAAGATGTTCACCATCAACCATCAACAGGAAAATCCAAATAAAATATCTCCATGAGATATTAACTCACACTATCAGATTGGCTAACAGCACCACCACAAGAAAACAGATGTTGGGAGGATGTGGATAAAAGGCTACCCTCTTGCACTGTTGGGGAATGCAAGATGCTGAACCCACTGTAGAAAAGAATATGACTGTTCCTCAAAGCGTTAAATATAAAACTACATTATGATCCAGCAATCACACTACTGTGTGTTTACCCAATGAACATGAGAACAATAACTCAAAAGGATACATGTGCCCCTATGTTTTTTTGCAACATTATTTACAGTATTAAAATATGGAGGCAATCCAAGGATCTCTTGATAAATTGATAAATGAGATGATACATGTACACACACACACACACACACACACACACACAGTGGGAAATTACTCATCCATAAAAAAATGAAATCTTGCCATTTGCAGACACATGGATGGAGCTAGAGAGTACTGTCCTAAGTGAAATCCATCAGTTGGAGAAAGACAAATGCCTTGTGATGTCACTCTTACATGGAATTTAAGAAATGAATATACATAAATAAAGGAGAAAGAAGATACAAAGCAAAATGCTGAATCTGTGGTTACCATAGTGGAAGTGGATGGAGGGATGAGTGAAATGGATGATGGGGACTAAGAGTACACTTTTCTTGATGACAGCTGAGTAAACATAGAATCACTGAATCACTACATTGTACACCTGAAACTAATATACCACTGTATGTTAACTCTACCTGAATTAAAATAAACAATAAAAGAGTTTTTCTTTCAGTAAACTATTTGAAAAATCTTTTGCTGTGCAATGTTAATAAGACATACTTGTGAGAGTATAACTGTACAATAATTATTCACTCTATGCTTGGAATTCAAATTACACTGAATTCTTATACTTCTCCTGTTAACTGTAACAGGGTGAGGACCTATGATTTCAAGAGTGTAAGTAGAGACGGATGTCACTTCACTGTCCAGAAATCTATTATTGTTTCTGTTTTCATGTGAGATTGTCATACAGTATGAGACAGATTTCAGAGCAGGTTTGTTATGCATCCTGGATCTCTAATTCAGTGGTCATTACCTAAATCTGTTTGGATGGTAAGTTCCTATGGATGGGCTTCCTTCCAAGCACATACCTGGAAGACAAATGTGGGTGGGCTGGGTGTGGGACAGGAAGAGTACCAAGTACATAAAAGGGTTGGATCCTTCCTCTGATCTATGAATGGCCATGGGAGTGGGTATGGGAGGCAGAAGCAACAGGAAACCGCTAAGGTCACCAGCTGAAAGCAGGGTGTCTGGGTCAAGTGATCTTGAGATGCAGGGCTTGAAGTCTGTTCTGAGCTACCTCTGGGTGGAAAAGGAGGAAGGAAAAAGAAGGAGAAATTGCCTGCACCTGTTCCATACCAGCTTCCCACCACTACTGGTACACATCAGTCTACACAGCAGACACCGCCTGGGCTAAAGATGGGCTGTCTTGGATCCCTCAGCCCTCAGTGGGACAGATGGCTCCAGGGCTCAGGGACATGCTGAGGGAGATGGGAAGGAAGGCTGCCTCTCCCAGGTCATCCACTCCTTGAGCAGGCAGACCTCCAAGACTGCTAAAAACCTACTGGCAGTTTTTTTAAAGATTTTATTTATTAATTTGGCAGGCAGAAATCACAAGTAGGCAGATAGGCAGGAAGAGAGAGAGAGGAGGAAGCAGGCTCCACACTGAGCATGGAGCCCGATGCAGGGCTTGAGCCCAGGACCCTGGCTTCAACCCACTGAGCCACCCAGGTGCCTCCCCACTGGCAGTTTTGAAAGATATGCCATAAATGAACTAAGGCATTGAAAAATATAAAACAATATTCGTTTTTAAGTTCAGAGCTGTCAGCTCATGAAGTGAGAAGATCTTCCCTGAGGAATACTGAGGGAAGGGCAGGTCAGGTTGCAAAGAGAGATGTGGATTTCTTGATTGGGGACCTGTAGCCCCCTTCCAGGACAAGGTATTGTCCTCACCTCACAGAGGAACCATAAAAGTTAGGGTTAGGGTTAAGGTTAGGGTTAGGGTTAGGGAAGCCTTCAAACAAGAGATACATTCTCATTCTTTCCCCCACGGAGGCCAGACCCATGCCTGGGCTCCCCAGCCTCCCGAAAAGTTGGAGGAAGATGAATGGCTACTACCCACCTTTCAACTCTGCTCCTGGAAAGCTCCCCTTCACCAGGGGCCCCGGCTGTTCCGCATCATCTTGACGCATATTCCGGGCGGCCGGGACATTCCCCAAGCGAGAAAGGGCCCTCAGCCTTGGGTAACAGGGCGGTCCCCAGGGCTGCCCAATGCTGGCCAATTCTCACGATCGTTCTGCCCCAATCAGTATTGATTTGGCCGGTAAAAGCCTGGCAAACTCGCTTCGGGTGCCGAGAAAGGGCCCTCAGCACGGAGAACATAGCATCCACAGGGCTGCCCAACGCCGGCTTACTCTGATGAGCATTCTGCTCAAATAGATAACAATATGGGCAAAATGCTTGTGAGAATTGGCGGCCCTATTGGCTAACTCACTTTAGGCGCACCAGGTCTACAGGGTTGATCTTAAGCCTCAACTAAGGCTTCCGGGTGGGTCACCACAGTGTCGGCATATAGGTGCTGCCCTGCCCCTACCACCTAACCCTAACCCTAGTTTGGGTGTTCAAGCTTCCATATTCAGAGGACTGGCTCCCTAGACTTTGAGACTAGGGACCCCATATTCCCAACACAGGACTCTGGCAGCCACCCATGAGGAAATTAGACCCCATGGCCCTGTGCAAAACCCTCCTGGCTAGAGTAACTTCCATGCCTCCTAAAGACACCCACAGCTTACAAGGACCCAAACACCACAATCCTGGAGCCTGATGGGCCACCAGAGCAATGCCCTCAACTCAGCCATCTGGAGATCCTGGGTCTGCACTGGCATATCAGGCCTGCCATTCTCCAAGGACCAAACCCTAACCCTACTTCGGTGTTCAGGCTCTGGACCCCAGAGGTCTAAAACCCAAACCCTCCCATGGATGGGAGCATCAGATTGATGGCCTTACTCAGACCCTTAGTCAGGAGGAGACCATTTCATTTTGTGCTCTCTAACACCCTCAGAGCCCTAGAACTCGGCATGCTCCCCTGAGGCCATTTCTGCCATCTTTGATCCTCCAGACCAAAGACTGAGGAGCCTCCTGATTCCCGCCCTCAACTATGCCCTTGGATGTGTCGATATCTGTGCTGGCAGATCCGACCTGCCTTGTCTCTAAGACATAACAGTAACCCTATCCCTAAGCCAAACCCTAATACTAACCCTAGCCCAGGTTGTGTGTTCCACTGTCAATCCTCCAATGCCTGGTCCCCAAAGCGCCGAGATGGGGGACCCCTGAGCTGCACACCATCATTGCACCTGATCCCAGGAGGACACACTGCCATTTGGAAATGTGCTGAACCCACGGAGCAGAAGAAACCTGCATGGCTTCTTGAGGCCATCCCCACTTCTGGCGGCCCCAAGGAAAGGGAACCAAGTCTCACGGTCCTGTAGACATGCGCCCTCAACTCAGGCATCGAGCTGGGTCACCACAGCACTGGCAGGTAGGGGATGACATACCGCTATGACTTAACCCTAAACTTCATTTGCATATTCTGGCTTCCCACCCCAGAGGTCTGGCTCCCTAGCCCTCCAGACTGGGGACCCCGTATTCCCAATGCAGGAATCTGGCTGCCAACCCCGAGGAAACTGGACCCCATGGCCCTGTGCAGGACCTCCTGTGCTGGAGATAACTCCATGCCCCTAAAGTATTCCCACCTTCCGAGGACCCACACACCACAATCCCAGAGCCTGATGGACGGCCAGACCAATGTCCTCAACTCAGCCCTCCAGAGAGCTTGAGTCTGCACTGGCCCATCAGGCCTGCTGTTCTCCCAGGACCAAACCCTAACCCTAGGTTGGGTGCTCAGGACCAGGACCCCGAGACATGACACCCAATCCCTTCCATGGATGGGAGCATCAGACTGATACCCATATTCAGAGTCTCAGACAGAAGGAGACCATTTTATTTGGTGCTCTCTAACACCCTCAGAGCCCTAGAAACCAGCATGCTCCCCTGATGCCATTCCCGCCATCTTTGCCCCTCCAAGCCAAAAACCCATGGCCTGAGGAGGCCCCTGCATCCCGTCCTGAACTCAGTGCTTGTGTGACCCTATATCTGTGTTTCCAGATCCGACATGCCTTGTCCCTAAGACATAGTAATTACCATAAGCCTAACTGTAACCCTAATCCCTAACTCTAACCCTAATCTTAAACCTTAACCCCACCCTATCCCTAACTCTGACTCTAAACCTAACCTTTTTCCCTAAGACATAACCCTAACCCTTATCCCTAAGACATAACACTAACCCTAACCCCTAACCCTAACCCTATCCCTAACCTATATCCCTAACTCTAACCCTCCACACAGGGGATTCAACATCCACACCAGGAGACTCTGCCTGCCCTCCAGAAAGAAAGATGCATGAGCACCTACACACACTCGCATCATCTGCAGCACCCCAGACATAATGCCGGATTCTGCCACAAGCCAGATGCATGTCCACTCAGCCTCGAGGGAGCCCACCTCAATACCAGCATATCAGAGCTTCCATGCCAATAGTCCTTAATCCTAACCCTAGGATGTGTGTACAGGCTTCCGTAGCCTTAGGTCTAGCCCACAAACTGGCCAAATTGGAGACGCCTGAGACTCACTCTGGCAGTCTGGCAGCTGCCTATGTTGTTATGGTGCCATTTGTAGCTAGTCAGACCTCAGAGCAGGGAATAACTTCGTGTTCCCTAAGGCAAGCCTCGGCATCTGAGCCCCTCCTGAACAAAAACGCAGATTCACACGAGCCACCTATTACCCGCCCTCAACTCAGCCCTCCATGGAGCCCGCCTCAGCACTAGCAGATCAGACCTGGCATGCCCCTAGGACATAACCCTAACCCTAGTTTGGGTTTTCAGGCTTCCATTCTGAGATTCCAGGCAACAAACCCCCTGGATTAAGGAACCTTGACATACACCCTAGGACTCCACTCGCCATAGAGTAGAAACCTATGCCATTCGGAGTTCTGCTGAACCGTCAGAGGGGGAGAAACCTGTCCCTATAAAGACACTCCCACCATCTGTGGCCCCCCGGTCATAAAATCGGATTCTGCTGAGCTGATGGACACACGGCCTCAACTCAGCCCTGAGGGTACCCCACCTCAACATCAGCAGATTGGGTCACCATGTCCCTAGGCCCTTACTATTACCCCTGTTTGGGTTTTCAGGCTTCCATCCCCAAGTCCCCTAGATTAAGGACTACTGAGCTACACCACAGGACTCCACCTGCCACACGGGAGGAAACCTTGTGGTTTGGAGTTGCACCAAACCCTCAGACCTGGAGAAACCCATAAGCCCCCCTAACGCCATCCCTACCATGAGTCACCCCCATGGCCATAAAACCGGATTCTGCTGTGATACCATATCTATGCCCTCAACTCAGCCCTTAGAGGAGCCCACATCAGCACCAGCACATCGGGCCTGCCATGTCCTTAGCCCTTAACCCTAACCCTAGGTAGGGTGTACAGGCTTTCATGCTCAGATGCCTGTCCCCCAAGCCCATCAGATTGGCCACTTCTGAGATTCATGCCGGTATAGATTAAGGATGCCTCAGTGACACCCCAGGATTGCGTCCACCACACAGGAGAAAACCATGCCATTTGGAGCTCTGCAGAACACTCAGGGTTTGAGAAAACTCCATGCAACCCTGAGTTCACCCCCAGGGCACAAAGTTGGAGTCTGACATGCCCCCTGATACCCACCCTGAAGTCATCCCACCAGGGAGCCCATCTCAGCAACAGCAGATTGAGCATGCCATGCCCCTAGGACCTTAGCATAACTCTAGTTTCTGAATTCAGGCTTCCTGAATTCATGCTCCCCAAAGAGGCCTGGTCCCCAAACTCCCCAGAGTAACAAGCCAGAAACCTGACCGCCATGCAGGGGGAAGCCATGTCATTTGGAGCTCCATAGTTCCCTCAGAGAGGGAGAAACCAGCATGCCCCTCTAAAGCCACCCCCACAATCGGCCATCCCTCTGGCCAGAAACCCTGACTCTTCTACGTTGCAGGACACATAGCCTCAACTCAATCCCGAGGGTATCCCACCTAAGTGTCAGCAGATCAGGCCTGCCATGCCCCAAGGCCATGACCCTAACTCTTGGTTGCATTTTCAAGCTTCCTTCCCCAGAGGCCTGTCCCCAGAGCCCACTAGATTGGTAACCTTGGACCCACATTGTAGGAGTTCACCTGCCACCCAGCAGGAAACTAGTCCCTTTGGATCTGTGCAGAACCCTCAGAGCCAGAGAAACCTGCATGCCCCCATCAGGACCCCTGCTTGTTCTGCAGCCCCCTGGCTACAAACCCAGAGCCTGATGCACCACCCGACCCCCATCATAAACTCAGATCCTTGGGGAACTCACCTCATCACCAACATTTCGGGCCCACCATGCCACTAGCTCAGCTCTCCTCAAAGAACCCTGTCCGCTCCAGGCAGACCTGGAACTCCCCTGTCTGCGGCAAAGCTCTGGGACCCCCCCCTCCTCCTTCTCAATTTACACTGTCCCAGGCATTCATGAGAAAGGGGAAAGCTACCTCCTGAAGGCTTAATACCTCCTTTCCTCTTCTGCCATATTTTTCTCCAATCACCTTTGTACCTGGGCAGACTGGAAGGAACATATCTATGGAACATGAACATGCTCTGACATCTGAATCTTCCTGGAAGCTTTGTGAGGGCGCCGTATGCAAACAGAAACTAGTGTATCATACAACAGTGTGTTGGAAATTGATCATTGACAGAACAGTAGAGCAAAAATCCCTCCATATTTACCTCACTCCTCATGAAGTAGAACATGGTGTTCTTTTTTCCTTCCTTGACTTCCATTCCAATTTGTTTCCATGCAGTGTTCATTCCTTTGCTTCAAGGGTAGGATTTTGTGATTCCCCACCTGCATAGAACACCCAGAGCTCATCACAGCAAGTAATCTCCCTAATAGTTGTCACCCATTTAACCCTTCCACCCACACCCCTGTCCTCTAGCAACGATCAGTTTGTGCTCTAAGTTTGAGTGTGTTTCTTCATTGGCCTTCTCCCCTCACTATGTTCATCTGTTTTCGTTCTGAAAATCTACAGAATCCAAGTTACAGGCTATTCGTCTTTTCTTACTGATTTTACTTAGCTAAATCCACTGTAGATCCATCCACATCCTTACAGATATTAAGATTTCGTCCTTTTTGAACCTGGCTCTTATTCCATTAAGATGATGTGGGAGACAATGTTTATAGCACCAATGGCCATGGTCGCCTAACTGTGGAAAGAACCAAGATGCCCTTCAACAGACAAATGGATAAGGAAGATGTGGTCCATGTACACTATGGAGTATTATGCCTCCATCAGAAAGGATGAATACCCAACTTTTGTAGCAGCATGGACGGGACGGGAAGAGATTATGCTGAATGAAGTAAGTCAGGCAGAGAGAGTCAACTATCATATGATTTCACTTATTTGTGGATCATAACAAATAGCATGGAGGACAAGGAGAGTTAGAGAGGAGAAGGGAGTTGGGAAAAATTGGAAGAGGAGGTGAACCATGAGAGACTATGGACTCTGAAAAACAATCTGAGTGAAGGGGCGGGGGTGGGAGTTTGGGGGAACCAGGTGGTGGGTATTGGAGAGGGCACGGATTGCATCGAGCAATGGGTGTGGTGCAAACACAATAAATACTGTTATTCTAAAAAAATAAATTAATTTAAAAAAAGAAGAAGATGATGTGAGTGAATGAATACACACACACACACACACACACACACACACACACACATATATATATATATATATATATATATATATATATATAATCACTCATCAGTGAATGGACATTTGGACTCCCTCCATTGTTTTACTATGGTTGATAATGTGCTGTGGTTGATAATGTTACTATCGTTGATAATGCTGCTGTAAATATCACGGTGCTTATACCACACTGAATGTACATTTTTGTGCCCTTTAAGCAAATACCTAGGAGGACAATTGCTGGATCCTAGTGTTGTTCTGTTCTTAGCTTTTGGAGGACACACCATTTTCTTTTCCAGAGTGGCTGCAACAACCCACATGCCCACCAACAGTGTAGGAGCGTTCCATTTTAGGGTGTTTTTTTTTTTTAGATTTTATTTATTTATTTGACAGAGAGAGATCAGAAGTAGGCAGAGAAGCAGGCAGAGAGAGAGAGCATGAAGCAGGCTCCCTGCCGAGCAGAGAGATTAAGGCAGGGTTCCATCAGAGGAACCTAGGATCATGACCTGATCCAAAGGGAGGTGCTTAACCCACTGAGCCACCCAGGTGCTCCTGAGAATTCCACTTTAAGCAGAACATTCCCTGCCAGCCATTTCCTATGGAGGAAATGTAAAACCTGAGGGATAACCTGACTCACTGAGCATCAGGCAAGCAGCCACAGAAATTCACCCCAGGGTTCCTGACGCCAAGTCCCTTGAAGCCACCAGAATGCCTTTATTCGGGGAAATTCCCAAACACTCTCCTTCACCACCCACAGAACCCACCAACTGCACAGAAAATAGAGCATGCTCAACCATATATAGCTGTTTGAGTGAACGTAGGAAGACAAGCATCCCTTTTAAATTGTCCAAGGCTTCTTGGAATCATTTTGAATTTTCCCTCACCCCTCATTGGAACTCTTTGGATGCAAAGACCAATCCATTAGGATACAGCACCTTGGACAAAGGAGAAGCCATCATCCAAGTCTCTATCTGACCCAAACATCCACCTCACTGCTAGATGAAGGAATACTTTCTATATTCAAAACGCACACCAGTCAATCTCATCTTCCCTTTCGAATCCAAGGGATTACCTAGGAAAGAGATGGTCCAAATACCTTTGTAATGCAGAAATAAACAGAGAAAATGATATCCCTGCCAGGTGTTCCCTGCAGAGAAACTCGGGAACTCTGGCACCCACACTAGATTGCTTACAGCTGGTCCAGTGTGCCAATTGTGAACTCCACCAGAGACAAGAGAAAAGCCCAGGAAGTTTGGGGTGAAAGAAAAATTTTACCTCATGTCCTGGCATGGATGTGACATTGTGCCCCACCGGCCTGCTGTTTTCTCTGAATGCTTACATCCTGGGACAAGCTGCATGACTGACTCAGATGCTGATTTTCAAAGTTCAGGTCTTGTGGAGCCAGAGTGAAGAAGGGTTGTCAGGTGTGGATAAGCAGGAGTCTTCCACCTAGTCTTCACACCTGCTCCAATTCCTGGGAGAAGGAGAGACATATGCTTCTTTCTTTTTTTTTTTTTTAAAGATTTTATTTATTTATTTGACAGAGAGAAATCACAAGTAGATGGAGAGGCAGGCAGAGAGAGAGAGAGAGGGAAGCAGGCTCTCTGCTGAGCACAGAGCCCGATGCGGGACTCGATCCCAGGACTCTGAGATCATGACCTGAGCCGAAGGCAGCGGCTTAACCCACTGAACCACCCAGGTGCCCCCATATGCTTATTTCTTAAGTGGTCATCCAATTCCTTCTCAAGCCGACCAATGCCCTTGTCCTTTTTGGAGAAACAAACATACTCTTCCAAACAAACACTCAACTCCTCAGTTCCAAATGCACCATGAGTCAGGTTTCGTTTCCCCCGTCTCCAGAGCCCAGCTGGGAGGACCCTCCTGAGCCATCTTGACAGCAGACTACCAGCAAACCTGGGGAAACAGGGCACAATGCTGAGTGGGGGCCAGGCTCCAGTGTTTCTTATGACCACTCTTAAGCCTGGAGAAACAGAGACTATACAGCTCACCACTCCGTCCTGCAGAAACAATCTGTAGTTCCTCAGGATTCAGGGTCTCTCACCCAGCACTTCCCCACTGCCCTCAGAGCCAGCAGGCAGCACTGACTCTTCTTCAGGTGGGTTTCCCATGGCAGCTCGCCACTGCCTCCAGTGGTCGCAAGCAGCATTGCCACCCCTACCGTGCTCTCTAGCACCACAGCTCACTCACCACCTCCAGTGGCATGAACTGGCACTCTTGGGCTTTCCACAGACTCCTAAAGCAGCCCCCAAACCCTCCACAGGTGTAAAACCACACTGGCACTGTCCCTCCAGATTGGGGTCCTCTGGGCCACACCCCAGGTGTCCGCCTGCCACCCAGGAGGAAACTGTAACATTCGAAGCTGAGCAAAACCCTCAGAATGAAACAAACCCACATGACTCCCTGAGGACACCCCCAACTTCGATGGTCCCCGCAGTCACAAACTCATTCTGATGTGCTTCCTGACCCCCATGTTTGACTCAGCCCCTGGGGATCTAGCCTCAGCACCAGGAGGTAGGGCCATAATACCCATAAGCCCTAACCCAAACCCTAGGTTGTGTTTTCAGGTTTCCATGCCCAGAGACATGGCCAAAAATCCCTCCAGATTGGGAACCCCTGAGCCACAACCAAGGACTCCGCCTACCATCCATGTTCTCCTGGGTGCCCTTCGGAGCTACCCAGAACCCTCAAACCAGGAGAAGCCCACATGCATTCCAGAGGCCGCCATCACCTCTGATGGCCCACATCGCAACAAAACCCAGAGATTTACATACCACTTGACCCCCATCCTTGACTCAGCCCATGGAAGATCCCGCCTCAGCACTGACAGTTTGGGCCTGCCATGGCCCTAGGCCATAACCCTAATCGTACGTTGGCTTTTCAGGCTTCTGTCCCCAGAGACCTGTCCCCCAAGCCCTCCAGATTGGGGACCCCAGTGCCACACCCCATGAGTTCGCCTGCCACTCAGGAGGAAACCACACCCACGCAGAACCCTCAGAACAGAACAAAGCCGCATGCTTCCCTAAGACCACCCCCACCTCCAGCGGCCCACCCGGGCACAAAACCAAGCCCCTGATGCACTACTGGACCCCTGTCCTCAACTCAGCCCCCTGGGGAACTGCTTCAGTATGGGCATATTGGACCTGTCATACTCCTAGGCCCTAATAGTAACCCTAGGGTAGTTTCTCAGGATTCTGTCCCCATTAAACTAGCCACCAATCCCTCCAGATTATGGACCCCTGAGCCACAGCCCAGGACTCCGCCTGCCACCCAGGAGGAAACCATGCTGCTTGGAGCTGTGCAAAACCCTCAGAGTGGGAGAAACCTGTATACCCTCCTTGAGACCCACCCCCACTTTTGGCTCCCCACCAGACCACAAACATGGAGACTGGTGCTCAGCTGGATCCCCCTCCCTCAACTCTGCCTGCGGGGCCCTCTCCCTTCGTGGGGGCCTTCAGGGGAGCCACATGGGCCCTACCCATGTTCCCGGATGGCCACGTCAACACCGAGTGAGAAAGAGCTCTAGATTGCATATGCCAGCATGGCCTGAATCACTGCCAAATGCTGGCCAATTCTCACAGCTTTCTGCCCAAATCTATATCAATTTGGGCAGAAAAAAAAAGTCAGATTTAGCCAGAAAAACCCAGTGAACTTGCATTTATCAGCATGGGCTGTCAGGTCCACTGCCTGAGCCTGGCCTGGGGCCCCAATATTTGCAATCCTAGCCCTGAAAAAAATCCCTCTGTGAGGTAGGTGCACGTGATGCCAACCACTCCCGCTCCCTTTGAGGTGCGGGCCCTGGCACTGGCAGATCACATCTGCGATGCCCCTAGGCCCTTGCCTTAAACCTAGGTTGGGTTTTCAGGTTTCCTTCTCCAGTGGTCAGTAGCCTGAGTCCTCCACACCAGGGACCTCAGAGCCACACTGCAGGAGTACACCTGCCCCCAGGAGGAAACCGGGTCGTTAGGAGCTGTGGGAGTGGGAGAAGGGGAGAAACCTGCATGCCCTCCCCAGTCCACCCCCACCCTTGACTCACCACTGGGCTGCAAAAACAGAGGCTGAGTAGCTTTTCAGGCTTCTGTCCCCAGAGACCTGGCCCATGAGCCCTCCAGATTGCAGACCCCTGAGCCACACCCCAAGACTCTGCCTGCCACCCAGGAGGAAACTGTACCTTTTGGAGCCTCCCAAAACCCTCAGAGCAGGAGAAACCTTCATGTCCCCCCAAGGCCACCACAACCTTCGGCGCCCAGCTGAGCCACAAACATGGAGCCTGATGCTCAGCCAGAACCCCTGCCTCAACTCTGTCCACAGAAAATCCTCTATGTGGGGGCACTCTATGGAGTCTCATGGTCCTGGCCCATGTTTCCAAGATGTCCACTATAAGCACCTAGTGAGAAATTGCTCTAGACTGCGGGTGCCAGTGTGGCCTGAATTGCCACACAACAACAACCATTTCTCATGATCTCTCTGCCAAATTGATATCGACTTGAACAGAAAGCTTGTGAGAATTGGCTGGAAAACCCCCAGAAAACTTGCTGCCTGTGACTCGGAGCCAGAGGGCAACCGCCTGGGCCTGGCATGGGGTCTGGAGTAGTGCAACCCGAACCCCGCAAGAAAGCCAACTACGAGCCAGGTGCACATATGCCCAACCATTCCGGCTACTCAGTCCCCTGGTGTGCTCACCCTGGTGCTGGCAGATCAGGCCTGCCATGCCCCCAGACCCTCAACCTAATGCTCAGTTGGGTTTTCAGGCTTCCATCCCCAGGGGCCTGTCCCCTGAGCCTTCCAGATTAGGGATACCAAAAACACACCCCAAGAGACTGCCTGCCATCCAGAAGGACAGCCGTGCCTTTTGGAGCTGTGTAGAACACTCAGACAGGGAGAAACCTGCATTCCAACCTGAGGAAACACCCACCTGTGGCAGCCCCCTGGCCACAAAACCCGGCGCCTGATGTACCGCCTAACCACCATCCTCAATTCACCCTCTAGAGAGTCTCACCATAGCTTGGTTTTTCAGGCTTCTGTTCCCAGAGACCTGGGCCCCCATGCCCTCCAGATTCCGGACCCCTGAACCACACCCCAGGACTCCACTGCCACCCAGGATGAAACTGCTGTTCAGAGCCGCCCAAAACCCTCAGAGTGAGAGAAAACCTGCATGCCCTTCTAAGGCCACGCACATCCATCGCCCCACCAGGCCACAAACAAAAAGGGTGATGCTCAGCCTTACCCCTCCCTCAACTCTGCTCCTGGGATGCTCCCCTGGTGGGGCTACTCGGTGGAGCCACGTTGGACCAGCCCGTGCTCCCACATGGCCGTGAAATGCACCTAGTGAGAAAGTGCTCTAGACCAAGCCACATGTGCAGCCCATAAAGCCGCCCATGCTGGCCAATTCTCATAAGCTTTATGCCCAAATCAATATTAATTTGGGCAGAAAAATTGTCATAATTGTCAGGAAAATTCCAAGAGACCTTGTTTGGGCAACTAGGCTGTGGCCGAGGCCTGGGCCAGAGTCCCGATTGGTTGCAGACCAAACCCTGAGAGAAAGCTCTCTGCGAGGCAGGTGCATGTGGGTCAACCTCTCCTGCTACTCAGCCCCCTGGGATGCCCCCGGTGGCACTGGCAGATCAGATCTGTCATGCCCCTAGGCCCTGGACCCATAGATTAGTTTGGTTTTCAGACTTTCATCCCCAGGAGCCTGTCCTCTGAGCCCTCAAGATTGGGGACCCCAGAGCCACATCCCAGGAGTACACCTGCCATCCAGGAGGAAACCATGCCATTCATAGCTGTGCAAAACCCTCAGAGCAGCAGATACCTGCATATCCCCCTGAAACCACCCTCACCATCAGCATCCCAATGGGCAACAAACACAGAGGGTGACACTCAGCCAGACACCCTCCCTCAGCTCTACCCCTGGAAAGTTCTGGTGCACGGGGGCCCTCAGGGGAGCCGGGTGGGCCTGGCCCATGTTCCTGGATGGCCGAGACACCCACCAACTAGAAAGAGCTGTAGAGCGGGTGTCACCATGGCCCAACTCGCTGCCCAAAAACAATATCAATTTGGGCAGAAAGCTTATAAGAATTGGACAAAAAAAAACCCAGGAGCTCGCTTCTGGTGTCATGGGCCCACAGCGCTGCGCCTGGGCCTGGTCCAGGTTCCTGAATGTCGCAGCCTGAACCCTAAGAGATAGCCCTCTTTGAGCCAGGCATATGGGTGGCCAATCCGTCCTGCTAGTCACTTCCCTGGGGCGCCTACCCTGGCGCTGGCAGTTCAGGCCTGCCAGGCCCCTAAGCCCTCGTACTAACTCTCAGTTTGCTTTTGACACTTCCATCTCCAGGGCCTGTCCCCCAAGCCCTCAAGATGGAGGATATCTGAGCCACACTGCAGAAGTCTACCTGGCACCCAGGAAGAAACCATGCTATTCAGAGTTGCTCAGAACCCTCAGACTGGGGGTAAAACCACATGCTTCCCTGAGTCCACCCCTACATCTGGGGACCCCTCAGTCACAAAACACAGAGCTTGACATACCGCTGGTCACCCATCCTTGACTCAGCCAATTGGGGATCCTGCCTCAGTGCCAAAAGATCGGGCCTGTCATGCTCCTAGGCCCTAACCCTAACCCTAGTTTGGCTTTTTAGGCTTCCATCCCCAGAGACCTGGCCTCCAAGCCCCCCAGATTGGGAAGTCCTGAGCCACAACCCAGGGATCCTCCTGCCACCGAGGAGGAAACTGTGCTATTCAGAGCTGCACAAAACCCACAGAGCAGAAGAAACCTGCATGACTCCCTGAGGCAACCCCAACATTCATTGCCCCACGGGGCCACAAACATGGAGGCTGATGTTCAGCAAGACACCCTGATTCACCCAGCCCCCAGAAAGCTCCACTTGATGGGGGCCCTTGGGGGAGCCACGTGAGCCCAGCCAGTGTTCCCGGATGGCCAGGACACACACCTAGGGAGAAACTGCTCTAGACCATGGGCGCCAGCACAGCTCAAATCACCACCCAACACTGGCCAACTCTCATAAGCTTTCTACTCAGATCAATATTGATTTAGGAAGAAAACCCATGAGAATTGTTCAGAAAACCCCCAGTGAACTATCTGGCAGCGCTGCAGGCCACTGCCTGTGCCTGCCCTTGAATCCCGAGTGGTTGTGTCACAAACCCTGTGATATAGCCCTCTATGAGCCAGCGCCATGCACAGCCTACTACTCCTGTTATTCAGTCCTGTGGGGTGCCTGCCCCAGGGCTGTTGGATTGGGCTTGCCAGGGCCCAGGCCCTCACCTTAAGCCTCCTTTGGATTTTTAGGCTTCGGACCCTGGGATCTCTCCCCTGAGCACTCCAGATTGGGGGCCCCTGAGCCACACTGTAGGAGTCCACCTGCCACCCTGAAGGATACCGTGGCCTTCAGAGCTGTGCAGAACCCTCAGACTGGGAGAAAGTTGCATGCACCCCTGAGGCCACCCTTAGCTTTGGTGGCCCGCCCCATCCATAAAACCTGGAGTCTGACACGCTGCTTTACCTTCATCCTCAACACACACCCCACTCTGGGGATCCCGCCTCAGAGTTGGCTGATAAGGCCTGTCATTCTCCTAGGCCCTAACGGTAACCATAAGGTGAGCTCTCAGGCTCCTGTCCCCATAGAACTGACCCCTAATCCCTCCAGATTAAGGACACCTGAGCCACAACCCAGGCCTCCGCCTGCCATTAGGAGGAAACCATGCAATTACAACCTGACCAAAAGCCTCAGAGCAGGAGAAACCTGCATGCCCCACCCACGAGGCCATCCCCCACTTTCAGCACTCGAGTGGGTCACAAACACGGTGGCTGACCCTCAGCTGTACCCCTTCCCTCAAGCTAGACTCTGACTTCCCGCCTGACCCTTTTCTTTGTCTCAGCCCCCCAATGAACCCGCCTCAGTGCCAGAAGATTGGGCCTGCCATTCCTCCTGGCCCTAACCCTAAACCTAGTTTGCGTTTTCATGCTTCCAACCAAAAACTCCTGGCCCCGACACCCCACAGATTAAGGACACCCGAGTGAAACATCAGAACTGCACCCACCACACGGAAGGAAGCCATGCCATTGTAGCTTCACAGTACCCTCAGACAAGGAGAAACCTGCATGTCACCCAGAGGCTACCCCCAGCTTCTACAGCCCCTGGACACAAACCCAGGCTCTGTCATGCTTCCTGATGCCCGCCCCCAAGTCAGCCCAGCTGACTTGAGAGCCTACCTCCTCATCAGAATATCAGGCCTGCCATGCCCCAGGGCCCTAAACCGAACCCTAGGTGTGGTTTATAGGTTTCCATGCCCAGAGGCCTGGCCCCTCGGCCCACCAGATTGGGGACCCTTGAGACTCAACCCCAGGACTCCACCAGCTGCCCAGAGAAAAACGTGTCCCTTTGGAGTTGTCCAGAACCCTCAGAGCAGGAGACACCTGCATGTCACCCGAGGCACCCTCAGCTTCTGCGGCACCCCTGGACACAAACCCAGAGTCTAACATGTCACCTGATGCCCACCTTCAACTCAGCCCACCATGGAGCCTGCCTCAACACCGGCAGATCAGATTTGCCATACCCCTAGACCCTAAACCTAACTCTAAGTTGCATTTTCAGGCTTCCTTCCCCAGGGGTCTGTCCCCCAAGACGTCTAGATTGGGAGCCCTGGAGCTACACTGTAGGAGTCTGCTTGCCACCCAGCAGGAAACCAGTCTCTTTGGAACTGTGCAGAACCCTCAGAGCTGGAGAAACCTGCATGCCCACATGAGAACTCCCCCACATTGTGCAGCTCCCTAGTTACAAACCCGGAGCCTGATGTACGGCCTGACCCCCATCATTGATTCAGCCCCTCGGGGAAATCACCTCAGCACCAGCAGTTCTGGCCTGCCATGCTAATAGCTTGTCTCTCCTCGGCAAACCCATAAGCTCTAGCCATAGCTAGAATTCCCCTGTCTGGGGCAAAGCTCAGGGATCCCCCATCCTTCTTCTTAATTTACACTCATCCAGGCATTCATGAGAAAGGGGAAGGCTACCTCCTGAAAGCTTAACACCTCCTTACCTCTTCTGCCATATTTGTTTCCACTTACCTTTGTACCTGGGCATACTGGAAGGAACATATCAATGGATCATGGATATGCTCTGACATCTGAATCTTTCTGCAAGCTTTCTGAGGTCTCCTTATGGAAACAGAAACTAGTGTATTGTACCATACCATGTTTGGAAATGATCATTAGTAGAACAGGACAGCGATAACCCCTCCATTTTTACCCCACTCCTCATGAAGTAGAACATGGTCTTCTTCTTTCCTTCCTTGATTTCCATTCCAATTTGTTTCCATGCACTGTTCATTCTTTTGCTTCAGGGGTAGGATTTTGTGATTTCTCACCTGCATAGAACACCCAGACCTCATCGCAACAAGTACTCTCCCTAATAGCCGTCACCCATTTAACCCTTCCTGCCAACACCCCTGCCCTCTAGCAACCCTCAGTTTGTGCTCTAAGGCTGACACTGCTCACTCATTGTCCTATCTTTCTCCCCTCATTATGTTCATCTGTTTTCTTTCTGAAATTCCATAGGAGTCAAATTATAGGCCATTGGTCTTTTCTTACTGGTTTTGCTTACTTTAATCCACGCTAGATCCTTCCATATTCTTGCTGATGGCAAGATCTCATTATTTTTGAGGCTGGCTCCTATGCTATTGGATAGTTAGATAGATAGACAGATCAATCTCTCACATCTTCTTTCTCCATTCCTCAGAAAATGGACAGAGGGACTCCCTACTTTGTTTTGCTATTGTTGATAATACTGCTATAAACATCATGGTGATTTTACCCCATTGAATGTGCACTTTTGTGTCCTTTGGATAAATACTTAGGAGTTTAATTTCTGGGTCCTAGTGTTGTTCAGATTTTCGCTTTTGGAGAAAACTCCATCTTCTTTTCCAAAGAGGCTGCAAAAATCTGCATGCCCACTGACAGTGCGGGAGGGTTCTGCTTTAAGCAGAACATTACCTTCCTGCAATTCCCTAGGAGGGGATGGAAAACCTGTGGGATAACCTGACTCACCAAGTTTCAGGCAAGCAGCACCAGATATTCACCCCAGGGTTCCTGATGCCAAGCCCCTTGAAGCCACCAGGATGCCTCTATCTGGGGGAATTCCCAAAGATTCTCATTCTGACTTCACCACCCATGAACTGCAGAGAAAATACAGCTGTCCAGGTATCTATTTAGTAAAACTAGAAGGTCAGGTTTCCCTTTTAAATCATCCAAGCCTCCTTGGAATCATTTTGAATGTGCCCTCTGCCCTCACTGGAACTCTTTAGTATAAATCACCTTTGACAAAGGAAAAGACATCATCCAAGTCACTATCTGACCTCAAACAGCCACATAACTCTAGATGCCTGCCATTCCCCCACCGCGTAGGCCCAATGGAATAAACAATGTTAGGTGAAGGAACAAATTCTATGTTCAAAACACACACCAAGTGAATCTCATCTGTGATTCATGAACTGGCATGAGTCTCCTAATCCAGCTCACAACGCCTCACAGGTCTCAAGCCACAATGGCACTGTCCCTCCAGACTGGGGGCCCCTGAGACAGACCACAGAACTAGACTTGCCACTCGGGATGAGACTGTGACTTTTGGAGATGTGCAAAACCTTCAAAGCAGTAAAAAACTGCATGCCTCCTGAGGTGACCACCACAATCAGAGCCCGCACAGGCAACAAAACCAGTGCCTGGTGTTCACTCTGACCCCCATACTCCATTCTGCCCTCATCAGTGTGAGCTCTCAGGGACCTCTGCAGGCCAAGCCCATGGTCACAGGTGGCTGCTACGTGAACCTAGCGACAAAGCAATCCAGACGTTAGGAGCACACGTGACCAAAATCACTCCACAATGCCGGCCAATTCCCACAAAAATTCTGCCCAAATCAATATCAATTTGGGCAGAAATCTCATGTGAATTGGCCAGAAACCTCCTTTGAACTTGCACCCAGAGGTGGGAGCCCTCAGAGAAGCTGCCTGGATCTGGACCATTTTCCTGAGGGTTCGCAGCCCAAACCATGCCAGAAAGAGCTCTAAACTCCAGAGGCACATGTGCTCGGAGTTGCCCCAGAATGCTGGCAGTCCTGGCCTCTACTCAGTCCCCTGGGAGGCCAGCCTCAGCACTGGCAGAATGGGTGTGCCATGCCCCTAGGACCTAAACCTAGCCCTAGGTTGGGTGTTCAGGCTTACATTCCCAGAGACCTGGTCCCCAAGCCCTCCAGATTGGGAACCCCAGAGCTGCACCCCAGGACTCCACTGCCACAAAGCAGGAAACATTACTGTTTTGAGCTGCAGAAAACCCTCAGATGGGGAGAAACCTTCATACCCTCCTGAGGCCACACCCACCTTCAGCACCCAAAGGAACCACAAACATGAAGCCTCATTCTCAGCCCGAGACCCTCCCGCAACTCTACCTCCGGAAATCTCTTATCAGCTGGGGCCCGCAGGGGAGCCGTGTGGGACCAGTCCAAGTTCCTGGATGGTCATAATGAGCATCTAGGAAGAAAGCACTCTAAACAATGGGTGTGAGTGCATCCCAAATTGCCTCCCAATGCCGGCCAATTCTCATGAGCTTCTCGCTCATGAAAATTAGCCAGAAAATCCCCCACTGAAATGGCTTTTGGCAGCACGGACATGCAGGGCGGCCACCTGGGCCTGGCCCATGATCTCAAGTGGTCACGGTCCAAACCCCATGAGAAAGCAGTTTAAAATCCTGGTGCATACATGGCCATACCCTCACTCTACTCATACCCCTGGAGTGCCAGTCCCAGCGATTTCAGATCAGGCCTGCCATGCCCCAGACCCTAAACCTAACACTAGGTTGGGTTTTCAGGCTTCCATCTATAGATTGAAGACTCCAGAGCCACACCCCAGGAATCCACCTGCTACCCAGATGGAAACTGTGCCATTAGAGCTGTGCCCAACCCTCAGAGCAGAAGAAATCTACATGCCTCCCTGAGGCCACGCCCACTTTCGGTGGCACCCATGGTCACCAATCCATAGACTGAGGCCCTGCATGATGCCTTCCCTTAACTCAGCTCACCAGAGAGCTCGCCTCAGCACCAGTAGATCTGGCCTGCCATGCCCTTAGGCCCTAACCCTAACGTAGTTTGGGTTTTCAGAATTCCACCCTAAAGGCCTGGCTCCAAAGCCCCCCAGATTAAGAACCCCGATTAACACCCCAGAATTCAGTCCACAATGTGGTTGCAAACCAGATGATTTGGAGCTGTGCCAAACTCTCAGAGTGGGAGAAACTGCACTGCCTCGTAAAGCCAACACCACCTTCGGTGGCCCCCCGGCCACAAAAACGGACTCTGATGCAATGACTGACAAATCCTCAACTTGGCCCTGAGCAGAGCGTGCCTCATAAATGGCAGTTAAGGCCTGCCATGCCCCAAGGCCCTAAGCCTAAACCTAGGTGAGGTGCACAGTTTATCATGCTCAGAGACCTGGCCCACAACCCAGACAGACGGGGGACCCCTGAAGACTCACACCAGAATTATGCCTCCCACTGAGGGCACAACTCTGCTGCTTGGAGCTGCACAGAACCCTCAGAATGGGAGATACTTCTATGACCCCATGAGGCCACCCCAGGTTCTGTGGAACCCCTTGACACAAACCTGGAATCTGATGCACCTCCAGACATGTGCCCTCAACTCAGCCCACTAGAGAACCTGCCATGGTCCTAGGCCCTAACCCTAATCCTAGTTTGGGTTTTCTGGCTTCCATCCCAAAAGACCTGGCCCCCAAACCAGCCTCATTAATGACCCCTGAGTGGTATCCCAGAATTCAGCCTCCTATGTTGTAGGAAGATGTGCCATATGAAGCTTCACAGAACCCTCAGAGAGGGAGAAACCCGCATACACCACTAAAGTGACCCCCCCACACACACCATCTGCAGCCCCCCTGGCCACAAACCTGGATTCTGAGGCACCGCCTGACATATGCCCTCAACTCAGCCCCAAGGGGATCGTGTCTCAGTGCTGACAGATCGGGCCTGCCATGTCCCTAGGTCCTAACCCTATCCTAGGTGGAGTGTACAGGCTTCTGCACCCAGAGGCCTGGTCCTTAAGTCCAGATTAAGGATGCCTGATACTCATGCTGGGACTCTGCCTGCCACGCAGGGTACAGCTGTGCTGTTTGGAGCTGCGCTGAACCCTCAGAGCTGGAGAAACTTCCATGGACCCCTGAAGTCACTCCCAGGTTATGTGAATGCCTGGACACAAACCCAGAGGGTAACGTACTGTGTGACACCCAAATTCAACTCAGCGCACCAGGGCACTTGCCTCAGCACTGGCATATCAGGTGTGCCATGCCCCTAGGCCTTAACCCTATCCCTAATTTGGGTTTTCAGGCTTCCATCCCAAGAGGCGTGACCCCAAGCCCCCAAGATTAATAACCCCTGGTGACACCCCAGGACTCTGCCCACCATACAGGAGGAAACCATGCTGTTTGGAGCTGTGCCAAATCCTGAGAGCGGGAGAAACCTGCATGCCCCACCTGAGGCCATCCCCACCTTCTGCACACCATTGGCAACAAATGCGAGGGCTGACACTCAGCCTGTCACCCAGCAGGAAACCGTGCCAATTGAAGCTGAGTAGAACCCTCAGAGTGGGAGAAACTGCATGTCCCCCTGAGTACACCCTACTCCACTGTGGTCAGCGGTCCCCTGACCACAAACCTGGACCCTGTCATGTCACCGGACCCCTGCCCTCAATTCAGCCCCCTGGGATCCCTCCTAAGTGCCAGCAAATTAGGTCTTCCATGCTCCTGGCCCTAAACTTAACGCTAGGTTGGGTTTTCAGTCTTCCTCCCCAGAGGCTGGGCCCCCTTTTCCTCCATATTTGGACCCCTGATCCCCAAACCAGGACTCCGTCTGCCACCCAAGAGGAAACTGTTCTGTTTGGAGCTGCACAGAACCCTCAGAATGGGAGAAACCTGAACAGCCCATGAAGCAATCTCCACCATCGGCCACCCATCAGGCACAAACCCAGAGTGTAATGCACCACTTGACCATGACCCTCAAATCATTGTCCTAGGCATCCTGCCTCAGCACCAGCAGATCAGGCCAGCCATGCCCCTGTGCTCTATCCCTAGCCCTAGGCTATACTTTCAGTCTTCTGTCCTCTGAGGATCCACACCAAAGCCCCACTGATGGGTTACACCTGAACTATACCAGAATATTTCGTGGCCCCGTGAGACTATCCCACTCTCAGCAACCCCCTATTCACTACCTGGATCCTAACACTCATTCTGACCTACGTCCTCAACTCTGCTCCCCAGGTCGCTCCTCTCAGGGTGGCAGATTGAGCCTGACATGTCCTGAGCATTCCATTCCTAGGGGCCTGGCCCCCTGCCCCAGGCACTGGGGTCACCTTAGCCATACAACAGGACTCAGCCTAACACACAGGAGGAAAGTGTGCCATGTAGACCTCTAGAAATATTCAAAGCAGGAGAAAATGCCTGCCCATCTGAGCCCATCCCAGCAAACCACCACTTTCAGTGGCCTCTAGGCTACAAACCCTGTGCCTGACCTGAACGGGAACACTCATCTTTAATTTCTTAATTCCACACACACTGCCAGCTCCTTGGCCCTGCAATGCCCCTTGACCCTAACTCTATCCCTATGTTGGGCTCTCAGGTAACTGTCCCTTAAGGGAGGGATCCAAAGCCCTAGGATTTGGGGATGGCTGAGCAATACCAGTGGACTCAGCCTCCCACCCAGAAGGAAATCTTTCCATAATGGACTCCAATAAGTATATAGGTCAGTAGAAATATGAAGGCCCATCTCTTTCCATCCCACGGAACTCCCACTTTCAATGGCTCATGGGTTGAAACCCTGAGCCGCACACTCACCTTAACCCATGCCCTCAACTCAGCCCTCCAGGACACTCACCACACGGTTGGCAGTTCGAACCTTCCATGCTCCTATGTCCTAACCATAACCCTATTTGGAGTTCTGAGAGCACCATCTGTAGAGGCCTAGCTCCCAAGCACCAGGTATTGGGAACACTTGAACAACACCAGAGGATCAGCCTGCCACACAAAAGGAAATTCCCTTTTTTACTCCAGACTGGATTCAGAGCATGAGAAATCTGAATGCAAACCTGAGACAATGTCAGTGAACCTACACTTTCATGCACACTCTGAACACAATCTCTGAGCTTCATATACACCCTAAAACTCCATTTTAACTCAGACCTTGTGAAGATATCCACAGTTCTGGATGATTGTATCTTCCATGCTTCATGGTCTTAACCCAATGTAAGGTCTAGATATGGGTGAAAATATGAACAGACATTTCTCCAATGACGACACACATGTGACCAACAGATATATGCATAAATGTTCCACATCACATGGCTTCTGGGAAACGCAAATCTAAACCACATTAAGGTGTCCTATAACACAAGGAAGAACGTCTAAAATTAACAAGACATGAAACCACAAGTGTTGGTGATGATACAGAAAATGGGGAAGCTTCCTACACTCCTGGTAGGAATGCAATCTGTTACATCCGCTCTGGAAAACAGTACAGGGTTTCTTCAAAAAGTTAAAAGTAAAGTTACCCTAAAACACAGCAATTGCACCGCAGGGCTTTTACTACAAAAATAGAGATGTAATGAAAAGAACTGACACCTGCACCCCAGTGTTCATTGCAACAATATCCACTATACCTAAACTATGGAAAGAACCCAGATACCTATGGACAGAGGGATGGATAAAGAAGATGTGGTTCATATATTCAATGGAATATTACTCAGCCATCAGAAAGGATGATTATTTATCATCACATCAACCTGGATGGGTCTGGAAGTTATTATGCTGAGTAAAATATGGCAATGAAAGAAGCACAACTATCATATGGTTTCACTCATATGTCAAATATCAGAAATAGGGCAGAGAACCATAGAAAAAGGAAAGGGAAACAGAATGAGAAGTCATCAGAGATGGGAAAAAAACATAATAGTACCTAACTGTAGTAACAAACTGAGGGTTGCTGGATTGGGGCAGGGGGTACCTGGGTGATGGGCACTAAGGAGGGCACATGATGCAATGAGCACTTGGTGTTATACACATCTGATATATTATTTAACACTACATCTGAAACTAATGATGTACGATAGGTTGGCTAATTGAATTTAATTTTTTTAAAAAATGAAACAACTCAAAGAAACTACCTTAAAAATTTCTATGGAATCACAAAAGATACTGAAGAACCAACACAATGTTATGATGGAAAACAAAGCTTGAGGCGTCACAATTCCATATTTCAAATTATAGTACAAAGCTTCAGTCATCCTAACAGTATGGGACTGGTGCAGAAGTATACACAGTGACCAAGGGAACAGAATAGAAGCTCAGACATAAACCCACAATCACGTGCCCAATTAGTCTTCTGCAAAACAGGCAAAAGTATTAAAAGGGAAAAGAACAGGCTCTACAACAAATGGTTTGGGGAAAACTGGACAGCTATGCACAAAAGAATGAAATTAGACCGCTTTCTTACACCAGATGGACAAATTAACTCAAGACAGTTTCAAGACCTCCATGTGAGACCTGAAATCATAAAAATCCTACAAGAGGGCACAGAAAGTAACTTCTCTGCCATGAACCATACATTTTCTAGACATGCCTCCTAAGGCAAAGGAAACAAAAGCAAAAATAAACTACTGGAACTACATCAATATGAAAGCTTACCACACAGCAGAAGAACAATGAAAATGTAATAAATATAAGACAGCCCACTTAATGGGAGATGTTTGCGAATACCATATGCAATAATGGGGTAGTGTCCAAAATATGTAGAACTGATACAACGCAACACCCAAAAAACAAATAATACAGTTAAAAAAATAGAAGACATGAATAGACATTTCTCCAAAGAAGAAAAACAGATGTCAACAGTCACATGAAAATATGTTCACCGTCAACCATCAACAGGAAAATCCAAATGAAAAGTTCCATGAGATACTACCTCACACTATCAGAATGGCTAACAGCACCAGCACAAGAAAACAGATGTTGGGAAGATGTGGATAAAAGGGAACCCTCTTACACTGTTGGTGGGAATGCAAGCTGCTGCAGCCACTTTAGAAAACAGTATGACTGTTCCTCAAAACGTTAAATATAGACCTTCATTGTGATCCAGCAATCACACTACCGGGTGTTTACCCGAAGAATATGAGAACAATAACTCAAAAGGATACATGAGCCCCTATATTTCTTGCAACATTATTTACAATATTACAATATGGAAGCAATCCAAGTATTTCTTGATAATTTGATTAATGAGATGATATATGTATACACACACACACACACACACACAGTGGGAAATTACTCAGCCATAAAAAGAATGAGATCTTGCCATTTGCAGACACATGGATGGAGCTAGAGAGTACTGTCCTAAGTGAAACTCATCAGTTGGAGCAAGACAAATGCCTTTCAATGTCACTCTTACATGGAATATAAGAAACGAATATACATAAATAAAGGAGAAAGAAGATACAAAGCAAAATACCGACTCTGTGGTTACCAGAGTGGAAGTGGATGGAGGGATGAGTGAAATGGATGACGGGGACTAAGAGTACACTTTTCTTGATATCCGTTGAGTAATACATAGAATCACCAAATCACTACATTGTACACATGAAACTAATATACCACTGTATGTTAACTCTACCTGAATTAAAATAAACAATAAAAAAGTTCTTTTCTTTCAGTAAACTATTTGGAAAAACTTTTGCTATGCAATGTTCATAAGACTTACTTGTGAGAGTATTTACTGTACAATAATTATTCACTCTATGCTTGGAATTCAAATTTCACTGAATTCTTATACTTTTCCTGTTAATGGTAGCCCACAGGAGCCATGGTCCCTTTCCATCCAGGGTCAGCACCTATGCTTTCAAGAGTGTAAGTAGAGACGGATGTCACTTCACTGTCCAGAAAGCTATTATTGTTTCTGTTTTCGTGTGAGATTGTCATAGAGTATGGGACAGCTTCCAGAGCAGGTTTGTTATGCACCCTGGATCTCTAATTCAGTGGTCATTACCTGGTTCTGTTGGCTGATAAGTTCCTGTTGATGGGCTTGCTTCCAAGCACATACCTGGAAGACAAATGTGGGTGGGCTGGGCGTGGGACCGGAGGAAGACCAAGTACAGTCAAGGGTTGGATCCCTCCCCTGATTTAGGAATGGCCATGAGAGTGGGTATGGGAGGCAGAAGCGACAGGAAACCACTAAGGTCACCAGCTGAAAGCAGGGAGCCTGGGTCATGGGATCTTGAGGTATAGGGCTTGAAGACTGTTCTGAGCTACCTCTGTGTGGGAAGGGAAGAAGGAAAAAGAAGGAGAAATTGTCTGCAACTGCGCATACCAGCTTCCCACCACTACTAATATACATCAGTCTATGCAGCTGACCCAGCCTGGGCTCAAGATGGGCTGTCTTGGGTCCCTCAATCCTCAGTGGGACAGATGGCTCCAGGGCTCAGGGACATGCTGAGGGAGATGGGAAGGAAGGCTGCCACTCCCAGGTCATCCCCTCCTTGAGCAGGCAGACTTCCAGGACTGCTAAAAACCCACTGGCAGTTTTGAAAGACATGCCATGGATGAACTAAGGCATTGAGAAATATAAAACGATATTCGTTTTTAAGTTCAGAGCTCTCAGCTCATGAAGTGAGAAGATCTTCCCTGAGGAAGACTGAGGGGAGGGGAGGTCAGGCTGAAAAGAGAGATGTGGCTTTCTTGACTGGGGACCTGCAACCCCCTTCCAGGGCAAGGTATCGTCCTCACCTCACAGAGGATCCATGGAAGTGTCCCATCAAGGGACTGACTGAGCTGCCTCTTGAGAAGGTACCCTGGCATCAGGTTACACAGGGCAGAGGAGAGGGCCAGATGGAGGGAGGGCAATACCCTGGAGGCCATGGGGCACAAGCAGAGGCTCATGTCCATAAAGATGATGAAAAATAGGAGGCAGCAGCATCAGAGCTGGCACAGTGCTCTGGTGCTACAGTGACTGGATACCTTCTGTGCCAGCTATGGTTGTCTTCAGTGGGCTCCAAACTAGTCTTGACCACAAACCTAGGGAGTGTGCACCACTACCGACCTCCTTTCCCCATGCTGTGGCTAAGAATGATGTTCACAGACCCTGGTCTATTTTTATGGAAATGGAGTGCTCCCTGGGCACACTGCCCCTCTGCTGTTGGTCCAGTGCAACCCTTGTGTTGACCAGATACTGCTGTCTACCTGTATCCACACAACTCAACAGACAGGAGGGTGTCCCTGAATTCCACAGGAACTTATGAGACAGATTAACAGACCCCACTACCCCACCCACCACCAACAACCAGTGGGTCACTCAGGACCTCGGCTATTGTCATGGAGCTCACCATGATGTGTTTCTATCACTTTCAAAGATAGTTCTGTTCCCGTACAATACCATACATCCTGGTTGCTTACCTGGGGACATGCCATGAACCCACATGGCACCTTTCTGTTAGAGAAGGTCAACCCTGCACCTCATAGAAAATGTTCCTAATTGGGGCGCCTGGGTGGCTCAGTGGGTTAAACCTCTACCTTCAGCTCAGGTCATGATCTCAGGAGCCTGGGATCGAGCCTCGCATTGGGCTCTCTGCTCAGCAGGGGGCCTGCTTCCCCTTCTCTCTCTACCTGCCTCTCTGCCTACTTGTGAACTCTCTCTCTGTCAAAAACATGCATGAAATCTTAAAAAAAAAAAGAAAAGAAAATGTTTCTAACGAAGTGCAAATCCATCAGGAATACGGTGTAAACAGTGGTACACTGCCTTCATGGTAGTCAGTAATTCTAACAAGGGTTGACCACTCCCCACCATCTCACAAAATCTTCTCTAAGGTTTTATAGGCGAGATAAACACGCCAGGCAAAGTGGGTGCAAGGCAAGATTTATTAAAGGCACTCTCCTGCGAAGTTTCAGGGCTCAAGAGAAGGGGAGCCAGAAAAGTTGCTCTGGGAGGAGGTGGGCACCCTCAGGAGAGGTTCCTTGACTCCGGAAAGGGAGAGGGGGAAGTCACACTGGGAGGGAGTTGGTGGGGGTCTTTTATCTGTTTCCTGCATAAGTATCAGGTTACCTATGGAGATGTGACCTACGCATACATCCTTTTGGTGGGAGAGGCAAGGGTGAAGGAAAAGGGGGGGGGGCTGGAAGACAGCGTGACCCGGAAGCAGTCATTTCCATTGTTCCTCCTGCACTCCACGAGCCTCTGGAGCCGGTGGTCATTTCTATTGTTCCTTCTGCACTCCCAGAGCCTGCCAACCCAACATTCCGACCTTTTTGTTGTAATGGGGGCAGGGACTCAGATATGGCTACCTCCTGCTGTTAAAGGGGCGTCATCATAGGGTCCTTTGTATGTGGATAGGCAGGTATAGGGATCCAGGAGGAGTTGGTTGACAGTGACCCTGGAAACCTCACGTATGCATTCCTGAATGAAGCAAAGAACACAGGGGGTGATAAGTCCTAATAGGCAGAAGATAATAATGGGACTTAGGATTGGAAGGAGCCAGGTCGTTAAGGGGGAGAGCCACCATTGAGAGGGTTTTATTACAGGGTGATGCTGGCCACCAAGGGAGTCGCATATTTTTGTCAGGGCACTGATATTGATTTCAACTACACTGGATTCATTGATATAATAGCATCATTCTTCATTGAGGAATAAACAGGTTCCTCCCTTGTCTGCAGTGAGCAGGTCCAGGGCTCGCTGGTTCTGTAGGGCTACCTGGGCCACTGAAGTAATCTGTCATTGTAGAGATGCCAAGGACTCAGCTGAGACTTCCATGGCTGTTCAGAGCTGTTCAGATAAATCTCAGGTAGCACCTATGGAGTGAGCTATGGCCCCGGTGCCCAGCCAGGTGGCCACTAGGGAAGACACCAAGGAGACCCCAATAACAAGAGGAAGAAACACAGCCTTTTTTTGTCACAGGAGGGGGGTGGAGAGGACGGCCATTTCCGCTTGGGCTGGCACCCTCCAGACTGGCAATCTGGTGACCAGCTGACTAGACCGTGTGGTGCCCAAGTTTCCACTAGGGAGAAGTACCACCTGAATTCAGGGTCACCTGAGGGACAGCTATGGGGGGGTGTAGAAGGAGGAGGGTGAGAAGAAGTGGTGCGGGAAATCTGCAACCATGTGGGCCCCAGGGTTTGGGAAGTCCAGCCATCCTGTTGTGGGGATGGTTTTAGAGAGGAGATGTGTACGCATGGGTGGTGTCCTAGGAATTTTGCCACTGTGGGAGTTGTAAGAATAACAGTATGGGGGCTGGTTCACCTGGGCTGTAAGGACTTTGGGTGAAGTTCTCCTAGGAGAACTTGGTCCCCAGCATTTAGGGCCTGGGGAAGTCTCCACTCGGGCTGTCAGGGGCGAGGATGGTTGAACCTGCATGAGCCCTTAGGAGGGCTCGTAAGAGGGTCTGATAAGGCATACAAGATAGGAGAGGTGGAGCAGAGGCAGGCAGGTTGTGATTGAGTAGAAAGGGCCTGCTGTACAGGAGCTCAAAGGGACTGAGACCTGATGGGTGGCTAGGGGAGGCCCTAAGGTGGGTGAGTGCAGTGAGAAAAGGGTTGGCCAAGACAGTCAGGTTTCAAGAGTGCGTTTGGTGAGTTGTTCCTTGAGGAGGCCATTGGCCCTCTTGACCTTACCCGAAGATTGGAGGTGGTAGGGGATATGGAGTTTCCAGGTGACGTTGAGGCTCTCAGAGATCTGTTGTGTGATGCTGGAGATGAAGGCCGGTCCATTATCTGATTGTAGGGTTCGAGGGAGTCCAAACCTCGGAATGATGTGCTTAATGAGAACAGCGGCAACCACCTCTGCTGTTTCCCTAGTGGTGGGGAATGCCTCGATCCAGCCTGTGAAGGTGTCCACAAGAGTTAGTAGATATCTAAAGGTTTTGTGTCGAGGCATGTGATTGAAGTCAAGTTGCCAGTCCTCGCCTGGCTGATGCCCTTGGAGCTGGTGGGTGGGTCCTGGTCTGAGGAGGCCGCCCTGGGCATTGACCGCAGGACAGGTTCAGCAGGCCTTCTGTCCCTCCTTAATGGTCTTTTGGAGGAGGGGGTGGTGAAAGAGAGGTTGGAGAAATTGGTATAGGGCCTTTGGACCGATGTGGAGAGACTGGTGGATGTCAGTAAAGAGGGTGTGGATTAGGCTGTTTGGGAGGGCAATTTTGTCCTGGACAAAATACCATCCATTGTAATCCAACCTGCCACCTAATGTTTTAGGGGCCCGAGTCTCCTCATCAGTGTACAGGGACTGTGAGGAGTGTTGAGAAACAGGAGAGGGGCTAGAGAGGAGTTTAAGGCCATCTGTCAGGCAACAGAGTCAGCCTTGTTGTTCCCCAAAGAGATGGGGTCTTTGGAGGCCTGACGGCCATGGCATTGGACAATAGCCACCTCAGTAGGGTACTTGAGAGCCTCAAGGAGTTTGGCAATAAGAGGCCCTTTGACTATGGGGGTTCCCTTGGTTGTGAGAAATCCCCTTTCTCGACAGAGGACAGAGTGAGTGTTGGTAATAAGGAGAGCATATTTGGAGTCAGTATAAAGAGTGACCCGTTGGCCCTCAGATAAGTGAAGGGCCTTGGTAAGAGCCAGGAGTTCTGCCTTTTGAGAAGTAATCCCAATGGGAAGGGGGGTTGCTTATATGACTGTATCCAGGGTGACCACTGCATAGGTCACACATCGCCGTCCATATGGAGCTATGAGGGAGCCCAAATCCATGAACATAGTGCGATTGGGTTCAGTCAGGGGCTGGTCCCAATGTCCTGGATGGGAGGGAGAGAGTTCTTCCAGGTGTTGAGCACAGGAGTGGAGAGGAGTGGGGGTAGATGAAGGTGTCGGCAAGAGAGTGGTGGGATTTAGGCGAAGGGAGACAGAGTGTGACCTGGGGGTTTTCTATGAACAGCAGGTGGTAAACGTGGAGATGGGAAGGAGTGAGCTGTTCCAAGTATTTGTGGCTGACTCAGTCCATCAGTCTATGGGGGGAGAAGACCATGATGGGCTGTCCTAAGGTAAGTTTGAGGGCCTCCTTTGTCAGAGAAGTGGCTGCCGCTAGGGCCTTGAGGCAGTGCTGCCATCCCTGGAAAGTGACATCTAGTTCCTTGGAGAGTTAATGCGAATAAGGAGACCCTGCTGCCAAAGGCGGTCACTGATAAACTTGAGTCCTCACTGGTGGGTTGCTACTACAGGTCTGGAAATGTCCCATATCTGTGGGTCTACAGAGAGGAGACAGTCTGGGATAGAGGACGAGTCATCGGGAAGTAGAGGAAGGATGAGGTGAACAGAAGTCAAGGGAGAGGGAGAGAGACAAATGGTGGCCTGAAGTTTGTGGAGGATGTCCCTGCCTAGTAAGGGAACAGGGCAGTAAGGGATAATGAGGAAGAAGTGTGAGAAGGGGAACGCATACAGGCTGCAGGTAAGGGGTTGGCTGACCTTTGGAGTGGAGGAAGTACCATCAATTCCCATAACTGCAACGAGGAGGGATGAGTAGGAGCTGAGTAAAAAGGCAGGAAAGCATGTGCCATGTCCAATAGAAAGGAAAGGGACTTACCCACTACCTGGAGCATGACCCTGGGCTCGGCATGGGTGAGAGGGGTGTCTGAGACTGGGCTCCATCAGTCATCCAATAGGAGAAGTTGGAAGACAGAACTTACCATCTCAGGGTCTCCCCCACGTGGAGGCGCCGGGAATACGCTGAGGTTGGGGCAGTCCAATATCCAGTGGCCCATTATGCGGCATTGAGGGCACGGCCTAGTAGGCATTTTTGGATTGGGGCATTGACGGGCCCAGTATCCCTTGGCTCCACACGTGAAACAGGCCCCCAGAGGGACGCAGTTAGGTGCTCCCTTCTGTTGACCCCCAGAACCTCCCGGCCTTAGGGCTGCTACCAGGGCTTGGGTCCGCAGTTGGACCTTCGGTTGGAGTCTGGCTTGGTGCTTAAGTTCTGCCTCCTATTGGGAGTTAAAGACTTTAAATGCCATTTTCACCAGATCAAAAATGGGAGTTTGAGGGTCCTCCTCCACTTTCTTTAATTTTGCCGAATGTCGGCGGCTGACTGAGAAATAAAGTGAGTAGCTAAAACAGTCGCCCCTGCTGGAGAGGCCAGGTCTAGGCAAGTGTATTGAGTCAGCGCCTCAGTAAGTTGGTTAAGAAACATGGCCGAGTTTTCATTGGGTTCCTGAATGATTTCCCTTCACAAACCTTCTACAACTTTGCTTTGCATTCAGGTTTTGTCTCAAAAAGCCATCTCACTTAGGACAAAATTATTTCCTTTCACTTTCAATAAAATATACTCCCATTCCTTAAATATTTCTCATATATCTTCTACTTTCCTACACACAGAGTTGCTTTCTTTATTTAGCAGAATTTTGTACTCTTAGAAACACCTTTAGTTATTAACCTCTAGTCAGTTATTAATCATGAACGGCTATAACAGAATTCTTTAGATGCCAATTTATGAATCAGTTAAGCACAAGCCATGCTTACTAACAGATTTAAATATTCTTGTTTTCTTTGCTGTAAGAAGTCAAAAGCACAAAGCTATGTTCAGTAATACACGACTTGGCATTTTATCCCTTTGGAAAGACCTAAATGTCCAACAGATTTAATCCCATTTGTCATCCAAGCAAAACTTAAAACTTTCAGGTTACCAAAGACTTTGAAAGCTATCTCAGCAATTACCCATTAAAACTTTGAGACAGACAATTAACCATCCGTTTAGTCATTTCTTTGGTAACAGATTTTAACAAATAACAAGAGCTTTATTAAACATTGATTAAAGTTTCATATTTACTGTGGATAAATTTGTCAGAAGTTCGGATAGGAGTGGGGAGAGGGACGGGTAAACAAGGGCGCTGGTTCAGAAATCCTGAACTTAAGGGACCTTGGCCCATCTGCCTTGGTGTCTATTGAGGTTATTTAGGTCCATGAAAATCTGATAATTAAACATGACTTCTGGAGACCATTGGGACTGACTGTCTAATCAGTATTGTGGCCAAGCTACAGTATAGTAACGTCATTTTTGCAGGTCCTGGCCCAGTTCCAGGGTTTTAAGATTGTCCAACAGGCCTAAAACACGCCCGGGATGTTTTAGGGTTGAATTTGGATTGGGAGGTCCCCAAGACTCCTTGCCAGACAACCCGAGGGCAGGAGGAAGGCATCCCTTCATCCACCACTGGGTTGCAGAAAAACTGTGTTAAATACCCTAGAGGTTAGGATGTCCCCAGCTTCTCAGAGTCACGGAGGTCACCTGGTGCCCTGACGTGGGCGCGATTAGGGCAGGGCTTTTCAGACAGAGGCGCGGAATCCGGGGAAACTCACCATGGCTTCAGAAGTGGCGTTTGGAAAGGCAGGTCCAGGTCTGGCAAGGGAGAGGAGAGAGCCTCCTCACCAGGGTGGGAGGCTCTCAAAACCCTCCTGGGTTTTGGACACCAAATGTAATGTTTTATAGGCGAGATAAACACGCCAGGCGAAGTGGGTGCAAGGCAAGATTTATTAAAGGCACTCTCCTGCAAAGTTTCAGGGCCAAGAGAAGGGGAACCAGGATAGTTGCTCCGGGAGGAGGTGGGTACCCTCTGTCAAAGTTCCTTGATTCCAGAAAGAGAGTAGGGGAAGTCACACTGGGAGGGAGTTGGCAGGGGTCTTTCATCTGTTTCCCTCATAGGTATCAGGTTACCTAAGGGGACATGACCTGGGCATACATCCTTTTGGCTTGAGAGTCAAGGGTGAAGGAAAGTGGGGGTGGAGGCTGGAAGACGGCAGGACCTGGCGGCGGTCATTTCCATTGTTCTTCCTGCACTCCTAGAACTTGCCAACCCAACACCTTCCACTGTATGGAGCTCATTCTCTGCCCTCAGAAAAAAAGCCCAGTAAACAAAACTTTATCCTGAATGTTCCCCTCACCTGCTGATTCAAATATTGTCCAACCACAATGTTATGAAACTAGAAATCAATCACAAGAAGAAAATGCGAGAGTCAAAAATATGTAGAGATTTAACAACATGGTAATAAACTACCAACAGTCAAAGAAGAAATCAAGAAATTTTAAAAGTACCTCGAGACAAAAAGAAAAACCTACAAAAATGTAAGGGACACAGCAAAATTAGTTCTAAGGGGGAAGTTTATAGAAATTCAGGTCCCCGTCACTCCACAAGAAAGCTGTCCTGTAAACACTATAATTTTACATGATAAAGAAGTGTTTAAAAAAAACAAGCAAATCCCAAATCAGTAGGAATAACGTAATAAAACGGAATGTGAAAATCAATAATGATGACTAAAAAGACAAAAGATCAATGAAAATAAGAACTGCCTTTGTTGGAAAGATAAACAAAACTAACAAAGCCTTAGCTAGACTCACCAAGAAGAAGAGAGGTCTCAAATACAATCAGGAAAGAAAGATGATTAATTCCTGTCTCACGCCAAAATCCTAGAGAACACAGGCAGCAACCTCTTTGATTTCCAACACAGCAACTTCTTTCAAGACAAGTCTCTAAAGACAAGGGAAACAGAAGCAAAAATAAACTTTCAGTACTTCATCAAGATGAAACGCTTGGAAACAATTAGCAAAACTAAACGGCAACCTGTAAAATGGGAGTAGATATTTGCAAATGCTATTAGAGTTAAAGGTCTGGTATCCAAGATTTACACAGAATTTCTCAAACTCAACACCCAAAAAAACAAAGAGTCCACTCAAGAAATGGTCAGAAGACCTAAAAAGACACTTCTCCAAAAAGACATACAGATGACTAACAGACACATGAAAACATTCTCCACATGCCTTGCAATCAGGGAAATAAAAATCAAAACCACAATGAGACACCACCTTACACCTGTTATAATGTCAAAAATTAAAAGACAGGGAACAACAAATGTTGATGAGGATGTGAAACATATTACACAACAGTGTAAGAGGGTTAAGAGGGAACCCTCTTACACTGTTGGTTGGAACGCAAGCTGGTACACTCACTCTGAAAAACAGCATGGAGTTTCCTCAAGACATTAAAAATAAAGCTACCCTATGACCCACCAATTGCACTCCTGGGTATCTACCATATGGATTTGGTAAAATGAACAGGCACATGCACCCCAGTGTTTCTAGCAGCAATGTCCACAATAGCCAAACTGTGGAAGGAGCAGAGATGTCCTTCAACAGATTAATGTATAAAGAAGATGTGGTTCAGGGGCCCCTGGGTGACTCAGTGTGTTAAGCCTCTGCCTGTGGCTCAGGTCAAGATCTCAGGTTCCTGGGATCGAGCATGCATAAAGCTTTCTACACAGTGGGGAGCTGCTTCCCCTCCTATGGCTGCCTGCCTCTCTGCCTATTTGTGATAGTTGTCTCTCTCTCTGTGTGTCAAATAAATAAACAAAATCCTTTAAAAAAAGAAGAAGAATATGTGGTTCATATATACAATGGAATATTACTCAGCCATCAGAAATGATAAATACTTACCATTTGCATTGACATGGCTGGAACTGGAGGAGATTATGCTAAGTGAAATACATCAAGCAGAGAAAGACAGTTATCATATGGTTTCACTCATATGTGGAATATAAGGAACAACACAGAGGATCATAGGGACAGGGTGGGAAACCTGAATTGGAAGATATCTGAGAAGGAGAAAAAACATATGAGACTCTTGACTCTGGGAAACAAATTCAGCAGCAGCAGCAGCAGGCTGCCCAGGTTTGGCCTCAGTCTTGCACATCAGGACTCAAGCACAACTAGAGCATCATGGAGAATGGAGTACTGTGTGGCCTTGGAATCTAGTAGCAGGATCTGATATTTCACTTCCAAATGAAAAATGGCCTCTTCCACACAGCACAGGAAAGTGGAGGATTTCTCAGGGGTGTGGCTCTGGAAGAAGTGCTTCTGATGGTTGAATTAATAGACACCAGGTAGAGAATACCTGCTGTTCCTCATCTGAGGAAGCAAGGGGCACCTGGGCAAGAATCAATAAGGTTGCCTGTGGGTGGTTTCCCACCAACCACCCTGCTGAGCCAAGAGCATGAGAACCAAAGAGAAAATAACTTTCGTGGTACATCTGCAGTAGTAGGGCTGACCAGGTAGCAGAGCCCTATCCCTGGAGCAGTATGGCCTTCCCTCAAGAGTAATGGTCCACCACCATGGCCTCACAATCTCCCACCTGTCTCATCTGACAATGCATTCTGGCTCAGACCTGCTCACACGATGAGTTCTAAGATCCAGAGACTGCTTTCCGCCCCAGCTCAATGCTACTCACAGAGAAGCAAACTCCAGCCTCAGAAATGTATTCATCATTAGCTCTGGAATTCCCTTAGTTTGTCTACACTGGCCCACTCAGGTGTCTTATCCAAATCATTCCTCAAGTGCCCTAGGGTTCCAAGCCACTTTCAAGCTCCCCTTAGGAAGGCAGGTACTGGTTCAAGTAGAAAGACCAGCCAAGTGACTCTACATGCTGGAAACTTGGACATCATCTTCCCTGAACACCAACACCTCCAAGTCCAAGATTCAAACCTTTGCTCACAGTGCACTGAGGACCATGTCAGCATGAACACTATTTTTTCAAATCTCTTATATCCCATTCCTTCAAATCAGAAACCAGGCTCCAGTCACCACTTCCTTTTCCCTTCAGAGAAGTAAGGAAAATGATAGAATAAAACACTACATGTGTTGGGCACCTGGGTGTCTCAGTGGGTTAAGCCTCTGCCTTCAGATTAGGTCATGATCTCAGCATCCTGGGGTTGAGCCCCGTATCAGGCTCTCTGCTCAGCAGGGAACATGCTTCCCCCTCTTTCTGACTGCTTCTCTGCCTACTTGTGATGTCTCTCCCTCTGTGTCAAATAAAATCTTTAAACACACACACACACATGCACACACACACACGCAAGATGGCAGAGAAGCAACTGGTTAAGACAACATCAGGTAGCAGGAGATGGGCTACATAGCTTGTCAAAGCATTGTGAACACCTACAAATCCAACAGGAGATCAAATAGAAGAAGAGAAAAAATTCTAGAAACAGAGAATCAACCACTTTATGAAAGGTAGGACCAGCAGAGAAGTGAATCCAAAGTGACAGCAAGATAGACTTGTGGTGGGAGGAGCCAGCTCCTGGCAAGTGGCAGAACAACAGAGCACAAAATCAGAACTTTTAAAAGTCTGCTCCACTGAGGGACATTGCTGCAGAGGCTAAACTGGGATGAAGTCCATGCGTGGTCAGCTTGGCCCCAGAAGGATCGGTCACAGATCCTTCTGGTCACAGAAGCATCCGGGGTGTCTGATTATGAAAGAGCTCGCAGGTATTAGAGTGGGGTAGCCAGCTACAGAGACAGAGCAGAGAAGTGAGCTCTCAACTCGGGGTTACCTTGAACCGGGCACAGGCTGGGTGAGTTCCGAGTGTGGCTGGAGACCAGGGAGACGGGAGTAATTGAGCACTTTTATCTGAGGGCGCACTGAGGAATGGGGCCCCAAGCTCTCATCTATTCTGGGCTGCAGAGACTGGGAGGCCGGCATTTACATTCCCATCCTCCAGAACTCTACAGAAAGTGTTCAGGGAAGAAAAGCTCCCGAAGATTACTTAGTCTGGACCCTGGTAAAGGCGGTGTAATTCCACCTCCGGCAAAGGCACTTGAGAATCAATACAAGAGGCCCCTCCCTCAGAAGATCAACAAGAAATCCAGCCAAGACCAAGTTCATTTACCAAGGATAACAGCAAAATTCCAGAGGAGGAGAAAGCAAAGCATAGAATTCATGGCTTTTTCCCCATGATTCTTTAGTCTTGCAGTTAATGTTTTTTTAATTTTCTTTTTTTTCTTCTGCAAATTTTTTTTTTTAATTTTACCCTATCTTCTTTTAATGTTAACTAGTTTATCTTAACAATGCCTTTCATTGAAAAATAATCTTTTTTAACCTTCATTATTATAGTCATATTTTATCCTTCATTGTATCTAACTTTATTTTTGTATACACATGGGGTTTTTTATTCTAAAAAAAATTTGGGGTACAATTTCTTCTAATGGATCAAAATACACTCTAAATCTATCTTGGGCTTGTTCTAGTCTCCAGCCCGAGAAAATTCTCCCCTCTTTCTTTTTCTTTTTTCTCCTAACCAACTTACTTTATCAACTCCTTTTTTTAGAAAATTTTTTTAATCTTTATAAGCATATTCCATCCCTTCATTGTGTTTACCCTTAAATATGTTCTTCATTCTTTAAAATTTTGGGAGGTAGTTTCTTCTAAGAGACCAAAATACTCCCAAAATTAAGTAATTAAGTGGGTGACTCTGTTCTAGTCACCAGTCTAATATACAGATAGACTGATTATATATATATATATATATATATATATATATATATATATATATAGTCGGAGGGAGAGAGATATATATATATCTCCCTTCCACTATTTGGAGTCTCTTCTTAGTTAGTTAATGCACATTTTCCTGGGGTCTTTGCCACCCTTTGCCACCCTTCTTGAGATCAACAATCTCAAGAAGTGATTGAGACTTTCCTTATCTGGACAAAATGACAAGGCAGAAAAACTCATCACAAAAAAAAGAACAAGGGCAGTACCAAAGGCTGGGGACCTAATAAATACAGATATTGGTAATATGTCTGATCTAGAGTTCAGAATGACAACTCTCAAGGTTCTAGCTGTGCTCGAAAAAGGCATGGAAGATATTAGAGAAACCCTCTCTGGAGAGATAAAAGTCCTTTCTGGAGAAATGACATAACTAAAATCTAACCAAGTTGAAAAAAAAAAGCTATTAATGAGGTGCAATCAAAAATTGAGGCTCTTACTGCTAGGATAAATGAGGCAGAAGAAAAAATAGTGATATAGTAGACCAACTGACAGAGAATAAAGAAGCTGAGCAAAAGAGAGACAAACAAATACTGGACCATGAGCAGAGAATTTGAGAGTTAAGTGACACCATAAGATGAAATTATTGGAATAATTGGGATTCCAGAAGAAGAAGAAAGAGAGAGGGGAGCAGAAAGTATATTAGGGGGAATTATTATAGAGAATTTCCCTAATATGGCAAAGGGAACAAGCAAGCATCAAGAGATTCCCCCCTCAAAATCAATAAGAATAGGACCACACCCTGTCACCTAATAGTAAAATTTACAAGTCTTAGCAACAAAGAGAAAATCCTGAAAGCTGCCCAGGAAAAGAAGTCTGTAACACACAATTGTAAAAATATTAGATTGGCAGTGGACTTACCCACAGAGACCTGGCAGGCCAGAAATAGCTTCAAAGCACTAAACGAGAAAAACATGCAGCCAAGAATACTATATCCAGCTAGGCTATCATTGAAAATAGAAGGAAAGATAAAAATCTTCCAGGACAAACAAAAACTGAATATGCAAAGAATTTGCAAACACCTAATCAGCTGTGCGGGATATATTGAAAGGGGTCCTCTAATCAAAGAGAGAACCTAAAAGTACTAGATCAGAAAGGATCATAGACAATACACAGTAACAGTCACCTTACAGGCAATACAATGGCACAAAATTCGTATCTCTCAATAGTTAACCTGAATCTAAATGGGCTAAATGCCCCAATCAAAAGACACAGGGTATCAGAATGGATAAAAAAACAAAACCCATCAATATGCTGTCTACAAGAAACTCAATTTAGACCCAAAGACATCTCCAGATTTAAAATGAGGAGGTGGAAAACAATTTACCATGCTAATGAACATCAGAAGAAAGCTGGGGTGGCAATCCTTATAGGATATCAATTAGATTTTAAGCCAAAGACTATAATAAGAGACGAGGAAGGACACTATGTCATACTCAAAGGGTCTGTCCAACAAGAAGATCTAGCAATTCTAAATATCTATGCCCCTAACTTGGGAGCAGCCAAGTATATAAACCAATTAATAGTAACAAAATCAAAGAAACACATTGACAATAATACAATAATAGTAGGGGACGTTAACACTCCCCTCACTGAAATGGAAAGATCTTCCAGCAAAAGATCAACAAGAAAATAAAAGCCTTAAATGACACACTGGACCAAATGGAAATAACAGATCTCTTCAGAACATTTCATCCCAAAGCAACAGAATACACATTCTTCTTTAGCACACATGGAACAGTCTCCAGAATCATAAATCATGTCTCAACTGGTATCAAAAGATTGGGATCAGGGCGGCTGGGTGACTCAGTGGGCTAAGGCCTCTGCCTTCGGCTCAGGTCATGATCCCAGAGTCCTGGGATCGAAACACTCATCAGGCTCTCTGCTCAGTGGGGAGCCTGCTTCCTCCTCTCTCTCTGCCTGCCTCTCTGCCTACTTGTGATCTCTGTCTGTCAAGTAAATAAATAAATAAACTTAAAAAAATTGGGATTATTCCCTGCATATTCTCAGACCACAATGCTCTGAAGCTAGAACTCAATTACAAGAGGAAATTTGGAAAGAACACAAATACATGGAAACTAAACAGCATCATTCTAAGGAATGAATGGGCCAACCAGGAAATTAAAGAAGAATTGAAAAAAGTAATGGAAACAAATGATAATGAAAACACAACAGTTCAAAATCTGTGGAACACAGCAAGGAAGTCCTGAGAGGAAAATATATAGTGATATACGCCTTTCTCAAGAAACAAGAAAGGTCTGAAATACAGAAAATAAGCCTACACCTAAAGGAGCTGGAGAAAGAACAGCAAAGGAAGCCTACCCCAGCTTTTTTGCTAAGGTCAGGAACGCATCAGGGATGTCCATTATCACCACTGCTATTCAACATAGTACTAGAAGTCCTAGCCTCAGCAGTCAGACAACAAAAATAAATTAAAGGCATCCAAATCGACAAAGAAGACAAACAATTACTCTTTGCAGTTATATGACACTCTGTGTGGAAAACGCAAAAGGCTCCACTCCAAAAATGCTAGTACTTGTACAGGAGTTCTGTAAAGTGTCAGGATATAAAATCAATGCACAGAAATCAGTTGTATTTCTTTACAACAACAGCAAGACAGAAGAAAGAGAAATTAAGAAGTCAATTCCATTTACAATTGCACCCAAAACCGTAAAATACCTAGGAATAAACCTAACCAAAGAGGCAAAGAATCTATACTCAGAAAACTATAAAGTACTCATGAAAGAAATTAAGGAAGACACAAAGGAATGGAAAAATGTTCTATGCTCCTGGATTGGAAGAACAAATATTGTGAAAATGTCTATTACACCTAAAGCAATCTGAACATTTAATGCCATCCTTACCAAAATCCCATCCATTTCTTCAATGAAATGGAAGAAATAATCCTAAAATTTATATGGAACCAGAAAAGACCTCGAATAGCCAAAGGAATATTGAAAAAGAAAGCCAAAGTTGGTGGCATCACCATTCCGGACTTCAAGCTCTATTACAAAACTGTCATCATCAAGACAGTATGGTACTGACACAAAAACAGACATACAGATCAAAGGAATAGAATAGAGAGCCCAGAAGTAGACTTCCGCTCTATAGTCAACTAATCTTCAACAAGGCAGGAAAGAATGTCCAATGGAAAAAAGACAGCCTCTTCAACAAATGGTGTTGGGAAAATTGGACAGTCACATGTAGAAAAATGAAATTGGACCATTTCCTTGCACCACACATGAAAATGGACTCAGAATGGATGAAGGACTGCAAGGTAAGATAGGAATCCATCAAAGTCCTTGAGGAGAACACAGGCAAGAACCTCTTCAACCTCAGCTGCAGAAACTTCTTCCTAGGAACATCGCCAAAGGCAAGGGAAGCAAGGGCAAAGATGAACTATAGGAATTTCATCAAGTGCAAAAGCTTTTTCACAGCAAAAGAAACAGTTAACAAAACCAAAAGACAACTGACAGAATGGGAGAAGATATATGCAAACCGCTAGTATCCAAAATCTATAAAGAGCTTAGCAAACTCAACACCCAAAGAACAAATAATCCAATCAAGAAATGGGCAGAGGACATGAACAGACATTTCTGCAAAGAAGCCATCCAGATGGCCAACGGACACATGAAGAAATGCTCCAAATCACTCGGCATCAGGGAATTACAAATCAAAACCACAATGAGATACCACCTCACACCAGTCAGAATGGCTAAAATCAACAAGCCAGGAAGTGACATATGCTAGCAAGGATGCAAAGAAAGGGGAACCCTCCTACACTGTTGGTGGGATGCAAGCTGGTGCAACGACTCTGGAAAACATCATGGAATTTCCTCAAAAAGTTGAAAATAGAACTGCCCTATGACCCAACTTTTGCACTACAGGGTATTCACTCTAAAGATACAAGTCTAGTGATCCAAATGGGCATGTGCACCCGAATGTTTTTAGCAGCAATGTCCACAATAGCCAAACTATGGAAATAACCTAGATGCCCATCAACAGAAAAATGGATAAAGAAGATGTGGCACACACACACACACAATGGAATAATATTCAGCCATCAAAAGAAATGAAATCTTGCCATTTGTGACAACATGGATGGAACTAGAGAGTATTATGCTTAGTGAAATAAGTCAATCAGAGAAAGACAGCTATCATATGATCTCCCTGACATGAGTAAGTGGAGATGCAACGTGGGGGTGGTTCAGTGTTCGGAAAATAATAAATGTAACATGATGGGATCGGTAGGGAGACAAACCATAAGTGACTCTTAATCTCACAAAATAAACAGGGTTTCTAGGGGGTGTCAGGAGACGGTGGTGGGGTTATGGACATCAGGGAGGGTATGTGCTATGGTGAGTTCTGTGAAGTGTGTAAACCTGGTGATTCACAGATCTGTACCGCTTGGGCTAAACTTACATTATATGTTTATATAAAAATTTTTAAAAATTAAAAAATAAAACAAAATAAATAAAAAATCCACACATACACTACACTTGCACAGCACACTTCGATCAAAATATAATTCCTTGGTCTTTCTCATATGGGCAGCCCTAAGTTACCCTTACTAATGAGAGATAACACAAGTTTAGTCATTATATATATATATATATATATATATATATATATATATCCTTTTGTTTTTCCTTTTGACATTTGTATCTTGAAGACAGTGCCTACATTGCTTCCTTAAAATAACAATAATAATAATCCCATGGTCACATAAAAGTCTGGATCTTGGTAACCAGACAACATGGTTCTGGTTCAGATAAGGATGAAGACACAACCTCTTCCCAGGGAGCAAAGCCCACACACTCAGGGATCCTGACATGTCTCATGGGTGATGAGTTCCTTTGCTCCATGGAATTGTCTGAGTGCAAAGGATATAGGCACCCTTCAGGGTTCATTCTGTTTTCTTCATAAATTCCCCAGTTCAAGTCAATAGTGATTTACTGGGTCAGGTTTCAGAGACCAGGATGGTCTACCAGGTGAGGAGCAACCCCTATCTCCCCCACCCACTGTCAAGGAAGGCTAACAGGGGCTTGTGTGCCACTGGGAGCATAATGAGCCACACCCCAAGCTCCTAAACAACCTACACTCCTCCTCTGTTTCTCCCCCTCACAAAGGGCACAGCACCCTGTTACAGCTCTGAGTCTGAGCTTTAATTAAAAAAAAAAAGTTTCTACTATCAGAAAGTGGTTCACAGAAGAGAAAAACATGAGTCCCCATGAAGGGTTTTTTAATTCCTCAAAAGATTGTTTTCCCATTGTTTAATTTAAACAGGAAATAAAAACACACAATCTCCCCTTCCACTAGCAGGTATGATTCACTGTGGTGAATTCAAGAGCAGGAAATAAGAATAATAGCCATTCTGATGACTCGCCATTTCCATAATCAAAGTTTTTTTTTACGATTTTATTTATTTTTCAGAGAGAGAGAGGAGCGAGAGTGAGCACAATTAGACAGAGAGGCAGGCAGAGGCAGAGGGAGAAGCAGGCACCCTGCCGAGCAAGGAGCCCGATGTGGAACTCGATCCCAGGATGCTGGAATCATGACCTGAGCCGAAGGCAGCTGCTTATCCAACTGAGCCACCCAGGCGTCCCTTCCATAATCAAAGTTTTGAAACTTCACTGACATGCAAAGAAAGGAGCACAAACCAACATCTCGTCCTGGCAGCACAGAGCAGTCAGAATTTGAGTGACAGGGACAGACAATGAGGTTGTGTGTGTTGGGTGAGGCTGGTGGCACAGAAGAAGGTGTTCTGCCAGTTCTCCACCTGTGGCTCACTTGTCCTCATCCAGGAAACTGCCCACGGCTCTGACCTGTCACAGCCATCACAAGGGAGACACAGCCACCCCCTGGAGCCAGTCCTGCCCACAACCTCTTGCAGAATGCACTCAGCTCTACTCTGGGACCCCTGTAAGCTCTACTCAGACCTGGAATTCCCCTGTCTGCCAGAAAGCTCCAGGATTCCTTCTCCTTCTTCCAAAATTACACTGGCCCAAGGCTTTCATGAGAAATGCAGAATGCTACCTAATGAATGGTTAACACCTACTTTTGCCTTCTGTCATATTTCTCTCCACTTACCTCCTAACTGGTAAATGGTCACTAACCTACCAATGGAATATGAATGTGCTCTGTGACCTGACACTTTCATTATAGCCTTCTGAGGACTCCTTGTGCAATTAAATACCATATCTCATGACAGGAGGGTTTAAATCTATTTCTGTAAAGATTTTATTTATTTATTTAAACAGAGATCACAGATGATCAGATATTTTGTAAGCAATAAATCAACAGATAAAAGGGTATTCCCTGAAATGCCCTACCTGCAGGGAAACTGAGTAACTCTTGAACCAAATCCAGAATGCTGACAATGACATAAGTTTTACTTCGTGGCTCAACTAGAGGAAAGAGAAAAGTCCAGGAGATTTTGAGTTAATGAGAAGTTTTACCTCTACTCCTGACATGGATGTGACATTGCGCCCACTGTATCTGCTGCTTTCTCGGAACATAAATGTCCTGTGACAAGCTGCATCACTGACCCAGATTCTGGTATTCAAAACTTCAGGTTTTCTGGAGCCAGAGCAGAGAAATGCTGTCAGGTGGGCACAAATAGGCATCTGCAATCTATGGCCTGCACATCTGTTTCAGTTCCTGGGAGAAGGGGAAACACACACTTGTTTCTTTTTTTTAAGATTTTATTTATTTATTTGACAGAGAGATTACAAGCAGTCCGGGAGGCAGACAAAGAGAGAAGAGGAAAGAGGCTCCCTGCTAATCAGAGAGCCCAATTTGAGGCTCGATCCCAGGACCGTGAGATCACAACCTCAGCGGAAGGCAGAGGCTTAACCCACTGAGCCACCCAGGTGCCCCACACACACTTTTTTCTTAAGTAGTAATTATCTTCATCAAAAGTAGACTGATGACTCTGTCTTTGTTGGAAAAGTGAGATTACTCTTCCAAATGAACACCTCAACTCACCTGTTCCTTGTGCAACTTGACTGGGGTCTGGTTTACTCCAGCTTCCAGGCCCCCAACTGGAGGACTCTCCTGCAGGATCCTGCAGCCTATGACCACCAACCCCAGGGCACGAGGCACAGTGTTGAAGATGGGGTACTACTCTAAGGTTTGTTGCCACCACACCTGTGCCTGGGAGAACAGGGACTTGGAGGACTCTCCTGCACAATCCTGACAGCCTATCGCCACCATCCATGAGGGACACAGGGCACAATGATAAAATGGATGGATGCCTCTGGGGCTGTTACCACCACACCTGTGCCTGCGGCCAGAGAAAGGAACTTGGAGGACCCACCTGCATGATCCTGAGGCCATTATCATCTCCTAGGGACACAGGGAACAATGCTGAAGTTGGGGGGTGGCTCTGAGGTCGGTGCTGCCACACTTGTGCCTGAACAGGGGGACCCTGCTGAACTGGAGGTGCTGCTCAAGGTCCATTACCTGCACTGTGTCAGAGACCGGGGTGCAACTCAATGACGTGGGGACTGTGTGACGTCCTTAAATCCACTTTTCCTGGAGAACACTGGGAAACCTGAAATGTCCACAACTCACCCCACAAAACCTGGAGTGAGTGGGCGCCCTAGAGTTCAGGGATCTTGGGGATACGGCCAATTAATGGATATAGGGCAGAAGAGACTTTCAAGGGAAAAAGGAGAACTCATTTGAGTTCCCAAGATTAGCTCATTCCATGCCCCCTTCCCATATCCCAACCTCCCACGTGGGGCTCAACCTACCCCCAGGTCCCTACCCTGGTCCACAGTGTCTATTCACGAACGAGGGAACCCCCACAGGTCAATCTCGCCTTCTCCTACCTCACTGCTGCATCCTGGGCAGCTGGGGGCCTACCCACAGAAAGGTAGCTCCAGCCCCACAGGATTATTCGTAAGGGAGGGTGGTGCCACACGCCCATTGCTTGCTGTGACTGCCTGCATACAGCCACTGGAATTTATACTGGTGCCTTCCTGTATATGCAGGTGGTCCTAGAGTCCCTTCCCACCTGTACAGCTGACTGGGACACACAGGCATGCGAGGAGTTTGTAGCAGGGCCCCCTCACACAGGGCCCATTCCCCACATCCCTCTAGCTGCAGACCACCCTCAGAGCCTTGCCCCTTCCATTCCTGCACCAACACTACCTGAGGAGCTGTGCCTGGCTCCTGAGCAGGTCAGCTGTTCTCAGACCTTCTGAGTCTTGGGCTTCAGTAAATGTAATGGTTTCCCACATTTCCAAGACAATATTAAGACCCAAATAGTAATGCTCCAAGTGGGAAGAACTCTCACCCCTAGAGTGGGCAGTACTTCTTAGACCTTCAACGCACCCTCTAGGATGAGCCATTTGTGCTGCAATTTATATACATGTGCTTGCTTCTGCAGGGAAGCTCCAGGATGAATGAGAACAACCGCCCTTCTGTGCTGTTGGAGTTGTAAACCAGGAATACTCTTCACTTAAAAAGAAAACATATTGCTATTATTGACACTAAATGACAAACCCTTTTAAACATTTTAGAGAGAAAGGAAGAGAGTTTTATTCAAACCCAAGTCAAGACAGCTGCCTGGGAGACACAATCTTCACAAAAAAGGGAGAGCCCATGGCACCTGGGTGGCTCAGCCTTTAGGTGTCTGCCTTCAGCTCAAGTCATGATCCCAGGATCCTGGAATCAAGCCCTGCATTGAGCTCCACATTAGGCTCCCTGCTCAGTGGTAACCTGATTCTCCCTCTCCCTTGGCTTGTGTGCACTCTCTCTCTCTCTCTCTTAAATAAATAAATAAATAAAATCTTAAAGAATAGGAGGACTCCAGGGAAGGAACATTTGGGGAAAATTTCTATATTCTGTTTTGTTTGTACACATCATCATGAGGAAGAAAATTCCAGAACTTTTTCATATGTTTTCAGTTTGTGCAAATCAGTATGACTTTAATCTTATGGGAGCAGGAGAGGTTCTTCTGTTTTTCTTATCTTTATGTTTGCAATGGCAGTCTTTGGTGATCTTTTTCTTCTCATAGCAGATGTGAAACATGTGCTTAGGACAGAAATAGGGCCTATGCACTGAGGTTTTGCCCCATCATTTTGAGCTTGGTAAAATGTTAAGGGATAGCTTTCCTGGGAGCCCAGGATCTGGCCCCATGGATGGTCAAAGATAAAATTTACCTTTATCATTCTAAGTACTTCTGAAGGGAAGAACTTGAGACAAAAGCATCTTTAACAATAGTACCAAGAAATCAAAATGATGTCTACAGACGTTTACCTGTTCCATTGTCAACACAGATAACAGAAATGTTCACAGACGCTGGGCTCCTCCCCTTCTCCTGCCCAAATCTCTGAAGCACACAGATAATTTAAAGTCAGAATTTTAAGCTGTCTGGCACCATTCCCTTGTACTATAGAACAAAACAGCATAGCTCATTGTCACAACACTAGTATTAACATGAATTATCCCTAAAGTTGGGTACAATGTCGAAGTTCTTTCCTTGCAGATTTTGACTAATGTAAGTCATAGTCATACCATATAAACACTACGGTGGTTGGTAATAAGTAACCGTAGGTAAAGGAATAGTTCAGCAATGTTTACAAGCATTGTCTCCCTTTGTAGAAGAGGCTGAGCTGAGTGTTTTTAAATACTATTTCAGATCTGTCTTATAGAACATTCTGAACATACCAGAGTGTTAATTAATTTTAAAAAGGTAATTTCAGTGACTTTAATATCAGAAAAGTATTATAATGTCTGTATTCTTAAAGATCTTTGAGTATCTTACTGGAGGACCTCCACTGAGATAATTATCTTAATGATCATGATGGGCAGAGGTTAAAAGCCAGATGAATCTGTTCCAGCTGGCCATGCAAGAAAACCCTGAGACTTGAGATGTTTTCAGATTGAGAAGACAACATGGATAGGAGGGAAATAGTACCATGTATGGAATAACAAGGGATTTTGAATCAGTTTGGGGATGCCATTTAGGTTTATGACACTAAAATTCACTCTTACTGGAGTCATCTCTAAGTTCCTATTTAACCACCTAGAAAATGTGCCTACTAAAATACCTACATCACAGTTTAGAAGTTTATGAGGGACAATTCCACAAAGAGCCACTGTTATGGCTCTCAAGAGCAGGTGCTCAGGAAGCCATGATTACTATTTGGGTTTCTTTCTTTCTTTCTTTTTTCTTTCTTTCTTTCTTTTTTTCTTTCTTTCTTTCCTTCTTTTTTCAGAAAAAGAAGACATGTTGAAATCATATTTCTAATAGATGACTCAAGATGATTTTCAAATCTTAAGAAGGTCAAGAAGCTGCTATTTATTTCACTGAGAAATCATGTTGTTGGACTGGTGAGAACAATACAATAGCGCCATCATCAATAGGGGTGTGAAACTTCCCATCTCCATATGACCATGTGGTCCCCACTAGCTCAGGGCCACCAGAAAGGGCATCTGGGGAGGGGGGAACTGGCCAAGGCTGCCAGGTATGGCTGAAGCAGGAATAACTCTGACTTAAGGCTCAAATCCTGCCTACCTTATTTATACTGCTCTTCAGAGATAGAGTGTCATTGTGAGCTCTGATGTAAGAATGGTTGAGAATCTCCATTGTGATTCCCTCTCTGACCCTTAGGATCTGTAGTAAAGTCACATTTAGTTTTTTTAATTTTATTTTTTGAGTGTTCCAAGATTTATTGTTTATGCACCATATCTAGTGCTCCATGTAATACATGCCCTCCTTAATACCCACTACCAGGCTCACCCATCCCCCCACTCCCCTCCCCTCCAAAACCCTAAGTTTATTTCTCAGAGTCCACAGTCTCTCATGGTTCATCTCCCCGTCCAATTTATCCCAATTCACATTTCCTTTCCTTCTCCGAATGTCCTCCATGATATTCCTTAGGTTACACAAGTAAGTGAAACCATATGATAATTGACTTTCTCTGCTTGACTTATTTCACTCAGCTTAATCTCCTCCTGTCCCATCTATGTTAATATAAAAGTTGGGTATTCAGAGAGACAAGATGGCAGGGAAGTAAGAGGAGGCGCCTTTTCAGCCCTTACACCAAAGTGAGCTGATTACCTACCAAAGAACTCTGATCACCCATGAAATCAGCCTGAGATCAGAATTATACACGTTGGATCTCTACTGGGGCAGAAGACACCAGTGGGCAAGTAAAGCAGAGTGGGAATGGCGACTGATATCGGAAGATAAACAAAAGGGGGAGGGAGCCACCAAAGGTGATTGGTTGGAAAGTAACACCCCAATATGAGCAAGAGTGCCCTGCTTCTGGGGACCAGCATTAACTTGGAGACTGGTTGAAAGCACTCCAAAAGAGCAAAGGATCGCGGGGGGAAATGGTGGGAATCGGGGCAGCTAGGGACAGGGCCTTAAGTCTGAAGTCCCAGGAGAGCCTCCCTGATCACCATGACAGCATGGGACTGGCATAAAAACAGACCCATAGACCAGTGGAACACAGTAGACAGATCATATATGGACCATCAACTCCATGGCCAAATAATCTTCAAGAAAGCAGGAAAAAAATATACAGTGGAAAAAAGACAGTCTCTTCAATAAATGTTGCAGGGGAAACTGGGCAGCTCTATGTAGAAGAATGAAAATCGACCAGCCTCTTACGCCATACACAAAGATAAACTCATAATGGATAAAAGACTTTAACGTGAGACAGGAATCCATCAGAATCCTAGAGGAGAACATAGGCAGTATCTCTTCAATATCAGCCACAGTGACTTCTTTCAAGACATACCTCCAAACCAAAGGAAAAAAAAAGCCAAAATAAACTTCGGGAACTCACCAAAATCAAAAGATTCTGCACTGCATAGGAAACAATAAAGAAATAAAAGTGGCAACCCATGGAATATGATAAGATATTGGCAAATGACAGGACAGACAAAAGGTTGATATCAAGGATCTATGAAGATCTCCTCAAACTCAACACAAACAAAACAGATAATCATATGAAAAAATGGGCAGAAGTCATGAAAATACACTTCTTCAATGAAGACATACAAATGGCTATCAGAGACCTGAAAAAATGTCCATCATCACTAGGTATCAGGGAGATTCAAATGAAAACCACATTAAGATGTCACTTTACACCAGTTAGGATGGCCTAAATTAGCAAGACGGGAAACAACATGTGTTAGAGAGGATGTGGAGAAAGGGGAATCCTCTTACACTGTGGGTGGGAATGCCAGTTGGTGCAGTCTCTTTGGAGAACAGTGTGGAGATTCGTCAAGAAATTGAAAATAGAACTTCAATATAACGCTGCAATTACACTCCTACGTTTTTACCCCAAAGATATAGATACTGTAAAAAAAAAAAGGGCCGTCTGTAGCCCAAATGTATAGCTGCAATGGCCACGCTTGCCAAACTGTGGAAAGAACCAAGATGCCCTTCAACAGAAGAATGGATAAGGAAGATGTGGTCCATATACACTATGGAGAACTATGCCTCCATTCAGAAAGGATGAATTCCCAACTTTGGTAGCAACATGGACGGGACTGGAAGAGATTCTGCTGAGTGAAATAAATCAAGCAGAGAGAGTTAATTATCATATGGTTTCACTTCTGTGTGGAGTATAACAAATAGCATGGAGGACAAGGGGAGATGGAGAGGAGAAGGGAGTCGAGGGAAATTGGAAGAGGAGGGGAACTATGAGAGACTATGGACTCTGAAAAAGAATCTGAGGGCACCTTTTATTTCTCTTTGTTGTCTGATTCCTATTGCTAGGACTTCTAATACCATGTTGAACAAGAGGGGTGAAAGTGGGCATCCTTGTCTTGTTCCTGATCTCAACGGGAATGCTGAAACTTTATCCCATTGAGGATGATATTTGCTTTGGGTCTTTCATAGATAGATTTGATGAAGTCCAGGAATGTTCCCTCTATCCCTATACTTTGAATCAATTTAATCAAGAACGGATGGTGGAATTTGTCAAATGCTTTTTCTTCATCAATTGAGAGGATCATGTGGTTCTTCTCTTCTCAAATTCATTTGTCTATCACATTATTTGATTTGTGAACGTTTAACCATCCTTGTAGGCCAGGGATGAATCCCACCTGGTCATGGTGGATAATCTTTGTAATGTGCTATAGGATCCTGTTTGCTAGGATCTTCTTGAGAATCTTAGCATCTATATTCATCAGTGATATTGGTCTGAAATTCTCCTTTTTGGTAGGGTCTTTTCTTGAAAATCAATCTGAGGCGTTTGAAGTGGCATGGGGGTGGGAGGTTGGGTACCAGGTGGTGGGTATTATAGCGGGCATGGATTACATGGAGCACGGGGTGTGGTGAAAAAAATAATGAATACTGTTATGCAGAAAATAAATAAATAAATTAATTTTAAAAATATATGCAACAGTAAAAAAAATTATCTGAGGCATTGATAGAGAAGGGGTGGGAGGTAGGGGAAAAACGTGGTGGGTAATAGAGAAGGCACAGATTGCATGAATCACTGGGTGTGATGCTAAAACAATGAATACGGTTACACTGAAAAGAAATGGGAAAAAAAAACAAGTATATGCCAATAAGCTAAGCAACCTAGGTGGAATGGATGCATTCCTAGAAAACTGTAAAATCCCAAAAGTGATCCAGGAAGAAATGTACAACCTGAATAGACTGTTATCCAGTAACGAGATTAAAGCAGTGATCAAAAACCTCCCAAAAGAAAGACCCCAGGACATGAAGGATGCCCTTGCAAATTCTACCAAACTTTAAGAAAAGAACTAACACCTCTTTTCCTGAGGCTCTTTCCAAAATTTGAAGCAGACACTTTTTTTGATGCCAGCATTACCCTGATCCACAAACCAAGCAAAGGCCTCACCAAAAAGGAGAATTTCAAACCAATATCACTGATGAATATGGATGCTAAGATTCTCAACGAGATTCTAGCTCCTAGGAACCTACAGTACATAAAACGTTTATCCACCATGACCGAGTAGGATCTATCCCTGGGTTGCAAGGTTGGTTCGACATTCGCAAATCAATCAATGTCATAGAACAAATTAAGAAGTGAAAATTAGAGAACCACATGGTACTCTCAATTGATGAAGAAAAAACATTGGACAATATCCAGCATCTGTCCCTGACTAAAAAGCTGCAAAGTATAGGGATAGAGGAAATATTCGTCAACTTCATAAAATGTTTCTATGAAAAACCCACAGTGAATACCATCCTCAAAGGGTAAAAGCTGACAGCCATCGCTTTCAAATCAGGAACATGACAAGGATGCCCACTCTTATGAATCTTGTTCAACATAGCCTGTGAAGTCCTAGCAACAGCAATCAGACAACAAAGAGAAAAAAAAAAGATATCCAAGTTGGCAACCAAGAAGTCGAACTCTTTGTCCTCACAGATGACATACTTGATATGGAAAATCCAAAAGACTCCACCCCCAAACTCTCAGAACTCATACCGCAATTCAATAATGTGGCAGGATATAAAATCATAGAACCGAAATCAGTGGCTATCTCGTACATTATCAATGAAAATACAGAAATGGAATTTAGAGAATCAATTACATTTACTACAGCACCCAAACCATAAGAAACCTGGGAATAAACCAAACCAAAGAGGTAAAGGATTTTTACTTGAGGAACTAAAGAACACTCATGAAAGAAATGGAAGAAAACTGAAAAGACGGAAAATCATTGCATTCTCATGGATCAGAATAAACATTGTTAAAATGTCTATACTGACTAGAGAAATCGATACATTTAATGCATTCCAATCAAAATTCCACGAGCATCTTTAAAAGAGTTGGAACAAACACATGCCTCAAATTTGTGTGGAATCAGATGCGACCCCGTATTGCTAAGATTTGCTGAAAAGAGAAACAAAACTGGGAGCTACATGTTGTCTGATTTCAAGGGTTGCTATGAAGCCATGATCAGCAAGACAGCAGGGGACTGGCATAAAAACAGACCCATAGACCAGTGGAACACAGTAGACAGCTCAGATATGGACCATCAAATCTATGGCTAAATAATCTTCAAGAAAGCAGGAAAAAAATATACAGTGGAAAAAAGACAGGCTCTTCAATAACTAGTACAGTGAAAACTGGACAGCTCTATATAGAAGAATGAAACTCGACATCTTCTTACACCATACACAAAGTTAAACTCATAATGGATAAAAGACCTCAACGTGACACAGTAATCCATCAGAATCCTAGAGGAGAACATAGGCAGTAATCTCTTTGATATCAGCCAGAGTGACTTCTTTCAAGATATGACCCCAAACCAAAGGAAATAAAAGCCAAAATAAACTTCTGGGACTTCATCCAACCCAAAAGCTTCTGCACTGCATATGAAACAGTAAGAAAGCAAAGAGGCAACACATGGAATGCGATAAGATATTTAAAAATGACCGTATAGAAAAAAGGTTCATATCCAGGATCTATGAAGAAATCCTCAACCACAACACACATAAAACAGATAATTATATCAAAAAATAGGCAGGAGATATGAACAGACACTTCTCCAATGAAGACATATAAATAGCTATCAGACACCTGAAAACAATGTTCATCATCACTAGGCATCATGGAGATTCAAATGAAGACCATATTAAGATTTCACTTTACACCAGTTAGAATGGCCTAAATTAGGAATACGGGAAACAACATGTGTTAGAAAGGATGTGGAGAAAGGGGAATCCTCTTACACTCTGGATGAGAATGCAAGAAGAGTGTGGATATTCCTCAAGAAATTAAAAATAGAACTTCCCTATAACCTTGCAATTACACTCCTAGGTATTCACCTAAAAGATACAGATGGAATGAAAAGAAGGGCCATCTGTAACCCAAATTTATAGCAGCAATGGCCACACTTGCCAAACTGTGGAAAGAACCATGATGCCCTTCAACGGAAGAATGGATAAGGAAGATGTGGTCCATATACACTATGGAGAATTATGCCTCCATTCAGAAAGGATGGATACCCAACTTTGGTAGCAACATGGACGGGACTGGAAGCAATACTGCTGAGTGAAATAAATCCATCAGAGAGAGTTAATTATCATATGGTTTTACTTCTGTGTGGAGTATAACAAATAGCATGGAGGACAAGTGGAGATGGAGAGGAGAAGGGAGAGGAGAGAAATTGGAAGGGGAGGGAAACCATAAGAGACTATGGACTCTGAAAAAGAACCTAATAGGGCATTGAATGAGCTGGGGTGGGAGGTTGAGGAAAGACGTGGTAGGTAATAGAGAGGGCACGGATTGCATGGAGCACTGGGTGTGGTACTAAAACAATGAATACGGTTACACTAAAAAGAAAGTGGAAAAAAAAAAGTATATGCCAATAAGCGAAGCAACCTAGGTGAAATGGATGCATTCCTAGAAAACTGTAAAATTCCAAAATTGAACCAGGAAGAAATGTACAACCTGAATAGACCATTATCCAGTTAAGGGATTAAAGCAGTAATCAAAAACCTACCAAAAGACAAGACTCCGGGACCTGAAGAATGCCCGAGCGAATTCCACCAAACGTTAAGAAGAAAACTAACACCTCTTCTCCTGAAGCTCTTTCCAAAATTTGAAGCAGAAGGAATACTTCCAGACACTTTTTATAAAGCCAGCATTACCCTGATCCATGAACCAGGCAAAGACCTCATCAAAAAAAAGAATTTCAAACCAATATCACTGGTGAATATGGATGCTAAGATATTCAACAAGATTCTAGCTCCTAGGAACTTACAGTACATTAAAACGTTTATCTACCATGACCGAGTAGGATCCATCCCTGGGTTGCAAGATTGGTTCAACATCCGCAAATGAATCAATGTCATAGAACAATTTAAGATGTGAAGATTAGAGAAACACATGGTCCTCTCAATTGGTGAAGAAAAAGCATTTCCAATATCCTGCATCCGCTACTGACTAAAATGCTGCAAAGTATAGGAATAGAAGGAATATTCGTCAACTTCATAAAATGTTTCTATGAAAAACCCACAGTGAATATCATCCCCAAAGGGTAAAAGCTGACAGCCTAAGCTTTGAAATCAGGAACATGACAAGGATGCCCACTCTCACCACTCTTGATCAACATAGGATGTGAAGTCCTAGCAACAGCAATCAGACAACAAAGAGGATAAAAGGTATCCAAGTTGGCAACCAAGAAGTCAAACTCTTTCTCCTCACAGGACATACTTGATATGGAAAACCGAAAAGACTCTGCCCCCAAACTCTCAGAACTCATACCGCAATTCAATAATGTGGCACGATATAAAATCATAGAACCGAAATCAGTGGCTATCTCCTACATTATCAATGAAAATACAGAAAGGGAATTTAGAGAATCAATTCCATTGATACAGCACCCAAACCATAAGAAACCTGGGAATAAACCAAACCAAAGAGGTAAAGGATTTGTACTCGAGATACTAGAGAACACTCATGAAAGAAATGCAAGAAATCCAAAAAGACGGGAAATCATTGCATTCTCATGGATCAGAAGAATAAACATTGTTAAAATGTCTATACTGCTTAGAGCAATTGGTCCATTTAATGCCATTGCAATCAAAATTGCACTGGAATCTTTAAAAGAGCTGGAACAAACACACGCCTCAAATTGTGTGGAATCAGAAGTGACCCCGTATTGCTAAGAATTGCTAAAAAGAGAAACAAAACTAGGAGCAACACGTTGCCTTATTTCAAGGGTTACTATGAAGCAATGATCACCAAGAGAGCATGGGAATGGCATAAAAACAGACCCATAGACCAGTGGAACACAGTAGACAGCTCAGATATGGACCATCAAATCTATGGCCAAATAAACTTCAAGAAAGCAAGGAAAAATATACAGTGGAAAAAAGAGAGTCTTCAATAAATGGTGCAGGATAACTGGGCAGGTCTATGTAGAAGAATGAAACTCGACCATCCTCTTACACCACACACAAAGATAAACTCATAATGGGTAAAAGACCTCAATGTGAGATAGGAATCCGTCAGATTCCTAAGGAGATCATAAGCAGTATTCTCCTCAAATTCAGCCACAGTGACTTCTTTCAAGATATGCCTCCAAACCAAAGGAAACAGAAGCCAAAATAAACCTCTGGAACTTCATCAAAATCAAAAGCTTCCGCAGTTCATAGGAAACAGTCAAGAAAGCAAAGAGGGAACCCACAGAATGCAATAAGATATTTTCAAATGACAGGGCAGACAAAAAGTTCATATCCAGGATTATGAAGAACTCCTCAAACTCAACACACACAAAACAGATAATCATATCAAAAAATGGGTAGAAGATATGAACAGACACTTCCTCATGAAGAAATACAAATGGCTATCAGACAGCTGAAGAAATGTACATCATCAATAGGCATCAGGGAGATTCAAATGAAAACCATATTAATTGTCACCTTACACCTTACAGTTAGAATGCAAGAATGCTTTCTTGCATTCTAACCTTACAGTTAGAATGGTGTAAATTAGTAAGATGGGAAACAACATGTTTGGGACAGGGTGTGGAGAAAGGGGAATCCTCTTACACTTTGGGTGGGAAAGCAAGTTGGTGCAGCCTGTTTAGAGAACAGTGTGGATATTCCTCAAGAAATTAAAAATAGAACTTCCCTATAACCCTGCAATTACACTGAGGGGTTTGAAGTGGCATGGGGGTGGGAGGTTGGGGTACCAGGGGGTGGGTATTATAGAGGGCACAGATTGCATGGAGCACAGGGTGTGGTGAAAAAAATAATGAATACTGTTATTCAGAAAATAAATAAATTTAATTTAAAAAAATATGCAACAGTAAAAAATTTATCTGAGACATTGAAAGAGAGGGGTTGGGATGTTGGGGAAACATGTGGTGTGTAATAGAGAGGGCACGGATTGATGGAGCACTGGGTGTGGTGCTAAAACAATTAATATGGTTACACTGAAAAGAATTTCGAAAAAGAACACAAGTATATGCCAATAGCTAAGCAACCTAGGTGAAATGGATGCATTCCTAGAAAACTGTAAATACCAAAATTGAACCAGGAAGGAATGTACAACCTAAAAGGACCCTTATCCAGTAATGAGATTAAATCAGTGATCAAAAACCTCCCAAATCAAGACCCTATGACCTGAAGGATGCCTTAGCGAATTCTACCAAACTTTATGTAAGAACTAACACCTCTTCTCCTGAAGTTCTTTCCAAAATATGAAGCAGAAGGAAAACTTCCAGACACTTTCTATGAAGCCAGCATTACCCTGATCCACAAACCAGGCAAAGTCCTCATCAAACAGGAGAATTTCAAACCAATATCACTGACGAATATGGATGCTAAGATTCTCAACAAGATTCTAGCTCTTAGGAACCTACAGTACATTAAAAAGTCTATCCACCATGACTGAGTAGGATCTATCCCTGGGTTTCAAGGTTGGTTCGACATTCACAAATCAATCAATGTCATAGAACCAATTAAGAAGTGAAGAGAGAAGAGCCACATGGTCCTCTCAATTGGTGAAGAAAAAGATTTGGACAAAATCCAGCATCCACTCCTGACTAAAACGCTGGAAAGTATAGGGATAGAGGGAATATTCGTCAACTTCATAAAATGTTTCTATGAAAATCCCATAGTGTATACCATCCTTAAAAGGTAAAAGCTGACAGTCTTTGCTTTGAAATCAGGAACATGACAAGGATGCCCACTAAACCACTCTAGTTCAACATAGGCTGTGAATTCCAGCAACAGCCATCAGACACAAAGAGAAATAAAAGTTATCCAAATTAGCAACAAAGAAGTCAAACTCTTCCTCCTCACAGATGACATACTTGATATGGAAAATGCAAAAGACTCCGCCCCCAAACTACCAGAAATCATACAGCAAATCAATAGTGTGGCAGGATACAAGATCATGGTAGAGAAATCAGTGGCTTTCTTCTACATTATCAATGAAAATCCAGAAAAGGAAATTAGAGAATCAATTCCATTTACTACAGCACCCAAAACCTAAGATACCTGGGAATAAACCAAACAAAGAGTTAAAGGATTTGTACTCGACAAACTAGAGAACACTAATGAAAAAATGCAAGAAAACAAAAAACATGGAAAACCATTGCATTCTCATGGATGAAAAGAATAAACTTCGTTAAAATGTCTATACTGCCTAGAGCAATCTATCCATTTAAGGCCATTGCAATCAAAATTCAACCGGTATCTTTCAAAGAGCTGGAACAAACACACGCCTAAAATTTGTGTGGAATCAGAAGCAACACCGTATTGCTAAGAATTGCTGAAAAGAGAAACAAAATTGGGAGCACCACGTTGCCTGATTTCAAGTGATACTATGAAGCTGTGATCACCAAGAAAGCATGGACGGGCATAAAAACAGACCCCTAGACCAGTGGAACACAGTAGAGAGCTCAGATATGGACCATCAACTCTATGGACAAATAATCTTCAAGAAAGCAGGAAAAAAATATACAGTGGAAAAAGACAGTCTCTTCAATAACTGGTGCAGGGAAAACTGGGCAGCTCTATGAAGAAGAATGAAACTCGACCATCCTCTTACACCATACACAAAGATAAACTCATAATGGGTAAAAGACCTCAATGTGAGACAGGAATACATCAGAATCCTAGTGGAGAAAATAGGCAGTAATCTCTTCGATATCAGCCACAGCGACTTCTTTTAAGATATGTCTCCATAGGCAAAGAAAACAAAAGCGAAAATAAACTTCAGGGACTTCATCAAATTCAGAAGCTTCTGCGCTGCATAGGAAACAGTCAAGAAAGCAAAGAGGCAACCCACAGAATGCAATAAGATATTTGCAAATGACAGGACAGACAAAAGTTTGATATCCAGGATCTAGGAATATCTCTGAAACTCAATACACAGAATACAGATAATCATATCAAAACATGGGCAGAAGATATGAACAGACACTTCTCCAATGAAGACATACAAATGGCTATCAGACACCTGAAGAAATGTTCATCATCAATAGGCATCAGGGAGATTGAAATGAAAACCACATTAAGATGTCACCTTGCACCAGTTAGGATGGCCTAAATTAGCAAGACGGGAAACAACATGTGTTGGAGAGGATGTGGAGAAAGGGGAAATCTCTTACACTGTTGGAGGGAATGCAAGTTGGTGCAGCCTCTTTGGAGAACAGTGGGGATATTCCTAAAGAAATTAAAAATAGAACTTCCCTATAACCCTGCAATTGCACTTCTAGGTATTTACCCCAAATATAGAGATGGCGTGAAAGAAGGGCCATCTGTAATTCAATGTTTAGAGCACCAATGGCCACGATTGCCAAACTGTGGAAAAAACCAAGATGCCCTTCAACGGAAGAATGGATAAGGAAGATCCATATACACTATAGAGTATTATGCCTCCATTCAGAAAGGATGAGTACCCAACTTTGTTAGTAACATGGACAGGACTGGAAGAGATTCTGCTGAGTGAAATAAATCAAGCAGTGAGTGGCTATTATAATATGGTTTCATTTACGTGTGGTGTATAACAAACTGCATGGAGGACAAGCGGAGATGGAGAGAAGAAGGGAGTGGAGGGACATCGGAAGGGGAGAAAAACCATGAGAGACAATGGACTCTGAAAAATAACCTGAGGGCTTTGAAAGAGCGGGGGTGGGAGGTTGTGGAAACACCTGGTGGGTAATAGAGAGAGAGCACGGATTGCATGGAGGACTGGGTGTGGTGGTAAAACAATAAATACAGTTACACTGAAAAGAAATTGGGGGAAAAAACAATATATGCCAATTAGGAAAGATCTTAGGTGTAATGGATGCATTCCTACAAAACTGTAAAATCCCAAAATTGAACCAGGAAGAAATGGACAACCTGAATGGACAATGATCCAGTAATAAGATAAATGCAGTGATCTAAAACCTCCCAAAAGACAAGATCCCGCGACCTGAAGGATGCTTTAGCGAATTATACCAATCTTTAAGAAAAGAACTAACACCTCTTCTCCTGAAGCTCTTTCTGAAATTTGTAGCAGAAGGAAAACTTCCAGACACTTTTTATGAAGCCAGCATTATCCTGATCCACAAACCAGGCAAAGACATCAACAAAAAGAAGAATTTCAAGGCAATATCACTGATGAATATGGATGCTAAGAACTCCATAAGATTCTAGCTCCTAGGAACCTACTGTACATTAAACAGTCATTCCACCAAGACCGAGTAGGATCTATCCCTGGGTTGCAAGGTTGGTTCGACATTCACAAATCAATCAATGTCATAGAACCAATTAAGAAGTGAAGAGAGAAGAGCCACATGGTCCTCTCAATTGGTGAATAAAAAGCATTTGACAAAATCCAGCATCTGCTCCTGATTAAAATGCTGCAAAGTATAGGGATAGAGGAAATATTCGTCAAATTCATAAAATGTTTCTATGAAAAACCCACAGTGAATACAATCCTCAAATGGTAAAAGATCGCAGCCTTTGCTTTGAAATCAGGAACATGACAAGGACACCCACTCTCACAACCCTTGTTCAACATAGGCTGTGAAGTTCGGCAACAGCAATCAGACAACAAAGAGAAATAAAAAGTATCCAAGTTGGCAACGAATAAATCAAACTTTCTCTCCTCAAGCATGACATAATCGTTATGGAAATCCCAAAAGACTCCGCCCCCAATCTATCAGACCTCAAATAGCAATTCAAGAATGTGGCAGGATACAAAATCATGATACAGAAATCAGTGGCTTTCTTCTACATTATCAATGAAAATACAGAAAGGGAAATTAGAGAATCAATGCCATTTATTACAGCACCCGAACCATAAGATACCTGGGAATAAACCAAACCAAAGAAGTAAAGGATTTATACTCGAGGAACTAGAGAACACTCATGACAGAAATGCAAGAAAACCAATGAGACGGAAAACCATTGATTTCTCATGGATCAGAAGAATAAACATTCTTAAAATGTGTATACTGCTTAGAGCAATTGATCCATTTAATGCCATTGCAATAAAAATTCCACCGATATCTTTCAAAGAGATGGAACAAGCACAAGCCTACATTTTGTGTGGAATAGAAGCGACCCCGTATTGCTAAGAATTGCTGAAAAGAGAAACAAAACGGGAGCACCACGTTGTCTGATTTCAAGGGTTACTATGAAGCTGTGATCACCAAGACAGCATGGGACTGGCATAAAAACAGACCCCTAGACCAGTGGAACACAATAGAGAGCTCAGATATGGGCTATCAACTCTATGGACAAATAATCTTCAAGAAAGCAGGAAAAAATATACAGTGGGAAAATGGCAGTCTCTTCAATAAATGGTGCAGAGAAAATTGGGCAGGTCTATGTAGAAGAATGAAATTCGACCATCCTCTTACACCATACACAAAGAGGAAATCATAATGGATAAAAAGATTCCTGTCTCAAGGTGAGACAGGAATCCATCAGAATCCTAGAGGAGAACATAGGCAGTAATCTTTTGATATCAACCACAGCGAATTCTTTCAAGATATGTCTTCAAAGGCAAAGGAAACAAAAGCCAAAATAAACTTCGGGGACTTCGTCAAAATCAGATATTTACAAATGACAGTACAGACAAAAGGTTGATATACAGGATCTATGAAGAACTCCTCAAAATCTACACACACAAAACAGATAATTATATCAAAAAATAGGCAGAAGTTATGAACAGACACTTCTCCAATGAAGACATACAAATGACTGTCAGACACTTGAAAAAAATGTTCATCGTCACTAGGCATCAGTGAGATTCAATTTAAGATCATATTAAGATGTCACTTTACACCAGTTAGAATGGCCTAAATTAGCAAGACGAGAAACAATATGTGTTAGAGAGCAAGTGGAGAAAGGGGAATCCTCTTATACTGTGGGTGGGAATGCAAGGGGTGCAGCCTCTTTAGAGAATGGTGTGGAGATTCCTCAATAAATTAAAAATGGAACTTCCCTATAATTCTGCAATTACACTCCTAGGTATTTAACCCAAAGATACAGATGGCGTGAAAAGAAGGGCCATCTGTAACCCAAATATATAGCAGCAATGGCCACGCTTGCCAAACTGTGGGAAGAACCAAGATGCCCTTGGAAGAATGGATAAGGAAGATGTGGTCCATATACACTATGAAGTATTATGCTTCCATTCAGAAAGGATGAATACCCAACTTTTGCAGCAACCTGGACGGGACTGGAAGAGATTCTGCTGAGTGAAATAAATCCATCAGAGAGAGTCAATTATCATAGGGTTTCACTTATGTGTGGAGTATAACAAATAGCATGGAGGACAAGGGGAGATGGAGAGGAGAAGGGAGTGGAGGGAAATTGGAAGGGACTAAGGACTAAGAGACTAAGGACTCTGAAAAAGAATCTAAGAGGGCATTGAAAGAGCAGGGGTGGGAGGTTGGGGAAATACTTGGTGGGTAATAGAGAGGGGACGGATTGCATGGAGCACTGGGTGTGGTGCTAAAACAATGAATATGGTTAAACTGAAAAGAGATTGGGAAAAATGTATATGCAAATAAGCTAAGCAACCTAGGTGAAATAGATGCATTCCTAGAAAACTGTTAAATCCCAAAATTGAACAAGGAAGAAATGTACAACCCGAATAGACCGTTATCCAGTAACGGGTTTAAACAGTGATCAAAAGCCTACCAAAAGACAAGACCCCAGGTCCTGAAGGATGCCCTAGCGAATTGCACCAAACTTTAAAAAAAGAACTAACACCTCTTCTCCTGAAGCTCTTTCCAAAATTTGAAACAGAAGGAATACATCCAGACACTTATTTTAAAGCCAGCATTACCCTGATCCTGACACCAGGCAAAGTCCTCATGAAGGAGAATTTCAAACCAATATAATTGATGAATATGGATGCTACTATTCTCAGCAAGATCCTAGCTAATAGAATCCAACAGTACATTAAAAAGGTTATCTGCCATGATCAGGTGAGATCTATGCCTAGGTTGCAAGGGTGGTTCAACATTTGCAAATCAATGTCATAGGACAAATTAATAAGAGAGGTAAGGGAACCACATGGTCCTCTCAATTGATGACGAAAAAGCATTTGGCAGCATCCGTTCCTGATTAAAACGCTTCGAAGTATAGGGATAGAGAAAATATTTGTCAACCTCTTAAAATGTTTATATGAAAAATTCACAGTAAATATCCTCCTCAATGGGTAAAAGCTGACAGCCTTCCCTTTGAGATCAGGAACATGAGAAGGATGCCCACTCTCACCAATCTTGTTCAACATAGTATTTGAAGTCCTCGCATCAAAAACAGACAATAAAAAGAAATAAAATGTATCCAAATTGGCAATGAAGTCAATCTCTCTCTTCACATTTGATATACTTTATATGGAATACCCAAAAGTCTGCACCCCCAAACTACTAGAACGCATTCAGCAATCCAATGATGTGGCAGGATACAAAATCATTGTACAGGAATCATTGGCTTTCTTACATTACCAATGAAAATACAGAAAGGGAAATTAGGGAATTGATTCCGTTAACTACAACACCCAAACAATAACATACCTGGGAATAAACAAATCCAAAGAGGTAAAGGATCTACAACACTCGTGAAAGAAATTGAAGAAAACAAAAATGACAGAAGCCCATTGCATGCTTATGGATCAGAAGCATAAACATTGCTAAAATGTCTAGACATTTAATGTTAAGGGACTGCCTAGAGCAATTGATCCTTTTAATGCCATTCCAAAAAAAAAAATTCCACCGGTATGTTTTAAAGTGCTAGAGCCAACACAAGCCTAAAATTTGTGTAGAATCAGAGAGACACTGTATTGCTAAGGAAATGCCAAAAAGAAAAACAAAACTGGGAGCATCACGTTGTCTGATTTCCAGTGTTATACAAAGCTCTGATCACCAATACAGCATGGGACTCACATAAAAACAGAAACATAGACCAGTGGAACTGAGTAGAGAGCTCAGATATGGGCAATAAACTCTACAGTCAAATAATCTTCAACAAAGTAGGAAAAATATACAGTGGAATAAAGGCAGTCTCTTCAATAAATGGTGCTGGGAAAATTGGGACAGCTATGTGTAGATGAATGAAATTCGACCATTCTCTTACACCAAACACAGAGAACTCGAAATGGATAGAAGACCTAAACTTGAGGTAGGAATCCATGAGAATCATAGAGGGGAACATAGGTAGTAACCTCTTCAACACTGGCCACAACAACTTCTTTCAAGATATGTCTCCAAAAACAAAGCAAACAAAAGCAAAGGTGAATTTTTGGGACTTCATCAATTCAAAAGCTTCTGCACAGCAAAGGAAACAGTCAACAAAACACAGAGGCAACCCAGGGAATGGGAGGAGATATTTGCAAATGATAGTACTTACAACATGTTGATATCCAGGATCTATAAAGAACTCCTCAAACTCAACACACACAGAGCAGAGAATCATATAAAAACATGGGCAGAATATAGGAACAGACATTTCTCCAATGAAGACATACAAATGGCTATCAGACACATGAAAAAATGTTCATCATCACTAGCCCTCATGGAGACTCAAATGAAAACACATTGAGATAGCACCTGACACCAGTTAGAACGGCCCAAATCAGCAAGATAGGAATCAACATGTGTTGGAGAGGATGTGGAGAAAGGGGAACCCGTATCTCAACTCTGCTCCAGGAATGCTCCTCTGCACTGGTGCCCCCAGGTGGGTCGTGTCATTTGTCACATTTTCCAGGTGTCCGTGACAAGTCCCAAGCAAGTAAGGGCCCAGGGCCACGGGGAGCAGGGTGAACCTCAAGGCTGCCCAACGCTGGCCAATTCTCAGGAGCGTTCTGCCCAACTGATCCCGGTTTGGGCAGAACGCTCCTGAGAATAGGCCAGAAAATGCCCGGCGAATTCGCTTTGGGGGCCGCACGTCTGAAGGGCCGCCCCCCCCCAGCCTGGCCCAGCATCGCGAGGGCTCTCACCCGAACATGGTCAGGAAGCCCTCTGCGAGGCAGACTGTGTTGAGGCCGACTAATCCTGCTTCATGGCCTGCAGGGGTCCCCTTCCTGGCGCTCTCCCATGGGGCCGGGCCCACCACCAAGCCCGTGCTCGAACCATCGCCTGCATCCCCAGCCTTCTGCTTCCAGGGTCCTGTCCCTCCTGGCCTCCATATCGGGAACCCTGTGTCCCGCAGGCACGCATCTCCCTACCACACCAGCGTCAATGGTGCCTTTCAGCACTCTGGACAACCCTCGGAGCGAGATAACCTGCCTGCACACAATGAGGTCAGCCCCATTTTTGGGTGCCCCATCAGCCCGAAAAGACGGAGGCGAACGCCAGGCCACCACCTGTCCTTCAAATTTGCTCTGGGAACGCTCCCCTGCACCAGGGCCCTCGGGTAGGCCACGTCATTTCCACGGTTTTTCCGGGCGGCCGCCCCATGCAACGGGCGAGAAAGGGCCCTGGGCCACGGAGAGCAGGGCGGTCCGCAGGGCTGCCCAATGCCGGCCAATTCTCATGAGTGTTCTGCCCAGACCAATCCTGGTTTGGGCAGAACGCTCGGGAGAATTGGTCGGGCAACACCCAGGGAACTCGCTTCGGGTGTAGCATGTCTGCAGCATTCCCCCACCAGGCCTGGCCTGGCATTGCGAGCACTCGTGCCGGAAACCCGCTAGGAACCATCCATGAGGAAGGATGTGGTGAGGCCGAGGCCTGCTGATCCTCAGCCTGCGGTGGTTCCTTCCCTGGTGCTGTCCCATGGGGCCGGGCATTGCACGAAGCCCGCACTCCAACCCTCGCCTACTTACCGAGCCTTCCGCTTCCGGTGTCCTACCTTCATGGCCTCAGTATGGGGAACCCTGAGTCCCGCGGCCACTCATCTCCCTACCACCCCGGCGCCAAAGGTGCCTTTTGGCGCTTCGGACAAGCCTCGGAGTGAGAGAAACCTGCATGCCCCAACTGAGGTCAGACCCAATCTTGGGCGCCCCATCGGCCTGAAAGACGGAGGCACACTCCCTGCTGCCACTGGTCCTTCAACTCTGCTCTGGAAACGCTCCCATGCCCCGGGGACCCCTCATGGGCCACGTCCTTTCCGTGCCTTTTCTGGGCGGCTGCCCCATGCCCCGGCGAGAAAGGGCCCTGGGCCACGGAGAGCAGGGTGGTCCACAGGGCTGCCCAATGCCGATCAATTCTCACGAGCGTTCTGCCCAAACTTATCCCAATTTGGGCAGAAAGCTCGTGATAACTGGCCGGAAAACGTCCAGCGAACTCGCTTCGGGTGTCGCACGTCTGTACAGCCGCCCCCATGGGCCTGGCCCGGCTTTTCGAGCAATTGCGCCCGAACACTGCCAGGAAGCCCTACGCGGGGCAGGCTGCGGCGAGGCCGATGCCTCCTGCTCCTCGGCTTCTGAGGGTCCCCTCCTTGGAACTGTCACATGGGGCCAGGGATGCCCTGAGACTCGGGCTCGAAATTTCACCTGCTTCCCAGCCTTCTGCTTCTGCTGTCCCTCCGTACCTCCATCTGGGGAAACCTGAGTCCCCCGGCTACTCCTCCCCTTTCCACCCCGGCGCCAACGGTGCATTTCGGTGCTTCCGACAAGCCGAAGAGTGAGAGAAACATCCATGCCCCAACTGAGGAGAGCCCCATCCTTGGGCGACCCATCCGACCGAAAAGATGGAGGTGCACACCCTGCCGGCTCCCGTTCTTCAACTCTGCTCCAGGACCGGTCCCCTGCACCGGAGCCCCGCGTGGGCCACCCAATTCTCAAGAGCGTTCTTCCCAAACTGATTCTGGTTTGGGCAGAACGCTCATGAGAATTGGCTAACCCGCTTCGGGTGTCACACGTCTGCACGGCCACCCCACTGGGCCTGGCCCGGCTTTTCAAGCAATTGCCCCACGAACACCGCCAGGAAGCCCTCCGAGAGGCAGGCTGCCAGGAGGCCGACGCCTCCTGCTCTTCGGCATGTGGGGGTCCCCTCCTTGGCACTGTCCCATGGGTCCAGGGCTGCCCCGAGACTCGGGCTCGAAATTTCGCCTGCTTTCAAGCCTTCCGCTTCCAGGGTCCTGTCCCTCCATGCCTCCATCTGGGGAAACCTGAGTCCCGAAGCCATGCCTCCCCCTCCAACCCCGGTACCAACGGTGCACTTCGCCTTTCGGACAAGCCTCGGAGTGAGAGAAACCTGCATGACCCAACTGAGGACAGCCCATCCTTGGGCGTCCTTTCAGACCGAAAATACCGAGGCGCACACCCTGCCACCACCTGTCCTTCAACTCTCCTCCTGGAACACACCCCTGTGCCGGGGGCCCCGCATGGGCCATGTCGCTTCCTGCCCCTTTTCCAGGCAGCCGCCCCATGCCCCGGGCGAGAAAGGGCCCTGGGCCACAGAGAGCAGGGCGGTGTGCAGGGCTGCCCAACGCCGGCCAATTCTCATGAGCTTTCTGCCCAAACCGATCCCAGTATGCCCAGCCACCACCCGTCCTTCAACTCTGCACCGGGAATGCTTCCCTGGCCAGGGCCTCCGGGTGGGCCCGGAGGAAACTCGTTTCGTTTCCGCGCGTTTTGCGGAAAGCCGACCCTTGCTCTGGTCGAAAAAGGGGCCTGTGTAATGGAGAGCAGGGTGCTGCGCAGGGCTGCCCATGGCCGGCCAATTCTCCCGATCCCAGTTTGGGCAGAACCCTCGTGATAATTGGCTGGAAAACGCCTGGCGAACTCGCTTCGGGCGCTGCATGTCTGCAGGGCTGCCCCACCTGGAATGGCAGGCATCGCAAGCGCTTGAGCACACACATCGCACATCGCCCGGAAGCCCTCCCCGAGCAGGCTGCAGTGAGACCGACCTCACTGCTAATCCTCGACCTGCGGGGTCCCTTCCCTGGCGCTGTCCCATGGGGCCAGTCCTGCCATGAATCCCAGGCTCGAAATTTAGCCTGCTTCCCAGCCTTCTGCTTCCGGGGTCCTGTCCCTCCATGCCTCCATCTGGGGATCCCTGAGTCCCACGGCCACGCCTCCCCCTCCCACACCGTCACCAAAGGTGCCTTTGGGCGCTTCAGACAGTCCTCGGAGAGAGAGAAATTTGCATGCCCCAACTGAGGTCAGCCCCATTCTTGGGCTGCCCATCTGCCCTAAAGACGAAGACGTTTGCCCGGCCGCCTCCTGTCCTTCAACTCTGCTCCGGGAACACACCCCTGCGCTGGGGCCTCCGGGTGGGCTGCGTCATTTCCGTGTGTTTTCCGGGCAAGAAAGAGCCCTGGTCCACGGAGAGCAGGGCAGTCGGCAGGGCTGCCAAACACCGGCCAATTCTCACGAACGCTCTGCCCAAAACGATCCCGGGTTGGGCAGAACTCTCGTGAGAATTGGTTGGAAAACGCCCGGCAAACATGCTTCAGGTGCCGCACGTCTGCAAGGCCCCCCCACCCCCACCCCCGGGGCTTGGCGCGGCATTGCGAGCAATCCAGTAGGAATTCCGCCAGGAAGCCTTCTGCAAGGCAGGCTATGGCGAGGCCAACGACTCCTGCTAATTCTGGGCCTGCGGGGAGTCGCATCCCTGGTGCTGTACCATGGGGCCGGGCCCGTCACTAAGCCCGGGCTAAAACTATCGCCTGCTTCCTCAGCCTTCTGCTTCCAGGGTCCTGTCCCTCATGGCCTCCATATCGGGAACCCTGCGTCCTGCGGCCACGCATCTCCCTACCACACCAGCACCAATGGTGACTTTTGGCATTTCGGACAACCATGGGAGCGAGAAAACCTGCGTACCCACAATGAGGTCAGCCACATCCTTAGGTGCCCCATCTGCCCGAAAGACAGAGGCGCACGCCTGGCCGCCACCTGTCCTTCAACTCTACTCCGGGAACGCTCCCCTGGGCCAGAGGCCCCGCGTGGGCCACGTCGTTTCCGTGCGTTTTCCAGGCAGCCGCCCCATGCCCAGGGCGAGAAAGGGCCCTGGGCCACAGAGAGCAGGGCGGTCCACAGGGCTGCCCAACGCTGACCGATTCTCACGAGCGTTCTGCCCAAACCGATCCTCGTTTGGGCAGAACGCTCGTGAGAATTGGCCCCAGTGCATAGGAGCGTTCCCAGAGCAGAGTTGAAGGACCGGTGGCGGGCGGGCTTCCACCTCTGTCTTTAGGGCGGATGGGGCACCCAAGGATGGGGCTGACCTCAGTTGGGGCATGCAGGTTTCTCTCGCTCTGAGTCTTGTCCGAAGCAACCAAAGGCACCGTTGGCGCTGGGGTGGGAGGGGGAGGTGTAGCTGCGGGACCCAGGGTTCCCCAGATGGAGGCACCGTGGGACAGGACCCCAGAAGCAGAAGGCTGGGAAGCAGGCAAAATTTCGAGCCCGGTCTTCGTGGTGGGCCCGGCCTCATGGCACAGCACCAGGGAGGGAACCCCCGCAGGCCGAGGATTACAGGAGGCGTCGGCCTCACTGCAGCCTGCCTCACGGAGGGCTTCCTGGTGAGGTGCATGCTCGAGCTCTCGCGATGCCGACCATGCGTGGTGGGGCTGCCCTTCAGACGCGTGGCGCCCGAAGAGAGTTTGCCGGGCCTTTTCCAGGCTCAGGGACAGGTTGTATCATAAGATGGTATTCCAGAACAGAACCCTGAGGACAGATGCCTGAAAACCTAATCAAGTGTTCCAATGAGGTCCAATGGCATGTGAGGTTAAATCTTCTAACTTAGGACCATTGACGTGGCTGTCCATCTGAATGTAGCTAATCAGGGTGTTTCATACTGTGCATTTGCATCTAGACAGCCGCCAAAATTGTAGTGGGCTCAGGTTCCTTGCAGGTTTCTCTTAATCTGGAAGGTTTGGGCAACTGTGATAGGCACAGTTTCCTTGGGGAATTCAGCCACAGTCCTTTGGTGCACCTCGAGTGACCCCATCCAGGAGGGCATGTGAGCCATGGTTTTGGGAAAGAAGTCTGCAAACACAAATTCAGGTTCGGATTAGTCGCGAGGTGATCACAGGCCAAATGCATAGACCTGGGGTCAGCTCATCAGGAACTGTAATTAGGATGACTAGAAGACAGTAGCACAGACTTTTCCATCTGGATTGTGTGTCCAGAATGACCTCAGAATGTAGGTGAGGTCTCATGCATCCATGGGAGACTTTTTGTCTCTAAGGATCCTGGCGGCTCCCCTTAGCTTGGTGGCTTTTTCGGGGAAAATAAGAGTGCTGTTTTCCATCTTAGAGGTGCCCCAAAACAGGGATTTTAGGTATGGTTTCTAAGTCTGGGCGCCTGGAAAATCCCACCAAGGGTTAGAATTTGGGGTTAGGGGAGTACCAGGCCTGCAATGCAGGAATCTTGTGGTGGAACTAGGAGAGTTTTTTTGAAAGCATACTTGGGTGAAGGTCACAATGCCTGTTTGTGCCCTGGGGAGCCATCAGGAGTTGGCGTGGTCACATTGGCCATGTGCCTTGCTTTCTCCCACTTTGAGAGCTGGATACCCATTTCAACACCCAGGTGTCCTTCCATGGAAAAGGAGTAGAACTCTATAGTGTTTCAGGTTCCCCCATTGGAAGGATTTCAGCAAAATCTGGGGAAAGGTGCGAGAATACCAAGTATGGGTAGAGATGACAGACTTGGGCCATGGCAAGTCCCACATGCTAGATATGGGACCTGCACTCCCTGTGACTGACTCTAGGTCGGGACACAGGCTCTGTAAGACACAACACTAGTGGCCAGGGAAGTCTATAAATCGGGGTTCCCTCCAGCGCCAAGCAGACTGATCCTCATGTGGGGTTTCAGGCAGACTCTACAGGCACGTCTTCTTTCTTTGGGGTAGGCAGTTTGCAGCATTGTGGCTCCAAAGTTCTCTATCAAGAGGGTTTGCGGACGAGGAAGGTGAAGATGGACTTGTAAACATAATCTATGGTTCAATTCGGTGCCAAGCGAAAGACAGTTCCAGTGTGCAGCGGCTGATGTGAGGTACCCAGGACCTGAGTAAGGGCAGATGTCAGATGCTTGCTCACACTGGAGTTTGTGTCTACAATGACCGCCAAATGGAGGGGTGGTGTCACGAGGCCATGGAGGATTTCCCACCCTGAGGCTTGTGAGATGCTCTAAATAGCAAGGTTTCCTTCTACTGGACAGGGTGAGTCTGGTTTGCTTGCTCCAGTGTCCCCCATATGGAAAGTTTGGTTGCAGAGCTCTCCCGCATGGCTGCCTGAAAAGCACAACTCCATTGACCACTGCAGGCAAGGAACATGGCAGGTACGATCTGGTGGCTCTGGGGTGAAGTTCCAACCGGGCTGAGTTGACATGGAGTTTCATGCTGTTGGATCACAATGCTGGTTTGTATCCAGGGAGACATTAGAATGTTGGGGTGGTCAGAGGCCATGCAGGATTCTCCTACACTGAGACATGGACACAGCTACCAAGAGCAAGGTATCCTTTTGGGGACAGAAGCGGTTCTGTTGTGTGGCTCAAGGAACACATGTTGGAATATAAGTCAGTATTGGAGAACAGGCCTCTGGGAACAGGTGCCTAAAAATCTAAACTGGGGTATCAATGAAGTCCTATAGTCATGGCAGGTTCAAACTTCTGACTCAGGCCCTTGGATTTGGATGTCTGCCTGGAGGCAGTAGCTCATTGTGTGTCAGAATGTGCATTTGGGTCCAGAGCCTTCTTAGAAATTGAGGTGGGCTCAGGGGATTTTACTTTGCTCCTAATCTTCAGGGTTTGGGCAACTGTGAAGGGCAGAGTTTCCTTTGGGAGTGTAAGGACAGTCATCTGGTATGGCACCATAGGCCCCATCCTGGGGGGACATGTGGGCCAGCACTTTGGGGAGAGATATCTGCAAAAGCAAACTAGGGTTAGAGTGAGGGCCGAGGTGATCACAGGTCCGATGTTCAGGCCCAGACGGCAGCTCAGAGTGTACTGAAATTAAGGTGTCATAGCGCAGGTTCTTCTGTTGGATGTGTGTCCGGGATGGTCGCTAAAAGTAGGGGTGGCTTCATGAGTCCATGAGAAATTCTTCATCTCTGGGGATTCTGCTCAACTCCCAAGAGTTTGGTGTCTCTGAGGGAAGGGAAGACTGTTGTTTTCCGTCTCAGAGGACACCCAAATAGAGATTCCAGAGACAGGTTCTGGGTCTGGGTGCCTGGAAAACATGAACAAGGGTGAGGATTTGGCCTTAGGGACCTGGAAGTCCCACTCTGTAGGCTCCTGATCCAGCTATTGCGTGGTTTTGTTTGAAAGCAAGCTCACGCTACCTGTTTGTATCCAGGGAGCCTTCCATGTGTGACCGTGGTCTCATGGGCCATGCAGCTGGTTGCCACTCAGAGAGTTGGGAAGGAGGAGTACTCTTTTGTGTCAGGTTCCCCCATAGGCATGGATTTGCGCTACGGTCTGGGACAGAGGTCTGAATATCCAGGTTGAGTAGAGATGTTGGTTTCAGGCCACAGAAAGTCACACCTTCAGGAAATGGGGCCCATCTCTGGGTGGCTGACTGGAGGTCGTGGCACAGTCTGTGTCAGACAGAGCCTTGTGCCCATAGAAACCTAAGGACGGAAGTCTGAGTACACAAGCTAGGCTTAGGTTTCTGGGTGAGGACATGGCAGGCACAATCTACAGACCTGAATTGAAATCTCGTGCATCTGAAGTCAGGGCGAGGATCAGACAATCGCTCACAATGGACTTTCTGTCCCTGATAACCACTTCATGAAGGGGGGGATCACGAGGCCAAGGGGGTTTTCCCACGATGGGAGTTGTGAGAAGCTCCAAACTGCAAAGATTCTTCTGCAGGACAATTGAGACCTGTTGGTTGGCGCCAGTCCAATGATTATGAGCAGGGTTCTAAGGATGGATGGTTGCGTAGCCCACCACGCATTTCAATTGTCTCCTAGTAACAAGACAGGTTAGATCTGCTGGATCTGGGGGAGCAACCGAGGAGGCGAGTTGAAATAGACTCTCCTGTGGATGGGTCCAAATGTGTTTTGGTGTCTATGGAGGCCTTGGAATGAAGTGGTGGCACTGGGTCCTGAATGGATCTCCTAAACAGAGGCTTTGACACAGCTCCAACGTGCAAGTTTCCCATGTGTAGATGAGATTTGTTCTGACGGGTGAGTGAAGAAACAGCCATATGCTGGTATTGAAATCCAGGCCTCTGAGGAGAGATACCTGGAAAACAAAGCAATGGATCCGATTATTGCCTAGGGGTCTGTTCGTTCTTTTTTACCTCTGGGGACATCTGTCTACGGGTCTGAGTGCAGGTAGGTGCTCAGATGGGCTCAGATTCCTCCTGTTTGTCCTGGGAAGAAACCGCTATTGGGATGGCCTCAGGGACTTTGGAGGTTTATCCTATTAGTAGGGCTGTGGCCATTGGAGTGGGCACACACAATTACCTTAGAGAGGGCAAGTACAGTCCTCAGGTTTGGCACCAGTGGCCTGAGCATGTAGGGTGTGTAGGCCAGAGCTGATTGGACAGTTGTCTGAAAACACAAACTCGGCTTATGTTTCGGGTCATAGGAATGGAAGGACTGATCTAAAGACCATGAGGAGAACACTCGGGATATGAAAAAAGGGGGAGTGTGAGGCTCTTGCTCAAGTTTTTGTCTCTGGATATCGTGTCACTCATGGTCGTGAAATTTCCGGGTGACTTCATGGGAAATGGATGAGTCCTACTCTCTGGGGGTTTGGCCCCATCCAAAGAGTTTGGGGTCATTCTGTGGGATGGAAGAAGTCCGTTTTTTTGTAGTTATGGTTTGTTTTGTTTTGTTTTTAACCTCAGGTTTCGCACCAAATGAGGGTTTCCAGAGTAGAGTCCTGGGGAGGGGCATCTGGACAACCAGAAATCTGGTTAAAAATTAGGGAATAGGACAGGTCAAGCCCATTATGACATCTAATGGTCCAGCAACTAGAGGACTTACTAGAGGACAGGACTCACGCTAAGGGTCACAATGCGTGTTTATGCCCTCCTTGCACTCAAGAATGGATGGGGCCTCAGGGTGATTGCTGTTTTCTCCTACACTACGTTGGACAACATACCAAACACAAGGTTACTTGCCATGGGTAAGGAGGGGTTCTGATTTCTGCATCACATTCACCCCTGGGCAGTGATTGGACTTAAGGTCTATATTCTGAAGCCTGAAAACTGAGGTCGGGAAGACGTGATGACCTATGTCCATGGCGGGTCTGATGTGCTCTGTGTGCGGTCAGCTGTCTGGGTGTTGGTCAGGAGGTCCGAGCTCAGGTTGTGTCAGACAGTGCATTAGTGCCCACGTTAGACTATATAATTTGGGTGCAGTCGAGTGCCGTGTAGGTTTTTCCTCATTTCAGCTGCCTGGGCAGCTCATTAGGCATTATATTTTTTCTAGAGGGCAAGCAGAGTGCTTCACTGTCGGTCCGGATTTGCCAAACTAGAGGGCTTCGGGGCCAGGAAAGTGAGGACAGAAGTCTGAGAACACAAGCTAGACTTCGGATTCAGGGTGATGGCACGGCAGGTAACCCCTGCAGATCTGAACCAATATCTCATGCATCTGATGGCAGGGCGAGGATCAGACGTTGGCTCAGGTTGGAGTTTCTGTGCATGACGGCCCCTTCATGAAGGGAGCGGAACCTCGTGGCCATGGAGGTTTTCCACGTTGGGAGATGTGGGATGCCCCCTTCAAGGATTCCTTCTGCAGGACAATTGAGACCTGTTGGACAGCTCCAGGACATCCCATATGGAATGACTCCAGAGCACCGTTCGAGGATGGATGCCTGGGAAGTCCGCCTCGCATTCCAATTGTCTCCTAGCAACAAGACGGTTTAGATCTGATGGCTCTGTGGGAGCAAACGGGGTGGCTGAGTTGAAATGGACTTTCCTGAGGATGGGTCCTAATGTGTGTTTGTGTCCATGAGGGCCTTGGAATGGGGCGGTGGCACCGGGACCCTGAAGTATTCTCCTAAGCTTTTGACATAGCTCGATGCACAAGGTTCCTTGTGGAGACGAGATTTGTTCTGATGGGTGCCTCAGGAAATCCCCCCTGCTGGTATTGGAATCCATGCTTTTGAAGAGACATGACTGTAAACCAAAGCAATGGATCCGATAATGGCCTCGGGTCCTGTCTGGTTCAATCTTCTTCTCTGGGGACATCCATCTATGGTATGAGTTGCGGTAGATGCTCAGCTGTTATCAACCGCTTTTTTTTGTCCCAGGCGACCTACACTATTGGGATGGCCGCAGGGAATTTGGAGGGTTCTCCTAAATTGTACGATTTTTGACAATGGAATGGGCAGAATTCCCATGGATTGGGTGGGCGCAGTCCTAATGTGTGGCCCCGGGGCCCAAGCCTGGAGGATGTGAGGCCCTGGACTTTGAGGACAGAAGTCTGAAAACACCAACTCAGTGTAGGTTTGGGGACGTAGGTATGACAGGCCCATTCTACAAACCATGAGAAGAACTCTTCAGGATATGAATAATGAGTGAGACTGAAGTGCTTGTTCAGCCTTTTGTCTCTGGATTTTGTATCAGTGATGGCCGTGGAATTTGGAGAGGCCACATGGGCTATGGATGAATCTTCCTCTCTATGGATTGGCCCGATCCCAATTGTTTTTCGTCAATCTGTGGGATGAGAGGACTCCTTTCAGGTTTGTTATCTCAGGTATCCCACCAGAAGAGGAATTCCAAAGCAGAGCCCTGGGAAAAGTGAAGGGACAACCCGAACTATGATTAAAAATTGGGGCCTAGGGGCATGGCAAGCCCAATATGCTGTCTCTTCATCCAGGCACTGAGCGGCCTTACCAACGTGGGAAAACCTCCATGGCCTCGAGATTCCGCTCCCTTCATGATGGGGCCGTCATGCACAGAACTCCAACCTGAACCAACGTCTGATCCTCGCCCTCACTTCAGATGCCTGAGATATTGGTTCAGATCTGCAGGGGTACTTGCCGTGCCCTCACCCTGATACCCAAGTCTAGCTTCTGTTCCCAGACTTCTGTCCTAACTCCTGGCCACGAAGCCCTCAAGTTTGGCAATTCCGGACACACAATGCAGCACACTGCCTGCCATGTATAAAAAAATATATTGCCTAATGAGCAGCCCAGACACCTTAAATGAGGATAAACCTACACAGCACTCCACTGTACCCAAATTATATACTCTAACCTGGGCATAAATGCACTGTCTGACACAACCTGAGCCCGGACCCCCTGACCAACACCCAGAGAGCTGACCGCACACTGAGAACATCAGACTCGCCATGGCCTTAGTTCATCATCTCTCCCCTATCTCAGTTTTCAGGCTTTAGAACCTAGACCTTATCTCCAATCACTGCCCAAAGGTGAGTGTGATGCAGAAATCAGAACTCTTCCTTACCCATGGCAAGAAACCTTGTGGTTGGCATATTGTCCAACATTCAGAGTAGGAGAAAACAGCATTCACCCTGAGGCCCCGCCCATTCTTGAGTGCTAGGAGAGCATAAACACGCATTGTGACCTCAGCATGAGTCCTGTCCTCTAGTAAGTCCTCTCAGTGGCTGGACCATTAGATGTCATAATGGGCTTGAAACGTCCCTAGGCCCCAATTTTTAACCAGATTTCTGGTTGTCCAGTCGCCCCTCCCCAGGGCTCTACTCTGGAATCCCTCATTTGCTGGGACACCTGAGGTTGAAAAACAAAATGAAACAAATCAACAACAACAAAAAAAAGGACTTCTTCCATTCCAGAATGAACCCAAAATCTTTGTCGGGGCCGAACCCCCAGAGAGTAAGACTCGTCCATTTCCCATGAAGTGACCCGGAAATTTCACGACCATGGGTGACACGATATCCAGAGAAAAAGACTTGAGCAAGAGCCTCACACTCGCCCTTTTTTCATATCCCCAAGAGTTCTCCATGGTCTGTAGATCCTGTAGTCCTGCCATAGCTATGACCCGAAACATAAGTCGAGTTTGTGTTTTCAGAAAACTGTCCAAACTGCCCTGGCCTACACACCCTATAGATTCAGGCCCCTGGAGCCAATCCTGAGGAATGTGCTTGTACTCTCCAAGGGAATTGTGTGTGCCCATTCCAATGGCCACAACCCTACTAATTGGATAAGCCTCCAAGGTCCCTGAGGCCATCCCAATAGTTGTGGCTTCCCAGGACAAACAGGGGCAATCTGAGCCCATCTGAGCACCTACCTGCACTCAGACCTGTAGACTGATGTCCCCTGAGGTAAAAAGGAATGAACAGGCCCCTAGGCACTAATCGGATCCATTGCTATGGTTTCCAGGCATCTCTCCTCAGAGGCCTGGATTTCAATACCAGCATATGGCTGTTTCTTGTCTAACCCATCAGAACAAATCTCATCTTCAAATGGGAAACTTGCACATTGGAGCTGTGTCAAAGCCTTTCTTTAGGAGAACCCTTCAGGGCCCCAGTGCCACCGCTTCATTCCAAGGTCTTCATAGACACAAATACGCATTATGACCCATCCACAGGAGAGTCCATTTCAACTCTGAAATCTCTGTTGCTCCCCCAGATCCAGCAGATCTAATTTACCTTGTTGCTAGGAGACAATTGGAATGCGAGGTGGGCTTCCCAGTCATCCATCCTTAGAACCCTACTCAGAATCATTGGCCTAGTGCCAAACAACAGGTCTCAATTGTCTAGTGAAGAATCTTTGCAGTTTGGAGCTTCTCAAAACTCCCATCGTGGGAAAACCCCCATTGCCTCATGATCCCCCTCTCTTTCTAGAAGGGGCCATCATGGAAAGTAACTCCAACCTGAGCGATCCTCTTATCCTCGCCCTGTCTTCAGAAGCACGAGATATAGATTTATGTCTGTAGATTGTGCTTGCCATGTCCTCACCCAGAAACCTAAGCAAAGCTTGTGTTCTCAGACTTCCATCCTCAGACTACTGGCCGACAAGCCCCCCAGTTTTGTATTCCAGAAATACAATGCAGCACTCTGCCTGCCCTCCAGAATAAAAACGTTGCCATCTAGGGCAGCCCAGTAACCCCAAATGAGGATCAACCGGCACGCCATTACGCTGCACCCCAAAATATAGGTTGACCTGGGCACTAATGACGTTTCTGACACAGCCTGGGCATGGACCTCCTGGCCGCACCCACACAGCTGGCTGCACTGAGCACATCGGCCCACCATGGCCTTTGGTCGTCATCTCTTCCCAACCTCGGTTTTCAGGCTTCAGAACCTAGACCTTATCTCCAATCACTCCCCAGGTTTGAAAATGATGCAGAAATTAGAACTCCTTCCCCATGGCAAGAAACCTTGTGGTTGGCATGTTGTCCAACGTTCACTGTAGTTGAAACCAGTGTGGCCCATGAGGCCCTGCTCAAGCTCACGGACCACATTGGTCACAAACACACATTTAACCCTCAGCCTGAGCCCAGTCCTCAGGTAAGGAGTCTCAGTGGATGGATGAGAAGTGAGCATATTGGGCTTGCCATGACCCTAGGCCCAATTTTAGCTGTTTTTTTTATTTTTTTTAAGATTTTATTTATTTATTTGACAGAGAGATTACAAGTAGGCAGAGAGGCAGGCAGAGAGAGAGAGGAGGAAGCAGGTTCGCCGCTGAGCAGAGAGCCCAATGCGGGACTCGATCCAAGGACCCTGAGATCATGACCTGAGCCAAGGCAGCAGCTTAACCCACTGAGCCACCCAGGCGCCCCCAACCTAGGCCCAATTTTAAACCATAGTTCGGGTTGTCCCTTCACTCTTCCCCAGGGCTCTGCTTTGGAATTCCTCTTTTGGTAGGACACCTGAGGTAACAAACCTGAAAGTAGTCCTGCCATCCTACAGATTGACGAAAAACAATTGGGATCGGGCCAAATCCACAGAGATAAAGACTCGTCCATGGCCCATGAGGCCTCCCCGACATTCCACGGCCATCGTTTGTACAAAATCCTGAGACAAAAGGGTGAGCAAGTGCCTCAGATTCGCTCTTTCTTCATATCCTGAAGAGTTCTTCTCATGGTTTGTACATCAGGCTTACCATACCTATGTCCCCAAACCTAAACTGAATTTCTGTTTTTAGACTTCTATCCTCAAAATCCTGTGCCACTCACCCTCCAGGTTGGGGCCCCACAATCTCCAACATGAGCCAACGTCTGATCCTCGCCCTGACATCAGATGCATGAGATATTGTTTCAGATCTGCAGGGGGTACCTGCTATGTCCTCGTCCTGAAGCCCAAGTCTATCTTGTGTTCTCAGACGTCCGTCCTCACACTCCTGGCCGTGAAGCCCTCGAGTTTGGCAATTCCGGACTGACAATGAAGCACTCTGCCTGCCCTCTAGAAAAAAATACATTGCCCAATGAGCTGCCCAGGCAGCTTAAATGAGGATAAAACTACTCGGCTCTCGACTGTACCCAAATTATATAGTATAACCTGGGCACTAATTCACTGTCTGACACAACCTGAGCCCAGACCTCCTGAGCAACACCCAGACAGCTGAACGTACTCTGAGCACATCAGACCGGCCATGGCCTTAGGTCATCATCTCTTCCCTACCTCAGTTTTCAGGCTTCAGAAATTAGACCTTATCTCCAATCACTGCCCAGGGATGACTGTGATGCAGAAATCAGAACTCTTCCTGACCCATGGCAAGAAACCTTGGGGTTGGCATGTTGTCCAACATTCAGTGTAGGAGAAACCAGCATTCACCGTGAGTCCCCGCACATTCTAGAGTGCGACGAGGCATAAACAGGCATTGTGACCCTCAGCGTGAGTCTGTCCTCTAGTAAGGCCTCTCAGGGGCTGGACCATTAGAGGTCATAATGGGCTTCACAAGTCCAAGGCCCCAATTTTTAACCAGATTTCTGGTTATCCAGTCGCCCCTGCCCAGGGCACTACTCCGAAATCCCTCATTTGGTTGGACACCTGAGGTTAAAAAACAAAACACAACAAAACACAACAACAACAACAACAAAACGAACTTTTTCCATCCCCAGAATGACCCCAAACTCTTTGAATGGGGCCAAAACCTAGAGAGTAAAACTCGTCCATTTCCCATGAAGAGTCCCGGAAATTTAACGACCATGGGTGACACGATGTCCAGAGACAAAAACTTGAGCAAGAGCATCACACTCGCCCTTTTTTCATATCCCGAAGAGTTCTCCTCATAGTCTGTAGATCAGTCCTGCCATATCTATGACCCGAAACTTAAGCCGAGTTTGTGTTTTCAGACAACTGTCCAAACAGCTCTGGCCTACACACCCTACAGGCTCAGGCCCCTGGAGCCAAACCTGAGGACTGTATTTGTACACTCCAAAAAACGGTATGTGCCCATTCCAATGGCCACAACCCTACTAATAGGATAAACCTCCAAAGTCCATGAGGCCATCCCAATATATGTGGCTTACCAGCACAAACAGGGGCAATCTGAGCCCATCTGAGCACCTACCTGCACTCAGACCCGTAGACTGATGTCCCCAGAGGTAAAAAGGAACGAACAGGCCCCTAGGCACTAATCGGATCCATTGCTTTGGTTTCCAGGCATCTCTCCTCAGAGGCCTGGATTTCAATACCAGCATATGGCTGTTTCTTGACTCACCCATCAGAACAAATCTCATCTACACATGGGAAACATGCACGTTGGAGCTGTGTCAAAGCCTCTGTTTAGGAGAACCCTTCAGGGCCCCAGTGCCACCGCTTCATTCCAAGGTCTCCATAGACACAAAAACATATTAGGACACATCCACAGGAGAGACCATTTCAACTCAACCTCCTCGGTTGCTCCCCCACATCCAGCAGAACTAACATGTCTTGTTGCTTGGAGACAATTGGAATGCGAGGTGGGCTACCCAGCCATCCATCCTTAGAACCCTGCTCGGAATCGTTGGCCTGAAGCCAACCAACAGGTTTCAAAGGTCCTGCAGAATAATCTTTGCAGTTTGGAGCTTCTCACAACTCCCATCGTGGGAAAAACCCCATGGCCTCATGATCCACCCCCTTCTTCAAAAGGGTCCATCAGGGACAGAAAGTCCAACCTGAGCATTTGTATGATCCTTGCCCTGACTTCAGGTGCACGAGATCTCGATTGAGTTCTGTGGATTGTGCCTGCCATATCCTCACCCAGAAACATAGGCCTAGCTTGGGTTCTCAGACTTCCGTCCTCAGACTATTGGCCCACAAGCCCCCAAGGTTGGCAATCCAGAACTACAATGCCGCACTCTGCCTGCCCTCCAGCAGAAAAACATTGCCCTCCTGGGCTACCCAGAAACCCCAAATGAGGATCAACCTGCACGCCATTTGGCTGTACCCCAAATATATAGGCTGACCTGGGCACTATTGCCCTTTCTGACCCAGCCTGAGCCTGGACCTCCTGGCCCAGCTCAGACAGCTTGCCCCACACTGAGCCCATCGGACCCGCCATGGCCTTAGGTAGTCATCTCTTCTCAACCTCGATTTCCAGGCTTCAGAACGTAGGCCTGATCTCCAATCACCGCCCTGGTTGGAAAATGATGCAGAAATCAGAACTCTTTCCCCATGGCAAGAAACCTTGTGGTTGGCATGTTGTCCAACATTCAGTGTAGTTGAAACCAGTGTGGCCCATGAGGCCCCGCCCATTCTTCCAGGCCACATTGGTCACAAACACACATTGTGACCCTCAGCCTGAGCCCAGTCCTCAGGTAAGGCCTCTCAGTGGCTGGATGAAGAGACAGCATATTGGGCTTGCCATGCCCCTAGGCCCCAAGTTTTAACCATAGTTCGGGTTGTCCCTTCACTCTTCCCCAGGGCTCTGCTTTGGAATTCCTCTTTTGGTGGGACACCTGAGGTAACAAACCTGAAAGGAGTCCTCCCATCCCACAGATTGACGATAAACAATTGGGATCGCGCCAAATCCACAGAGAGGAAGATTCGTCCATGGCCCTTGAGGCCTCCCCAACATTCCACGGCCATTGCTGATACAAAATCCAGCAACAGAAGCCTGAGCAAGCGCCTCAGACTTGCTCATTCTTCATAGCCTGAAGAGTTCTTCTCATGGTTTGTAGATTGGGCGTGCCATGCCTACGTCCCCAAACCTAAGCTGAGTTTATGTTTCCAGACTTCTGTCCTCAAAGATCTGGGACACACTCCCTCCAGGCTGAGGTCCCTGGAGCCACACATTAGGACTGTGCCCACCCAATCCATGGGAATTCTGAACATTCCATTGTAAAAAATCGTACAAATTAGGAGAACCCTCCAAAGTCCCTGAGGCCATCCCTATAGTGTAGGTCGCCTGGGACAAAAAAGGGCTGTTGATACCAGCTGAGCATCTACCTCCACTCATACCATAGATCGATGTCCCCAGAGAAGAAGATTGAACCAGAAAGGACCTGAGGCCATTATCGGATCCATTGCTTTGGTTTACAGGCATGTCTCCTCAAAATACCAGCAGAGAGGATTTCCTGAGGCACCCATCAGAACAAATCTCGTCTCCACAAGGAAACTTGTGCATGGGAACTATGTCTAAGCTTAGGAGAATACTTCAGGGTGCCGGTGCCACCGCCCCATTCCAAGGCCCTCATGGACACAAACACACATTAGGACCCATCCTCAGGAAAGTCCATTTCAACTCAGCCACCCCGGTTGCTCCTGCAGTTCCATCGGATCTAAACTGTCTTGTTGCTCGGAGACAATTGTAATGCGAGGTGGACTTCCCAGGCATCCATCCTCGAACGGTGCTCTGGAGTAATTCCATATGGGATGTCCTGGAGCTGTCCAACAGGTCTCAATTGTCCCGCAGAAGGAATCCTTGAAGGGGGCAACCAACATCTCCCAACGTGGAAAACCTCCATGGCCTCGAGATTCCGCTCCCTTCATGAAGGGGCCGTCATGCACAGAAACTCCATCCTGAGCCAACGTCTGATCCTCGCCCTGACTTCAGATGCAAGAGATATTGGTTCAGATCTACAGGGGGTACCTGCCATGCCCTCACCCTTAATCCGAAGTCTAGCTTGTGTTCTCACATGTCCGTCCTCACTCTCCTGGCCCCGAAGCCCTCAAGTGTGATAATTCCGGACTGACAATGAAGCACTCTGCCTGCACTCTAGAAAAAATATAATGCCTAATGAGCTGCCCAGGCAGTATAAATGAGGATAAACCTACACGGCACTCGAATGTACCCAAATTATATAGTCTAACCTGGGCACGAATGCACTGTCTGACACAACCTGAGCCCGGACCCCCTGAACAACACCCAGACAGCTGACCGCACACTGAGCACATCCGACTCGCCACGGCCTTAGGTCATCATCTCTTCCCTACCTCAGTTTTCAGGCTTTAGAACCTAGACCTCATCTCCAATCACTGCCCAGAGGTGAATGTGATGCAGAAATCAGTACTCTTCCTGACCCATGGCAAGAAACCTTGGGGTTGGCAGGTTGTCCAACGTTCAGTGTAGGAGAAAACAGCATTCACCCTGAGGCTCCGCCCATTCTTGAGTGTGACGAGAGCATAAACACGCATTGTGACCTCAGCTTGAAACCTGTCCTCTAGTAGTCCTCTCAGTGGCTGGACTATTAGATGTCATAATGGGCTTGACATGTCCCTAGGCCCCAATTTTTAACCAGATTTCTGGTTGTCCAGTCACCCCTCCCCAGGGCTCTCCTCTAGAATCCCTCATTTGTTGGGACATCTGAGGATGAAAAACAAAACGAAACAAATCAACAACAAAAAAACGGACTTCTTCCATCTCCAGAATGACCCCAACTCTTTGGACGGGGCCAAAACCCCAGAGAGTAAGACTCGTCCATTTCCCATGAAGTCACTCGGAAATTTCACGACCATGTGTGACACGATATCCAGAGACAAAAACTTGAGCAAGAGCCTCACACTTGCCCTTTTTTCATATCCCGAAGAGTTCTCCTCTTGGTCTGTAGATCAGTCCTTCCATAACTATGACCCGAAACATAAGCCGAGTTTGTGTTTTCAGACAACTGTCCAAACAGCTCTGGCCTACACACCCTACAGGCTCAGGCCCGTGGAGCCAAACCTGAGGACTGTACTTGCCCACTCCAAGGGAATTGTATGTGCCCATTCCAATGGCCACAGCCCTACAAATAGAATAAACCTCCAAAGTCCCTGAGGCCATCCAAAAAGTTGTGGTTTCCCAGGACAAACAGGAGCAATCTGAGCCCATCTGAGCACCTACGTGCACTCAGACCCGTAGACTGATGTCCCCAGAGGTAAAAAGGAACGAACGGGCCCCTAGGCACTAATCGAATCCATTGCTTTGGTTCCCAGGCATCTCTCCTCAGAGGCCTGGATTTCAATACCAGCATATGGCTGTTTCTTGACTCATCCATCAGAACAAATCTCATCTACACATGGGAAACATGCACGTTGGAGCTGTGTCAAAGCCTCTATTTAGGAGAACCCTTTAGGGCCCCAGTGCCACCGCTTCATTCCAAGGTCTCCATAGACACAAAAACATATTAGGACACATCCACCGGAGTGTCCATTTCAACTAAGCCTACTCGATTTCTCCCCCATATCCAGCAGATCTAACCTGTCTTGTTGCTTGGAGACAATTGGAATGCAAGTGGGCTACCCAGCCATCCATCCTTAGAACCCTGCTCGGAATCATTGGCCTGGAGCCCACCAACAGGTCTAAATTGTCCTGCAGAAGAATCTTTGCAGTTTGGTGCTTCTTACAACTCCCATCGTGGGAAACCCACCCCCCTCCATCAAGAAGGGGCCATCAGGGACCGAAAGTCTAACCTGAGCGATCTTTTGATCCTTGCCCTGACTTCAGATGCATGATATCTCGATTCAGGGCTGTAGATTGTGCCTGCCATATCCTCACCCAGAAACCTAGGCCTAGCTTGGCTTCTAAGACTTCTGTTCTCAGACTACTGGCCCACAAGACCTCCAGTTTGGCAATCCAGAACTACAATGCCGCACTCTGCCTGCCCTCCAGAAGAAAAACATTGCCCTCTGGGGCTACCCAGAAACACCAAGTGAGGATCAACCTGCACGCCATTCGGCTGTACCCCACATATATAGGCTGACCTGGGCACTATTGCCCATTCTGACCCAGGCTGAGCATGGACCACCTAGTCCCTCCCAGACAGCTGGCCGCACACTGAGCACATCGGACCTGCCATGGCATAGGTCGTCATCTCTTCTCAACTTCGGGGTCCAGGCTTCAGAACCTAGACCTGTTCTCCAATCACTGCCCTGGTTAGAAAATGATGCAGAAATCAGAACTCTTTCCCCAGGGCAAGAAACCTTGTGGTTAGCATGTTCTCCAAAGTTCAGTGTAGTTGAAACCAGTGTGGCCCATGAGGCCCTGCCCATGCTTGCGGGCCACATTGGTCAAAAACACACATTGTGACCCTCAGCCTGAGCCCAGGCCTCAGGTAAGGCCTCTCAGTGGCTGGATGGAGACAGCATATTGGGCTTGCCATGCCCCTGGGCCCCAAGTTTTAACCATAGTTCGAGTTGTCCCTTCACTCTTCCCCAGGGCTCTGCTTTGGAATTCCTCTTTTGGTGGGACACCTGAGGTAACAAACCTGAAAGGATTCTTCCCATTTCACAGATTGACGAAAAACTATTGGGATCGCGCCAAATCCACAGAGAGGAAGATTCGTCCACGGCCCATGAGGCCTCCCCAACATCCCACGGCCATCGCTGATACAAAATACCAGAGACAAAAGCCTGAGCAAGCGCCTCAGACTTCTCCTTCTTCATATCCTGAAGAGTTCTACTCCTGGTTTGTAGATCGGGCATGCCATGCCTACCTCCCCAAACCTAGGCTGAGTTTGTGTTTTCAGAGTTCTGTCGCCAAAGTCCTTGGCCACACTCCCCCCAGGTTGGGACCCCTGGAGCCACACATTAGGACTGTGCCCACCCATTTCATGGGAATTCTGACCATTCCATTGTCAAAAATAGTACAAATTAGGAGAACCCTCCAAAGTCCCTGCGGACATTGCAATAGTGTTGGTTGCCCGGGACAAAAAAGGGCAGTAGATACCAGCTGAGCATCTACCTCCACTCATAACATAGATCGATGTCCCCAGAGAAGAAGATTGAACCAGACAGGACCCGAGGCCATTATCGGATCCATTGCTTTGGTTTACAGGCATGTCTCCTCAAAAGCCTGGATTCCAATACCAGCAGAGGGGATTTCCTAAGAAACCCATCAGAACAAATCTCCTCTCACAGGGAAACTTGTGCATGGGAGCTATGTCAAAAGCTTAGGAGAATACTTCAGGGTCCCGGTGCCACCGCCCCATTCCAAGGCCCTCATGGACACAAACACACATTAGGCCCCATCCTCAGGAAAGTCCATTTCAACTCAGCCACCCCGGTTGCTCCCACAGATCCATCGGATCTAAACTGTCTTGTTGCTCGGAGACAATTGGAATGCGATGCGGACTTCCCAGGCATCCATCCTCGAACGGTGCTCTGGAGTCATTCCATATGGAATATCATGCAGCTGTCCAAAAGGTCTCAATTGTCCCGCAGAAGGAATCCTTGAAGGGGGCAATCCACATCTCCCAACGTGGAAAACCTCCATGGCCTAGAGATTCCGCTCCCTTCATGAAGGGGAGGTCATGCACAGAAACTCCAACCTGAGCCAACGTCGCATCCTCGCCCTGACTTCAGATGCAAGAGATATTGATTCAGATCTGCAGGGGTGACCTGCCGTGCCCTCACAATGAATCTGAAGTCTAGCTTGTGTTCTCAGACTTCCGTCCTCACTCTCCTGGCCCCGAAGCCCTCAAGTTTGGCAATTCCGGACCGACAATGTAGCACTCTGCCTGAAATCTAGATAAAATAGATTGCCTAATGAGCTGCCCAGGCAGCTTAAATAAGGATTAACCTACACGGCACTCGCATGTATTCAAATTATATAGTCTAACCCGGGCACTAATGCACTGTCTGACACAACCTGAGGCCGGACCTCCTGAACAACACCCAGAGATTGACCGCACACTGAGCACATCCAAAACGCCATGGCCTTAGGTCATCATCTCTTCCCTACCTCAGTTTTCAGGCCTCAGAACCTAGACCTTATCTGCAATCACTGCCCAGGGGTGACTGTGATGCAGAAATCAGAACTCTTCCTGACCCATGGCAAGAAACCTTGTGGTTGGCATGTTGTCCAACGTTCAGTGTAGGAGACAACAGCATTCACCCTGAGGCCCCGCCCATTCTTGAGTGCGACGAGAGCATAAACACGCATTGTGACCTCAGCGTGAGTCCTGTCCTCTAGTAAGTTCTCTCAGTGGCTGGACTATTAGATGTCATAATGGGCTTGACATGTCCGTAGGCCCCAATTTTTAACCAGATTTCTGGTTGTCCAGTCGCCCCTCCCCAGGGCTCTACTCTGGAATCCCTCATTTGGTGGGACATCTGAGGTTGAAAAACAAAACGAAACAAATAAACAACAACAAAAAAACGGACTTCTTCCATCTCCAGAATGACCCCATCTCTTGGGACGGGGTTGAACCCCCAGAGAGTAAGACTCGTTCATTTCCCATGAAGTCACCCGGAAATTTCACGACCATGTGTTACACGATATCCAGAGACAAAAACTTGAGCAAGAGCCTCACACTTGCCCTTTTTTCATATCCCGAAGTGTTCTCCTCATGGTCTGTAGATCAGTCCTTCCATACCTATGACCCGAAACATAAGCCGAGTTTGTGTTTTCAGACAACTGTCCAAACAGCTCTGGCCTACACACCCTACAGGCTCAGGCCCCTGGAGCCAAACCTGAGGACTGTACATGCCCTCTCCAAGGAAATTGTATGTGTCCATGCCAATGGCCACAGCCCTACTAATAGAATAAACATCCAAAGTCCCTGAGGCCATCCAAAAAGTTGTGGGTTCCCAGGACAAACAGTGGCAATCTGAGGCGATCTGAGCACCTACCTGCACTCAGACCCGTAGACTGATGACCCCAGAGGTAAAAAGGAACGAACATACCCCGAGGCACTAATCAGATCAATTGCTTTGGTTTCCAGGCATTTCTCCTCAGAGGCCTGGATTTCAATACCAGCCTATGGCTGTTTCTTGACTCACCCATTAGAACAAATCTCATCTCCACATGGGAAACATGCACGTTGGAGCTGTGTCAAAGCCTCTGTTTAGGAGAACCCTTTAGGGCCCCAGTGCCACCGCTTCATTCCAAGGACTCCATAGACACAAAATCATATTAGGACACATCCACAGGAGAGTCCATTTCAACTCAGCCTCCTCGGTTGCTCCACCACATCCAGAAGATCTAACCTGTCTTGGTGCTTGGAGACAATTGGAATGCTAGGTGGGCTACCCAGCCATCCATCCTTAGAACCCTGCTCAGAATCGTTGGCCTGGAGCCAACCAACAGGTCTAAATTGTCCTGCAAAAGAATCTTGGCAGTTTGGAGCTTCACACAACTCCCATCGTCGGAAAACCCCCATGGCCTCGTGATCCACACCACCCTTCAGGAGGGGCCATCAGGGACAGAAAGTCCAACCTGAGCGATCTTCTGATCCTGCCCTGAATTCAGATGCACGAGATCTCGATTGAGTTCTGTAGATTGTGCCTGCCATATCCTCACCCAGAAACCCATGCCTAGCTAGGCTTCTAAGACTTCGGTTCTCAGACTACTGGCCCACAAGACCTCCAGATTGGCAATCCAGAACTACAATGCCGCACTCTGCCTGCCCTCCAGAAGAAAAACATTGCCCTCTGGGGCTACCCAGAAACCCCAACTGAGGATCAAACTACACGCCATTCAGCTGTACCCCAAATATATAGGCTGAGCAGGGCACTATTGCCCATTCTGACCCAGCCTGAGCCTGGACCTACTGGCCCCACGCAGACAGCTGGCCACACACTGAGCACATCGGACCCGCCATGGCCTTAGATCGTCATCTCTTCTCAACCTCGGTTTCCAGGCTTCAGAACCTAGGCCTGATCTCCAATCACTGCCCTTGTTTGAAAATGATGCAGAAATCAGAACTCTTTCCCCATGGCAAGAAACCTTGTGGTTGGCATGTTGTCCAACGTTCAGTGAAGTTGAAACCAGTGTGGCCCATGAGGCCCCGAACATGCTTGCGGGCCACATTGGTCACCAACACACATTGTGACCCTCATCCTGAGCCCAGTCCTCAGGTAAGGCCTCTCAGTGGCTGGATGAAGAGACAGCATATTGGGCTTGCCATGCCCCTAGGCCCCAAGTTTTAACCATAGTTCGGGTTGTCCCTTCTCTCTTCCCCAGGGCTCTGCTTTGGAATTCCAATTTTGGTGGGACACCTGAGGTAACAAACCTGAAAGGAGTCCTCCCATTTCACAGATTGACGAAAAACTATTGGGATCGCGCCAAATCCACAGTGAGGAAGATTCGTCCATGGCCCATGAGTCCTCCCCAATATTCCACGGCAATCGCTGATACAAAATCCAGAGACAAAAGCCTGAGCAAGCGCCTCAGACTCGCTCATTCTTCATATCCTGAAGAGTTCTTCTCATGGTTTGTAGTTCGGGCGTGCCATACCTACGTCCCCAAACCTAAGCTGAGTTTGTGTTTTCAGACTTCTGTCCTCAAATTCCTGGGCCACACTTCCTCCAGGCTGGGGCCCCTGGAGCCACACATTAGACTGCGCCCACCAAATCCATGGGAGTTCTGCCCATTCCATGTCAAAAATAGTACAAATTAGGAGAACCCTCCTAATTCCCTGAGGCCATCCCAATAGTGTAGGTCGCCCGGGACAAAAAAGGGCGGTTGATACCAGCTGAGCATCTACCTCCACTCATACCATAGATGGATGTCCCCAGAAAAAAGATTAAACCAGACAGGACCCGAGGCCATTATCGGATCCATTGCTTTGGTTTACAGGCATGTCTCCTCAAAAGCCTGGATTCCAATACCAGCAGAGGGGATTTCCTGTGGCACCCATCAGAACAAATCTCGTCTCCACAAAGAAATTGTGCATGGGAGCTATGTCCAAAGCTTAGGAGAATACTTCAGGGTCCCGGTGCCACCGCCCCATTCCAAGGCCCTCATGGACAGAAACACACATTAGTCCCCATCCTCAGGAAAGTCCATTTCACTCTGCCACCCTGGTTGCTCTCGCAGATCCCTTGGATCTAAACTGTCTAGTTGCTAAGAGACAATTGGAATGCGAGGCGGACTTCCCAGGCATCCATCCTCGAACGGTGCTCTGGAGTCATTTCATATGTGATGACCTGGAGCTGTCCAACAGGTCTCAATTGTCGCTCAGAAGGAATCCTTGAAGGGGGCATCCCACATCTCCCAACGTGGAAAACCTCCATGGCCTCGAGATTCCGCTCCCTTCATGAAGGGGCCGTCATGCAAAAAAATTCCAACCTGAGCCAACGCCGCATCCTTGCCCTGACTTCAGATGCATGAGATATTGGTTCAGATCTGCAGGGGGTACCTGCCGTTCCCTCACCCTGAATCCGAAGTCTAGCTTGTGTTCTCAGACTTCCGTCCTCACTCTCCTGGCCCCGAAGCCCTCAAGTTTGGCAATTCCGGACCGAGAATGAAGCACTCTGCCTGCCTTCTAGAAAAAATAGATTACCTAACGAGATGCCCAGGCAGCTTAAATGAGGATCAACCTATACGGCACTCGAATGTACCCAAATTATATAGTCTAACCTGGGCACTAATGCACTGTCTGACACAACATGAGCCCGGACCTCCTGACCAACACCCAGACAGCTGATCGCACACTGAGCACATCAGACCCGCCATGGCCTTAGGTCATCATCTCTTCCCTACCTCAGTTTTCAGGCTTCAGAACCTAGACCTTATCTCCAATCACTGCCCAGGGGTGACTGTGATGCAGAAATCAGAACTCTTCCTGTCCCATGGCAAGAAACCTTGTGGTTGGCATGTTGTCCAACGTTCAGTGTAGGAGACAACAGCATTCACCCTGAAGCCCCGCCTATTCTTGAGTGTGATGAGAGCATAAACACGCATTGTGATCTTAGCGTGAGTCCTGTAATCTAGTACGTCCTCTCAGTGGCTGGACTATTAGATGTCATAATGGGCTTGATATGTCCCTAGGCCCCAATTTTTAACCAGATTTCTGATTGTCCAGTCGCCCCTCCCCAGGGCTCTACTCTGGAATCCCTCATTTGGTGGGATATCTGAGGTTGAAAAACAAAACGAAACAAATCAACAACAACAAAAAAACGGACTTCTTCCATCTCCAGAATGACCTTAAACTCTTTGGATTGGGCCGATCCCCCAGAGAGTAAGACTCGTCCATTTCCCATGAAGTCACCCGGAAATTTCTCGACCATGAGTGACACGATATCCAGAGACAAAAACTTGAGAAAGAGCCTCACACTTGCCCTTTTTTCATATCCCGAAGAGTTCTCCTCATGGTCTGTAGATCAGTCCTGCCATACCTATGACCCGAAACATAAGCCAAGTTTGTGTTTTCAGACAACTGTCCAAACAGCTCTGGCCTACACACCCTACAGGCTCAGGCCCCTGGAGCCAAACCTGAGGACTGTACTTGCCCACTCCAAGGGAATTGTATGTGCCCATTCCAATGGCCACAGCCCTACTAATACAATAAACCTCCAAAGTCCCTGAGGCCATCCCAATAGTTGTGGATTCCCAGGACAAACAGGGGCAATCTGCGCCCATCAGAGCACCTACCTGCAGTCAGACCCGTAGACTGATGTCCCCAGAGGTAAAAAGGAACGAACAGGCCCCTAGGCACTAATCGGATCCATTGCTTTGGTTTCCAAGCATCTCTCCTCAGAGGATTGGCTTTCAATACCAGCATATGGCTGTTTCTTGACTCACCCATCAGAACAAATCTCATCTACACATGGGAAACATGCACGTTGGAGCTGTGTCAAAGCCTCTGTTTAGGAGAACCCTTCAGGGGCCCAGTGCCACCGCATAATTCCAAGGTCTCCATAGACACAAAAACATATTAGGACACATCCACAGGAGAGTCCATTTCAACGCAGCCTCCTCGGTTGCTCTCCCACATCCAGCAGATCTAACCTGTCTTGTTACTTGGAGACAAATGGAATGCGAGGTGGGCTACCCAGCCATCCATCCTTAGAACCCTGCTCAGAATCGTTGGCCTGGAGCCAACCAACAGGTCTAAATTGTCCTGCGGAAGAATCATGGCAGTTTGGAGCTTCTCACAGCTCCCATCGTGGGAAAATCCCCATGGCGTCGTGATCCACCACCCCCATTCAAGAAGGGGCCATCAGAAACAGAAAGTGCAACCTGAGCGATCTTCTTATCCTTGCCCTTACTTCAGATGCACGAGATCTCGATTCAGGTCTGTAGATTGTGCCTGCCATATCCTCACTCAGAAACCTAGGCCTAGTTAGGGTTTTCAGACTTCCGTTCTCAGACTACTGGCCCACACGACCTCCAGTTTGGCAATCCAGAACTACAATGCCGCACTCTGCCTGCATTCCAGAAGAAAAACATTGCCCTCTGGGGCTACCCAGAAACCCCAAATGAGGATCAACCTGCACGCCATTCGGCTGTACCCCAAATAGATAGGATGACCTCGGCACTATTGCCCATTCTGACCCAGCCTGAGCCTTGAACTCCTGGCCCCACACAAAAAGCTGGCCTCACACTGAGCACATCGGACCTGCCATGGCCTTAGGTCGTCATCTCTTCTCAACCTCGGTTTCCAGACTTCAGAACCTAGGCCTGATCTCCAATCACTGCCCTTGTTTGAAAATGATGCAGAAATCAGAACTCTTTACCCATGGCAAGAAACCTTGTGGTTGGCATGTTGTCCAACGTTCAGTGAAGTTGAAACCAGTGTGGCCCATGAGGTCCCGAACATGCTTGCGGGCAACATTGGTCACCAACACACATTGTGACCCTCATCCTGAGCCCATTCCTCAGGTAAAGCCTCTCAGTGGCTGGATGAAGAGACAGCATATTGGGCTTGCCATGCCCCTAGGCCCCAAGATTTAACCATAGTTCGGGTTGTCCCTTCACTCTTCCCCAGGGCTCTGCTTTGGAATTCCTCTTTTGGTGGGACACCTGAGGTAACAAACCTGAAAGGAGTCCTCCCATTTCACAGATTGACGAAAAACTATTGGGATCGCGCCAAATCCACAGTGAGGAAGATTCGTCCATGGCCCATGAGTCCTTCCCAATATTCCACGGAAATCGCTGATACAAAATCCAGCGACAAAAGCCTGAGCAAGCGCCTCAGACTCGCTCATTCTTCATATCCTGAAGAGTTCTTCTCATGGTTTGTAGTTCGGGCGTGCCATACCTACGTCCCCAAACCTAAGCTGAGTTTGTGTTTTCAGACTTCTGTCCTCAAATTCCTGGGACATACTCCCTCCAGGCTGGGGCCCCTGGAGCCACACATTAGACTGCGCCCACCAAATCCATGGGAGTTCTGCCCATTCCATGTCAAAAATAGTACAAATTAGGAGAACCCTCCTAATTCCCTGAGGCCATCCCAATAGTGTAGGTCGCCCGGGACAAAAAAGGGCGGTTGATACCAGCTGAGCATCTACCTCCACTCATACCATAGATGGATGTCCCCAGAAAAAAGATTAAACCAGACAGGACCCGAGGCCATTATCGGATCCATTGCTTTGGTTTACAGGCATGTCTCCTCAAAAGCCTGGATTCCAATACCAGCAGAGGGGATTTCCTGTGGCACCCATCAGAACAAATCTCGTCTCCACAAAGAAATTGTGCATGGGAGCTATGTCCAAAGCTTAGGAGAATACTTCAGGGTCCCGGTGCCACCGCCCCATTCCAAGGCCCTCATGGACAGAAACACACATTAGTCCCCATCCTCAGGAAAGTCCATTTCACTCTGCCACCCTGGTTGCTCTCGCAGATCCCTTGGATCTAAACTGTCTAGTTGCTAAGAGACAATTGGAATGCGAGGCGGACTTCCCAGGCATCCATCCTCGAACGGTGCTCTGGAGTCATTTCATATGTGATGACCTGGAGCTGTCCAACAGGTCTCAATTGTCGCTCAGAAGGAATCCTTGAAGGGGGCATCCCACATCTCCCAACGTGGAAAACCTCCATGGCCTCGAGATTCCGCTCCCTTCATGAAGGGGCCGTCATGCAAAAAAATTCCAACCTGAGCCAACGCCGCATCCTTGCCCTGACTTCAGATGCATGAGATATTGGTTCAGATCTGCAGGGGGTACCTGCCGTTCCCTCACCCTGAATCCGAAGTCTAGCTTGTGTTCTCAGACTTCCGTCCTCACTCTCCTGGCCCCGAAGCCCTCAAGTTTGGCAATTCCGGACCGAGAATGAAGCACTCTGCCTGCCTTCTAGAAAAAATAGATTACCTAACGAGATGCCCAGGCAGCTTAAATGAGGATCAACCTATACGGCACTCGAATGTACCCAAATTATATAGTCTAACCTGGGCACTAATGCACTGTCTGACACAACATGAGCCCGGACCTCCTGACCAACACCCAGACAGCTGATCGCACACTGAGCACATCAGACCCGCCATGGCCTTAGGTCATCATCTCTTCCCTACCTCAGTTTTCAGGCTTCAGAACCTAGACCTTATCTCCAATCACTGCCCAGGGGTGACTGTGATGCAGAAATCAGAACTCTTCCTGTCCCATGGCAAGAAACCTTGTGGTTGGCATGTTGTCCAACGTTCAGTGTAGGAGACAACAGCATTCACCCTGAAGCCCCGCCTATTCTTGAGTGTGATGAGAGCATAAACACGCATTGTGATCTTAGCGTGAGTCCTGTAATCTAGTACGTCCTCTCAGTGGCTGGACTATTAGATGTCATAATGGGCTTGATATGTCCCTAGGCCCCAATTTTTAACCAGATTTCTGATTGTCCAGTCGCCCCTCCCCAGGGCTCTACTCTGGAATCCCTCATTTGGTGGGATATCTGAGGTTGAAAAACAAAACGAAACAAATCAACAACAACAAAAAAACGGACTTCTTCCATCTCCAGAATGACCTTAAACTCTTTGGATTGGGCCGATCCCCCAGAGAGTAAGACTCGTCCATTTCCCATGAAGTCACCCGGAAATTTCTCGACCATGAGTGACACGATATCCAGAGACAAAAACTTGAGAAAGAGCCTCACACTTGCCCTTTTTTCATATCCCGAAGAGTTCTCCTCATGGTCTGTAGATCAGTCCTGCCATACCTATGACCCGAAACATAAGCCAAGTTTGTGTTTTCAGACAACTGTCCAAACAGCTCTGGCCTACACACCCTACAGGCTCAGGCCCCTGGAGCCAAACCTGAGGACTGTACTTGCCCACTCCAAGGGAATTGTATGTGCCCATTCCAATGGCCACAGCCCTACTAATACAATAAACCTCCAAAGTCCCTGAGGCCATCCCAATAGTTGTGGATTCCCAGGACAAACAGGGGCAATCTGCGCCCATCAGAGCACCTACCTGCAGTCAGACCCGTAGACTGATGTCCCCAGAGGTAAAAAGGAACGAACAGGCCCCTAGGCACTAATCGGATCCATTGCTTTGGTTTCCAAGCATCTCTCCTCAGAGGATTGGCTTTCAATACCAGCATATGGCTGTTTCTTGACTCACCCATCAGAACAAATCTCATCTACACATGGGAAACATGCACGTTGGAGCTGTGTCAAAGCCTCTGTTTAGGAGAACCCTTCAGGGGCCCAGTGCCACCGCATAATTCCAAGGTCTCCATAGACACAAAAACATATTAGGACACATCCACAGGAGAGTCCATTTCAACGCAGCCTCCTCGGTTGCTCTCCCACATCCAGCAGATCTAACCTGTCTTGTTACTTGGAGACAAATGGAATGCGAGGTGGGCTACCCAGCCATCCATCCTTAGAACCCTGCTCAGAATCGTTGGCCTGGAGCCAACCAACAGGTCTAAATTGTCCTGCGGAAGAATCATGGCAGTTTGGAGCTTCTCACAGCTCCCATCGTGGGAAAATCCCCATGGCGTCGTGATCCACCACCCCCATTCAAGAAGGGGCCATCAGAAACAGAAAGTGCAACCTGAGCGATCTTCTTATCCTTGCCCTTACTTCAGATGCACGAGATCTCGATTCAGGTCTGTAGATTGTGCCTGCCATATCCTCACTCAGAAACCTAGGCCTAGTTAGGGTTTTCAGACTTCCGTTCTCAGACTACTGGCCCACACGACCTCCAGTTTGGCAATCCAGAACTACAATGCCGCACTCTGCCTGCATTCCAGAAGAAAAACATTGCCCTCTGGGGCTACCCAGAAACCCCAAATGAGGATCAACCTGCACGCCATTCGGCTGTACCCCAAATAGATAGGATGACCTCGGCACTATTGCCCATTCTGACCCAGCCTGAGCCTTGAACTCCTGGCCCCACACAAAAAGCTGGCCTCACACTGAGCACATCGGACCTGCCATGGCCTTAGGTCGTCATCTCTTCTCAACCTCGGTTTCCAGACTTCAGAACCTAGGCCTGATCTCCAATCACTGCCCTTGTTTGAAAATGATGCAGAAATCAGAACTCTTTACCCATGGCAAGAAACCTTGTGGTTGGCATGTTGTCCAACGTTCAGTGAAGTTGAAACCAGTGTGGCCCATGAGGTCCCGAACATGCTTGCGGGCAACATTGGTCACCAACACACATTGTGACCCTCATCCTGAGCCCATTTCTCAGGTAAAGCCTCTCAGTGGCTGGATGAAGAGACAGCATATTGGGCTTGCCATGCCCCTAGGCCCCAAGATTTAACCATAGTTCGGGTTGTCCCTTCACTCTTCCCCAGGGCTCTGCTTTAGAATTCCTCTTTTGGTGGGACACCTGAGGTAACAAACCTGAAAGGAGTCCTCCCATTTCACAGATTGACGAAAAACTATTGGGATCGCGCCAAATCCACAGTGAGGAAGATTCGTCCATGGCCCATGAGTCCTTCCCAATATTCCACGGAAATCGCTGATACAAAATCCAGCGACAAAAGCCTGAGCAAGCGCCTCAGACTCGCTCATTCTTCATATCCTGAACAGTTCTTCTCATGGTTTGTAGTTCGGGCGTGCCATACCTACGTCCCCAAACCTAAGCTGAGTTTGTGTTTTCAGACTTCTGTCCTCAAATTCCTGGGACATACTCCCTCCAGGCTGGGGCCCCTGGAGCCACACATTAGACTGCGCCCACCAAATCCATGGGAGTTCTGCCCATTCCATTTCAAAAATAGTACAAATTAGGAGAACCCTCCTAATTCCCTGAGGCCATCCCAATAGTGTAGGTCGCCCGGGACAAAAAAGGGCGGTTGATACCAGCTGAGCATCTACCTCCACTCATACCATAGATGGATGTCCCCAGAAAAAAGATTAAACCAGACAGGACCCGAGGCCATTATCGGATCCATTGCTTTGGTTTACAGGCATGTCTCCTCAAAAGCCTGGATTCCAATACCAGCAGAGGGGATTTCCTGTGGCACCCATCAGAACAAATCTCGTCTCCACAAAGAAATTGTGCATGGGAGCTATGTCCAAAGCTTAGGAGAATACTTCAGGGTCCCGGTGCCACCGCCCCATTCCAAGGCCCTCATGGACAGAAACACACATTAGTCCCCATCCTCAGGAAAGTCCATTTCACTCTGCCACCCTGGTTGCTCTCGCAGATCCCTTGGATCTAAACTGTCTAGTTGCTAAGAGACAATTGGAATGCGAGGCGGACTTCCCAGGCATCCATCCTCGAACGGTGCTCTGGAGTCATTTCATATGTGATGACCTGGAGCTGTCCAACAGGTCTCAATTGTCGCTCAGAAGGAATCCTTGAAGGGGGCATCCCACATCTCCCAACGTGGAAAACCTCCATGGCCTCGAGATTCCGCTCCCTTCATGAAGGGGCCGTCATGCAAAAAAATTCCAACCTGAGCCAACGCCGCATCCTTGCCCTGACTTCAGATGCATGAGATATTGGTTCAGATCTGCAGGGGGTACCTGCCGTTCCCTCACCCTGAATCCGAAGTCTAGCTTGTGTTCTCAGACTTCCGTCCTCACTCTCCTGGCCCCGAAGCCCTCAAGTTTGGCAATTCCGGACCGACAATGAAGCACTCTGCCTGCCTTCTAGAAAAAGTAGATTACCTAACGAGATGCCCAGGCAGCTTAAATGAGGATCAACCTATACGGCACTCGAATGTACCCAAATTATATAGTCTAACCTGGGCACTAATGCACTGTCTGACACAACATGAGCCCGGACCTCCTGACCAACACCCAGACAGCTGATCGCACACTGAGCACATCAGACCCGTCATGGCCTTAGGTCATCATCTCTTCCCTACCTCAGTTTTCAGGCTTCAGAACCTAGACCTTATCTCCAATCACTGCCCAGGGGTGACTGTGATGCAGAAATCAGAGCTCTTCCTGTCCCATGGCAAGAAACCTTGTGGTTGGCATGCTGTCCAACGTTCAGTGTAGGAGACAACAGCATTCACCCTGAAGCCCCGCCTATTCTTGAGTGTGATGAGAGCATAAACACGCATTGTGATCTTAGCGTGAGTCCTGTAATCTAGTACGTCCTCTCAGTGGCTGGACTATTAGATGTCATAATGGGCTTGATATGTCCCTAGGCCCCAATTTTTAACCAGATTTCTGATTGTCCAGTCGCCCCTCCCCAGGGCTCTACTCTGGAATCCCTCATTTGGTGGGATATCTGAGGTTGAAAAACAAAACGAAACAAATCAACAACAACAAAAAAACGGACTTCTTCCATCTCCAGAATGACCTTAAACTCTTTGGATTGGGCCGATCCCCCAGAGAGTAAGACTCGTCCATTTCCCATGAAGTCACCCGGAAATTTCTCGACCATGAGTGACACGATATCCAGAGACAAAAACTTGAGAAAGAGCCTCACACTTGCCCTTTTTTCATATCCCGAAGAGTTCTCCTCATGGTCTGTAGATCAGTCCTGCCATACCTATGACCCGAAACATAAGCCAAGTTTGTGTTTTCAGACAACTGTCCAAACAGCTCTGGCCTACACACCCTACAGGCTCAGGCCCCTGGAGCCAAACCTGAGGACTGTACTTGCCCACTCCAAGGGAATTGTATGTGCCCATTCCAATGGCCACAGCCCTACTAATACAATAAACCTCCAAAGTCCCTGAGGCCATCCCAATAGTTGTGGATTCCCAGGACAAACAGGGGCAATCTGCGCCCATCAGAGCACCTACCTGCAGTCAGACCCGTAGACTGATGTCCCCAGAGGTAAAAAGGAACGAACAGGCCCCTAGGCACTAATCGGATCCATTGCTTTGGTTTCCAAGCATCTCTCCTCAGAGGATTGGCTTTCAATACCAGCATATGGCTGTTTCTTGACTCACCCATCAGAACAAATCTCATCTACACATGGGAAACATGCACGTTGGAGCTGTGTCAAAGCCTCTGTTTAGGAGAACCCTTCAGGGGCCCAGTGCCACCGCATAATTCCAAGGTCTCCATAGACACAAAAACATATTAGGACACATCCACAGGAGAGTCCATTTCAACGCAGCCTCCTCGGTTGCTCTCCCACATCCAGCAGATCTAACCTGTCTTGTTACTTGGAGACAAATGGAATGCGAGGTGGGCTACCCAGCCATCCATCCTTAGAACCCTGCTCAGAATCGTTGGCCTGGAGCCAACCAACAGGTCTAAATTGTCCTGCGGAAGAATCATGGCAGTTTGGAGCTTCTCACAGCTCCCATCGTGGGAAAATCCCCATGGCGTCGTGATCCACCACCCCCATTCAAGAAGGGGCCATCAGAAACAGAAAGTGCAACCTGAGCGATCTTCTTATCCTTGCCCTTACTTCAGATGCACGAGATCTCGATTCAGGTCTGTAGATTGTGCCTGCCATATCCTCACTCAGAAACCTAGGCCTAGTTAGGGTTTTCAGACTTCCGTTCTCAGACTACTGGCCCACACGACCTCCAGTTTGGCAATCCAGAACTACAATGCCGCACTCTGCCTGCATTCCAGAAGAAAAACATTGCCCTCTGGGGCTACCCAGAAACCCCAAATGAGGATCAACCTGCACGCCATTCGGCTGTACCCCAAATAGATAGGATGACCTCGGCACTATTGCCCATTCTGACCCAGCCTGAGCCTTGAACTCCTGGCCCCACACAAAAAGCTGGCCTCACACTGAGCACATCGGACCTGCCATGGCCTTAGGTCGTCATCTCTTCTCAACCTCGGTTTCCAGACTTCAGAACCTAGGCCTGATCTCCAATCACTGCCCTTGTTTGAAAATGATGCAGAAATCAGAACTCTTTACCCATGGCAAGAAACCTTGTGGTTGGCATGTTGTCCAACGTTCAGTGAAGTTGAAACCAGTGTGGCCCATGAGGTCCCGAACATGCTTGCGGGCAACATTGGTCACCAACACACATTGTGACCCTCATCCTGAGCCCATTCCTCAGGTAAAGCCTCTCAGTGGCTGGATGAAGAGACAGAATATTGGGCTTGCCATGCCCCTAGGCCCCAAGATTTAACCATAGTTCGGGTTGTCCCTTCACTCTTCCCCAGGGCTCTGCTTTGGAATTCCTCTTTTGGTGGGACACCTGAGGTAACAAACCTGAATGGAGTCCTCCCATTTCACAGATTGACGAAAAACTATTGGGATCGCGCCAAATCCACAGTGAGGAAGATTCGTCCATGGCCCATGAGTCCTTCCCAATATTCCACGGAAATCGCTGATACAAAATCCAGAGACAAAAGCCTGAGCAAGCGCCTCAGACTCGCTCATTCTTCATATCCTGAAGAGTTCTTCTCATGGTTTGTAGTTCGGGCGTGCCATACCTACGTCCCCAAACCTAAGCTGAGTTTGTGTTTTCAGACTTCGGTCCTCAAATTCCTGGGCCCCTCTCCCTCCAGACTGGGGCCCCTGGAGCCACACATTAGACTGCGCCCACCAAATCCATGGGAGTTCTGCCCATTCCATGTCAAAAATAGTACAAATTAGGAGAACACTCCTAATTCCCTGAGGCCATCCAAATAGTGTAGGTCGCCCGGGACAAAAAAGGGCGGTTGATACCAGCTGAGCATCTACCTCCACTCATACCATAGATGGATGTCCCCAGAAAAAAGATTAAACCAGACAGGACCCGAGGCCATTATCGGGTCCATTGCTTTGGTTTACAGGCATGTCTCCTCAAAAGCCTGGATTCCAATACCAGCAGAGGGGATTTCCTGAGGCACCCATCAGAACAAATCTCGTCTCCACAAGGAAACTTGTGCATGGGAGCTATGTCCAAAGCTTAGGAGAATATTTCATGGTCCCGGTGCCACCGCTCAATTCCAAAACCCTCATGGACACAAACACACATTAGGACCCATCCTCAGGAAAGTCCATTTCAACTCTGCCACCCTGGTTGCTCTCGCAGATCCATTGGATCTAAACTGTCTTGTTGCTCGTAGACAATTGGAATGCGAGGCGGACTTCCCAGGCATCCATCCTCGAACGGTGCTCTGGAGTCATTCCATATGGGATGTCCTGGAGCTGTCCAACAGGTCTCAATTGTCCCGCAGAAGGAATCCTTGAAGGGGCATCCCACATCTCCCAACGTGGAAAACTTCCATGGCCTCGAGATTCCGCTCCCTTCATGAAGGGGCCGTCATGCACAGAAACTCCATCCTGAGCCAACGTCGCATGCTCGCCCTGACTTCAGATGCATGAGATATTGGTTCAGAACTCCAGGGGGTACCTGCCGTGCCTTCACCCTGAATCCGAAGTCTAGCTTGTGTTCTCAGACTTCCGTCCTCACTCTCCAGACCCCGAAGCCCTCACGTTTGGCTATTCCGGACCGACAATGAAGCACTCTGCCTTCCCTCTAGAAAAAATATATTGCCTAATGAGCTGCCCAGACAGGTTAAATGAGGATAAACCTACAAGGCACTCGAATGTACCCAAATTATATAGTCTAACCTGGGCACTAATGCACTGTCTGACACAACCTGAGCCCGGACCTCCTGACCAACACCCAGAAATCTGACCGCACACTGAGCACATCAGACCCGCCATGGCCTTAGGTCATCATCTCTTCCCTACTTCAGTTTTCAGGCTTCAGAACCTAGACCTTATCTCCAATCACTGCCCAGGGGTGACTGTGATGCAGAAATCAGAACTCCTCCTGACCCATGGCAAGAAACCTTGTGGTTGGCATGTTGTCCTATGTTCAGTGTAGGAGAAAACAGCATTCACTCTGAGGCCACGCCCATTCTTGAGTGCGACGAGAGCATAAAGACGCATTGTGTCCTCAGCGTGAGTCCTGTCCTCTAGTAAGACCTCTCAGTGGCTGGACTATTAGATGTCATAATGGGCTTGACATGTCCCTAGGCCCCAATTTTTAACCAGATTACTGGTTGTCCAGTGGCCTCTCGCCAGGGCTCTACTCTGGAATCCCTCATTTGGTGGGACATCTGAGGTTGAAAAACAAAACGAAACAAATCAACAACAAAAAAAAAAAGGACTTCTTCCATTCCAGAATGAACCCAAACTCTTTGGACGGGGCCGAACCCCCAGAGAGTAAGACTCGTCCATTTCTCATGAAGTCACCCGGATATTTAACGTCCACGACTGACACGATATCCAGAGACAAAAACTTGAGCAAGAGCCTCACACTCGCCCTTTTTTCATATTACGATGTGTTCTCCTCATGGTCAGTAGATCAGTCCTGCCATACCTATGACCCGAAACATAAGTCGAGTTTGTGTTTTCAGACAACTGTCCAAACAGCTCTGGCCTACACACCCTACAGGCTCAAGCCCCTGGAGTCAAACCTGAGGACTGTACTTGCCCTCTCCAAAGGCATTGTTGTGCCCATTCCAGTGGCCACAACCCTACTAATAGGATAACCCCCAAAGGCCCTGAAACCATCTCAATAGTTGTGGATTCCCAGGACAAACAGGGGTAATCTCAGCCCATCTGAGCACCTACCTGCACTCAGACCCGTAGACTGATGTCCCCAGAAGTAAAAAGGAACGAACAGGCCCCTAGGCACTAATCGGATCCATTGCTTTGGTTTCCAGGCATTTCTCCTCAGAGGCCTGGATTCAATCACAGTATATGGCTGTTTCTTGACTCACCCATCAGAACAAATCTCATCTACACATGGGAAACATGCTCGTTGGAGCTGTGTCAAAGCCTCTGTTAAGTAGAACTCTTCAGGGCCCCAGTGCCACCGCTTCATTCCACGGTTTCCATAAACACAAACACATATTAGGATACATCCACAGGAGAGGCCATTTCAAATCAGTCTCCTCGGTTGCTCCCCCACCTCCAGCAGATCTAACCTGTCTTGTTCCTTGGCGACAATTGGAATGCGAGGTGGGCTACCCAGCCATCCATCCTTAGAACCCTGCTCGGAATCGTTGGCCTGGAGCCAACCAACAGGTCTCAATTGTCCTGCAGAAGAATCTTGGCTGTTTGGAGTTTCTCACAACTCCCATCGTGGGATAAAGCCAATGGCCTCGTGATCCACCCCCCCTTCAATAAGGGGCCTTCAGGGACAGAAAGTCCAAACTGAGCGATCTTCTGATCCTTGCCCTGACTTCAGATGCACGAGATCTCGATTCAGTTCTGTAGATTGTGCCTGCCATATCCTCACCCAGAAACCTAGGCCTAGCTTGGGTTCTCAGACTTCCGTCCTCAGACTACTGGCCCACAAGCCCTCCAGTTTGGCAATCCAGAACTACAATGCTGCACTCTACCTGCACTCCAGAAGAAAAACATTGCCCTCTGGGGCTACCCAGAAACCCCAAATGAGGATCAACCTGCACGCCATTCGGCTGTACCCCAAATATATAGGCTGACCTGGGCAGTATTGCCCTTTCTGACCCAGCCTGAGCCTGTACCTCCTGGCCCCTCGCAGACAGCTGGCCGCACATTGAGCCCATCGGACCCGCCATGGCCTTAGGTCGTCATCTCTTCTCAACCTCGGTTTCCAGGCTTCAGAACCTAGACCTGATCTCCAGTCACTGCCCTGGTTTGAAAATGATGCAGAAATCAGAACTCTTTCCCCATGGCAAGATACCTTGTTGTTGGCATGTTGTCCAACGTTCAGTGTAGTTGAAACCAGTGTGGCCCTTGAGGACCTGCCCATGCTTGCGGGCCACATTGGTCACAAACACACATTGTGACCCTCAGCCTTAGCCCAGTCCTCAGGTAAGGCCTCTCAGGTGGCTGGATGAAGAGACAGCATATTGGGCTTGCCATGCCCCTAGGCCCCAAAATTTAACCATAGTTCGGGTTGTCCCTTCTCTCTTCCCCAGGGCTCTGCTTTGGAATTCCTCTTTTGGTGGGACGCCTGAGGTAACAAACCTGAAAGGAGTCCTCCCATTTCACAGATTGACGAAAAACTATTGGGATCGCACCAAATCCACAGAGAGGAAGATTCGTCCATGGCCCATGAGGCCTCCCCAACATTCCACGGCCATCGCGATTCAAAATCCAGAGACAAAAGCCTGAGCAAGCGCCTCAGACTCGCTCATTCTTCATATCCTGAAGAGTTCTTCTCATGGTTTGTGGATCGTGTGTGCCATGCCTACGTCTCCAAACCTAAGCTGAGTTTGTGTTTTCAGACTTCTTTCCTCAAAGTCCTGGGCCACAGTCCGTCAAGGCTGTTAGCCCTGGAGAGACACATTAGGACTGTGCCCACCCAATCCATAGGAATTCTGCCCATTCCATTGTCAAAAATAGTACAAATTAGGAGAACCCTCCTAAGTCCCTGAGTACATCCCAATAGTGAAGATCGCCTGGGACAAAAAAGGGCGGTTGATATCAGCTGAGCATCTACCTCCACTCGTACCATAGATGGATGTAACCAGAGAAGAAGATTGAACCAGACAGGACCCGATGCCATTATCGGATCCATTGCTTTGGTTTACAGGCATGTCTCCTCAAAAGCCTGGATTCCAATACCAGCAGAGGGGATTTCCTGAGGCACCCATCAGAACAAATCTCGTCTCCACAAAGAAATTGTGCATGGGAGCTATGTCCAAAGCTTAGGAGAATACTTCAGGGTCCCGGTGCCACCGCCCCATTCCAAGGCCCTCATGGACAGAAACACACATTAGTCCCCATCCTCAGGAAAGTCCATTTCACTCTGCCACCCTGGTTGCTCTCGCAGATCCCTTGGATCTAAACTGTCTAGTTGCTAAGAGACAATTGGAATGCGAGGCGGACTTCCCAGGCATCCATCCTCGAACGGTGCTCTGGAGTCATTTCATATGTGATGACCTGGAGCTGTCCAACAGGTCTCAATTGTCGCTCAGAAGGAATCCTTGAAGGGGGCATCCCACATCTCCCAACGTGGAAAACCTCCATGGCCTCGAGATTCCGCTCCCTTCATGAAGGGGCCGTCATGCAAAAAAATTCCAACCTGAGCCAACGCCGCATCCTTGCCCTGACTTCAGATGCATGAGATATTGGTTCAGATCTGCAGGGGGTACCTGCCGTTCCCTCACCCTGAATCCGAAGTCTAGCTTGTGTTCTCAGACTTCCGTCCTCACTCTCCTGGCCCCGAAGCCCTCAAGTTTGGCAATTCCGGACCGACAATGAAGCACTCTGCCTGCCTTCTAGAAAAAGTAGATTACCTAACGAGATGCCCAGGCAGCTTAAAGGAGGATCAACCTATACGGCACTCGAATGTACCCAAATTATATAGTCTAACCTGGGCACTAATGCACTGTCTGACACAACATGAGCCCGGACCTCCTGACCAACACCCAGACAGCTGATCGCACACTGAGCACATCAGACCCGCCATGGCCTTAGGTCATCATCTCTTCCCTACCTCAGTTTTCAGGCTTCAGAACCTAGACCTTATCTCCAATCACTGCCCAGGGGTGACTGTGATGCAGAAATCAGAACTCTTCCTGTCCCATGGCAAGAAACCTTGTGGTTGGCATGCTGTCCAACGTTCAGTGTAGGAGACAACAGCATTCACCCTGAAGCCCCGCCTATTCTTGAGTGTGATGAGAGCATAAACACGCATTGTGATCTTAGCGTGAGTCCTGTAATCTAGTACGTCCTCTCAGTGGCTGGACTATTAGATGTCATAATGGGCTTGATATGTCCCTAGGCCCCAATTTTTAACCAGATTTCTGATTGTCCAGTCGCCCCTCCCCAGGGCTCTACTCTGGAATCCCTCATTTGGTGGGATATCTGAGGTTGAAAAACAAAATGAAACAAATCAACAACAACAAAAAAACGGACTTCTTCCATCTCCAGAATGACCTTAAACTCTTTGGATTGGGCCGATCCCCCAGAGAGTAAGACTCGTCCATTTCTCATGAAGTCACCCGGAAATTTCTCGACCATGAGTGACACGATATCCAGAGACAAAAACTTGAGAAAGAGCCTCACACTTGCCCTTTTTTCATATCCCGAAGAGTTCTCCTCATGGTCTGTAGATCAGTCCTGCCATACCTATGACCCGAAACATAAGCCGAGTTTGTGTTTTCAGACAACTGTCCAAACAGCTCTGGCCTACACACCCTACAGGCTCAGGCCCCTGGAGCCAAACCTGAGGACTGTACTTGCCCACTCCAAGGGAATTGTATGTGCCCATTCCAATGGCCACAGCCCTACTAATACAATAAACCTCCAAAGTCCCTGAGGCCATCCCAATAGTTGTGGATTCCCAGGACAAACAGGGGCAATCTGCGCCCATCAGAGCACCTACCTGCAGTCAGACCCGTAGACTGATGTCCCCAGAGGTAAAAAGGAACGAACAGGCCCCTAGGCACTAATCGGATCCATTGCTTTGGTTTCCAAGCATCTCTCCTCAGAGGATTGGCTTTCAATACCAGCATATGGCTGTTTCTTGACTCACCCATCAGAACAAATCTCATCTACACATGGGAAACATGCACGTTGGAGCTGTGTCAAAGCCTCTGTTTAGGAGAACCCTTCAGGGGCCCAGTGCCACCGCATAATTCCAAGGTCTCCATAGACACAAAAACATATTAGGACACATCCACAGGAGAGTCCATTTCAACGCAGCCTCCTCGGTTGCTCTCCCACATCCAGCAGATCTAACCTGTCTTGTTACTTGGAGACAAATGGAATGCGAGGTGGGCTACCCAGCCATCCGTCCTTAGAACCCTGCTCAGAATCGTTGGCCTGGAGCCAACCAACAGGTCTAAATTGTCCTGCGGAAGAATCATGGCAGTTTGGAGCTTCTCACAGCTCCCATCGTGGGAAAATCCCCATGGCGTCGTGATCCACCACCCCCATTCAAGAAGGGGCCATCAGAAACAGAAAGTGCAACCTGAGCGATCTTCTTATCCTTGCCCTTACTTCAGATGCACGAGATCTCGATTCAGGTCTGTAGATTGTGCCTGCCATATCCTCACTCAGAAACCTAGGCCTAGTTAGGGTTTTCAGACTTCCGTTCTCAGACTACTGGCCCACACGACCTACAGTTTGGCAATCCAGAACTACAATGCCGCACTCTGCCTGCATTCCAGAAGAAAAACATTGCCCTCTGGGGCTACCCAGAAACCCCAAATGAGGATCAACCTGCACGCCATTCGGCTGTACCCCAAATAGATAGGATGACCTCGGCACTATTGCCCATTCTGACCCAGCCTGAGCCTTGAACTCCTGGCCCCACACAAAAAGCTGGCCTCACACTGAGCACATCGGACCTGCCATGGCCTTAGGTCGTCATCTCTTCTCAACCTCGGTTTCCAGACTTCAGAACCTAGGCCTGATCTCCAATCACTGCCCTTGTTTGAAAATGATGCAGAAATCAGAACTCTTTACCCATGGCAAGAAACCTTGTGGTTGGCATGTTGTCCAACGTTCAGTGAAGTTGAAACCAGTGTGGCCCATGAGGTCCCGAACATGCTTGCGGGCAACATTGGTCACCAACACACATTGTGACCCTCATCCTGAGCCCATTCCTCAGGTAAAGCCTCTCAGTGGCTGGATGAAGAGACAGAATATTGGGCTTGCCATGCCCCTAGGCCCCAAGATTTAACCATAGTTCGGGTTGTCCCTTCACTCTTCCCCAGGGCTCTGCTTTGGAATTCCTCTTTTGGTGGGACACCTGAGGTAACAAACCTGAATGGAGTCCTCCCATTTCACAGATTGACGAAAAACTATTGGGATCGCGCCAAATCCACAGTGAGGAAGATTCGTCCATGGCCCATGAGTCCTTCCCAATATTCCACGGAAATCGCTGATACAAAATCCAGAGACAAAAGCCTGAGCAAGCGCCTCAGACTCGCTCATTCTTCATATCCTGAAGAGTTCTTCTCATGGTTTGTAGTTCGGGCGTGCCATACCTACGTCCCCAAACCTAAGCTGAGTTTGTGTTTTCAGACTTCGGTCCTCAAATTCCTGGGCCCCTCTCCCTCCAGACTGGGGCCCCTGGAGCCACACATTAGACTGCGCCCACCAAATCCATGGGAGTTCTGCCCATTCCATGTCAAAAATAGTACAAATTAGGAGAACACTCCTAATTCCCTGAGGCCATCCAAATAGTGTAGGTCGCCCGGGACAAAAAAGGGCGGTTGATACCAGCTGAGCATCTACCTCCACTCATACCATAGATGGATGTCCCCAGAAAAAAGATTAAACCAGACAGGACCCGAGGCCATTATCGGGTCCATTGCTTTGGTTTACAGGCATGTCTCCTCAAAAGCCTGGATTCCAATACCAGCAGAGGGGATTTCCTGAGGCACCCATCAGAACAAATCTCGTCTCCACAAGGAAACTTGTGCATGGGAGCTATGTCCAAAGCTTAGGAGAATATTTCATGGTCCCGGTGCCACCGCTCAATTCCAAAACCCTCATGGACACAAACACACATTAGGACCCATCCTCAGGAAAGTCCATTTCAACTCTGCCACCCTGGTTGCTCTCGCAGATCCATTGGATCTAAACTGTCTTGTTGCTCGTAGACAATTGGAATGCGAGGCGGACTTCCCAGGCATCCATCCTCGAACGGTGCTCTGGAGTCATTCCATATGGGATGTCCTGGAGCTGTCCAACAGGTCTCAATTGTCCCGCAGAAGGAATCCTTGAAGGGGCATCCCACATCTCCCAACGTGGAAAACTTCCATGGCCTCGAGATTCCGCTCCCTTCATGAAGGGGCCGTCATGCACAGAAACTCCATCCTGAGCCAACGTCGCATGCTCGCCCTGACTTCAGATGCATGAGATATTGGTTCAGAACTCCAGGGGGTACCTGCCGTGCCTTCACCCTGAATCCGAAGTCTAGCTTGTGTTCTCAGACTTCCGTCCTCACTCTCCAGACCCCGAAGCCCTCACGTTTGGCTATTCCGGACCGACAATGAAGCACTCTGCCTTCCCTCTAGAAAAAATATATTGCCTAATGAGCTGCCCAGACAGGTTAAATGAGGATAAACCTACAAGGCACTCGAATGTACCCAAATTATATAGTCTAACCTGGGCACTAATGCACTGTCTGACACAACCTGAGCCCGGACCTCCTGACCAACACCCAGAAATCTGACCGCACACTGAGCACATCAGACCCGCCATGGCCTTAGGTCATCATCTCTTCCCTACTTCAGTTTTCAGGCTTCAGAACCTAGACCTTATCTCCAATCACTGCCCAGGGGTGACTGTGATGCAGAAATCAGAACTCCTCCTGACCCATGGCAAGAAACCTTGTGGTTGGCATGTTGTCCTATGTTCAGTGTAGGAGAAAACAGCATTCACTCTGAGGCCACGCCCATTCTTGAGTGCGACGAGAGCATAAAGACGCATTGTGTCCTCAGCGTGAGTCCTGTCCTCTAGTAAGACCTCTCAGTGGCTGGACTATTAGATGTCATAATGGGCTTGACATGTCCCTAGGCCCCAATTTTTAACCAGATTACTGGTTGTCCAGTGGCCTCTCGCCAGGGCTCTACTCTGGAATCCCTCATTTGGTGGGACATCTGAGGTTGAAAAACAAAACGAAACAAATCAACAACAAAAAAAAAAGGACTTCTTCCATTCCAGAATGAACCCAAACTCTTTGGACGGGGCCGAACCCCCAGAGAGTAAGACTCGTCCATTTCTCATGAAGTCACCCGGATATTTAACGTCCACGACTGACACGATATCCAGAGACAAAAACTTGAGCAAGAGCCTCACACTCGCCCTTTTTTCATATTACGATGTGTTCTCCTCATGGTCAGTAGATCAGTCCTGCCATACCTATGACCCGAAACATAAGTCGAGTTTGTGTTTTCAGACAACTGTCCAAACAGCTCTGGCCTACACACCCTACAGGCTCAGGCCCCTGGAGTCAAACCTGAGGACTGTACTTGCCCTCTCCAAAGGCATTGTTGTGCCCATTCCAGTGGCCACAACCCTACTAATAGGATAACCCCCAAAGGCCCTGAAACCATCTCAATAGTTGTGGATTCCCAGGACAAACAGGGGTAATCTCAGCCCATCTGAGCACCTACCTGCACTCAGACCCGTAGACTGATGTCCCCAGAAGTAAAAAGGAACGAACAGGCCCCTAGGCACTAATCGGATCCATTGCTTTGGTTTCCAGGCATTTCTCCTCAGAGGCCTGGATTCAATCACAGTATATGGCTGTTTCTTGACTCACCCATCAGAACAAATCTCATCTACACATGGGAAACATGCTCGTTGGAGCTGTGTCAAAGCCTCTGTTAAGTAGAACTCTTCAGGGCCCCAGTGCCACCGCTTCATTCCACGGTTTCCATAAACACAAACACATATTAGGATACATCCACAGGAGAGGCCATTTCAAATCAGTCTCCTCGGTTGCTCCCCCACCTCCAGCAGATCTAACCTGTCTTGTTCCTTGGCGACAATTGGAATGCGAGGTGGGCTACCCAGCCATCCATCCTTAGAACCCTGCTCGGAATCGTTGGCCTGGAGCCAACCAACAGGTCTCAATTGTCCTGCAGAAGAATCTTGGCTGTTTGGAGTTTCTCACAACTCCCATCGTGGGATAAAGCCAATGGCCTCGTGATCCACCCCCCCTTCAATAAGGGGCCTTCAGGGACAGAAAGTCCAAACTGAGCGATCTTCTGATCCTTGCCCTGACTTCAGATGCACGAGATCTCGATTCAGTTCTGTAGATTGTGCCTGCCATATCCTCACCCAGAAACCTAGGCCTAGCTTGGGTTCTCAGACTTCCGTCCTCAGACTACTGGCCCACAAGCCCTCCAGTTTGGCAATCCAGAACTACAATGCTGCACTCTACCTGCACTCCAGAAGAAAAACATTGCCCTCTGGGGCTACCCAGAAACCCCAAATGAGGATCAACCTGCACGCCATTCGGCTGTACCCCAAATATATAGGCTGACCTGGGCAGTATTGCCCTTTCTGACCCAGCCTGAGCCTGTACCTCCTGGCCCCTCACAGACAGCTGGCCGCACATTGAGCCCATCGGACCCGCCATGGCCTTAGGTCGTCATCTCTTCTCAACCTCGGTTTCCAGGCTTCAGAACCTAGACCTGATCTCCAGTCACTGCCCTGGTTTGAAAATGATGCAGAAATCAGAACTCTTTCCCCATGGCAAGATACCTTGTTGTTGGCATGTTGTCCAACGTTCAGTGTAGTTGAAACCAGTGTGGCCCTTGAGGACCTGCCCATGCTTGCGGGCCACATTGGTCACAAACACACATTGTGACCCTCAGCCTTAGCCCAGTCCTCAGGTAAGGCCTCTCAGGTGGCTGGATGAAGAGACAGCATATTGGGCTTGCCATGCCCCTAGGCCCCAAAATTTAACCATAGTTCGGGTTGTCCCTTCTCTCTTCCCCAGGGCTCTGCTTTGGAATTCCTCTTTTGGTGGGACGCCTGAGGTAACAAACCTGAAAGGAGTCCTCCCATTTCACAGATTGACGAAAAACTATTGGGATCGCACCAAATCCACAGAGAGGAAGATTCGTCCATGGCCCATGAGGCCTCCCCAACATTCCACGGCCATCGCGATTCAAAATCCAGAGACAAAAGCCTGAGCAAGCGCCTCAGACTCGCTCATTCTTCATATCCTGAAGAGTTCTTCTCATGGTTTGTGGATCGTGTGTGCCATGCCTACGTCTCCAAACCTAAGCTGAGTTTGTGTTTTCAGACTTCTTTCCTCAAAGTCCTGGGCCACAGTCCGTCAAGGCTGTTACCCCTGGAGAGACACATTAGGACTGTGCCCACCCAATCCATAGGAATTCTGCCCATTCCATTGTCAAAAATAGTACAAATTAGGAGAACCCTCCTAAGTCCCTGAGGCCATCCCAATAGTGAAGATCGCCTGGGACAAAAAAGGGCGGTTGATATCAGCTGAGCATCTACCTCCACTCGTACCATAGATGGATGTAACCAGAGAAGAAGATTGAACCAGACAGGACCCGATGCCATTATCGGATCCATTGCTTTGGTTTACAGGCATGTCTCCTCAAAAGCCTGGATTCCAATACCAGCAGAGGGGATTTCCTGAGGCACCCATCAGAACAAATCTCGTCTCCACAAAGAAATTGTGCATGGGAGCTATGTCCAAAGCTTAGGAGAATACTTCAGGGTCCCGGTGCCACCGCCCCATTCCAAGGCCCTCATGGACAGAAACACACATTAGTCCCCATCCTCAGGAAAGTCCATTTCACTCTGCCACCCTGGTTGCTCTCGCAGATCCCTTGGATCTAAACTGTCTAGTTGCTAAGAGACAATTGGAATGCGAGGCGGACTTCCCAGGCATCCATCCTCGAACGGTGCTCTGGAGTCATTTCATATGTGATGACCTGGAGCTGTCTAACAGGTCTCAATTGTCGCTCAGAAGGAATCCTTGAAGGGGGCATCCCACATCTCCCAACGTGGAAAACCTCCATGGCCTCGAGATTCCGCTCCCTTCATGAAGGGGCCGTCATTCAAAAAAATTCCAACCTGAGCCAACGCCGCATCCTTGCCCTGACTTCAGATGCATGAGATATTGGTTCAGATCTGCAGGGGGTACCTGCCGTTCCCTCACCCTGAATCCGAAGTCTAGCTTGTGTTCTCAGACTTCCGTCCTCACTCTCCTGGCCCCGAAGCCCTCAAGTTTGGCAATTCCGGACCGAGAATGAAGCACTCTGCCTGCCTTCTAGAAAAAATAGATTACCTAACGAGATGCCCAGGCAGCTTAAATGAGGATCAACCTATACGGCACTCGAATGTACCCAAATTATATAGTCTAACCTGGGCACTAATGCACTGTCTGACACAACATGAGCCCGGACCTCCTGACCAACACCCAGACAGCTGATCGCACACTGAGCACATCAGACCCGCCATGGCCTTAGGTCATCATCTCTTCCCTACCTCAGTTTTCAGGCTTTAGAACCTAGACCTTATCTCCAATCACTGCCCAGGGGTGACTGTGATGCAGAAATCATAACTCTTCCTGTCCCATGGCAAGAAACCTTGTGGTTGGCATGTTGTCCAACGTTCAGTGTAGGAGACAACAGCATTCACCCTGAAGCCCCGCCTATTCTTGAGTGTGATGAGAGCATAAACACGCATTGTGATCTTAGCGTGAGTCCTGTAATCTAGTACGTCCTCTCAGTGGCTGGACTATTAGATGTCATAATGGGCTTGATATGTCCCTAGGCCCCAATTTTTAACCAGATTTCTGATTGTCCAGTCGCCCCTCCCCAGGGCTCTACTCTGGAATCCCTCATTTGGTGGGATATCTGAGGTTGAAAAACAAAACGAAACAAATCAACAACAACAAAAAAACGGACTTCTTCCATCTCCAGAATGACCTTAAACTCTTTGGATTGGGCCGATCCCCCAGAGAGTAAGACTCGTCCATTTCCCATGAAGTCACCCGGAAATTTCTCGACCATGAGTGACACGATATCCAGAGACAAAAACTTGAGAAAGAGCCTCACACTTGCCCTTTTTTCATATCCCGAAGAGTTCTCCTCATGGTCTGTAGATCAGTCCTGCCATACCTATGACCCGAAACATAAGCCGAGTTTGTGTTTTCAGACAACTGTCCAAACAGCTCTGGCCTACACACCCTACAGGCTCAGGCCCCTGGAGCCAAACCTGAGGACTGTACTTGCCCACTCCAAGGGAATTGTATGTGCCCATTCCAATGGCCACAGCCCTACTAATACAATAAACCTCCAAAGTCCCTGAGGCCATCCCAATAGTTGTGGATTCCCAGGACAAACAGGGGCAATCTGCGCCCATCAGAGCACCTACCTGCATCAGACCCGTAGACTGGTGTCCCCAGAGGTAAAAAGGAACGAACAGGCCCCTAGGCACTAATCGGATCCATTGCTTTGGTTTCCAAGCATCTCTCCTCAGAGGATTGGCTTTCAATACCAGCATATGGCTGTTTCTTGACTCACCCATCAGAACAAATCTCATCTACACATGGGAAACATGCACGTTGGAGCTGTGTCAAAGCCTCTGTTTAGGAGAACCCTTCAGGGGCCCAGTGCCACCGCATAATTTCAAGGTCTCCATAGACACAAAAACATATTAGGACACATCCACAGGAGAGTCCATTTCAACGCAGCCTCCTCGGTTGCTCTCCCACATCCAGCAGATCTAACCTGTCTTGTTACTTGGAGACAAATGGAATGCGAGGTGGGCTACCCAGCCATCCATCCTTAGAACCCTGCTCAGAATCGTTGGCCTGGAGCCAACCAACAGGTCTAAATTGTCCTGCGGAAGAATCATGGCAGTTTGGAGCTTCTCACAGCTCCCATCGTGGGAAAATCCCCATGGCGTCGTGATCCACCACCCCCATTCAAGAAGGGGCCATCAGAAACAGAAAGTGCAACCTGAGCGATCTTCTTATCCTTGCCCTTACTTCAGATGCACGAGATCTCGATTCAGGTCTGTAGATTGTGCCTGCCATATCCTCACTCAGAAACCTAGGCCTAGTTAGGGTTTTCAGACTTCCGTTCTCAGACTACTGGCCCACACGACCTACAGTTTGGCAATCCAGAACTACAATGCCGCACTCTGCCTGCATTCCAGAAGAAAAACATTGCCCTCTGGGGCTACCCAGAAACCCCAAATGAGGATCAACCTGCACGCCATTCGGCTGTACCCCAAATAGATAGGATGACCTCGGCACTATTGCCCATTCTGACCCAGCCTGAGCCTTGAACTCCTGGCCCCACACAAAAAGCTGGCCTCACACTGAGCACATCGGACCTGCCATGGCCTTAGGTCGTCATCTCTTCTCAACCTCGGTTTCCAGACTTCAGAACCTAGGCCTGATCTCCAATCACTGCCCTTGTTTGAAAATGATGCAGAAATCAGAACTCTTTACCCATGGCAAGAAACCTTGTGGTTGGCATGTTGTCCAACGTTCAGTGAAGTTGAAACCAGTGTGGCCCATGAGGCCCCGAACATGCTTACGGGCCACATTGGTCACCAACACACATTGTGACCCTCATCCTGAGCCCATTCCTCAGGTAAGGCCTCTCAGTGGCTGGATGAAGAGACAGCATATTGGGCTTGCCATGCCCCTAGGCCCCAAGATTTAACCATAGTTCGGGTTGTCCCTTCACTCTTCCCCAGGGCTCTGCTTTGGAATTCCTCTTTTGGTGGGACACCTGAGGTAACAAACCTGAAAGGAGTCCTCCCATCCCACAATTTGACGAAAAACTATTGGGATCGCGCCAAATCCACAGAGAGGAAGATTCGTCCATGGCCCATGAGGCCACCCCAACATTCAACGGCCATCGCCGATACAAAATCCAGCGACAAAAGCCTGAGCAAGCGCCTCAGACTTACTCATTCTTCATATCTGAAGATTTCTGCTCCTGGTTTCTAGATCGGGCGTGCCATGCCTACATCCCCAAACCTAAGCTGAGTTTGTGTTTTCAGACTTCTGTCCTCAAAGTCCTGGGCCCCTCTCCCTCCAGGCTGGGACCCCTGGAGCCACATATTAGGACTGTGCCCACCCAATCCATGGGAATTCTGCCCATTCCATTGTCAAAAATCGTACTAATTAGGAGAACCCTCCAAAGTCCCTGAGGCCATCCCTATAGTGTAGGTCGCCCGGGACAAAAAAGGGCGGTTGATACCAGCAGAGCATCCACCTCCACTCGTACCATAGATGGATGTACCCAGAGAAGAAGATTGAACCAGACAGGACCCGAGGCCATTATCGGATCCATTGCTTTGGTTTACAGGCACGTCTCATCAAAAGCCTGGATTCCAATACCAGCAGAGGGAATTTCCTGAGGCACCCATCAGAACAAATCTCGTCTCCACAAGGAAACTTGTGCATGGGAGCTATGTCAAAAGCTTAGGAGAATACTTTAGGGTCCCGGTGCCACCGCCGCATTTCAAGGCCCTCATGGACACAAACACATATTAGGACCCATCCTCAGGAAAGTCCTTTTCAACTCAGCCACCCCGGTTGCTCCTGCAGATCCATTGGATCTAACCTGTCTTGTTGCTCGTAGACAACTGGAATGCGAGGGGGACCTCCCAGGCATCCATCCTCGAATGGTGCTCTGGAGTCATTCCATATGAGATGTCCTGGAGCTGTCAGACAGGTCTCAATTGTCCTGCAGAAGAAATCCTTGAAGGGGGCATCCCTTATCTCCCAACATGGAAAACCTCCGTGGCCTAAAGATTCTGCTCCCTTCAAGAAGGGGCCGTCATGCACAGAAACTCCAACCTGAGCCAACGTCTGATCCTCGCCTGACTTCAGATGCATGAGATATTGGTTCAGATCTGCAGGGGGTACCTGCCGTGCCCTCACCCTGAATCCGTAGACTAGCTTGTGTTCTCAGACTTCCGTCCTCACTCTCCTGGCCCCGAAGCCCTCAAGTTTGGCAGTCCCGGACCGACAATGAAGCACTCTGCCTGCCCTCTAGAAAAAATATATTGCCTAATGAGCTGCCCAGACAGCTTAAATGAGGATAATCCTACACGGCACTCGAATGTACCCAAATTATATAGTCTAACCTGGGCACTAATGCACTGTCTGACACAACATGAGCCCGGACCTCCTGACCAACGCCCAGACAGCTGACCCCACACAGAGCACATCAGACCCGCCATGACCTTAGGTCATCATCTCTTCCCTACCTCAGTTTTCAGGCTTTAGAACCTAGACCTTATCTCAAATCACTGCCCAGGGGTGACTGTGATGCAGAAATCAGAACTCTTCCTGACCCATCTCAAGAAACCTTGTGGTTGGCATGTTGTCCAACGTTCAGTGTAGGAGAAAACAGCATTCACCCTGAGGACCCGTCCATCATTGAGTGCGACGAGAGCATAAACACGCATTGCGACCTCAGCGTGAGTCCTGTCCTCAAGTAAGTTCTCTCAGTGGCTGGACCATTATTTGTCATATTGGGCTTTACATGTCCCTAGGCCCCAATTTTTAACCAGATTTCTGGTTGCCCAGTCGCCCCTCCCCAGGCTCTACTCTAGAATCCCTCATTTGGTGTGACATCTGAGGTTGAAGAATAAAACGAAACAAATCAACAAAAACAACAACAAAAAACGGACTTTTTCCATCCCCAAAATGACCCCAAACTCTTAGGAAGGGGCCGAACACCCAGAGAGTAAGACTCGTCCTTTTCCCATGAAGTCACCCGGAAATTTCAAGACCACGAGTGACACAATATCCAGAGACAAAAACTTGAGCAAGAGCCTCACACTCGCCCTTTTTTCATATCCCAAAGTGTTCTCCTCATGGTCTGTAGATCAGTCCTGCCATACCTATGACACGAAACATAAGCCGAGTTTGTGTTTTCAGACAACTGTCCAAACAGCTCTGGCCTACACACCCTACAGGCTCAGGCCCCTGGAGCCAAACCTGAGGACTGTACTTGCCCTCTCCAAGGGAATTGTATGTGCCCATTCCAATGGCCACAACCCTACTAAGAGTGTAAACCTCCAAGGCCCTGAGGCCATCACAATATTGTGGCTTCCCAGGACAAACAGGGGCAATCTGAGACCGCCTGAGCACCTACCGGCACTCAACCCGTAGACTGATGTCCCCAGAGGAAAAAAAGAACGAACAGACCCCTAGGCACTAATCGGATCCATTGCTTTGGTTTCCAGGCAACTCTCCTCAGAGGCCTGGATTTTAATACCAGCATATGGCTTTTTCTTGACTCACCTACAGAACAAATCTCATCTACACATGGGAAACATGCACGTTGGAGCTGTGTCAAAGCCTATGGTTAGGAGAACCCTTCAGGGCCTCAGTGCCACCGCTTCATTCCAAGGTCTCCATAGACACAAACACATATTAGGACACATCCACAGGAGAGTCCATTTCAACTAAACCTACTCGGTTGCTCCCCCACATCCAGCAGATGTAACCTGTCTTCTTGCTTGGAGACAATTGGAATGCGTGGTGGGCTACCCAGCCATCCATCCTTAGAACCCAGCTCGGAATCGATGGCCTGGAGACAACCAACAGGTCTCAATTTTCCTGCAGAAGAGTCTTGGCAATTGGAGCTTCCCACAACTCCCATCGTGGGAAAACACCCATGGCCTCGTGATCCACCCACCCCCTTTCAAGAAGGGGCCATCAGGGACAGAAAGTCCAATCTGAGCGATCGTCTGATCCTTGCCCTGACTTCAGATGCATGAGATCTCGATTGAGGTCTGTAGATTGTGCCTGCCATATCCTCACCCAGAAACATAGGTCTAGCTTGGGTTCTAGGACTTCCGTCCTCAGACTACTGGCCCACAATACCTCCAGTTTGGCAATCCAGAACTACAATGCCGCACTCTGCCCTCTCCCCAGAAAAAAAACATTGCCCTCCTGGGCTACCCAGAAACCACAAATGAGGATCAACCTGCACGCCACCTGGCTGTACACAAAATATATAGGCTGACCTAGGCACTATTGCCTTTTGTGACCCAGCCTGAGCCTGGACCTCCTAGCCCAACCCAGACAGCTGGCCGCACACTGAGCACATCGGACCCGCCATGGCCTTAGGTGATCATCTCTTCTCAACCTCGGTTCCCAGGCTTCAGAATCTAGGCCTGATCTCCAATCACTGCCCTGGTTTGAAAATGATGCAGAAATCAGAACTCTTTCCCCATGACAAGAAACCTTGTGGATGGCATGTTGCCAAACGTGCTGCGTAGTTGAAACCCGTGTGGCCCATGAGGCCCAGCCCATGGATGCAGGCCACATTGGTCACAAACACACATTGTGACCCTCAGCCTGAGCCCAGTCCTCAGGTAAGGCCTCTCAGTGGCTGGATGAAGAGACAGCGTATTGGGCTTGCCATGTCCCTAGGCCCCAATTTTTAACCTTATTTCGGGTTGTCCCTTCACTCTTCCCCAGGGCTCTGCTTTGGAATTCCTCTTTTGGTGGGACACCTGAGGTAACAACCCTGAAAGGAGTCCTCCCATCCCACAGATTGACGAAAAACAATTTGGATCGCGCCAAATCCACAGAGAGGTAGATTCGTCCATGTCCCATGAGGCCTCCCCAACATCCCACGGCCATCGCTGATACAAAATCCAGATACAAAAGCCTGAGCAAGCGCCTCAGACTCGCTCATTCTTTATATCCTGAAGAGTTCTTCTCATGGTTTGTAGATCAGGTGTGCCATCCCTACATCCCCAAACCTAAGCTGAGTTTGTGTTTTCAGACTTCTGACCTCAAAGTCCTGGGCCACACTCTTTCCAGGCTGGGGCTCCTGGAGCCACACATTAGGACTGCGCCCACCCAATCCATGGGAATTCTGCCCATTCCATTGTCAAAAATCGTACAAATTAGGAGAACCCTCCAAATTCCCTGAGTTCATCACAATAGTGTCGGTCGCCCGGGACAAAAAGGGCGGTTGATACAAGCTGAGCATCTACCTCCACTAATACCATAGATGGATGTACCCAGAGAAGAAGATTGAACCAGACAGGACCCGAGACCATTATCAGATCCATTGCTTTGGTTTACAGGCATGTCTCCTCACAAGCTTGGATTCCAATACCAGCAGAGGGGATTTCCTGAGGCACCCATCAGAACAAATCTCGTTTCCACAAGGAAACTTGTGCATGGGAGCTATGTCAAAAGCTTAGGAGAATACTTCAGGTTCCCGGTGCCAACGCCCCATTTCAAGGCCCTCATGGACACAAACACATATTAGGACCCATCCTCTGGAAAGTCCATTTCAACTCAGCCACCCCGGTTGCTCCCGCAGATCCATTGTATCTAAACTGTCTTGTTGCTCGTAGACAATTGGAATGCGAGGCGGACTTTTCAGTCATCCATCCTCGAACGGTGCTCTGGAGTCATTCCATATGGGATGTCCTGGAGCTGTCTAAAAGGACTCAATTGCCCCGCAGAAGGAATCCTTGAAGGGGGCGTCCCACATCTCCTAACGTGGAAAACCTCCATGGCCTCAAGATTCCGCTCCCTTCATGAAGGGTCTTTCATGCACAGAAACTCCAACCTGAGCCAACGTCTGATCCTCGCCCTGACTTCAGATGCATGAGATATTGGTTCAGAACTCCAGGGGGTACCTGCCGTGCCCTCACCCTGAATCAGAAGTCTAGCTTGTGTTCTCAGATTTCCGTCCTCACTCTCCTGGCCCCGAAGCCCTCATGTTTGGCAGTCCCGGATCGACAATAAAGCACTCTGCCTGCCCTCTAGAAAAAATATATTGCCTCATGAGCTGCCCAGGCAGCTTAAATGAGGATAATCCTACAGGGCACTCGAATGTACCCAAATTATATAGTCTAACCTGGGCACTAATGCACTGTCTGACACAATCTGAGCCCAGACCTCCTGACCAACACTCAGACAGCTGACCGCACACTGAGCACATCAGACCCGCCATGACCTTAGGTCATCATCTCTTCCCTACCTCAGTTTTCAGGCTTCAGAACCTAGACCTTATCTCCATACACTGCCCATCGGTGACTGTAATGCAGAAATCAGAACTCTTCCTGACCCATGGCAAGAAACCTTGGGGTTGGCATGTTGACCAACGTTCAGTGTAGGAGAAAACAGCATTCTCGCTGAGGCCCCGCCCATTCTTGAGTGCGAGGAGAGCATAAACACGCATTGTGACCTCAGCGTGAGTCCTGTCCTCTAGTAAGTCCTCTCAGTGGCTGGACCATTAGATGTCATAATGGGCTTGACATGTCCCTCGGCCCCAATTTTTAACCAGATTTCTGGTTGCCCAGTCGCCCCTCCCCAGGGCTCCACTCTGGAATCCCTCATTTGGTGGGACATCTGAGGTTGAAAAACAAAACGAAACAAATCAACAACAACAAAAAAAAAAACCGGACTTCTTACATCCCCAGAATGACCCCAAACTCCTTGGAAATGGCCGAACCCCCAGAGAGTAAGACTCGTCCGTTTCCAATGAAGTCACCCGGAAATTTAAGGACCACGAGTGTCACGATATCCAGACACAAGAACTTGAGCAAGAGCCTCACATTCGCCCTTTTTTCATATCCCGAAGAGTTCTCCTCATGGTCTGTAGATCAGTCCTGCCATACCTATGACCCAAAACATAAGCCGAGTTTGTGTTTACAGACAACTGTCCAAACAGCTCTGGCCTACACACCCTACAGGCTCAAGCCCCTGGAGCCAAACCTGAGGACAGTACTTGCCCTCTCCAAGGGAATTGAATGTGCCCATTCCAATGGCCACAACCCTACTAATAGCATAAGCATCCAAAGGCACTGAGGCCAACCCAATAGTTGTGGCTTCCCAGGAAAACAGGGGCAATCTGAGTCCATCTGAGCACCTACCTAAACTCAGACCCATAGACTCATGTCCCCAGAGGTAAAAAGGAACGAACAGGCCCCTAGGCACTAATCGGATCCATTGCATTGATTTCTGTTCAGTGCCTCAGGAAAGCCCCATATCCTGTACTTCAAACCAAAGCCTCTGAGGAGTGACACCTGGAAACCAAAGCAAGAGTTGAGATTAGGGCATAAGGGCCTGTCCGGCTCAACCTTCTATCTCTGTTGACTTCTGTGTGCATGCCTTTGTGGTGGTAGCTGCTCAGCTTGTGTCCGAATGCCCCTGAGTGTCCAGGGAGGCTCCCAGTAGTGTGATGTCCTCGGGGGCCTTGAGGTTTCTCATATCCTGGAGGTGTGTGGCCAAAGGAATGGACACAGTTTCCCAGGAGAGAGCAGGCACGGTCCTGTGGTATGGCTCCAGAGGACCCAGCCTAGAGGCTGTGTTTGCCAGGGTTGTGGGGACAGATGTCTGAAAAAGCAAACTTGGCTCAGCTAGGGGCCAAAGTAATGGCAGGCCTGATCTCCAGTCCGTGAGGGGAGATCCTCTGGATATCAAAGGAGGGCAAGTGGGAGGCAGTCTCTCAAGCTTTTGTCTCTGGGTGTTGCGATCACAGTGGCTGTTCAGGGTAGGGGTTGCTTCAGGGGCCGAGGAAGAGCCTTCCTCTCGGGGTTTGTCCAAGATCCCAAGTGTTTGCGTTCATTCTGTGGGAAGGGAAGAGTACTGTTTTCTGCCACAGGGGACCACCCAGGACAGGGACTCTAGAGCACAGCAGTGGGTTCCCTCAACTGGAATACACACCATCTAGTTAGTCCTGGGTGCCTATGGGCAAGGCAAGCCACATATGCGGGCTCTTGGTCCAGTCACTGAGAGGCGTTACTTGAATAAGGTACTCACGCTGAGGGTCACCATGTGTGTTTGTGCCCAAGGAGGCCCTCACGCATGGGCGTGGCCTCATGGGCCATGCCGTTTTCTCCTACACTGAAGGTTTGACTCACTGCCAGCAGCAAGGTTTCTTGCCATGGGAAAGGAGGGGTGCAGACTTGTGCATCAGGTTCCCCCCTATGCAGGGATTGGAGATAAGGTCTAGGTTCGGTGGACTGAAAACCCAGGTTGGGAATGGATGGTGGCCTAAGGCAGTGGCGGGTCCAATGTGCTGGGTGTGCAGCCAGCTGTGTCGGTGTCTGTTGGAAGGTCTGGGCTCAGGCTATTTGCGACAGAGCATCAGTGTTTAAGGGAGCCTATGCAATTGGGGTGTTGCCGAGGGCCAAGCAGTTTGATCCTCATTTGGGGTTTCTGGGCAGCACCATAGACAATGTTTTTCTCCTGGGAGGCAGGGAGAGTGCTTCATTGTGGCCTCAGAATTCCCAGTAGGGACGGTTTGTGGGCCAGGAGTGAGAGGACGGAAGTCTGAAAACACAAGCTAGGTTGAGGATTGGAGCCAAGGGCAGAGCAGGCCCACTCTGCAGAGGCTGAATCAAAATCTCCAGCATCTGAAGTCAGGCTGAGGATCAGACGTTGGCTGAGGCTGGAGTATGTGTCCATGATGGCACCTTCATGAAGCGGGGGCCTCAGGAGGCCAAGGAAGTTTTCCCATGCTGAGTTTGGAGGTTGCCCCAAACCACAAGGTTTCCTTCTGCGGGACATTCGAGTCCTGTTGCATGGCTACAGGACATACCATACGGAAGGACTGGAGAGCAGGGTTTGAAGGATGGATCCCTGTACAGCATGCCTCGCATTCCCATTGGCCATTAGCCACAAGATATGTTTGATCTGCTGCCTCTGGGGCACGCGACCCAGGGAACTTTGTTGAAATATCCTCTCCTGAGGATGCGTCATAATGTGCGTTTGGGTCCATTGAGACCTTGGAATGTGCTGGTTGTTCAGTGGCCCTGGGGAATTCTCCTACCTGAAGGGTTTGATACATCCGCAGCAAGAAAGCTCCCCATGGAGACGAGAGAGGTTTGGTTTGGTGCCTCAGAAAAGCCCCGTGTGCTGGTCTACGAAAACAGTCCTCTGAGGATGGACACATGGAAACCAAAGCTAAGGTTCAGAATCGGACCTGGGGGCCTTTCCATTTCAACCTTCTGTCTCTGGGGACACTGTCTGAGATTCTAAGTGGAGATAGTTGCTCCCCTGGTGTCAGAGATCCCCTCTTAGTCCAGGGTGGCCTACACTATTGATGGCCTCAGGTGCCTTGGAGCTTTTCCCTAACCTGTAGGATTGTGGTCAATGGATTGGTCACACTTTCCTTGGAGAGGGCAGGCACAATCTTTCGCTGTGGCTCCAGAGGCCCTAGCATGGAGGTTTTGTGGATCCAGGCTGTAGGCACAGAAGTCTGAAAACACAAACTCAGCTTATGAGTGGCGCCTAGGGTATGGCAGGACGGATGTACAGCCCGAGAGGGAGCTCCTGGGCCTCTGAAACAAGGGCGAGTGGGAGGCATTCCTTCAAGCTTTTGTCTCTGGATGTTCTGTCCCGGATAGCCGTGGATTGGAGGGGTGGCCTCAGGGACTGTGGACGAGTATCCCTCTCTGGGTATTTGCCCCAGCTCCCAAGACTTTGGGGTCATTTTGTGGGAAGGTGGAGTCGTGTTGTCTGGCTCATGTGTCTCTCCAAGAAAGGGATTCCAGAGCAGAGCCCCAGGTACGGGCGGGGCGACTGGAAAACTCAAATCCTGGTGAGGATTGGGTGCATAGGGGCTTGGCAAGCCCCATATGCAGGCTCTTGGTCCAGGCCCTCACAGGCCTTTCTTTGACATGGGGCTTATGCTGAGGGTCACAGTGTGAATTTGTGCCCAAGCAGCACTCAAGTTTGGGCGTGGAATCAGGGGCCATGAAGGTTTCTCCCACCCTGAAGGTGTGACTCCATGCTAAGAGCAAGCTTTCCAGCATGGGGAAGGAGGAGTTCTGTTTTTTGCTTGCGGAACCAAGCTGTGTGGAGAATTGATATAATGTCTAGGTTCAGATATTTGAAAACCAAGGTTAGGAAGAGGTGACGGCATAAGACCATGGCGTGTCCGAGGTGCTGGGTGTGCGGCCAGCTGTCTCCTTGTCTGTCTGGACTTCGGGCTTCAGGCTGTGTCAGACAGAGCATGAGTGCCCAGAGCAGCCTATCCAGTTCGGGTACCGTCCAGGCCCGAGCAGGTTGATCCTCATCTGGGATTTCTGGAGAGCCCCACAGTGAAACGTTTTTCTTCCGTTGGGCAGACACTGGGCTGTGTTGTGGTTCTGGCGTTTCTAGTCCGGAGGGCTTGTTTGCCAGGAGTGTGAGGAAGGAAGTCTGAAAACACAAGCTAGCGTGAGGTTTGGGACCGAGGGCACGGCAGGCCCACTCTGCAGTGGATTAATCGAGATCTCCTGCACTGAGGTCATGTCAACTATGAGACGTGCATCAGGCTAGAGTTTTTGTCCAGCATGGCCTCTTCCGGAAGGGTGTGGGTGCTTCATGAGGCCAGGGAGGTTTGCCTACGATGGGTTTGTGAACTACTCCAAACCTCAAGATTTCCTTCTGAACGACTGTCGAGTCCTATTGGATGGTTCCTGGAGGCCCCATCTGGAAAGACTCGAGAGCAGGTGTCTAAGCATGGATGCCTGGGAACGCCACCTCATATTCCCACTCTTTAGTCAGGACAAGGCAGGCTCAATCTGCGGGCTCCTGGGTGAGCTACCCAGAGGGGAGAGTTGAAATGGACTCTCCTGAAGATGAGTCCTACTGTGGGTTGGTGGCCTGGGAGACCTTGGAATGTGGAGGTGGCTCAGGGACTCTGCAGGATTCTCCAACGTGGGGTTTTTGACACGGCTCCTACAAGGAAGCTTCCCATGTGGAGACGAGGAGTTCTGTTCAGTGCCTCAGGAAAGCCCCATATCCTGATCTTCGAACCAAAGCCTCTGAGCAGTGACACCTGGAAACCAAAGCAAGAGTTGAGATTAGGGCCTAAGGGCCTGTCCGGCTCAACCTTCTATCTCTGTTGATATCTGTGTGCCTGCCTTCATGCAGGTAGCTGCTCAGCTTCTGTCTGAATCTCCTGTGTGTCCAGGGAGGCTCTCAGTAGTGGGATGTCCTCGGGGGCCTTGAGTTTTCTCATATTCTGGAGGTGTGTGGCCAAAGGAGTGGAAACAGTTTCCCAAGAGAGAGCAGGCACGGTCCTGTGGTATGGCTCCAGAGGACCCAGACTAGAGGCTGTGTTTGCCAGGGCTTTGTGGACAATGTCTGAAAGGGCAAACTTGGCTCAGCTAGGGGCCAAGGTAATGGCAGGCCTGATCTCCAGTCCGTGAGAGATCTTCTGGATATCAAAGGAGGGCACGTGGGAGGCAGTTGCTCATGCTTTTGTCTCTGCGTGTTGTGTTCACAGTGGCCGGTCAGGGTAGGGCTTGCCTCAGGGGCCAGAGAAGAGCCTTCCTCTCGGGGGATTGTCCAAGCTCCCAAGTGTTTAGGCTCATTCTTTGGCAAGGGAAGAGTACTGTTTTATGCCACAGGGGACCCCCAAGGAGAGGGACTCTAGAGCACAGCAGTGAGTTCCCTCAACTGGAATACACACCATCTAGTTAGGCCTGGGTGCCTATGGGCAAGGCAAGCCACATATGTGGGCTCTTGGTCCAGTCACTGAGAGGCGTTACTTGAATAAGGTACTCACGCTGAGGGTCACAATGTGTGATTGTGCCCAAGGCGGCCCTCACGCATGGGCGTGGCCTCATGGGCCATGCCATTTTCTCCTACATTGAAGGTTTGACTCACTGCCAGGAGCAAGGTTTCTTGCCATGGGGAAAGAGGTGTGCTGACTTGTGCATCAGGTTCCCCCCTGTGCAGGGATTGGAGATAAGGTCTAGGTTCCGATGACAGAAAACCCAGGTTGGGAATGGATGGTGGCCTAAGGCAGTGGCGGGTCCAATGTGCTGGGTGTGCAGCCAGCTGTGTAGGTGTCTGTTGGAAGGTCTAGGCTCAGCTATTTGCTACACAGCATCAGTGTTTGAGGTAGCCTATGCAATTGTGGTGTTGCCGAGAGCCAAGCAGTTTGATCCTCATTTGGAGTTTCTGGGCAGCACCATATACAATGTTTTTCTCCTGTGAGGCATGCAGAGTGCTTCATTGTGGCCCCAGAATTCCCAGTAGGGAGGGTTTGTGGGCCAGGAGTGAGAGGATGGAAGTCTGAAAACACAAGCTAGGGTGAGGATTGGAGCCAAGGGCAGAGCAGGCCCACTCTGCAGAGGCTGAATTGAAATCTCCAGCATCTGAAGTCAGGCTGAGGATCAGAGGTTGGCTGAGGCTGGAGTATGTGTCCATGATTGCACCTGATGAAGCGGGGCCCTCATGAGGCCAAGGAAGTTTTCCCACGCTGAGTTTGGATTTTGCCCCAAAACACAAGGTTTCCTTCTACGGGACATTCGAGTCCTGTTGCATGGATCCAGGACATACCATACTGAAGGAATGGAGAGCAGTGTTCGAAGGATGGACCCCTGTACATCATGCCTCGCATTCCCATTGGCCATTAGCGACAAGATATGTTTGATCTGCTGCCTCTGGGGCACGCTACCCAGGGGGCTTAGTTGAAATGGCCTCTCCTGAGAATGCGTCATAATGTGCGTTTGGGTCCATGGAGACCTTGGAATGTGCTGGTTGTTCAGTGGCCCTGCGGAACTCTCCTACGTGAAGGATTTGATACATCCCCAGGAAGAAAGCTCCCCATCTGGAGACGCGAGAAGTTTGGATGGCGCCTCAGAAAAGCCCCGTGTGCTGGTCTACGAAAAGAGTCCTCTGAGGATGGACACAAGGAAACCAAAGCTAAGGTTCAGATTAGGGCCTGGGGGCCTGTCCATTTCAACCTTCTGTGTCTGGGGACACTGTCCGAGAGACTAAGTGGAGATAGTTGCTCCGCAGGTGTCAGAGAGCCCCTCTTAGTTCAGGGTGGCCGACACTATTGATGGCCTCAGGGGCCTTGGAGCTTTTCCCTAACCTGTAGGGTTGTTGTCAATATATTGGGCACACTTTCCTTGGAGAGGGCAGGCACAATCCTTCGCTGTGGCTCCAGAGGCCCTAGCCTGGAGGTTGTGTGGGTCCAGGCTGTGTGCACAGAGGTCTGAAACCACATACTCAGCTTATAAGTGGCGCCTAGGTTAGGGCAGGCCAGATGTACAGCCCGAGAGGGAGCTCCTGGGCCTCTGAAACAAGGGCGAGTGGGAGGCGTTCTTTCAGACTTTTGTCTCTGGATGTTGTGTCCCGGATAGCCGTCGATTGGAGTGGTGTCCTCACTGACTGTGGACGAGTATCCCTCTATGGGAATTTGTCCCAGCTCCCAAGAGTTTGGAGTCATTTTGTTTGAAGGGCGGAGTCATGTTGTCTGGCTCATGTGTCATCCAAGAAAGGGATTCCAGAGCAGAGCCCCAGGTACGGGCAGGGCGACTGGAAAACTCAAACCCTGGTGAGGATTGGATGCATAAGGGCTTGGCATGCCCCATATGCGGGCTCTTGGTCCAGGCCCTGACAGGCCTTTCTTTGACATGGGGCTCATGCTGAGGGTTACAGTGTGAATTTGTGCCCAAGCAGCACTCAAGTTTGGGCGTGGCATCAGGGGCCATGAAGGTTTCTCCCACCCTGAAGGTGTGACTCCATGCCAAGGGCAAGCTTTTCAGCCATGGGGAAGGAGGAGTTCTGTTTTGTGCTTGCAATACCCAGCTGTGTGGAGAATTGATATAATGTCTAGGTTCAGATATCTGAAAACCAAGGTTAGGAAGAGGTGACGGCATAAGACCATGGCGTGTCCGAAGTGCTGGGTGTGCGGCCAGCTGTCTCCTTGTCTGTCTGGACGTCTGGCTTCAGGCTGTGTCAGACAGAGCATGAGTGCCCAGAGCGGCCTATCCAGTTCAGGTACCGTTGAGGCCCGAGCAGGTTGATCCTCATCTGGGTTTTCTGGAGAGCCCCACAGGGAAACATTTTTCTTCCGTTGGGCAGACACTGGGCTGGGTTGTGGTTCTGGAGTTCCTAGTCCGGAGGGCTTGTTTGCCAGGAGTGTGAGGAAGGAAGTCTGAAAACACAAGCTAGCGTGAGGTTTGGGATCGAGGGCACGGCAGGCCCACTCTGCAGATGCTGAATCAAATTCTCCGGCATCTGAAGTCAGGCTGAGGATCAGACTTTGGCTGAGGCTGGAGTTGTGTCCATGATGGCACCTTCATGAAGCGGGGGCCTCATGAGGCCCAGGAAGTTTTCCCACGCTGAGTTTGGAGGTTGCCCCAAACCACAAGGTTTTCTTCTGCGGGACATTCGAGTCCTGTTGCATGGCTCCAGGACATACCATACGGAAGGACTGGAGAGCAGGATTCGAAGGATGGATCCCTGTACAGCAAGCCTCGCATTCCCGTTGGCCATTAGCGACAAGATATGTTTGATCTGCTGCCTCTGGGGCACGCTACCCAGGGGGCTGAGTTGAAATGGCTTCTCCTGAGGATGCGTCATAATGTGCGTTTGGGTCCATGGAGACCTTGGAATGTGCTGGTTGTTCAGTGGCCCTGTGGAGCTCTCATTCCTGAAGGGTTTGATACATGCCCAGCAAGAATGCTCCCCATGTGGAGACGAGAGAGGTTTGGTTTGGTGCCTCAGAAAAGCCCCGTGTGCTGGTCTACGAAAACAGTCCTCTGAGGACGGACACATGGAAACCAAAGCTAAGGTTCAGATTAGGGCCTGGGGGCCTGTCCATTTCAACCTTCTGTCTCTGGGGACACTGTCTGAGAGTCTAAGTGGAGATACTTGCTCCGCTGGTGTCAGAGAGCCCCTCTTAGTCCAGGGTGGCCTACACTACTGATGGCCTCAGGGGCCTTGGAGCTTTTCCCTAACCTGTAGGGTTGTGGTCAATGGATTGGGCACAATTTCCTTGGAGAGGGCAGGCACAATCTTTCGCTGTGGCTCCAGAGGCCCTAGCCTGGAGGTTGTGTGGGTCCAGGCTGTGTGCACAGAGGTCTGAAAACACAAACTCAGCTTATAAGTGGCCCCTAGGGTATGGCAGGCCTGATGTACAGCCCGAGAGGGAGCTCCTGGGATTCAGAAACAAGGGCGAGTGGGAGGCTTTCCTTCAGGCTTTTGTCTCTGGATGTTGTGTCCCGGATAGCCGTGGATTGGAGGGGTGGCCTCAGGGTCTGTGGACCAGTATCCCTCTATGGGGATTTGTCCCAGCTCCCAAGAGTTTGGGGTCATTTTGTGGGAAGGGTGGAGCCGTGTTGTCTGGCTCATGTGTCTCTCCAAGAAATGGATTCCAGAGCAGAGCCTCAGGTACGGGCGGGGCGACTGGAAAACTCAAACCCTGGTGAGGATTGGGTGCATAGGAACTTGGCATGCCCCATATGCGGGCTCTTGGTCCCTGCCCTGACAGGCCTTTCTTTGACATGGGGCTCATGCTGAGGGTCACAGTGTGAATTTGTGCCCAAGCAGCACTCAAGTTTGGGCGTGGCATCAGGGGCCATGAAGGTTTCTCCCACCCTGAAGGTGTGAATCCATGCCAAGAGCAAGCTTGTCAGCCATGGGTAAGGAGGAGTTCTGTTTTGTGCTTGCGATAACCAGCTGTGTGGAGAATTGATATAATGTCTAGGTTCAGATATCTGAAAACCAAGGTTAGGAAGAGGTGACGGCATAAGACCATGGCGTGTCCGAAGTGCTGGGTGTGCAGCCAGCTGTCTCCTTGTCTGTCTGGACGTCTGGCTTCAGGCTGTGTCAGACAGAGCATGAGTGCCCAGAGCGGCCTATCCAGTTCAGGTACCGTTGAGGCCCGAGCAGGTTGATCCTCATCTGGGTTTTCTGGAGAGCCCCACAGGGAAACGTTTTTCTTCCGTTGGGCAGACACTGGGCTGGGTTGTGGTTCTGGAGTTCCTAGTCCGGAGGGCTTGTTTACCAGGAGTGTGAGAAAGGATGTCTGAAAACACAAGCTAGCGTGAAGTTTGGAATCGAGCGCACGGCAGGCGCACTCTGCAGAGGCTGAATCAAAGTCTCCAGCATCTGAAGTCAGGCTGAGGATCAGACGTTGGCTGAGGCTGGAGTTGTGTCCATGATGGCACCTTCATGAAGCGGGGGCCTTATGAGGCCAAGGAAGTTTTCCCACGCTGAGTTTGGAGGTTGGCTCAAACCACAAGGTTTCCTTCTGCGGGACATTCGAGTCCTGTTGCATGGCTCCAGGACATACCATACGGAAGGACTGGAGAGCAGGGTTCGAAGGATGGATCCCTGTACAGCATGCCTCTCATTCCCATTGGCCATTAGCGACAAGATATGTTTGATCTGCTGCCTCTGGGGCACGCTACCCAGGGGGCTGAGTTGAAATGGCCTCTCCTGAGGATGCGTCATAATGTGCGTTTGGGTCCACGGAGACCATTGAATGTGCTGGTTGTTCAGTGGCCCTGCGGAACTCTCCTTCCTGAAGGGTTTGATACATCCCCAGCAAGAAAGCTCCCCATGTGGAGACGAGAGAGATTTGTTTTGGTGCCTCAGAAAAGCCCCGTGTGCTGGTCTACGAAAACAGTCCTCTGAGGACGGACACATGGAAACCAAAGCTAAGGTTCAGATTAGGGCCTGGGGGCCTGTCCATTTCAACCTTCTGTATCTAGGGATACTGCCAGAGAGTCTAAGTGGAGATAGTTGCTAAGCTGGTGTCAGAGAGCCCCTCTAGGTCCAGGTTGGCCTTCCATATTGATGGCCTCAGGGGCCTTGGAGCTTTTCCCTAACCTGTAGGGTTGTGGTCAATAGATTGGGTCACTTTCCTTGGAGAGGGCAGGCACAATCTTTCGCTGCGTTTAGAGGCCCTAGGATGGAGGTTGTGTGGGTCCAGGCTGTGTGCACAGAGGTCTGAATACACACACTCAGCTTATAATTGGCCCATAGGGTAAGGCAGGCCGGATGTACAGCCCGAGAGGGAGCTCCTGGGCCTCTGAAACAAGGGCGAGTGAGAGGCGTTCCTTCAGGCTTTTGCCTCTGGATGATGTGTCCCGGATAGCCGTGGATTGGAGGGGTGGCCTCAGGGACTGTGGACGAGTATCCCTCTATGGGGATTTGTCCCAGCTCCCAAGAGTTTGGGGTCGTTTTGTGGGAAGGGTGGAGTCGTGTTGTCTGGCTCATGTGTCTCTCCAAGAAAGGGATTCCAGAGCAGAGCCCCAGGTATGGGCGGGGCGACTGGAAAACTCAAACCCTGGTGAAGATTGGGTGCATAGGGGCTTGGCATGCCCCATATGCGGGCTCTTGGTCCAGGCCCTGACAGGCCTTTCTTTGACATGAGGCTCATGCTGAGGGTCACAGTGTGAATTTGTGCCCAAGCAGCACTCAAGTTTGGGCGTGGCATCAGGGGCCATGAAGGTTTCTCCCACCCTGAAGGTGTGAATCCATGCCAAGAGCAAGCTTTACAGCCATGGGGAAGGAGGAGTTCTGTTTTGTGCTTGCGATACCCAGCTGTGTGGAGAATTGATATAATGTCTAGGTTCAGATATCTGAAAACCAAGGTTAGGAAGAGGTGACGGCATAAGACCATGGCGTGTCCGAAGTGCTGGGTGTGCGGCCAGCTGTCTCCTTCTCTGTCTGGACGTCTGGCTTCAGGCTGTGTCAGACAGAGCATGAGTGCTCAGAGCGGCCTATCCAGTTCAGGTACCGTTGAGGCCCGAGCAGGTTGATCCTCATCTGGGTTTTCTGGAGAGCCCCACAGGGAAACGTTTTTCTTCCGTTGGGCAGACACTGGGCTGGGTTGTGGTTCTGGAGTTCCTAGTCCGGAGGGCTTGTTTGCCAGGAGTGTGAGAAAGGAAGTCTGAAAACACAAGCTAGCGTGAAGTTTGGAATCGAGCACACGGCAGGCGCACTCTGCAGAGGCTGAATCAAAGTCTCCAGAATCTGAAGTCAGGCTGAGGATCAGACGTTGGCTGAGGCTGGAGTTGTGTCCATGATGGCACCTTCATGAAGCGGGGGCCTTATGAGGCCAAGGAAGTTTTCCCACGCTGAGTTTGGAGGTTGCCCCAAACCACAAGGTTTCCTTCTGTGGGACATTCGAGTCCTGTTGCATGGCTCCAGGACATACCATACGGAAGGACTGGAGAGCAGGGTTCGAAGGATGGATCCCTGTACAGCAAGCCTCGCATTCCCATTGGCCATTAGCGACAAGATATATTTGATCTGCTGCCTCTGGGGCACGCTACCCAGGGGGCCGATTTGATATGGCCTCTCCTGAGGATGCGTCATAATGTGCGTTTGGGTCCATGGAGAACTTGGAATGTGCTGGTTGTTCAGAGGTTCTGCTGTACTCTCCTTCCTTAAGGGTTTGATACATCCCCAGCAAGAAAGTTCCCCATGTGGAGACGAGAGAGGTTTGGTTTGGTGCCTCAGAAAAGCCCCGTGTGCTGGTCTACGAAAACAGTCCTCTGAGGATGGACACATGGAAACCAAAGCTAAGGTTCATATTAGGAACTGGGGGCCTGTCCATTTCAACCTTCTGTCTTGGGGACACTGTCTGAGATTCTAAGTGGAGATAGTTGCTCCGCTGGTGTCAGAGAGCCTCTCTTAGTCCAGGTTGGCCTACACTATTGATGGCCTCAGGGGCCTTGGAGCTTTTCCCTAACCTGTAGGGTTGTTGTCAATGGATTGGGCACACTTTCCTTGGAGAGGGCAGGCACAATCTTTCGCTGTGGCTCCAGAGGCCCTAGCCTGGAGGTTGTGTTGGTCCAGGCTGTGTGCACAGAGGTCTGAAAACACAAACTCAGCTTATAAGTGGAGCCTAGGGTATGGCAGGCCTGATGTACAGCCCGAGAGGGAGCTCTTGGGCCTCAGAAACAAGGGCGAGTGGGAGGCGTTCCTTCAGGCTTTTGTCTCTGGATGTTGTGTCCCGGATAGCCGTGGATTGGAGGGGTGGCCTCAGGGACTGTGGACGAGTATCCCTCTATGGGGATTTGTCCCAGCTCCCAAGAGTTTGGGGTCGTTTTGTGGGAAGGGTGGAGTCGTGTTGTCTGGCTCATGTGTCTCTCCAAGAAAGGGATTCCAGAGCAGAGCCCCAGGTACGGGCGGGGCGACTGGAAAACTCAAACACTGGTGAGGAATGGTTGCATAGGGGCTTGGCATGCCCCATATGCGGGCTCTTGGTCCAGGCCCTGACAGGCCTAACTTTGACATGGGGCCCATGCTGAGGGTCACAGTGTGAATTTGTGCCCAAGCAGCACTCAAGTTTGGGCGTGGCATCAGGGGCCATGAAGGTTTCTCCCACCCTGAAGGTGTGACTCCATGCCAAGAGCAAGCTTTACAGCCATGTTCAAGGAGGAGTTCTGTTTTGTGCTTGCGATACCCAGCTGTGTGGAGAATTGATATAATGTCTAGGTTCAGATATCTGAAAACCAAGGTTAGGAAGAGGTGACAGCAAAAGACCATGGCGTGTCCGAAGTGCTGGGTGTGCGGCCAGCTGTCTCCTTGTCTGTCTGGACGTCTGGCTTCTGGCTGTGTCAGACAGAGCATGAGTGCCCAGATCGGCCTATCCAGTTCAGGTACTGTCGAGGCCCGAGCAGGTTGATCCTCATCTGGGTTTTCTGGAGAGCCCCACAGGAAACGTTTTTCTTCCGTTGGGCAGACACTGGGCTGGGTTGTGGTTCTGGAGTTCCTAGTCCGGAGGGCTTGTTTGCCAGGAGTGTGGGAAGGAAGTCTGAAAACACAAGCTAACGTGAGTTTTGGGACCGAGGGCACGGCAAGCCCATTTTGCAGAGGCTGAATCGAGATCTCCTGCACTGAGGTCATGTCAACTATGAGACGTGCCTCAGGCTAGAGTTTTTGTCCAGCATGGCCTCTTCCGGACCGGTGTGGGGGCTTCATGAGGCCAGGGAGGTTTGCCAACGATGGGATTTGTGAACTACTCCAAACCTCGAGGTTCCTTCTGCACGACAGTCGAGTCCTATTGGATGGTTCCAGGAGGCCCCATACGGAAAGACTCGAGAGCATGTTTCTAAGCATGGATGCCTGGCAACGCCACCTCATAGTCCCACACTTTAGTCAGGACAAGGCAGGCTCAATCTGCGGGCTCCTGGGTGAGCTACCCAGAGGGGAGAGTTGAAATGTACTCTCCTGAAGATGAGTCCTCCTGTCAGTTGGTGGCCTGGGAGACCTTGGAATGTGGAGGTGGCTCAGGGACTCTGCAGGATTTTCCAACCTGGGATGTTTGACACGGCTACAACAAGGAAGCTTCCCATATGGAGACGAGAGGAGTTCTGTTCAGTGCCTCAGGAAAGCCCCATATCCTGTTCTTGGAACCAAAGCCTCTGAGGAGTGACACCTGGAAACCAAAGCAAGAGTTGAGATTACGGCCTAAGGGCCTGTCCGGCTCAACCTTCTATTTCTGTTGACATCTGTGTGCTTGCCTTTGTGGAGATAGCTGCTCAGCTTCTGTCCGAATCCCCTGTGTGTCCAGGGAGGCTCTCAGTAGTGGGATATTCTCGGGGGCCTTGAAGTTTCTCATATTCTGGAGGTGTGTGGCCAAAAAAATGGACACAGTTTCCCAGGAGAGAGCAGGCATGGTCCTGTGGTATGGCTCCAGAGGACCCAGCCTAGAGGCTGTGTTTGCCAGGGCTGTGTTGACTAATGTCTGAAAAAGCAAACTTGGCTCAGCTAGGGGCCAAGGTAATGGCAGGCCTGATCTCCAGTCCGTGAGAGGAGATCCTCTGGATATCAAAGGAGGGCACGTGGGAGGCAGTCGCTCACGATTTTGTCTCTGGTGTTGTGTTCACAGTGGCCGGTCAGGGTAGGGCTTGCCTCAGGGGCCAGAGAAGAGCCTTCCTCTCGGGGGATTGTCCAAGCTCCCAAGTATTTAGGCTCATTCTGTGGCAAGGGAAGAGTACTGTTTTCTGCCACAGGGGACCCCCAAGGAGAGGGACTCTAGAGCACAGCAGTGAGTTCCCTCAACTGGAATACACACCATCTAGTTAGGCTTGGGTGCCTATGAACATGGCAAGCCACATATGCGGGCTCTTGGTCCAGTCACTGAGAGGCGTTACTTGAATAAGTTACTAACGCTGAGGGTCATAATGTGTGTTTGTGCCCAAGGCGGCCCTCACGCATGGGTGTGGCCTCATGGGCCATGCCATTTACTCCTACACTAAAGGTTTGACTCACAGCCAGGAGCAAGGTTTCTTGCCATGGGGAAGGAGGGGTTCTGACTTGTGCATCAGGTTCCCCCCTGTGCAGGGATTGGAGATAATATCTAGGTTCCGATGACAGAAAACCCAGGTTGGGAATGGATGGTGGCCTAAGGCAGTGGTGGGTCCAATGTGCTGGGTGTGCAGCCAGCTGTGTATGTGTCTGTTGGAAGGTCTGGGCTCAGGCTATTTGCTACAGAGCATCAGTGTTTAAGGTAGCCTATGCAATTGGGGTGTTGCCGAGAGCCAAGCAGTTTGATCCTCATTTGGGGTTTCTGGGCAGCACCATAGACAATGTTTTTCTTCTGGGAGGCAGGCAGAGTGCTTCATTGTAGCCACAGAATTCCAAGTAGGGAGGGTTTGTGGGCCAGGAGTGAGAGGACGGAAGTCTGAAAACACAAGCTAGGTTGAGGATCGGAGCCAAGGACAAAGCAGGCCCACTCTGCAGAGGCTGAATCAAAATCTCCAGCATCTGAAGTCAGGCTGAGGATCAGACGTTGGCTGAGGCTGGAGTATGTGTCCATGATGGCACCTTCATGAAGCGGGGGCCTCATGAGGCCAAGGAAGTTTTCCCACGCTGAGTTTGGTTTTGCCCCAAACCACAAGGTTTACTTCTACGGGACTTTCGAGACCTGTTGCATGGCTCCAGGACATACCATACGGAAGGACTGGAGAGCAGGGTTCGAAGGATGGATCCCTGTACAGCATGCCTCGAATTTCCATTGGCCATTAGCGACAAGATATGTTTGATCTACTGCCTCTGGTGCACGTTTCCCAGGGGGCTGAGTTGAAATGGCCTCTCCTGAGGATGCGTCATAATGTGCGTTTGGGACCATGGAGACCTTGGAATGTGCTGGTTGTTCAGTGGCCCTGCAGAACTCTCCTTCCTGAAGGGTTTGATACATCCCCAGCAAGAAAGCTCCCCATGTGGAGATGAGAGAGGTTTGGTTTTGTGCCTCCGAAGAACCCCGTGTGCTGGTCTACGAAAACAGTCCTCTGAAAATGGACACATGGAAACCAAAGCTAAGGTTCATATTAGGGCCTGGGGGCCTGTCCATTTCAACCTTCTGTCTCTGGGGACACTGTCGGAGAGTCTAAGTGGAGATAGTTGCTCCGCTGGCGTCAGAGAGCCCCTCTTAGTCCAGGGTGGCCTACATTATTGATGGCCTCAGGGGCCTTGGAGCTTTTCCCTAACCTGTAGGGTTGTGGTTAAAGTATTGGGCACACTTTTATTGGAGAGGGCAGGCACAATCTTTCGCTGTAGCTTCAGAGGCCCTAGCCTGGAGGTTGTGTGGGTCCAGGCTGTGTGCACAGAGGTCTGAAAACACAAACTCAGCTTATAGGTGGCGCCTAGGGTATGGCAGGCCGGATGTACAGCCCGAGAGGGAGCTCCTGGGCCTCTGAAACAAGGGCGAGTGGGAGGCGTTCCTTCAGGCTTTTGTCTCAGGATGATGTGTCCCGGATAGCCGTGGATTGGAGGGGTGGCCTCATGGACTGTGGACGAGTATCCCTCTATGGGGATTTGTCCCAGCTCCCAGATTTTGGGGTCATTTTGTGGGAAGGTTGGAGTCGTGGTGTCTGCCTCATGTGTCTCTCCAAAAAAGGGATTCCAGAGCAGAGTCCCAGGTACGGGCGGGGCGACTGGAAAATCAAACCCTGTTGAGGATTGGGTGCATAGGGGCTTGGCATGCCTCATATGCAGGCTCTTGGTCCAGGCCCTGACAGGCCTTTCTTTGACATGAGGCTCATGCTGAGGGTCACAGTGTGAATTTGTGCCCAAGCAGCACTCAAGTTTGGGTGTGGCATCAGGGGCCATGAAGGTTTATCCCACCCTGAAGGTGTGAATCCATGCCAAGAGCAAGCTTTACAGCCATGGGGAAGGAGGAGTTCTGTTTTGTGCTTGCGATACCCAGCTGTGTGGAGAATTGATATAATGTCTAGGTTCAGATATCTGAAAACCAAGGTTAGGAAGAGGTGACGGCATAAGACCATGGCGTGTCTGAAGTGCTGGGTGTGCGGCCAGCTGTCTCCTTGTCTGTCTGGACGTCAGATTTCAGGCTGTGTCAGACAGAGCATGAGTGCCCAGAGCGGCCTATCCAGTGCAGGTACCGTCGAGGCCTGAGAGGTTGATCCTCATCTGGGTTTTCTGGAGAGCCCCAGAGGGAAACGTTTTTCTTCCGTTGGGCAGACACTGGGCTGGGTTGTGGTTCTGGAGTTCCTAGTCCGGAGCGCTTGTTTGCCTGGAGTGTTAGGAGGGAAGTCTGAAAACACAAGCTAGCGTGAGGTTTGGGATCCAGGGCACGGCAGGTGCACTCTGCAGAGGCTGAATCAAAGTCTCCAGAATCTGAAGTCAGGCTGAGGATCAGACGTTGGCTGAGGCTGGAGTTGTGTCCATGATGGCACCTTCATGAAGCGGGGGCCTCATGAGGCCAAGGAAGTTTTCCCACGCTGAGTTTGGAGGTTGCCCCAAACCACAAGGTTTCCTTCTGCGGGACATACGAGTCCTGTTGCATGGCTCCAGGACATACCGTACAGAAGGACTGGAGAGCAGGAATAGAAGGATGGATCCCAGTACAGCATGCCTCGCATTCCCGTTGGCCATAAGCGACAAGATATGTTTGATCTGCTGACTCTGGGGCACGTTTCCCAGGGGGCTGAGTTGAAATGGCCTCTCCTGAGGATGCGACATAATGTGCGTTTGGGTCCTTGGAGACCTTGGAATGTGCTGGTTGTTCAGTAGCCCTGAGGAACTCTCCTTCCTGAAGGGTTTGATACATCCCCAGCAAGAAAGCTCCCCATGTGGAGACGAGAGAGGTTTGGTTTTGTGCCTCCGAAGAACCCCGTGTGCTGGTCTACGAAAACAGTCCTCTGAAAATGGACACATGGAAACTAAAGCTCAGGTTCATATTAGGGTCTGGGGTCCTGTCCATTTCAACCTTCTGTCTCTGGGGACACTGTCGGAGAGTCTAAGTGGAGAAGGTTGCTCCGCTGGCGGTAGAGAGCCCCTCTTAGTCCAGTGTGGTCTACACTATTGATGGCCTCAGAGGCCTTGGAGCTTTTCCCTGACCTGTGGGTTGTGGTCAAAGGATTGGGCACACTTTCCTTGGAGAGGGCAGGCACAATCTTTCGCTGTGGCACCAGAGGCCCTAGCCTGGAGGTTATGTGGGTCCAGGCTGTGTGCACAGAGGTCTGAAAACACGAACTCAGCTTATAAGTGGCGCCTAGGGTATGGCAGGCCGGATGTACAGCCCGAGAGGGAGCTCCTGGGCCTCTGAAACAAGGGCGAGTGGGAGGCGTTCCTTCAGGCTTTTGTCTCTGGATGATGTGTCCCGGATAGCCGTGGATTGGAGGGGTGGCCTCAGGGACTGTGGACGAGTATCCATCTCTGAGGATTTGTCACAGCTCCCAAGAGTTTGGGGTCATTTTATGGGAAGGGTGGAATCGTGTTGTCTGGCTCATGTGTCTCTCCAAGGAAGGGATTCCAGAGCAGAGCCCCAGGTACGGGCGGGGCGACTGGAAACCTCAAACCCTGGTGATCATTGGGTGCATAGGGGCTTGGCTTGCCCCATATGCGGGCTCTTGGTCCAGGCCCTGACAGGCCTTTCTTTGACATGGGGCTCATGCTGAGGGTCACAGTGTGAATTTGTGCCCAAGCAGCACTCAAGTTTGGGCGTGGCATCAGGGGCCATGAAGGTTTCTCCCACCCTGAAGGTGTGACTCCATGCCAAGAGCAAGCTTTACAGCTATGGGGAAGGAGGAGTTCTGTTTTGTGCTTGCGATACCCAGCTGTGTGGAGAATTGATATAATGTCTAGGTTCAGATATCTGAAAACGAAGGTTAGGAAGATGTGACGGCATAAGACCATGACGTGTCCGAAGTGCTAGGTGTGCGGCCAGCTGTCTCCTTGTCTGTCTGGACGTCTGGCTTCAGGCTGTGTCATACAGAGCATGAGTGCCCAGAGCGGCCTATCCAGTTCAGGTACCGTCGAGGCCCGAGCAGGTTGATCCTCATCTGGGTTGTCTGGAGAGCCCCACAGGGAAACGTTTCTCTTCTGTTGGGCAGACACTGGCTGGTTTGTGGTTCTGGAGTTCCTAGTCCGGAGGGCTTCTTTGCCAGGAGTGTGAGGAAGGAAGTCTGAAAACACAAGCTAGCGTGAGATTTGGGTTAGAGGGCACGGCAGGCGCACTCTGCAGAGGCTGAATCAAAATCTCCAGCATCTGAAGTCAGGCTGAGGATCAGACATTGGCTGAGGCTGGAGTATGTGTCCATGATGGCACCTTCATGAAGCGGGGGCCTCATGAGGCCAAGGAAGTTTTCCCACGCTGAGTTTGGTTTTGCCCCAAACCACATGGTTTACTTCTACGGGACTTTCGAGACCTGTTGCATGGCTCCAGGACATACCATACAGAAGGACTGGAGAGCAGGGTTCGAAGGATGGATCCCTGTACAGCATGCCTCGCATTTCCATTGTCCATTAGCGACAAGATATGTTTGATCTACTGCCTCTGGTGCACGTTTCCCAGGGGGCTGAGTTGACGCATCCTGAGGATGCGTCATAATGTGCGTTTGGGTCCATGGAGACCTTGGAATGTGCTGGTTGTTCAGTGGCCCTGCAGAACTCTCCTTCCTGAAGGGTTTGATACATCCCCAGCAAGAAAGCTCCCCATGTGGAGACGAGAGAGGTTTGGTTTGGTGCCTCAAAAAGCCCCGTGTGCTTGTCTACGAAAACAGTCCTCTGAGGATGGACACATGGAAACCAAACCTAAGGTTCATATTAGGGCCTGGCGGCCTGTCCATTTCAACCTTCTGTCTCTGGGGACACTGTCGGAGAGTCTAAGTGGAGATAGTTGCTCCGCTGGTGTCAGAGAGCCCCTCTTAGTCCAGGGTGGCCTGCACTGTTGATGGCCTCAGGGGCCTTGGAGCTTTTCCCTAACCTGTAGGGCTGTGGTCAAAGGATTGGGCACACGTTCCTTGGAGAGGGCAGGCACAAACTTTCGCTGTGGCTCCAGAGGCCCTAGCCTGGAGGTTGTGTGGGTCCAGGCTCTGTGCACAGAGGTCTGAAAACACAAACTCAGCTTATAAGTGGCGCCTAGGGTATGGCAGGCCGGATGTACAGCCCGAGAGCTGGGCCTCTGAAACAAGGGCGAGTGGGAGGCGTTCCTTCAGGCTTTTGTCTCTGGATGTTGTGTCCCGGATAGCCGTGGATTGGAGGGGTGGCCTCAGGGACTGTAGACCAGTATCCATCTGTGGGGATTTGTCCCAGCTCCCAAGAGTTTGGGTCATTTTGTGGGAAGGGTGGAGTCGTGTTGTCTGGCTCATGGGTCTCTCCAAGAAAGAGATTCCAGAGCAGATCCCCAGGTACGGGCGGGGCGGTTGGAAAACTCAAACCCTGGTGAGGATTGGGTGCATAAGGGCTTGGCATGCCCCGATGGCGGGCACTTGGTCCAGGCCCTGACAGGCCTTTCTTTGAGATGGGGCTCATGCTGAGGGTCACAGTGTGAATTTGTGCCCAAGCAGCACTCAAGTTTGGGCGTGGCATCAGGGGCCATGAAGGTACTTCCCACCCTGAAGGTGTGACTCCATGCCAAGTGCAAACTTTACAGCCATGGGGAAGGAGGAGTTCTGTTTTGTGCTTGCGATACCCAGCTGTGTGGAGAATTGATATAATGTCTAGGTTCAGATATCTGAAAACCAAGGTTAGGAAGAGGTGACGGCATAAGACCATGGCGTGTCCGAAGTGCTGGGTGTGCGGCCAGCTGTCTCCTTGTCTGTCTGGACGTCTGGCTTCAGGCTGTGTCAGGCAGAGCATGAGTGCCCAGAGCGGCCTATCCAGTTCAGGTACCGTCGAGGCCCGAGCAGGTTGATCCTCATCTGCGTTTTCTGGAGAGGCCCCACAGGGAAACGTTTTTCTTCCGTTGGGCAGACACTGGGCTGGGTTGTGGTTCTGGAGTTCCTAGTCCGGAGGGCTTGTTTGCCAGGAGTGTGAGGAAGGAAGTCTGAAAACACAAGCTAGCGTGAGGTTTGGGATCGAGGGCACGGCAGGCCCACTCTGCAGATGCTGAATCGAAATCTCCTGCATCTATAGTCAGGCTGAGGATCAGACGTTGGCTGAGGCTGGAGTATGTGTCAATGATGGCACCTTCATGAAGCGGGGGCCTCATTAGGCCAAGGAATTTTTACCACGCTATGTTTGGAGGTTGCCCCAAAATAAGGTCCTTCTTCGGGACATTTGAGTCTTGTTGCATGGCTCCAGGACATACCATACGGAAGGACTGGAGAGCAGGGTTCGAAGGATGGATCCCTGTATAGCATGCTTTGCATTCCCATTGGCCATTAGCGACAAGATATGTTTGATCTGCTGCCTCTGGGGCACGCTACCAAGGGGGCTGGTTGAAATGGCCTCTTGAGGATGCGTCATAATGTGCATTTGGGTCCATGGAGACCTTGGAATGTGCTGGTTGTTCAGTGGCCCTGCGGAACTCTCCTACCTGAAGGCTTTGATACATGCCCAGCAAGAATGCTCCCCATGTGGAGACGAGAGAGGTTTGGTTTGGTGCCTCGGAAAAGCCCCGTGTGCTGGTCTACGAAAACAGACCTCTGAGGACGGACACATGGAAACCAAAGCTAAGGTTCAGATTAGGGCCTGGGAGCCTGTCCATTTCAACCTTCTGTATCTGGGGACAGTGTCTGAGAGTCTAAGTGGAGATAGTTGCTCCGCTGGTGTCAGAGAGCCCCTCTTAGTCCAGGGTGGCCTACACTATTGATGGCCTCAGGGGCCTTGGAGCATTTCCCTAACCTGTAGGATAATGGTAGTGGATTGGTCACACTTTCCTTGGAGAGGGCAGGCACAATCCTTCGCTGTGGCTCCAGAGGCCCTATCCTGGAGGTTGTGTGGGTCCAGGCTGTGGGCACAGAAGTCTGAAAACACAAACTCAGTTTATGAGTGGCGCCTAGCGTATGGCAGGCCGGATATACAGCCCGAGAGTGAGCTCCTGGGCCTCTGAAACAAGGGCGTGTGGAGGCGTTCCATCAGGCTTTTGTCTCCAGATGTTGTGTCCGGTATAGCCGTCGATTGGAGGGGTGGCCTCAGGGTCTGTGGACGAGTATCCATCTCTGGGGATTTGTCCCAGCTCCCAAGAGTTTGGGGTCATTTTGTGGGAAGGGTGGAGTCGTGGTGTCTGTCTCATGTGTCTCTCCAAGAAAGGGATTCCAGAGCAGAGCCCCAGGTACGGGCGGGGCGACTGGAAAACTCAAACACTGGTGAGGATTGGGTGCATAGGGGCTTGGGATGCCTCATATGCGGGCTCTTGGTCCAGGCCCTGACAGGCCTTTCTTTGACATGGGGCTCATGCTGAGGGTCACAGTGTGAATTTGTGCCCAAGCAGCACTCAAGTTTCGGCATGGCATCGGGGGCTATGAAGGTTTCTCCCACCCTGAAGGTGTGACTCCATGTCAAGATCAAGCTTTGCAGCCATGGGGAAGGAGGAGTTCTGTTTTGTGCTTGCGACCCAGCTGTGTGGAGAATTGATATAATGTCTAGGTTCAGATAACTGAAAACCAAGTTTAGGAAGAGGTGACGTCATAAGACCATGGTGTGCCCGAAGTGCTGGGTGTGCGGCCAGCTGTCTCCTTGTCTGTCTGGACGTCTGGCTTCAGGCTGTGTCAGACAGAGCGTGATTGCCCCGAGCAGCCTATCCAGTTCGGGTACCGTCGAGGCCCGAGCAGGTTGATCCTCATCTGCGTTTTCTGGAGAGGCCCCACAGGGAAACGTTTTTCTTCCGTTGGGCAGACACTGGGCTGGGTTGTGGTTCTGGAGTTCCTAGTCCGGAGGGCTTGTTTGCCAGGAGTGTGAGGAAGGAAGTCTGAAAACACAAGCTAGCGGGAGGTTTGAGACCGAGGGCATGGCAGGCCCACTCTGCAGAGGCTGAATCGAGATCTCCTGCAATGAGGTCATGTCATCTACGAGACGTGCCTCAGGCTAGAGTTTTTGTCCAGCATGGCCTCTTCCTGCAGGGTTTGGGGGCTTCATGAGCCAGGGAGGTTTGCCTACGATGGGTTTGTGAACTACTACAAACCTCAAGGTTCCTTCTGCACGATAGTCGAGTCCTCTTGGATGGTTCCAGGCGGCCCCAAACGGAAACACTCGAGAGCATGTGTCTAAGCATGGATGCCGGTGAACGCCAACTCATATCCCACTCTTTAGTCAGGACAAGGCAGGCTCAATCTGCGGGCTCCTGGGTGAGCTACCCAGAGGGGAGAGTTGAAATGGACTCTCCTGAAGATGAGTCCTACTGTGGGATGGTGGCCTGGGAGACCTTGGAATGTGGAGGTGGCTCAGGGACTCTAAAGGATGCTCTAACCTGAGGTGTTTGACACGGCTCCAACAAGGAAGCTTCCCATGTGGAGACGAGAGGAGTTCTGTTCAGTGCCTCAGGAAAGCCCCATATCCTGTTCTTCCAACCAAAGACTCTGAGGAGTGACACCTGGAAATTAAAGCAAGAGTTGTGATTAGGGCCTAAGGGCCTGTCCGGCTCAACCTTCTATCTCTGGTGACATCTGTGTGCATGCCTTCGTGGAGGTAGCTGCTCAGCTTGTGTCCGAATGCCCCTGTGTGTCCAGGGAGGCTCCCAGTAGTGGGATGTCCTCGGGGGCCTTGAGGTTTCTCATATTCTGCAGGTGTGGGCCAAAGGAATGGACACAGTTTCCCAGGAGAGAGCAGGCACGGTCCTGTGGTATGCCTCCAGAGGACCCAGCCTAGAGGCTGTGTTTGCCAGGGCTGTGGGGACAGATGTCTGAAAAAGCAAACTTGGCTCAGCTAGGGGCCAAGGTAATGGCAGGCCTGATCTCCAGTCCGTGAGGGGAGATCCTCTGGATATCAAAGGAGGGCAAGTGGGAGGCAGTCGCTCAGGCTTTTTTCTCTGGGTGTTGCGTTCACAGTGGCCGTTCAGGGTAGGCGTTGCCTCGGGGGCCGAGGAGTAGCCTTCCTCTCGGGGGATTGTCCAAGCTCCCAAGTGTTTGGGTTCATTCTCTGGGAAGGGAAGAGTACTGTTTTCTGCCACAGGGGACCCCCCAGGAGAGGGACTCTAGAGCACAGCCGTGGTTTCCCTCAACTGGAATACAAACCATCTAGTTCGTCCTGGGTGCCTATGGGAATGGCAAGCCACATATGCGGGCTCTTGTTCCAGGCATTGAGAGGCGTTACTTGAATAAGGTACTCACGCTGAGGGTCAAAATGTGTGTTTGTGCCCAAGGGGGCCCTCACTCATGGGTTTGCCTCATGGGCCATGCCGTTTTCTCCTACACTTAAGGGTTTGACTCACTGCCAGCAGCAAGGTTTCTTGCCAAGGGGAAGGAGGGGTTCTGACTTGTGCATCAAGTACCCCCCTGTGCAGGGTATGGAGATAAGGTCTAAGTTCAGAGACAAAAGTGCCTTAGTCTCGCTCTTTCTTCATATCCTGATGAGTTCTTCTCATGGTTTGTAGATTGAGCCTGCCATACCTACGTCCCCAAACCTAAGCTGAGTTGGTGTTTTCAGACTTCTGTCCTCAAAGTTCTGGGCCACACAACCTCCAGGCTGGGGCCTCTGGAGCCACACATTAGGACTGTGCCTACCTATTCCATGCGAATTCTGCCCATTCCATTGTCCCTAATCGTACAAATTAATTAAACCTCCAAAATCCTCGAGGCCATCCCGATAGTGCAGGTCTCAGGGACAAAGGAGGGCGGTCTTACACCAGCTGAGCCTCTACCTCCACTCATACAACAGATTGATGAACCCAGAGAAGAAGATTGAACCAGACAGGACCCTAGGCCATAATCAGATCCATTGCTTTGGTTTACAGGCATGTCTCTTCAAAAGCCTGGATTCCAATACCAGCATAGGGGGTTTCATGAGGCACGCATCAGAGCAAATCTGGTCTCCACAAGGAAACTTGTGCTTGGGAGCTATGTCAAAATCTTAGGAGAATACTTCAGGGTCCCGGTGCCTTCGCCCCTTTCCAAGGCCCTCATGGACACAAACACACATTAGGCCCCATCCTCAGGAAAGTCCATTTCAACTCAGCCAGCCAAGGTGCTCCCGCAGAGCCATCCGATCTCAAGTGACTTGTTGCTAGGAGACAATTGGAATGCGAGGCGGGCTTCCCTGGCATCCATCCTCGAACGGTGCTCTGGATTCATTCCATATGGGATGTCCTGGAGCTGCCCATCAGGTCTCAATTGTCCCACAGAAGGAATCCTTGACGGGGGCATTCCACAACTTTCAACGTGGGAAACCTCCATGGCCTTGAGATTCCGCTCCGTTCATGAAGGGGAAGTCATGCATAGAAACTCCATCCTGAGCCAAAGTCTGATCTTCGCCCTGACTCTAGATGCATGAGATATTGGTTCAGATCTGCAGGGGGTACCTGCCGTGCCCTCGGCAGGAAGCCCAAGTCTATCTTGTGTTCTCAGACTTCTGTCCTCACACTCCTGGCCCAGAAGCGCTCAATTTGGCAATTCCGGAACCAAAATGCTGCACTCTGACTGCATTCTAGAAAAAAATATTGCCTAATGAGCTCCCCAGCCACCTCAAATTAGGATCAACCTACACGGCACTAGACGGTACCCAAATTATATAGTCTAAACAGGACACTAATGCACTGTCTGACACAACCTGAGCCCGAAACTCCTGACCAACAACCAGGCAGCTGACCAGCACCTCAGATCTGCCATGCCTTAGGTCGTCATCTCTTCCCAACTGCGGTTTTCAGGCTTCAGAACCTAGACCTTATCTCCAACCACTGCCCAGGGTTGAAAATGATGCACAAAATAGAACTCCTTCCCCATGGCAAGAGACCTTGTGATTGGCATGTTGTCCAAAGTTAAGTGTAGTTGAAACAGGTGGCCCATGCGGCCCCGCCCATGCTCGGGGGCCACATTGGTCACAAACACACATTGTGACCCTCAGCCTGAGCCCAGTCCTCAAGTAAGGCCTCTCAGTGGCTGGAAGAAGAGACAGCATATTGGGCCTGCCCTGCCCCTAGGCGCCAATTTTTAAGCATAGTTTGGGTTGTCCCTTCACTCTTCCCCAGGGCTCTGCTTTGGAATTACTCTTTGGTAGGGCCACCTGAGGGAACAAACCTGAAAGACGACCTCCCATCCCACAGATTGACGAAAAACAATTGGGACAGGGCCAAATACACAGAGAGGAAGATTCGTCCATGGCCCATGAGGCCCCCGACATTCCACGGCCATCGTTGATACAAAATCCAGAGACAAAAGCCTGAGCAAGCGCCTCAGACTCGCTCTTTCTTCATATCCTGAAGAGTTCTTCTCATGGTTTGTAGATTGGACCTGCCATACCTACGTCCCAAACCTAAGCTGAGTTTGTGTTTTCAGACTTCTGTCCTCAAATTCCTGGGCCACACACCCTCCATGGTGGGGCCCCTGGAGCCACACATTAGGACTGTGCCTACCCAATCCATGGGAATTCTGCCCATTCCATAGACCAAAATCGTACAAATTAGGAGAACCCTCCAAATTCCTCGAGGCCATCCCAATAGTGGAGGTCTCCGGGACAAACAAGGCCTGTCTGACACCAGCTGAGCCTCTACCTCCACTCATACAACATATGGATGTCCCCAGAGAAGAAGATTTAACCAGACAGGACCCCAAGCCCTATCGGATCCATTGCTTTGGTTTACAGGCATGTCTCCTCAACAGCCTGGATTCCACTGCCAGCATAGGGGGTTTCCTGAGGCACCCATCAGAACAAATCTGGTCTCCACAAGGAAACCTGTGCATGGGAGCTATGTCAAAAGCGTAGTACAATACTTCAGGGTCCCAGGTGCCTCAGCACCATTCCAAGGCTTTCATGGACACAAACACACATTAGGCCCCATCCTCAGGAAAGTACATTTCAACTCAGCCACCCCGGTTGCTCCCTCAGAGCCATCCGGTCTCAAGTGTCTTGTTGCTAGGAGACAATTGGAATGCGAGGCGGGCTTCCCTGGCATCCATCCTCGATCGGTGGTCTGGAGTCATTCCATATGGGATGTCCTGGAACTGCACAACAGGTCTCAATTATCCCGCAGAAGGAATCCTTGAAGGGGGCATCCCACAACTTACAACGTTGCAAAACCTCCATGGCCTTGATATTCCTCTCCATTCATGAAGGGGCAGTCATACACAGAAACTCCAACCTGAGCCAAAGTCTGATCCTGGCCGTGACTTCAGATGCATGAGATATTGGTTCAAATCTGCCGGGGGTTCCTGCTGTGCCCTCGGCCTGAAGCCCAAGTCTAGCTTGTGTTCTCAACTTCTGTCCTCACACTCCTGGCACAAAAGTCCTCAAATTCTGCAATTCCAGAATAACAATGCAGCACTCTGCATGCCCTCTAGAAAAAATATCTTGCCTAATGAGCTGCCCAGGCACCTCAAATGACGATCAACCTACACGGCACTCGACTGTACCCAAATTATATAGTCTAACCAGGGCACTAATGCACTGTCTGACACAACCTGAGCCCAAACCTCCTGACCAACACCCAGGCAGCTGACTGCACATTGAGCACGTCAGATGCGCCCATGGCCTTAGGTTGTCTCTCTTCCCAACTGCGGTTTTCAGGCTTCAGAACCTAGACCTTATTTCCAACCACTGCCCAGGGTTGAAAATGTTGCAGAAATCAGAACTCCTTCCCCATGGAAAGAGACCTTGTGATTGACATGTTGTCCCAATTTTAGTGTAGTTGAAAACAGTGTGGCCCATGAGGCCCCGCCCATGCTCCCGGGCCACATTGGTCACAAACACACATTGTGACCCTCAGCCTGAGCCCAGTCCTCAGTAAGGCCTCTCAGTGGCTGAATGAAGTGACAGCATATTGGGCATGCCATGCCCCGAGGCCCCAATTTTTAACCATAGTTTGGGTTGTCCCTTCACTCTTCCCCAGGGCTCTGCTTTGGAATTCCTCTTTGATTGGGACACCTAGGTAACAAACCTGAAAGGAGACCTCCCATCCCACCGATTGACGAAAAACAATTAGGACCGGAATAAATCTACCGAGAGGAAGATTTGTCCAAGGCCCAGAAGGCCTCCCCATATTCCACGGCCATCGTTGATACAAAATCTAGAAACAAAAGCCTGAGGAAGCGCTGCCCACGCTCTTCTTCTTCAAATCCTGAAGCGTTCTTCTCATGGTTTGTAGATTGGGTATGCCATACCTATGTCCCCAAACCTAAGCTGAGTTAGTGTTTTTAGACTTCTGTCCTCAATGTCCTGGGCCACACACCCTAGAGGTTGGGGCCCCTGGAGCTACACGTTAGGACTATGCCTACCCAATCCATGAGAATTCTTCCCATTCCATTGTCCAAAATGGTACAAATTAGGAGAGCCCTCCAAAGTCCCCGAGGTCATCCCATTAGTTTAGGTCTCCCGGGATAAACAAGGGCGGTCTGACACGAGCTGAGCATCTACCTCCACTCATACCATAGATGGATGTCCCCAGAGAAGAGATGGAACCAGACAGGACCCTAAGCCATAATCAAATCCATTGCTTTGGTTTACAGGCATGTCTCCTCAAAAGCCTGGATTCCAAGACCAGCATAGAAGGTTTCCTGAGGCACCCATCAGAACAAATCTCGTCTCCACAAGGAAACTTGTGCATGGGAGCTATGTCAAAAGCTTAGGAAAATACTTCAAGGTCCCGGTGCCACTGCCCCATTCCAAGGCCCTCATGGACACTAACACACATTAGGCCCCATCCTCGGGAATGTCCATTTCAACTCCGCCGCCCCGATTGCTCCTGCAGAGCCATCGGATTTCAACTGCCTTGTTGCTAGGAGACAATTGGAATGCGTAGCGGGCTTCCCTGGCATCCATCCTAGAAATGTGTCTGGAGTCATTCCATATGGAATGTCCTGGAGCTGCCCAACAGGACTCAATTGTCCCGCAGAAGGAAACCCTGAAGGGGCCAACCGCAACTCCCAACGTGGGAAACCTCAATGGCCTTGAGATTCTGCTCCATTCATGAAAGGGCAGTCATGCACAGAAACTCCAACCTGAGCCAACGTCTGATCCGCACCGTAACTTCAGATGCATGAGATATTGGTTCAGATGCAGGGGGTACCTGCCGTGCCCTTCGCCGGAAGCCCAAGTCTACCTTGTGTTCTCAGACTTCTGTCCTCACATTCCTGGTCCAGAAGCCCTCAAGTTTGTCAATTCCGGACCCACAATGCAGCACTCCGCCTGCCGTCTTGAAAAAATATATTGCCTAAATAGCTGCCAGGCACCTCTAATGAAGATAAAACTACACGGCACTCTACTGTACCCAAATTATACAGTCTAACCTGGGCACTAATGCACATTCTGACACAACCTGAGCCCTAACCTCCTGACCAACACCCAGGCACCTGACCGCACACTGAGCACATCAGACCCGCCATGGCCTTAGGTCGTCATCTCTTGCCAACTGCGGTTTTCAGGATTCAGAACCTAGACCTTATCTCCAACCACTGCCCAGGGTTGAAAATGATGCAGAAATCAGAACCCTTTCCCCATGGCAAGAGAGCTTGTGATTGGCATGTTGTCCAAAGTTCAGTGTAGTTGAAACCAGTGTGGCCCATGAGACTCGCCCATGCTCGCGGGCCACATTGGTCACAAACACACATTGTGACCCTCAACCTGAGCTCAGTCCTCAAGTAAGGCCACTCAGTTGCTGGATGAAGAGACAGTATATTGCGCTGACATGCCGCTAGGCCCCAATTTTTAACCATAGTTTGGGTTGTCCCTTCACTCTCCCCAGGGCTCTGCTTTGGAATTCCTCTTTGGTTGGGACACCTGAGGTAACAAACCTGAAAGGAGACCTCCGTTCCAACAGATTGACGAAAAACAATTGGGACCGTGCCAAATCCACAGAGAGGAAGATTCGTCCATGGCCCATGAGGCCTGCCCACATTCCACGGCCACCCTTGATACAAAATCCGGAGACAAAAGCCTGAGCAAGTGCCTCAGACTCGCTCTTTCTTCATATCCTGAAGAGTTCTTCTCATGGTTTGTAGATTAGCCCTGCCATACCTACGTCCGCAAACCTAAGCTGAGTTTGTGTTTTCAGATTTCTGTGCTCAATGTCCTGGGCCACACACCCTCCAGGCTGGGGCCCCTGGAGCCACAAATTAGTACTGTGCCTACCCAATCTATGGCAATTCTGCCCATTCCGTTGTCCAAAATCGTACGAATTAGGAGAAGTCTCCAAAGTCCCCGAGGCCATCCCAATAGTGTAAGTCTCCGGGGTCAAACAAGGGCGGTCTGACACCAGGTGAGCATCTACCTCCACTCATTCCATAGATGGATATCCCCAGAGAAGAAGATTGAACCAGACAGGACCCTAGGCCATAATCAGATCCATTGCTTTGGTTTAGAGGCATGTCTCCTCAAAAGCCTGCATTCCAAAACCAGCATAAGGGATTTCCTGAGGCACCCATCAGAACCAATTTTGTCTCCACAAGGAAACTTGTGCATGGGACCTATGTCAAGAGCTTAGAAGAATACTTCAGAGTCCCGGTGCCACCGCACCATTCCAAGGCCCTCATGGACACAAACACACATTAGGCCCCATCCTCAGGAAATTCCATTTCAACTCAGCCTCCCCGGTTGCTCCTGCAGAGCCATCCGATCTCAACTCTCTTGTTGCTAGGTGACAAATGGAATGGGAGGCGGGCTTCCTTGGCATCAATCCTCCAACGGTGCTCTGGAGTCATTCCATGTGGGATGTCCTGGAGCTGCCCAACAGGTCACAATTGTCCGGCAGAAGGAATCCTTGAAGTGGGCATCCCACAACTCCCAACGTGGGAAAACCTCCATGGCCTTGAGTTTCCGTTCCGTTCATGAAGGGGCAGTTATGCACAGAAACTCCAACCTGAGCCAACGTCTGATCCTCGCCGTGACTTCAGATGCATGAGATATTGGTTCAGATCTGCAGGGGGTACCTGCCGTGCCATCGGCTTGAAGCCCAAGTCTAGCTTGTGTTCTCAGACTTCTGTCCTCACACTCCTGCACAGAAGCCCTCAAGTTTGGCAATTCCGGACCCACAAGGCAGCACTCAGCCTGCCTTCTAGAAAATTATCTTGCCTAATGAGCTGCCCAGGCACCTCAAATGAGGATAAAACTACACAGCAGTCGACTGTACCCAAATTATATAGTCTATCCTGGGCACTAATGCACTGTCTGACACAACCTGAGACAGAACCTCCTGACCAACACCCAGGCAGCTGACCGCACACTGAGCATATCAGACCTGCCAGGGCCTTAGGTCGTCATCTCTTCCTAACTGCGGTTTTTCAGGCTTCAGAAACTAGACCTTATCTCCAACCACTGCCCAGGGTTGAAAATGATGCAGAAATCAGAACTCTTTCCCCATGGCTAGAGAGCTTGTGATTGGCATGTTGTCCAAAGTTCAGTATAGTTGAAACCAGTGTGGCCCATGAGACTCGCCCATGCTCGCGGGCCACATTGGTCACAAACACACATTGTGACCCTCAACCTGAGCTCAGTCCTCAAGTAAGGCCACTCAGTGGCTGGATGAAGAGACAGTATATAGCGCTGACATGCAGCTAGGCCCCAATTTTTAACCATAGTTTGGGTTGTCCCTTCACTCTCCCCAGGGCTCTGCTTTGGAATTCCTCTTTGGTTGGGACACCTGAGGTAACAAACCTGAAAGGAGACCTCCCATCCAACAGATTGACGAAAAACAATTGGGACCGTGCCAAATCCACAGAGAGGAAGATTCGTCCATGGCCCATGAGGCCTGCCCACATTCCACGGCCACCCTTGATACAAAATCCGGAGACAAAAGCCTGAGCAAGTGCCTCAGACTTGCTCTTTCTTCATATCCTGAAGAGTTCTTCTCATGGTTTGTAGATTAGGCCTGCCATACCTACGTCCCCAAACCTAAGCTGAGTTTGTGTTTTCAGATTTCTGTCCTCAAAGTCCTGGGCCACACACCCTCCAGGCTGGGGCCCCTGGAGCCACACATTAGTACTGTGCCTACCCAATCTATGGCAATTCTGCCCATTCCGTTGTCCAAAATCGTACGAATTAGGAGAAGTCTCCAAAGTCCCCGAGGCCATCCCAATAGTGTAAGTCTCCGGGGACAAACAAGGGCGGTCTGACACCAGGTGAGCATCTACCTCCACTCATTCCATAGATGGATATCCCCAGAGAAGAAGATTGAACCAGACAGGACCCTAGGCCATAATCAGATCCATTGCTTTGGTTTAGAGGCATGTCTCCTCAAAAGCCTGCATTCCAAAACCAGCATAAGGGATTTCCTGAGGCACCCATCAGAACCAATTTTGTCTCCACAAGGAAACTTGTGCATGGGACCTATGTCAAAAGCTTAGGAGAATACTTCAGGGTCCCAGTGCCACCGCCCCATTCCAAGGCCCTCATGGACACAAACACACATTAGGCCCCATCCTCAGGAAATTCCATTTCAACTCAGCCTCCCCGGTTGCTCCTGCAGAGCCATCCGATCTCAACTCTCTTGTTGCTAGGAGACAAATGGAATGGGAGGCGGGCTTCCTTGGCATCAATCCTCCAACGGTGCTCTGGAGTCATTCCATATGGGATGTCCTGGAGATGCCCAACAGGTCACAGTTGTCCCGCAGAAGGAATCCTTGAAGTGGGCATCCCACAACTCCCAACGTGGGAAAACCTCCATGGCCTTGAGTTACCATTCCGTTCATGAAGGGGCAGTCATGCACAGAAACTCCAACCTGAGCCAACGTCTGATCCTCGCCGTGACTTCAGATGCATGAGATATTGGTTCAGATCTGCAGGGGGTACCTGCCGTGCGCTCGGCCTGAAGCCCAAGTCTAGCTTGTGTTCTCAGACTTCTGTCCTCACACTCCTGCCCAGAAGCCCTCACGTTTGGCAATTCCGGACCCACAAGGCAGCACTCAGCCTGCCCTCTAGAAAAATATCTTGCCTAATGAGCTGCCCAGGCACCTCAAATGTGGATAAACCTACACAGTAGTCGACTGTACCCAAATTATATAGTCTAACCTGGGCACTAATGCACTGTCTGACACAACCTGAGACAGAACCTCCTGACCAACACCCAGGCAGCTGACCGCACACTGAGCATATCATACCTGCCATGGCCTTAGGTCTTCATCTCTTCCTAACTGCGGTTTTTCAGGTTTCAGAAACTAGACCTTATCTCAAACCACTGCCCAGGGTTGAAAATGATGCAGAATTCAGAACACCTTCCCCATGGCAAGAGACCTTGTGATTGGCATGTTGTCCAAAGTCCAATGTAGTTCAAACCAGTGTGGCCAATGAGGCCCCACCCATGCCAGAGGCCTGTCAAGTAAGGCCTCTCAGTGGCTGGATGAAGAGACAGCATATTGGGCCTGCCATGCCCCTAGGCCCATATTTTTAACCATAGTTTGGGATGTCCCTTCACTCTTCCCAAGGGCTCTGCTTTGGAATTCCTCTTTTGTTCGGACACCTGAAGTAATAAACCTGAAAGGAGACCTCCCATCCCACAGATTGACGAAAAACAATTGGGACCAGGCCAAATCCACAAAGAGGAAGTTTCATCCATGGCCCATGAAACCTCTCCACATTCCACGGCCATCGTTGATATAAAATCCAGAGACAAAAGCCTGAGCAAGCGCCTCAGACTCGCTCTTTCTTCATATCCTGAAGAGTTCTCCTCATGGTTTGTAGATTGGGCCTGCCATACCTACGTCCCCAAACCTAAGCTGAGTTTGTGTTTTCAGACTTCTGTCCTCAAAGTCCTGGGCCACACACCCTCCAGGCTGGGGCCCCTGGAGCCACACATTAGGACTGTGCATACCCAATCCATGGAAATTCTGTCCATTCCATTGTCCAAAATCGTACAAATTAGGAGAAGTCTCCAAAGTCCCCGTGGCCATCCAAATAGTGTAGGTCTCCGGGGACAAACAAGGGCGGTCTGACACCAGGTGAGCATCTACCTCCACTCATTCCATAGATGGATATCCCCAGAGAAGAAGATTGAACCAGACAGGACCCTAGGCCATAATCGGATCCTGTGCTTTGGTTTACAGGCATGTCTCCTCAAAAGCCTGGATTCCAATACCAGCATAAGGGGTTTCCTGAAGCACCCATAAGAACCAATCTCGTCTCCACAAGGAAACTTGTGCATGGGAGCTATGTCAAAAGCTTTGGAGAATACTTCAGGGTCACGGTGCCACCGCTCCATTCCAAGGCCCTCATGGACACAAACACACATTAGGCCCCATCCTCAGGATAGTCCATTTCAACTAAGCCACCCCGGTTGCTCCCGCAGAGCCATCCGATCTCAACTGTTTTGCTGCTAGAGGCAATTGGAATGAGAGGCGGGCTTCCCTGGCATCCATCCTCGAACTGTTCTCTGGAGTCATTCCATATGGGATGTCCTGGAGCTGCCCAACACGTCTCAATTGTCCCGCAGACGGAATCCTTGAAGGGGGCATCCCACAACGCCCAACGTGGGAAAAACTCCATGGTCTTGAGATTTCACTCCGTTCATGAAGGGGCAGTCATGTACAGAAACACCAACCTGAACCAACGTCGGATCCTCGCTGTGACATCAGAAGCTTGAGATATTGGTTCAGATCTGCAGGTGGTACCTGCCGTGCTCTCGGCCTGAAGCCCAAGGCTAGCTTGTGTTCTCAGACTTCTGTACTCACACTCCTGGCCCAGAAGCCCTCAAGTTGGCAATTCCGACCCACAATACAGCACTCTGCCTGCCCTCTAGAAAAAATATCTTGCCTAATGAGCTGCCCAGGCACCTATAATGAGGATAAAACTACACGGCACTCGACTGTACCAAATTATATAGTCTAACCTGTGCACTAATGCACTGTCTGACACAACCTGAGCCAGAACCTCCTGACCAACACCCAGGCAGCTGACCGCACACTGATCATATCAGACCCGCCATGGCCTTAGGTGTCATCTCGACCCAACTGCGGTTTTTCTGGCTTCAGAACCTAGATCTTATATCCAACCAATGCCCAGGGTTGAAAATGATGCAGAAATAGAACACCTTCCCCATTGCAAGAGACCTTGTGATTGGCATGTTGTCCAAAGTCCAGAGCAGTTGAAACCAGTGTGGCCCATGAGGCCCCGCCCATGTTTGCGGGCCATATTGGTCACAAACACACATTGTGACCCTCAGTCTGAGCCCAGTCCTAAAGTCAGGCCTCTCAGTGGCTGGATGAAGAGACAGCATATTGGGCCTGCCATGCCCCTAGGCCCCAAATTTTAACCATAGTTTGGGTTGTCCCTTCACTCTTCCCCAGGGCTGTGCTTTGGAATTTCTCTTTTGTTCGGACACCTGAGGTAATAAACCTGAAAGGAGACATCCCATCACAAAGATTGACGAAAACAATTGGGACTGGGCCAAATTCACAGAGAGGAAGATTCATCCATGAGCCATGAGGCCTCTCCACATTCCACGGCCATCATTGATACAAATTCCAGAAACAAAGCCTGAGCAAGTGCCTCAGACTCGCTCTTTCTTCATATCCTGAAGAGTTCTACTCATGGTTTGTAGATTGAGCCTGCCATACTTACGTCCCCAAAACTAAGCTGAGTTTGTGTTTTCAGACTTCTGTCCTCAAAGTCCTGGTCCACACACCCTCCAGGCTGGGGCCCCTGGAGCCACACATTAGGACTGTGCCTACCCAATCCATGGGAATTCTGCCCACTCCATTGTCCAAAAGCGTACAAATTATGAGAACTCTCCAAAGTCCCCGAGGCCATCCCAATAGTGTAGGTCTTCGAGGACAAACAAGGGCGGTCTGACACCAGCTGAGAATCTACTTCCACTCATTCCATAGATGGATATCCCCAGAGAAGAAGATTGAAGCAGACAGGACCCTAGGCCATAATCGGATCCAGTGCTTTGGTTTACAGGCATGTCTCCTCAAAAGCCTGGATTCCAATACCAGCATAAGGGGTTTCCTGAGCCAGACATCAGAACAAATCTCGTCTCCACAAGGAATCTTGTGCATGGGAGCTATGTCAAAAGCTTAGGAGAATACTTCAGGGTCCTGGTGCCACCGCCCCATTCCAAGGCCCTCATGGACACAAACACACTTTAGGACCCATCCTCAGGAAAGTCCATTTCAACTCAGCCACTCCAGTTGGTCCAGCAGAGCCATCCGATCTCAACTGCCTTGTTGCTAGGAGACAATTGGAATGCGAGGCGGTCTTTCCAGGCATCCATCCTCGAACGGTGCTCTGGAGTCATTCTATATGGGATGTCCTTGAGCTGCCCAACAGGTCTCAATTGTCCCGCAGAAGGAATCCTTGAAGGGGGCATCCCACAACTCCCAACGTGGGAAAACCTCCATGGCCTTGAGATTCCGCTGCGTTCATGAAGGGCCAGTCATGCACAGAAACTCCAACCTGAGGCAACGTCTGATCCTCGCCGTGACTTCAGATGCATGAGATATTGGTTCAGATCTGCAGGGGGTACCTGCTGTGCCCTCAGCCTGAAGCCCAAGTCCAGCTTGTGTTCTCAGACTTCTGTCCTCACACTCCTGGCCCAGCAGCCCTCCAGGTTGGCAATTCCGGACCCACAATACAGCACTCTGCCTGCCCTCTAGAAAAAATATCTTGCCTAATGAGCTGCCCAGGCAACTCAAATGAGGATAAACCTACACGGCACTCGACTGTACACATATCATATAGTCTAAGCTGGGCACTAATGCACTGTCTGACACAACCTCAGCCAGAACCTCTTGATCAACACGCAGGCAGCTGACCACACAGTGAGCACATCAGACCCGCCATGGCCTTAGGTCATCATCTCTACACAACTGCTGTTTTCAGGCTTCAGAACCTAGTCTTTATCTCCAATCACTGTCCAGGGTTGAAAATGATGCGGAAATCAGAACAACTTACCCATGGCAAGAGACCTTGTGTTGGCATGTTGTCCAAAGTTCAGTGTAGTTGAAACCAGTGTGGCCCATGAGGCCCCGCCCATGCTCACGGGCCACATGGGCCACAAACACACATTGTGACCCTCAGCCTGATCCCTGTCCTCAAGTAAGGCCTCTCAGTGGCTGGAGGAAGAGACAGCATATTGGGCCTGCCATGCCCCTAGGCCCCAATTTTTAACCATAGTTTGCGTGTCCCTTCACTCTTCCCCAGGGCTGTGCTTTGGAATTCCTCTTTTGTTCGGACACCTGAGGTAATAAACCTGAAAGGAGACAACCCATTCCACAGATTGACTAAAAACAATTGGGACCAGGACAAATCCACAGAGAGGAAGATTCGTCCATGGCCCATGAGGCCTCTACACATTCCACGGCCCTCGTTGATACAAATTCCAGAGACAAAAGCCTGAGCAAGTGCCTCAGACTCGCTCTTTCTTCATATCCTGAAGAGTTCTACTCATGGTTTGTAGATTGGGCGTGCCATACCTACGTACACAAACCTAAGCTGAGTTTGTGTTTTCAGTTTTCTGTCCTCAAATTCTTGGGCCACACACCCTCCAGTCTAGGGCCCCTGGAGCCACACATTAGGACTGTGCCTACACAATCCATGGGCATTCTTCCCACTTCATTGTCCAAAAGCGTACAAATTAGGAGAACTCTCCAAATTCCCTGAGGCCATCCCAATAGTGTAGGACTCTGGGGACAAACAAGGGCGGTCTGACACCAGGTGAGCATCTACCTCCACTCATTCCATAGATGGATATCCCCAGAGAAGAAGATTGAACCAGACAGGACCCTAGGCCATAATCGGACCCATGCTTTGGTTTACAGGCTTCTCTCCTCAAAAGCCTAGAATTCCAATACCAGCATAAGGGGTTTCCTGAGGCACCCATCAGAACAAATGTCATCTCCACAAGGAAACTTGTGCATGGGAGCTATGTAGAAAGCTTAGGAGAATACTTCAGGGTCCTGCTGCCACCGCCCCATTCCAAGGCCCTCATGGACACAAACACACATTTGGCCCCATTCTCAGGCAAGTCCATTTCAACTCAGCCACACCGGTTGCTCCCGCAGAGCCATCCGATCTCAACTGACTTTTTGCTAGGAGACATTTGGAATGCGAGGCTTGCTTCCCTGGCATTCATCCTCCAACGGTGCTCTGGAGTCATTCCATATGGGATGTCCTGGAGTTGCCCAACAGGTCTCAATTGTCCCGCAGAAGGAATCCTTGAAGGGGACATCCCACAACTCCCAACGTGGGAAAACCTCCAAGGCCTTGAGATTCCGCTCCGTTCATGAGGGGCAGTCATGCAGAGAAACTCCAACCTGAGCCAACTTCTGATCCTCGCTGTGACATCAGATGCATCGGATATTGTTTCAGATCTTCAGGGGGTACCTGCCGTGCCCTCGGCCTGAAGCCCAAGTCCAGCTTGTGTTCTCAGACTTCTGTCCTCACACTCCTGGCCCAGAAGTCCTCACGTTTGGCAATTCCGGACCCTCAATGCAGCACTCTGCCTGCCCTCTAGATAAAATATCTTCCTAATGAGCTGCCCAGGCAACTCAAATGAGGATAAACCTACACGGCACTCGACTGTACCCAAATTATATAGTCTAACCTTGGCACTAATGCACTGTCTGACACAACCTGAGCCAGAACCTCTTGATCAACACCCAGGCAGCTGACCACACACTGTGCATATCAGATGAGCCATGGCCTTAGGTTGTCATCTCTACCCAACTGCGGTTTTCAGGCCTCAGAACCTACACCATATCTCCAACCACTGCCCAGGGTTGAAAATGATGCAGAAATCAGAACACCTTCCCCATGGCAAGAGACCTTGTGATTGGCACGTTGTCCAAAGTTCAGTGTAGTTGATACCAGTGTGGCCCATGTCCCCGCCCATGCTCGCGGGCCACATTGGTCACAAACACACATTGTGACCCTCAGCCTGAGCCCAGTCCTCAAGTAAGACCTCTCAGAGGCTGGATGAAGAGACAGCATATTGGGCCTGCCATGTCCCTAGGCCCCAATTTTTAACCATAGTTTGGGTTGTCCCTTCATTCTTCCCCAGGGCTGTGCTTTGGAATTCCTCATTTGTTCGGACACCTGAGGTAACAAACCTGAAAGGGGACCTCCCATTCCACAGATTGAAGAAAAACAATTGGGACCGTGCCAAATCCACAGAGAGGAAGATTCGTCCAAGGCCCATGAGGCCTCCCCACATTCCACGGCCCTCGTTGATACAAAATCCAGAGACAAAAGCCTGAGCAAGCGCCTCAGACTCGCTTTTCTTCATATCCTGAAGAGTCCTTCTCATAGTTTGTAGATTGTGCCTACATCCCCAAACCTAAGCTGAGTTTGTGTTTTCAGACTTCTGTCCTCAAAGTCCTGGGCCACACACTCTCCAGGCTGGGGACCCTGGAGCCACACATTAAGACTGTGCCTACCCAATCCATGGGAATTCTGCCCATTCCATTGTCCAAAATCGTACAAATTAGGAGAAACCTCCAAAGTCCCGAGGCCATCCCAATAGTGTAGGTCTCGGGGACAAACAAAGGCGGTCTGACACCAGCTGAGCATCTACCTCCACTCATTCCATGATGGATATCCCCTGAGAAGATGATTAAACCAGACAGGACCCTAGGCCATAATCGGATCCATTGCTTTGGTTTACAGGCATGTCTCCTCAAAAGCCTGGATTCCAATACCAGCATATGGGGTTTCCTGAGGCACCCATCAGAACAAACCTCGTCTCCACAAGGAAACTTATCATGGGAGTTATGTCAAAAGCTTTGGAGAATACTTCAGGGTCCCAGAGTCACCGCCCCATTCCAAGGCCCTCATGGACACAAACACATTAGGCCCCATTCTCAGGAAAATCCATTTCAACTCAGCCACCCCGGTTGCTCCCGCAGAGCCATCCGATCTCAACTGTCTTGTTGCTAGGAGACAATTGGAATGCGAGGCGGGCTTCCCTGGCATCCATCCTCGAACGGTGCTCTGGAGTCATTCTATATGAGATGTCCTGGAGCTGCCCAAGAGGTCTCAATTGTCCCGCAGAAGGAATCCTTTTAGGGAGCATCCCACAACTCCCAACGTGGGAAAACCTCCATGGCCTTGAGATTCCGCTCCGTTCATGAAGGGGCAGTCATGCACAGAAATTCCAACCTGAGCCAACGTCTGATCCTTGCCGGGACTTCAGATGCATGAAATATTGGTTCAGATCTGCAGGAGGTACCTGCCGTGCCCTCGGCCTGAAGCCCAAGTGTAGCTTTTGTTCTCAAATTTCTGTCCTCACACTCCTGGCCCAGAAGCCCTCAAGTTTGCAATTCCGGACCCACAATGCAGTGCTCTGCCTGTCCTCAAGAAAAAATATCTTGCCTAATGAGCTGCCCACGCACCTCGAAAGAGGATAAACAACACGGCACTCGACTGTACCCAAATTATATAGTCTAACGTGGGCACTAATGCACTGTCTGACACACCTGAGCCAGAACCTCCTGACCAACAGCCAGGCAGCAGACTGTACACTGAGCATATCAGACCCGCCACGGGCTTAGGTCGTCATCTCTTACCAACAGCATTTTTTCAGGCTTCAGAACCTAGCCCTCATCTCCAACCACTGCCCAGGGTTGAAAATGATGCAGAAATCAGAACACCTTCCCCATGGCAAGAGACCTTGTGATTGGCACATTGTCCAAATTTCAGTGTAGTTGAAACCAGTGTGGCCCATGAGGCCCCGCCCATGCTCGCGGGCCACATTGGCCACAAACACACATTGTGACCCTTAGCCTGAGCCCAGTCCTCAAGTAAGGCCTCTCAGTGGCTGGATGAAGAGACAGTATATTGGGCCTGCCATGCCCCAGGGCCCCAATTTTAACCATAGTTTGGGTTGTCCCTTCACTTTTACCCAGGGCTGTGCTTTGGAATTTCGCTTTGGTTGGGACACCTGAGGTAACAAACCTGAAGGGGAACTCCCATTCCACAGATTGACGAAAAACAATTGGGACTGGGCCAAATCCACAGAGAGGAAGATTCGTCCATGGCCCATGAGGCCTCCCCACATTCCACGGCCATCGTTCATACAAAATCCAGAGACAAAAGTCTTAGCAAGCTCCTCAGACTCGCTTCTTCATATCCTGAAGAGTTCTTCTCATGGTTTGTAGATTGCGCCTGACATACCTACGTCCCCAAACCAAGCTTTTTTTTGTGTTTTCAGACTTCTGTCCTCAAAGTCCTGGGCCACACACCATCCACGCTGGGGCCCCTGGAGCCATACATTAGGACTGTGCCTACCCAATCCATGGGAATTCTGCCCATTCCATTGTCCAAAATCGTACAAATTAGGAGAAACTTCCAAAGTCCCCGAGGCCATCCCAATAGTGTAGGTCTCCGGGGACAAACAAAGGCGGTCTGACACCAGCTGAGCATCTACCTCCACTCATACCATAGATGGATGTCCCCAGAGAAGGAGATTGAACCAGAAAGGACATTAGGCCATAATCGGATCCATTGCCTTGGTTTACAGGCATGTCTCCTCAAATCCTGGATTCCAATACGAGCATAGGGGTTTTTCTGAGCCACCCATCCGAACAAATCTCGTCTCCACAAGGAAACTTGAGTATGGGAGCTATCAAAAGCTTAGGAGAATACTTCAGGGTCCCAGAGCCACCGCCCCATTCCAAGGCCCTCATGGACACAAACACACATTAGGCCCCATCCTCAGGAAAGTCCTTTTCAACACAGCCACCCCGGTTGCTCCCGCAGAACCATCCGATCTCAACTGTCTTGTTGCTAGGAGATAATTGGAATGCGAGGCGGGCTTCCCTGGCATCCATCCTCGAACGGTGCTCTGGAGTCATTCCATATGTGATGTGCTGGAGCTGCCCAACAAGTCTCAATTGACCCGCAGAAGGAATCCTTGAAGGGGGCATCCCACAACTCCCAACGTGGGAAAACCTCCATGGCCTTGAGTTTCCGCTCTGTTCAAGATGGGGCAGTCATGCACTGAAACTCCAACCTGAGACAACGTCTGATCCTCGCCGTGACTTCAGATGAATGAGATATCGGTTCAGATCTGCAGGGGGTACCTGCCGTGCCATCGGCCTGAAGCCCAAGTCTAGCTAGTGTTCTCAGACTTCTGTCCTCACGCTCCTGGCCCAGAAGCCATCAAGTTTGGCAATTCCTGACCCACAATGCAGCACTATGCTTGCCCTCTAAAAAAATATATTGCCTAATGAGCTGCCCAGGCACCTCAAATGAGGATAAACCTACACGGCACTCAACTGTAACCATTATAAAGTCTAACATGGGCACTAATGCACTGTCTGACACACCTGAGCCAGAACCTCCTGACCAGCACCCAGGCAGCTGACCGCACACTGAGCCTATCAGACCCGCCATGGCCTTAGGTTGTCATCTCTTCCCAACTGCGGTTTTTCAGGCTTCAGAACCTAGATCTTATCTCCAACCACTGACCAGGGTTGAAAATGATTCAGAAATCAGAACACTTTCCCCATGGCAAGAGACCTTGTGATTGGCACATTGTCCAAATTTCAGTGTAGTTGAAACCAGTGTGGCCCATGAGGCCCCGCCCATGCTCGCGGGCCACATTGGCCACAAACACACATTGTGACCCTTAGCCTGAGCCCAGTCCTCAAGCAAGGCCTCTCAGTGGCTGGATGAAGAGACAGTATATTGGGCCTGCCATGCCCCAGGGCCCCAATTTTAACCATAGTTTGGGTTGTCCCTTCACTTTTACCCAGGGCTGTGCTTTGGAATTTCGCTTTGGTTGGGACACCTGAGGTAACAAACCTGAAGGGGAACTCCCATTCCACAGATTGACGAAAAACAATTGGGACTGGGCCAAATCCACAGAGAGGAAGATTCGTCCATGGCCCATGAGGCCTCCCCACATTCCACGGCCATCGTTCATACAAAATCCAGAGACAAAAGTCTTAGCAAGCTCCTCAGACTCGCTTCTTCATATCCTGAAGAGTTCTTCTCATGGTTTGTAGATTGCGCCTGACATACCTACGTCCCCAAACCAAGCTTTTTTTTGTGTTTTCAGACTTCTGTCCTCAAAGTCCTGGGTCACACACCATCCACGCTGGGGCCCCTGGAGCCATACATTAGGACTGTGCCTACCCAATCCATGGGAATTCTGCCCATTCCATTGTCCAAAATCGTACAAATTAGGAGAAACTTCCAAAGTCCCCGAGGCCATCCCAATAGTGTAGGTCTCCGGGGACAAACAAAGGCGGTCTGACACCAGCTGAGCATCTACCTCCACTCATACCATAGATGGATGTCCCCAGAGAAGGAGATTGAACCAGAAAGGACATTAGGCCATAATCGGATCCATTGCCTTGGTTTACAGGCATGTCTCCTCAAATCCTGGATTCCAATACGAGCATAGGGGTTTTTCTGAGCCACCCATCCGAACAAATCTCGTCTCCACAAGGAAACTTGAGTATGGGAGCTATCAAAAGCTTAGGAGAATACTTCAGGGTCCCAGAGCCACCGCCCCATTCCAAGGCCCTCATGGACACAAACACACATTAGGCCCCATCCTCAGGAAAGTCCTTTTCAACACAGCCACCCCGGTTGCTCCCGCAGAACCATCCGATCTCAACTGTCTTGTTGCTAGGAGATAATTGGAATGCGAGGCGGGCTTCCCTGGCATCCATCCTCGAACGGTGCTCTGGAGTCATTCCATATGTGATGTGCTGGAGCTGCCCAACAAGTCTCAATTGACCCGCAGAAGGAATCCTTGAAGGGGGCATCCCACAACTCCCAACGTGGGAAAACCTCCATGGCCTTGAGTTTCCGCTCTGTTCAAGATGGGGCAGTCATGCACTGAAACTCCAACCTGAGACAACGTCTGATCCTCGCCGTGACTTCAGATGAATGAGATATCGGTTCAGATCTGCAGGGGGTACCTGCCGTGCCATCGGCCTGAAGCCCAAGTCTAGCTAGTGTTCTCAGACTTCTGTCCTCACGCTCCTGGCCCAGAAGCCATCAAGTTTGGCAATTCCTGACCCACAATGCAGCACTATGCTTGCCCTCTAAAAAAATATATTGCCTAATGAGCTGCCCAGGCACCTCAAATGAGGATAAACCTACACGGCACTCAACTGTAACCATTATAAAGTCTAACATGGGCACTAATGCACTGTCTGACACACCTGAGCCAGAACCTCCTGACCAGCACCCAGGCAGCTGACCGCACACTGAGCCTATCAGACCCGCCATGGCCTTAGGTTGTCATCTCTTCCCAACTGCGGTTTTTCAGGCTTCAGAACCTAGATCTTATCTCCAACCACTGACCAGGGTTGAAAATGATTCAGAAATCAGAACACTTTCCCCATGGCAAGAGACCTTGTGATTGGCACATTGTCCAAATTTCAGTGTAGTTGAAACCAGTGTGGCCCATGAGGCCCCGCCCATGCTCGCGGGCCACATTGGCCACAAACACACATTGTGACCCTTAGCCTGAGCCCAGTCCTCAAGTAAGGCCTCTCAGTGGCTGGATGAAGAGACAGTATATTGGGCCTGCCATGCCCCAGGGCCCCAATTTTAACCATAGTTTGGGTTGTCCCTTCACTTTTACCCAGGGCTGTGCTTTGGAATTTCGCTTTGGTTGGGACACCTGAGGTAACAAACCTGAAGGGGAACTCCCATTCCACAGATTGACGAAAAACAATTGGGACTGGGCCAAATCCACAGAGAGGAAGATTCGTCCATGGCCCATGAGGCCTCCCCACATTCCACGGCCATCGTTCATACAAAATCCAGAGACAAAAGTCTTAGCAAGCTCCTCAGACTCGCTTCTTCATATCCTGAAGAGTTCTTCTCATGGTTTGTAGATTGCGCCTGACATACCTACGTCCCCAAACCAAGCTTTTTTTTGTGTTTTCAGACTTCTGTCCTCAAAGTCCTGGGCCACACACCATCCACGCTGGGGCCCCTGGAGCCATACATTAGGACTGTGCCTACCCAATCCATGGGAATTCTGCCCATTCCATTGTCCAAAATCGTACAAATTAGGAGAAACTTCCAAAGTCCCCGAGGCCATCCCAATAGTGTAGGTCTCCGGGGACAAACAAAGGCGGTCTGACACCAGCTGAGCATCTACCTCCACTCATACCATAGATGGATGTCCCCAGAGAAGGAGATTGAACCAGAAAGGACATTAGGCCATAATCGGATCCATTGCCTTGGTTTACAGGCATGTCTCCTCAAATCCTGGATTCCAATACGAGCATAGGGGTTTTTCTGAGCCACCCATCCGAACAAATCTCGTCTCCACAAGGAAACTTGAGTATGGGAGCTATCAAAAGCTTAGGAGAATACTTCAGGGTCCCAGAGCCACCGCCCCATTCCAAGGCCCTCATGGACACAAACACACATTAGGCCCCATCCTCAGGAAAGTCCTTTTCAACACAGCCACCCCGGTTGCTCCCGCAGAACCATCCGATCTCAACTGTCTTGTTGCTAGGAGATAATTGGAATGCGAGGCAGGCTTCCCTGGCATCCATCCTCGAACGGTGCTCTGGAGTCATTCCATATGTGATGTGCTGGAGCTGCCCAACAAGTCTCAATTGACCCGCAGAAGGAATCCTTGAAGGGGGCATCCCACAACTCCCAACGTGGGAAAACCTCCATGGCCTTGAGTTTCCGCTCTGTTCAAGATGGGGCAGTCATGCACTGAAACTCCAACCTGAGACAACGTCTGATCCTCGCCGTGACTTCAGATGAATGAGATATCGGTTCAGATCTGCAGGGGGTACCTGCCGTGCCATCGGCCTGAAGCCCAAGTCTAGCTAGTGTTCTCAGACTTCTGTCCTCACGCTCCTGGCCCAGAAGCCATCAAGTTTGGCAATTCCTGACCCACAATGCAGCACTATGCTTGCCCTCTAAAAAAATATATTGCCTAATGAGCTGCCCAGGCACCTCAAATGAGGATAAACCTACACGGCACTCAACTGTAACCATTATAAAGTCTAACATGGGCACTAATGCACTGTCTGACACACCTGAGCCAGAACCTCCTGACCAGCACCCAGGCAGCTGACCGCACACTGAGCCTATCAGACCCGCCATGGCCTTAGGTTGTCATCTCTTCCCAACTGCGGTTTTTCAGGCTTCAGAACCTAGATCTTATCTCCAACCACTGACCAGGGTTGAAAATGATTCAGAAATCAGAACACTTTCCCCATGGCAAGAGACCTTGTGATTGGCACATTGTCCAAATTTCAGTGTAGTTGAAACCAGTGTGGCCCATGAGGCCCCGCCCATGCTCGCGGGCCACATTGGCCACAAACACACATTGTGACCCTTAGCCTGAGCCCAGTCCTCAAGTAAGGCCTCTCAGTGGCTGGATGAAGAGACAGTATATTGGGCCTGCCATGCCCCAGGGCCCCAATTTTAACCATAGTTTGGGTTGTCCCTTCACTTTTACCCAGGGCTGTGCTTTGGAATTTCGCTTTGGTTGGGACACCTGAGGTAACAAACCTGAAGGGGAACTCCCATTCCACAGATTGACGAAAAACAATTGGGACTGGGCCAAATCCACAGAGAGGAAGATTCGTCCATGGCCCATGAGGCCTCCCCACATTCCACGGCCATCGTTCATACAAAATCCAGAGACAAAAGTCTTAGCAAGCTCCTCAGACTCGCTTCTTCATATCCTGAAGAGTTCTTCTCATGGTTTGTAGATTGCGCCTGACATACCTACGTCCCCAAACCAAGCTTTTTTTTGTGTTTTCAGACTTCTGTCCTCAAAGTCCTGGGCCACACACCATCCACGCTGGGGCCCCTGGAGCCATACATTAGGACTGTGCCTACCCAATCCATGGGAATTCTGCCCATTCCATTGTCCAAAATCGTACAAATTAGGAGAAACTTCCAAAGTCCCCGAGGCCATCCCAATAGTGTAGGTCTCCGGGGACAAACAAAGGCGGTCTGACACCAGCTGAGCATCTACCTCCACTCATACCATAGATGGATGTCCCCAGAGAAGGAGATTGAACCAGAAAGGACATTAGGCCATAATCGGATCCATTGCCTTGGTTTACAGGCATGTCTCCTCAAATCCTGGATTCCAATACGAGCATAGGGGTTTTTCTGAGCCACCCATCCGAACAAATCTCGTCTCCACAAGGAAACTTGAGTATGGGAGCTATCAAAAGCTTAGGAGAATACTTCAGGGTCCCAGAGCCACCGCCCCATTCCAAGGCCCTCATGGACACAAACACACATTAGGCCCCATCCTCAGGAAAGTCCTTTTCAACACAGCCACCCCGGTTGCTCCCGCAGAACCATCCGATCTCAACTGTCTTGTTGCTAGGAGATAATTGGAATGCGAGGCAGGCTTCCCTGGCATCCATCCTCGAACGGTGCTCTGGAGTCATTCCATATGTGATGTGCTGGAGCTGCCCAACAAGTCTCAATTGACCCGCAGAAGGAATCCTTGAAGGGGGCATCCCACAACTCCCAACGTGGGAAAACCTCCATGGCCTTGAGTTTCCGCTCTGTTCAAGATGGGGCAGTCATGCACTGAAACTCCAACCTGAGACAACGTCTGATCCTCGCCGTGACTTCAGATGAATGAGATATCGGTTCAGATCTGCAGGGGGTACCTGCCGTGCCATCGGCCTGAAGCCCAAGTCTAGCTAGTGTTCTCAGACTTCTGTCCTCACGCTCCTGGCCCAGAAGCCATCAAGTTTGGCAATTCCTGACCCACAATGCAGCACTATGCTTGCCCTCTAAAAAAATATATTGCCTAATGAGCTGCCCAGGCACCTCAAATGAGGATAAACCTACACGGCACTCAACTGTAACCATTATAAAGTCTAACATGGGCACTAATGCACTGTCTGACACACCTGAGCCAGAACCTCCTGACCAGCACCCAGGCAGCTGACCGCACACTGAGCCTATCAGACCCGCCATGGCCTTAGGTTGTCATCTCTTCCCAACTGCGGTTTTTCAGGCTTCAGAACCTAGATCTTATCTCCAACCACTGACCAGGGTTGAAAATGATTCAGAAATCAGAACACTTTCCCCATGGCAAGAGACCTTGTGATTGGCACGTTGTCCAAAATTCAGTGTAGTTGAACCCAGTGTGGCCCATGAGGCCCCGCCCATGCTCGCGGGACACATTGGTCACAAACAAACATTGTGGCCCTCAGACTGAGCCCAGTCCTCAAGCAAGACCTCTCAGTGGCTGGATGAAGAAACAGCATATTGGGCCTGCCAACCCAAGCCCCAATTTTTAACCATAGTTTGGGTTGTCCCTTCACTTTTCCCCAGGGCTCTGCTTTGGAATTCCTCTTTTGTCGGACACCTGAGGTAACAAAACTTAAAGGGGACTTCCCATTCCACTGATTGACGGAAAACATTGGGACTGGGCCAAATCCACAGAGAGGAAGAATCGTCCAAGGCCCATGAGGCCTCCCCACATTCCACGGCCATCGTTGATACAAAATCCAGGGACAAAAGCCTGAGCAAGCGCCTCAGACTCGCTTTTCTTCATATCCTGAAGAGTCCTTCTCATGGTTTGTAGATTGGGCCTGCCATACCTTCCTCCACAAACCTAAGCTGCGTTTGTGTTTTCACACTTCTGTCCTCAAAGTCCTGGGCCACAGACCCTCCAGGCTGGGGACCCTGGAGCCACGCATTAAGACTGTGCCTACCCAATCCATGGGAATTCTGCCCATTCCATTGTCCAAAATCGTACAAATTAGGAGAAAACTCCAAAGTCCCCGAGGCCATCCCAATAGTGTAGGTCTCTGGGGACAAACAAAGGCGGTCTGACACCAGCTGAGCATCTACCTCCACTCATTCCATAGATGGATATCCCCTGAGAAGATGATTAAACCAGACAGGACCCTAGGCCATAATCGGATCCATTGCTTTGGTTTACAGGCATGTCTCCTCAAAAGCCTGGATTCCAATACCAGCATAAGGGGTTTCCTGAGGCACCCATCAGAACAAACCTCGTCTGCACAAGGAAACTTGTGCATGGGAGCTATGTCAAAAGCTTAGGAGAATACTTCAGGGTCCCGGTGCCACCACCCCATTCCAAGGCCCTCATGGACACAAACACACATTAGGCCCCATCCTCGGGAAAGTCCATTTCAAGTCAGCACCCCGGTTGAGCCCGAAGAGCCATCCGATCTCAACTGTCTTGTTGCTAGGAGAAAAATGGAATGCGAGGCGGGCTTACCTGGCATTCATCCTCGAACGGTGCTCTGGAGTCATTCTATATGGGATGTCCTGGAGCTGCCCAACAAGTCTCAATTGACCCGCAGAAGGAATCCTTGAAGGGGGCATCCCACAAATCCCAACGTGGGAAAACCTCCATGGCCTTGAGATTCTGCTCCGTTCATGAAGGGGTAGTCATGCACAGAAAGTCCCACCTGAGTGAACATCTGATCCTCACAGTGACTTCAGATGCATGAGATATTGGTTCAGATCTGCAGGGGGTACCTGCCGTGCCCTCGGCCTGAAGCCCAAGTCTACCTAGTGTTCTCAAACTTCTGTACTCACACTCCTGGCCCAGAAGCCCTCAAGTTTGGGAATTCCGGACCCACAATGCAGCGCACTGCCTGTTCTCTAGAAAAAATATCTTGCCTAATGAGCTGCCCAGGCACCTCAAATGAGGATAAACCTACACGGCACTCGACTGTACCCAAATTATATAGTCTAACGTGGGCACTAATGCACTGTCTGACACAACCTGAGCCAAACCACCTGACCAATAACCAAGCAGCTGACTGCACACTGAGCATACAGCCCCACCATGGCCTTAGGCTGTCATCTCTTCCCAACTGCGGTTTTTCAGGCTTCAGAACCTAAACCGTATCTCCAACCACTGCCCATGTTTGAATATGATGCAAAAATCAGAACACCTTCCCCATGGCAAGAGACCTTGTGATTGGCACGTTGTCCAAAGTTCAGTGTAGTTGAAACCAGTGTGGCCCATGAGGCCCCGCGCATGCTCGCGGGCCACATTGGACACAAACACACATTGTGACCCTCAGCCTGAGCCCAGTCCTCAAGTAAGGCCTCTCAGTGGCTGGATGAAGAGACAGCATATTGGGCCTGCCATGCCCCTAGGCCTGAATTTTTAACCGTAGTTTGTGTTGTCCCTTCATCCTTCCCAGGGTTGTGCTTTGGAATTTCTCTTTGGTGGGACACCTGAGGTAACAAACCTGAAAGGGGACCTCCCATTCCACAGATTGACCAAAAACAATTGGGACCATGCCAAATCCACAGAGAGGAAGGTTCTTCGATGGCCCATGAGGCCTCCCTACATTCCACGGCCATCGTTGATACAAAATCCAGAGACCAAAACCTGAGAAAGCGCCTCAGACTCCCTCTTTCTCTATATTCTGAAGAGTTCTTCTCATGGTTTGTAGATTGGGCCTGCCATACCTACGTCCCGAACCTAAGCTTTGTTTGTGTTTTCAGACTTCTGTCCTCAAAGTTATGGGTCACACACCATCCAGGCTGGGGCCCCTGGAGCCACACATTAGGACTGTGCCTACACAATCCATGAGAATTCTGACCATTCGATTGTGCAAAATCGTACAAATTAGGAGAAACCTCCAAAGTCCCCGAGGCCATCCCAATAGTGTAGGTCTCCGGGGACAAACAAAGGGGGTCTGACACCAGCTGAGCATCTACCTGAACTCATTCCATAGATAGATATCCCCTGAGAAGATGATTAAACCAGAGAGGACCCTAGGCCATAATCGGATCCTGTGCTTTGGTTTACAGGCAGGTCTCCTCAAAAGCCTGGATTCCAATACTAGCATAAGGGGTTTCCTGAGGCACCCATCAGAACAAACCTAGTCTCCACAAAGAAACTTGTGCATGGGAGCTATGCCAAAAGCTTAGGAGAATACTTCAGTGTCCCGGTGCCACCGCCACATTCCAAAGCCCTCATTGACACAAACACACATTAGGCCCCATCCTCAGGAAAGTTCATTTCAACTCAGCCACCCCGGTTGGTCCCGCAGAGCAATCCGATCTCAATGACTTGTTGCTAGGAGACAATTGGAATGCGAGCGGGCTTCCCTGGCATCCATCCTCGAACGGTGCTCTGGAGTCATTCTATATGGGATATCCTGGAGCTGCCCAAGAGGTCTCAATTGTCCCGCAGAAGGAATCGTTGAAGGGGGAATCACACAACTCCCAACGTGGGAAAACTCCAAGGCCTTGAGATTCTGCTCCGTTCATGAAGGGGTAGTCATGCACAGAAACTCCAACCTGAGCCAACGTCTGATCATCGCCGTGACTTCAGATGCATGAGATATTGGTTCAGATCTGCAGGGGGTACCTGCCGTGCCCTCGGCCTGAAGCCCAATTCTAGCTTGTGTTCTCAAACTTCTGTCCTCACACTCCTGGCCCAGAAGACATCAAGTTTGGCAATTCTGGACCCACAATGCAGCGCTCTGCCTGTCCTCTAGAAAAAATATCTTGCCTAATGAGCTGCCCAGGCACCTCAAATGAGGATAAATCTACAGGGCTCTCGACTGTATCCAAATTATATAGTCTAACCTGGGCACTATTGCACTCTCTGACACAACCTGAGCCCGAACATCCTGACCAACACCCAGGCAGCTGACCGCACAGTGAGCTTATCAGACCCGCCATGGCCTTAGGTTGTCATCTCTACCCAACTGCGGTTTTCAGGCCTCAGAACCTACACCATACTCCAACCACTGCCCAGGGTTGAAAATGATGCAGCAATCAGAACACCTTCCCCATGGCAAGAGACCTTGTGATTGGCACGTTGTACAAAGTTCAGTGAAGTTGATACCAGTGTGGCCCATGAGGCCCCCCCCATGCTCGCGGGCCACATTGGTCACAAACACACATTGTGACCCTCAGCTTGAGCCCAGTCCTCAAGTAAGGCCTATCAGTGACTGGATGAAGAGACAGCATATTGGGCCTGCCATGCCCCTAGGCCCCAATTTTTAACCATAGTTTGGGTTGTCCCTTCACTCTTCCCCAGGGCTGTGCTTTGGAATTTCGCTTTGGTTGGGACACCTGAGGTAACAAACCTGAAAGGGACCTCCCATTCCACAGATTGACGAAAAACAATTGGGACCGTGCCAAATCCACAGACAGGAAGATACGTCCAAGGCCCATGAGGCCTCCCCACATTCCACGGCCATCGTTGATACAAAATCCAGGGACAAATGACTGAGCAAGCGCGTCAGACTCGCTTTTCTTCATATCCTGAAGAGTCCTTCTCATGGTTTGTAGATTGTGCCTGCCATACCTACATCCCCAAACCTAAGCTGAGTTTGTGTTTTCAGACTTCTGTCCTCAAAGTCCTGGGCCACACACCCTCCAGGCTGGGGACCCTGGAGCCACACATTAAGACTGTGCCTACCCAATCCATGGGAATTCTGCCCATTCCATTTTCCAAAATCGAACAAATTAGGAGAAACCTCCAAAGTCCCGAGGCCATCCCAATAGTGTAGGTCTCCGGGGAAAAACAAAGGCGGTCTGACACCAGCTGAGCATCTACCTCCACTCATTCCATAGATGGATATCCCCTGAGAAGATGATTAAACCAGACAGGACCCTAGGCCATAATCGGATCCAGTGCTTTGGTTTACAGGCATGACTCCTCAAAAGCCAGCATTCCAATACCAGCATAACGGGTTTGCTGAGGCACCCATCAGAACAAACCTCGTCTGCACAAGGAAACTTGTGCATGGGAGCTATGTAAAAAGCTTAGGAGAATACTTCAGTGTCCCGGTGCCACCGCCCCATTCCAAAGCCCTCATGGACACAAACACACATTAGGCCGCATCCTCAGGAAAGTCCATTTCAACTCAGCCACCCCGGTTGGTCCCGCACAGCCATCCGATCTCAACTGCCTTGTTGCTAGGAGACAATTGGAATGCGAGGCAGGCTTACCTGGCATCCATCCTCGAACGGTGCTCTGGAGTCATTCTACATGGGATGTCCTGGAGCTGCCCAAGTGGTCTCAATTGTCCCGCAGATGGAGTCCTTGAAGGGGGTAACCCACAACTCCCAACGTGGGAAAACCTCCATGGCCTTTTGATTTCGCTCTGTTCATGAAGGGGCTGTCATGCACAGAAAGTCCAACCTGAGCGAACATCTGATCCTCGCAGTGACTTCAGATGCATGAGATATTGGTTCAGATCTGCACGGGGTACCTGCCGTGCCCTCGGCTGAAGCCCAAGTCTAGCTAGTGTTCTCAAAATTCGGTCCTCACACTCCTGGCCCAGAAGCCCTCAAGTTTGGCAATTCCGGACCCACAATGCAGTGCACTGCCTGTCCTCTAGAAAAAATATCTTGCCTAATGAGCTGCCCAGGCACCTCAAATGAGGATAAACCTACACGGCACTCGACTGTATCCAAATTATATAGTCTAACGTGGGCACTAATGCACTGTCTGACACAACCAGAGCCAGAACCTCCTGACCAACACCCAGGCAGCTGACTGCTCACTGAGCATATCAGACCCGCCATGGCCTTAGGCTGTCATCTCTTCCCAACTGCGTTTTTCAGGCTTCAGAATCTAGACCGTATCTCCAACCACTGCCCAGGTTTGAATATGATGCAAAAATCAGAACACCTTCTCCATGGCAAGAGACCTTGTGATTGGCACATTGTCCAAAGTTCAGTGTAGTTGAAACCAGTGTGGCCCATGAGGCCCAGCCCATATCCGCAGGCCACATTGGACACAAATACACATTGTGACCCTCAGCCTGAGCCCAGTTCTCAAACAAGGCCTCTCAGTGGCTGGATGAAGTGACAGCATATTGGGCCTGCCATGCCCCTAGGCCCCAATTTTTAACCATAGTTTGGGATGTCCCTTCACTCTTCCCCAGGGCTCTGCTTTGGAATTCCTCTTTTGTCGGACACCTGAGGTAACAAACCTGAAAGGGGACGTCCCATCCCACTGATTGATGAAAAACATTGGGACCGGGTCATATCCACAGAGAATAAGATTCGTGCAAGGCCCATGAGGCCTCCCCACATTCCACGGCCATCGTTGATACAAAATCCAGGGACAAAAGCCTGAGCAGGCGCCTCAGACTCGCTTTTCTTCATATCCTGAAGAGTCCTTCTCATGGTTTGTAGATTGGGCCTGCCATACCAACCTCCACAAACCTAAGCTGCATTTGTGTTTTCAGACTTCTGTTCTCAAAGTCCCGGGACACACACCCTCCAGGCTGGGGAACCTGGAGCCACACATTAAGACTGTGCCTACAGAATCCATGGGAATTCTGCCCATTTCATTGTCCAAAATGGTACAAATTAGAAGAAACCTCCAAAGTCCCCAAGGCCATCGCAATAGTGTAGGTCTCCGGGGAAAAACAAAGGCGGTCTGACACCAGCTGAGCATCTACCTCCACTCATTCCATAGATTGATATCACCTGAGAAGTTGATTAAACCAGACAGGACCCTAGGCCATAATCGGATCCATTGCTTTGCTTTACAGGCATGTCTCCTCAAAAGCCTGGATTCCAATACCAGCATAAGGGGTTTCCTGAGGCACCCATCAGAACAAACCTCGTCTGCACAAGGAAACTTGTGCATGGGAGCTATGTCAAAAGCTTAGGAGAATACTTCAGGGTCCCGGAGCCACCGCCCCATTCCAAGGCCCTCATGGACACAAACACTCATTAGGCCCCATCCTCACGAAAGTCCATTTCAAGTCAACCACCCTGCTTGGTCCACATAGCCATCCGATCTCAACTGTCTTGTTGCTAGGAGACATGTGGAATGCGAGGCGGGCTTCCCTGGCATCCATCCTCGAACGGTGATCTGGAGTCATTCTATATGGGATGTCCTAAAGCTGCCCAACAGGTCTCAATTGTCCGCAGAAGGTATCCTTGAAGGGGGCATCCCACAACTCCCAACGTGGGAAAACCTCCATGGCCTTGAGATTCCACTCCGTTCATGAAGGGGTAGTCATGCACAGAAAGTCCAACCTGAGCGAACGTCTGATCCTCGCAGTGACTTCAGATGCATGAGATATTGGTTCAGATCTGCAGGGGTTACCTGCCGTGCCCTCGGCCTGAAGCCCAAGTCTAGCTTGTGTTCTCAAACTTCTGTTCTCACACTCCTGGCCCAGAAGCCCTCAAGTTTGGCAATTCCGGACCCACAATGCAGCGCTTGCCTGTCCTCTAGAAAAAATATCTTGCCTAATGAGCTGCCCAGGCACCTCAAATGAGGATAAACCTACACGGCACTCGACTGTACCCAAATTATATAGTCTAACGTGGGCACTAATGCACTGTCTGACACAACCTGAGCAAGAACCTCCTGACCAACACCCAGGAGGCTGACTGCACACTAAGCATATCAGACGCCATGGCCTTAGGCTGTCATCTCTTCCCAACTCTGGTTTTTCAGGCTTAAGAACCCAGACCGTATCTCCAACCACTGCCCAGGTTTGAATATGATGTAAAAATCAGAACACCTTACCCATGGCAAGAGACCTTGTGATTGGCACGTTCTCCAAAGCTCAGTGTAGTTGAAACCAGTGTGGCCCATGAGGCCCCGCCCATGCTCGCGGGCCACATTGGCCACAAACACACATTGTGACCCTCAGCCTGAGCCCAGTCCTCAAATAAGGCCTCTCATTGGCTGGATGAAGAGACAGCATTTTGGGCCTGCCATGCCCCTAGGCCCCAATTTTTAACCATAGTTTGGTTGACCCTTCACTCTTCCCCAGGGCTGTGCTTTGGAATTTCTCCTTTGTTGGGACACCTGTGGTAACAAAACTGAAAGAGGATCTCCCGTTACACAGATTGAGGAAAAACAAGTGGGACCGGGCCAAATCCACAGAGAGGAAGATTCGTCCATGGCCCATGAGGCCTCCCCACATTCCACGGCCATCGTTGATTCAAAATCCAGAGACAAAAGCCTGAGCAAGCTCGTCAGACTCACTCTTTCTTCATTTCCTGAAGAGTTCTTCTCATGGTTTGTAGATTGTGCCTGCCATACCTACGTCCCGAACCTAAGCTTTGTTTGTGTTTTCAGACTTCTGTCCTCAAAGTTATGGGCCACACACCATCCAGGCTGGGGCCCCTGGAGCCATACATTAGGACTGTGCCTACCCTATCCATGTGAATACTGCCCATTCCATTGTCCAAAATCGTACAAATTAGGAGAAACCTCCAAAGTCCCCTAGGCCATCCCAATTGTGTAGGTCTCCGGGGACAAACAAAGGCGGTTGACACCAGCTGAGCATCTACCTCCACTCATTCCATAGATTGATATCCCCTGAGAAGATGATTAAACCAGACAGGACCCTAGGCCATAATCGGATCCATTGCTTTGGTTTACAGGCATGTCTCCTCATAAGCCTGGATTCCAATACCAGCATGAGGGGTTTCCTGAGGCACCCATCAGTACAAACCTAGTCTGCCCAATGAACTTGTGCATGGGAGCTATGTCAAAAGCAGGAGAATACTTCAGCCTGAGCCCAGTCCTCAAATAAGTCCTCTCATTGGCTGGATAAAGAGACAGCATCTTGGGCCTGCCATGCCCCAGGGCCCCAATTTTTAAACATAGTTTGGGTTGTCCCTTCACTCTTCCCCATGGCTGTTCTTTGGAATTTCTCTTTGGTTGGGACACCTGAGGTAACAAACCTGAAAGGGGACCTCCCGTTCCACAGATTGACGTAAAACAATTGGGACTGGGCCAAATCCACAGAGAAGATGATTCGCCCATGGCCCATGAGTCCTCCCCACATTCCACGGCCATCGTTGATACAAAATCCAGGGACAAAAGCCTGAGCAAGCGCCTCAGACTCGCTTTTCTTCATATCCTGAAGCGTCCTTCTCATGCTTTGTAGATTGGGCCTGCCATACCTACCTCCACAAACCTAAACTGAGTTTGTGTTTTCAGACTTCTGTCCTCAAAGTCTTGGGCCACACACCCTCCAGGCTGGAGACACTGGAGCCACACATTAAGACTGTGCCTACCCAATCCATGGGAATTCTGCCCATTCCATTGTCCAAAATCGTACAAATTAGGAGAAACCTCCAAAGTCCCCGAGGCCATCCCAATAGTATAGGTCTCTGGGGACAAACAAAGGCGGTCTGTCACCAGCTGAGCATCTACCTCCACTCATTCCATAGATTGATATCCCCTGAAAAGAAGATTGAACCAGACAGGACCCTAGGCCATAATAGGATCCATTGCCTTGATTTACAGGCATGTCTCCTCAAAAGCCTGGATTCCAATACCAGCATAGGGGGTTTTCTGATCCACCCATCAGAACAAATCTCGTCTCCAAAGGAAACTTGTGCATGGGTGCTATGTCAATAGCTTAGGAGAATAATTCAAGGTCCCGGTGCCACCGCCCCATTCCAAGGCCCTCATCGACACAAACACACATTAGGCCCCATCCTCAGGAAAGTCCATTTCAATGCAGCCACCCCGGTTGCTCCCGCAGAGCCATCCGATCTCAACTGAATTGTTGCCAAGAAACAATTGCAATGCGAGGCGGGCTTCCCTGGCATCCATCCTCGAACTGTTCTCTGGAGTCATTCCGTATGGGATGTCCTGGATCTGCCCAACAGTTCTCAATTGACCCGCAGAAGGAATCCTTGAAGGGGGCATTCCACAACTCCCAACGTGGGAAAACCTCCATGGCCTTGAGATTCCGCTCCTTTCATAAAGGGGAAGTCATGCACAAAACTCCAACCTGAGCCAACGTCTGATCTTCGCCGTGACTTCAGATGCATGAGATATTGGTTCAGATCTGCAGGGGGTACGTGCCATGCCCTCGGCCTGAAGCCCAAGTCTAGCTAGTGTTCTCCGACTTCTGTCCTCACGCTCCTGGCCCAGAAGCCCTCAAGTTTGGCAATTCCGGACCCACAATGCAGCACTATGCCTGCCCTCTAGAAAAAATATCTTGCCTAATGAGGGCCCAGTCACCTCAAATGAGGATAAACCTACACGGCACTAAACTGTAACCAAATTATATAGTCTAACCTGGGCACAAATGCACAGTCTGACACAACCTGAGCCAGAACCTCCTGACCAGCACCCAGGCAGCTGACCGCACACTGAGCATATCTGACCCGCCATGGCCTTAGGTTGTCATCTCTTCCCAACTGCGGTTTTTCAGGATTCAGAACCTAGACCATATCTCCAACCACTGCCCAGGGTTGAAAATGATGTTGAAATCAGAACACCTTCCCTATGGCAACAGAACTTGTGATTGGCACGTTGTCCAAAGTTCAGTGTAGTTGAAACGAGTGTGGCCCATGAGGCCCCGCCCATGCTCGTGGGCCACATTGGTCACAAACACACATTGTGACCCTCAGCCTGAGCCCAGTCTTTAAATAAGGCCTCTCATTGGCTGGATAAAGAGACAGCATCTTGGGCCTGCCATGCCCCAGGGCCCCAATTTTTAAACATAGTTTGGGTTGTCCCTTCACTCTTCCCCATGGCTGTTCTTTGGAATTTCTCTTTGGTTGGGACACCTGAGGTAACAAACCTGAAAGGGGACCTCCCGTTCCACAGATTGACGTAAAACAATTGGGACTGGGCCAAATCCACAGAGAAGATGATTCGCCCATGGCCCATGAGTCCTCCCCACATTCCACGGCCATCGTTGATACAAAATCCAGGGACAAAAGCCTGAGCAAGCGCCTCAGACTCGCTTTTCTTCATATCCTGAAGAGTCTTCTCATGGTATGTAGATTGGGCTTGCCATACCTACCTCCACAAACCTAAGCTGAGTTTGTGTTTTCAGACTTCTGTCCTCAAAGTCCTGGGCGACACACCCTCCAGGCGGGGGACACTGGAGCCAAACATTAAGATTGTGCCTACCCAATCCATGGGAATTCTGCCCATTCCATTGTCCAAAATCGTACAAATTAGGAGAAACCTCTATAGTCCACGAGGCCATCCCAATAGTGTAGGACTCCGGGAACAAACAAGGGCGGTCTGATACCAGGTGAGCATCTACCTCCACTCATACAATAGATTGAAATCCCCAGAGAAGGGGATTGAACCAGACAGGATCCTAGGCCATTATCGGATCCATTGCTTTGTTTTACAGGCATGTCTCCTCAAAAGCCTGGATTCCAAAACCAGCATAGGGGGATTCCTGAGGCACCCATCAGAACAAATCTCGTCTCCACAAAGAAACGTGTGCATGGGATCTATGTAAAAAGCTTAGGAGAATACTTCAGGGTCCCGGGGCCACCACCCCAATCCACGGCCCTCATGGACACAAACACACATTAGGCCTCATCCTCAGGAAATTCCATTTCAACTCAGCCACCGCGGTTGGTCCCGCATAGCCATCCGATCTCAACTCTCTTGTTGCTAGGAGACAATTGGAATGCGAGGCAGTCTTCCCTGGCATCCATCCTCGAACGGTGCTCTGGAGTCATTCCATATGGGATGTCCTGAAACTGCCCAACAGGTCTCAATTGATCCGCAGAAGGAATCTTTGATGGGGGCATCCCACAACTCCCAACGTGGGAAAACCTCGATGGCCTTGAGATTCCGTTCCGTTCATGAAGGGGCAGATATGCACAGAAACTGCAACCTGAGCCAACGTCGGAACCTCGCCATGACTTCAGATGCATGAGATATTGGTTCAGATCTGCAGGGGGTACCTGCTGTACCCTCGGCCTGAAGCCCAAGTCTACCTGGTGTTCTCAGACTTCTGTCCTAACACACCTGGCCCAGAAGACCTCAAGTTTGGCAATTCCGGACCCACAATGCAGCACTATGCCTGCCCTCTAGAAAAAATATCTTGCCTAATGAGCTGCCCAGACACCTTAAATGAGGATAAACCTACACAGCACTCGACTTTACCCAAATTATATAGTCTAACCTGGGCACTAATGCATTGTGCGACACATCCAGAGCCCTGAATCCTGACCAACACCCAGAAAGCTGAACGCACACTGAGCACATAAGACCCGCCATGGCCTTATGTCATCATCTCTTTCGTACTTCAGTTTAGGCTCAGAACAGAGACCTTATCTCCAATCACTGCCCAGGGGTGAGTGTGATGCAGAAATCAGAACTCCTACTTACCCATGGCAAGAAACTTTGTGGTTGGCAAGTTGTCCAACGTTCAGTGTAGGAGAAACCAGCATTCACCCTGAGGCACCGCCCATTCTTGAGTGCGATGAGGGCATAAACACGCATTGTGACCCTCAGCATGAGTCCTGTCCCCTAGTAAGTACTCTCAGTGGCTGGACCATTAGATGTCATAATGGGCTAGACATGTCCCTGTCCCCATTTTAAACCAGATTTCTGATTGTTTAGACGCCCCTCCCCAGGGATCTACTCTGGAATCCCTCATTTGGTGGGACACCTGAGGTTAAAAAAGAAAAAAACAACAACAAAAAAACGGACTTCTACCATCCCACAGATGACCCCAAACACTTTGGACGGGGCCAAACCACCAGAGAGTAAGACTCGTCTATTTCCCATGAAGTCACCCAGAAATTTACCACCATGAGTGACACGATATTCAGAGACAAAAACTTGAGCAAGAGCCTCAGACTCGCCCTTTTTCCAAATCCCGAAAAGTTCACCTCATGGTCAGTAGATCAGTCCTGCCATACCTATGACCCGAAACATAAGCCGAGTTTGTGTTTTCAGACAACTGTCCAAACAGCCCTGGCCTACATAACCTACAGGCTCAGGCCCCTGGAGCCAAACCTGAGGACTGTACTTTCCCTCTCCAAGGGAATTGTGTGTGCCCATTCCAATGGCCACAACCCTTCTAATAAGATAAACCTCCAAAGTCCCTGATCCATCTCACTAGTGCTGGCTTCCCAGGAAATACAGGGGCAATCTGAGCCCAACTGAGCACCTACCTGCACTCAGACACATAGACAGATGTCCCCAGAGGTAAAAAGGAAAGAACAGGCCCCTAGGCACTAATCAGATCCATTGCTTTGGTTTCCAGGCATCTCTCCTAAGAGTCCTGAATTTCAAAATCAGCATATAGCTGTTTCTTGACTCACCCATTAGAAAACATCGCATCTACACATGGGAAACTTGCACGTTGGAGCTGTATCAAAGCCTCTGTTTAGGAGAACCCTTTAGGGCCCCAGTGCCACCGCTTCATTCCAAGGTCTCCATAGACACAAAAGCACATTAGGACCCATCCCCAGGGGTGTCCATTTCAACTCAGTGTCCTCGGTTGCTCCCCACAGATCCAGGAGATCTAACCTGTCTTGTTGCTAGGAGAAAATTGGAATGCGAGGTGGGCTACCCAGCCATCCATCCTTAGAACACTCCTCAGAATCATTAGCCTGGAGCCAAACAACAGGTCTCAATTGTCCTGCAGAAGACTCTCTGCAGTTTGGAGCTTCTCACAACTCCCATCGTGGGAAAAACCCGATGGCCTCATGATGCCCCCCCATTCATGAAGGGGCCATCAGGGACAGAAACTCCAACCTGAGCGATCGTCTGATCCTCGCCCTGACTTCAGATGTACGAGATCTCGTTTCAGGTCTATAGATTGTGCCTGCCCCAAACAGACAGCTGGCCGCACACTGAGCATATTTAGCCGCCATGGCCTTAGGTGTCATCTGTTCCCAACCTCGGTTTTCAGGCATCAGAACCTAGACCTTATCTCCAATCACTGCCCAGGGTTGAACGTGATGCAGAAATCAGAACTCCTTCCCCATGGCAAGAAAACTTGTGGTTGGCATGTTGTCCAGCATTCAGTGTAGTGGAACCAGTGTGGCCCATGAGGCCCTGCCCATGCCCGTGGGCCATATTGGTCCCAAACACACATTGGGACCCTCAGCCTGAGCCCAGTCTTCAAGTAAGGCCTCTCAGTGTCTGGATTAAGAGATAGCATATTGGGCTTTCCATGCCCCTAGGCCCCAATTTTTAACCATAGCTCGGGTTGTCCCTTCAGTCTTCCCCACGGTTTTGCTTTGGAATTCCTCTTTGGTGGGACACCTGAGGTAACAAACCTGAAATGAGTCCTCCCATCCCACAGATTGACGAAAAGCAATTGGGAATCGTGCCAAATCCTCACAGAGGAAGATTCGCCCATGGCCCATGAGGCCTCCCCGACATTCCAAGGCCATCGCTGATACAAAATCCAGAGACAAAAGCCTGAGAAAGCGCCTCAGACTCGCACTATCTTCATATCCTGAAGATTTCTTCTCATGGTTTGTAGATCGGGCCTGCCATACCTACGTCCCCAAACCTAAGCTGAGTTTGTGTTTTCAGACTTCTGTCCTCAAAGTCTTGGGCCACACACCCTCCAGGCTGGGCCCCTGGAGCCACACATTAGGACTGTGCCTACCAATCCATGGGAATTCTGCCCATTCCATGGTCCAAAATCGTACAAATTAGGAGAAAACTCCAAAGTCCCTGAGGCTATCCCAATAGTGTAGGTCGCCCGGAACAAACAAGGGCTGTCTGACACCAGCTGATAATCGACCTCCACTCATACCATAGAATGATGTCCCCAGAGAAGAAGATTGAAACAGACAGGACCCTAGGCCATAATAGGATCCATTGCTTTGAGTTACAGGCATGTGTCCTCAAAAGCCTGATTCCAATACGAGCATAGGGGTTTTCCTGAGGCACCCATCAGAACTCATCTCGTCTCCACAAGGAAACCTGTGCATGGGAGCCATGTCCAAAGCTTAGGAGAGTACTTCAGGGTCCCGGTGCCACCTCCCCATTCCAAGGCCCTCATGGACACAATAACACATTAGGACCCATCCTCAGGAAAGTCCATTTCAACTCAGCCACCCCGGTTGCTCCGGCAGAGCCATCAGAACTAAACTGTCTTGTTGCTAGTAGACAATTGGAATGCGAGGCGGACTTCCCAGGCATCCATCCGCGAATGGTGCTCTGGAGTCATTCCATATGGGATGTCCTGGAGCTGTCCAACAGGTCTCAATTGTCCCGCAGAAGGAATCCTTCAAGGGGGCATCCCACAACTCCCAACGTGGGAAAACCTCAATGGCCTCGAGATTCCATTCCCTTCTTGAAGCGGCGGTCATGCACAGAAACTCCAACCTGAGCCATCGTCTGATCCTCGCCCTGACTTCAGATGCATGAGATATTGTTTCAGATCTGCAGGGGGTACCTGCCGTGCCCTCGCTCTGAAACCCAAGTCTAGCTTGTCTTCTCAGACTTCCGTCCTCAAACTCCTGGCCCCGAAGCCCTCAAGTTTGGCAATTCCGGACCCACAATTCAGCACTCTGCCTGCCCTCTAGAAAAAAAATTATTGCCCCATGAGCTGCCCAGGCACCTTAAATGAGGATAAACCTACACAGAACTCGACTTTACCCAAATTATATAGTCTAACCTGGGCACTAATGCACTGTCGAACACAACCTGAGCCCGGACCTCCTGACCAGCACCCAGAGAGCTGACCGCGCACTGAGCACATAAAACCCGCCATGGCCTTATCATCATCTCTTCCCTACCTCAGTTTTCAGGCTTCAGAACCGAGACCTTATCTCCAATCACTGCCCAGGGGTGAGTGTGATGCAGAAATCAGAGCTCCTCCTTACCCATGGCAAGAACCCTTGTGGTTAGCACGTTGTCCAGCGTTCAGTGTAGGAGAAACCAGCATTCACCCTGAGGCCACGCCCATTCTTGAGTGCTAGGAGGGCATACACACTCATTGTGACCCTCAGCATGAGTCCTGTCTTCTAGTAAGTCCTATCAGTGGCTGGACCATTAGATGTCATAATGGGCTTGACATGTCCCTAGGCCCCAATTTTTAACCAGATTTCTGATTGTCCAGTCGCCCCTCCACAGGGCTCTACTCTGGAATCCCTCATTTGGTGGGACACCTGAGGTTAAATAAGACAACAAAAACAACACAACAACAACAAAAAAAACGGACTTCTTCCAGCCCACAGAATGACCCCAAACTCTTTGGACGGGGCCAAACCACCAGAGAGTCAGACTCGTCCATTTCCCATGAAGACACCCAGAAATTCCACGACCATGAGTGACACGATATCCAGAGACAAAAACTTGAGCAAGAGCCTCACACTCACCCTTCTTTCAAATCCCGAAGAGTTCTCCTCATGGTCTCTAGATCAGTCCTGCCATGCCTATGACCCGAAACATAAGCCGATTTGTGTTTTCAGACATCTGTCCAAAGAGCCCTGGCCTACACAACCTACAGGCTCAGGCCTCTGGAGCCAAACCTGAGGACTGTACTTGCCCTCTCCATGGGAATTGTGTGTGCCCATTCCAATGGCCACAACCCTTCTAATAGGATAAACCTCCAAAGTCCCTGATCCATCTCAATAATGGTGGCTTCCCAGGAAAAATAGGGGCAATCTGAGCCCAACTGAGCACCTACCTGCTCTCAGAACCATAGAGAGATGTCCCCAAAGGTAAAAAGGAAAGAACAGGCCCCTAGGCACTAATCAGATCCATTGCTTTGGTTTCCAGGCATCTCTCCTCAGAGGCCTGGATTTCAAAAGCAGCATATAGGTGTTTCTTGTCTCACCCATCAGAAAACATCTCATCTACACATGGGAAACTTGCACGTTGGAGCTGTGTCAAAGCCTCTGTTTAGGAGAACCCTTTAGGGCCCCAGTGCTACCGCTTCATTCCAAGGTCTCCATAGACACAAAAGCACTTTAGGACCCATCCCCAGGGGTGTCCATTTCAACTCAGCGTCCTCGGTTGCTCCCCACAGATCCAGGAGATCTAACCTGTCTTGTTGCTAGGAGACAATTGGAATGCGTGGTGGGCTACCCAGCCATCCATCCTTAGAACCCTGCTCAGAATCATTGGCCTGGGGCCAAACAACAGGTCTCAATTGTCCTGCAGAAGACTCTCTTCAGTTTAGAGCTTCTCACAACTCCCATCGTGGGAAAACCCCCATGGCCTCGTGATGCCCCCCCACTCATTAAGGGGCCATCAGGGACAGAAACTCCAACCTGAGCGATCGTCTGATCCTCGCCCTGAATTCAGTTGCACGAGATGGGGATTCAGGTCTCTAGATTGTGCCGGCCATGTCCTCACCCTGAAACCTAAGCCTAGCTTGTGCTCTCAGACTTCGGTCTTCAGACTACTGGCCCACAAGCACTCCAATTTGGGAATCCAAACTACAATGCAGCACTCTGCCTGCCCTCCAGAAGAAAAATATTGCCCTCTGGGGCTATCAGTATCCCCAAGTGAGGATCAACCTGCACCTTCCTTGGCTCTACCCCAAATACATAGGCTGACCAGGGCACTAATTCCATTTCTGACACAGCCTGAGCCTGGACCTCCTGGCCCCAAATAGACAGCTGGCCGCACACTGAGCATATTTAGCCGCCATGGCCTTAGGTGTCATCTGTTCCCAACCTCGGTTTTCAGGCATCAGAACCTAGACCTTATCTCCAATCACTGCCCAGGGTTGAACGTGATGCAGAAATCAGAACTCCTTCCCCATGGCAAGAAACCTTGAGGTTGGCATGTTGTCCAGCATTCAGTGTAGTTGAAACCAGTGTGGCCCATGAGGCCCTGCCCATGCACGCGGGCCACATTGGTCCCAAACACACATTGGGACCCTCAGCCTGAGCCCCGTCTTCAAGTAAGGCCTCTCAGTGTCTGGATGAAGAGATAGCATAATGGGCTTTCCATGCCCCTAGGCCCCAATTTTTAACCATATTTCGGGTTGTCGCTTCAGTCTTCCCCACGGTTTTGCTTTGGAATTCCTCTTTTGGTGGGACACCTGAGGTAACAAAACTGAAAGGAGTCCCCCCATTCCACAGATTGACGAAAAACTATTGGGAATCGGGCCAGATCCTCAAAGAGGAATATTCGTCCATGGCCCATGATGCCTCCCCGACATTCCACGGCCATCGCTGATACAAAATCCAGAGACAAAAGCCTGAGGAAGCGCCTCAGACTCGCACTTTCTTCAAATCCTGAAGAGTTCTTCTCATGGTTTTAGATCGGGCCTGCCATACCTACGTCCCCAAACCTAAGCTGAGTTTGTGTTTTCAGACTTCTGTCCTCAAAGTCCTGGGCCACACACCCTCCAGGCTAGGGCCCCTGGAGCCACACATTAGAACTGTGCCTACCAATCCAAGGGAAATCTGCCCATTCCATTGTCCAAAACCGTACAAAATAGGAGAAACCGCCAAAGTCCCGGAGGCCATCCCAATAGTGTAGGTCACCCGGAACAAACAAGGGTTGTCTGACACCAGCTGATAATCTACCTCCACTTATACCATAGAATGATGTCCCCAGAGAAGAAGATTGAACCAGACAGGACCCTAGGCCATATTAAGATCCATTGCTTTGGTTTACAGGCATGTCGCCTCAATAGCCTGATTCCATTACTAGCATAGGGGTTTTCCTGAGGCACCCATCAGAACTCATCTCGTCTCCACAAGGAAACCTGTGCAAGGGGACTGTGTCAAAAGCTTAGTTGAGTAATTCAGGGTCCCGGTGTCACTGACCCATTCTAAGGACCTCATGGACACAAAAAAAACATAAGGACCCATCCTCAGGAAAGTCCATTTCAACTCAGCCACCCTGGTTGCTCCTGCAAAGCCATCAGATCTAAACTGTCTTGTTGCTAGGAGACAATTGGAATGCGAGGCGGGCTTCCCAGGCATCCATCCTCGAACGGTGCTCTGGAGTCATTCCATATGGGATGTCCTGGAGCTTTCCAACAGGTCTCAATTGTCCCGCAGAAGGAATCCTTGAAGGGGGCATCCCACAACTCCCAACGTGGGAAAACCTCAATGGCCTAGAGATTCCGCTCCCTTCATGAAGCGGCCGTCATGCACAGAAACTCCAACCTGAGCCAACGTCTGATCCTCGCCCTGACTTCAGATGCATGAGATATCGGTTCAGATCTGCAGGGGGTACCTGCTGTGCCCTCGCCCTGAAACCCAAGTCTAGCTTGTCTTCTCAGACTTCCGTGCTCACACTCATGGCCCCAAAGCCCTCAAGTTTGGCAATTCGGGACCCAAAATGCAGCACTCTGCCTGCCCTCTAGAAAAAAATTATTGCCTAAGCTCAGCCCAGGCCCCTTAAATGAGGATAAACCTACACTGCACTCGACTTTACCCAAATTATATAGTCTAACCTGAGCACTAATGCACTGTCGGATACAACCTGAGCCTGGACCTCCTGACCAACACCCAGAAATCTGACCGCCCACTGAGCACATACCACCCGCCAAGGCCTTAGGTCATCATCTCTTCCCTACCTCAGTTTTCAGGCTTCAGAACCGAGACCTTATCTCCAATAACTGCCCAGGGCTGAGTGTGATGCAGAAATCAGAACTCCTCCTTACCCATGGCAAGAAACCTTGTGGTTGGCACGTTGTCCAACTTTCAGTGTAGGAGAAACCAGCATTCACCTAGAGACCTCGCCCATTCTTGAGTGCGACGAAGGCATAAACACGCATTGTGACCCTCAGCATTAGTCCTGTCCTCTAGTAAGTCCTCTCAGGGGCTGGACCATTAGATGTCATAATAGGCTTGACATGTCCCTAGGCCCCAATTTTTAACCAGATTTCTGATTGTCCTTTCGCCCCTCCCCAGGGCTCTACTTTGCTATCCCTCATTTGGTGGGACACCTGAGGTTAAAAAAGAAAACAACAACAACAAAGAAACGGACTTCTTCCATCCCACAGAATGACCCCAAAGTCTTTGGACGGGGACAAACCACCAGAGAGTAAGACTCGTCCATTTCCCATGAAGTCATTCAGAAATTTCACGACCATGAGTGACACGATATCCAGAGACAAAAGCTTGAGTAAGAGCCTCACACTCTCGCTTTTGTCAAATCCCGAAGAGTTATCCTCATGGTCTGTAGATCAGTACTGCCATACCTATGACCCGAAACATAAGCCGAGTTTGTGTTTTCAGACAACTGTCTGAACAGCCCTGTACTACACAACCTACAGGCTCAGGCCCCTGGAGCCAAACCTGAGGACTGTACTTGCCCTCTCCAGAGAATTGTGTGTGCCCATTCCAATGGCCACTGCCCTTCTAATAGGATAAACATCCAAAGTCCCCGATCCATCTCAATAGTGGTGGCTCCCCAGGAAATACAGGGGCAATCTGAGCCTATCTGAGCACCTACCTGCACTCAGACCCATAGACAGATGTCCCCAGAGGTAAAAAGGCAAGAACAGGCCCCTAGGCACTAATCAGATCCATTGCTTTGGTTTCCAGGCATCTCTCCTCAGAGGACTGGATTTCAAAAGCAGCATATGGCTGTTTCTTGACTCACTCATCAGAAAACATCTCATCTACACATGGGAAACTTTCACGTTGGAGCCGTGTCAAAGCCCATGTTTAGGAGAAGCCTTCAGGGCCCCAGTGCCACCGCTTCATTCCAAGGTCTAATAGACACAAAAGCACATGAAGACCCATCCACAGGACAGTCCATTTCAACTCAGCCTCCTCGGTTGCTCCCCCAGATCCAGCAGATCTAACCTGTCTTGTTTGTAGGAGACAATTGGAATGCGATGTGGGCTACCCAGCCATCCATCCTTAGAACACTGCTCGGAATCATTGGCCTGGAGCCAAACAACAGGTCTCAATTGTCCTGCAGAAGACTCTTTGCACTTTGGAGCTTCTCACAACTCCCATCGTGGGAAAACCCCCATGGAACCGTGATGCCCCCCCTTCATGAAGGGGCCATCAGGGACAGAAACTCCAACCTGAGCGATCGTCTGATCCTCGCCCTGACTTCAGATGCACGAGATGGCGATTCAGGTCTGTAGATTGTGCCTACCATGTCCTCACCCTGAAACCTAGGCCTAGCTTGTGTTCTCAGACTTCGGTCCTCAGACTCCTGGCCCACAAGCCCTCCAGTTTGGCAATCCAGAACTATAATGCAGCACTCTGCCTGCCCTCCAGAAGAAAAATATTGCCCTCTGGGGCTACCCAGTAACTCCAAGTGAGGATCAACCTGCACCTTCCTTGGCTGTACCCCAAATACATAGGCTGACCAGGGCACTAATGCCCTTTCTGACACAGCCTGAGCCTGGACCTCCTGGCCCCAAACAGACAGCTGGCTGCACTCTGAGCACATCGAGCCGCCATGGCCTTAGGTGTCATCTGTTCCCAACCTCGGTTTTCAGGCATCAGAACCTAGACCTTATCTCCAATCACTGCCCAGGGTTGAACGTGATGCAGAAATCAGAACTCCTTCCCCATGGCAAGAAACCTTGTGGTTGGCATGTTGTCCAGCATTCAGTGTAGTTGAAACCAGTGTGGCCCATGAGGCCCCGCCCATGCTCGCAGGCCACATTGGTCCCACACACACATTGTGACCCTCAGCCTGAGCCCAGTCTTCAAGTAAGGCCTCTCAGTGTCTGGATGAAGAGATAGCATATTGGGCTTGCCATGCCCCTAGGCCCCAATTTTTAACCAAAGTTCGGGTTGTCCCTTCAGTCTTCCCCAGGGCTTTGCTTTGGAATTCCTCTTTTGGTGGGACACCTGAGGTAACAAAACTGAAAGGAGTCCCCCCATCCCACAGATTGACAAAAAACAATTGGGAATCAGGCCAGATCTTTAGAGAGGAAGATTCGCCCATGGCCCATGAGGCCTCCCCGACAATCCACGGCCATCATTGATACAAAATCCAGAGACAAAAGCCTGAGCAAGCGCCTCAGATTCGCACTTTCTTCATATCCTGAAGAGTTCTTCTCATGGTTTGTAGATCGGGCCTGCCATACCTACGTCCCCAAACCTAAGCTGAATTTGTGTTTTCAGACTTCTGTCCTCAAAATCTTGGACCACACACCCTCCAGGCTGGGCCCCTGGAGCCACACATTAGGACTGTGCCTACCAATCCATGGGAATTCTGCCCATTCCATGGTCCAAAACCGTACAAATTAGGAGAAACCTCCAACGACCCTTAGGCCATCCCAAAAGTGTGGGTCACCCGGAACAAACAAGGGCTGTCTGACACCAGCTGATAATCGACCTCCACTCATACCATAGATGGATGTCCCCAGAGAAGAAGATTGAACCAGTCAGGACCCTAGGCCATAATAGGATCCATTGCTTTGGGTTACAGGCATGTGTCCTCAAAAGCCTGATTCCAATACGAGCATAGGTGTTTTCCTGAGGCACCCATCAGAACTCATCTCGTCTCCACAAGGAAACCTGTGCATGGGAGCCATGTCCAAAGCTTAGGAGAGTACTTCAGGGTCCCGGTGCCACCGCCCCATTCCAAGGCCCTCATGGACACAAAAACACATTAGGACCCATCCTCAGGAAAGTCCATTTCAACTCAGCCACCCCGGTTGCTCCGGCAGAGCCATCAGATCTAAACTGTCTTGTTGCTAGGAGACAATTGGAATGCGAGGCGGGCTTCCCAGGCATCCATCCGCGAATGGTGCTCTGGAGTCATTCCATATGGGATGTCCTGGAGCTGTCCAACAGGTCTCAATTGTCCCGCAGAAGGAATCCTTCAAGGGGGCATCCCACAACTCCCAACGTGGGAAAACCTCAATGGCCTCGAGATTCCATTCCCTCTTGAAGCGGCGGTCATGCACAGAAACTCCAACCTGAGCCATCGTCTGATCCTCGCCCTGACTTCAGATGCATGAGATATTGGTTCAGATCTGCAGGGGGTACCTGCCGTGCCCTCGCCCTGAAACCCAAGTCTAGCTTGTCTTCTCAGACTTCCGTCCTCAAACTCCTGGCCCCGAAGCCCTCAAGTTTGGCAATTCCGGACCCACAATTCAGCACTCTGCCTGCCCTCTAGAAAAAAAATTATTGCCCCATGAGCTGCCCAGGCACCTTAAATGAGGATAAACCTACACAGAACTCGACTTTACCCAAATTATATAGTCTAACCTGGGCACTAATGCACTGTCGAACACAACCTGAGCCCGGACCTCCTGACCAGCACCCAGAGAGCTGACCGCGCACTGAGCGCATAAAACCCGCCATGGCCTTAGGTCATCATCTCTTCCCTACCTCAGTTTTCAGGCTTCAGAACCGAGTTTATCTCCAATCACTGCCCAGGGGTGAGTGTGATGCAGAAATCAGAGCTCCTCCTTACCCATGGCAAGAACCCTTGTGGTTAGCACGTTGTCCAGCGTTCAGTGTAGGAGAAACCAGCATTCACCCTGAGGCCCCGCCCATTCTTGAGTGCGAGGAGGGTATACACACGCATTGTGACCCTCAGCATGAGTCCTGTCTTCTAGTAAGTCCTATCAGTGGCTGGACCATTAGATGTCATAATGGGCTTGACATGTCCCTAGGCCCCAATTTTTAACCAGATTTCTGATTGTCCAGTCGCCCCTCCCCAGTGCTCTACTCTGGAATGCCTCATTTGGTGGGACGCCTGAAGTTAAAAAAGACAACAAATACAACACAACAACAACAAAAAAACGGACTTCTTCCAGCCCACAGAATGACCCCAAACTATTTGGACGGGGCCAAACCACCAGAGAGTAAGACTCGTCCATTTCTCATGAAGTCACCCAGAAATTCCATGACCATGAGTGACACGATATCCGGAGACAAAAACTTGAGCAGGCGCCTCACACTCACCCTTCTTTCTAATCCCGAAGAGTTCTCCTCATGGTCTCTAGATCAGTCCTGCCATGCCTATGACCGGAAACATAAGCCGATTTGTGTTTTCAGACAACTGTCCAAAGAGCCCTGGCCTACACAACCTAAAGGCTCAGGAGCCTGGAGCCAAACCTGAGGACTGTACTTGCCCTCTCCATGGGAATTGTGTGTGCCCATTCCAATGGCCACAACCCTTCTAATAGGATAAACCTCCAAAGTCCCTGATCCATCTCAATAGTGGTGGCTTCCCAGGAAAAACAGGGGCAATCTGAGCCCAACTGAGCACCTACCTGCTCTCAGACCCATAGAGAGATGTCCCCAGAGGTAAAAAGGAAAGAACAGGCCCCTAGGCACTAATCAGATCCATTGCTTTGGTTTCCAGGCATCTCTCCTCAGAGGCCTGGATTTCAAAAGCAGCATATAGGTGTTTCTTGTCTCACCCATCAAAAAACATCTCATCTACACATGGGAAACTTGCACGTTGGAGCTGTGTCCAAGCGTCTGTTTAGGAGAACCCTTTAGGGCCCCAGTGCCACCGCTTCATTCCAAGGTCTCCATAGACACAAAAGCACATTAGGACCCATCCCCAGGGGTGTCCATTTCAACTCAGCGTCCTCGGTTTCTCCCCACAGATCCAGGAGATCTAACCTGTCTTGTTGCTAGGAGACAATTGGAATGCGTGGTGGGCTACCCAGCCATCCATCCTTAGAACCCTGCTCAGAATCATTGGCCTGGGGCCAAACAACAGGTCTCAATTGTCCTGCAAAAGACTCTCTTCAGTTTGGAGCTTCTCACAACTCCCATCGTGGGAAAACCCCCATGGCCTCGTGATGCCCCCACATTTATTAAGGGGCCATCAGGGACAGAAACTCCAACCTGAGTGATCGTCTGATCCTCGCCCTGAATTCAGTTGCACGAGTTGGGGATTCAGGTCTCTAGATTGTGCCGGCCATGTCCTCACCCTGAAACCTAAGCCTAGCTTGTGCTCTCAGACTTCGGTCCTCAGACTACTGGCCCACAAGCACTCCTGTTTGGCAATCCAAACTACAATGCAGCACTCTGCCTACCCTCCAGAAGAAAAATATTGCCCTCTGGGGCTATCAGTATCCTCAAGTGAGGATCAACCTGCACCTTCCTTGGCTGTACCCCAAATACATAGGCTGACCAGGGCACTAATGCCATTTCTGACACAGCCTGAGCCTGGAACTCCTGGCCAAAAACAGACAGCTGGCCGCAGACTGAGCATATTTAGACGCCATGGCCTTAGGTGTCATCTGTTCCCAACCTCGGTTTTCAGGCATCAGAACCTAGACCTTATCTCCAATCACTGCCCAGGGTTGAACGTGATGCAGAAATCAGAACTCCTTCCCCATGGCAAGAAAACTTGTGGTTGGCATGTTGTCCAGTGTTCAGTGTAGTTGAAACCAGTGTGGCCCATGAGGCCCTGCCCATGCACGCGGGCTACATTGGTCCCAAACACACATTGGGACCCTCAGCCTGAGCCCAGTCTTCAAGTAAGGCCTCTCAGTGTCTGGATGAAGAGATAGCATATTCGGCTTGCCATGCCCCTAGGCCCCAATTTTTACCATAGTTCGGGTTGTCCCTTCATTCTTCCCCACGGTTTTGCTTTGGAATTCCTCTTTTTGTGGGACACCTGAGGTAACAAAACTGAAAGGAGTCCCCCCATCCCACAGATTGACGAAAAACTATTGGGAATCGGGCCAGATCCTCAAAGAGGAATATTCGTCCATGGCCCATGATGCCTCCCCGACATTCCACGGCCATCGCTGATACAAAATCCAGAGACAAAAGCCTGAGCAAATGCCGCAGACTCGTACTTTCTTCAAATCCTGAAGAGTTCTTCTCATGGTTTTAGGTCGGGCCTGCCATACCTATGTCCCCAAACCTAAGCTGAGTTTGTGTTTTCAGACTTCTGTCCTCAAAATCCTGGGCCACACACCCTCCATGGGAGAGCCCCTGGAGCCACACATTAGAACTGTTCCTACCAATCCAAGGGAAATCTGCCCATTCCATTGTCCAAAACCGTACAAAATAGGAGAAACCGCCAAAGTCCCGGAGGCCATCCCAATAGTGTAGGTCACCCGGAACAAACAAGGGCTGTCTGACACCAGCTGATAATCGACTTCCACTCATACCATAGAATGATGTCCCCATAGAAGTAGATTGAACCAGACAGGACCCTAGGCCATATTAAGATCCATTGATTTGGTTTACAGGCATGTCGCCTCAAAAGCCTGATTCCATTACGAGCATAGGGGTTTTCCTGAGGCACCCATCAGAACTCATCTCGTCTCCACAAGGAAACCTGTGCATGGGAGCTGTGTCAAAAGCTTAGTTGAGTAATTCAGGGTCCCGGTGCCACTGCCCCATTCTAAGGATCTCATGGACACAAAAACACATAAGGACCCATCCTCAGGAAAGTCCATTTCAACTCAGCCACCCTGGTTGCTCCTGCAAAGCCATCAGATCTAAACTGTCTTGTTGCTAGGAGACAATTGGAATGCGAGGCGTGCTTCCCAGGCATCCATCCTCGAACGGTGCTCTGGAGTCATTCCATATGGGATGTCCTGGAGCTTTCCAACAGGTCTCAATTGTCCCGCAGAAGGAATCCTTGAAGGGGGCATCCCACAACTCCCAACGTGGGAAAACCTCAAGGGCCTCGAGATTCCGCTCCCTTCATGAAGCAGCCGTCATGCACAGAAACTCCAACCTGAGCCAACGTCTGATACTTGCCATGACTTCATGCATGAGATACTGTTTCAGATCTGCAGGGGGTACCTGCCTTGCCCTAGGCCTGAAGACCAAGTCTAGCTTGTGTTCTCAGACTTCTGTCCTCACACTCCTGGCCCAGAAGCCCTCAAGTTTGGCAATTCCGGACTCACAATGCAGCACTCTGCCTGCCCTCTAGAAAAAATATTTTGCCTAATGAGCTGCCCAGGCACCTCAAATGAGGATCAACCTACACGGCACTCGACTGTACCCAAATTATACAGTCTAAGCTGGGCACTAATGCACTGTGTGAAACCACATGAGCCTGAACATCCTGGCCAACACCCAGGCAGCTGAGCGCACACTGAGCACATCAGACCGGGCCAATTCCACAGAGAGGGAGATTCGTCCATGGCCCATGAGGCCTCCCCACATTCCACGGCCATCGTTGGTACAAAATCCAGAGACAAAAGCCTGATCAAGCACCTCAGAATCCCTCTTTCTTCATATCCTGAAGAGTTCTTCTCATACTTTTTAGATTGTGCCTGCCATACCTACGTCCCCAACCTAAGCTGAGTTTATGTTTTCAGACTTCTGTCCTCAAAGTCCTGGGCCATACACCCTCCAGGCTGGGGACCCTGGAGCCACACATTAGGGTGTGCCTACAAAATGCATGGGAATTCTGCCCTTTCCATTGTCCAAAATCGCACAAATTAGGAGAACCCTCCAAAGTCCCCGAGTCCATCCCAATATTGGAGGTCACCCGGGACAAACAAGGGCGGTCTGACACCAGCTGAGCATTTACCTCCACTCACACCATAGATAAATGTCCCTAGAGAGGAAGATTGAACCAGACAGGACCCTAGGCCATAATCGGATCCATTGCTTTGGTTTACAGGCACGTCTCCTCAAAAGCCTGGATTCCAATACCAGCATAGGGGGTTTCCTGAGGCACCCATCAGAACAAATCTTGTCGCCACAAGGAAACTTGTGCATGGGAGCTATGTCAAAAGCTTAGGAGAATACTTAGGGTCCCGGTGGAAACGCCCCATTCCATGGCTCCATGGACACAAAAACACATTAGGCCCCAACCTCAGGAAAGTCCATTTCAACGCAGCCATCTCGGTTGCTCCGCAGAGCCATCAGATCTCAACTGTCTTGTTGCTAGGAGACAATTGGAAATGCGAGGCGGGCCTCCCTGGCATCCATCCTCGAACGTTGCTCTGGAGTCATTCAATATGGGATGTCCAGCAGCTGTCCAACAGGTATCAACTCTCCCGCAGAAGGAATCCTTGAAGGGCGCATCCCACAACTCCCAACCTCGGAAAACCTCTATGGCCTTGAGATTCCGTTCCTTTCATGAAGGGGCAGTCTTGCACAGACACTCCAACCAGAGCCAACGTCTGATCCTTGCCTTGACTTCAGATGCATGAGATACTGTTTCAGATCTGCAGGGGGTACCTGCCTTGCCCTAGGCCTGAAGCCCAAGTCTAGCTTGTGTTCTCAGACTTCTGTCCTCACACTCCTGGCCCAGAAGCCCTCAAGTTTGGCAATTCCGGACTCACAATGCAGCACTCTGCCTGCCCTCTAGAAAAAATATTTTGCCTAATGAGCTGCCCAGGCACCTCAAATGAGGATCAACCTACTCGGCACTCGACTGTACCCAAATTATACAGTCTAAGCTGGGCACTATAGCACTGTCTGAAACCACATGAGCCTGAACATCCTGACCAACACCCAGGCAGCTGAGCGCACACTGAGCACATCAGAACCGCCATGGCCTTAGGTCATCATCTCTTCCCAACTGCCGTTTTCAGGCTTCAGAACCTAGACCTTATCTCCATCCACTGCCCAGGGTTGAAAATGATGCAGAAATCAGAACTCCTTCACCATGGCAAGAGACCTTGTGATTGACATGTTGTCCAATGTTCAGTGTAGTTGAACCCAGGGTGGCCCATGAGGCCCCGCCCATGCTCACGGGCCACATTGGTCACCAACACACATTGTGACCCTCAGCCTGAGCCCAGTCCTCAAGTCAGGCCTCTCAGTGGCTGGATGAAGATACAGCATATTGGGCCTGCCATGCCTCTAGGCCCCAATTTATATCCAAAGTTTAGGTTGTGCCTTCACTCTTCCCCAGGGCTCTGCTTTGGAATTCCTCTTTGGTTTGGACACCTGAGGTAACAAACCTGAGAGGAGACCTCCCATACCACACATTGACCAAAAACCATTGGGTTCAGGCAAAATCCACAGAGAGGGAGATTCGTCCGTGGCACATGAGGCCTCCCCACATTCCACGGCCATCGTTGATACAAAATCCAGAGACAAAAGCCTGATCAAGCACCCAGAATCCCTCTTTCTTCATATCCTGAAGAGTTCTTCTCATACTTTTTAGATTGCGCCTGCCATACCTACGTCCCCAACCTAAGCTGAGTTTATGTTTTCAGACTTCTGTCCTCAAATTCCTGGGCCACACACCCTCCAGGCTGGGGACCCTGGAGCCACACATTAGGGTGTGCCTACAAAATGCATGGGAATTCTGCCCTTTCCATTGTCAAAATCGCACAAATTAGGAGGACCCTCCAAAGTCCCCGAGTCCATCCCAATATTGGAGGTCACCCGGGACACACAAGGGCGGTCTGACACCAGCTGAGCATTTACCTCCACTCTTACCATAGATGGATGTCCCCAGAGAGGAAGATTGAACCAGACAGGACTATAGGCCATAATCGGATCCATTGCTTTGGCTTACAGGCATGTCTCCTCAAAAGCCTGATTTCCAATTCCTGCATAGGGGGTTTTCTGAGGCACCCATCAGAACAAATCTCGTCTCCACAAGGAAACTTGTGCATGGGAGCTATGTCAAAAGCTTAGGAGAATACTTCAGGGTCCCGGTGCCACCACCCCATTCCAAGGCCCTCATGGACAGAAACACATATCAGGCCCCATCCTCAGGAAAGTCCATTTCAACACAGCCACCCCGGTTGCTCCCGCAGAGCCATCAGATCTCAACTGTCTTGTTGCTAGGAGACAATTGGAATGCGAGGCGGGCTTCCCTGACATCCATCCTCGAACGGTGCTCTGTAGTCATTCCATATGGGAAGTCCTGGCGCTGCCCAACATGTCTCAATTGCCCGCAGAAGGAATCCTTGAAGGGCGCATCCCACAACCTAAGCTGAGTTTATGTTTTCAGACTTCTGTCCTCAAAGTCCTGGGCCACACACCCTCCAACCTGGGGACCCTGGAGCCACACATTAGGGTGTGACTAAAAAATGCATGGGAATTCTGCCCTTTCCATTGTCCAAAATCATACAAGTTAGGAGAACCCTCCAAAGTCCCCGAGTCCATCCCAATATTGGAGGTCACCCGGGACAAACAAGGGCGGTCTGACACCAGCTGAGCATTTACCTCCACTCACACCATAGATAAATGTCCCCAGAGAGGAACATTGAACCAGACAGGACCCTAGGCCATGATCGGATCCATTGCTTTGGTTTACAGGCACGTCTCCTCAAAAGCCTGGATTCCTATACCAGCATAGGGGGTTTCCTGAGGCACCCATCAGAACAAATCTTGTCGCCACAAGGAAACTTGTGCATGGGTGCTATGACAAAAGCTTAGTAGAATACTTAGGGTCCCGGTGGAAACACCCCATTCCATGGCTCCCATGGACACAAAAACACATTAGGACCCATCCTCAGGGAAGTCCATTTCAACGCAGCCATCCCGGTTGCTCCCGCAGAGGCATCAGATCTGAACTGTCTTGTTGCTAGAATTCAATGGGAATGCGAGGCGGGCTTCCCTGGCATTCATCCTCGAACGTTGCTCTGGAGTCATTCAATATGGGATGTCCAGCAGCTGTCCAACAGGTCTCAACTCTCCCGCAGAAGGAATCCTTTAAGGGGGCATCCCACAACTCCCATGGTGGGAAAACCTCCATGGCCTTATTTTGGTCAGGTTATGATGGGGCAGTCATGCACAAAACTCCAACCCAATCCAACGTATGATCCTCGCCGTGACTTCAGATGCATGAGATTTTGGTTCAGATCTGCAGGGGGTACCTGCCGTGCGCTCGTCCTAAAGCCCAAGTCTAGTTTGTGTTCTCAGACTTCTCTCCTCACACTCCTGGCCCAGAAGACGTCAAGTTTGGCAATTCCTGACCCACAATGCAGCACTCTGCCTGCCCTCTAGAAAAAATATTTTGCCTAATGAGCTGCCCTGGCACCTCAAATGAGGATCAACTGACACGGCACTCGACTGTACCCAAATTATATAGTCTAACCTGGGCACTAATGCACTGTCTGACACAACCTGAGCACAAACCTCCTGACCAACACCCAGGCAACTGACCGCACACTGAGCACATCAGACCCGCCTTGGCCTTAGGTGGTCATCTCTTCCCAACTGCGGTTTTCAGGCTTCAGAACCTAGACCTTATCTCCAACCACTGCCCAGTGTTGAAAATGGTACAGAAATCAGAACTCCTTCCCCATGGCAAGAGACCTTGTGATTGGCATGTTGACCAAAGTTCATTGTAGTTGAAACCAGTGTGGCCCATGAGGCTCCGCCCCTGCTAGCAGGCCACATTCCTCACAAACACACATTGTGACCCTCAGCCTGAGCCCAGTCCTCAAGTAAGGCCTCCTAGTGGCTGGATGAAGATACAGCATATTGGGCCTGCCATGCCCATAGGCCCCAATTTTTAACCATAGTTTGGGTTGTTCCTTCACTCTTCCCCAGGGCTCTGCTTTGGAATTCCTCTTTGGTTGGGACACCTGAGTTAACAAACCTGAAAGGAGACCTCGCATCCCACAGATTGACGAAAAACAATTGGTTCCGGGCCATTACCACAGAGAGGAAGATTCGTCCATGGCCCATGAGGCCTCCCCACATTCCAGGGCCATCGTTGATACAAAATCCAGAGACAAAAGCCTGAGCAAGCGCCTCAGACTCGCTCTTTCTTCATATCCTGAAGAGTTCTTCTCATGGTTTCTAGATTGGGCCTGCCATACATACGTCCCCAAACCTAAGCTGAGTTTGTGTTTTAAGACTTCTATCCTCAAAGTCTTGGGCCACACACCATCCAGGTTAGGGTCCCTGGAGCCACACATTAGGACTGTGCCTACCCAATGCATGGGAATTCTGCCCATTTCATTGTCCAAAATCGTACACATTAGGAGAACCCTCCAAAGTCCCTGAGGCCATTCCAATAGTGGAGATATCCCTGGTCAAACAAGGACAGTCTGACACCAGCTGAGCATCTACCTCCTCTCATACCATAGATGGATGTCCGCAGAGAAGAAGATGGAACAAGACTGGACCCTAGGCCATAATCGGATCCATTGCTTGGTTTACAGGCATGTCTCCTCAAAAGTCTGGATTCCAATAGCAGCATATGGGGTTTCTTGAGGCACCCATCAGAACAAATCTCGTCTCCACAAGGAAACTTGTGCATGGGTGATAGGTCAAAAGCTTAGGAGAATACTTCAGGGTCCCGGTGCCACCGCCTCATTCCAAGGCCCTCATGGACACAAACACACATTAGGCCCCATCCTTGGGAAAGTCCATTTACACTCAGCCACCCCGGTTGCTCCTGCAGAGCCATCAGATCTCAACAGTCTTTTTGCTAGGAGACAATTCGAATGTGAGGCGGGCTTCCCTGGCTCCATCCTCCAACAGTGCTCGGGAGTCATTCCATATGGGATGTCCTGGAGCTGCCCAACAGGTCTCAATTTTCTTGCAGAAGGAATCCTTGAAGGGGGCATCCCACAACTCCCAACGTGGGAAATCCTCCATGGTCTTGAGATTCCACTCCGTTCATGAAGGGGCAGTCATGCACAGAAACTCCAACCTGTGCCAACATCTTATCCTGACCTGACTTCAGATGCATGAGATATTGGTTCAGGGGGTACCTGTCGTGCCCTCGGCCTGAAGCCCAAGTCTAGCTTTTGTTATCAGACTTCTGTCCTCACACCCCTGGCCCAGAAGCCCTCAAGTTTGTCAATTCCGGACACAAAATGCAGCACTCTGCCGGCACACTAGAAAAAATATCTTGCCTAATGAGCTTCCCAGGCACCACAAATGAGGATCAACCTACACGACAATCACTGTACCCAAATTATATAGTCTAACCTGGGCACTAATGCACTGTCTGACACAACCTGAGCCAGAACCTCCTGACCAACACCCAGGCAGCTAACCGCCCACTGAGCACATCAAACCCGCCATGGCCTTAGGTCGTCATTTCTTCACAACTGCGGTTTTCAGGCTTCAGAACTTAACGATATCTCCAACCACTGCCCAGGGTTCAAAATGATGCAGAAATCAGAACTCCTTCCCCATGGCATGAGACCTTGTGATTGGCATGTTGTCCAAAGTTCAGTGTAGTTGAAACCAGTGTGGCCCATGAGGCCCCGCCCATGCTCGCGGGCCACATTAGTCACAAACACACATTGTGACCCTCAGCCTGAGCCCAGTCCTCAAGTAGGGCCTCTCAGTAGCTGGATGTAGAGATACCATATTGGGTCGGCCATGCCCCTAAGGCCCCAATTTTAAACATAGATTGTGTTGTCCCTTCACTCTTCCCCAGGGCTCTGCTTTGGAATTCCTCTTTGGTTGGGACACCTGAGGTAACAAACCTGAAAGGAGAAATCCCATCCCACAGATTGACGAAAAAAAAAATGGGACCGGGCCAAATCCACAGAGAGGAATATTCGTCCATGGCCCATGAGGCCTCCCCACATTCCACGGCAATCTTTGTTACAAAATCCAGAGAAAAAAGCCTGAGCAAGCGCCTCAGACTCTCTCTTTCTTCATATCCTGTAGAGTTCTTCCCATGGTTTGTAGATTAAGCCTGCCATACCTACGTCCCCAAACCTTAGCTGAGATTGTGTTTTCAGACTTCTGTCCTCAAAGTCCTGGGCCAAACACGATCCAGGCTGGGGCCCCGGGAGCCACACATTAGGACTGTGCCTACACCATGCTTGGAAATTCTGCCCATTCCATTGTCCAAATTCGTACAAATTAGAAGAATCCTCCAATTTCCCCGAGGCCATCCCAATACAGTAGGTCTCACAAGACACCAAGGGCAGTCAGACAACACCTGAGCATCTACCTCCACTCATACCATAGATGGATGTCCCCAATGAAGAAGATGGAACCAAAAAGGAACCTTGGTCACAATAGGATCCATTGCTTTGGTTTACAGGCATGTCTCCTAAAAGCCTGGATCCCAATACCAGCATAGGGGGTTTCCTGAGGCACCCATCAGAACAAATCTCGTCTCCACAAGGAAACTTGTGCATGGGAGCTATGTCAAAATCTTAGGAGAATACTTCAGGTTCACGGTGCCACGGCCCCATGGCAAGGCCCTCATGGACACAAACGCACATTATTCCCAATCCTCAGAAAAGTCCATTTCAACTCATCCACCCCGGTTGCACGGGCGGAGGGATCAGATCTCAACTGACTTGTTGCTAGATGTCAATTTGAATGTGAGGCGGGATCCCTGGCATCCATCCTCCAACGGATCTCTGGAGTCATTCCATATGGGAAGTCCTGGAGCTGCCCAACAGGTCTCAATTGTCCCGCAGAAGGAATCCTTGAAGGGGGCATCCCACAACTCCCAACGTGGAAAACCTCCATGGCATTGAGATTCCGCTCCGTTCATGAAGGGGCAGTCATGCACAGAAACTCCAACCTGAGCCAACGTCTGAACCTCTCCGTGACTTCAGATGCATGAGATATTGGTTCAGATCTGCAGGGGATACCTGCCGTGCCCTCGGCCTGAAGCCCAAGTGTAGCTTGTATTCTCAGACTTCTGTCCTCACACTCCTGGCCCAGAAGCCCTCAAGTTTGGCAATTCCGAACCCATAATGCAGCACTCTGCCTGCCCTCTAGAAAAAATATCTCGCCTAATGAGCTGCACAGGCACCTCAAATGATGATCAACCTACACGGCACTCGACTGTACCCAAATTATATAGTCTAACCTGGGCACTAATGCACTGTCGCCCACAACCTGAGCCCGAACCTCCTGACCAACACCCAGGCAGCTGACCGCACACTGTGCACCTCAGACTCGCCATGGCCATAAGTCCTCATCTCTTCCCAACTGCGGATTCCAGGCTTCAGAACCTAGACCTTATCTCCAACCACTGCCCAGGGTTGAAAATGATGCAGAAATCAGAACTCCTTCCCCATGGCAAGAGACCGTGTGATTGAAATGTTCTCCAAAGTTCAGTGTAGTTGAAGCCAGTGTGGTCCAATAGGCCCCGCCCATGCTCGCAGGCCACATTGGTCAAAAACACACATTGTGACCCTCAGCCTGAGGCCAGTCCTCAAGTAAGGCCTCTCAGTAGCTGGATGAACAGACAGCATATTGGGCCTGCCATGGCCCTAGGCCCCAATTTTTAACCATAGTTTGGGTTGTCCCTTCACTCTTCCCCAGGTCTCTGCATTGGAATTGCTCTTTGGTTGGGACACATGAGCTAACAAACCTGAAAGGCAACTTCCCAACCGACTGATTGACGAAAAACAATTGGGAACGGGCCAAATACACAGAGAGGAAGTTTCGTCCATGGCCCATGAGGCCTCCCAACATTCCACGGCCATCGTAGATACAAAATCCAGAGACAAAAGCCTGAGCAAGCGCCTCAGACTCGCTCTTTCTTCATATCCTAAGAGTTCTTCTCATGGTTTGTAGATTGGGCCTGCCATAGCTACGTCCCCAAACCTAAGCTGAGTTTGTGTTTTCAGACTTCTGTCCTCAAAGGCCTGGGCCACACAACCTCAAGGCTGGGGCCCCTGGAGCCACACATTAGGACTGTGCCTACCGCATGCATGGGAATTCTTCCCTTTTCATTGTCCAAAATCGTACAAATTAGGTGAACTCTCCAAAGTCCCCGCGGCCATCCCAGTAGTGTAGGTCTTCCGGGACATACAAGGGCGGTCTGACACAAGTTGAGCATCTACTTCCACTCATATCATAGATTGATGTCTCCATAGATGAAGATGTAACAAGAAAAAACCCTAGGCCATAATCAGATCCAAGGCATTGGTTTACAGGCATGTCTCCTCAAAAGCCTGGATCCCAAGATCAGCATCGGGGTTTCCTGAGGCACCCATCAGAACAAATCTCGTCTACACATGGAAACTTGTGCATGGGAGCTATGTCAAAAGCTTAGGAGAATGCTTCAGGGTCCCAGGGCCACCGCCCCATTCCAAGGCCCTCCTGGACACAAACACATATTAGGCCCCATCCTCAGGAAAGTCCATTTCAACTCAGCCACCCCGGATACTCCCGAAGACCCACCCGATCTCAACTGCCTTGTTGCTAGGAGACAATTGGAATGCGAGGCGGGCTTCCCTGGCATCCATCCTCGAACGGTGCTCTGGAGTCATTCCATATGGGATGTCCTGGAGCTGCCCAACAGGTCTCAATTGTCCCGCAGAAGGAATCCTTGAAGGGGGCATCCCACAACTCCCAACGTGGGAAAACCTCCATGGCCTTGAGATTCCGCTCCGTTCATGAAGGGGCAGTCATGCACAGAAACTCCAACCTGAGCCAAAGTCTGAACCTCGCCGTGACTTCAGATGCATGAGATATTGGTTCAGATCTGCACGGGGTACCTGCCGTGCCCTGGGCCTGAAGCCCAAGTGTAGCTTGTGTTCTCAGACTTCTGTCCTCACACTCCTGGCCCAGAAGCCCTCAAGTTTGGCAATTCCGGACCCACAATGCGGCACTCTGCCTGCCCTCTAGAAAAAATATCTCGCCTAATGAGTTGCCCAGGCACCTCAAATGAGGATCAACCTACACGGCACTCTACTGTACCCAAATTATATAGTCTAACCTGGGCACTAATGCACTGTCTCCCACAACCTGAGCCTGAACCTCCTGACCAACACCCAGGCAGCTGACCGCACACTGTGCACCTCAGACTCGCCATGGCCATAAGTCCTCATCTCTTCCCAACTGCGGTTTCCAGGCTTCAGAACCTAGACCTTATCTCCAACCACTGCCCAGGGTTGAAAATGATGCAGAAATCAGAACTCCTTCCCCATGGCAAGAGACCGTGTGATTGAAATGTTCTCCAAAGTTCAGTGTAGTTGAAAGCAGTGTGGCCCAAGAGGCCCCGCCCATGCTCGCAGGCCACATTGGTCAAAAACACACATTGTGACCCTCAGCCTGAGGCCAGTCCTCAAGTAAGCCTCTCAGTAGATGGATGAAGAGATAGCATATTGGGCTTGCCATGGTCCTAGGCCCCAATTTTTAACCATAGTTTGGGTTGTCCCTTTACTCTTCCCCAGGTCTCTGCTTTGGAATTGCTCTTTGGTTGGGACACGTGAGCTAACAAACATGAAAGGCGACTTCCCAACCGACTGATTGACGAAAAACAATTGGGAACGGGCCAAATACACAGAGAGGAAGTTTTGTCCATGGCCCATGAGGCCTCCCAACATTCCACGGACATCGTAGATACAAAATCCAGAGACAAAAGCCTGAGCAAGCGCCTCAGACTCGCTCTTTCTTCATATCCTAAGGTTTCTTCTCATGGTTTGTAGATTGGGCCTGCCATAGCTACGTCCCCAAACCTAAGCTGAGTTTGTGTTTTCAGACTTCTGTCCTCAAAGGCATGGGCCACACAACCTCAAGGCTGGGGCCCCTGGAGCCACACATTAGGACTGTGCCTACTGCATGCATGGGAATTCTGCCCTTTTCTTTGTCCAAAATCGTACAAATTAGGTGAACCCTCCAAAGTCCCCGCGGCCATCCCAGTAGTGTAGGTCTTCCGGGACATACAAGGGCGGTCTGACACAAGTTGAGCATCTACTTCCACTCATATCATAGATTGATGTCTCCATAGAGGAAGATGTAACAAGAAAAAACCTTAGGCCATAATCGGATCCAAGGCATTGGTTTGCAGGCATGTCTCCTCAACAGCCTGGATCCCAAGACCAGCATAGGGAGTTTCCTGAGGCACCCATCAGAACAAATCCTGTCTCCACAAGGAAATTTGTGCATGGGAGCTATGTCAAAAGCTTAGGAGAATACTTCAGGGTCCCAGGGCCACCGCCCCATTCCAAGGCCCTCCTGGACACAAACACATATTAGGCCCCATCCTCAGGAAAGTCCATTTCAACTCAGCCACCCCGGATACTCCCGAAGACCCACCCGATCTCAACTGCCTTGTTGCTAGGAGACAATTGGAATGCGAGGCGGGCTTCCCTGGCATCCATCCTCGAACGGTGCTCTGGAGTCATTCCATATGGGATGTACTGGAGCTGCCCAACAGGTCTCAATTGTCTCGCAGAAGGAATCTTTGAAGGGGGCATCTCACAACTCTTAACGTGGGAAAACCTCCATGGCATTGAGATTCCGCTCCGTTCATGAAGGGGCAGTCATGCACAGAAACTCCAACCTGAGCCAACGTCTGAACCTCGCCGTGACTTCAGATGCATGAGATATTGGTTCAGATCTGCAGGGGATACCTGCCGTGCCCTCGGCCTGAAGCCCAAGTGTAGCTTGTGTTCTCAGACGTCTGTCCGCACACTCCTGGCCCAGAAGCCCTCAAGTTTGGCAATTCCGGACCCACAATGCAGCACTCTGCCAGCCCTCTAGAAAAAATATCTCGCCTAATGAGTTGCCCAGGCACCTCAAATGAGGATCAACCTACACGGCTCTCGACTATACCCAAATTATATAGTCTAACCTGGGCACTAATGCACTGTCGCCCAAAACCTGAGCCCGAACCTCCTGACCAACTCCCAGGCAGCTGACCGCACACTGAGCGCATCAGACCCTCCAAGGCCTTATGTCGTCGACTCTTCCCAACTGCGGTTTTCAGGCTTCAGAACCCAGACCTTATCTCCAACCACTGCCCAGGGTTGAAAATGATGTAGAAATCAGAACACCTTCCCCATGGCAACAGACCTTGTGTTTGGCATGTCGTCCAAACTTCAGTGTAGTTGAAACCAGTGTTTCCCAACAAGCCCCGCCCTCGCTCGCGGGCCACATTGGTGACAAACACACATTGTGACCCTCAGCCTAAGCCCAGTCCTCAAGTAAGGCTTCTCAGTGGCTGGATGAAGAGACAGCATATTGGGCCTGCCATGCCCCTAGGCCCCAATGTTTTACCATAGTTTTGTTTGTCCCTTCACTCTTCCCCAGGGCTCTGCCTTGGAATTCCTCTTTGGTTGGGACACCTGATATAACAAAACTGAAAGGACACCACCCATCCCACAGATTGACAAATAACAATTGGGACCGGGCCAAATCCACAGAGAGGAAGATTCGTCCATGGCCCATGAGGCCTCTCCACATTCCACGGTCATCCTTGATACAAAATCCAGAGACAAAAGCCTGAGCAAGCACCTCAGACTCGCTCTTTCTTCATATGCTGAAGAGTTCTTCTCATGGTTTGTAGATTGGGCCTGCCATACCTACGTCCCCAAACCTAAGCTGAGTTTGTGTTTTCAGACTTCTATCCTCAAAGTCTTGGGCAACACACCCTCCAGGTTAGGGTCCCTGGAGCCACACATTAGGAGTGTGCCTACACCATGCTTGGGAATTCTGCCCATTCCATTGTCCAAAATCGTACAAATTAGGAGAACCCTACAAAGTCCCGAGGCCATCCCAATAGTGTAGGTCTCTCAGGACAAACAAGGGCTGTCTGACACCAGCTGAGCATCTACCTCCTCTCATACCATAGATGGATGTCCGCAGAGAAGAAGATGGAACCAGACAGGACCCTAGGCCATGATCGGATCCATTGCTTGGTTACAGGCATGCCTCCTCAAAAGTCTGGATTCCAATAGCAGCATACGGGGTTTCTTGAGGCACCCATCAGAAAATCTCGTCTCAACAAGGAAACTTGTGCATGGGTGATAGGCAAAAGCTTAGGAGAATACTTCAGGGTCCCGGTGCCACCGCCTCATTCCAAAACCCTCATGGACACAAACACACTTTAGCACCATCCTCAGGAAAGGCCATTTCAACTCAGCCACCCTGGTTGCTCCCAAGGAGCCATCAGATCTCAACTGTCTTGTTGCTTGGAGACAATTGGAATGCGAGGCGGGCTTCCCTGGCATCCATCCTCCAACGGTGCTCTGGAGTCATTCCATATGGGATGTCCTGGAGCAGCCCAAAAGGTCTCATTTGTCCCAGAGAAGGAATCCTTGAAGGGGGCATCCCACAACTCCCAACGTGGAAAACCTCCATGGCCTTGAGATTCCGCTCCGTTCATGAAGGGGCAGTCATGCACAGAAACTCCAACCTGAGCCAACGTCTGATCCTCGCCGTGACTTCAGATGCATGACATATTGGTAGAGATCTGCAGGGGTTACATGTGATGACCTCGGCCTGAAGGCCAAGTCTAGCTTGTGTTCTCAGACTTCTGTCCTCACACTCCTGGCCCAGAAGCCCTCATGTTTGGCAGTTCCGGACCCAAAATGCAGCACTCTACCTGCCCTCTATAAAAAATATCTTGCCTAATATACTGCCCATGCACCTCAAATGAGGATCAACCTACACGGCACTCGACTGTACCCCAATTATATAGTCTAACCTGGGCACTAATGTACTGTCTGACACAACCTGAGCTCGAACCTCCTTACCAAAACCCAGGCAGCTACCGCACACTGAACACATCAGACCCGCCATGGCCTTAATTCGTCATCTCTTCCCAACTGCGATTTTCAGGATTCAGAACCTAGACCTTATTTCCAACCACTGCCCAGGGTTGAAAATGATGCAGAAATCAGAACTCCTTCCCCATGGCAGGAGACCTTGTGATTGACATGTTCTCCAAAGTTCAATGTAGTTGAAACCAGTGAGGCCCATGAGGCCCCTCCCATGCTCGCGGGCCACATTGGTCACAAACACACATTGTGACCCTCAGCCTGAGCCCAGTCCTCATAAGGCCTCTCAGTGGCTGGATGAAGAGACAGCATATTGGGGCTGGCATGCCTCTAGGCCCCAAATTTTAACCATAGCTTTGGTTGTCCCTTTACTCTTTGGAATTCCTCTTTGGTTCGGACACCTGAGGAAATAAACCTGAAAGGAGACCTCCCATCCCACAGATTGATGAAAAACAATTGGGACCGTGCCAAATCCACAGAGAGGAAGTTTCGTCCATGGCCCATGAGGTCTCCCCACATTCCATGGCTATCGTTGATACAAAATCCAGAGACAAAGGCCTGAGCAAGCGCCTCAGACTCGCTCTTTCTTCATATCCTGAAGAGTTCTTCTCATGGTTTGTAGATTGGGCCTGCCATAACTACGTCCCCAAACCTAAACTGAGTTTGTGTTTTCAGACTTCTGTCCTCAAATTCCTGGGCCACACACCCTCCAGGCTGGGACCCCTGGAGCCACACATTAGGATGTGCCTACCCCATGCATGGGGATTCTGCCCATTCCATTTTCCAAAATCGTACAAATTAGGAGAACCATCCAAAGTCCCCGAGACCATCCCAATAGTGTAGGTCTCCCAGGAAAAACAAGGGTGTGCATCTACCTCCTCTCATACCATAGATGGATGTCCCCCGAGAAGAATATGGAACCAGACAGGACCATAGGCCATAATCGGATCCATTGCTTTGGTTTACAGGCATGTCTCCTCAAATGCGTGGATTCCAATACCACCATAGGGAGTTTTCTGAGGCAACCATCAGAACAAATCTCGTCTCCACAAGGAAACTTCTGCATGGGAGCTATGTCAAAATCTTAGGAGAATACTTCAGAGTTCCCGGTGCCACCACCCCATTCCAAGGCCCTCATGGACACAAACACACTTTAGGCCCCATCCTCAGGAAAGTCCATTTCAACTCAGCCACCCCGGTTGCTCCGGCAGAGCCATCAGATCTCAACTGTCTTGTTGCTAGGAGACAATTGGAATGCGAGGCTGGCTTCCCTGGCATCCATCCTCGAACGGTGCTCTGGAGTCATTCCATACTGGAAGTCCTGGCGCTGCTCAACAGGTCTCAATTGTCCCGGAGAAGGAATCCTTGAAGGGGGCATCCCACTACTCCCAACCTGGGAAAACTTCCATGGCCTTGAGATTCCGCACCGTTCATGAAGGGGCAGTAATGCAAAGAACCTCCAACTTGAGCCAACGTCTGATCCTCGCCGTGACTTCAGATGCATGAAAGATTGGTTCAGATCTGCAGGGGGTACCTGCCGTGTCCTCGCCCTGAAGCCCAAGTCTAGCTTGTGTTCTCAGACTTCTGTCCGCACACTCCTGGCCCAGAAGCCCACACGTTTGGCAATTCCGGACCCACAATGCAGCCTCTGCCTTCCCTCTTGAAAAAATATTTAGCCTAATGAGCTGCCCAGGAACCACAAATGAGGATCAACCTACACGGCACTCGACTGTACCCAAATTATATAGTCTAACTTGGGCACTAATGCACTGTCTGACACAACCTGAGTCCGAAACTCCTGACCAACACCCAGGCAGCTGACCGAACACTGAGCACATCAGACCCACCATGAACTTAGGTCGTCATCTCTTCCCAACTGCGGTTTTCAGGCTTCAGAACCTAGACTTTATCTCCAACCACTGCCCAGGGTTGAAAATGATGCAGAAATCAGAACTCCTTCCCCATGGCAAGAGACATTGTGATTGGCATGTTCTCCAAATTTCAGTGTAGTTGAAACCAGTGTGTCCCATGAAGCCCCGCCATGCTCGCGGGCCACATTGGTGACAAACACACATTGTGACCCTCAGCCTGAGCCCAGTCCACAAGTAAGGCTTTTCAGTGGCTGGATGAAGAGACAGCATATTGGGCCTGCCATGCCCCTAGGTCCCAATTTTTTACCATAGTTTTGTATGTCCCTTCACTCTTCCCCAGGGCTCTGCCTTGGAATTCCTCTTTGGTTGGGACACCTGAGGGAACAATACTGAAAGGAGACCTCCCATCCCACAGATTGACGAATAACAATTGGGACCGGGCCAAATCCACAGAGAGGAAGATTTGTCCATGGCCCATGAGGCCTCTCCACATTCCACGGTCATCGTTGATACAAAATCCAGAGACAAAAGCCTGAGCAAGCGCCTCAGATTCGCTCTTTCTTCATATCCTGAAGAGTTCTTCTCATGTTTTGTAGATTGGGCCTGCCATACCTACGTCCCCAAACCTAAGCTAGGTTTGTGTTTTCAGACTTCTATCCTCAAAGTCTTGGGCAACACACCCTCCAGGTTAGGGTCCCTGGAGCCACACATTAGGAGTGTGCCTACCCCATGCTTGGGAATTCTGCCCATTCCATTTTCCAAAATCGTACAAATTAGTAGAACCCTCCAAAGCCCCGAGGCCATCCCAATAGTGTAGTTCTCCCAGGACAAACAAGGGCTGTCTGACACCAGCTGAGCATCTACCTCCTCTCATACCATAGATGGATGTCCGCAGAGAAGAAGATGGAACCAGACAGGACCATAGGCCATGATCGGATCCATTGCTTGCTTTACAGGCATGTCTCCTCAAAAGTCTGGATTCCAAGCACAAGGAAACTTCTGCATGGGAGCTATGTCAAAATCTTAGGAGAATACTTCAGAGTTCCCGGTACACCGCCTCATACCAAGACCCTCATGGACAATAACACACATTAGCACCATTCTCAGGAAAGTCCATTTCAACTCAGCCACTTCGGTTGCTCCCGAGAAGCCATCAGATCTCAACTGTCTTTTTGCTAGGAGACAATTGGAATGCGAGACGGGCTTCCCTGGCATCCATCCTCCAACGGTGCTCTGGAGTCATTCCATATGCGATGTCTTGGAGCTGCCCAACAGGTCTCAATTGTCCTGGAGAAGGAATCCTTGAAGGGGGCATCCCACAACTCCCAACGTGGAAAACCTCCATGGCCTTGAGATTCCGCTCCGTTCATGAAGGGGCAGTCATGTACAGAAACTCCAACCTGAGCCAACGTCTGATCCTCGCCGGGACTTTAGATTCATGAGATATGTAGAGATCTTCAGGGGTTACCTGCCATGACCTCGGCCTGAAGCCCAAGTCTAGCTTGTGTTCTCAGACTTCTGTCCTTACACTCCTGGCCCAGAAGCCCTCGAGTTTGGCAATTCCGGACCCACAATGCAGCACTCTGCCTGCCCTCTAGAAAAAAATTATTGCCTCATGAGCTGCCCATGCACCTCAGAAGAGGATCACCCTACACGGCACTCGACTGTACCCCAATTATACAGTCTAACCTGGGCACTAATGTACTGTCTGACACAACCGAGCCTGAAACTCCTTACCAAACCCAGGCAGATGACCGCACACTGAACACATCAGACCAGCCATGGCCTTAGGTCGTCATCTCTTTCCAACTGCGGTTTTCAGGCTTCAGAACTTAGACCTTATTTCCAACCACTGCCCAGGGTTGAAAATGATGCAGAAATCAGAAATCCTTCCCCATGGCAAGAGACCTTGTGATTGACATGTTGTCCAAAGTTCAGTGTAGTTGAAACTAGTGTGGCCCATGAGGCCCCGCCCATGCTCGCGGGCCACATTGGTCACAAACACACATTGTGACCCTCAGCCTGAGCCTGGTCCTCAAGTAATTCCTCTCAGTGACTGGATGAAGAGACAGCATATTGGGCCTGCCATGCCTCTAGGCCCCAATTTTTACCATAGTTAAAAATTATAGAGATCCAGTCATGTATAATTCTGACCTCAGGCTGATTTCATGGGTGATCGTAGTTCTTTGGTTGGTAATCAGCTCACTTTCGGGTACAGGTTGAAAAGTCGCCTCCTCTTACTTGCCTGCCATCTGGTCCCCTCCCCCCAATGTTGAGCTCTTTATCCATTTCGAGTTTCTCTTTGTGTATGGTGGAAGAGAATGGTTAAGTTTCATTCATCTACACAGAGATGGCCCAATTTTTCCGCACCATTTATTGAAAAGACTGTATTTTTTCCACTATATATTTTCCAGCTTTGTTGAAGATTATTTGACCATAGAGTTGATGGTCAATATATGAGCTCTCTACTCTATTCCACATGTCTATGTGTCTGTTTTTATGCCAGTACCATTCTGTCTTGGTGATCACAGCTTTGTAGTTACCCTTGAAATTGGGCAAAGTGATGCTCCCAATTTTCTTTTTCTTATTTTTTTAATTTATTTTTTATTTATTTCCAGCATAACAGTATTCATTATTTTGCACCACACCCAGAGCTCCATGCAATCCATGCCCTCTGTATGCTCACCACCTGGTACCCCGACCTCCCACCCCCTGCCCCTTCAAAACACTCAGATTGATTTTCAGAGTCCATAGTCTCTCATGGTTCACCTCTCCTTCCAATTTACCCCAACTCCTTTCTCCTCTCTATCTCCCCATGTCTTCCATGCTATTTGTTATGCTTCACAAATAATTGAAACCATATGATCATTGACTCTCTCTGCTTGACTTATTTCACTAAGGAGAATCTCTTCCAGTCCCATCCCTGTTGCTCCAAAAGCTGGGAATTCATCCTTTCTGATGGAGGCATAATACTCCATAGTGTATATGGACCACATCCTCTTTATCTATTCGTCCGTTGAAGGGCATCTTGGTTCTTTCCACAGTTTGATGACCACGGCCATTGCTGCTATAAACATTGGGGTACAGATGGCCCTTCTTTTCACTCCACCTGTATATTTCGGGTCAATACCCAGGAGTGCAATTGCAGGGTCATAGGGACGTTCTGTTTTTAATTTCTTGAGGATTCTGCAACACTGTTCTCCAAAGAGGCTGTACCAACATGCATTCCCACCAACAGTGGACGAGGGTTCCCCTTTCTCCACATCCTCTCCAACACATGTTGTTTCCTGTCTTGCTAATTTTGGTCATTCTAACTGGTGTAAGGTGATATCTCAATGTGGTTTTAATTTGAATCTCTCTGATGGCTAGTGATGATTAACAATTTTTCATGTGTCTGATAGCGATGTGTATGTCTTGATTGGAGAAGTGTCTTGTCATATCTTCTGATTTTTTTTTTTGATATGATTGTCTGTTTTGTGATATGATTGTCTGTTTTGATATGATTGTCTGTTTTGTGTGTGTTGAGTTTGAGGAGTTCTTTATAGATCCTGGATATCAACCTTTTGTCTGTACAGTCATTTGCAAATATCTTCTCCCATTCCGTGGGTTGCCTCTTTGTTTTCTTAAATGTTTCCTTTGCTGTGCAGAAGCTTTTGATTTTGATGAAGTCCCAAAAGTTCATTTTAACTTTTTTTCCTTTGTCTTTGGAGATATTTCTTGAAAAAAGTTGCTGTGGCTGATATCAAAGAAATTACTGCCTATGTTCTCCTCTAGGGTTCTGATGGATTCCTGTCTCATGTTGAGGTCTTTTATCCATTTTGAGTTTATCTTTGTGTATGGTGTAAGAGAATGGTCGAGTTTTATTTTTCTACATAGAGCTTCCCAGTTTACCCAGCACCATTTATTGAAGAGAGTGACTTTTTACCACTGTATATGTTTTCCTGTTTTGTCAAAGATTATTTGCCCATAGAATTGAGGGTCCATATCTGGGCTCTCTACTCTGTTCCACTGGTCTATGTGTCTTTTTTTATGCCAATACAATGCTATCTTGATGATCTCAGCTTTGTAGTAAATCTCTAATTTCCCACTCTGTATTTTCATTGTTAGTGTATAAGAAAGCCACTGATTTCTGTACATTGACTTTCTATCCTGCCACGTTGCTGAATTGCTGTATGAGTTCTAGTAGTTTGGGGGTGGAGTCTTTTGGGTTTTCCCTATAAAGAATCATGTCATCTGCGAAGAGTGTTTGACTTCTTCATTGCTAATTTGGATACCTTTTATTTCTCTTTGTTGTCTGATTGCTGTTGCTAGGACTTCTAATACTTAGTTAAACAAGTGTGGTGGGAGTAGGCATACTTTTCATGTTCCTGATCTCAACGGGAAGGCAACAAGCTTTTTTTTTTATTTCTTTTTTGTATTAATTAATTTATTTTCAGCATAACAGTATTCATTATTTTTTCACCACAACCAGTGCTCCATGCAATCTGTGCCCTCTATAATACCCACTACCTGGTACCCCAACATCCCACACCCCCACAACTTCAAAGCCCTCAGATTGTTTTTCAGAGTCCATACTCTCTCATAGTTCACTTACCTTTCCAATTTACCCCAACTCCCTTCTCCTCTCTAACTCCCCATGCCTTCCATACTATTTGTTATGCTCTACAAATAAGTGAAATCATATGATCATTGACTCTCTGCTTGACTCATTTTATTTAGCATTATCTCTTCCAGTCCCATCCATGTTGTTCCAAAAGCTGGGAATTCATCCTTTCTGATGGAGGCATAATACTCCATAGTGTATATGGACCACATCTTCCTAATCCATTCGTCCGTTGAAGGGCATCTTGGTTCTTTCCACAGTTTGGCGACCGTGGCCATTGCTACTATAAACATTGGGGTACAGATGGCCCTTCTTTTCACTCCACCTGTATCTTTCGGGTCAATACCCAGGAGTGCAATTGCAGGGTCATAGGGAAGTTCTGTTTTTAATTTCTTGAGGATTCTCCAACACTGTTCTCCAGAGAGGCTGTACCAACTTGCATTCCCACCAACAGTGGACGAGGGTTCCCCTTTCTCCACATCCTCTCCAACACATGTTGTTTCCTGTCTTGCTAATTTTGGTCATTCTAACTGGTGTAAGGTGATATCTCAATGTGGTTTTAATTTGAATCTCCCTGATGGCTAGTGATGATGAACATTTATCCTTTTTGGTGCGTTATTTGCCTGGTTTCGGGATGAGCATAATGCTAGCTTCATAAAAAGTATATGAAAGTTTTCCTTCTGCTTCAATTTTTGGAAAGAGCTCCAGGAGAAGAGGTGTTACTTCTTCTGTGAAGGTTTGGTTGAATTGCCCAGAAAATTCGTCAGATCCTGGGCTCTTTTTGTTGGGGTGGGAGATTTCTTTTTCCTTTTTAATTTTTTTATTTTTTATAAACATATATTTTTATCCCTGAGGGTACAGGTATGTGAATCAACAGGTTTACAAACTTCACAGAACTCCCCATAGCACATAACCTCCCCAATGTCCATAACCCAACCCCCCTTCACCCAACCCCCCTCTCCCCAGAAACCCTCTGTTTGTTTCATGAGATTAAGAGTCACTTATGGTTTGTCTCCCTCCCAATCCCATCTTGTTTCGTTTATTCTTCTCCTACCCCTTAACCTCTCCCGCCCAATGCATCTCCACCTCCTCATATCAGGAAGACCATATGGTAGTTTTCTTTCTCTGCTTGACTCATTTTGCTAAGCATGATACCCTCTAGTCCCATTTACAATTGCACCCAAAATCACAAGATACCTAGGAATAAACCTAACCAAAGTGGCAAAGAATCTATATTCAGAAAACTATAAAGTACTCATGAAAGAAATTGAGGAAGACACAAAGAAATGGAAAAATGTTCCATGCACCTGGATTGTAAGAATTAATATTGTGAAAATATCTGTGCTACCTAAAGCAATCTACACATTTAATGCAATTCCTATCAAAGTACCATCCATCTTTTTCAAAGAAATGGAACAAATAATCCTAAAATTTACATGGAACCAGAAAAGACCTCGAATAGCCAAAGGAATATTGAAAAAGAAATCCAAAGTTGGTGGCATCACAATTCCGGACTTCAAGCTCTATCACAAAGCTGTCATCATCAAGACAGCATGGTACTGGCACAAAAACGGACACACAGATCAATGGAACAGAACAGTGAACCCAGAACTAGACCCTCAACTCAATGGTCAACTAATCTTCAACAAAGCAGGAAAGAATGTCCAATGGAAAAAAGTCTCTTCAATAAATGGTGTTGGGAAAATTGGACAGCCACATGCAGAAAAATGAAATTGGACCATTTCCTTACACCACACACAAAAATAGACTCAAAATGGATGAAGGACCTCGATGTGAGAAAGGAATACATCAAAATCCTTGAGGAGAACACAGGCAACAACCTCTTCGACCTCAGCGGCAGCAACATCTTCCTAGGAACATCGCCAAAGGCAAGGGAAGCAAGGGCAAAAATGAACTATTGGGATTTCATCAAGATTAAAAGCTTTTGCACAGCAAAGGAAACAGTTAACAAAACCAAAAGACAACTGACAGAATGGGAGAAGATATTTGCAAATGACATATCGGATAAAGGGCTAGTGTCCAAATCTGTAGAGAGCTTAGCACACTCCACACCCAAAGAACAAATAATCCAATCAACAAATGGGCAGAGAACATGAACAGACACTTCTGCAAAGAAGACATCCAGATGGCCAACAGACACATGAAAAAGTGCTCTATATCACTCGGCATCAGGGATATAAAAATTAAAGCCACAATGCGATATCACCTCACACTAGTCAGAATGGCTAAAATTAACAAGTCAGGAAGTGACAGATGCTGGCGAGGATGTGTAGAAAGGGAAACCCTCCTACACTGTTGGTGGGAATGCAAGCGGGTGAAACCACTCTGGAAAACAGCATGGAAGTTCCTCAAAATGTTGAAAATAGAACTACCCTATGACCCAGCAATTGCACTACTGGGTATTTGCCCAAAAGATACAAATGTAGTGATCCGAAGGGGCCCATGCACCAGAATGTTTTTGGCAGCACTGTCCACAATAGCCAAACTATGGAAAGAACCTAGATGTCCATCAACAGAGGACGTGGATGGAACTTTTGTGAGGTTTTTGGTCATGACTTCAATACCGTTACTGGTTAATGGTCTATGCAAGTTGTGACTGTCTTCCTGGTTCAATTTTGGGATTGTATAGTTTTCTGGGAATACATCCATTTCACCTAGGGGGCCTAGCTTATTGGCATACAACTGTTCATTTTTTTAAATCTATTCATTGTTTTAGAAGCACATCCAGCAATCCATGCCCTCGATAATACTCACCTTTTGGTTCCCCCAACCCCCCAACCCTCTGCCCCTTAAATCCCTCCAATTCATTTTCAGAGTCCATAATCTCTCATGGTTCACCCCCCTTCCAATTTCCCTCCACTCCCTTCTCCTATCCATCTCCCCTTGTCCTCCATGCTATTTGTTGTGCTCCACACATAGGTGAAACCTTATGATAATTGACACTCTCTGCTTGACTTATTTCACTCAGTAGAATCTCTTCTAGTCCCATCCATGTTGCTACAAAAGTAGGGCATTCATTCCTTCTGAGGGAGGCATAATACTCCATAGTGTATATGGCCCACATCTTCCTTATCCTTTTGTCCTTTGAAGAGCATCTTGGTTCTATCCACAGTTTGGTGACCATGGCTATTGCTGTTCTAAATATTGGGGTACAGATGGCCCTTCTTTTCACTACATCTGTATCTTTGTGGTAAATACCAAGTAGTGCAATTGCAAGGTCATAGGGAAGCTCTGTTTTTAATTTCTTGAGGAATCTCCATTCTTTTCTCCAAAGTGCCTGTACCAACTTGTATTCCGGACAGCAGTGTAAGAGTTTTCCCCTTTCCCCACATCCTCCCCAACACATGTTTCCTGTCTTGCTAATTTTGGCCATTCTAACTGGTGTAAGGTTCTATCTCAATGTGGTTTTAATTTGCATTTCCCTGTTGGCTAGTGATGATAAACATTTTTTCATGTGTCTGATAGCCATTTCTATGTCTTCATTGGAGAGGTGTCTGTTCCTATCTTCTGTCCAATTTTTTATATGATTGTCTGTTTTGTGTGTGTTGAGTTTGAGGAGTTCTCTATAGATCCTAGATATCAACCTTTTGTCTGTACTGTCATTTACAAATATCTTCTCGCAATCTGTGGGTTGCCTCTTTGTTTCATTGACAGTTTCCTTTGCAGTGCAGAAGTATTTGATCCTGATGAAGTCCCAAAAGTACATCTTCACTTCTGTTTTCTTTGTTGAACAGACTGGTGAGAGTGGGCATCCTTGTCATGATCCTGATCTCAACGGGAAGGCTGCAAGATTTTTCCCATTGAGGATTATATTTTCTGTGGGTCTTTCATAGATAGATATGATGAAGTTCAGGAATGTTCCCTCTATCCCTATACTTTGCAGCGTTTTAATCACGAATGGATGCTGGATTTTTTCAAGTGCTTTTTCTGCATTGATTGAGAGGACCATGTGGTTCTTCTCTCTTCTCATATTAATTTTTTCAATGACATTGATTGATTTATGAATGTTGAACCATCCTTGTAGCCCAGGGATAAATCCCACCTGGTCATTGTAGATAATCTTTTTAATGTGCTGTTTGACCCTGTTTGCAAGGATCTTGTTGAGAATCTTAGCATCCATATTCATCAGTGATATTGGTCTGAAATTATCCATTTTGGTAGGGTATTTGCCTGGTTTGGGGATCAGGGTAATTCTGGCTTCATAGAAAGAGTCTGGAAGTTTTTCTTCTGCTTCAATTTTTTGAAACAGCTTCAGGAGAATAGATGTTATTTCTTCTTTGAAAGTTTGTTAGAATTCCCCAAGCAATCCGTCAGGTCTTGGGCTCTTGTTTCTTGGGAGGTTTTTGATCACTGCTTATATCTCATTACTAGATATCGGTCGATTCAGGTTGTCGATCTCTTCCTGGTTCAATTTTGGAAGTTTATATAGTTTTCCAAGAATGCATCCATTTCATCAAGGTTGCTAAGCTTATTGGCATATAACTATTGATAATAACTTCTGATGATTGTTTCTACTTCCTCGTTGTTAGTTGTGATCTCTCCATTTTCATTTATAATTTTGTGAATTTGGGCTTTCTCTCTTTTCTTTTGGATTAGTGTGGCCAGTGCCTTATTGATCTTCTTGATTCTTTCAAAAAAACCAACTTCTAGTTTCATTGATACGTTCTACTGTATCTTTGGTTTCTACCTCATTGATCTCAGCTCTAATCTTGATGATTTCTATTCTTATGTGTGGAGTTGGTTTGATTTTTTTGTTGATTCTCCAGTTCTTTAAGGTGTAGAGACAGCTGGTGTATTCTGGATTTTTCAAAATTTTGAGGGAGGCTTGGATGTCTATGGATTTCCCCCTTAGAACCGCCTTTGCTGTATCCCATAGGGTTTGGATCGAAGTGTCTTTATTCTCATTGGTTTCCATTTGTTTCAGTTCTTCTTTGATCTCCTGGTTGATCCAAGCATTCTTAAGCAAGATGGTCTTTAGCTTCCAGGTTTTTGAGTTCCTTCTGTACTTTTCCTTGTGATTAAGCTCCAGGTTCAAAGCATTATGATCTGAGAATATGCGGGAAAAATCTCAGTCTTTTGATATCACTTTAGTCCTGATTTATGACCCAGCATGTGGTCTATTCTTGAGAAGGTTCCCTGTGCTCTTGAGAAGAATGAGTGTTCTTTTGTTTTAGGGTGGAATGTTCTGAATATATCTATGAGATCCATCTGTTCCAATGTGTCATTCAATGCTCTTGTTTCTTTATTGATTTTCTGCTTCAATGATCTGTTTATTTCTGAGAGAGGCATGTTAAGATCTCCTATGATTAGTGTATTCATATCAATATGACTCTTTATCTTGATTAACAGTTTTCTTATGTAATTGGTTGCTCCCATATTAGAGGCATAGATATTTACAATTGTTAGATCATCTTGGTGGATTGTCCCTTTAAGAATTATGTAGTGTCCTTCTGTATCTCTGACTAAAGCCTTTAGTTTAAAATCTAATTTATCTGATATGAGAATCGCTACCCCGGCCTTCTTTTGAGGCCCATTGTCATGAAAGATGCTTCTCCGTCCCTTCACTTTCAGTCTGGGTGTATTTTTAGGTTCAAAATGGGTCTCTTGTGGAGAACATATGGATGGGTTCTGTCGTTTTATCCAATCTGCAACCCTGTGCTGTTTTATGGGCGCATTTAGGCCATTCGCATTGAGATTGATTATTGATAGATACGTTTTTATTGACATCGAGTTACCTTTGAAGTCTTTCTTTCTGTAGATTGTCTCTATATTTCTCCTCCGTGCTATTCTTAGGATTTTTACTCTTTTATAGAACCCCCCTTAATATTTCCTGCAGTGTCGGCTTGGTGGTAGCATAGTCTTTTAAGTCTTGCCAGTCTTGGAAACTCTTTATATCTCCATCCATTCTGAATGTCAGTCTTGATGGATAAAGTATTCTTGGCTGCATGTTCTTCTCATTTAGTGCCCTGAATATATCTTGCCAGCCTTTTCTGGCTTGCCAGGCTTCTGTGAACAGGTCTGATGTTATATTGATGGGCTTTCCTATGTAAGTAAGGAGCCTCTTTGCCCTAGCAGCTTTCAGGAGATTATACCTACAATTATAATTCCTCAATTTGACTATCAGGGTCGTGTTTTTGTTTTGTTTTGTTTTCTTTTGTTTTGTTTTGTATTGTATGTTTTTTTTTTTAATGTATAATCTTGGGTGGAGACCATTTAGCCTCCAGTACATGAATTCTGGTTCCATTCGCGAGATTGGGAAAATTTTCTTGAAGGACTTGTTCCACTATATCTTCTAGATCTTTCTTTCTTCTCCCCTTCAGGGATTCCAGTAATTCTGAGGTTGGAACGTTTCATGGCACCATTTATTACCCTGATTCTGTTTTTGTGATTTCTAAGCTGTTTGTTCCAGGCTTCCTCCTGATCCTTTCTCTCTATCTGTTTGTCCTCCAGATCACTAATTCTATCTTCTGTCTCAGTTACCCTAGCTTTGAGAGAGTTCAGATTAGATTGGAACTCATTGAGAGCATTGTGGACCTCCTCCCTGGTAGCTTTAAGCTTCGCCCTAACATTGTGAACATCATGTCTCATCGCTTTCAGCTTGGCCCTAATCAATTATGTTTGGTCATCCATGCCTTTCTCCAAACTAGCTATTGCCTGGATTATTGTTAACCTGAATTCTCTTTCCAACATATTGTCTATGTTGATAGCCATTAACTCTAGTGCAGAAGGTCCATCCACTGTATTTTTCTTCTGTTGGGGATTCCTCCTCCTAGTCATTTTGGTGAGAGTTGACTGAACAGATGTAGCTGGATGTATCAGCCATGGTGCAGTCAAGGTGCACACTGGAAAACTTCTGAACAATCATGACTCCCCACCCAAATGAGAGAAAAAAGAAAAGAAAAAGAAAAAAAAAACAAAAAAAGAGATAGAGACAGGAAAGAGAAGGAAGATTAAAGAGAAAGTTCAGCCCAAATGAGCCCCAAGGTAAGATTTATGAAGTAGACAAACAAAAAGACTGATAAAAGTATATGACAAGAGAAAAAAAATATATATATACAAAAAAAAAAGGAAGAACGTCGTCAAAAAGAACCCCACGTGTAAGATTTATATACTATCAGGACAAACACAAAAACACAGAAACACTGGTGGAAGATAAAGATTGGAGAGTGGATATAAATTCTCAGTGTCTGCGAAAAAGTTTGTTTTAATTTTTCCTGGATGTATCTTGATATATTTGTTAAAGGACTCAACTTTCCTAAGATAAAGGGGTATTAAAAATTAGTTACCTAGGGGTAGTATTGACTGGGGAAACGGGACTACTTTGAAGTTTAACTCTATATGAATAATAGAAGTAAAAATAAAAAGGAAAAAACTTAACTAAACTAAAATATAAAAAAAAATGTAGGAACAAAAAAATAAAAATGCAAAAGGAAAACATAGGTGTATATATCAAAAATTTAAGGTTAGAAAGTTATTTTGGAATTTGATGTACTGGACAGCTCGCTCTGATGGTAACAGGTTAATAAAATTACATATATATATATGTATATATATGTATATGACAAGAGAAAAAAAATATATATATATATACAAAAAAAAAGGAAGAACGTCGTCAAAAAGAACCCCACGTGTAAGATTTATATACTATCAGGACAAACACAAAAACACAGAAACACTGGTGGAAGATAAAGATTGGAGAGTGGATATAAATTCTCAGTGTCTGCGAGAAAGTTTGTTTTAATTTTTCCTGGATGTATCTTGATATATTTGTTAAAGAACTCAACTTTCCTAAGATAAAGGGGTATTAAAAATTAGTTACCTAGGGGTAGTATTGACTGGGGAAACGGGACTACTTTGAAGTTTAACTCTATATGAATAATAGAAGTAAAAATAAAAAGTAAAAAACTTAACTAAACTAAAATATAAAAAAAATGTAGGAACAAAAAAATAAAAATGCAAAAGGAAAACATAGGTGTATATATCAAAAATTTAAGGTTAGAAAGTTATTTTGGAATTTGATGTACTGGACAGCTCGCTCTGATGGTAACAGGTTAATAAAATTACATATATATATATGTATATATATGTATATGACAAGAGAAAAAAAAATATATATATATATATATACAAAAAAAAAAGGAAGAACGTCGTCAAAAAGAACCCCACGTGTAAGATTTATATACTATCAGGACAAACACAAAAACACAGAAACACTGGTGGAACATAAAGATTGGAGAGTGGATATATATATATATATATATATATATATATATATATATACCAGAATAGTAGGAATGAATAAATAAAAAAACTTTTCCTATGAAGTAGTGGTTGTACTCTTGTAATCCTTTTTTATTTTCTCTCTCTCTCTCTCTCTCTCTTTTTTTTTTCTTTCTTGGTTTGTTTTCTAGGAGAGGGGCCTGCCACGTGGGTTTTCGGTCAGTGATGTACCCTGAGTTAAGTTCTCGCGCCCCTCTCAATATGGTGGGCTCTGAGGAAACTGTTTTGTTTTTTTTTTTTCAGACTTTTGTTCTCTGGAGGTTTTTATGTTTATTCACTTTTTTTGTTTGAGTTTTCCCCCTGTGCAGGAATTGGAGATAAGGTCTAGGTTCCGATGACTGAAAACCCAGGTTGGGAATGGATGGTGGCCTAAGGCAGTGGCGGGTCTAATGTGCTGGGTGTGCAGCCAGCTGTGTCAGTGTCTGTTGGAAGGTCTGGGCTCAGGCTATTTGCGACAGAGCATCAGTGTTTAAGGTAGCCTATGCAATTGGGGTGTTGCCGAGGGCCAAGCAGTTTGATCCACATTTGGGGTCTCTGGGCAGCACCATAGACAATGTTTTTCTCCTGGGAGGCAGGCAGAGTGCTTCATTGTGGCCCCAGAATTCCCAGTAGGGAGGGTTTGTGGGCCAGGAGTGTGAGGACGGAAGTCGGAAAACACAAGTTAGGGTGAGGATTTGAGCCAAGGGCAGAGCAGGCCCACTCTGCAGAGGCTGAATCAAAATCTCCTGCATCTGAAGTCAGGCTGAGAATCAGACGTTGGCTGAGGCTGGAGTATGTGTCCATAATGGCACCTTCATGAAGCGGGGGCCTCATGAGGCCAAGGAAGTTTTTCCACGCTGAGTTTGGAGGTTGCTCCAAACCACAAGGTTTTCTTCTGTGGGACATTCGAGTCCTGTTGCATGGCTCCAGGACATACCATACGTAAGGACTGGAGATCAGGGTTCGAAGGATGGATCCCTGTACAGCATGCCTCGCCTTCCCATTGGCCATTAGCGACAAGATATGTTTGAACTGCTGCCTCTGGGGCAGGCTACCCAGGGGGCTGAGTTGAAAGGGCCTCTCCTGAGGATGCCTCATAATGTGCGTTTGGGTCCATGGAGACCTTGGAATGTGCCGGTTGTTCAGTGGCCCTGCGGAACTCTCCTACCTGAAGGGTTTGATACATCCCCAGTAAGAAAGCTCCCCATGTGGAGACGAGAGAGGTTTGGTTTGGTGCCTCAGAAAAGCCCCGTGTGCTGGTCTACGAAAACAGTCCTCTGAGGACGGACACATGGAAACCAGAGCTACGGTTCAGATTAGGGCCTGGGGGCCTGTCCATTTCAACCTTCTGATCTGGGGACACTGTCTGAGAGTCTAAGTGGAGTTAGTTGCTCCGCTGGTGTCAGAGAGCCCCTCTTAGTCCAGGGTGGCCTACACTATTGATGGCCTCAGGGGCCTTGGAGTTTTTCCCTAACCTGTAGGGGTGTGGTCAATGGATTGGGCACACTTTCCTTGGAGAGGGCAGGCACAATCTTTCGCTGTGGCTCCAGAGGCCCTAGCGTGGAGGATGTGTGGGTCCAGGCTGTGGGCACAGAAGTCTGAAAACAAAAAACTCAGCTTATGAGTGGCGCCTAGGTTATGGCAGGCCGGATGTACAGCCCGAGAGGGAGCACCTGGGCCGCTGAAACAAGGGCGAGTGGGAGGCTTTTGTCTCTGGATGTTGTGTCCGGGATAGCCGTGGATTGGAGGGGTGGCCTCAGGGACTTGGACGAGTATCCCTCTCTGCGGATTTGTCCCAGCTCCCAAGAGTTTGGGGTCATTTTGTGGGAAGGGTGGAGTCGTGTTGTCTGGCTCATGTGTCTCTCCAAGAAAGGGATTCCAGAGCAGAGCCCCAGGTACGGGAGGGGCGACTGTAAAACTCAAACACTGGTGAGGATTGGGTGCATAGGGGCTTGGCAAGCCGCATTTGTGGGCTCTTGGTCCAGGCCATAACAGGCCTTTCTTTGACATGGGGCTCATGCTGAGGGTCACAGTGTGAATCTGTACCCAAGCAGCACTCACGTTTGGGCGTGGCATCAGGGGCCATGAAGGTTTATCCCACCCTGTAGGTGTGACTCCATGCCAAGAGCAGGCTTTACAGCCATGAAGAAGGACGGGTTCTATTTCGTGCTTCCGATACCCAGCTGTGTGGGGAATTGATATAATGTCTAGGTTCAGATATCTGAAAACCAAGGTTAGGAAGAGGTGACGGCATAAGACCATGCCGTGTCCGAAGTGTTGGGTGTGCGGCCAGCTGTATCCTTGTCTGTCTGGACGTCTGGCTTCAGGCTATGTCAGACAGAGCATGAGTGCCCAGAGAAGCCTATCCAGTTCGGGTACCGTCGAGGCCCGAACAGGTTGATCCTCATCTGGGTTTTGGAGAGCCCCACAGGGAAACGTTATTCTTCCGTTGGGCAGACACTGGGCTGGGTTGTGGTTCTGGAGTTCCTAGTCCGGAGGGCTTGTTTGTCAGGAGTGTGAGGAAGGAAGTCTGAAAACACAAGCTAGTGTGAGGTTTGGGATCGAGGACACGGCAGGCGCACTCTGCAGAGGCTGAATCAAAGTCTCCAGCATCTGAAGTCAGGCTGAGGATCAGACGTTGGCTGAGGCTGGAGTTGTGTCCATGATGGCACCTTCATGAAGCGGGGGCCTCATGAGGCCAAGGAAGTTTTCCCACGCTGAGTTTGGAGGTTGCCCCTAACCACAATGTTTCCTTCTGAGGGACATTCGATTCCTGTTGCATGGCTCCAGGACATAACATACGGAAGGACTGGAGAGCAGGGTTCGAAGGATGGATCCCTGTACAGCATGCCTCGCATTCCCATTGGCCATTAGCGACAAGATATGTTTGATCAGCGGCCTCTGGGGCACGCTACCCAGGGGGCTGAGTTGAAATGGCCTCTCCTGAGGATGCGTCATAATGTGCGTTTGCGTCCATGGAGACCTAGGAATGTGCTGGTTGTTCAGTGGCCCTGCGGAACTCTCCTTCCTGAAGGGTTTGATACATCCCCAGCAAGAAAGCTCTCCATGTGGAGACGAGAGAGGTTTGGTTTGGTGCCTCAGAAAAGCCCCGTGGGCTGGTCTACGAAAACAGTCCTCTGAGGATGGACACATGGAAACCAAAGCTAAGGTTCATATTAGGGCCTGGGGGCATGTCCATTTCAACTTTCTGTCTCTGGGGACACTGTCTGAGCGTCTAAGCGAAGATACTTGCTCCGCTGGTGTCAGAGAGCCCCTCTTAGTCCAGGGTGCCTACACTATTGATGGCCTCAGGGGCCTTGGAAGTTTTCCCTAACCTTTAGCGTTGTGGTCATTGGATTGGGCACTCTTTCCTTGGGAGGGCAGGCACAGTCTTTCGTTGTGGCTCCATAGGCCCTAGCCTGGTGGTGTGTGGGTCCAGGCTGTGTGCACAGAGGTCTGAAAACACAAACTCAGCTTATAAGTGGCGCCTAGGGTATGGCAGGCCGGATGTACAGCCCGAGAGGGAGCTCTTGGGCCTCTGAAACAAGGGCGAGTGGGAGGCGTTCCTTCAGGCTTTTGTCTCTGGATGTTGTGTCCCGGATAGCCGTGGATTGGAGGGGTGGCCTCAGGGACTGTGGACCAGTATCCCACTCTGGGTATTTTTCCCAGATCCAAAGAGTTTGGGGTCATTTATTGGGAAGGGAGGAGTTGTGTTGTCTGGCTCATGTGTCTCTCCAAGAAAGGGATTCCAGAGCAGAGCCCCAGGTATGGGCGGGGCGACTGGAAAACTCAAACCCTTGTGAGGATTGGGTGCATAGGGGCTTGGCATGCCCCATATGCGGGCTCTTGGTCCAGGCCCTGACAGGCCTTTCTTTGACATGGGGCTCATGCTGAGGGTCACAGTGTGAATTTTTGCCCAAGCAGCACTCAAGGTTGGGCGTGGCATCAGGGGCCATGAAGGTTTCTCCCACCTGAAGGTGTGACTCCATGCCAAGAGCAAGCTTAACAGCCATGGGGAAGGAGGAGTTCTGTTTTGTGCTTGCGATACCCAGCTGTGTGGAGAATTGATATAATGTCTAGGTTCAGATATCTGAAAACCAAGGTTAGGAAGAGGTGAGAGCATAAGACCATGGCGTGTCCGAAGTGCTGAGTGTGCGGCCAGCTGTCTCTTGTCTGTCTGGACGTCTGGCTTCAGGCTGTGTCCGACAGAGCATGAGTGCCTAGAGCGGCCTATCCAGTTCAGGTACCGTCGAGGCCCGAGCAGGTTGATCCTCAACTGGGTTTTCTGGAAAGCCCCAGAAGAAGAAATGTTTTTCTTCCGTTGGGCAGACACTGGGCTGGGTTGTGGTTCTGGAGTTCCTAGTCCGGAGGGCTTGTTTGCCAGGAGTGTGAGGAAGGAAGTCTGAAAGCACAAGCTAGCATGAGGTTTGGGATCGAGGTCACGGCAGGCGCACTCTGCAGATGTGAATCAAAGTCTCCATCATCTGAAGTCAGGCTGAGGATCAGACGTTGGCTGAGGCTGGAGCTGTGTCCATGATGGCACCTTCATGAAGCGGGGGCCTCATGAGGCCAAAAAAGTTTTCCCACGCTGAGTTTGGAGGTTGCCACAAACCACAAGGTTTCCTTCTGAGGGACATTCGAGTCCTGTTGCATGGCTCCAGGACATACCATACGGAAGGACTGGAGAGCAGGGTTCAAAGGATGGATCCCTGTACAGCATGCCTCGCATTCCCATTGGCCATTAGCGACAAGATATGTTTGATCTGCTGCCTCTGGGCCACGCTACCCAGGGGGCCGTGTTGATATGGCCTCTCCTGAGGATGCGTCATAATGTGCGTTTGGGTCCATGGAGAACTTGGAATGTGCTGGTTGATCAGAGGTTCTGCTGTACTCTCCTTCCTTAAGGGTTTGATACATCCCCAGCAAGAAAGCTCCCCATGTGGAGACGAGAGAGGTTTGGTTTGGTGCCTCAGAAAAGCCCCGTGTGCTGGTCTACGAAAACAGTCCTCTGAGGATGGACACATGGAAACCAAAGCTAAGGTTCATATTAGGAACTGGGGGCCTGTCTATTTCAACCTTCTGTCTCTGGGGACACTGTCTGAGATTCTAAGTGGAGAGAGTTGCTCCGCTGGTGTCAGAGAGCCCCTCTTAGTCCAGGGTGGCCTACACTATTGATGGCCTCAGGGGCCTTGGAGCTTTTCCCTAACCTGTAGGGTTGTTGTCAATGGATTGGGCACACTTTCCTTGGAGAGGGCAGGCACAATCTTTCGCTGTGGCTCCAGAGGCCCTAGCCTGGAGGTTGTGTGGGTCCAGGCTGTGTGCACAGAGGTCTGAAAACACAAACTCAGCTTATAACTGGCGCCTAGGGTATGGCAGGCCGGATGTACAGCCCGAGAGGGAGCTCTTGGGCCTCTGAAACAAGGGCGAGTGGGAGGCGTTCCTTCAGGCTTTTGTCTCTGGATGTTGTGTCCCGGATAGCCGTGGATTGGAGGGGTGGCCTCAGGGACTGTGGAGGAGTATCCATCTCTGGGGATTTGTCCCAGCTCCCAAAAGTTTGGGGTCGTTTTTTGGGAAGGGTGGAGTCGTGTTGTCTGTCTCATGTGTCTCTCCAAGAAAGGGATTCCAGAGCAGAGCCCCAGGTACGGGCGGGGCGACTGGAAAACTCAAACACTGGTGAGGATGGGTGCATAGGGGCTTGGCATGCCCCATATTCGGGCTCTTGGTCCAGGTCCTGACAGGCCTTCTTTGACATGGGGCTCATGCTGAGGGTCACAGTGTGAATTTGTGCCCAAGCAGCACTCAAGTTTGGGCGTGGCATCAGGGGCCATGAAGGTTTCTCCCACCCTGAAGGTGTGAATCCATGCCAAGAGCAAGCTTTACAGCCATGTTCAAGGAGGAGTTCTGTTTTGTTCTTGCGATACCCAGCTGTGTGGAGAATTGATATAATGTCTAGGTTCAGATATCTGAAAACCAAGGTTAGGAAGAGGTGACGGCATAAGACCGTGGCGTGTCCGAAGTGCTGGGTGTGCGGCCAGCTGTCTCCTTGTCTGTCTGGACGTCTGGCTTCTGGCTGTGTCAGACAGAGCATGAGTGCCCAGAGCGGCCTATCCAGTTCAGGTACCGTCGAGGCCCGAGCAGGTTGATCCTCATCTGGGTTTTCTGGAGAGCCCCACAGGGAAACATTTCTCTTCCGTTGGGCAGACACTGGGCTGGGTTGTGGTTCTGGAGTTCCTAGTCCGGAGGGCTTGTTTGCCAGGAGTGTGAGGAAGGAAGTCTGAAAACACAAGCTAGCGTGAGGTTTGGGATCGAGGACACGGCAGGCGCACTCTGCAGAGGCTGAATCAAAGTCTCCAGCATCTGTAGTCAGGCTGAGGTTCAGACGTTGGCTGAGGCTGGAGTTGTGTCCATGATGGCACCTTCATGAAGCGGGGGCCTCATGTGGCCAAGGAAGTTTTCCCACGCTGAGTTTGGAGGTTGCCCCAAACCACAAGGTTTCCTTCTGCGGGACATTTGAGTCCTGTTGCATGGCTCCAGGACATACCATACGGAAGGACTGGAGAGCAGGATTCGAAGGATGGATCCCTGTACAGCATGCCTCGCATTCCCATTGGCCATTAGCGACAAGATATGTTTGATCTGCTGCTTCTGGGGCACGTTTCCCAGGGGGCTGAGTTGAAATGGCCTCTCCTGAGGATGCGCCATAATGTGCATTTGGGTCCTTGGAGACCTTGGAATGTGCTGGTTGTTCAGTGGCCCTGCGGAACGCTCCTTCCTGAAGGGTTTGATACATCCCCTGCAAGAAAGCTCCCCATGTGGAGACGAAAAGGGTTGGTTTGGTGCCTCAAAAAGCCCCGTGTGCTTGTCTACGAAAACAGTCCTCTGAGGATGGACACATGGAAACCAAACCTAAGGTTCATATTAGGAACTGGGGGCCTGTCCATTTCAACCTTCTGTCTCTGGGGACACTGTCGGAGAATCTAAGTGGAGATAGTTGCTCCGCTGGTGTCAGAGAGCCCCTCTTAGTCCAGGGTGGCCTGCACTGTTGATGGCCTCAGTGGCCTTGGAGCTTTTCCCTAACCTGTAGGGCTGTGGTCAAAGGATTGGCACACGTTCCTTGGAGAGGGCAGGCACAAACTTTCGCTGTGGCTCCAGAGGCCCTAGCCTGAAGGTTGTGTGGGTCCAGGCTGTGTGCACAGAGGTCTGAAAACACAAACTCAGCTTATAAGTGGCGCCTAGGTTATGGCAGGCCAGATGTACAGCCCGAGAGGGAGGTCCTGGCCTCTGAAACAAGGGCGAGTGGGAGGCGTTCCTTCAGGCTTTTGTCTCTGGATGTTGTGTCCCGGATAGCTGTGGATTGGAGGGGTGGCCTCAGGGACTGTGGACGAGTATCCATCTCTGGGGATTTGTCCCAGCTCCCAAGAGTTTGGGGTCATTTTGTGGGAAGGGTGGAGTCGTGTTGTCTGTCTCATGTGTCTCTCCAAGAAAGGGATTCCAGAGCAGAGCCCCAGGTACGGGCGGGGCGACTGGAAAACTCAAACACTGGTGAGGATTGGGTGCATAGGGGCTTGGCATGCCTCATATGCGGGCTCTTGGTCCAGGCCATAACAGGCCTTTCTTTGACATGGGGCTCATGCTGAGGGTCACAGTGTTAATTTCTGCCCATGCAGCACTCAAGATTCGGCGTGGCATCGGGGGCTATGAAGGTTTCTCCCACCCTGAAGGTGTGACTCCATGCCAAGATCAAGCTTTGCAGCCATGGGGAAGGAGGAGTTCTGTTTTGTGCTTGCGACCCAGCTGTGTAAAGAATTGATATAATGTCTAGGTTCAGATAACTGAAAACCAAGGTTAGGAAGAGGTGACGGCATAAGACCATGGTGTGCCCGAAGTGCTGGGTGTGCGGCCAGCTGTCTCCTTGTCTGTCTCGACGTCTGGCTTCAGGCTGTGTCAGACAGAGCATGAGTGCCCAGAGCAGCCTATCCAGTTCGGGTACCGTCGAGGCCCGAGCAGGTTGATCCTCATCTGGGTTTTCTGGAGAGGCCCCACAGGGAAACGTTTTTCTTCCGTTGGGCAGACACTGGGCTGGGTTGTGGTTCTGGAGTTCCTAGTCTGGAGGGCTTGTTTGCCAGGAGTGTGAGGAAGGAAGTCTGAAAACACAAGCTAGCGGGAGGTTTGAGACCGAGGGCACGGCAGGCCCACACTGCAGAGGCTGAATCGAGATCTCCTGCAATGAGGTCATGTCATCTACGAGACGTGCCTCAGGCTAGAGTTTTTGACCAGCATGGCCTCTTCCTGAAGGGTTTGGGGGCTTCATGAGGCCAGGGAGGTTTGCCTACGATGGGTTTGTGAACTTCTCCAAACCTCAAGGTTCCTTCTGCACGATAGTCGAGTCCTCTTGGATGGTTCCAGGCGGCCCCAAACGGAAAGACTCGAGAGCAGGTGTCTAAGTATGGATGCCGGTGAACGCCAACTCATATTCCCACTCTTTAGTCAGGACAAGGCAGGCTCAATCTGCGGGCTCCTGGGTGAGCTACCCAGAGGGGAGAGTTGAAATGGACTCTCCTGAAGATGAGTCCTACTGTGGGTTGGTGGCCTGGGAGACCTTGGAATGTGGAGGTGGCTCAGGGACTCTAAAGGATTCTCCAACCTGAGGTGTTTGACACGGCTCCAACAAGGAAGCTTCCCATGTGGAGACGAGAGGAGTTCTGTTCAGTGCCTCAGGAAAGCCCCATATCCTGTTCTTCCAACCAAAGACTCTGAGGAGTGACACCTGGAAATTAAAGCAAGAGTTGTGATTAGGGCCTAAGGGCCTGTCCGGCTCAACCTTCTATCTCTGGTGACATCTGTGTGCATGCCTTCGTGGGGGTAGCTGCTCAGCTTGTGTCCGAATGCCCCTGTGTGTCCAGGGAGGCTCCCAGTAGTGGGATGTCCTCGGGGGCCTTGAGGTTTCTCATATTATGCAGGTGTGGGCCAAAGGAATGGACACAGTTTCCCAGGAGAGAGCAGGCACGGTCCTGTGGTATGCCTCCAGAGGACCCAGCCTAGAGGCTGTGTTTGCCAGGGCTGTGGGGACAGATGTCTGAAAAAGCAAACTTGGCTCAGCTAGGGGCCAAGGTAATGGCAGGCCTGATCTCCAGTCCGTGAGGGGAGATCCTCTGGATATCAAAGGAGGGCAAGTGGGAGGCAGTCGCTCAGGCTTTTGTCTCTGGGTGTTGCGTTCACAGTGGCCGTTCAGGGTAAGCGTTGCCTCGGGGGCCGAGGAGTAGCCTTCCTCTCAGGGGATTGTCCAAGCTCCCAAGTGTTTGGGTTCATTCTCTGGGAAGGGAAGAGTACTGTTTTCTGCCACAGGGGACCCCCCAGGAGAGGGACTCTAGAGCACAGCCGTGGTTTCCCTCAACTGGAATACAAACCATCTAGTTCGTCCTGGGTGCCTATGGGAATGGCAAGCCACATATGCGGGCACTTGTTCCAGGCATTGAGAGGCGTTACTTGAATAAGGTACTCACGCTGAGGGTCAAAATGTGTGTTTGTGCCCAAGGGGGCCCTCACTCATGGGTTTGCCTCATGGGCCATGCCGTTTTCTCCTACACTTAAGGGTTTGACTCACTGCCAGCAGCAAGGTTTCTTGCCAAGGGGAAGGAGGGGTTCTGACTTGTGCATCAGGTACCCCCCTGTGCAGGGTATGGAGATAAGGTCTAGGTTCAGAGACAAAAGTGCCTTAGTCTCGCTCTTTCTTCATATCCTGATGAGTTCTTTTCATGGTTTGTAGATTGAGCCTGCCATACCTACGTCCCCAAATATAAGCTGAGTTGGTGTTTTCAGACTTCTGTCCTCAAAGTTCTGGGCCACAAAACCTCCAGGCTGGGGCCTCTAGAGCCACACATTAGGACTGTGCCTACCTATTCCATGGGAATTCTGCCCATTCCATTGTCCCTAATCGTACAAATTAATTAAACCTCCAAAATCCTCGAGGCCATCCCGATAGTGCAGGTCTCAGGGACAAAGGAGGGCGGTCTTACACCAGCTGAGCCTCTACCTCCACTCATACAACAGATTGATGAACCCAGAGAAGAAGATTGAACCAGACAGGACCCTAGGCCATAATCAGATCCATTGCTTTGGTTTACAGGCATGTCTCTTCAAAAGCCTGGATTCCAATACCAGCATAGGGGGTTTCATGAGGCACGCATCAGAGCAAATCTGGTCTCCACAAGGAAACTTGTGCTTGGGAGCTATGTCAAAATCTTAGGAGAATACTTCAGGGTCCCGGTGCCTTCGCCCCTTTCCAAGGCCCTCATGGACACAAACACACATTAGGCCCCATCCTCAGGAAAGTCCATTTCAACTCAGCCAGCCAAGGTGCTCCCGCAGAGCCATCCGATCTCAAGTGACTTGTTGCTAGGAGACAATTGGAATGCGAGGCGGGCTTCCCTGGCATCCATCCTCGAACGGTGCTCTGGATTCATTCCATATGGGATGTCCTGGAGCTGCCCAACAGGTCTCAATTGTCCCACAGAAGGAATCCTTGACGGGGGCATTCCACAACTTTCAACGTGGGAAACCTCCATGGCCTTGAGATTCCGCTCCGTTCATGAAGGAGTAGTCATGCATAGAAACTCCAACCTGAGCCAAAGTCTGATCTTCGCCCTGACTCTAGATGCATGAGATATTGGTTCAGATCTGCAGGGGGTACCTGCCGTGCCCTCGGCCTGAAGCCCAAGTCTATCTTGTGTTCTCAGACTTCTGTCCTCACACTCCTGGCCCAGAAGCGCTCAATTTGGCAATTCCGGAACCAAAATGCTGCACTCTGACTGCATTCTAGAAAAAAATATTGCCTAATGAGCTCCCCAGCCACCTCAAATTAGGATCAACCTTCACGGCACTAGACGGTACCCAAATTATATAGTCTAAACAGGGCACTAATGCACTGTCTGACACAACCTGAGCCCGAAACTCCTGACCAACAACCAGGCAGCTGACCAGCACCTCAGATCTGTCATGCCTTAGGTCGTCATCTCTTCCCAACTGCGGTTTTCAGGCTTCAGAACCTAGACCTTATCTCCAACCACTGCCCAGGGTTGAAAATGATGCAGAAATCAGAACTCCTTCCCCATGGCAAGAGACCTTGTGATTGGCATGTTGTCCAAAGTTAAATGTAGTTGAAACCAGTGTGGCCCATGCGGCCCCGCCCATGCTCGGGTGCCACATTGGTCACAAACACACATTGTGACCCTCAGCCTGAGCCCAGTCCTCAAGTAAGGCCTCTCAGTGGCTGGAAGAAGAGACAGCATATTGGGCCTGCCCTGCCCCTAGGCGCCAATTTTTAAGCATAGTTTGGGTTGTCCCTTCACTCTTCCCCAGGGTTCTGCTTTGGAATTACTCTTTGGTAGGGCCACCTGAGGGAACAAACCTGAAAGACGACCTCCCATCCCACAGATTGACGAAAAACAATTGGGACAGGGCCAAATACACAGAGAGGAAGATTCGTCCATGGCCCATGAGGCCCCCCACATTCCACGGCCATCGTTGATACAAAATCCAGAGACAAAAGCCTGAGCAAGCGCCTCAGACTCGCTCATTCTTCATATCCTGAAGAGTTCTTCTCATGGTTTGTAGATTGGACCTGCCATACCTACCTCCCAAACCTAAGCTGAGTTTGTGTTTTCAGACTTCTGTCCTCAAATTCCTGGGCCACACACCCTCCATGGTGGGGCCCCTGGAGCCACACATTAGGACTGTGCCTACCCAATCCATGGGAATTCTGCCCATTCCATAGACCAAAATCGTACAAATTAGGAGAACCCTCCAAATTCCTCGAGGCCATCCCAATAGTGGAGGTCTCCGGGACAAACAAGGGCGGTCTGACACCAGCTGAGCCTCTACCTCCACTCATACAACAGAAGGATGTCCGCAGAGAAGAAGATTTAACCAGACAGGACCCCAAGCCCTAATCGGATCCATTGCTTTGGTTTACAGGCATGTCTCCTCAACAGCCTGGATTCCACTGCCAGCATAGGGGGTTTCCTGAGGCACCCATCAGAACAAATCTGGTCTCCACAAGGAAACCTGTGCATGGGAGCTATGTCAAAAGCGTAGTAGAATACTTCAGGGTCCCAGGTGCCTCAGCACCATTCCAAGGCTTTCATGGACACAAACACACATTAGGCCCCATCCTCAGGAAAGTACATTTCAACTCAGCCACCCCGGTTGCTCCCTCAGAGCCATCCAGTCTCAAGTGTCTTGTTGCTAGGAGACAATTGGAATGCGAGGCGGGCTTCCCTGGCATCCATCCTCGATCGGTGGTCTGGAGTCATTCCATATGGGATGTCCTGGAACTGCACAACAGGTCTCAATTATCCCGCAGAAGGAATCCTTGAAGGGGGCATCCCACAACTTACAACGTTGCAAAACCTCCATGGCCTTGAGATTCCTCTCCATTCATGAAGGGGCAGTCATACACAGAAACTCCAACCTGAACCAAAGTCTGACCCTCGCCGTGACTTCAGATGCATGAGATATTGGTTCAAATCTGCCGGGGGTTCCTGCTGTGCCCTCGGCCTGAAGCCCAAGTCTAGCTTGTGTTCTCAACTTCTGTATTCACACGCCTGGCACAAAAGTCCTCAAATTCTGCAATTCCAGAATAACAATGCAGCACTCTGCATGCCCTCTAGAAAAAATATCTTGCCTAATGAGCTGCCCAGGCACCTCAAATGACGATCAACCTACACGGCACTCGACTGTACCCAAATTATATAGTCTAACCAGGGCACTAATGCACTGTCTGACACAACCTGAGCCCAAACCTCCTGACCAACACCCAGGCAGCTGACTGCACATTGAGCACGTCAGATGCGCCCATGGCCTTAGGTTGTCTCTCTTCCCAACTGCGGTTTTCAGGCTTCAGAACCTAGACCTTATTTCCAACCACTGCCCAGGGTTGAAAATGTTGCAGAAATCAGAACTCCTTCCCCATGGAAAGAGACCTTGTGATTGGCATGTTGTCCCAATTTTAGTGTAGTTGAAAACAGTGTGGCCCATGAGGCCCCGCCCATGTTCCCAGGCCACATTGGTCACAAACACACATTGTGACCCTCAGCCTGAGCCCAGTCCTCAGTAAGGCCTCTCAGTGGCTGAATGAAGTGACAGCATATTGGGCATGCCATGCCCCGAGGCCCCAATTTTTAACCATAGTTTGGGTTGTCCCTTCACTCTTCCCCAGGGCTCTGCTTTGGAATTCCTCTTTGATTGGGACACCTAGGTAACAAACCTGAAAGGAGACCTCCCATCCCACCGATTGACGAAAAACAATTAGGACCGGAATAAATCTACCGAGAGGAAGATTTGTCCAAGGCCCAGAAGGCCTCCCCACATTCCACGGCCATCGTTGATACAAAATCTAGAAACAAAAGCCTGAGGAAGCGCTGCCCACGCTCTTCTTCTTCAAATCCTGAAGCGTTCTTCTCATGGTTTGTAGATTGGGTATGCCATACCTATGTCCCCAAACCTAAGCTGAGTTAGTGTTTTTAGACTTCTGTCCTCAATGTCCTGGGCCACACACCCTAGAGGTTGGGGCCCCTGGAGCTACACGTTAGGACTATGCCTACCCAATCCATGAGAATTCTTCCCATTCCATTGTCCAATATGGTACAAATTAGGAGAGCCCTCCAAAGTCCCCGAGGCCATCCCATTAGTTTAGGTCTCCCGGGATAAACAAGGGCGGTCTGACACGAGCTGAGCATCTACCTCCACTCATACCATAGATGGATGTCCCCAGAGAAGAGATGGAACCAGACAGGACCCTAAGCTATAATCGAATCCATTGCTTTGGTTTACAGGCATGTCTCCTCAAAAGCCTGGATTCCAAGACCAGCATTGAAGGTTTCCTGAGGCACCCATCAGAACAAATCTCGTCTCCACAAGGAAACTTGTGCATGGGAGCTATGTCAAAAGCTTAGGAAAATACTTCAAGGTCCCGGTACCACTGCCCCATTCCAAGGCCCTCATGGACACTAACACACATTAGGCCCCATCCTCGGGAATGTCCATTTCAACTCAGCCGCCCCGATCGCTCCTGCAGAGCCATCGGATTTCAACTGCCTTGTTGCTAGGAGACAATTGGAATGCGTAGCGGGCTTCCCTGGCATCCATCCTAGAAATGTGTCTGGAGTCATTCCATATGGAATGTCCTGGAGCTGCCCAACAGGACTCAATTGTCCCGCAGAAGGAATCCCTGAAGGGGGCAAACCGCAACTCCCAACGTGGGAAACCTCCATGGCCTTGAGATTCTACTCCATTCATGAAAGGGCAGTCATGCACAGAAACTCCAACCTGAGCCAACGTCTGATCCTCACCGTGACTTCAGATGCATGAGATATTGGTTCAGATGCAGGGGGTACCTGCCGTGCCCTTGGCCGGAAGCCCAAGTCTACCTTGTGTTCTCATACTTCTGTCCTCACATTCCTGGTCCAGAAGCCCTCAAGTTTGTCAATTCCGGACCCACAATGCAGCACTCTGCCTGCCGTCTTGAAAAAATATATTGCCTAAGAGCTGCCAGGCACCACTAATGAAGATAAAACTACACGGCACTCTACTGTACCCAAATTATACAGTCTAACCTGGGCACTAATGCACTTTCTGACACAACCTGAGCCCTAACCTCCTGACCAACACCCAGGCACCTGACCGCACACTGAGCACATCAGACCCGCCATGGCCTTAGGTCGTCATCTCTTGCCAACTGCGGTTTTCAGGATTCAGAACCTAGACCTTATCTCCAACCACTGCCCAGGGTTGAAAATGATGCAGAAATCAGAACCCTTTCCCCATGGCAAGAGAGCTTGTGATTGGCATGTTGTCCAAAGTTCAGTGTAGTTGAAACCAGTGTGGCCCATGAGACTCGCCCATGCTCGCGGGCCACATTGGTCACAAACACACATTGTGACCCTCAACCTGAGCTCAGTCCTCAAGTAAGGCCACTCAGTGGCTGGATGAATAGACAGTATATTGCGCTGACATGCCGCTAGGCCCCAATTTTTAACCGTAGTTTGGGTTGTCCCTTCACTCTCCCCAGGGCTCTGCTTTGGAATTCCTCTTTGGTTGGGACACCTGAGGTAACAAACCTGAAAGGAGACCTCCCATCGAACAGATTGACGAAAAACAATTGGGACCGTGCCAAATCCACAGAGAGGAAGATTCGTCCATGGCCCATGAGGCCTGCCCACATTCCACGGCCACCATTGATACAAAATCCGGAGACAAAAGCCTGAGCAAGTGCCTCAGACTTGCTCTTTCTTCATATCCTGAAGAGTTCTTCTCATGGTTTGTAGATTAGCCCTGCCATACCTACGTCCGCAAACCTAAGCTGAGTTTGTGTTTTCAGATTTCTGTCCTCAAAGTCCTGGGCCACACACCCTCCAGGCTGGGGCCCCTGGAGCCACACATTAGTACTGTGCCTACCCAATCTATGGCAATTCTGCCCATTCCGTTGTCCAAAATCGTACGAATTAGGAGAAGTCTCCAAAGTCCCCGAGGCCATCCCAATAGTGTAAGTCTCCGGGGACAAACAAGGGCGGTCTGACACCAGGTGAGCATCTACCTCCACTCATTCCATAGATGGATATCCCCAGAGAAGAAGATTGAACCAGACAGGACCCTAGGCCATAATCAGATCCATTGCTTTGGTTTACAGGCATGTCTCCTCAAAAGCCTGCATTCCAAAACCAGCATAAGGGATTTGCTGAGGCACCCATCAGAACCAATTTTGTCTCCACAAGGAAACTTGTGCATGGGACCTATGTCAAGAGCTTAGGAGAATACTTCAGGGTCCCGGTGCCACCGCCCCATTTCAAGGCCCTCATGGACACAAACACACATAAGGCCCCATCCTCAGGAAATTCCATTTCAACTCAGCCTCCCCGGTTGCTCCTGCAGAGCCATCCGATCTCAACTCTCTTGTTGCTAGGAGACAAATGGAATGGGAGGCGGGCTTCCTTGGCATCAATCCTCCAACGGTGCTCTGGAGTCATTCCATATGGGATGTCCTGGAGCTGCCCAACAGGTCACAATTGTCCCGCAGAAGGAATCCTTGAAGTGGGCATCCCACAACTCCCAACGTGGGAAAACCTCCATGGCCTTGAGTTACCGTTCCGTTCATGAAGGGGCAGTCATGCACAGAAACTCCAACCTGAGCCAACGTCTGATCCTCGCCGTGACTTCAGATGCATGAGATATTGGTTCAGATCTGCAGGGGGTACCTGCCGTGCCATCGGCCTGAAGCCCAAGTCTAGCTTGTGTTCTCAGACTTCTGTCCTCACACTCCTGCCCAGAAGCCCTCAAGTTTGGCAATTCCGAACCCACAAGGCAGCACTCAGCCTGCCCTCTAGAAAAATATCTTGCCTAATGAGCTGCCCAGGCACCTCAAATGAGGATAAACCTACACAGTAGTCGACTGTACCCAAATTATATAGTCTAACCTGGGCACTAATGCACTGTCTGACACAACCTGAGACAGAACCTCCTGACCAACACCCAGGCAGCTGACCGCACACTAAGCATATCAGACCTGCCATGGCCTTAGGTCTTCATCTCTTCCTAACTGCGGTTTTTCAGGCTTCAGAAACTAGACCTTATCTCAAACCACTGCCCAGGGTTGAAAATGATGCAGAATTCAGAACACCTTCCCCATGGCAAGAGACCTTGTGATTGGCATGTTGTCCAAAGTCCAATGTAGTTCAAACCAGTGTGGCCCATGAGGCCCCACCCATGCCAGAGGCCTGTCAATTAAGGCCTCTCAGTGGCTGGATGAAGAGACAGCATATTGGGCCTGCCATGCCCCTAGGCCCATATTTTTAACCATAGTTTGGGTTGTCCCTTCACTCTTCCCAAGGGCTCTGCTTTGGAATTCCTCTTTTCTTCGGACACCTGAAGTAATAAACCTGAAAGGAGACCTCCCATCCCACAGATTGACGAAAAACAATTGGGACCAGGCCAAATCCACAAAGAGGAAGTTTCATCCATGGCCCATGAAACCTCTCCACATTCCACGGCCATCGTTGATATAAAATCCAGAGACAAAAGCCTGAGCAAGCGCCTCAGACTCGCTCTTTCTTCATATCCTGAAGAGTTCTCCTCATGGTTTGTAGATTGGGCCTGCCATACCTACATCCCCAAACCTAAGCTGAGTTTGTGTTTTCAGACTTCTGTCCTCAAAGTCCTGGGCCACACACCCTCCAGCCTGGGGCCCCTGGAGCCACACATTAGGACTGTGCATACCCAATCCATGGCAATTCTGCCCATTCCATTGTCCAAAATCGTACAAATTAGGAGAAGTCTCCAAAGTCCCCGTGGCCATCCAAATAGTGTAGGTCTCCGGGGACAAACAAGGGCGGTCTGACACCAGGTGAGCATCTACCTCCACTCATTCCATAGATGGATATCCCCAGAGAAGAAGATTGAATCAGACAGGACCCTAGGCCATAATCGGATCCTGTGCTTTGGTTTACAGGCATGTCTCCTCAAAAGCTTGGATTCCAATACCGGCATAAGGGGTTTCCTGAAGCACCCATCAGAACCAGTCTCGTCTCCACAAGGAAACTTGTGCATGGGAGCTATGTCAAAAGCTTTGGAGAATACTTCAGGGTCACGGTGCCACCGCCCCATTCCAAGGCCCTCATGGACACAAACACACATTAGGCCACATCCTCAGGATAGTCCATTTCAACTAAGCCACCCCGGTTGCTCCCTCAGAGCCATCCGATCTCAACTGTTTTGCTGCTAGAGGCAATTGGAATGAGAGGCGGGCTTCCCTGGCATCCATCCTCGAACTGTTCTCTGGAGTCATTCCATATGGGATGTCCTGGAGCTGCCCAACAGGTCTCAATTGTCCCGCAGACGGAATCCTTGAAGGGGGCATCCCACAACGCCCAACGTGGGAAAAACACCATGGTCTTGAGATTCCACTCCGTTCATGAAGGGGCAGTTATGCACAGAAACACCAACCTGAACCAACGTCGGATCCTCGCTGTGACATCAGAAGCTTGAGATATTGGTTCAGATCTGCAGGTGGTACCTGCCGTGCTCTCGGCCTGAAACCCAAGGCTAGCTTGTGTTCTCAGACTTCTGTACTCACACTCCTGGCCCAGAAGCCCTCAAGTTGGCAATTCCGACCCACAATACAGCACTCTGTCTGCCCTCTAGAAAAACTATCTTGCCTAATGAGCTGCCCAGGCACCTATAATGAGGAAAAAACTACACGGCACTCGACTGTACCAAATTATATAGTCTAACCTGTGCACTAATGCACTGTCTGACACAACCTGAGCCAGAACCTCCTGACCAACACCCAGGCAGCTGACTGCACACTGATCATATCAGACCCGCCATGGCCTTAGGTGTCATCTCGACCCAACTGCGGTTTTTCTGGCTTCAGAACCTAGATCTTATATCCAACCAATGCCCAGGGTTGAAAATGATGCAGAAATAGAACACCTTCCCCATTGCAAGAGACCTTGTGATTGGCATGTTGTTCAAAGTCCAGAGTAGTTGAAACCAGTGTGGCCCATGAAACCCCGCCCATGCTCGAGGGCCATATTGGTCACAAACACACATTGTGACCCTCAGCCTGAGCCCAGTCCTAAAGTCAGGCCTCTCAGTGGCTGGATGAAGAGACAGCATATTGGGCCTGCCATGCCCGTAGGGCCCAATTTTTAACCATAGTTTGGGTTGTCCCTTCACTCTTCCCCAGGGCTGTGCTTTGGAATTCCTCTTTTGTTCGGACACCTGAGGTAATAAACCTGAAAGAGACATCCCATCCCACAGATTGACGAAAAACAATTGGGACTGGGCCAAATTCACAGAGAGGAAGATTCATCCATGGCCCATGAGGCCTCTCCACATTCCACGGCCATCGTTGATACAAATTCCAGAGACAAAGCCTGAGCAAGTGCCTCAGACTCGCTCTTTCTTCATATCCTGAAGAGTTCTACTCATGGTTTGTAGATTGAGCCTGCCATACTTACGTCCCCAAAACTAAGCTGAGTTTGTGTTTTCAGACTTCTGTCCTCAAAGTCCTGGGCCACACACCCTCCAGGCTGGGGCCCCTGGAGCCACACAATAGGACTGTGCCTACCCAATCCATGGGAATTCTGCCCATTCCATTGTCCAAAAGCGTACAAATTATGAGAATTCTCCAATGTCCCCGAGGCCATCCTAATAGTGTAGGTCTTCGGGGACAAACAAGGGCGGTCTGACACCAGCTGAGAATCTACTTCCACTCATTCCATAGATGGATATCCCCAGAGAAGAAGATAGAACCAGACAGGACCCTAGGCCATAAACGGATCCGTTGCTTTGGTTTACAGGCATGTCTCCTCAAAAGCCTGGATTCCAATACCAGCATAAGGGGTTTCCTGAGGCAGACATCAGAAAAAATCTCGTCTCCACAAGGAATCTTGTGCATGGGAGCTATGTCAAAAGCTTAGGAGAATACTTCAGGGTCCTGGTGCCACCGCCCCATTCCAAGGCCCTCATGGACTCAAACACACATTAGGACCCATCCTCAGGAAAGTCCATTTCAACTCAGCCACTCCAGTTGGTCCCGCAGAGCCATCCGATCTCAACTGCCTTGTTGCTAGGAGACAATTGGAATGCGAGGCGGGCTTTCCAGGCATCCATCCTCGAACGGTGCTCTGGAGTCATTCTATATGGGATGTCCTGGAGCTGCCCAACAGGTCTCAATTGTCCCGCAGAAGGAATCCTTGAAGGGGGCATCCCACAACTCCCAACGTGGGAAAACCTCCATGGCCTTGAGATTCCGCTGCGTTCATGAAGGGGCAGTCATGCACAGAAACTCCAACCTGAGGCAACGTCTGACCATCGCAGTGAATTCAGATGCATGAGATATTGGTTCAGATCTGCAGGGGGTACCTGCCGTGCCCTCGGCCTGAAGCCCAAGTCCAGCCTGTGTCTCAGACTTCTGTCCTCACACTCCTGGCCCAGCAGCCCTCCAGGTTGGCAATTCCGGACCCACAATGCAGCACTCTGCCTGCCCTCTAGAAAAAATATCTTGCCTAATGAGCTGCCCAGGCAACTCAAATGAGGATAAACCTACACGGCACTCGACTGTACACATATCATATAGTCTAACCTGGGCACTAATGCACTGTCTGACACAACCTCAGCCAGAACCTCTTGATCAACACCCAGGCAGCTGACCACACAGTGAGCACATCAGACCCGCCATGGCCTTAGGTCATCATCTCTACCCAACTGCTGTTTTCAGGCTTCAGAACCTAGTCTTTATCTCCAATCACTGCCCAGGGTTGAAAATGATGCGGAAATCAGAACAACTTACCCATGGCAAGAGACCTTGTGTTGGCATGTTGTCCAAAGTTCAGTGTAGTTGAAACCAGTGTGGCCCATGAGGCCCCGCCCATGCTCACGGGCCACATGGGCCACAAACACACATTGTGACCCTCAGCCTGATCCCTGTCCTCAAGTAAGGCCTCTCAGTGGCTGGAGGAAGAGACAGCATATTGGGCCTGCCATGCACCTAGGCCCCAATTTTTAACCATAGTTTGCGTGTCCATTCACTCTTCCCCAGGGCTCTGCTTTGAAATTCCTCTTTTGTTCGGACACCTGAGGTAATAAACCTGAAAGGAGACAACAAATTCCACAGATTGACAAAAAACAATTGGGACCGGGCCAAATCCACAGAGAGGAAGATTCGTCCATGGCCCATGAGGCCTCTACACATTCCACGGCCCTCGTTGATACAATTTCCAGAGACAAAAGCCTGAGCAAGTGCCTCAGACTCGCTCTTTCTTCATATCCTGAAGAGTTCTACTCATGGTTTGTAGATTTGGCGTGCCATACCTACGTACACAAACCTAAGCTGAGTTTGTGTTTTCAGTTTTCTGTCCTCAAATTCTTGGGCCACACACGCTCCAGTCTAGGGCCCCTGGAGCCACACATTAGGACTGTGCCTACACAATCCATGGGCATTCTGCCCACTGCATTGTCCAAAAGCGTAATAATTAGGAGAACTCTCCAAATTCCCTGAGGCCATCCCAATAGTGTAGGACTCCGGGGACAAACAAGGGCGGTCTGACACCAGGTGAGCATCTACCTCCACTCATTCCATAGATGGATATCCCCAGAGAAGAAGATTGAACCAGACAGGACCCTAGGCCATAATCGGACCCATTTCTTTGGTTTACAGGCTTGTCTCCTCAAAAGCCTAGAATTCCAATACCAGCATAAGGGGTTTCCTGAGGCACCCATCAGAACAAATGTCATCTCCACAAGGAAACTTGTGCATGGGAGCTATGTAGAAAGATTAGGAGAATACTTCAGGGTCCTGGTGCCACCGCCCCATTCAAAGGCCCTCATGGACACAAACACACATTTGGCCCCATCCTCAGGAAAGTCCATTTCAACTCAGCCACACCGGTTGCTCCCGCAGAGCCATCCGATCTCAACTGTCTTTTTGCTAGGAGACAATTGGAATGCGAGGCGTGCTTCCCTGGCATTCATCCTCCAACGGTGCTCTGGAGTCATTCCATATGGGATGTCCTGGAGTTGCCCAACAGGTCTCAATTGTCCCGCAGAAGGAATCCTTGAAGGGGACATCCCACAACTCCCAACGTGGGAAAACCTCCAAGGCCTTGAGATTCCGAACCGTTCATGAAGGGGCAGTTATGCACAGAAACTCCAACCTGAGCCAACGTCTGATCCTCGCTGTGATATCAGATGCATCGGATATTAATTCAGATCTTCAGGGGGTACCTGCCGTGCCCTCGGCCTGAAGCCCAAGTCCAGCTTGTGTTCTCAGACTTCTGTCCTCACACTCCTGGCCCAGAAGCCCTCACGTTTGGCAATTCCGGACCCACAATGCAGCACTCTGCCTGCCCTCTAGAAAAAATATCTTGCCTAATGAGCTGCCCAGGCAACTCAAATGAGGATAAACCTACACGGCACTCGACTGTACCCAAATTATATTGTCTAACCTTGGCACTAATGCACTGTCTGACACAACCTGAGCCAGAACCTCTTGATCAACACCCAGGCAGCTGACCACACACTGTGCATATCAGATGAGCCATGGCCTTAGTTTGTCATCTCTACCCAACTGCGGTTTTCAGGCCTCAGAACCTACACCATATCTCCAACCACTGCCCAGGGTTGAAAATGATGCAGAAATCAGAACACCTTCCCCATGGCAAGAGACCTTGTGATTGGCACGTTGTCCAAAGTTCAGTGTAGTTGATACCAGTGTGGCCCATGTCCCCGCCCATGCTCGTGGGCCACATTGGTCACAAACACACATTGTGACCCTCAGCCTGAGCCCAGTCCTCAAGTAAGACCTCTCAGAGGCTGGATGAAGAGACAGCATATTGGGCCTGCCATGTCCCTAGGCCCCAATTTTTAACCATAGTTTGGCTTGTCCCTTCACTCTTCCCCAGGGCTGTGCTTTGGAATTCCTCATTTGTTCGGACACCTGAGGTAACAAACCTGAAAGGGGACCTCCCATTCCACTGATTGAAGGAAAACAATTGGGACCCTGCCAAATCCACAGAGAGGAAGATTCATACAAGGCCCATGAGGCCTCCCCACATTCCACGGCCATCGTTGATACAAAATCCAGAGACAAAAGCCTGAGCAAGCGCCTCAGACTCGCTTTTCTTCATATCCTGAAGAGTCCTTCTCATGGTTTGTAGATTGTGCCTACATCCCCAAACCTAAGCTGAGTTTGTGTTTTCAGACTTCTGTCCTCAAAGTCCTGGGCCACAAACTCTCCAGGCTAGAGACCCTGGAGCCACACATTAAGACTGTGCCTACCCAATCCATGGGAATTCTGCCCATTCCATTGTCCAAAATCGTACAAATTAGGAGAAACCTCCAAAGTCCCGAGGACATCCCAATTGTGTAGGTCTCCGGGGACAAACAAAGGCGGTCTGACACCAGCTGAGCATCTACCTCCACTCATTCCATGATGGATATCCCCTGAGAAGATGATTAAACCAGACAGGACCCTAGGCCATAATCGGATCCATTGCTTTGGTTTACAGGCATGTCTCCTCAACAGCCTGGATTCCAATACCAGCATATGAGGTTTCCTGAGGCACCCATCAGAACAAACCTCGTCTCCACAAGGAAACTTATCATGGGAGTTATGTCAAAAGCTTTGGAGAATACTTCAGGGTCCCGGAGCCACCGCGCCATTCCAAGGCCCTCATGGACACAAACACATTAGGCCCCATCCTCAGGAAAGTCCATTTCAACGCAGCCACCCCGGTTGCTCCCGCAGAGCCATCCGATCTCAACTGTCTTGTTGCTAGGAGACAATTGGAATGCGAGGCGGGCTTCCCTGGCATCCATCCTCGAACGGTGCTCTGGAGTCATTCTATATGAGATGTCCTGGAGCTGCCCAAGTGGTCTCAATTGTCCCGCAGAAGGAATCCTTTTAGGGAGCATCCCACAACTCCAAACGTGGGAAAACCTCCATGGCCTTGAGATTCCGCTCCGTTCATGAAGGGGCAGTCATGCACAGAAACTCCAACCTGAGCCAACGTCTGAACCTCGCCGTGACTTCAGATGCATGAGATATTGGTTCAGATCTGCAGGGGATACCTGCCGTGCCCTCGGCCTGAAGCCCAAGTTTAGCTTGTGTTCTCAGATGTCTGTCTGCACACTCCTGGCCCAGAAGCCCTCAAGTTTGGCAATTCCGGACCCATAATGCAGCACTCTGCCAGCCCTCTAGAAAAAATATCTCGCCTAATGAGCTGCCCAGGCACCTCAAATGATGATCAACCTACACGGCACACGACTGTACCCAAATTATATAGTCTAACGTGGGCACTAATGCTCTGTCTGACATACCTGAGCCAGAACCTCCTGACCAACAGCCAGGCAGCAGACTGCACACTGAGCATATCAGACCCGCCACGGCCTTAGGTCGTCATCTCTTACCAACAGCGTTTTTTCAGGCTTCAGAACCTAGACCTCATCTCCAACCACTGCCCAGGGTTGAAAATGATGCAGAAATCAGAACACCTTCCCCATGGCAAGAGACCTTGTGATTGGCACATTGTCCAAATTTCAGTGTAGTTGAAACCAGTGTGGCCCATGAGGCCCCGCCCATGCTCGCGGGCCACATTGGACACAAACACACATTGTGACCCTTAGCCTGAGCCCAGTCCTCAAGTAAGGCCTCTCAGTGGCTGGATGAAGAGACAGTATATTGGGCCTGCCATGCCTCAGGGCCCCAATTTTAACCATAGTTTGGGTTGTCCCTTCACTCTTACCCAGGGCTGTGCTTTGGAATTTCGCTTTGGTTGGGACACCTGAGGTAACAAACCTGAAGGGGAACTCCCATTCCGCAGATTGACGAAAAACAATTGGGACCGGGCCAAATCCACAGAGAGGAAGATTCGTCCATGGCCCTTGAGGCCTCCCCACATTCCACGGCCATCGTTCATACAAAATCCAGAGACAAAAGTCTTAGCAAGCTCCTCAGACTCGCTTCTTCATATCCTGAAGAGTTCTTCTCATGGTTTGTAGATTGCGCCTGACATACCTACGTCCCCAAACCAAGCTTTTTTTGTGTGTTTTCAGACTTCTGTCCTCAAAGTCCTGGGCCACACACCATCCACGCTGGGGCCCCTGGAGCCATACATTAGGACTGTGCCTTCCCAATTCATGGGAATTCTGCCCATTCCATTGTCCAAAATCGTACAAATTAGGAGAAACTTCCAAAGTCCCCGAGGCCATCCCAATAGTGTAGGTCTCCGGGGACAAACAAAGGTGGTCTGACACCAGCTGAGCATCTACCTCCACTCATACCATAGATGGATGTCCCCAGAGAAGGAGATTGAACCAGAAAGGACCTTAGGCCATAATCGGATCCATTGCCTTGGTTTACAGGCATGTCTCCTCAAATCCTGGATTCCAATACGAGCATAGGTGTTTTTCTGAGCCACCCATCCGAACAAATCTCGTCTCCACAAGGAAACTTGAGTATGGGAGCTATCAAAAGCTTAGGAGAATACTTCAGGGTCCCAGAGCCACCGCCCCATTCCAAGGCCCTCATGGACACAAACACACATTAGGCCCCATCCTCAGGAAAGTCCATTTCAACACAGCCACCCCGGTTGCTCCCGCAGAACCATCCGATCTCACTGTCTTTTTGCTAGGAGACAATTGGAATGCGAGGCGGGCTTACCTGGCATCCATCCTCGAACGGTGCTCTGGAGTCATTCCATATGTGATGTGCTGGAGCTGCCCAACAAGTCTCAATTGACCCGCAGAAGGAATCCTTGAAGGGGGCATCCCACAACTCCCAACGTGGGAAAATCTCCATGGCCTTGAGTTTCCGCTCTGTTCAAGATGGGGCAGTCATGCACAGAAACTCCAACCTGAGACAACGTCTGATCCTCGCCGTGACTTCAGATGAATGAGATATCGGTTCAGATCTGCAGGGGGTACCTGCCGTCCCCTCGGCCTGAAGCCCAAATCTAGCTAGTGTTCTCAGACTTCTGTCCTCACGCTCCTGGCCCAGAAGCCATCAAGTTTGGCAATTCCTGACCCACAATGCAGCACTATGCTTGCCCTCTAAAAAAATATATTGCCTAATGAGCTGCCCAGGCACCTCAAATGAGGATAAACCTACACGGCACTCAACTGTAACCACTATAAAGTCTAACATGGGCACTAATGCACTGTCTGACACACCTGAGCCAGAACCTTTGACCAGCACCCAGGCAGCTGACCGCACACTGAGCCTATCAGACCCGCCATGGCCTTAGGTTGTCATCTCTTCCCAACTGCGGTTTTTCAGGCTTCAGAACCTAGATCTTATCTCCAACCACTGACCAGGGTTGAAAATGATGCAGAAATCAGAACACTTTCCCCATGGCAAGAGACCTTGTGATTGGCACGTTGTCCAAAATTCAGTGTAGTTGACCCATTGTGGCCCATGAGGCCCCGCCCATGCTCGCGGGACACATTGGAACAAACAAACATTGTGGCCCTCAGCCTGAGCCCAGTCCTCAAGCAAGACCTCTCAGTGGCTGGATGAAGAGACACCATATTGGGCCTGCCAACCCAAGCCCCAATTATTAACCATAGTTTGGGTTGTCCCTTCACTCTTCCCCAGGGCTCTGCTTTGGAATTCCTCTTTTGTCGGACACCTGAGGTAACAAAACTTAAAGGGGACTTCCCATTCCACTGATTGACGGAAAACATTGGGACTGGGCCAAATCCACAGAGAGGAAGAATCGTCCAAGGCCTATGAGGCCTCCCCACATTCCACGGCCATCGTTGATACAAAATCCAGGGACAAAAGCCTGAGCAAGAGCCTCAGACTCGCTTTTCTTCATATCCTGAAGAGTCCTTCTCATGGTTTGTAGATTGGGCCTGCCATACCTTCCTCCACAAACCTAAGCTGAGTTTGTGTTTTCACACTTCTGTCCTCAAAGTCTTGGGCCACAGACCCTCCAGGCTGGGGACCCTGGAGCCACGCATTAAGACTGTGCCTACCCAATCCATGGGAATTCTGCCCATTCCATTGTCCAAAATCGTATAAATTAGGAGAAAACTCCAAAGTCCCCGAAGCCATCCCAATAGTGTAGGTCTCTGGGGACAAACAAAGGCAGTCTGACACCAGCTGAGCATCTACCTCCACTCATTCCATAGATGGATATCCCCTGAGAAGATGATTAAACCAGACAGGACCCTAGGCCATAATCGGATCCTGTGCTTTGGTTTACAGGCATGTCCCTCAAAAGCCTGGATTCCAATACCAGCATAAGGGGTTTCCTGAGGCACCCATCAGAACAAACCTCGTCTGCACAAGGAAACTTGTGCATGGGAGCTATGTCAAAAGCTTAGGAGAATACTTCAGGGTCCCAGTGCCACCGCCCCATTCCAAGGCCCTCATGGACACAAACACACATTAGGCCGCATCCTCAGGAAAGTCCATTTCAACTCAGCCACGCCGGTTGGTCCCGCACAGCCATCCGATCTCAACTGCCTTGTTGCTAGGAGACAATTGGAATGCGAGGCAGGCTTACCTGGCATCCATCCTCGAACGGTGCTCTGGAGTCATTCTATATGGGATGTCCTGGAGCTGCCCAAGTGGTCTCAATTGTCCCGCAGATGGAGTCCTTGAAGGGGGCAACCCACAACTCCCAACGTGGGAAAACCTCCATGGCCTTGAGATTCCGCTCTGTTCATGAAGGGGCAGTCATGCACAGAAAGTCCAACCTGAGCGAACATCTGATCCTCGCAGTGACTTCAGATGCATGAGATATTGGTTCAGATCTGCAGGGGGTACCTGCCGTGCCCTCGGCCTGAAGCCCAAGGCTAGCTAGTGTTCTCAAAATTCTGTCCTCACACTCCTGGCCCAGAAGCCCTCAAGTTTGGCAATTCCGGACCCAAAATGCAGTGCACTGCCTGTCCTCTAGAAAAAATATCTTGCCTAATGAGCTGCCCTGGCACCTCAAATGAGGTTCAACTTACACGGCACTCGACTGTACCCAAATTATATAGTCTAACGTGGGCACTAATGCACTGTCTGACACAACCTGAGCCAGAACCTCCTGACCAACACCCAGGCAGCTGACTGCACACTGAGCATATCAGACACGCCATGGCCTTAGGCTGTCATCTCTTCCCAACTGCGTTTTTCAGCTTCAGAATCTAGACTGTATCTCCAACCACTGCCCAGGTTTGAATATGATGCAAAATTCAGAACACCTTCCCCATGGCAAGAGACCTTGTGATTGGCACGTTGTCCAAAGTTCAGTGTAGTTGAAACCAGTGTGGCCCATGAGGCCCAGCCCATATCCGCAGGCCACATTGGCCACAAATACACATTGTGACCCTCAGCCTGAGCCCAGTCCTCAAATAAGGCCTCTCAGTGGCTGGATGAAGTGACAGCATATTGGGCCTTCCATGCCCTTAGGCCCCAATTTTTAACCATAGTTTGGGATGTCCCTTCACTCTTCCCCAGGGCTCTGCTTTGGAATTCCTCTTTTGTCGGACACCTGAGGTAACAAACCTGAAAGGGGACGTCCCATCCCACTGATTGATGAAAAACATTGGGACCGGGCCAAATCCACAGAGAATAAGATTCGTGCAAGGCCCATGAGGCCTCCCCACATTCCACGGCCATCGTTGATACAAAATCCAGAGACAAAAGCCTGAGCAGGCGCCTCAGACTCGCTTTTCTTCATATCCTGAAGAGTCCTTCTCATGGTTTGTAGATAGGGCCTACCATACCTACCTCCACAAACCTAAGCTGCGTTTGTGTTTTCAGACTTCTGTTCTCAAAGTCCCGGCACACACACCCTCCAGGCTGGGGAACCTGGAGCCACACATTAAGACTGTGCCTACAGAATCCATTGGAATTCTGCCCATTTCATTGTCAAAATGGTACAAATTAGGAGAAACCTCCAAAGTCCCCAAGGCCATCCCAATAGTGTAGGTCTCCGGGGAAAAACAAAGGCGGTCTGACACCAGCTGAGCATCTACCTCTACTCATTCCATAGATTGATATCACCTGAGAAGTTGATTAAACCAGACAGGACCCTAGGCCATAATCGGATCCATTGCTTTGCTTTACAGGCATGTCTCCTCAAAAGCCTGGATTCCAATACCAGCATAAGGGGTTTCCTGAGGCACCCATCAGAACAAACCTCGTCTGCACAAGGAAACTTGTGCATGGGAGCTATGTCAAAAGCTTAGGAGAATACTTCAGGGTCCCGGAGCCACCGCCCCATTCCAAGGCCCTCATGGACACAAACACTCATTAGGCCCCATCCTCACGAAAGTCCATTTCAAGTCAACCACCCTGCTTGGTCCCACATAGCCATACGATCTCAACTGTCTTGTTGCTAGGAGACATGTGGAATGCGAGGCGGGCTTCCCTGGCATCCATCCTCGAACGGTGATCTGGAGTCATTCTATATGGGATGTCCTGGAGCTGCCCAACAGGTCTCAATTGTCCCGCAGAAGGTATCCTTGAAGGGGGCATCCCACAACTCCCAACGTGGGAAAACCTCCATGGCCTTGAGATTCCACTCCGTTCATGAAGGGGCAGTCATGCACAGAAAGTCCAACCTGAGCGAACGTCTGATCCTCGCAGTGACTTCAGATGCATGAGATATTGGTTCAGATCTGCAGGGGGTACCTGCCGTGCCCTCGGCCTGAAGCCCAAGTCTAATTGTGTTCTCAAACTTCTGTTCTCACACTCCTGGCCCAGAAGCCCTCAAGTTTGGCAATTCCGGACCAAAATGCAGCGCTTGCCTGTCCTCTAGAAAAAATATCTTGCCTAATGAGCTGCCCAGGCACCTCAAATAAAAATAAACCTACACGGCACTCGACTGTACCCAAATTATATAGTCTAACGTGGGCACTAATGCACTGTCTGACACAACCTGAGCCAGAACCTCCTGACCAACACCCAGGAGGCTGACTGCACACTAAGCATATCAGACGCCATGGCCTTAGGCTGTCATCTCTTCCCATCTCTGGTTTTTCAGGCTTAAGAACCCAGATCGTATCTCCAACCACTGCCCAGGTTTGAATATGATGTAAAAATCAGAACACCTTCCCCATGGCAAGAGACCTTGTGATTGGCACGTTCTCCAAAGCTCATTGTAGTTGAAACCAGTGTGGCCCATGAGGCCCCGCCCATGCTCGCGGGCCACATTAGCCACAAACACACATTGTGACCCTCAGCCTGAGCCCAGTCCTCAAATAAGGCCTCTCATTGGCTGGATGAAGAGACAGCATTTTGGGCCTGCCATGCCCCTAGGCCCCAAATTTTAACCATAGTTTGGTTGTCCCTTCACTCTTCCCCAGGGCTGTGCTTTGGAATTTCTCTTTGGTTGGGACACCTGTGGTAACATACCTGAAAGAGGATCTCCCATTCCACAGATTGACGAAAAACAAGTGGGACCGGGGAAAATCCACAGAGAGGAAAATTCGTCCATGGCCCATGAGGCCTCCCCACGTTCCACGGCCATCGTTGATTCAAAATCCAGAGACAAAAGCCTGAGCAAGCGCGTCAGACTCGCTCTTTCTTCATTTCCTGAAGAGTTCTTCTCATGGTTTGTAGATTGGGCCTGCCATACCTACGTCCCGAACCTAAGCTTTGTTTGTGTTTTCAGACTTCTGTCCTCAAAGTTATGGGCCACACACCATCCAGGCTGGGGCCCCTGGAGCCATACATTAGGACTGTGCCTACCCAATCCATGTGAATACTGCCCATTCCATTGTACAAAATCGTACAAATTAGGAGAAACCTCCAAAGTCCCCTAGGCCATCCCAATAGTGTAGGTCTCCGGGGACAAACAAAGGCGGTTGACACCAGCTGAGCATCTACCTCCACTCATTCCATAGATTGATATCCCCTGAGAAGATGATTAAACCAGACAGGACCCTAGGCCATAATCGGATCCATTGCTTTGGTTTACAGGCATGTCTCCTCATAAGCCTGGATTCCAATACCAGCATAAGGGGTTTCCTGAGGCACCCATCAGTACAAACCTAGTCTGCCCAATGAACTTGTGCATGGGAGCTATGTCAAAAGCAGGAGAATACTTCAGCCTGAGCCCAGTCCTCAAATAAGGCCTCTCATTGGCTGGATAAAGAGACAGCTTCTTGGGCCTGCCATGCCCCAGGGCCCCAATTTTTAAACATAGTTTGGGTTGTCCCTTCACTCTTCCCCATGGCTGTTCTTTGGAATTTCTCTTTGGTTGGGACACCTGAGGTAACAAACCTGAAAGGGGACCTCCCGTTCCACAGATTGACGTAAAACAATTGGGACTGGGCCAAATCCACAGAGAAGAAGATTCGCCCATGGCCCATGAGGCCTCCCCACATTCCACGGCCATCGTTGATACAAAATCCAGAGACAAAAGCCTGAGCAAGCGCCTCAGACTCGCTTTTCTTCATATCCTGAAGCGTCCTTCTCATGGTTTGTAGATTGGGCCTGCCATACCTACCTCCACAAACCTAAACTGAGTTTGTGTTTTCAGACTTCTGTCCTCAAAGTCTTGGGCCACACACCCTCCAGGCTGGAGACCCTGGAGCCACACATTAAGACTGTGCCTACCCAATCCATGGGAATTCTGCCCATTCCATTGTCCAAAATCGTACAAATTAGGAGAAACCGCCAAAGTCCCCGAGGCCATCCCAATAGTATAGGTCTCTGGGGACAAACAAAGGCGGTCTGTCACCAGCTGAGCATCTACCTCCACTCATTCCATAGATTGATATCCCCTGAAAAGAAGATTGAACCAGACAGGACCCTAGGCCATAATAGGATCCATTGCCTTGGTTTACAGGCATGTCTCCTCAAAAGCCTGGATTCCAATACCAGCATAGGTGGTTTTCTGATCCACCCATCAGAACAAATCTCGTCTCCACAAGGAAACTTGTGCATGGGTGCTATGTCAATAGCTAAGGAGAATAATTCAAGGTCCCGGTGCCACCGCCCCATTCCAAGGCCCTCATGGACACAAACACACATTAGGCCCCATCCTCAGGAAAGTCCATTTCAATGCAGCCACCCCGGTTGCTCCCGCAGAGCCATCCGATCTCAACTGTCTTGTTGCCAAGAAACAATTGCAATGTGAGGCAGGCTTCCCTGGCATCCATCCTCGAACTGTTCTCTGGAGTCATTCCGTATGGGATGTCCTGGATCTGCCCAACAGTTCTCAATTGACCCGCAGAAGGAATCCTTGAAGGGGGCATTCCACAACTCCCAACGTGGGAAAACCTCCATGGCCTTGAGATTCTACTCCTTTCATGAAGGGGAAGTCATGCACAAAACTCCAACCTGAGCCAACGTCTGATCTTCGCCGTGAACTCAGATGCATGAGATATTGGTTCAGATCTGCAGGGGGTACGTGCCATGCCCTCGGCCTGAAGCCCAAGTCTAGCTAGTGTTCTCCGACTTCTGTCCTCACGCTCCTGGCCCAGAAGCCCTCAAGTTTGGCAATTCCGGACCCACAATGCAGCACTATGCCTGCCCTCTAGAAAAAATATCTTGCCTAATGAGGGCCCAGTCACCTCAAATGAGGATAAACCTACAGGGCACTAAACTGTAACCAAATTATATAGTCTAACCTGGGCACAAATGCACTGTCTGACACAACCTGAGCCAGAACCTCCTGACCAGCACCCAGGCAGCTGACCGCACACTGAGCATATCTGACCCGCCATGGCCTTAGGTCGTCATCTCTTCCCAACTGCTGTTTTTCAGGATTCAGAACCTAGACCATATCTCCAACCACTGCCCAGGGTTGAAAATGATGTTGAAATCAACACCTTCCCTATGGCAACAGAACTTGTGATTGGCACGTTGTCCAAAGTTCAGTGTAGTTGAAACGAGTGTGGCCCATGAGGCCCCGCCCATGCTCGTGGGCCACATTGGTCACAAACACACATTGTGACCCTCAGCCTGAGCCCAGTCCTCAAGCAAGGCCTCTCAGTGGCTGGATGAAGAGACAGCATATTGGGCCTGCCATGCCCCTAGGCCCCAATTTTTAACCATAGTTTGGGTTGTCTTTTCACTCTTCCCCAGGGCTCTGCTTTGGAATCCTCTTTTGTTCGGACACCTGAGGTAACAAAGCTGAAATGGGACCCCCCATCCCACTGATTGACGAAAAACATTGGGACCGGGCCTAATCCACAGAGAGGAAGATTTGTCCAAGGCCCATGAGTCCTCCCCACATTCCACGGCCATCGTTGATACAAAATCCAGGGACAAAAGCCTGAGCAAGCGCCTCAGACTCGCTTTTCTTCATATCCTGAAGAGTCTTCTCATTGTTTGTAGATTGGGCTTGCCATACCTACCTCCACAAACCTAAGCTGAGTTTGTGTTTTCAGACTTCTGTCCTCAAAGTCCTGGGCGACACACCCTCCAGGCGGGGTACCCTGGAGCCAAACATTAAGATTGTGCCTACCCAATCCATGGGAATTCTGCCCATTCCATTGTCCAAAATCGTACAAATTAGGAGAAACCTCTATAGTCCACGAGGCCATCCCAATAGTGTAGGACTCCGGGAACAAACAAGGGCGGTCTGACACCAGGAGAGCATCGACCTCCACTCATACCATAGATGGAAATCCCCAGAGAAGGGGATTGAACCAGACAGGATCCTAGGCCATTATCGGATCCATTGCTTTGTTTTACAGGCATGTCTCCTCAAAAGCCTGGATTCCAATACCAGCATAGGGGGATTCCTGAGGCACCCATCAGAACAAATCTCGTCTCCACAAGGAAACGTGTGCATGGGATCTATGTAAAAAGCTTAGGAGAATAATTCAGGGTCCCGGGGCCACCACCCCAATCCAAGGCCCTCATGAACACAAACACACATTAGGCCTCATCCTCAGGAAAGTCCATTTCAACTCAGCCACCCCGGTGGTCCCGCATAGCCATCCGATCTCAACTGTCTTGTTGCTAGGAGACAATTGGAATGCGAGGCAGTCTTCCCTGGCATCCATCCTAGAACGGTGCTCTGGAGTCATTCCATATGGAATGTCCTGAAACTGCCCAACAGGTCTCAATTGATCCGCAGAAGTAATCTTTGACGGGGGCATCCCACAACTCCCAACGTGGGAAAACATCGATGGCCTTGAGATTCCGTTCCGTTCATGAAGCGGCAGATATGCACAGAAACTGCAACCTGAGCCAACGTCGGAACCTCGCCATGACTTCAGATGCATGAGATATTGGTTCAGATCTGCAGGGGGTACCTGCTGTACCCTCGGCCTGAAGCCCAAGTCTACCTGGTGTTCTCAGACTTCTGTCCTCACACACCTGGCCCAGAAGACCTCAAGTTTGGCCATTCCGGACCCACAATGCAGCACTATGCCTGCCCTCTAGAAAAAATATCTTGCCTAATGAGCTGCCCAGACACCTTAAATGAGGATAAACCTACACAGCACTCGACTTTACCCAAATTATATAGTCTAACCTGGGCACTAATGCACTGTGGGACACAACCTGAGCCCTGACATCCTGACCAACACCCAGAAAGCTGAACGCACACTGAGCACATAAGACCCGCAATGGCCTTATGTCATCATCTCTTTCTTACTTCAGTTTTTAGGGTCAGAACAGAGACCTTATCTCCAATCACTGCCCAGGGGTGAGTGTGATGCAGAAATCAGAACTCCTACTTACCCATGGCAAGAAACTTTGTGGTTGGCAAGCTGTCCAACGTTCGGTGTAGGAGAAACCAGCATTCAGCCTGAGGCACCGCCCATTCTTGAGTGCGATGAGGGCATAAACACGCATTGTGACCCTCAGCATGAGTCCTGTCCTCTAGTAAGTACTCTCAGTGGCTGGACCATTAGATGTCATAATGGGCTAGACATGTCCCTGTCCCCATTTTAAACCAGATTTCTGATTGTCCAGTCGCCCCTCCCCAGGGCTCTAGTCTGGAATCCCTCATTTGGTGGGACACCTGAGGTTAAAAAAGAAAACAACAACAACAAAAAAAAGGACTTCTACCATCCCACAGATGACCCCAAACACTTTGGACGGGGCCAAACCACCAGAGAGTAAGACTCGTCTATTTCCCATGAAGTCACCCAGAAATTTACCACCATGAGTGACACGATATTCAGAGACAAAAACTTGAGCAAGAGCCTCAGACTCGCCCTTTTTCCAAATCCCGAAAAGTTCACCTCATGGTCTGTAGATCAGTCCTGCCATACCTATGACCCGAAACATAAGCCGAGTTTGTGTTTTCAGACAACTGTCCAAACAGCCCTGGCCTACATAACCTATAGGCTCAGGCCCCTGGAGCCAAACCTGAGGACTGTACTTTCCCTCTCCAAGGGAATTGTGTGTGCCCATTCCAATGGCCACAACCCTTCTAATAGGATAAACCTCCAAAGTCCCTGATCCATCTCACTAGTTCTGGCTTTCCAGGAAATACAGGGGCAATCTGAGCCCATCTGAGCACCTACCTGCACTCAGACCCATAGACAGATGTCCCCAGAGGTTTAAAGGAAAGAACAGGCCCCTAGGCACTAATCAGATCCATTGCTTTGGTTTCCAGGAATCTCTCCTCAGAGGCCTGGATTTCAAAACCAGCATATGGCTGTTTCTTGACTCACCCATCAGAAAACATCTCATCTACAAATGGGAAGCTTGCACGTTGGAGCTGTGTCAAAGAATTAGTTTAGGAGAACCCTTCAGGGCCCCAATGCCACTGCTTCATTCCAAGGTCTCCATAGACACAAAAGCACATTAGGACCCAAACAGGAGAGTCAATTTCAACTCAGCCTCCTCGGTTGCTCCCCCAGATCCAGCAGTTCTAACCTCTTTTTGATTCTAAGAGACAATTGGAATGCCAGTTGGACTACCCAGCTATCCTTCCTTAGAACCTTGCTCAGAATCATTGGCCTGGAGTGAAACAAGAGGTCTCAATTGTCCTGCAGAATACTCTTGCAGTTTGGAGCTGTTCACAACTCCCATCGTGGGAAAACCCCCAAGCCCTTGTGATGCCCCCCCTTCATGAAGGGGCCATCAGGGACAGAAACTCCAAAATGAGCGATCATCTGACCCTCGCCCTGATTTCAGATGCACGAGGTCTCGATTCAGGTCTGTAGATTGTGCCGGCCAAGTCCTCACCCAGAAACCGAAGCCTAGCTTGTGTTCTCAGTCTTCTGTCCTAAGACTATTGGCCCACAAGCCCTCCAGTTTGGCAATCCAGAACTACAATGCAGCACTCTGCCAGCCCTCCAGAAGAAAAACATTGCTCTCTGGGGCTACCCAGTAACCCGAAATGAGAATCAACCTGCACCTACCTTGGCTGTACCCCAAATACATAGGCTGACCAGGGCATTAATGCCCTTTCTGACACAGCCTGAGCCTGGACCTCCTGGCCCTACCCAGACAACTCTCCGCAAACTGAGCACATCAAGCCGCAATGGCCTTAGGTTTTCAGGCTTAAGAACCTAGAACTTATCTTTAATCACTGCCCAGGGTTGAAAGTGATGCAGAAACCAGAAATCCTTCCCCATGGCGAGAAACCTTGTGTTTGGCATGTTGTCCAACGTTCAGTGTAGTTGGCACCAGTGTGGCCCATGAGGCCCCGCCCATGATCGTGGGCCACATGGGTCCCAAACACACATTGTGACCCTCAGCCTGAGCCCAGTCCTCAAGTAAGGACTCTCAGTGGCTGGATGAAGAGATAGCATATTGGGCTTGCCATGCCCCTAGGCCCCAATTTTTAACGCTATTTCGGGTTGTCCCTTCAGTCTTCCCCACGGCTCTGCATTGGAATTCCTTTTTTGGTGGTACACCTGAAGTAACAAAACTGAAAGAGTCCTCCCATCCCACAAAATGACGAAAAACAATTGGGAATCGGGCCAAATCCTCAGAGAGGAAGATTCGTCCTTGGCCCATGAGGCCTCCCCGACATTCTACGGCCACCGCTGATACAAAATCCAGACACAAGAGCCTGAGCAAGCGCCTCGGACTCGCACTTTCTACATATCTTGAAGAGTTCTTCTCATGGATTGTATCGGGCCTGCCATACCTACGTCCAAAAACCTAAGCTGAGTTTGTGTTTTCAGTCTTCTGACCTCAAAGTCCTGGGCCACACACCCTCCAGTCTGGGCCCCCTGGAGCCACACATTAGGACTGTGCCTACCAATCCATGGGAATTCTACCCATTCCATTGTCCAAAATCGTACAAATTAGGAGAAATCTCCAAAGTCCCTGAGGCCATCCCAATAGTGTAGGTCGCCCGGGAAAAACAATGGCAGTCTGAAAACCAGCTGAGCATCTACCTCCACTCATACAATAGATGGATGTCCCCAGAGAAGAAGATTGAACCAGACAGGAACCTGGCCATAATAGGATCCATTGCTGTGGTTTACAGGCATGTCTCCTCAAATGCCTGATTCCAATACGAGCATAGGGGTTTTCCTGAGGCACCCTTCATAACTTATCTCGTCCCCACAAGGAACCCTGTGCATGGGAGCTATGTCAAAAGCTTAGGAGAGTACTTCAGATTCCCGGGGCCACCGCTCTATACCAAGACCCTCATGGACACAAAAACACATTAGGACCTATCCTCAGGAAAGTCCATTTCAACTTAGCCACCCCGGTTGCTCCCGCAGAGAATCAGATCTAACTCTCTTGTTGCTAGGAGACAATTGGTTTGTGAGGCGGGCTTCCCAGGCATCCATCCTCGAACGGTGCTCTGGAGTCATTCCATATGGGATGTCCTGGAGCTGTCCAACAGGTCTCAATTGTCCCGCAGAAGGAACCCTTGAAGGGGGCATCCCACAACTCCCAACGTGGGAAAACCTCAATGGCTTTGCGATTCCGCTCAGTTCATGAAGGGGCAGTCATGCACAGAAATTGCAACCTGAGCCAACGTCGGATCCTCGCAGTGACTTCAGATGCATGAGATATTGGTTCAGATCTGCAGGGGTACCTGACGTTCCCTCGGCCTGAAGCCCAAGTCTACCTTGTGTTCTCAAACTTCGGTCCTCACACTCCTGGCCCAGAAGACCTCAGTTTGGCAATTCCGGACCCACAATGCAGCACTCTGATGCCCTCAGAAAAAATATCTTGCCGAATGAGCTGCCCAGGCACCTTAAATGAGGATAAACCTACACAGAACTCGACTTTACCCAAATTATATAGTCTAACCTGGGCACTAATGCACTGTGGGACACAAATTGAGCCCGGACATCCTGACCAACACCCAGAAAGCTGACCGCACACTGTGTACATAAGACCCACCATGGCCTTAGGTCATCATATCTTTCCTACCTCAGTTTTCAAGATTCAAAACCGAGACCTAATCTCCAATCACTGCCCAGGGGTGAGTGTGATGCAGAAATCAGAACTCCTCCTTACCCATGGCAAGAAACTTTGTGGTTGGCATGTTGACCAAGGTTCAATGTAGGAGAACCAGCATTCACCCTGCTGTCCCGCCCATTCTTGAGTGCAACGAGGGCATAAACACGCATTGTGACCCTAACATGAGTCCTGTCCTCTAGTAAGTCCTCTCAGTGGCTGGATCATTAGATGTCATAATGGGCTTGACATGTCCCTAGGCCCCATTTTTAACCAGATTTCTGATTGTCCAGTCGCCCCTCCCCAGTGCTCCACTCTGGAATCCATCATTTGGTGGGACACCTGAGGTTAAAAAAGAAAACAACAACAACAAAAAAACGGACTTCTACCATCCCACAGAATGACCCCAAACCCTTTGGACGGGGCCAAACCACCAGAGAATAAGACTCGTCCATTTCCCATGAAGTCACCCAGAAATTTCACCACCATGAGTGACACGATATCCAGAGACAAAAACTTGAGCCCCACCCAGTCAGCTGGCTGCACACTGAGCACTTTGAGCCGCCATGGCCTTAGGTCGTCATCTATTCCCAACCTCGGTTTTCAGGCTTCAGAACCTAGACCTTATCTCCAATCACTGCCCAGTATTGACGTGATGCAGAAATCAGAACTCATCCCCATGGCAAGATATCTTCTGATTGGCATGTTGTCCAACGTTCAGTGTAGTTGAAACCAGTGTGGCCCATGAGGACCTTCCCATGCTCGCGGGCCACAAGGGTCACTAACACACATTGTGACTCTCAGCCTGAGCCCAGTCCTCAGGTAAGGCCTCTCAGTGGCTGGATGAAGAGATAGCATATTGGGCTTGCCATGCCCCTAGGCCCCAATTTTTAACCATAGTTCGGGTTGTCCCTTCAGTCTTCCCCAGGGCTTTGCTTTGGAATTCCTCTTTGGTGGGACACCTGAGGTAACAAAACTGAAAGGAGTCCTCCCATCCCACAGATTGACGAAAAAAAATGGGAATATGGCCAAATCCTCAGAGAGGAAGATTTGTCCATGGCCCATGAGGCCTCCCCGACATTCCATGGCCACCGCTGATACAAAATCCAGAGACAAAAGCCTGAGCAAGCGCCTCAGTCTCGCACTTTCTTCATATCCTGAAGAGTTCTTCTCATGGTTTGTAGATCGGGCCTGCCATACCTACGTCCCCAAACCTAAGCTGAGTTTGTGTTTTCAGACGTCTGTCCTCAAAGTCCTGGGCCACACACCCTCCAGGCTGGGGCCCCTGGAGCCACACATTAGGACTGTGCCTACCAATCCATGGGAATTCTGCCCATTCCATTGTCCAAAATCGTACAAATTAGGAGAAACCTCCAAAGTCCTTGAGGCCATCCCAATAGTGTAGATCGCCCGGGACAAACATGGGCGGTCTGACACCAGCTGAGCATCTACCTCCACTCATATCGTAGATGGATGTCCCCAGAGAAGAAGATTGAACCAGACAGCACCCAGGCCATAAAAGATTCCATTGCTTTGGTTTACAGGCATGTCTCCTCCAAAGCCTGATTCCAATACGAGCATAGGGGTTTTCCTGAGGCACCCATTAGAACTCATCTCGTCTCCACAAGGAAACCTGTGCATGGGAGCTATGTCAAAAGCTTAGGAGAGTACTTCAGGGTCCCGGTGCCACCGCCCCATTCCAAGGCCCTCATCGACACAAAAACCCATTAGGACCCATCCTCAGGAAAGTACATTTCAACTCAGCCACCCCGGTTGCTCCTGCAGAGCCATCAGATCTAAACTGACTTGTTGCTAGGAGAAAATTGGAATGCGAGGCGGGCTTCCCAGGCATCCATCCTCGAACGGTGCTCTGGAGTCATTCCATATGGGATGTCCTGGAGCTGTCCAACAGGATTCAATTGTCCCGCAGAAATAATCCTTGAAGGGGGCATCCCACAACTCCCAACGTGTGAAAACCTCCATGGCCTCGAGATTCCGCTCCCGTCATGAACCGGCTGTCATGCACAGAAACTCGAACCTGAGCCAACGTCTGATCCTCGCCCTGACTTCAGATGCATGAGATATTGGTTCAGATCTGCACGGGGTACCTGCCGTGCCCTCGCCCTAAATTCAAGTCTAGCTTGTCTTCTCAGACTTCCGTCCTCACACCCCTGGCCCTGAAGCCCTCAAGATTGGCAATTCCGGACCCACAATGCAGGACACTGCCTGCCCTCTAGAAAAAAAATTATTGCCTCATGAGCTGCCCGGGCACCTTAAATGAGGTAAACCTACACAGCACTTGACTTTACCCAAATTCTATAGTCAAACCTGGGCACTAATGCACTGTCGGACACAACTAGAGCCCAGACCTCCTGACCAACACCCAGGAAGCTGACCGTACACTGAGCACATACGACCCGCAATGGCCTTAGGTTATCATGTCTTCTCTACCTCAGGTTTCAGGCTTCAGAACCGAGAACTTATCTCCAATCACTGCCCAGGAGTGAAGTGATGCAGAAATCAGAACTCCTCCTTACCCATGGCAAGTTACCTTGTGGTTGGCACGTTTTCCAACGTTCAGTGTAGAAGAAACCAGCATTCACCCTGAGGCCCCGACCATTCTTGAGTGTGAGGAGGTCATAAACACGCATTGTGACCCTCAGCATGAGTCCTGTCCTCTAGTAAGTCCTCTCAGGGGTTGGACCATTAGATGTCATAATGGGCTTGACATGTCCCTAGGCCCCAATTTTTAACCAGATTTCTGATTGTCCAATCGCCCCTCCCCAGGGCTCTACTCTGGAATCCCTCATTTGGTGGGACACATGAGGTTAAAAAACAACAACAAAACGGACTTCTTCCATCCCACAGAATGACCCAAAACTCTTTGGTCTGAGCCAAACCACCAGAGAGTAAGACTCGTCCATTTCTCATGAAGTCACCCAGAAATTTCACCACCATGAGTGACACGATATCCAGAGACAAAAACTTGAGCAAGAGCCTCAGACTCGCCCTTTTTCCAAATCCCGAAGAGTTCTCCTCATTGTCTGTAGATCAGTCCTGCCATACCTATGACCCGAAACCTAAGCCGAGTTTGTGTTTCAGACAACTGTTCAAACAGCACTGGCCAAAACAACCTACAGGCTCAGGCCCCTGGAGCCAAACCTGAGGACTGTACTTTCCCTCTCCAAGGGAATTGTGTGTGCCCATTCCAATGGCCACAACCATTCTAATAGGATAAACCTCCAAAGTCCCTGATCCATCTCCCTAGTGCTGGCTTCCCAGGAAATACAGGGGCAATCTGAGCCGAACTGAGCACCTACCTACCTCAGACCCATGGACAGATGTCCCCAGAGATTTAAAGGAAAGAACAGGCCCCTAGGCACTAATCAGATCCATTGCTTTGGTTTCCAGGCATCTCTCCTCAGAGACCTGGATTTCAAAACCAGCATATGGCTGTTTCTTGACTCACCCATCAGAAAACATCGCATCTACACAGGGGAAACTTGCACGTTGGAACTGTGTCAAAGAGTCTGTTTAGGAGAACCCTTCAGGGCCTAAGTGCCACCGCTTCATTCCAAGGTCTCCATAGACACAAAAGCACATTAGGACCCAAACAAAAGAGTCCATTTCAACTCAGCCTCCTCGGTTGCTCCCCCAGATCCAGCAGATCTAACCTGTCTTGTTGCTAGGAGACAATTGGAATGCGAGGTGGGCTACCCAGCCATCCACCCTTAGAACCATGCTCAGTATTATTGGCCTGGAGCCAAACAACAGGTCTCAATTGTCCTGCAGAAGACTCTTTGCAGTTTGGAGCTGTTCACAACTCCAATCATGTGAAAACCCCCATGGCCTCGTGATGCCCCCTTTCATTAAGGGGCCATCAGAAACAGAAACTCCAACCTGAGCGATCGTCTGATCCTCGCCCTGACTTCAGATGCATGAGATCTCGATTCAGGTCTGTAGATTGTGCCTGCCATGTCCTCACCCAGAAACCGAAACCTAGCTTGTGTTCTCAGACATCTGTCCTCAGACTACTGGCCCACAAGCCCTCCAGTTTGGCAATCCAGAACTAATGCAGCACTCTGCCAGCCCTCCAGAAGAAAAACATTGCCCTATGGGGCTACCCAGTAACCCCAAATGAGGATCAAACTGCCCCTACCCTGGCTGTACCCCAAATACATAGGCTGATCAGGGCATTATTGCCCTTTCTGACACAGCCTGAGCCTGGACCTCCTGGCCCCACCCAGACAACTGTCCGCAAACTGAGCACATCAAACCGCCATGGGTTAGGTCGTCATCTCTTCCCAACCTCGGTTTTCAGGCTTCAGAACCTAGAATTTATATCCAATCACTGCCCAGGGTTGAACGTGATGCAAAAACCAGAACTCCTTCCGCACGGCCAGGAACTTTGTGGTTGGCATGTTGTCCAACGTTCAGTGTAGTTGCAACCAGTGTGGCCCATGAGGCCCAGCCCATGCTCGCGGGCCGCATGGATCCCAAAAACACATTGTGACCCACAGTCTGAGCCCAGTCTACAAGTAAGGCCTCTCAGTGGCTGGATGAAGAGATAGCATATTGGGCTTGCCATGCCCCTAGGCCCCAATTTTTAACCATAGTTTGGGTTGTCCCATCAGTCTTCCCCACGGCTTTGCTTTGGAATTCCTCTTTTGGTGGTACACCTGAGGTAACAAAACTGAAAGAGTCCTCCCATCCCACAGATTGACGAAAAACAATTGGGAATGGGGCCAAATCCTCAGAGAGGAAGATTCGTCCATGGCCCATGAGTCCTCCCCGACATTCCGCGGCCACCGCTGATACAAAATCCAGAGACAAAAGCCTGAGCAAGCGCCTCAGTCTCGCACTTTCTTCATATCCTGAAGAGTTCTTCTCATGGTTTGTAGATCGGGCCTGCCATACCTATGTCCCCAAACCTAAGCTGAGTTTGTGATTTCAGACGTCTGTCCTCAAAGTCCTGGGCCACACACCCTCCATGCTGGTGCCCCTGGAGCCACACATTAGGACTGTGCCTTCCAATCCATGGGAATTCTGCCCATTCCATTGTCCAAAATCGTACAAATTAGGAGAAACCTCCAAAGTCCCTGAGACCATCCCAATAGTGTAGGTCGCCCGGGACAAACAAGGGCGGTCTGACACCAGCTGAGCATCTACATCCACTCATACCGTAGATGGATGTCCCCAGAGAAGAAGATTGAACCAGACAGCACCCAGGCCATAAAAGGTTCCATTGCTTTGGTTACAGGCATGTCTCCTCCAAAGCCTGATTCCAATACGAGCATAGGGGTTTTCCTGAGGCACCCGTCAGAACTCATCTCGTCTCCACAAGGAAACCTGTGCATGGGAGCTATGTCAAAGCTTAGGAGAGTACGTCAGGGTCCTGGTGCCACCGCCCCATTCCAAGGCCCTCATCAACACAAAAACCCATTAGGACCCATCCTCAGGAAAGTACATTTCAACTCAGCCACCCCGGTTGCTCCTGCAGAGCCATCAGATCTAAACTGTCTTGTTGCTAGGAGAAAATTGGAATGCGAGGCGGGCTTCCCAGGCCTCCATCCTCGAAAGGAGCTCTGGAGTCATTCCATATGGGATGTCCTGGAGCTGTCCAACAGGACTCAATTGTCCCGCAGAAATAATCCTTGAAGGGGGCATCCCACAACTCCCAACGTGGGAAAACCTCCATGGCTTCGAGATTCCGCTCCCTTCATGAAGCGGCTGTCATGCACAGAAACTCCAACCAGAGCCAACGTCTGATCCTCGCCCTGACATCAGATGCATGAGATATTGGTTCAGATCTGCACGGGGTACCTGCCGTGCCATCGCCCTAAACCCAAGTCTAGCTTGTCTTCTCAGACTTCCGTCCTCACACCCCTGGCCCTGAAGCCCTCACGATTGGCAATTCCGGACCCACAATGCAGCACTCTGCCTGCCCTCTAGAAAAAAAAATTATTGCCTCATGAGCTGCCCAGGCACCTTAAATGAGGTAAACCTACACAGCACTTGACTTTACCCAAATTTTATACTCAAACCTGGGCACTAATGCACTGTCGGACACAACTAGAGCCCGGACCTCCTGACCAACACCCAGGAAGCTGACCGCAAACTGAGCACATACGACCCGCAATGGACTTAGGTTATCATGTCTTCCCTACCTCAGTTTTCAGGCTTCAGAACCGAGAACTTATCTCCAATCACGGCCCAGGGGTGAAGTGATGCAGAAATCAGAACTCCTCCTTACCCATGGCAAGTTACCTTGTGGTTGGCACGTTTTCCAACGTTCAGTGTAGAAGAAACCAGCATTCACCCTGAGGCCCCGACCATTCTTGAGTGTGAGGAGATCATAAACACGCTTTGTGACACTCACCATGAGTCCTGTCCTCTAGTAAGTCCTCTCAGTGGCTGGACCATTAGATGTCATAATGGGCTTGACATGTCCCTAGGCCCCAATTTTTAACCAGATTTCTGATTTTCCAATCGCCCCTCCCCAGGGCTCTACTCTGGAATCCCTCATTTGGTGGGACACATGAGGTTAAAAAAAAAAAAAACAACAACAAAAAAAAACGGACTTCTTCCATCCCACAGAATGACCCCAAACTCTTTGGACGGGGCCAAACCACCAGAGAGTAAGACTCGTCCATTTCCCATGAAGTCACCCAGAAATTTCACCACCATGAGTGACACGATATCCAGAGACAAAAACTTGAGCAAGAGCCTCAGACTCGCCCTTTTTCCAAATCCCGAAGAGTTCTCCTCATCGTCTGTAGATCAGTCCTGCCATACCTATGACCCGAAACATAAGCCGAGTTTGTGTTTTCAGACAACTGTTCAAACAACACTGGCCAAAACAGCCTACAGGCTCAGGCCCCTGGAGCCAAACCTGAAGACTGTACTTTCCCTCTCCAAGGGAATTGTGTGTGCCCATTCCAAGGGCCACAACCCTTCTAATAGGATAAACCTCCAAAGTCCCTGATCCATCTCACTAGTGCTGGCTTCCCAGGAAATACAGGGGCAATCTGAGCCCATCTGATCACCTACCTGCACTCAGACCCATAGACAGATGTCCCCAGAGGTTTAAAGGAAAGAACAGGCCCCTAGGCACTAATCAGATCCATTGCTTTGGTTTCCAGGCATCTCTCCTCAGAGACCTGGATTTCAAAACCAGCATATGGCTGATTCTTGACTCACCCATCAGAAAACATCGCATCTACACAGGGGAAACTTGCACGTTGGAACTGTGTCAAAGAGTCTGTTTAGGAGAACCCTTCAGGGCCTAAGTGCCACCGCTTCATTCCAAGGTCTCCATAGACACAAAAGCACTTTAGTACCCAAACAGGAGAGTCCATTTCAAACTAGCCTCCGCGGTTGCTCCCCCAGATCCAGCAGATCTATCCTGTTTTTGATGATAGGAGACAATTGGAATGCGAGGTGGACTACCCAGCCATCCATCCTTAGAACCCTGCTCAGAATCATTGGCCTGGAGCCAAACAAGAGGTCTCAATTGTCCTGCAGAAGACTCTTTGTAGTTTGGAGCTGTTCACAACTCCCATCGTGGGAAAACTCCCATGGCTCGTGATGCCACCCCCCTTCATGAAGGGGCCATCAGGGACAGAATCCCAAAATGAGCGATTGTCTGACCCTCGCCCTGACTCCAGATGCACGAGATCTTGATTCAGGTCTGTAGAATGTGCCTGCCGTGCCTCACCCAGAAACCGAAGCCTAGCTTGAGTTCTCCGACTTCTGTCCTCAGACTACTGGCGCACAAGCCCTCCAGTTTGGCAATCCAGAACTAAAATGCAGCACTCTGCCAGCCCTCCAGAAGAAAAACATTGCTCTCTTGGGCTACCCAGTAACCCCTAATGAGAATCAAACTGCACCTACCCTGGCTGTACCCCAAATACATAGGCTGATCAGGGCATTATTGCCCTTTCTGACACAGCTTGAGCCTGGACCTCCTGGCCCCACCCAGACAACTATCCGCAAACTGAGCACATCAAACCGCCATGGGTTAGGTCGTCATCTCTTCCCAACCTCGGTTTTCAGGCTTCAGAATCTAGAATTTATATCCCATCACTGCCCAGGGTTGAACGTGATGCAGAAACCAGAACTCCTTCCGCACAGCCAGGAACCTTGTGGTTGGCATGTTATCCAACATTCAGTGTAGTTGCAACCAGTGTGGCCCATGAGCCCCAGCCCATGCTCGCGGGCCGCATGGATCCCAAACACACATTGTGACCCACATTCTTGGCCCAGTCTACAAGTAAGGCCTCTCAGTGACTGGATGAAGAGATAGTATATTGGGCTTCTATTGCCCCTAGGCCCCAATTTTTAACCATAGTTCGAGTTTTCCCTTCAGTCTTCCCCACAGCTTTGCTTTGGAATTCCTCTTTTGGTGGTACACCTAAGGTAACAAAACTGAAAGAGTCCTCCCATCCCACAGATTGACGAAAAACAATTGGGAATCGGGCCAAATCCTCAGAGAGGAAGATTCGTCCATGGCCCATGAGTCCTCCCCGACATTCCGCGGCCACCGCTGATACAAAATCCAGAGACAAAAGCCTGAGCAAGCGCCTCAGTCTCGCACTTTCTTCATATCCTGAAGAGTTCTTCTCATGGTTTGTAGATCGGGCCTGCCATACCTATGTCCCCAAACCTAAGCTGAGTTTGTGATTTCAGACGTCTGTCCTCAAAGTCCTGGGCCACACACCCTCCATGCTGGTGCCCCTGGAGCCACACATTAGGACTGTGCCTTCCAATCCATGGGAATTCTGCCCATTCCATTGTCCAAAATCGTACAAATTAGGAGAAACCTCCAAAGTCCCTGAGACCATCCCAATAGTGTAGGTCGCCCGGGACAAACAAGGGCGGTCTGACACCAGCTGAGCATCTACATCCACTCATACCGTAGATGGATGTCCCCAGAGAAGAAGATTGAACCAGACAGCACCCAGGCCATAAAAGGTTCCATTGCTTTGGTTACAGGCATGTCTCCTCCAAAGCCTGATTCCAATACGAGCATAGGGGTTTTCCTGAGGCACCCGTCAGAACTCATCTCGTCTCCACAAGGAAACCTGTGCATGGGAGCTATGTCAAAGCTTAGGAGAGTACGTCAGGGTCCTGGTGCCACCGCCCCATTCCAAGGCCCTCATCAACACAAAAACCCATTAGGACCCATCCTCAGGAAAGTACATTTCAACTCAGCCACCCCGGTTGCTCCTGCAGAGCCATCAGATCTAAACTGTCTTGTTGCTAGGAGAAAATTGGAATGCGAGGCGGGCTTCCCAGGCCTCCATCCTCGAAAGGAGCTCTGGAGTCATTCCATATGGGATGTCCTGGAGCTGTCCAACAGGACTCAATTGTCCCGCAGAAATAATCCTTGAAGGGGGCATCCCACAACTCCCAACGTGGGAAAACCTCCATGGCTTCGAGATTCCGCTCCCTTCATGAAGCGGCTGTCATGCACAGAAACTCCAACCAGAGCCAACGTCTGATCCTCGCCCTGACATCAGATGCATGAGATATTGGTTCAGATCTGCACGGGGTACCTGCCGTGCCATCGCCCTAAACCCAAGTCTAGCTTGTCTTCTCAGACTTCCGTCCTCACACCCCTGGCCCTGAAGCCCTCACGATTGGCAATTCCGGACCCACAATGCAGCACTCTGCCTGCCCTCTAGAAAAAAAAATTATTGCCTCATGAGCTGCCCAGGCACCTTAAATGAGGTAAACCTACACAGCACTTGACTTTACCCAAATTTTATACTCAAACCTGGGCACTAATGCACTGTCGGACACAACTAGAGCCCGGACCTCCTGACCAACACCCAGGAAGCTGACCGCAAACTGAGCACATACGACCCGCAATGGACTTAGGTTATCATGTCTTCCCTACCTCAGTTTTCAGGCTTCAGAACCGAGAACTTATCTCCAATCACGGCCCAGGGGTGAAGTGATGCAGAAATCAGAACTCCTCCTTACCCATGGCAAGTTACCTTGTGGTTGGCACGTTTTCCAACGTTCAGTGTAGAAGAAACCAGCATTCACCCTGAGGCCCCGACCATTCTTGAGTGTGAGGAGATCATAAACACGCTTTGTGACACTCACCATGAGTCCTGTCCTCTAGTAAGTCCTCTCAGTGGCTGGACCATTAGATGTCATAATGGGCTTGACATGTCCCTAGGCCCCAATTTTTAACCAGATTTCTGATTTTCCAATCGCCCCTCCCCAGGGCTCTACTCTGGAATCCCTCATTTGGTGGGACACATGAGGTTAAAAAAAAAAAAAACAACAACAAAAAAAAACGGACTTCTTCCATCCCACAGAATGACCCCAAACTCTTTGGACGGGGCCAAACCACCAGAGAGTAAGACTCGTCCATTTCCCATGAAGTCACCCAGAAATTTCACCACCATGAGTGACACGATATCCAGAGACAAAAACTTGAGCAAGAGCCTCAGACTCGCCCTTTTTCCAAATCCCGAAGAGTTCTCCTCATCGTCTGTAGATCAGTCCTGCCATACCTATGACCCGAAACATAAGCCGAGTTTGTGTTTTCAGACAACTGTTCAAACAACACTGGCCAAAACAGCCTACAGGCTCAGGCCCCTGGAGCCAAACCTGAAGACTGTACTTTCCCTCTCCAAGGGAATTGTGTGTGCCCATTCCAAGGGCCACAACCCTTCTAATAGGATAAACCTCCAAAGTCCCTGATCCATCTCACTAGTGCTGGCTTCCCAGGAAATACAGGGGCAATCTGAGCCCATCTGATCACCTACCTGCACTCAGACCCATAGACAGATGTCCCCAGAGGTTTAAAGGAAAGAACAGGCCCCTAGGCACTAATCAGATCCATTGCTTTGGTTTCCAGGCATCTCTCCTCAGAGACCTGGATTTCAAAACCAGCATATGGCTGATTCTTGACTCACCCATCAGAAAACATCGCATCTACACAGGGGAAACTTGCACGTTGGAACTGTGTCAAAGAGTCTGTTTAGGAGAACCCTTCAGGGCCTAAGTGCCACCGCTTCATTCCAAGGTCTCCATAGACACAAAAGCACTTTAGTACCCAAACAGGAGAGTCCATTTCAAACTAGCCTCCGCGGTTGCTCCCCCAGATCCAGCAGATCTATCCTGTTTTTGATGATAGGAGACAATTGGAATGCGAGGTGGACTACCCAGCCATCCATCCTTAGAACCCTGCTCAGAATCATTGGCCTGGAGCCAAACAAGAGGTCTCAATTGTCCTGCAGAAGACTCTTTGTAGTTTGGAGCTGTTCACAACTCCCATCGTGGGAAAACTCCCATGGCTCGTGATGCCACCCCCCTTCATGAAGGGGCCATCAGGGACAGAATCCCAAAATGAGCGATTGTCTGACCCTCGCCCTGACTCCAGATGCACGAGATCTTGATTCAGGTCTGTAGAATGTGCCTGCCGTGCCTCACCCAGAAACCGAAGCCTAGCTTGAGTTCTCCGACTTCTGTCCTCAGACTACTGGCGCACAAGCCCTCCAGTTTGGCAATCCAGAACTAAAATGCAGCACTCTGCCAGCCCTCCAGAAGAAAAACATTGCTCTCTTGGGCTACCCAGTAACCCCTAATGAGAATCAAACTGCACCTACCCTGGCTGTACCCCAAATACATAGGCTGATCAGGGCATTATTGCCCTTTCTGACACAGCTTGAGCCTGGACCTCCTGGCCCCACCCAGACAACTATCCGCAAACTGAGCACATCAAACCGCCATGGGTTAGGTCGTCATCTCTTCCCAACCTCGGTTTTCAGGCTTCAGAATCTAGAATTTATATCCCATCACTGCCCAGGGTTGAACGTGATGCAGAAACCAGAACTCCTTCCGCACAGCCAGGAACCTTGTGGTTGGCATGTTATCCAACATTCAGTGTAGTTGCAACCAGTGTGGCCCATGAGCCCCAGCCCATGCTCGCGGGCCGCATGGATCCCAAACACACATTGTGACCCACATTCTTGGCCCAGTCTACAAGTAAGGCCTCTCAGTGACTGGATGAAGAGATAGTATATTGGGCTTCTATTGCCCCTAGGCCCCAATTTTTAACCATAGTTCGAGTTTTCCCTTCAGTCTTCCCCACAGCTTTGCTTTGGAATTCCTCTTTTGGTGGTACACCTAAGGTAACAAAACTGAAAGAGTCCTCCCATCCCACAGATTGACGAAAAACAATTGGGAATCGGGCCAAATCCTCAGAGAGGAAGATTCGTCCATGGCCCATGAGTCCTCCCCGACATTCCGCGGCCACCGCTGATACAAAATCCAGAGACAAAAGCCTGAGCAAGCGCCTCAGTCTCGCACTTTCTTCATATCCTGAAGAGTTCTTCTCATGGTTTGTAGATCGGGCATGCCATACCTACGTCCCCAAACCTAAGCTGAGTTTGTGATTTCAGACGTCTGTCCTCAAAGTCCTGGGCCACACACCCTCCAGGCTGGGGCCCCTGGAGCCACACATTAGGACTGTGCCTACCAATCCATGGGAATTCTGCCCATTCCATTGTCCAAAATCGTACAAATTAGGAGAAACCTCCAAAGTCCCTGAGACCATCCCAATAGTGTAGGTCGCCCGGGACAAACAAGGGCGGTCTGACACCAGCTGAGCATCTACCTCCAATCATACCGTAGATGGATGTCCCCAGAGAAGAATATTGAACCAGACAGCACCCAGGCCATAAAAGGTTCCATTGCTTTGGTTTACAGGCATGTCTCCTCCAAAGCCTGATTCCAATACGAGCATAGGGGTTTTCCTGAGGCACCCATCAAAACTCATCTCGTCTCCACAAGGAAACCTGTGCATGGGAGTTATGTCAAAAGCTTAGGAGAGTACTTCAGGGTCCGGTGCCACCGCCCCATTCCAAGGCCCTCATCGACACAAAAACCCATTAGGACCCATCCTCAGGAGTGTCCATTTCAACTCAGCCACCCCGGTTGCTCCTGCAGAGCCATCAGATCTAAACTGTCTTGTTGCTAGGAGAAAATTGGAATGCGAGGCGGGCTTCCCAGGCCTCCATCCTCGAAAGGAGCTCTGGAGTCATTCCATATGGGATGTCCTGGAGCTGTCCAACAGGACTCAATTGTCCCGCAGAAATAATCCTTGAAGGGGGCATCCCACAACTCCCAACGTTCAGTCTAGGAGAAACCAGCATTCACCCTGAGGCCCCGACCATTCTTGATTGTGAGGAGGTCATAAACACGCATTGTGACCCTCAGCATGAGTCCTGTCCTCTAGTAAGTCCTCTCAGTGGCTGGACCATTAGATGTCATAATGGGCTTGACATGTCCCTAGGCCCCAATTTTTAACCAGATTTCTGATTGTCCAATCACCCCTCCCCAGGTATCTACTCTGGAATCCCTCATTTGGTGGAACCCCTGAGGTTAAAAAAGAAAACAGCAACACCAAAAAAAGGGACTTCTTCCATCCCACAGAATGACCCCAAAGTCTTTGGACGGGGCCAAACCACCAGAGAGTAAGACTCGTCCATTTCCCATAAAGTCACCCAGAAATTTCACCACCATGAGTGACACGATATCCAGAGACAAAAACTTGAGCAAGAGCCTCAGACTCGCCCTTTTGTCAAATCCCGAAGAGTTCTCCTCATGGTCTGTAGATCAGTCCTGCCATACCTATGACCCGAAACATAAGCCGAGTTTGTGTTTTCAGATAACTGTTCAAACAGCACTGGCCAACACAACCTACAGGCTCAGGTCCCTGGAGCCAAACCTGAGGATTGTACTTTCCCTCTCCAAGGGAATTGTGTGTGCCCATTCCAATGGCCACAACCCTTCTAATAGGATAAACCTCCAAAGTCCCTGATCCATCTCACAGGTGCTGGAATCCCAGGAAAAGCAGGGGCAATCTGAGCCCATCTGAGCACCTACCTGCACTCAGACCCATAGACAGATATCCCCAGAGGTAAAAAGGAAAGGACAGGCCCCTAGGCACTAATCAGATCCATTGCTTTAGATTCCAGGCATCTCTCCTCAGAGAACTGGATTTCAAAACCAGCATATGGCTGTTTCTTGACTCACCCATCTGAAAACATCTCATCTACACATGGGGAACTTGCACGTTAGAGCCGTGTCAAAGAGTCTGTTTAGGAAAACCCTTCAGGGCCTAAGTGCCACCACTTCATTCCAAGGTCTCCATAGACACAAAAGCACTTTAGGACCCAAACAAAAAAGACCATTTCAACTCAGCCTCCTCGGTTGCTCCCCCAGATCCAGCAGATCTAACCTGTCTTGTTGCTAGGAGTCAATTGGAATGCGAGGTTGGCTACCCAGCCATCCATCCTTAGACCCCTGTTCAGAATCATTGGCCTGGAGCCAAACAACAGGTCTCAATTGTCCTACAGAAGACTCTTTGCAGTATGGAGCTGCTCACAACTCCCATCGTGGGAAAACCCCCATGGCCTCGTGATGCCCCCCCTTCATGAAGGGGCCATCAGGGACAGAAACTCCAACCTGAGTGATCGTCTGCTCCTCGCCCTGACTTCAGATGCACGAGATCTCAATTCAGGTCTGTGTATTGTGCCTGCCATGTCCTCACCCAGATACCGAAGCCTAGCTTGTGTTCTCAGACTTCTGTCCTCAGAGTACTGGCCCACAAGCCCTCCAGTTTGGAAATCCAGAACTACAAAGCAGCACTCTGCCTGCCCTCCTGAAGAAAAACATAGCCCTCTGGGGCTTACCCAGTACCGCCAAATGAGGATCAATATGCACCAACCTTGGCTGTACCCCAAATACATAGGCTGACCAGCGCACTAATGCACATTCTGACACAGCCTGAGCCTGGACTTCCTGTCCCCACCCAGAGAGCTGGCCGCACACTGAGCACATTGAGCTGCCATGGCCTTAGGTCGTCATCTGTTCCCAACCTCGGTTTTCAGGCTTCAGAACCTAGACCTTATCTCCAATCACTGCCCAGGGTTGAACGTGATGCAGAAATCAGAACTCCTTCCCCATGGCAAGAAACCTTGTGGTTGGTATGTTGTCCAACGTTCAGTGTAGTTGAAACCAGTGTGTCCCATGAGGCCCCGCCCATGCTCGTGGGCCACATGGGGCCCAAACACACATTGTGACCCGGAGCCTGAGCCCAGTCCACAAGTAAGGCCTCTCAGTGGCTGGATGAAGAGATAGCATATTGGGCTTGCCATGCCCCTAGGCCCCAATTTTTAACCATATTTCCGGTTGTCTCTTCAGTCTTCCCCACGGCTTTGCTTTGGAATTCCTCTTTTGGTGGGACACCTGAGGTAACAAAATTTAAAGGAGTCCTCCCATCCCACAGATTGACGAAAAACAATTGGGAATCGGGCCAAATCCTCAGAGAGGAAGATTCGTCCATTGTCCATGAGGCTTCCCGGACATTCCACGGCCACCGCTGATACAAAATACAGAGACAAAAGCCTGAGCAAGCGCCTCAGGCTCGCACTTTCTTCATATCCTGAAGAGTTCTTCTCATGGTTTGTAGATCGGGCCTGCCATAACTACGTCCCCAAACCTAAGCTGAGTTTGTGATTTCAGACGTCTGTCCTCAAAGTCCTGGGCTACACACCCACCAGGCTGGGGCCCCTGGAGCCACACATTAGGACTGTGCCTACCAATCCATGGGAATTCTGCCCATTCCATTGACAAAATCGTACAAATTAGGAGAAACCTCCAATGTCCCTGAGGCCATTCCAATAGTGTAGGTCGCCCGGGACAAACAAGGGCGGTCTGACACCAGCTGAGCATCTACCTCCACTCATACCATAGATGGATGTCCCTAGAGAAGAAGATTGAACCAGACAGGACCCGAGGCCATAATAGGATCCATTCCTTTGGTTTACAGGCATGTGTCCTCAAAAGCCTGATTCCAATACGAGCATAGGGGTTTTCCTGAGGCACCCATCAGAAATCATCTCATCTCCACAATGAAACCTGTGCATGGGAGCTATGTCAAAAGCTTAGGAGAGTACTTCAGGGTGCTGGTGCCACCGCCCCATTCCAAGGCCTTCATGGACACAAAAACACATTAGGACCTATCCTCAGGAAAGTCCATTTCAACTCAGCCACCCTGGTTGACCCCACAGGCCATCAGATCTAAACTGTCTTGTTGCTAGGTGACAATTGTAATGCGAGGCGGGCTTCCCAGGCATCCATCCTCGAATGGTGCTCTGGAGTCATTCCATATAGGATGTCCTGGAGCTGTCCAAGAGGTCTCAATTGTCCCGCAGAAGGAACCCTTGAAGGGGGCATCCCACAACTCCCAACGTGGGAAAACCTCAATCGTCTTGAAATTCCGCTCCCTTCATGAAGCGGCCGTCATGCACAGAAACTCCAACCTGAGCCAACGTCTGATCCTCGCCCTGACTTCAGATGCATGAGATATTGGTTCTGATCTGCAGGGGGTACCTGCCGTGCCCTCGCCCTTAAACCCAATTCTAGCTTGTCTTCTCAGACTTCCGTCCTCACACCCCTGGCCCTGAGACCTCAAGTTTGTCAATTCCGGACCCACAATGCAGCACTCTGCCTGCCCTCTAGAAAAAAATTAATGCCTCATGAGCTGCCCAGGCTCCTTAAATGAGGATAAGCCTACTCAGCACTCGACTTAACCCAAATTATATAGTCTCACATGGGCACTAATGCACTGTCGGACACAACCTGAGCCCGGAGCTCCTAACCAAGCCCAGGAAGCTGACCACACACTGAGCACATAAGATCCGCCATGGCCTTAGGTCATCATCTCTTCCCTACCTCAGTATTCAGGCTTCAGAACCGAGCCCTTAACACCAATTACTGCCCAGTGGTGAGTGTGATGCAGAAATCAGAACTCCTTCTTACACATGGCAAGTAACCTTGTGGTTGGATCGTTGTCCAAAGTTCAGTGTAGGAGACACCAGCATTCTCCCTGAGGCCCCGCCCATTCTTGAGTTCTAAGAGGGCAAAAACACCCATTGTGACCCTCAGCATGAGTCCTGTCTTCTAGTAAGTCCTCTCAGTGGCTGGACTATTAGATGCCATAATGGGGTTGACGTGTCCCGAGGCCCCATTTTTAACCAGATTTCTGATTGTCCAGTCGCCCCTCCCCGGGCTCTACACTGGAATCCGTCATTTGGTGGGACACCTGAGGTTATAAAAGAAAACAACAACAACAAAAAAACGGATTTCTTCCATCCCACAGAATGACCACAAACTCTTTCGTCGGGGCCAAACCACCAGAGAGTAAGACTCATCCATTTCCCATGAAGTCACCCAGAAATTCCACGACCATGAGTGACACGGTATCCAGAGACAAAAACTTGAGCAAGAGCCTCAGACTCGCACTTTTTTCAAATCCCTATCTTGTCGCAATGGAAAATGGGAATGTGATGCATGCTGTACTGGGATCCATCCTTCGAACCCTGCTCTCCAGTCCTTCCGTATGGTAAGTCCTGGAGCCATGCAACAGGACTCGAATGTCCCGCAGAACGAAACCTTGTGGTTTGGGGCAACTTCCAAACACAGTGTGGAAAAACTTCCTTGGCCTCATGAGGCCCCCGCTTCATGAAGGTGCCATCATTGACACATACTCCAGCCTCAGCCAACGTCTGATCCTCAGCCTGACTTCAGATGCAGGAGATTTTGATTCAGCCTCTGCAGAGGAAGCCTGCTCTGCCATTGGCTCCAATCCTCACCCTAGCTTGTGTTTTCAGACTTCCGTCCTCACACTCCTGAAATACAAACCATCCCTACTGGGAATTCTGGGGACACAATGAAGACTGTGCCTGCCTCCCAGGAGAAAAACATTGTATGGTGCTGCCCAGAGGCCCCAAATGAGGATCAAACTGCTTGGCCCTCGGCAAAACCCCAGTTGCATAGGCTACCTTAAACACTGATGCTCTGTCGCAAATAGCCTGAGCCCAGACCTTCCAACAGACACCAACACAGCTGGCTGCACACCCAGCACATTGGACCTGCCACTGCCTTAGGCCCCCATCCATTCCCAACCTGGGTTTTCAGTCATCGGAACCTAGACCTTTTCTCCAATCCCTGCACAGGGGGGAATCTGATGCACAAGTCAGAACCCCTCCTTCCCCATGGCAAGAAACCTTGCTGCTGGCAGTGAGTCAAACCTTCAGTGTAGGAGAAAAGGGCATGGCCCATGAGGCCACGCCCATGCGTGAGGGCCGCCTTGGGCACAAACACACATTGTGACCCTCAGCGTGAGTACCTTATTCAAGTAACGCCTCTCACTGACTGTACCAAGAGCCCGCATATGTGGCTTGCCATGCCCATAGGCACCCAGGACTAAATAGATGGTGTGTATTCCTGTTGAGGGAACCCACAGCTGTGCTCTAGACTCCCTCTCCTGGGGGTTCCCCTGTGGCAGAAAACAGTACTCTTCCCTTCCCACAGAATGAACCCAAACACTTGGGAGCTTGGACAATCCCCCGAGAGGAAGGCTCTTCCTCGCCCTCTGAGGCAACCCCTACCCTGACCAGACACTCTGAACGCAACACCCAGAGACAAAAGCCTGAGCGACTGCCTCCCACTTGCCCTCCTTTGATTTCCAGAAGATCTCATCTCACGGACTGGAGATCAGGCCTGCCATTACCTTGGCCCCTAGCTGAGCCAAGTTTGCTTTTTCAGACATCTGTCCCCACAGCCCTGGCAAACACAGCCTCTAGGCTGGGTCCTCTGGAGCCATACCACAGGACCGTGCTTGCTCTCTCCTGGGAAACTGTTTCCATTCCTTTGGCCACACACCTCCAGAATATGAGAAACCTCAAGGCCCCCGAGGACATCCCACTACTGGGAGCCTCCCTGGACACACAGGGGCCTTCGGACACAAGCTGAGCAGCTACCTCCATGAAGGCATGCACACAGATGTCAACAGAGATAGAAGGTTGAGCCGGACAGGCCCTTAGGCCCTAATCTCAACTCTTCCTTTGGTTTCCAGGTGTCACTCCTCAGAGGCTTTGTTTCGAAGAACAGGATATGGGGCTTTCCTAAGGCACTGAACAGAACTCCTCTCGTCTCCACATGGGAAGCTTCCTTGTTGGAGCCGTGTCAAGCACCTCACGTTGGAGAATCCTGCAGAGTCCCTGAGCCACCTCCACATTCCTAGGTCTCCCAGTCCACCAAACCACAGTAGGACTCATCTTCAGGATAGTCCATTTCAACTCTCCCCTCTGGGTAGCTCACCAAGGACCCCGCAGATTGAGCCTGTCTTGTCCTGACTAAAGAGTGGGAATATGAGGTGGCGTTCCCAGGCATCCATGCTTAGACCCCTGCTCTCGAGTCCTTCCCTATGGGGCCTCCTGGAACCATCCAATAGTACTCGACTGTCGTGCAGAAGGAAACCTTGAGGTTTGGGGTAGTTCACAAATCCCATTGTAGGCAACCGCCCTGGCCTCATGAAGCCCCACACCCTTCAGTAAGAGTCCATGCTGAACAAATTCTCAAGCCTGAGGCCCGTCCCATAGTTGACATGACGTCGGTGCAGGAGATCTAGATTCAGCCTTTGCAGAGTGGGCCTGCCGTGCCCTCGGTCCCAAACCTCACGCTAGCTTGTGTTTTCAGACTTCCTTCCTCACACTCCTGGCAAACAAGCCCTCCGGACTAGGAACTCCAGAACCACAACCCAGCCCAGTGTCTGCCCAACGGAAGAAAAACGTTTCCCTGTGGGGCTCTCCAAAACCCAGATGAGGATCAACCTGCTCGGGCCTGGACGGTACCCGAACTGGATAGGCTTCTCTGGGCACTCATGCTCTGTCTGACACAGCCTGAAGCCAGACGTCCAGACAGACAAGGAGACAGCTGGCCGCACACCCAGCACTTCGGACACGGCATGGTCTTATGCCGTCACCTCTTCCTAACCTTGGTTTTCAGATATCTGAACCTAGACATTATATCAATTCCCCACACAGCTGGGTATCGGAAGCACGAAACAGAACCCGTCCTTCTTCATGGATGTAAAGCCTGCTCTTGGCATGGAGTCACACCTACAGGGTGGGATAAACCTTCATGGCCCCTGATGCCACACGCAAACGTGAGTGCTGCTTGGGTACAGATTCACACTGTGACCCTCATCATGAGCCCCATGTCAAAGAAAGGCCTGTTATGGCCTGGACCAAGAGCCCACAAATGCGGCTTGCCAAGCCCCTATGCACCCAATCCTCACCAGGGTATGAGTTTTACAGTCGCCCCGCCCGTACCTGGGGCTCTGCTCTGGAATCCCATTCTTGGAGAGACACATGAGCCAGACAACACGACTCCACCCTTCCCACAAAATGACCCCAAACTCTTGGGAGCTGGGACAAATCCGCAGAGAGGGATACTCGTCCAAGTCCCTGAGGCCACCCCTCCAATCCACGGCTATCCCAGACACAACATCCAGAGACAAAAGCCTCCCACTCGCCCTTGTTTCAGAGGCCCAGGTGCTCCCTCTCGGGCTGTACATCCGGCCTGCCATAACCTAGGCGCCACTCATAAGCTGAGTTTGTGTTTTCAGACTTCTGTGCCCACAGCCTGGACCCACACATCCTCCACGCTAGGGCCTCTGGAGCCACAGCGAAAGATTGTGCCTGCCCTCTCCAAGGAAAGTGTGCCCAATCCATTGACCACACCCCTACAGGTTAGGGAAAAACTCCAAGGCCCCTGAGGCCATCAATAGTGTAGGCCACCCTGGACTAAGAGGGGCTCTCTGACACCAGCGGAGCAACTATCTCCACTTAGACTCTCAGACAGTGTCCCCAGAATCAGAAGGTTGAAATGGACAGGCCCCCAGGCCCTAATCTGAACCGTAGCTCTGGTTTCCATGTGTCCGTCCTCAGAGGACTGTTTTCGTAGACCAGCACACGGGGCTTTTCTGAGGCACCAAACCAAACCTCTCTCGTCTCCACATGGGGAGCTTTCTTACTGGGGATGTATCAAACCCTTCAGGTAGGAGAGTTCCGCAGGGCCACTGAACAACCGGCACATTCCAAGGTCTCCATGGACCCAAACGCACATTACGAGGCATCCTCAGGAGAGGCCCTTTCAACTCAGCCCCCTGGGTAGCCTGCCCCAGAGGCAGCAGTTCAAACATATCTTGTCGCTAATGGCCAATGGGAAGGCGAGGCATGCTGTACAGGGATCCATCCTTCGAACCCTGATCTCCAGTCCTTACGTATGGTATGTCCTGGAGCCATGCAACAGGACTCGAATGTCCCACAGAAGAAAACCTTGTGGTTTGGAGCAACCTCCAAACTCAGCGTGGAAAAACTTCCTTGGCCTCATGAGGCCCCCGCTTCATGAAGGTGCCATTATGGACACATACTCCAGCCTCAGCCAACGTCTGATTCTCAGCCTGACTTCAGATGCAGGAGATTTTGATTCAGCCTCTGCAGAGTGGGCCTGCTCTGCCCTTGGCTCAAATCCTCACCCTAACTTGTGTTTTCCGACTTCCGTCCTCACACTCCTGGCCCACAAACCCTCCCTACTGGGAATTCTGGGGCCACAATGAAGCACTCTGCCTGCCTCCCAGGAGAAAAACATTGTCTATGGTGCTGCCCAGAGACCCCAAATGTGGATCAAACTGCTTGGCCCTCGGCAACACCCCAATTGCATAGGCTACCTTAAACACTGATGCTCTGTCGCAAATAGCCTGAGCCCAGACCTTCCAACAGACACTGACACAGCTGGCTGCACACCCAGCACATTAGACCCGCCACTGCCTTAGGCCACCATCCATTCCCAACCTGGGTTTTCAGTCATCGGAACCTAGACCTTATCTCCAATTCCTGCACAGGGGGAAAACTCAAACAAAAAAAGTGAATAAACATAAAAACCTCCAGAGAACAAAAGTCTGAAAAAAAAAAAAAAAACAAAACAGTTTCCTCAGAGCCCACCACATTGAGAGGGGCGCGAGAACTTAACTCAGGGTACATCACTGACCGAAAACCCACGTGGCAGGCCCCTCTCCTAGAAAACAAACCAAGAAAGAAAAAAAAAAAGATAGAGAGAGAGAGAGAAGATAAAAAAGGATTACAAGAGTACAACCACTACTTCATAGGAAAAGTGTTTTTTTTTTTTATTCATTCCTACTATTCTGGTATATATATATATATATATATTTATATCCACTCTCCAATCTTTATCTTCCACCAGTGTTTCTGTGTTTTTGTGTTTGTCCTGATAGTATATAAATCTTACACGTGGGGTTCTTTTTGACGACGTTCTTCCTTTTTTTTTTGTATATATATATATTTTTTTCTCTTGTCATATACATATATATACATATATATATATGTAATTTTATTAACCTGTTACCATCAGAGCGAGCTGTCCAGTACATCAAATTCCAAAATAACTTTCTAACCTTAAATTTTTGATATATACACCTATGTTTTCCTTTTGCATTTTTATTTTTTTGTTCCTACATTTTTTTTTATATTTTAGTTTAGTTAAGTTTTTTCCTTTTTATTTTTACTTCTATTATTCATATAGAGTTAAACTTCAAAGTAGTCCCGTTTCCCCAGTCAATACTACCCCTAGGTAACTAATTTTTAATACCCCTTTATCTTAGGAAAGTTGAGTCCTTTAACAAATATATCAAGATACATCCAGGAAAAATTAAAACAAACTTTCTCGCAGACACTGAGAATTTATATCCACTCTCCAATCTTTATCTTCCACCAGTGTTTCTGTGTTTTTGTGTTTGTCCTGATAGTATATAAATCTTATACGTGGGGTTCTTTTTGACGACGTTCTTCCTTTTTTTTGTATATATATATTTTTTTTCTCTTGTCATATACTTTTATAAGTCTTTTTGTTTGTCTACTTCATAAATCTTACCTTGGGGCTCATTTGGGCTGAACTTTCTCTTTAATCTTCCTTCTCTTTCCTGTCTCTATCTCTTTTTTTGTTTTTTTTTTTCTTTTTCTTTTCTTTTTTCTCTCATTTGGGTGGGGAATCATGATTGTTCAGAAGTTTTCCAGTGTGCACCTTGACTGCACCATGGCTGATACATCCAGCTACATCTGTTCAGTCATCTCTCACCAAAATGACTAGGAGGAGGAATCCCCAACAGAAGAAAAATACAGTGGATGAACCTTCTGCACTAGAGTTAATGGCTATCAACATAGACAATATGTTGGAAAGAGAATTCAGGTTAACAATAATCCAGGCAATAGCTAGTTTGGAGAAAGGCATGGATGACCAAACATAATTGATTAGGGCCAAGCTGAAAGCGATGAGACATGATGTTCACAATGTTAGGGCGAAGCTTAAAGCTACCAGGGAGGAGGTCCACAATGCTCTCAATGAGTTCCAATCTAATCTAAACTCTCTCAAAGCTAGGGTAACTGAGACAGAAGATAGAATTAGTGATCTGGAGGACAAACAGATAGAGAGAAAGGATCAGGAGGAAGCCTGGAACAAACAGCTTAGAAATCACAAAAACAGAATCAGGGTAATAAATGGTGCCATGAAACGTTCCAACCTCAGAATTACTGGAATCCCTGAAGGGGAGAAGAAAGAAAGATCTAGAAGATATAGTGGAACAAGTCCTTCAAGAAAATTTTCCCAATCTCGCGAATGGAACCAGAATTCATGTACTGGAGGCTAAATGGTCTCCACCCAAGATTATACATTAAAAAAAAAAAAAACATACAATACAATACAAAACAAAACAAAACAAAAGAAAACAAACAAAACAAAAACACGACCCTGATAGTCAAATTGAGGAATTATAATTGTAGGTATAATCTCCTGAAAGCTGCTAGGGCAAAGAGGCTCCTTACTTACATAGGAAAGCCCATCAATATAACATCAGACCTGTTCACAGAAGCCTGGCAAGCCAGAAAAGGCTGGCAAGATATATTCAGGGCACTAAATGAGAAGAACATGCAGCCAAGAATACTTTATCCATCAAGACTGACATTCAGAATGGATGGAGATATAAAGAGTTTCCAAGACTGGCAAGACTTAAAAGACTATGCTACCACCAAGCCGACACTGCAGGAAATATTAAGGGGGGTTCTATAAAAGAGTAAAAATCCTAAGAATAGCACGGAGGAGAAATATAGAGACAATCTACAGAAAGAAAGACTTCAAAGGTAACTCGATGTCAATAAAAACGTATCTATCAATAATCAATCTCAATGCGAATGGCCTAAATGCGCCCATAAAACAGCACAGGGTTGCAGATTGGATAAAACGACAGAACCCATCCATATGTTCTCCACAAGAGACCCATTTTGAACCTAAAAATACACCCAGACTGAAAGTGAAGGGACGGAGAAGCATCTTTCATGACAATGGGCCTCAAAAGAAGGCCGGGGTAGCGATTCTCATATCAGATAAATTAGATTTTAAACTAAAGGCTTTAGTCAGAGATACAGAAGGACACTACATAATTCTTAAAGGGACAATCCACCAAGATGATCTAACAATTGTAAATATCTATGCCTCTAATATGGGAGCAACCAATTACATAAGAAAACTGTTAATCAAGATAAAGAGTCATATTGATATGAATACACTAATCATAGGAGATCTTAACATGCCTCTCTCAGAAATAAACAGATCATTGAAGCAGAAAATCAATAAAGAAACAAGAGCATTGAATGACACATTGGAACAGATGGATCTCATAGATATATTCAGAACATTCCACCCTAAAACAAAAGAACACTCATTCTTCTCAAGAGCACAGGGAACCTTCTCAAGAATAGACCACATGCTGGGTCATAAATCAGGACTAAAGTGATATCAAAAGACTGAGATTTTTCCCGCATATTCTCAGATCATAATGCTTTGAACCTGGAGCTTAATCACAAGGAAAAGTACAGAAGGAACTCAAAAACCTGGAAGCTAAAGACCATCTTGCTTAAGAATGCTTGGATCAACCAGGAGATCAAAGAAGAACTGAAACAAATGGAAACCAATGAGAATAAAGACACTTCGATCCAAACCCTATGGGATACAGCAAAGGCGGTTCTAAGGGGGAAATCCATAGACATCCAAGCCTCCCTCAAAATTTTGAAAAATCCAGAATACACCAGCTGTCTCTACACCTTAAAGAACTGGAGAATCAACAAAAAAATCAAACCAACTCCACACATAAGAATAGAAATCATCAAGATTAGAGCTGAGATCAATGAGGTAGAAACCAAAGATACAGTAGAACGTATCAATGAAACTAGAAGTTGGTTTTTTTGAAAGAATCAAGAAGATCAATAAGGCACTGGCCACACTAATCCAAAAGAAAAGAGAGAAAGCCCAAATTCACAAAATTATAAATGAAAATGGAGAGATCACAACTAACAACGAGGAAGTAGAAACAATCATCAGAAGTTATTATCAATAGTTATATGCCAATAAGCTTAGCAACCTTGATGAAATGGATGCATTCTTGGAAAACTATATAAACTTCCAAAATTGAACCAGGAAGAGATCGACAACCTGAATCGACCGATATCTAGTAATGAGATATAAGCAGTGATCAAAAACCTCCCAAGAAACAAGAGCCCAAGACCTGACGGATTGCTTGGGGAATTCTAACAAACTTTCAAAGAAGAAATAACATCTATTCTCCTGAAGCTGTTTCAAAAAATTGAAGCAGAAGAAAAACTTCCAGACTCTTTCTATGAAGCCAGAATTACCCTGATCCCCAAACCAGGCAAATACCCTACCAAAATGGATAATTTCAGACCAATATCACTGATGAATATGGATGCTAAGATTCTCAACAAGATCCTTGCAAACAGGGTCAAACAGCACATTAAAAAGATTATCTACAATGACCAGGTGGGATTTATCCCTGGGCTACAAGGATGGTTCAACATTCATAAATCAATCAATGTCATTGAAAAAATTAATATGAGAAGAGAGAAGAACCACATGGTCCTCTCAATCAATGCAGAAAAAGCACTTGAAAAAATCCAGCATCCATTCGTGATTAAAACGCTGCAAAGTATAGGGATAGAGGGAACATTCCTGAACTTCATCATATCTATCTATGAAAGACCCACAGAAAATATAATCCTCAATGGGAAAAATCTTGCAGCCTTCCCGTTGAGATCAGGATCATGACAAGGATGCCCACTCTCACCAGTCTGTTCAACAAAGAAAACAGAAGTGAAGATGTACTTTTGGGACTTCATCAGGATCAAATACTTCTGCACTGCAAAGGAAACTGTCAATGAAACAAAGAGGCAACCCACAGATTGCGAGAAGATATTTGTAAATGACAGTACAGACAAAAGGTTGATATCTAGGATCTATAGAGAACTCCTCAAACTCAACACACACAAAACAGACAATCATATAAAAAATTGGACAGAAGATAGGAACAGACACCTCTCCAATGAAGACATAGAAATGGCTATCAGACACATGAAAAAATGTTTATCATCACTAGCCAACAGGGAAATGCAAATTAAAACCACATTGAGATAGAACCTTACACCAGTTAGAATGGCCAAAATTAGCAAGACAGGAAACATGTGTTGGGGAGGATGTGGGGAAAGGGGAAAACTCTTACACTGCTGTCCGGAATACAAGTTGGTACAGGCACTTTGGAGAAAAGAATGGAGATTCCTCAAGAAATTAAAAACAGAGCTTCCCTATGACCTTGCAATTGCACTACTTGGTATTTACCACAAAGATACAGATGTAGTGAAAAGAAGGGCCATCTGTACCCCAATATTTAGAACAGCAATAGCCATGGTCACCAAACTGTGGATAGAACCAAGATGCTCTTCAAAGGACAAAAGGATAAGGAAGATGTGGGCCATATACACTATGGAGTATTATGCCTCCCTCAGAAGGAATGAATGCCCTACTTTTGTAGCAACATGGATGGGACTAGAAGAGATTCTACTGAGTGAAATAAGTCAAGCAGAGAGTGTCAATTATCATAAGGTTTCACCTATGTGTGGAGCACAACAAATAGCATGGAGGACAAGGGGAGATGGATAGGAGAAGGGAGTGGAGGGAAATTGGAAGGGGGGTGAACCATGAGAGATTATGGACTCTGAAAATGAATTGGAGGGATTTAAGGGGCAGAGGGTTGGGGGGTTGGGGGAACCAAAAGGTGAGTATTATCGAGGGCATGGATTGCTGGATGTGCTTCTAAAACAATGAATAGATTTAAAAAAATGAACAGTTGTATGCCAATAAGCTAGGCCCCCTAGGTGAAATGGATGTATTCCCAGAAAACTATACAATCCCAAAATTGAACCAGGAAGACAGTCACAACTTGCATAGACCGTTAACCAGTAACGGTATTGAAGTCATGACCAAAAACCTCACAAAAGTTCCATCCACGTCCTCTGTTGATGGACATCTAGGTTCTTTCCATAGTTTGGCTATTGTGGACAGTGCTGCCAAAAACATTCTGGTGCATGGGCCCCTTCGGATCACTACATTTGTATCTTTTGGGCAAATACCCAGTAGTGCAATTGCTGGGTCATAGGGTAGTTCTATTTTCAACATTTTGAGGAACTTCCATGCTGTTTTCCAGAGTGGTTTCACCCGCTTGCATTCCCACCAACAGTGTAGGAGGGTTTCCCTTTCTACACATCCTCGCCAGCATCTGTCACTTCCTGACTTGTTAATTTTAGCCATTCTGACTAGTGTGAGGTGATATCGCATTGTGGCTTTAATTTTTATATCCCTGATGCCGAGTGATATAGAGCACTTTTTCATGTGTCTGTTGGCCATCTGGATGTCTTCTTTGCAGAAGTGTCTGTTCATGTTCTCTGCCCATTTGTTGATTGGATTATTTGTTCTTTGGGTGTGGAGTGTGCTAAGCTCTCTACAGATTTGGACACTAGCCCTTTATCCGATATGTCATTTGCAAATATCTTCTCCCATTCTGTCAGTTGTCTTTTGGTTTTGTTAACTGTTTCCTTTGCTGTGCAAAAGCTTTTAATCTTGATGAAATCCCAATAGTTCATTTTTGCCCTTGCTTCCCTTGCCTTTGGCGATGTTCCTAGGAAGATGTTGCTGCCGCTGAGGTCGAAGAGGTTGTTGCCTGTGTTCTCCTCAAGGATTTTGATGTATTCCTTTCTCACATCGAGGTCCTTCATCCATTTTGAGTCTATTTTTGTGTGTGGTGTAAGGAAATGGTCCAATTTCATTTTTCTGCATGTGGCTGTCCAATTTTCCCAACACCATTTATTGAAGAGACTTTTTTCCATTGGACATTCTTTCCTGCTTTGTTGAAGATTAGTTGACCATTGAGTTGAGGGTCTAGTTCTGGGTTCACTGTTCTGTTCCATTGATCTGTGTGTCCGTTTTTGTGCCAGTACCATGCTGTCTTGATGATGACAGCTTTGTGATAGAGCTTGAAGTCCGGAATTGTGATGCCACCAACTTTGGATTTCTTTTTCAATATTCCTTTGGCTATTCGAGGTCTTTTCTGGTTCCATGTAAATTTTAGGATTATTTGTTCCATTTCTTTGAAAAAGATGGATGGTACTTTGATAGGAATTGCATTAAATGTGTAGATTGCTTTAGGTAGCACAGATATTTTCACAATATTAATTCTTACAATCCAGGTGCATGGAACATTTTTCCATTTCTTTGTGTCTTCCTCAATTTCTTCCATGAGTACTTCATAATTTTCTGAATATAGATTCTTTGCCACTTTGGTTAGGTTTATTCCTAGGTATCTTGTGATTTTGGGTGCAATTGTAAATGGGACTAGAGGGTATCATGCTTAGCAAAATGAGTCAAGCAGAGAAAGAAAACTACCATATGGTCTTCCTGATATGAGGAGGTGGAGATGCAATGGGTGGGAGAGGTTAAGGGGTAGGAGAAGAATAAACGAAACAAGATGGGATTGGGAGGGAGACAAACCATAAGTGACTCTTAATCTCATGAAACAAACAGAGGGTTTCTGGGGAGAGGGGGGTTGGGTGAAGGGGGGTTGGGTTATGGACATTGGGGAGGTTATGTGCTATGGGGAGTTCTGTGAAGTTTGTAAACCTGTTGATTCACATACCTGTACCCTCAGGGATAAAATTATATGTTTATAAAAAATAAAAAAATTAAAAAGGAAAAAGAAATCTCCCACCCCAACAAAAAGAGCCCAGGATCTGACGAATTTTCTGGGCAATTCAACCAAACCTTCACAGAAGAAGTAACACCTCTTCTCCTGGAGCTCTTTCCAAAAATTGAAGCAGAAGGAAAACTTTCATATACTTTTTATGAAGCTATCATTATGCTCATCCCGAAACCAGGCAAATAACGCACCAAAAAGGATAAATGTTCATCATCACTAGCCATCAGGGAGATTCAAATTAAAACCACATTGAGATATCACCTTACACCAGTTAGAATGACCAAAATTAGCAAGACAGGAAACAACATGTGTTGGAGAGGATGTGGAGAAAGGGGAACCCTCGTCCACTGTTGGTGGGAATGCAAGTTGGTACAGCCTCTCTGGAGAACAGTGTTGGAGAATCCTCAAGAAATTAAAAACAGAACTTCCCTATGACCCTGCAATTGCACTCCTGGGTATTGACCCGAAAGATACAGGTGGAGTGAAAAGAAGGGCCATCTGTACCCCAATGTTTATAGTAGCAATGGCCACGGTCGCCAAACTGTGGAAAGAACCAAGATGCCCTTCAACGGACGAATGGATTAGGAAGATGTGGTCCATATACACTATGGAGTATTATGCCTCCATCAGAAAGGATGAATTCCCAGCTTTTGGAACAACATGGACGGGACTGGAAGAGATAATGCTAAATGAAATGAGTCAAGCAGAGAGTCAATGATCATATGATTTCACTTATTTGTAGAGCATAACAAATAGTATGGAAGGCATGGGGAGTTAGAGAGGAGAAGGGAGTTGGGGTAAATTGGAAAGGTAAGTGAACTATGAGAGAGTATGGACTCTGAAAAACAATCTGAGGGGTTTGAAGTTGTGGGGGTGTGGGATGTTGGGGTACCAGGTAGTGGGTATTATAGAGGGCACAGATTGCATGGAGCACTGGTTGTGGTGAAAAAATAATGAATACTGTTATGCTGAAAATAAATTAATTAATACAAAAAAGAAATAAAAAAAAAAGCTTGTTGCCTTCCCGTTGAGATCAGGAACATGAGAAGTATGCCTACTCCCACCACACTTGTTTAACTAAGTATTAGAAGTCCTAGCAACAGCAATCAGACAACAAAGAGAAATAAAAGGTATCCAAATTAGCAATGAAGAAGTCAAACACTCTTCGCAGATGACATGATTCTTTATAGGGAAAACCCAAAAGACTCCACCCCCAAACTACTAGAACTCATACAGCAATTCAGCAACGTGGCAGGATAGAAAGTCAATGTACAGAAATCAGTGGCTTTCTTATACACTAACAATGAAAATACAGAGTGGGAAATTAGAGATTTACTACAAAGCTGAGATCATCAAGATAGCATTGTATTGGCATAAAAAAAGACACATAGACCAGTGGAACAGAGTAGAGAGCCCAGATATGGACCCTCAATTCTATGGGCAAATAATCTTTGACAAAACAGGAAAACATATACAGTGGTAAAAAGTCACTCTCTTCAATAAATGGTGCTGGGTAAACTGGGAAGCTCTATGTAGAAAAATGAAACTCGACCATTCTCTTACACCATACACAAAGATAAACTCAAAATGGATAAAATACCTCAACATGAGACAGGAATCCATCAGAACCCTAGAGGAGAACATAGGCAGTAATTTCTTTGATATCAGCCACAGCAACTTTTTTCAAGAAATATCTCCAAAGACAAAGGAAAAAAAGTTAAAATGAACTTTTGGGACTTCATCAAAATCAAAAGCTTCTGCACAGCAAAGGAAACATTTAAGAAAACAAAGAGGCAACCCACGGAATGGGAGAAGATATTTGCAAATGACTGTACAGACAAAAGGTTGATATCCAGGATCTATAAAGAACTCCTCAAACTCAACACACACAAAACAGACAATCATATCAAAACAGACAATCATATCACAAAACAGACAATCATATCAAAAAAAAATCAGAAGATATGACAAGACACTTCTCCAATCAAGACATACACATCGCTATCAGACACATGAAAAAATGTTAATCATCACTAGCCATCAGAGAGATTCAAATTAAAACCACATTGAGATATCAACTTACACCAGTTAGAATGACCAAAATTAGCAAGACAGGAAACAACATGTGTTGGAGAGGATGTGGAGAAAGGGGAACCCTCGTCCACTGTTGGTGGGAATGCAAGTTGGTACAGCCTCTCTGGAGAACAGTGTTGCAGAATCCTCAAGAAATTAAAAACAGAACGTCCCTATGACCCTGCAATTGCACTCCTGGGTATTGACCCGAAATATACAGGTGGAGTGAAAAGAGGGGCCATCTGTACCCCAATGTTTATAGCAGCAATGGCCGTGGTCATCAAACTGTGGAAAGAACCAAGATGCCCTTCAACGGACAAATAGATAAAGAGGATGTGGTCCATATACACTATGGAGTATTATGCCTCCATCAGAAAGGATGAATTCCCAGCTTTTGGAGCAACAGGGATGGGACTGGAAGAGATTCTCCTTAGTGAAATAAGTCAAGCAGAGAGAGTCAATGATCATATGGTTTCAATTATTTGTGAAGCATAACAAATAGCATGGAAGACATGGGGAGATAGAGAGGAGAAAGGAGTTGGGGTAAATTGGAAGGAGAGGTGAACCATGAGAGACTATGGACTCTGAAAATCAATCTGAGTGTTTTGAAGGGGCAGGGGGTGGGAGGTCGGGGTACCAGGTGGTGAGCATACAGAGGGCATGGATTGCATGGAGCACTGGGTGTGGTGCAAAATAATGAATACTGTTATGCTGGAAATAAATAAAAAATAAATCAAAAAAATAAGAAAAAGAAAATTGGGAGCATCACTTTGCCCAATTTCAAGGGTAACTACAAAGCTGTGATCACCAAGACAGAATGGTACTGGCATAAAAACAGACACATAGACATGTGGAATAGAGTAGAGAGCTCATATATTGACCATCAACTCTATGGTCAAATAATCTTCAACAAAGCTGGAAAATATATAGTGGAAAAAATACAGTCTTTTCAATAAATGGTGCGGAAAAATTGGGCCATCTCTGTGTAGATGAATGAAACTTAACCATTCTCTTCCACCATACACAAAGAGAAACTCGAAATGGATAAAAGAGCTCAACATTGGGGGGAGGGGACCAGATGGCAGGCAAGTAGGAGGAGGCGACTTTTCAACCTGTACCCGAAAGTGAGCTGATTACCAACCAAAGAACTACGATCACCCATGAAATCAGCCTGAGGTCAGAATTATACATGACTGGATCTCTATAATTTTTAACTATGGTAAAAATTGGGGCCTAGAGGCATGGCAGGCCCAATATGCTGTCTCTTCATCCAGTCACTGAGAGGACTTACTTGAGGACCAGGCTCAGGCTGAGGGTCACAATGTGTGTTTGTGACCAATGTGGCCCACGAGCATGGGCGGGGCCTCATGGGCCACACTAGTTTCAACTACACTGAACTTTGGACAACATGTCAATCACAAGGTCTCTTGCCATGGGGAAGGATTTCTGATTTCTGCATCATTTTCAACCCTGGGCAGTGGTTGGAAATAAGGTCTAAGTTCTGAAGCCTGAAAACCGCAGTTGGAAAGAGATGACGACCTAAGGCCATGGCTGGTCTGATGTGTTCAGTGTGCGGTCATCTGCCTGGGTTTGGTAAGGAGTTTCGGGCTCAGGTTGTGTCAGACAGTACATTAGTGCCCAGGTTAGACTGTATAATTGGGGTACAGTCGAGTGCCGTGTAGGTTGATCCTCTTCTGAGGTGCATGGGCAGCTCATGAGGCAATAATTTTTTTCTAGAGGGCAGGCAGAGTGCTGCATTGTGGGTCCGGAATTGCCAAACTCGAGGGCTTCTGGGCCAGGAGTGTGAGGACAGAAGTCTGAGAACACAAGCTAGACTTGGGCTTAGGGCCGAGGTCATGGCAGGTAACCCCTGAAGATCTCTACATATCTCATGAATCTAAAGTCCCGGCGAGGATCAGACGTTGGCTCAGGTTGGAGTTTCTGTACATGACTGCCCCTTCATGAACGGAGCAGAATCTCAAGGCCATGGAGGTTTTCTACGTTGGGAGTTGTGGGATGCCCCCTTCAAGGATTCCTTCTCCAGGACAATTGAGACCTGTTGGGCAGCTCCAAGACATCCCATATGGAATGACTCCAGAGCACCGGTGGAGGATGGATGCCAGGGAAGCCCGCCTCGCATTCCAATTGTCTCCTAGCAAAAAGACAGTTGAGATCTGATGGCTCCTCGGGAGCAACCGAAGTGGCTGAGTTGAAATGGACTTTCCTGAGGATGGTGCTAATGTGTGTTTGTGTCCATGAGGGTCTTGGTATGAGGCGGTGGACCGGGACCCTGAAGTATTCTCCTAAGATTTTGACATAGCTCCCATGCACAAGTTTCCTTGTGGAGACGAGATTTGTTCTGATGGGTGCCTCAGGAAACCCCTATTTGGGCTTGGAATCCAGACTTTTGAGGAGACATGCCTGTAAAGCAAGCAATGGATCCGATCATGGCCTAAGGTCCTGTCTGGTTCCATCTTCTTCTCTGCGGACATCCATCTATGGTATGAGAGGAGGTAGATGCTCAGCTGGTGTCAGACCGCCCTTGTTTGTCCTGGGAGAACTACACTATTGGGATGGCCTCGGGGCTTTGGAGGGTTCTACTAATTTGTATGATTTTGGAAAATGGAATGGGCAGAATTCCCAAGCATGGGGTAGGCACACTCCTAATGTGTGGCTCCAGGGACCCTAACCTGGAGGGTGTGTTGCCCAAGACTTTGAGGATAGAAGTCTGTAAACACAAACCTAGCTTATGTTTGGGAACGTAGGTATGGCAGGCCCAATCTACAAAACATGAGAACTCTTCAGGATATGAAGAAAGAGCGAGTCTGAGGCGCTTGCTCAGGCTTTTGTCTCTGGATTTTGTATCAACGATGACCGTGGAATGTGGAGAGGCCTCATGGGCCATGGACAAATCTTCCTCTCTGTGGATTTGGCCCGGTCCCAATTGTTATTCGTCAATCTGTGGGATGGGAGGTCTCCTTTCAGTATTGTTCCCTCAGGTGTCCCAACCAAAGAGGAATTCCAAGGCAGAGCCCTGGGGAAGAGTGAAGGGACATACAAAACTATGGTAAAAAATTGGGACCTAGGGGCATGGCAGGCCCAATATGCTGTCTCTTCATCCAGCCACTGAAAAGCCTTACTTGTGGACTGGGCTCAGGCTGAGGGTCACAATGTGTGTTTGTCACCAATGTGGCCCGCGAGCATGGCGGGGCTTCATGGGACACACTGGTTTCAACTACACTGAAATTTGGAGAGAACATGCCAATCACAAGGTCTCTTGCCATGGGGAAGGAGTTCTGATTTCTGCATCATTTTCAACCCTGGGCAGTGGTTGGAGATAAAGTCTAGGTTCTGAAGCCTGAAAACCGCAGTTGGGAAGAGATGACAACCTAAGTTCATGGTGGGTCTGATGTGCTCAGTGTTCGGGCAGCTGCCTGGGTGTTGGTCAGGAGATTCGGACTCATGTTGTGTCAGACAGTGCATTAGTGCCCAAGTTAGACTATATAATTTGGGTACAGTCGAGTGCCGTGTAGGTTGATCCTCATTTACGGTTCCTGGGCAGCTCATTAGGCTAAATATTTTTTCAAGAGGGAAGGCAGAGTGCTGCATTGTAGTCCGGAATTGCCAAACGTGTGGGCTTCTGGGCCAGGAGTGTGCGGACAGAAGTCTGAGAACACAAGCTAGACTTGGGCTTCAGGGCGAGGGCACGGCAGGTACCCCCTGCAGATCTGAACCAATCTTTCATGCATCTGAAGTCACGGCGAGGATCAGACGTTGGCTCAAGTTGGAGGTTCTTTGCATTACTGCCCCTTCATGAACGGTGCGGAATCTCAAGGCCATGGAAGTTTTCCCAGGTTGGGAGTAGTGGGATGCCCCCTTCAAGGATTCCTTCTCCGGGAAAATTGAGACCTGTTGAGCAGCGCCAGGACTTCCAGTATGGAATGACTCCAGAGCACCGTTCGAGGATGGATGCCAGGGAAGCCCGCCTCGCATTCCAATTGTCTCCTAGCAACAAGACAGTTGAGATCTGATGGCTCTGCCGGAGCAACCGGGGTGGCTGAGTTGAAATGGACTTTCCTGAGGATGGGGCCTAAAGTGTGTTTGTGTCCATGAGGGCCTTGGAATGGGGTGGTGGCACCGGGAACCCTGAAGTATTCTCCTAAGATTTTGACATAGCTCCCATGCACAAGTTTCCTTGTGGAGACGAGATTTGTTCTGATGGTTGCCTCAGAAAACTCCCTATGCTGGTATTGGAATCCAGGCATTTGAGGAGACATGCCTGTAAACCAAAGCAATGGATCCGATTATGGCCTATGGTCGTGTCTGGTTCCATATTCTTCTCGGGGGACATCAATCTATGGTATGAGAGGAGGTAGATGCACACCCTTGTTTTTCCCGGGAGACCTACACTATTGGGATGGTCTCGGGGACTTTGGATGGTTCTCCTAATTTGTACGATTTTGGACAATGGAATGGGCAGAATCCCCATGCATGGGGTAGGCACATCCTAATGTGTGGCTCCAGGGGTCCCAGCCTGAGGGTGTGTGGCCCAGGAATTTGAGGACAGAAGTCTGAAAACACAAACTCAGTTTAGGTTTGGGGACGTAGTTATGGCAGGCCCAATCTACAAACCATGAGAAGAACTCTTCAGGATATGAAGAAAGAGCAAGTCTGAGGCGCTTGCTCAGGCCTTTGTCTCTGGATTTTGTATCAACGATAGCCATGGAATGTGGGGAGACCTCATGGGCCATGGACGAAACTTCCTCTCTGTGGATTTGGCACGGTCCCAATTGTTTTTCATCAATCTGTGGGATGGGAGGTCTCCTTTCAGGTTTCTTTCCTCAAGTGTCCGAACCAAAGAGGAATTCCAAAGAGTGAAGGGACAACCAAAACTATGGTTAAAATTTGGGGCCTAGAGGCATGCCAGCCCCAATATTCTGTCTCTTCATCCAGCCACTGAGAGGCCTTATGAGGACTGGGCTCAGGCTGAGGGTCACAATGTGTGTTTGTGACCAATGTGGCCCGCGAGCATGGGCGGGGCCTCATGGGCCTCACTGTTTTCAACTACACTGATCTTTGGAGAACATGTCAATCACAAGGTCTCCTGCCATGTGGAAGGAGTTCTGATTTCTGCATCATTTTCAACCCTGGGCAGTGGTTGGAAATAAGGTCTAGGTTCTGAAGCCTGAAAATCGCAGTTGGGAAGAGATGACGAACTAAGGCCATGGCGGGTCTGATGTGTTTAGTGTGCGGTAGCTGCCTGGGTTTTGGTAAGGAGGTTCGAGCTCAGGTTGTGTCAGACAGTACATTAGTGCCCAGGTTAGACTATATAATTGGGGTACAGTCGAGTGCCGTGTAGGTTGATCCTCATTTGAGGTGCATGGGCAGTATATTAGGCAAGATATTTTTTCTAGAGGGCAGGTAGAGTGCTGCATTTTGGGTCCGGAACTGCCAAACATGAGGGCTTCTGGGCCAGGAGTGTGAGGACAGAAGTCTGAGAACACAAGCTAGACTTGGCCTTCAGGCCGAGGTCATCACAGGTAACCCCTGCATATCTCTACCAATATCTCATGCATCTGAAGTCACGGCGAGGATCAGACGTTGGCTCAGGTTGGAGTTTCTGTGCATGACTGCCCCTTCATGAACGGTGTGGAATCTCAAGGCCATGGAGGTTTTCCACGTTGGGAGTTGTGGGATGCCCCCTTCAAGGATTCCTTCTCCGGGACAAATGAGACCTGTTGGGCTGCTCCAGGACATCCCATATGGAATGACTCCAGAGCACCGTTGGAGGATGGATGCCAGGGAAGCCTGCCTCGCATTCCAATTGTCTCCAAGCAACAAGACAGTTGAGATCTGATGGCTCCTTGGGAGCAACCGGGGTGGCTGAGTTGAAATGGCTTTTCCTGAGGATGGTGCTAAAGTTTGTTTGTGTCCATGAGGGCCTTGGAATGAGGCGGTGGCACCGGGACCCTGAAGTATTCTCCTAAGCTTTTGCCTATCACCCATGCACAAGTTTCCTTGTTGAGACGAGATTTTCTGATGGGTGCCTCAAGAAACCCCGTATGCTGCTATTGGAATCCAGACTTTTGAGGAGACATGCCTGTAAACCAAGCAATGGATCCGATCATGGCCTAGGGTCCTGTCTGGTTCCATCTTCTTCTCTGCGGACATCCATCTATGGTATGAGAGGAGGTAGATGCTCAGCTGGTGACAGACCGCCCTTGTTTGTCCTGAGAGACCTACACTATTGGGATGGCCTCGGGACTTTGGAGGGTTCTCCTAATTTGTACGGTTTTGCACAATGGAATGGGCAGAATTCCCAAGCATGCTGTAGGCACACTCCTAATGTGTGGCTCCAGGGACCCTAACCTGGAGGGTGTGTTGCCCAAGACTTTGAGGATAGAAGTCTGAAAACACAAACTCAGCTTAGGTATGGGGACGTAGGTATGGCAGGCCCAATCTACAAACCATGAGAAGAACCCTTCAGCATATGAAGAAAGAGCGAGTCAGAGGTGCTTGCTCAGGCTTTTGTCTCTGGATTTTGTATCAACGATGACCGTGGAATATGGAGAGGCCTCATGGGCCATGGACGAATCTTCCTCTCTGTGGATTTGGCCCGGTCCCAATTGTTATTCGTCAATCTGTGGGATGGGTGGTGTCCTTTCAGTTTTGTTATATCAGGTGTCCCAACCAAAGAGGAATTCCAAGGCAGAGCCCTGGGGAAGAGTGAAGGGACAAACAAAACTATGGTAAAACATTGGGGCCTTGGGGCATGGAAGGCCCAATATGCTGTCTCTTCATCCAGCCGCGGAGAAGCCTTACTTGAGGACTGGGCTTAGGCTGAGGGTCACAATGTGTGTTTGTCACCAATGTGGCCCGCGAGCAGGGGCGGGGCTTGTTGGGACACACTGGTTTCAACTACACTGAAGTTTGGACGACATGCCAAACACAAGGTCTGTTGCCACGGGGAAGGTGTTCTGATTTCTACATGATTTTCAACCCTGTGCAGTGGTTGGAGATAAGGTCTAGGTTCTGAAGCCTGGAAACCGCAGTTGGGAAGAGTCGACGACATAAGGCCTTGAAGGGTCTGATGCGCTCAGTGTGCGGTCAGCTGCCTGAGAGTTGGTCAGGAGGTTCGGGCTCAGGTTGTGGGCGAAAGTGCATTAGTGCCCAGGTTAGACTATATAATTTGGGTACAGTCGTGTGCCGTGTAGGTTGATCATCATTTGAGGTGCCTGGGCAGCTCATTAGGCGAGATATTTTTTCTAGAGGGCTGGCAGAGTGCTGCATTATGGGTCCGGAATTGCCAAACTTGAGGGCTTCTGGGCCAGGAGTGTGCGGACAGACATCTGAGAACACAAGCTAAACTTGGGCTTCAGGCCGAGGGCACGGCAGGTATCCCCTGCAGATCTGAACCAATATCTCATGCATCTGAAGTCACGGCGAGGTTCAGACGTTGGCTCAGGTTGGAGTTTCTGTGCATGACTGCCCCTTCATGAACGGAGCGGAATCTCAAGGCCATGGAGGTTTTCCCACGTTAAGAGTTGTGGGATGCCCCCTTCAAAGATTCCTTCTGCGAGACAATTGAAACCTGTTGGGCACCTCCAGGACATCCCATATGGAATGACTCCAGAGCACCGTTCGAGGATGGATGCCAGGGAAGCCCGCCTCGCATTCCAATTGTCTCCTAGCAACAAGGCAGTTGAGATCGGGTGGGTCTTCGGGAGTATCCGGGGTGGCTGAGTTGAAATGGACTTTCCTGAGGATGGGGCCTAATATGTGTTTGTGTCCAGGAGGGCCTTGGAATGGGGCGGTGGCCCTGGGACCCTGAAGTAATCTCCGAAGCTTTTGACATAGCTCCCATGCACAAATTTCCATGTGGAGACGAGATTTGTTCTGATGGGTGCCTCAGGAAACCCCCTATGCTGGTCTTGGGATCCAGGCTTTTGAGGAGACAAGCCTGCAAACCAATGCCTTGGATCCGATTATGGCCTAAGGTTTTTTTCTTGTTACATCTTCCTCTATGGAGACATCAATCTATGATATGAGTGGAAGTAGATGCTCAACTTGTGTCAGACCGCCCTTGTATGTCCCGGGAGACCTACACTATTGGGATGGCCGCGGGGACTTTGGAGCGTTCACCTAATTTGTACGATTTTGGACAATGAAAAGGGCAGAATTCCCATGCATGCGGTAGGCACAGTCCTCATGTGTGGCTCCAGGGGCCCCAGCCTTGAGGTTGTGTGGCCCAGGCCTTTGAGGACAGAAGTCTGAAAACACAAACTCAGCTTAGGTTTGGGGACGTAGGTATGGCAGGCCCAATATACAAACCATGAGAAGAACTCTTAGGATATGAAGAAAGAGCGAGTCTGAGGCACTTGCTCAGGCTTTTGTCTCTGGATTTTGTATCTACGATGGCCGTGGAATGTTGGGAGGCCTCATGGGCCATGGACGAAACTTCCTCTCTGTGCATTTGGCCCGTTCCCAATTGTTTTTCGTCAATCAGTCGGTTGGGAAGTCGCCTTTCAGGTTTGTTAGCTCACATGTCCCAACCAAGGAGCAATTCCAAAGCAGAGACCTGGGGAAGAGTGAAGGGACAACCCAAACTATGGTTAAAAATTGGGGCCTAGGGCCATGGCAAGCCCAATATGCTGTCTCTTCATCCAGCTACTGAGAGGCCTTACTTGAGGACTGGCCTCAGGATGAGGGTCACAATGTGTGTTTTTGACCAATGTGGCCTGCGAGCATGGGCGGGGCCTCTTGGGCCACACTGCTTTCAACTACACTGAACTTTGGAGAACATGTCAATCACAAGGTCTCTTGCCATGGGGAAGTAGTTCTGATTTCTGCATCATTTTCAACCCTGGGCAGTGGTTGGAGATAAGGTCTAGGTTCTGAAGCCTGGAAACCGCAGTTGGGAAGAGATGAGGACTTATGGCCATGGAGAGTCTGACGTGCACAGTGTGCGGTCAGCTGCCTGGGTGTTGGTCAGGAGGTTCAGGCTCAGGTTGTGGGCGACAGTGCATTAGTGCCCAGGTTAGACTATATAATTTGGTTACAGTCGAGTGCCGTGTAGGTTGATCATCATTTGAGGTGCCTGGGCAGCTCATTAGGCGAGATATTTTTTCTAGAGGGCAGTTAGAGTGCTGCATTGTGGGTCCGGAATTCCCAAACTTGAGGGCTTCTGGGCCAGGAGTGTGAGGACAGAAGTCTGAGAACACAAGCTACACTTGGGCTTCAGGCCGAGGGCACGGCAGGTACCCCGTGCAGATCTGAACCAATATCTCATGCATCTGAAGTCACGGCGAGGTTCAGACGTTGGCTCAGGTTGGAGTTTCTGTGCATGACTGCCCCTTCATGAACGGAGCAGAATCTCAAGGCCATGGAGGTTTTCCCACGTTGGGAGTTGTGGGATGCCCCCTTCAAGGATTCCTTATGCGGGACAATTGAGACCTGTTGGGCAGCTCCAGGACATCCCATATGGAATGACTCCAGAGCACCGTACGAGGATGGATGCCAGGGAAGCCCGCCTCGCATTCCAATTGTCTCCTAGCAACAAGGCAGTTGAGATCGGGTGGGTCTTCGGGAGTATCCGGGGTGGCTGAGTTGAAATGGACTTTCCTGAGGATGGGGCCTAATATGTGTTTGTGTCCAGGAGGGCCTTGGAATGGGGCGGTGGCCCTGGGACCCTGAAGTAATCTCCTAAGCTTTTGACATAGCTCCCATGCACAAGTTTCCATGTGGAGACGAGATTTGTTCTGATGGGTGCCTCAGGAAACCCCTATGCTGATTTTGGGATCCAGGCTTTTGAGGAGACATGCCTGCAAACCAATGCCTTGGATCCAATTATGGCCTAAGGTTTTTTTCTTGTTACATCTTCCTCTATGGAGACATCAATCTATGATATGAGTGGAAGTAGATGCTCAACTTGTGTCAGACCGCCCTTGTATGTCCCGGGAGACCTACACTACTGGGATGGCCGCGGGGACTTTGGAGGGTTCACCTAATTTGTACGATTTTGGACAATGAAAAGGGCAGAATTCCCATGCATGCGGTACGCACAGTCCTAATGTCTGGCTCCAGGGGCCCCAGCCTTGAGGTTGTGTGGCCCAGGCCTTTGAGGACAGAAGTCTGAAAACACAAACTCAGCTTAGGTTTGGGGACGTAGGTATGGCAGGCCCAATCTACAAACCATGAGAAGAACTCTTAGGATATGAAGAAAGAGCGAGTCTGAGGCGCTTGCTCAGGCTTTTGTCTCTGGATTTTGTATCTACGATGGCCGTGGAATGTTGGGAGGCCTCATGGGCCATGGACGAAACTTCCTCTCTGTGCATTTGGCCCGTTCCCAATTGTTTTTCGTCAATCAGTCGGTTGGGAAGTCGCCTTTCAGGTTTGTTAGCTCACATGTCCCAACCAAGGAGCAATTCCAAAGCAGAGACCTGGGGAAGAGTGAAGGGACAACCCAAACTATGGTTAAAAATTGGGGCCTAGGGCCATGGCAAGCCCAATATGCTGTCTCTTCATCCAGCTACTGAGAGGCCTTACTTGAGGACTGGCCTCAGGATGAGGGTCACAATGTGTGTTTTTGACCAATGTGGCCTGCGAGCATGGGCGGGGCCTCTTGGGCCACACTGCTTTCAACTACACTGAACTTTGGAGAACATGTCAATCACAAGGTCTCTTGCCATGGGGAAGGAGTTCTGATTTCTGCATCATTTTCAACCCTGGGCAGTGGTTGGAGATAAGGTCTAGGTTCTGAAGCCTGGAAACCGCAGTTGGGAAGAGATGAGGACTTATGGCCATGGAGAGTCTGACGTGCACAGTGTGCGGTCAGCTGCCTGGGTGTTGGTCAGGAGGTTCAGGCTCAGGTGTGGGCGACAGTGCATTAGTGCCCAGGTTAGACTATATAATTTGGTTACAGTCGAGTGCCGTGTAGGTTGATCATCATTTGAGGTGCCTGGGCAGCTCATTAGGCGAGATATTTTTTCTAGAGGGCAGTTAGAGTGCTGCATTGTGGGTCCGGAATTCCCAAACTTGAGGGCTTCTGGGCCAGGAGTGTGAGGACAGAAGTCTGAGAACACAAGCTACACTTGGGCTTCAGGCCGAGGGCACGGCAGGTACCCCGTGCAGATCTGAACCAATATCTCATGCATCTGAAGTCACGGCGAGGTTCAGACGTTGGCTCAGGTTGGAGTTTCTGTGCATGACTGCCCCTTCATGAACGGAGCAGAATCTCAAGGCCATGGAGGTTTTCCCACGTTGGGAGTTGTGGGATGCCCCCTTCAAGGATTCCTTATGCGGGACAATTGAGACCTGTTGGGCAGCTCCAGGACATCCCATATGGAATGACTCCAGAGCACCGTACGAGGATGGATGCCAGGGAAGCCCGCCTCGCATTCCAATTGTCTCCTAGCAACAAGGCAGTTGAGATCGGGTGGGTCTTCGGGAGTATCCGGGGTGGCTGAGTTGAAATGGACTTTCCTGAGGATGGGGCCTAATATGTGTTTGTGTCCAGGAGGGCCTTGGAATGGGGCGGTGGCCCTGGGACCCTGAAGTAATCTCCTAAGCTTTTGACATAGCTCCCATGCACAAGTTTCCATGTGGAGACGAGATTTGTTCTGATGGGTGCCTCAGGAAACCCCTATGCTGATTTTGGGATCCAGGCTTTTGAGGAGACATGCCTGCAAACCAATGCCTTGGATCCAATTATGGCCTAAGGTTTTTTTCTTGTTACATCTTCCTCTATGGAGACATCAATCTATGATATGAGTGGAAGTAGATGCTCAACTTGTGTCAGACCGCCCTTGTATGTCCCGGGAGACCTACACTACTGGGATGGCCGCGGGGACTTTGGAGGGTTCACCTAATTTGTACGATTTTGGACAATGAAAAGGGCAGAATTCCCATGCATGCGGTACGCACAGTCCTAATGTCTGGCTCCAGGGGCCCCAGCCTTGAGGTTGTGTGGCCCAGGCCTTTGAGGACAGAAGTCTGAAAACACAAACTCAGCTTAGGTTTGGGGACGTAGGTATGGCAGGCCCAATCTACAAACCATGAGAAGAACTCTTAGGATATGAAGAAAGAGCGAGTCTGAGGCGCTTGCTCAGGCTTTTGTCTCTGGATTTTGTATCTACGATGGCCGTGGAATGTTGGGAGGCCTCATGGGCCATGGACGAAACTTCCTCTCTGTGCATTTGGCCCGTTCCCAATTGTTTTTCGTCAATCAGTCGGTTGGGAAGTCGCCTTTCAGGTTTGTTAACTCATGTGTCCCAACCAAAGAGCAATTCCAAAGCAGAGACCTGGGGAAGAGTGAAGGGACAACCCAAACTATGGTTAAAAATTGGGGCCTAGGGCAATGGCAAGCCCAATATGCTGTCTCTTTATCCAGCTACTGAGAGGCCTTACTTGAGGACTGGCCTCAGGATGAGGGTCACAATGTGTGTTTCTGACCAATGTGGCCTGCGAGCATGGGCGGGGCCTCTTGGGCCACACTGCTTTCAACTACACTGAACTTTGGAGAACATGTCAATCACAAGGTCTCTTGCCATGGGGAAGGAGTTCTGATTTCTGCATCATTTTCAACCCTGGGTAGTGGTTGGAGATAAGGTCTAGTTTCTGAAGCCTGGAAACCGCAGTTGGGAAGAGATGAGGACTTATGGCCATGGAGAGCCTGGGTGCACAGTGTGCGGTCAGCTGCCTGGGTGTTGGTCAGGAGGTTCGGGCTCAAGTTGTGGGCGACAGTGCATTAGTGCCCAGGTTAGACTATATAATTTGGTTACAGTCGAGTGCCGTGTAGGTTGATCATCATTTGAGGTGCCTGGGCAGCTCATTAGGCGAGATATTTTTTTCTAGAGGGCAGGCAGAGTGCTGCATTGTGGGTCCGGAATTGCCAAACTTGAGGGCTTCTGGGCCAGGAGTGTGAGGACAGAAGTCTGAAAACACAAGCTACACTTTGGCTTCAGGCCGAGGGCACAGCAGGTTCCCCGTGCAGATCTGAACCAATATCTCATGCATCTGAAGTCACGGCGAGGTTCAGACGTTGGCTCAGGTTGGAGTTTCTGTGCATGAGTGCCCCTTCATGAACGGAGCGGAATCTCAAGGCCATGGAGGTTTTCCCACGTTGGGAGTTGTGGGATGCCCCCTTCAAAGATTCTTTCTGCGGGACAATTGAGACCTGTTGGGCAGCTCCAGGACATCCCATATGGAATGACTCCAGAGCACCGTTCGAGGATGGATGCCAGGGAAGCCCGCCTCGCATTCCAATTGTCTCCTAGCAACAAGGCAGTTGAGATCGGGTGGGTCTTCGGGAGTATCCGGGGTGGCTGAGTTGAAATGGACTTTCATGAGGATGGGGCCTAATATGTGTTTGTGTCCAGGAGGGCCTTGGAATGGGGCGGTGGCCCTGGGACCCTGAAGCATTCTCCTAAGCTTTTGACATAGCTCCCATGCAAAAGTTTCCTTGTGGAGACGAGATTTGTTCTGATGGGTGCCTCAGGAAACACCTATGCTGGTCTTGGGATCCAGGCTTTTGAGGAGACATGCCTGCAAAGCTATGCCTTGGATCCGATTATGGCCTAGGTTTTTTTCTTGTTACATCTCCCTCTATGGAGACATCAATCTATGATATGAGTGGAAGCAGATGCTCAACTTGTGTCAGACCGCCCTTGTATGTCCCGGGAGACCTACACTATTGGGATGGCCGTGGGGACTTTGGAGGGTTCACCTAATTTGTACGATTTTGGACAATGAAAAGGGCAGAATTCCCATGCATGCGGTACGCACAGTCCTAATGTCTGGCTCCAGGGGCCCCAGCCTTGAGGTTGTGTGGCCCAGGCCTTTGAGGACAGAAGTCTGAAAACACAAACTCAGCTTAGGTTTGGGGACGTAGGTATGGCAGGCCCAATCTACAAACCATGAGAAGAACTCTTAGGATATGAAGAAAGAGCGAGTCTGAGGCGCTTGCTCAGGCTTTTGTCTCTGGATTTTGTATCTACGATGGCCGTGGAATGTTGGGAGGCCTCATGGGCCTTGGACGAAACTTCCTCTCTGTGTATTTGGCCCGTTCCCAATTGTTTTTCGTCAATCAGTCGGTTGGGAAGTCGCCTTTCAGGTTTATTAGCTCACGTGTCCCAACCAAGGAGCAATTCCAAAGCAGAGACCTGGGGAAGACTGAAGGGACAACCCAAACTATGGTTAAAAATTGGGGCCTAGGGCCATGGCAGGCACAATATCCTGTCTCTTCATCCAGCTACTGAGAGGCCTTACTTGAGGACTGGCCTCAGGCTGAGGGTCACAATGTGTGTTTTTGACCAATGTGGCCTGCGAGCATGGGCAGGGCCTATTGGGCCACACTGGCTTCAACTACACTGAACTTTGGAGAACATGTCAATCACAAGGTCTCTTGCCATGGGGAAGTAGTTCTGATTTCTGCATCATTTTCAACCCTGGGCAGTGGTTGGAGATAAGGTCTAGGTTCTGAAGCCTGGAATCCGCAGTTGGGAAGAGATGAGGACTTATGGCCATGGCGAGTCTGAGGTGCACAGTGTGCGGTCAGATGCCTGGGTGTTGGTCAGGAGGTTCGGGCTCAGGTTGTGGGCGACAGTGCATTAGTGCCCAGGTTAGACTATATAATTTGGGTACAGCCGAGTGCCGTGTAGGTTGATCATCATTTGAGGTGCCTGGGCAGCTCATTAGGCGAGATATTTTTTCTAGAGGGCAGGCAGAGTGCTGCATTGTGGGTCCGGAATTGCCAAACTTGAGGGCTTCTGGGCCAGGAGTGTGAGGACAGAAGTCTGAGAATACAAGCTACACTTGGGCTTCAGACCGAGGGCACGGCAGGTATCTCCTGCAGATCTGAACCAATATCTCATGCATCTGAAGTCACGGAGAGGTTCAGACGTTGGCTCAGGTTGGAGTTTCTGTGCATGACTGCCCCTTCATGAATGGAGCGGAATCTCAAGGCCATGGAGGTTTTCCCACGTTAAGAGTTGTGGGATGCCCCCTTCAAAGATTCCTTCTGCGAGACAATTGAAACCTGTTGGGCACCTCCAGGACATCCCATATGGAATGACTCCAGAGCACCGTTCGAGGATGGATGCCAGGGAAGCCCGCCTCGCATTCCAATTGTCTCTTAGCAACAAGGCAGTTGAGATCGGGTGGGTCTTCGGGAGTATCCGGGGTGGCTGAGTTGAAATGGACTTTCCTGAGGATGGGGCCTAATATGTGTTTGTGTCCAGGAGGGCCTTGGAATGGGGCGGTGGCCCTGGGACCCTGAAGCATTCTCCTAAGCTTTTGACATAGCTCCCATGCAAAAGTTTCCTTGTGGAGACGAGATTTGTTCTGATGGGTGCCTCAGGAAACACCTATGCTGGTCTTGGGATCCAGGCTATTGAGGAGACATGCCTGCAAACCAATGCCTTGGATCCGATTATGGCCTAGGTTTTTTTCTTGTTACATCTTCCTCTATGGAGACATCAATCTATGATATGAGTGGAAGCAGATGCTCAACTTGTGTCAGACCGCCCTTGTATGTCCCGGGAGACCTACACTATTGGGATGGCCGTGGGGACTTTGGAGGGTTCACCTAATTTGTACGATTTTGGACAATGAAAAGGGCAGAATTCCCATGCATGCGGTAGGCACAGTCCTCATGTGTGGCTCCAGGGGCCCCAGCCTTGAGGTTGTGTGGCCCAGGCCTTTGAGGACAGAAGTCTGAAAACACAAACTCAGCTTAGGTTTGGGGACGTAGGTATGGCAGGCCCAATCTACAAACCATGAGAAGAACTCTTAGGATATGAAGAAAGAGCGAGTCTGAGGCGCTTGCTCAGGCTTTTGTCTCTGGATTTTGTATCTACGATGGCCGTGGAATGTTAGGAGGCCTCATGGGCCATGGACGAAACTTCCTCTCTGTGTATTTGGCCCGTTCCCAATTGTTTTTCGTCAATCAGTCGGTTGGGAAGTCGCCTTTCAGGTTTGTTAGCTCACATGTCCCAACCAAGGAGCAATTCCAAAGCAGAGACCTGGGGAAGAGTGAAGGGACAACCCAAACTATGGTTAAAAATTGGGGCCTAGGGCCATGGCAAGCCCAATATGCTGTCTCTTTATCCAGCTACTGAGAGGCCTTACTTGAGGACTGGCCTCAGGATGAGGGTCACAATGTGTGTTTTTGACCAATGTGGCCTGCGAGCATGGGCGGGGCCTCTTGGGCCACACTGCTTTCAACTACACTGAACTTTGGAGAACATGTCAATCACAAGGTCTCTTGCCATGGGGAAGGAGTTCTGATTACTGCATCATTTTCAACCCTGGGCAGTGGTTGGAGATAAGGTCTAGGTTCTGAAGCCTGGAATCCGCAGTTGGGAAGAGATGAGGACTTATGGCCATGGCGAGTCTGAGGTGCACAGTGTGCGGTCAGCTGCCTGGGTGTTGGTCAGGAGGTTCGGGCTCAGGTTGTGGGCGACAGTGCATTAGTGCCCAGGTTAGAATATATAATTTGGGTACAGTCGAGTGCCGTGTAGGTTGATCATCATTTGAGGTGCCTGGGCAGCTCATTATGCGAGATATTTTTTTCTAGAGGGCAGGCAGAGTGCTGCATTGTGGGTCCGGAATTGCCAAACTTGAGGGCTTCTGGGCCAGGAGTGTGAGGACAGAAGTCTGAAAACACAAGCTACACTTTGGCTTCAGGCCGAGGGCACAGCAGGTTCCCCGTGCAGATCTGAACCAATATCTCATGCATCTGAAGTCACGGCGAGGTTCAGATGTTGGCTCAGGTTGGAGTTTCTGTGCATGACTGCCCCTTCATGAACGGAGCAGAATCTCAAGGCCATGGAGGTTTTCCCACGTTGGGAGTTGTGGGATGCCCCCTTCAAGGATTCCTTCTGCGGGACAATTGAGACCTGTTGGGCAGCTCCAGGACATCCCATATGGAATGACTCCAGAGCACCGTTCGAGGATGGATGCCAGGGAAGCCCGCCTCGCATTCCAATTGTCTCCTAGCAACAAGGCAGTTGAGATCGGGTGGGTCTTCGGGAGTATCCGGGGTGGCTGAGTTGAAATGGACTTTCCTGAGGATGGGGCCTAATATGTGTTTGTGTCCAGGAGGGCCTTGGAATGGGGCGGTGGCCCTGGGACCCTGAAGCATTCTCCTAAGCTTTTGACATAGCTCCCATGCAAAAGTTTCCTTGTGGAGACGAGATTTGTTCTGATGGGTGCCTCAGGAAACACTTATGCTGGTCTTGGGATCCAGGCTTTTGAGGAGACATGCCTGCAAACCAATGCCTTGGATCCGATTATGGCCTAGGTTTTTTTCTTGTTACATCTTCCTCTATGGAGACATCAATCTATGATATGAGTGGAAGCAGATGCTCAACTTGTGTCAGACCGCCCTTGTATGTCCCGGGAGACCTACACTATTGGGATGGCCGTGGGGACTTTGGAGGGTTCACCTAATTTGTACGATTTTGGACAATGAAAAGGGCAGAATTCCCATGCATGCGGTACGCACAGTCCTAATGTCTGGCTCCAGGGGCCCCAGCCTTGAGGTTGTGTGGCCCAGGCCTTTGAGGACAGAAGTCTGAAAACACAAACTCAGCTTAGGTTTGGGGACGTAGGTATGGCAGGCCCAATCTACAAACCATGAGAAGTACTCTTAGGATATAAAGAAAGAGCGAGTCTGAGGCGCTTGCTCAGGCTTTTGTCTCTGGATTTTGTATCTACGATGGCCGTGGAATGTTGGGAGGCCTCATGGGCCTTGGACGAAACTTCCTCTCTGTGTATTTGGCCCGTTCCCAATTGTTTTTCGTCAATCAGTCGGTTGGGAAGTCGCCTTTCAGGTTTATTAGCTCACGTGTCCCAACCAAGGAGCAATTCCAAAGCAGAGACCTGGGGAAGACTGAAGGGACAACCCAAACTATGGTTAAAAATTGGGGCCTAGGGCCATGGCAGGCCCAATATCCTGTCTCTTCATCCAGCTACTGAGAGGCCTTACTTGAGGACTGGCCTCAGGCTGAGGGTCACAATGTGTGTTTTTGACCAATGTGGCCTGCGAGCATGGGCGGGGCCTATTGGGCCACACTGGCTTCAACTACACTGAACTTTGGAGAACATGTCAATCACAAGGTCTCTTGCCATGGGGAAGGAGTTCTGATTTCTGCATCATTTTCAAGCCTGGGCAGTGGTTGGAGATAAGGTATAGGTTCTGAAGCCTGGAATCCGCAGTTGGGAAGAGATGAGGACTTATGGCCATGGCGAGTCTGATGTGCACAGTGTGCGGTCAGCTGCCTGGGTGTTGGTCAGGAGGTTCGGGCTCAGGTTGTGGGCGACAGTGCATTAGTGCCCAGGTTAGACTATATAATTTGGGTACAGCCGAGTGCCGTGTAGGTTGATCATCATTTGAGGTGCCTGGGCAGCTCATTAGGCGAGATATTTTTTCTAGAGGGCAGGCAGAGTGCTGCATTGTGGGTCCTGAATTGCCAAACTTGAGGGCTTCTGGGCCAGGAGTGTGAGGACAGAAGTCTGAGAATACAAGCTACACTTGGGCTTCAGGCCGAGGGCACGGCAGGTATCCCCTGCAGATCTGAACCAATATCTCATGCATCTGAAGTCACGGAGAGGTTCAGACGTTGGCTCAGGTTGGAGTTTCTGTGCATGACTGCCCCTTCATGAACGGAGCGGAATCTCAAGGCCATGCAGGTTTTCCCACATTGGGAGTTGTGGGATGCCCCCTTCAAGGATTCCCTTTGCGGGACAATTGAGACCTGTTGGGCAGCTCCAGGACATCCCATATGGAATGACTCCAGAGCACCGTTCGAGGATGGATGCCAGGGATCCCACCTCGCATTCCAATTGACATCTAGCAACAAGTCAGTTGAGATCTGATGGCTCCGCCCGAGCAACCGGGGTGGATGAGTTGAAATGGACTTTTCTGAGGATGGGGAATAATGTGCGTTTGTGTCCATGAGGGCCTTGCCATGGGCCGTGGCACCGTGAACCTGAAGTATTCTCCTAAGATTTTGACATAGCTCCCATGCACAAGTTTCCTTGTGGAGACGAGATTTGTTCTGATGGTGCCTCAGGAAACCCCCTATGCTGGTATTGGGATCCAGGCTTTTAGGAGACATGCCTGTAAACCCAAGCAATGGATCCGATTGTGACCAAGGTTCCTTTCTGGTTCCATCTTCTTCATTGGGGACATCCATCTATGGTATGAGTGGAGGTAGATGCTCAGGTGTTGTCTGACCGCCCTTGGTGTCCTGTGAGACCTACTGTATTGGGATGGCCTCGGGGAAATTGGAGGATTCTTCTAATTTGTACGAATTTGAACAATGGAATGGGCAGAATTTCCATGCATGGTGTAGGCACAGTCCTAATGTGTGGCTCCAGGGGCCCCAGCCTGGATCGTGTGTGGCTCAGGACTTTGAGGACAGAAGTCTGAAAACACAATCTCAGCTAATGTTTGGGGACGTAGGTATGGCAGGCTTAATCTACAAACCATGGGAAGAACTCTTCAGGATATGAAGAAAGAGCGAGTCTGAGGCGCTTGCTCAGGCTTTTTTCTCTGGATTTTGTATCAAAGATTGCCGTGGAATGTGGGGAAGCCTCATGGGCCATGGACGAATATTCCTCTCTGTGGATTTGGCCCGGTCCCAATTTTTTTTCGTCAATCTGTGGGATGGGATTTCTCCTTTCAGGTTTGTTACCTCAGGTGTCCCAACCAAAGAGGAATTCCAAAGCAGAGCCCTGGGGAAGAGTGAAGGGACAACACAATCTATGTTTAAAATTGGGGCCTTAGGGGCATGGCAGACCCAATATGGTATCTCTACATCCAGCTACTGAGAGGCCCTACTTGAGGACTGGGCTCAGGCTGATAGTCACAATGTGTGTTTGTGACTAATGTGGCCCGCGAGCATGGGCGGGACCTCATGGGCCACACTGGTTTCAACTACACTGAACTTTGGACAACATGCCAATCACAAGGTCTCATGCCATGGGGAAGGAGTTCTGATTTCTGCATCATTTTGAACCCTGGGCAGTGGTTGGAGATATCGTTAAGTTCTGAAGCCTGAAAACCGCAGTTGTGAAGAAATCATGACCTAAGGCCATGGCGGGTTTGATGTGCTCAGTGGGCGGTTAGCTGCCTGGGTGTTGGTCAGGAGGTTCTGGCTCAGGTTGTGTCAGACAGTGCATTAGTGCCCAGGTTAGACTATATAATTTGGGTACAGTGATTGCCGTGTAGGTTGATCCTCATTTGTGGTGCCTGGGAAGCTCATTAGGCAAGATATTTTTTCTAGTGTGCCGGCAGAGTGCTGCATTTTGTGTCCGGAATTGACAAACTTGAGGGCTTCTGGGCCAGGGGTGTGAGGACAGAAGTCTGAGAACAAAAGCTAGACTTGGGCTTCAGGCCGAGGGCACGACAGGTACCCCCTGAACCAATATCTCATGCATCTGAAGTCAGGGCAGGATAAGATGTTGGCACAGGTTGGAGTTTCTGTGCATGACTGCCCCTTCATGAACGGAGCGGAATCTCAAGACCATGGAGGTTTTCCCACGTTGGGAGTTGTGGGATGCCCTCTTCTAGGATTCCTTCTGCAAGACAATTGAGACCTGTTGGGCAGCTCCTAGACATCCCATATGGAATGACTCCCGAGCACTGTTGGAGGATGGAGCCAGGGAAGCCCGCCTCACATTCGAATTGTCTCCTAGCAAAAAGACTGTTGAGATCTGATGGCTCTGCAGGAGCAACCGGGGTGGCTGAGTGTAAATGGACTTTCCCAAGGATGGGGCCTAATGTGTGTTTGTGTCCATGAGGGCCTTGGAATGAGGCGGTGGCACCGGGACCCTGAAGTATTCTCCTAAGCTTTTGACCTATCACCCATGCACAAGTTTCCTTGAGGAGACGAGATTTGTTCTGATGGGTGCCTCAAGAAACCCCATATGCTGCTATTGGAATCCAGACTTTTGAGGAGACATGCCTGTAAACCAAGCAATGGATCCGATTATGGCCTAGGGTCCAGTCTTGTTCCATCTTCTTATCTGCTGACATCCATCTATGGTATGAGAGGAGGTAGATGCTCAGCTGGTGTCAGACCGTCCTTGTTTGACCCGGGATATCTCCACTATTGGAATGTCCTCAGGGACTTTGGAGGGTTCTCCTAATGTGTACGATTTTGGACAATGAAATGGGCAGAATTCCCATGCATTGGGTAGGCACAGTCCTAATGTGTGGCTCCAGGGACCCTAACCTGGACGGTGTGTGGCCCAAGACTTTGAGGATAGAAGTCTTAAAACACAAACTCAGCTTAGGTTTGGGGACGTATGTATGGCAGGCCCAATCTAGAAACCATGAGAAGAACTCTTCAGGATATGAAGAAAGAGCGAGTCTGAGGCGCTTGCTCAGGCTTTTGTCTCTGGATTTTGTATCAACGATGGCCCTGGAATGTGGGGAGGCCTCATGGGCCATGGACGAATCTTCCTCTCTGTGGTAATGGCCCGGAACCAATTGTTTTTCGTCAATCTGTGGGATGCGAGGTCTCCTTTCAGGTTTGTTAACTCAGGTGTCCCAACCAAAGAGGAATTCCAAAGCAGAGCCCTGGGGAAGAGTGAAGGAACAACCCAAACTATGGTTAAAAATTGGGGCCTATGGGCATGGCAGGCCCAATATGCTGTATCTTCATCCAGCCACTAGGAGGCCTTACTTGAGGACTGGGCTCAGGCTGAGGGTCACAATGTGTGTTTGTGAGGAATGTGGCCTGCTAGCAGGGGCGGGGCCTCATGGGCCACACTGGTTTCAACTACACTGAACTTTGGACAACATGTCAATCACAAGGACTCTTGCCATTGGGAAGGAGTTCTGATTTCTGTACAATTTTCAACACTGGGCAGTGGTTGGAGATAAGGTCTAGGTTCTGAAGCCTGAAAACCGCAGTTGGGAAGAGATGACCACCTAAGGCCAAGGCGGGTCTGATGTGCTCAATGTGCGGTCAGCTGCCTGGGTGTTGGTCAGGAGGTTCGTGCTCAGGTTGTGTCAGACAGTGCATTAGTGCCCAGGTTAGACTATATAATTTGGGTACAGTCGAGTGCCGTGTAAGTTGATCCTCATTTGAGGTGCCAGGGCAGCTCATTAGACAATATATTTTTTCTAGAGGGCAGGCAGAGTGCTGCATTGTGGGTCAGGAATTGCCAAACTTGACGTCTTCTGGGCCAGGAGTGTGAGGAGAGAAGTCTGAGAACACAAACTAGACTTGGGCTTTAGGACGAGCGCACGGCAGGTACCCCCTGCAGATCTGAACCAAAATCTCATGCATCTGAAGTCACGGCGAGGATCATCCGTTGGATTGGGTTGGAGTTTTGTGCATGACTGCCCCATCATAAACTGACCAGAATAAGGCCATGGAGGTTTTCCCACCATGGGAGTTGTGGGATGCCCCCTTAAAGGATTCCTTCTGCGGGAGAGTTGAGACCTGTTGGACAGCTGCTGGACATCCCATATTGAATGACTCCAGAGCAACGTTAAAGGATGAATGCCAGGGAAGCCCGCCTCGCATTCCCATTGAATTCTAGCAACAAGACAGTTGAGATCTGATGCCTCTGCGGGAGCAACCGGGATGGCTGCGTTGAAATGGACTTCCCTGAGGATGGGTCCTAATGTGTTTTTGTGTCCATGGGAGCCATGGAATGGGGTGTTTCCACCGGGACCCTATGTATTCTCCTAAGCTTTTGTCATAGCACCATGCACAAGTTTCCTTGTGGCGACAAGATTTGTTCTGATGGGTGCCTCAGGAAACCCCCTATGCTGGTATAGGAATCCAGGCTTTTGAGGAGACGTGCCTGTAAACCAAAGCAATGGATCCGATTATGGCCTAGGGTCCTGTCTGGTTCAATCTTCCTCTCTGGGGACATTTATCTATGGTGTGAGTGGAGGTAAATGCTCAGCTGGTGTCAGACCGCCCTTGTTTGTCCCGGGTGACCTCCATTATTGGGATGGACTCGGGGACTTTGGAGGGTTCTCCTAACTTGTATGATTTTGGACAATGGAAAGGGCAGAATTCCCATGCATTTTGTAGGCACACCCTAATGTGTGGCTCCAGGGTCCCCAGGCTGGAGGGTGTGTGGCCCAGGACTTTGAGGACAGAAGTCTGAAAACATAAACTCAGCTTAGGTTGTGGGATGCGCCCTTCAAGGATTCCTTCTGCGGGCAATTGAGACATGTTGGGCAGCGCCAGGACTTCCCATATGGAATGACTACAGAGCACCGTTCGAGGATGGATGTCAGGGAAGCCCGCCTCGCATTCCAATTGTCTCCTAGCAACAAGACAGTTGAGATCTGATGGCTCTGCGGGAGCAACCGGGGTGGCTGAGTTGAAATGGACTTTCCTGAGGATGGGGCCTGATATGTGTTTCTGTCCATGAGGGCCTTGGAATGGGGTGGTGGCACCGGGACCCTGACGTATTCTCCTAAGCTTTTGACATAGCTCCCATGCACAAGTTTCCTTGTGGAGATGAGATTTGTTCTGATGGGTGCCTCAGAAAACCCCCTATGCAGGAATTGGAAATCAGGCTTTTGAGGAGACATGCCTGTAAGCCAAAGCAATGGATCCGATTATGGCCTATAGTCCTGTCTGGTTCAATCTTCCTCTCTGGGGACATCCATCTATGGTAAGAGTGGAGGTAAATGCTCAGCTGGTGTCAGACCGCCCTTGTGTGTCCCGGGTGACCTCCAATATTGGGATGGACTCGGGGACTTTGGAGGGTCCTCCTAATTTGTGCGATTTTGGACAATGGAAAGGGCAGAATTCCCATGCATTTTGTAGGCACACCCTAATGTGTGGCTCCAGGGTCCCCAGCCTGGAGGGTGTGTGGCCCAGGACTTTGAGGACAGAAGTCTGAAAACATAAACTCAGCTTAGGTTGGGGACGTAAGTATGGCAGGCACAATCTAAAAAGTATGAGAAGAACTCTTCAGGATATGAAGAAAGAGGGATTCTGAGGTGCTTGATCAGGCTTTTGTCTCTGGATTTTGTATCAACGATGGCCGTGGAATTTGGGGAGGCCTCATGTGCCACGGACGAATCTCCCTCTCTGTGGATTTTGCCTGGTCCCAATGGTTTTTGGTCAATCTGTGGTATGGGAGGTCTCCTCTCAGGTTTGTTACCTCAGGTGTCCAAACCAAAGAGGAATTCCAAAGCAGAGCCCTGGGGAAGAGTGAAGGCACAACCTAAACTTTGGATATAAATTGGGGCCTAGAGGCATGGCAGGCCCAATATGCTGTGTCTTCATCCAGCCACTGAGAGGCCTGACTTGAGGACTGGGCTCAGGCTGAGGGTCACAATGTGTGTTGGTGACCAATGTGGCCCGTGAGCATGGGCGGGGCCTCATGGGCCACCCTGGGTTCAACTACACTGAACATTGGACAACATGTCAATCACAAGGTCTCTTGCCATGGTGAAGGAGTTCTGATTTCTGCATCATTTTCAACCCTGGGCAGTGGATGGAGATAAGGTCTAGGTTCTGAAGCCTGAAAACCGCAGTTGGAAAGAGATGACGACCTAAGGCCATGGCGGTTCTGATATGCTCAGTGTGCGGTCAACAGCCTGGGTTTGGTCAGGAGGATCGGGCTCAGGTTGTTTCAGACTGTTCATTAGTGCCCAGGTTTGACTATATAATTTGGATACAGTCGAGTGCCGAGTAGGTTGATCCTCATTTGAGGTGCCTGGGCAGCTCATTAGGCAAAATATTTTTTCTAGAGGGCAGGCAGAGTGCTGCATTGTGAGTCCGGAATTGCCAAACTTGAGGGCTTCTGGGCCAGGAGTGTGAGGACAGAAGTCTGATAACACAAGCTAGACTGGGGCTTCAGGCCTAGGGCAAGGCAGGTACCCCCTGCAGATCTGAAACAGTATCTCATGCATCTGAAGTCAAGGCAAGGATCAGACGTTGGCTCTGGTTGGAGTGTCTGTGCAAGACTGCCCCTTCATGAAAGGAACGTAATCTCAAGGCCATAGAGGTTTTCTGATTTGGGAGTTGTGGGATGCGCCCTTCAAGGATTCCTTCTGCGGGAGAGTTGATACCTGTTGGACAGCTGCTGGACATCCCATATTGAATGACTCCAGAGCAACGTTCGAGGATGGATGCCAGGGACGCCCGCCTCGCATTTCCAATTGTCTCTTAGCAACAAGACAGTTGAGATCTGATGGCTCTGCGGAGCAACCGAGATGGCTGCGTTGAAATGGACTTTCCTGAGGTTGGGGCCTAATGTGTTTTTGTGTCCATGGGAGCCATGGAATGGGGCGTTTCCACCGGGACCCTAAGTATTCTCCTAAGCTTTTGACATAGCTCCCATGCACAAGTTTCCTTGTGGCGACAAGATTTGTTCTGATGGGTGCCTCAGGAAACCCCCTATCCTGGTATTGGAATCCAGGCTTTTGAGGAGACGTGCCTGTAAACCAAAGCAATGGATCCGATTATGGCCTAGGGTCCTGTCTGGTTCAATCTTCCTCTCTGGGGACATTTATCTATGGTGTGAGTGGAGGTAAATGCTCAGCTGGTGTCAGACCGCCCTTGTTTGTCCCGGGTGACCTCCAATATTGGGATGGACTCGGGGACTTTGGAGGGTTCTCCTAATTTGTGCGATTTTGGACAATGGAAAGGGCAGAATTCCCATGCATTTTGTAGGCACACCCTAATGTGTGGCTCCAGGGTCCCCAGCCTGGAGGGTGTGTGGCCCAGGACTTTGAGGACAGAAGTCTGAAAACATAAACTCAGCTTAGGTTGGGGACGTAGGTATGGCAGGGAAAATCTAAAAAGTATGAGAAGAACTCTTCAGGATATGAAGAAAGAGGGATTCTGAGGTGCTTGATCAGGCTTTTGTCTCTGATTTTGTACCAACGATGGCCGTGGAAAGTGGGGAGGCCTCATGTGCCATGGACGAATCTCCCTCTCTGTGGATTTGGCCCGGTCTGATGTGCTCAGTGTGCGCTCAGCTGCCTGGGTGTTGGTCAGGATGTTCAGGCTCATGTGGTTTCAGAGAGTGCATTAGTGCCCAGCTTAGACTGTATAATTTGGGTACATTCGAGTGCCGTGTAGATTGATCCTCATTTGAGGTGCCTGGGCAGCTCATTAGGCAAAATATTTTTTCTAGAGGGCAGGCAGAGTGCTGCATTGTGAGTCCGGAATTGCCAAACTTGAGGGCTTCTGGGCCAGGAGTGTGAGGACAGAAGTCTGAGAACACAAGCTAGACTTGGGCTTCAGGCCTAGGGCAAGGCAGGTACCCCCTGCAGATCTGAAACAGTATCTCATGCATCTGAAGTCATGGCAAGGATCAGACGTTGGCTCTGGTTGGAGTTTCTGTGCAAGTCTGCCCCTTCATGAAAGGAACGGAATCTCAAGGCCATAGAGGTTTTCCGAGGTTGGGAGTTGTGGGATGCGCCCTTCAAGGATTCCTTCTGCGGGCAATTGAGACATGTTGGGCAGCGCCAGGACTTCCCATATGGAATGAATACAGAGCACCGTTCGAGGATGGATGTCAGGGAAGCCCGCCTCGCATTCCAATTGTCTCCTAGCAACAAGATAGTTGAGATCTTATGGCTCTGCGGGAGCAACCGGGGTGGCTGAGTTGAAATGGACTTTCCTGAGGATGGGGCCTGATATGTGTTTCTGTCCATGAGGGCCTTGGAATGGGGTGGTGGCACCGGGACCCTGACGTATTCTCCTAAGCTTTTGACATAGCTCCCATGCACAAGTTTCCTTGTGGAGACGAGATTTGTTCTGATGGGTGCCTCAGAAAACCCCCTATGCAGGAATTGGAAATCAGGCTTTTGAGGAGACATGCCTGTAAGCCAAAGCAATGGATCCGATTATGGCCTATGGTCCTGTCTGGTTCAATCTATTCTCTGGGGACATCCATCTATGGTATGAGTGGAGGTAGATGGTCAGCTGGTGTCAGTCCGCCCTTTTTTGACCCGGGAGACCTACACTATTGGGATGGCCTCGGGGACTTTGGAGGGTTCTCCTAACTTGTACGATTTTGGACAATGGAATGGGCAGAAGTCGCATGGATTGGGTAGGCACATTCCTAATGTGAGGCTCCAGGGGCCCCAGCCTGGGGGGTGTGTGGCCCAGGACTTTGAGGACAGAAGTCTGAAAACACAAACTCAGCTTAGCTTTGGGGACGTGGTATGGCAGGCCCAATCTACAAACCATGAGAAGAACTCTTCAGGATATAAAGAAAGAGCGAGTCTGAGGCGCTTGCTCAGGCTTTGGTCTCTGGATTTTGTATCAACAATGGCCGTGGAATGTGGGGAGGCCTCAAGGGCCATGGACGAATCTTCCTCTCTGTGGATTTGGCACGGTCTCAATTGTTTTTCGTCAATCTGTGGGATGGCAGGTCTCCTTTCAGGTTTGTTACCTCTGGTGTCCCAACAAAAGAGGAATTCCAAAGCAGAGCCCTGCGGAAGAGTATAGGGACCAACCAAACTATGGTTAAAAATTGAGGCCTAGGGGAATGGCAGGGCAATATGCTGTCTCTTTATACAGCCACTGAGAGGCGTTACTTGAGGACTGGGCTCAGGCTGAGGGTCACAATGTGTGTTGTTGACCAATGGGGCCCGCGAGCATGGGCGGGGACTCATGTGCCATGCTGGTTTCAACTACACTGAACTTTGGACAACATGCCAATCACAAGGTTTCTTGCCATGGGGAAGGAGTTCTGATTTCTGCATCATTTTCAACACTGGGCAGTGGTTGGAGATAAGGTCTAGGTTTTGAAGCCTGAAAACCGAGGTTGGGAACAGATGACACCTAAGGCCATGGGGGCATAATGTGCTCAGTGTGCGGCCAGCTGTCTGGGTAGGGCCAGGAGGTACAGGCTCAGGCTGTGTCAGAAAGGGCATTAGTGCCCTGCTCAGCCTATGTACTTGGAGTACAGCCAAGGAAGGTGCAGGTTAATCCTCACTTGGGGATACTGGATAGCCCCAGAGGGCAATGTTTTTCTTCTGGAGGGCAGGCAGAGTGCTGTATTGTAGTTCTGGATTGCCAAACTGGCGGGCTTGTGGGCCAGTATTCTGAGGACCGAAGTCTGAGAACACAAGCTATGCTTAGGTTTCAGGGTGAGTACATGGTAGGCACAACCTACAGACCTGAATCTCCATCTCGTGCATCTGAAGTCAGGGCGAGGATCAGACGATCGCTCAGGTTGGAGTTTCTGTCCCTTATGGCCCCTTCATGAAGGGGGGGCACCACGAGGCCATGGGGGTTTTCCCACGATGGGAGTTGTGAGAAGCTCCAAAGTGCAAAGAGTCTTCTGCACGACAATTGAGACCTGTTGTTTGGCTCCAGGCCAATGATTCCGAGCAGGGTTCTAAGGATGGATAGCTAGGTAGCCCACCTCGCATTCCAATTGTCTCCTAGCAACAAGACAGGTTAGATCTGCTGGATCTGGGGGAGCAACCGAGGAGGCTGAGTTGAAATGGACTCTCCTGTGTATGGTTCCTAATGTGCTTTTGTGTCTATGGAGACTTTGGAATGAAGCGGTGGCACTGGGGCCCTGAAGAGTTCTCCAAAACATTGGCTTTGACACGGCTCCAACGTGCAAGTTTCCCATGCGTAGATGAGATGTTTTCTGATGGGTGAGTCAAGAAAGAGCCTTATGCTGGTTTTGAAATCCAGGCCTCTGAGGAGAGATGCCTGGAAACCAAAGCAATGGATCTGATTAGTGCCTAGGGGCCTGTTCTTTCCTTTTTACCTCTGGGGACATCTGTCTATGGGTCTGAGTGCAGGTAGTTGCTCAGTTGGGCTCAGATTGCCCATGTTTTTCCTGGGAAGCCACCACTATTGAGATGGATCGGGGACTTTGGAGGTTTATCCTTTTAGAAGGGTTGTGGCCATTGCAATGGGCACACACAATTCCCTTGGAATGGGCAAGTACAGTCCTCAGGTTTGGCTCCAGGGGCTGAGCCTGTAGGTTGTGTAGGCCAGGGCTGTTTGGACAGTAGTCTGAAAACACAAACTCGGCTTATGTTTCGGGTCATAGGTATGGCTGGACTGATCTACAGACCATGAGGAGTACTCTTAGCGATTTGAAAAAGGGCGACTGTGAGGCTCTTGCTCCAGTTGTTGTCTCTGGATATCGTGTCACTCATGGTCGTGAAATTTCTGGGTGACTTCATGGGAAATGGACGAGTCTTACTCTCTGGTCGTTTGGCCCCGTCCAAAGAGTTTGGTGTCATTATGTGAGATGAAAGAAGTCCGTTTCTTTGTTGTTGTTGTTTATTTTTTAACCTCAGGTGTCCCACCAAATGAGGGATTCCAGAGTAGAGTCCTGGGGAGGGGCGACTGGACAATCAGAAATCTGGTTAAAAATTGGGGCCTAGGGACATGTCAAGCCCATTATGACATCTAATGGTCCAGCCACTGAGAGGACTTAATTGAGGACGGACTCATGCTGAGGGTCACAATGCGTGTTTATGCCCTCGTCGCACTCAAGAATGGGCGGGCCTCTGGGTGAATGCTGGTTTCTCGTACACTGAACGTTGGATAACGTGCCAACCACAAAGTTTCTTGCCATGGGTAAGGAGGAGTGCTGATTTCTGCATCACACTCACAACTGGGCAGTGATTGGAGATAAGGTCTTGCTTCTGAAGCCTGAAAACTGAGGTAGGGAAGGGTTGATGTCCTAAGGCCATGGCGGTTTGTATGTGCTCAGTGTGTGGTCAGCTTTCTGGGTGTTGGTCAGGAGGTCCGGGCTCAGGTTGTGTCCGACAGTGCATTAGTGCCGAGGTTAGACTATATAATTTGGGTAAAGTCGAGTACTGTGTAGGTTTATCCTCATTTAAGGTGCCTGGGCAGCTCATTAGGCAATAATTTTTTTCTAGAGGGCAGGCAGAGTGCTGCATTGTGGGTCCGGAATTGCCAAACTTGAGGGCTTCGGGGCCAGGAGTGTGAGCACGGAAGTCTGGGAAGACAAGCTAGACTTGGGTTTCAGGACGAGGGCACGGCAGGTACCCATGAAGATCTGAACCGATATCTCATGCATCTGAAGTCAGGGCGAGGATCAGACGTTGGCTCAGGTTGGAGTTTCTGTGCATGACGGCCGCTTCATGAAGGGAGCGGAATCTCGAGGACATTGAGGTTTTTCCACGTTGGGAGTTGTGGGATGCCCCCTTCAAGGATTCCTTCTGCGGGACAATTGAGACATTTTGGACAGCTTCAGGACATCCCATATGGAATGACTCCAGAGCACCGTTCGAGGATGGATGCCTGGGAAGCCCACCTCGCATTCCAATTGTCTCCTAGCAAAAAGACAGTTTAGAACTTATGGCTTTGGGGGAGCAACCGGGGTGGCTGAGGTGAAATGGACTTTCCTGAGGATGGGTCCTAATGTGTTTTTGTGTCCATGAGGGCCTTGGAATGGGGCTATGGCACGGGACCCTGTAGTACTCTCCTAAGTTTTGACATAGCTCCCATGCACAGGTTTCCTTGTGGAGACGAGATGAGTTCTGACGGGTGCCTCAGGAAAACACCTATGCTCGTATTATAATCAGGCTTTTGAGGAGACATGCCTGTAAACCAAAGAAATGGATCCTATTATGGCCTAGGGTACTGTCTGGTTCAATATTCTTCTCTGGCGACATCCATCTATGGTATGAGTGGAGGTAGATTATCAGCTGGTGTCAGACAGCCCTTGTTTGTCCAGGTGACCTACACTATTGGGATGGCCGCCGGGACTTTGGCGGTTTCTCCTAATTTGTACCGTTTTGGACAATGGAATGGAAAGAATTCCCATGGATTGGTAGGCACAGTTCTAATGTGTGGCTCCAGGGTCCCCAGCCTGGAGGGTGTGTGGCCCAGGACTTTGAGGACAGAAGTCTGAAAACACAAACTCAGCTTAGGTTTGGGGACGTAGGTATGACAGGCCTGATCTAAAGCCATGAGAATAACTTTTAAGGATTTGAAGAAAGTGTGAGTCTGAGGCGCTTGCTCAGGCTTTTGTCTCTGGATTTTGTATCAGCGATGGACGTGGATTGCCGGGGAGGCCTCATGGGCCATGGACGAATCTTCCTCTCTAAGGATCTGGCCCGATTCCCAATTCTTTTTCGTCAATCTGTGGGATGGGGGGACTCCTTACATTTTTGTTACCTCAGGTGTCCCACCAAAAGAGGAATTCCAAAGAAAAACCGTGGGGAAGACTGAAGGGACAACCCGAACTATGGTTAAAAATTGGGGCCGAGGGGCATGGCAAGCCCAATATGCTATCTCTTCATCCAGACACTGAGAGGCCTTACTTGAAGACTGGGCTCAGGCTGAGGGTCACAATGTGTGTGTGGGACCAATGTGGCCCACGAGCATGGGCGGGGCCTCATGGGCCACACTGGTTTCAACTACACTGAACCTTGGACAACATGCCAACGACAAGGTCTTGCCATGGGGAAGAAGTTCTTATTTCTACATCACATTAAACCCTGGGCAGTGATTGGAGATAAGGTCTAGGTTCTGAAGCCTGAAAACCGATGTTGGGAACAGATGACACCTAAGGCCATGGCAGCTCGATGTGCTCAGTGTGCGGCAAGCTGTCTTGGTGGAGCCAGGAGGTCCAGGCTCAGGCTGTGTCAGAAAGGGCATTAGTGCCCATGTCAGCCTATGTATTTGGGGTACAGCCAAGGAAGGTTCAGGTTGATCCTCACTTGGGGTTACCGATAGCCCCAGAGGGCAATGTTTTTCTTCTGGAGGGCAGGCAGAGTGCTGCATTGTAGTTCTGGATTGCCAAACTGGAGGGCTTGTGGGCCAGTACTCTGAGGACCGAAGTCTGAGAACACAAGCTAGGCTTAGGTTTCAGGGTGAGGACACGGCAGGCACAATCTAAGACCTGAATCGCCATCTCGTGCATCTGAAGTCAGGGCGAGGATCAGACGATCACTCAGGTTGGAGTTTCTGTCCCTGATGGCCCCTTCATGAATGGGGGGGCATCACGAGTCCATGGGGGTTTTCCCAAGATGGGAGTTGTGAGAAGCTCCAAAGTGCAAAGAGACTTCTGAAGGACAATTGAGACCTGTTGTTGGGCTCCAGGCCAATGATTCCGAGCAGGGTTCTAAGCATGGATGTCTGGGTAGCCCACCTCGCATTCCACTTGTCTCCTAGCAACAAGACAGGTTAGATCTGGTGGATCTGGGGGAGCAACAGAGGAGGCTGAGTTGAAATGGAATCTCCTGTGGATGGGTCCTAATGTGCTTTTGTGTCTATGGAGACCTTGGAATGAAGCGGTGGCACTGGGGCCCTGAAGGGTTCTCCAAAACAGAGGCTTTGACACGGCTCCAACGTGCAAATTTCCCATATGTAGATGAGATGTTTTGTGATGGGTGAGTCAAGAAAGAGCCCAATGCTGGTTTTGAAATCCAGGCCTCTGAGGAGAGATGCCTGGAAACCAAAGCAATGGATCTGATTAGTGCCTAGGGGCCTGTTCTTTCCTTTTTACCTCTGGGGACATCTGTCTATGGGTCTGAGTGCGGGGAAGAGCTCAGATGGGCTCAGATTGCCCCTGTTTTTCCTGGGAAGCCACCACTATTGAGATGGATCGGGGACTTTGGAGGTTTATCCTATTAGAAGGGTACTGGCCATTGGAATGGGCACATACAATTCCCTTGGAGAGGGCAAGTACAGTCCTCAGGTTTGGCTCCAGGCTCCTGAGCCTTTAGGTTGTGTAGGCCAGGGCTGTTTAGACAGTTGTCTGAAAACACAAACTCGGCTTATGTTTCGGGTCATAGGTATGGCAGAACTGATCTACAGACCATGAGGAGAACTCTTCGGGATTTGACAAAAGGGCGAGTGTGAGGCTCTTGCTCCAGTATTTTCTCTGGATATCGTGTCACTCATGGTCGTGAAATTTCTGGGTGATTTCATGGGAAATGGACGAGTCTTACTCTCTGGTATTTGGCCCCGTCCAATGCTTTGGGGTCATTCTGTGGGATGGTATAAGTTCTTTTCTTTGTTTTCGTTGTTTTCTTTTTTAACCTCAGGTGTCCCCCCAAATGAGGGAATCCGGAGTAGAGCCCTGGGGAGTGGCGACTGGACAATCAGAAATCTGTTTAAAATTGGGGCCTAGGGACATGTCAAGCCCATTATGACATCTAATGCTCCAGCCACTGAGAGGACTTACTAGAGGACAGGACTCATGCTGAGGGTCACAATGCGTGCTTATGCCATCGTCGCCCTCAAGAATGGGCGGGGCCTCAGGGTGAATGCTGGTTTCTCCTACACTGAACGTTGGACAAAAGGCCAACCACAAGGTTTCTTGCTATGGGTAAGGAGGAGTGCTGATTTCCGCATCATACTCACCCCTGGGCAGTGATTGGAGATAAGGTCTCGGTTCTGAAGCCTAAAAACTGAGGTAGGGAAGAGATGATGCCCTAAGGCCATGGTGGTTCTTATGTGCTCAGTGTGCGGTCAGTTTTCTGGGTGTTGGTCAGGAGGTCCGGGCTCAGGTTGTGTCCGACAGTGCATTAGTGTTCAGGTTAGACTATATAATTTGGGTAAAGTCGAGTGCTGTGTAGTTTTATTCTCATTTAAGGTGCCTGGGCAGCTCATGATGCAATAATTTTTTTCTAGAGGGCAGTCAGAGTGCTGCATGTTGGGTCCGGAATTGCCAAACTTGAGGTCTTCGGGGCCAGGAGTGTGAGGACGGAAGTCTGATAAGACAAGCTAGACTTGGGTTTCAGGGCGAGGGCACGGCAGGTACCCCTGAAGATCTGAACCGATATCCTATGCATCTGAAGTCAGGGCGAGGATCAGATGTTGGCTCAGGTTGGAGTTTCTGTGCATGACGGCCGCTTCATGAAGGGAGCGGAATCTCGAGGCCATTGAGGTTTTCCCACGTTGGGAGTTGTGGGATGCCCCCTTCAAGGATTCCTTCTGCCGGACAATGGAGAGCTGTTGGACAGCTACAGGACATCCCATATGAAATGACTCCAGAGCACCGTTCGAGGATGGATGCCTGGGAAGCCTGCCTCGCATTCCAATTGCCTCTAGCAACAAGACAGTTTAGATCTGATGGCTCTGCCGGAGCAACCGGGGTGGCTGAGTTGAAATGGACTTTCCTGAGGATGGGTCCTAATGTGTTTTTGTGTCCATGAGGGCCTTGGAATGGGGCGGTGGCACCGGGACACTGAAGTACTCTCCTAAGCTTTTGACATAGCTCCCATGCACAGGTTTCCTTGTGGAGACGAGATGAGTTTTGATGGGTGCCTCAGGAAAAGCCCTATGCTCCTTTGGAATCAGGCTTTTGAGGAGACATGCCTGTAAACCAAAGCAATGGATCTTATTATGGCCTAGGGTCCTGTCTGGTTCAATCTTCTTCTCTGGGGACATACATCTATGTTATGAGTGGAGGTCGATTATAAGCTGGTGTCAGACAGCCCTTGTTTGTTCCGGGCGCCCTACACTATAGGGATGGCCTCAGGGACTTTGGAGGTTTCTCCTAATTTGTTTGGTTTTGGACAATAGAATGGGCAGAATTTGCATGGATTGGTAGGCACAGTCCTAATGTGTGGCTCCTGGGGCCCCAGCCTATGTATTTGGGGTACATCCAAAGTAGGTGCAGGTTGATCCTCACTTGGGGTTACTGGGTAGCCCCAGAGGGCATTGTTTTTCTTCTGGAGGGCAGGCAGAGTGCTTCATTGTAGTTCTGGATTGCCAAACTGGAGGGCTTGTGGGCCAGTAGTCTGAGGACAGAAGTCTGAGAACACAAGCCAGGCTTAGTTTTATGGGTGAGGAAATGGAAGGCACAATCTACAGACCTGAATCGAGATTTCGTGCATCTGAAGTCAGGGCGAGGATCAGACGATCGCTCAGGTTGGAGTTTCTGTCCCTGATGGCCCCTTCATGAAGGGGGGCATCACGAGGCCATGGGGGTTTTCCCATGATGGGAGCTGTGAGAAGCTCCAAACTGCAGAGTCTTCTACAGGAAAATAGAGACCTGTTGTTTGGCTCCACGACAGTGATTCTGAGAAGGTTTCTAAGGATGGATGGCTGGATCACCCACCTCGCATTCCAATTGTCTCCTAGCAACAAGACAAGTTAGATCTGCTGGATCTGGGGGAGCAACCGAGGAGGCTGAGTCGAAATGGACTCTCCTGTGGATGGGTCCTAATGTGCTTTTTTGTCTATGGAGACCTTGGAATGAAGCGGTGGCACATGGGCCCTGAAAGGTTCTTCTAAATAGAGGCTTTGACGCGCCCACAACGTGCAAGTTTCCCATGTGTCGATGAGATGTTTTCTGATGGGTGAGTCAAGAAAGAGCCATATGCTGGTTTTGAAATCCAGGCCTCTGAGGAGAGATGCCTGGAAACCAAAGTAATGGATCTGATTAGTGCCTAGGGGCCTGTTCTTTCCTTTTTACCTGTGGGGACATCTGTCTATTGGTCTGAGTGCAGGTAGGTGCTCAGATGGGCTCAGATTTCCCCTGTTTTTCCTGGGAAGTCCCCACTATTGAGAAGATCAGGGACTTTGGAGGTTTATCCTATTAGAAGGGTAGTGGCCGTTGGAATGGGCACACACAATTCCCTTGGAGGGGCAAGTACAGTCCTCAGGTTTGGCTCCAGGGGCCTGAGCCTGTAGGTTGTGTAGGCCAGGGCTGTTTGAACAGTTGTCTGAAAACACAAACTCGGCTTATGTTTCGGGTCATAGGTATGGCAGGACTGATCTACAGACCAGGAGGAGAACTCTTCGGGATTTGAAAAAAGGGAGAGTGTGAGGCTCTTGCTCCAGTTTATGTCTCTAGATATCGTGTCACTCATGGTCGTGAAATTTCTGGGTGACTTCATGGGAAATGGACGAGTCTTACTCTCTGGTGGTTTGGCCCTTCCAAAGAGTTTGGGGTTTCTGTGGGATGGAAGTAGTCCGTTTCTTTGTTGTTGTTGTTTTCTTTTTTAACCTCAGGTGTCGCACCAAATGAGGGATTCCAGAGTAGAGCCCTGGGGAGGGGCGACTGGACAATCAGAAATCTGGTTAAAAATTGGGGCCTAGGGACATCTCAAGCCCATTATGACATCTAATGGTCCAGCCACTGAGAGGAATTATTAGAAAACAGGACTCATGCTGAGGGTCACAATGCGTGTTTCTGCCCTCGTCGCACTCAAGAATGGGCGGGGCCTCAGGGTGAATGCTGCTTTCTCCTACACTGAACGTTGGACAACGTGCCAACGACAAGGTTTCTTGCCATGGGTAAGGAGGAGTGCTGATTTCTGCATCACACTCACCCCTGGGCAGTAATTGGAGATAAGTTCTCGGTTATGAAGCCTGAATACTGAGGGAGGGAAGATGATGACCTAAGGCCATGGCGGTTTGTATGTGCTCAGTGGGCGGTCAGCTTTCTGGGTGTTGGTCAGGAGGTCCGGGCTCAGGTTGTGTCCGACAGTGCATTAGTGCCCAGGATAGACTATATAATTTGGGTAAAGTTTAGTGCTGTGTAGGTTTATCCTCATTTAAGGTGCCTGGGCAGCTCATTAGGCAATAATTTTTTTTCTAGAGGGCAGGCAGAGTGCTGCATTGTGGGTCCAGAATTGCCAAACTTGAGGGCTTCGGGGCCAGGAGTGTGAGGACGGATGTCTGAGAAGACAAGCTAGACTTGGGTTTCAGGGCGAGGGCACGGCAGGTACCCCTGAAGATCTGAACCGATATCTCATGCATCTGAAGTCAGGGCGAGGATCAGACGTTGGCTCAGGTTGGAGTTTCTGTGCATGACGGCCGCTTCATGAAGGGAGCGGAATCTCGAGGCCATTGAGGTTTTCCCACGTTGGGAGTTGTGGGATGCCCCCTTCAAGGATTCCTTCTACGGGACAATTGAGACTTGTTGGACAGCTCCAGGACATCCCATATGGAATGACTCCAGAGCACCGTTCGAGGATGGATGCCTGGGTTGCCCGCCTCGCATTCCAATTGTCTCCTAGCAACAAGACAGTTTAGATCTGATGGCTTTGCGGGAGCAACCGGGGTGGCTGAGTTGAAATGGACTTTCCTGAGGATGGGTCCTAATGTGTTTTTGTGTCCATGAGGGCCTTGGATTGGGGCGGTGGCACCAGGACCCTGAAGTACTCTCCTAAGCTTTGGACATGGCTCCCATGCACAGGTTTCCTTGTGGAGACGAGATGAGTTCTGATGGGTGCCTCAGGAAAACCCCTATGCTCGTATTGGAATCAGGCTTTTGAGGACACATGCCTGTAACCCAAAGCAATGGATCCTATTATGGTCTAGGGTCCTGTCTGGTTCAATCTTCTTCTCTGGGGACATCCATCTATGGTATGAGTGGATGTAGATTATCAGCTGGAGTCAGACAGCCCTTGTGTGTTCCGGGTGACCTACACTATTGGGATGGCCTCCAGGACGTTGGCGGTTTCCCCTATTTGTACGGTTTTGGACAATGGAATGGGCAGAATTTCCAGGGATTATTTGGCACAGTCCTAATGTGTGGCTCCAGGGGCCACAGCCTGGAGGGTGTGGGGCCCAGGACTTTGAGGACAGAAGTCTGAAAACACAAACTCAGCTTAGGTTTGGGGACGTAGGTATGGCAGTCCTGATCTAAATCCATGAGTAGAACTCTTCAGGATTTGAAGAAAGTGCGAGTTTGCGGCGCTTGCTCAGGCTTTTGTCTCTGGATTTTGTATCAGCAATGGCCGTGGATTGTCGGGGAGGCCTCATGGGTCATGGACGAATCTTCCTCTCTGAGGATCTGGCCCGATTCCCAATTGTTTTTCGTCAATCTGTGGGATGGGGGACTCCTTTCAGTTTTGTTACCTCAGGTGTCCCAAAAAAAGAGGAAATCCAAAGCAACGCCGTGGGGAAGTCTGATGGGACAACGCGAACTATGGTTAAAATTTGTGGCCTAGGGGCATGGCAATCCCAATATGCTATCTCATCATCCAGACACTGAGAGGCCTTACTTGAAGACTTGGCTCAGGCTGAGGGTCACAATGTGTGTTTGGGACCAATGTGGCCTGAGAGCATTGGTGGGGCCTCATGGGCCACACTGTTTCAACTACACTGAACGTTGGACAACATGCCAACCACAACGTTTCTTGCCATGGGGAAGGAGTTCTGATTTCTGCATAACGTTCAACCCTGGGCAGTGATTGGAGATAAGGTCTAGGTTCTGAAGCCTGAAAACGGAGGTTGGGAACAAATGACACCTATGGCCATGGCGGCTCAATGTGCTCAGTGTGCAGCCAGTTTTCTGGGAGGGGCCAGGAGGTCCAGGCTCAGGCTGTGTCAGAAAGGGCATTAGTGCACTGGCCAGCCTATGTATTTGGGGTACAGCCAAAGTAGGTGCAGGTTGATCCTCACTTGGGGTTACTGGGTAGCCCCAGAGGGCATTGTTTTTCTTCTGGAGGGCAGGCAGAGTGCTTCATTGTAGTTCTGGATTGCCAAACTGGAGAGCTTGTGGGCCAGTAGTCTGAGGACAGAAGTCTGAAAACACAAGCTAGGCTTAGGTTTCAGGGTGAGGACATGGCATGCACAATCTACAGACCTGAATCGCCATCAAGTGCATCTGAAGTCAGGGCGAGGATCAGACGATCGCTCAGGTTGGAGTTTCTGTCCCTGATGGCCCCTTCATGAAGGGGGGGCATCATGAGGCCATGTGGGTTTTCCCACGATGGGAGTTGTGAGAAGCTCCAAACTGCAGAGTCTTCTGCAGGACAATAGAGACCTGTTGTTTGGCTCCAAGCCAGTGATTCTGAGCAGGTTTCTATGGATGGATGGCTGGGTAGCCCACCTCGCATTCCAATTGTCTCCTAGCAAGAAGACAAGTTAGGTCTGCTGGATCTGGGGGAGCAACCGAGGAGGCTGAGTTGAAATGGACTTTCCTCTGGATGGGTCCTAATGTGCTTTTGTGTCTATGGAGACCTTGGAATGAAGCGGTGGCACTGGGGCCCTCAAGGGTTCTCCTAAACAGAGGCTTTGACACGGCTCCAACGTGCAAGTTTCCCATGTGTCGATGAGATGTTTTATGATGGGTGAGTCAAGAAAGAGCCATATGCTGGTTTTGAAATCCAGGCCTCTGAGGAAAGATGCCTGGAAAACAAAGCAATGTATCTGATTAGTGCCTAGGGGCCTGTTCTTTCCTTTTTCTTTCTGGGGACATCTGTCTATGGGTCTGAGTGCAGGTAGGAGATCAGATGGGCTCAGATTGCCCCTGTTTTTCCTGGGAAGCCACCACTATTGAGATGGATCAGGGACTTTGAAGGTTTATCCTATTAGAAGGGTAGTGGCCATTGGAATGGGCACACACATTCCCTTGGAGAGGGCAAGTACAGTCCTCAGGTTTGGCTCCAGGGGCCTGAGCCTGTAGGTTGTGTAGGCCAGGGCTGTTTGGACAGTTGTCTGAAAACACAAACTCGGCTTATGTTTCGGGTCATAGGTATGGCAGGACTGATCTACAGACCAGGAGGAGAACTCTTCGGGATTTGGAAAAAGGACGAGTCTGAGGCTCTTGCTCCAGTTTATGTCTCTGGATATCGTGTCACTCATGGTGGTGAAATTTCTGGGTGACTTCATGGGAAATGGACGAGTCTTACTCTCTGGTGGTTTGGCCCTTCCAAAGAGTTTGGGGTTTCTGTGGGATGGAAGTAGTCCGTTTCTTTGTTGTTGTTGTTTTCTTTTTTAACCTCAGGTGTCGCACCAAATGAGGGATTCCAGAGTAGAGCCCTGGGGAGGGGTGACTGGACAATCAGAAATCTGGTTAAAAATTGGGGCCTAGGGACATCTCAAGCCCATTATGACATCTAATGTTCCAGCCACTGAGAGGACTTATAAGAAAACAGGACTCATGCTGAGGGTCACAATGCGTGTTTCTGCCCTTGTCGCACTCAAGAATGGGCGGGGCCTCAGGGTGAATGCTGCTTTCTCCTACACTGAACGTTGGACAACGTGCCAACGACAAGGTTTCTTGCCGTGGGTAAGGAGGAGTGCTGATTTCTGCATCACACTCACCCCTGGGCAGTGATTGGAGATAAGTTCTCGGTTATGAAGCCTGAATACTGAGGGAGGGAAGATGATGACCTAAGGCCATGGCGGTTCGTATGTGCTCAGTGTGCGGTCAGCTTTCTGGGTGTTGGTCAGGAGGTCCGGGCTCAGGTTGTGTCCGAGAGTGCATTAGTGCCCAGGATAGACTATATAATTTGGGTAAAGTTTAGTGCTGTGTAGGTTTATCCTCATTTAAGTTGCCTGGGCCGCTCATTAGGCAATAATTTTTTTTCTAGAGGGCAGGCAGAGTGCTGCATTGTGGGTCCAGAATTGCCAAACTTGAGGGCTTCGGGGCCAGGAGTGTGAGGACGGATGTCTGAGAAGACAAGCTAGACTTGGGTTTCAGGGCGAGGGCACGGCAGGTACCCCTGAAGATCTGAACCGATATCTCATGCATCTGAAGTCAGGGCGAGGATCAGACGTTGGCTCAGGTTGGAGTTTCTGTGCATGACGGCCGCTTCATGAAGGGAGCGTAATCTCGAGGCCATTGAGGTTTTCCCACGTTGGGAGTTGTGGGATGCCCCCTTCAAGGATTCCTTCTACGGGACAATTGAGACTTGTTGGACAGCCTCAGGACATCCCATATGGAATGACTCCAGAGCATTGTTCGAGGATGTATGCCTGGGTTGACCGCTTCGCATCCAATTGTCTCCTAGCCACAAGACAGTTTAGATCTGATGGCTTTGCGGGAGCAACCGGGGTGGCTGAGTGAAATGGACTTTCCTGAGGATGGGTCCGTATGTGATTTTGTGTCCATGAGGGCCTTGGAATGGGGCGGTGGCACCGGGACCCTGAAGTACTCTCCTAAGCTTTGGACATGGCTCCCATGCACAGGTTTCCTTGTGGAGACGAGTTGATTTCTGATGGGTGCCTCAGGAAAACCCCTATGCTCGTATTGGAATCATGCTTTTGAGGACACATGCCTGTAACCCAAAGCAATGGATCCTATTATGGCCTAGGTTCCTGCCTGGTTCAATCTTCTTCTCTGGGGACATCCATCTATGGTATGAGTGGATGTAGATTATCAGCTGAGTCAGACAGCCCTTGTGTGTTCCGGGTGACCTACACTATTGGGATGGCCTCCGGGACGATGGCGGTTTCCCCTATTTGTACGGTTTTGGACAATGGAATGGGCAGAATTTCCAGGGTTTATTAGGCACAGTCCTAATGAGTGGCTACAGGGGCCCCAGCATGGAGGGTGTGGGGGGCAGGACTTTGAGGACAGAAGTCTGAAAACACAAACTCAGCTTAGGTTTGGGGACGTAGGTATGGCAGTCCTGATCTAAATCCATGAGTAGAACTCTTCAGGATTTGAAGAAAGTGCGAGTTTGCGGCGCTTGCTCAGGCTTTTGTCTCTGGATTTTGTATCAGCAATGGCCGTGGATTGTCGGGGAGGCCTCATGGGTCATGGACGAATCTTCCTCTCTGAGGATCTGGCCCGATTCCCAATTGTTTTTCGTCAATCTGTGGGATGGGGGGACTCCTTTCAGTTTTGTTACCTCAGGTGTCCCAAAAAAAGAGGAAATCCAAAGCAACGCCGTGGGGAAGTCTGATGGGACAAAGCGAACTATGGTTAAAATTTGTGGCCTAGGGGCATGGCAATCCCAATATGCTATCTCATCATCCAGACACTGAGAGGCCTTACTTGAAGACTTGGCTCAGGCTGAGGCTCACAATGTGTGTTTGGGACCAATGTGGCTTGAGAGCATTGGTGGGGCCTCATGGGCCACACTGTTTCAACTACACTGAACGTTGGACAACATGCCAACCACAACGTTTCTTGCCATGGGGAAGGAGTTCTGATTTCTGCATAACGTTCAACCCTGGGCAGTGATTGGAGATAAGGTCTAGGTTCTGAAGCCTGAAAACGGAGGTTGGGAACAAATGACACCTATGGCCATGGCGGCTCAATGTGCTCAGTGTGCGGCCAGTTTTCTGGGTGGGGCCAGGAGGTCCAGGCTCAGGCTGTGTCAGAAAGGGCATTAGTGCACTGGCCAGCCTATGTATTTGGGGTACAGCCAAAGTAGGTGCAGGTTGATCCTCACTTGGGGTTACTGGGTAGCCCCAGAGGGCATTGTTTTTCTTCTGGAGGGCAGGCAGAGTGCTTCATTGTAGTTCTGGATTGCCAAACTGGAGGGCTTGTGGGCCAGTAGTCTGAGGACAGAAGTCTGAAAACACAAGCTAGGCTTAGGTTTCAGGGTGAGGACATGGCATGCACAATCTACAGACCTGAATCGCCATCAAGTGCATCTGAAGTCAGGGCGAGGATCAGACGATCGCTCAGGTTGGAGTTTCTGTCCCTGATGGCCCCTTCATGAAGGGGGGGCATCACGAGGCCATGTGGGTTTTCCCACGATGGGAGTTGTGAGAAGCTCCAAACTGCAGAGTCTTCTGCAGGACAATAGAGACCTGTTGTTTGGCTCCAGGCCAGTGATTCTGAGCAGGTTTCTACGGATGGATGGCTGGGTAGCCCACCTCGCATTCCAATTGTCTCCTAGCAAGAAGACAAGTTAGGTCTGCTGGATCTGGGGGAGCAACCGAGGAGGCTGAGTTGAAATGGACTTTCCTCTGGATGGGTCCTAATGTGCTTTTGTGTCTATGGAGACCTTGGAATGAAGCGGTGGCACTGGGGCCCTGAAGGGTTATCCTAAACAGAGGTTTTGTCACGGCTCCAACGTGCAAGTTTCCCATGTGTAGATGAGATGTTTTATGATGGGTGAGTCAAGAAAGAGCCATATGCTGGTTTTGAAATCCAGGCCTCTGAGGAGAGATGCCTGGAAACCAAAGCAATGGATCTGATTAGTGCCTAGGGGCCTGTTCTTTCCTTTTTCCCTCTGGGGACATCTGTCTATGGGTCTGAGTGCAGGTAGGTGATCAGAGGGGCTCAGATTGCCCCAGTTTTTCAAGGGAAGCCACCACTATTGAGATGGATCAGGGACTTTGAAGGTTTATCCTATTAGAAGGGTAGTGGCCATTGGAATGGGCACACACATTCCCTTGGAGAGGGCAAGTACAGTCCTCAGGTTAGGCTCCAGTGGCCTGAGCCTGTAGGTTGTGTAGGCCAGGGCTGTTTGGACAGTTGTCTGAAAACACAAACTCGGCTTATGTTTCGGGTCATAGGTATGGCAGGACTGATCTACAGACCATGAGGAGAACTCTTCGGGATTTAAAAACAGAGGAGTGTTAGGCTCTTGCTCCAGTTTATGTCTCTGGATATCGTGTCACTCATGGTCGTGAAATTTCTGGGTGACTTCATGGGAATGGACGAGTCTTACTCTCTGGTGGTTTGGCCCCGTCCAAAGAGTTTGGGGTCTTTCTGTGGGATGGAAGAAGTCCGTTTCTTTGTTGTTGTTGTTTTCTTTTTTAACCTCAGGAGTCCCACCAAATGAGGGATTCCAGATAGAGCCCTGGGGAGGGGCGACTGGACAATCTGATATCTGGTTAAAAATTGGGGCCTAGGGACATGTCAAACCCATTATGACATCTAATGGTCCAGCCACTGAGAGGACTTACTAGAGGACAGGATTCATGCTGAGGGTCACAATGCGTGTGTATGCCCTCGTCGCCCTCAAGAATGGGCGGGGCCACAGGGTGAATGCTGGTTTCTCCTACTCTGAACGTTGGACAACGTGCCAACCACAAGGTTTCTTGCCATGGGTAAGAATGAGTTCTGATTTCTGCATCACACTCACCCCTGGGCAGTGATTGGAGATAAGGTCTCGGTTCTGAAGCCTGAAAACTGAGGTAGGGAAGAGATGATGACCGAAGGCCATGGCGGGTGGTATGTGCTCAGTGGGCGGTCAAATTTCTGGGTGTTGGTCAGGAGGTCCGAGCTCAGGTTGTATCCGACAGTGCATTAGTGCTCAGGTTAGACTATATAATTTGGGTAAAGTCGAGTGCTGTGTAGGTTGATCCTCATTTAAGGTGCCTGGGCTGCTGATTAGGCAATAATTTTTTTCTAGAGGGAAGGCAGAGTGCTGCATTGTGGGTCCGGAATTGCCAAACTTGAGGGCTTCGGGGCCAGGAGTGTGAGGACGGAAGTCTGAGAAGACAAGCTAGACTTGGGTTTCAGGGCGAGGGTACGGCAGGTACCCCCTGCAGATCTGAACCGATATCTCATGCATCTGAAATCAGGGCGAGGATCAGACGTTGGCTCAGGTTGGAGTTTCTGTGCATGACGGCCGCTTCATGAAGGGAGCGGAATCTCGAGGCCATTGAGGTTTTCCCACGTTGGGAGTTGTGGGATGCCCCCTTCAAGGATTCCTTCTGCGGGACAATTGAGACCTGTTGGAAAGCTCCAGGATATCCCATATGGAATGACTCCAGAGCACCGTTCGAGGATGGATGCCTGGGAAGCCCGCCTCGCATTTCATTGTCTCCTAGTAACAAGACCGTTTAGATCTGATGGCTTTGCTGGAGCAACCAGGGTGGCTGAGTTGAAATGGACTTTCCTGAGGATGGGTCCTTATGTGTTTTTGTGTCCATGAGGTCCTTAGAATGGGGCAGTGGCACCGGGACCCTGAATTACTCAACTAAGCTTTTGACACAGCTCCCATGCACAGGTTTCCTTGTGGAGACGAGATGAGTTCTGATGGGTGCCTCAGGAAAACCCCTATGTTCGTAATGGAATCAGGCTTTTGAGGCGACATGCCTGTAAACCAAATCAATGGATCTTAATATGGCCTAGGGTCCTGTCTGGTTCAATCTTCTTCTCTGAGGACATCCATCTATGGTATGAGTGGAGGTCGATTATCAGCTGGTGTCAGACAGCCCTTGTTTGTTCCGGGCTACCTACACTATTGGGATGGCCTTCGGGACTTTGGCGGTTTCTCCTATTTTGTACGGTTTTGGACAATGGAATGGGCAGATTTCCCTTGGATTGGTAGGCACAGTTCTAATGTGTGGCTCCAGGGGCCCTCCCATGGAGGGTGTGTGGCCCAGGACTTTGAGGACAGAAGTCTGAAAACACAAACTCAGCTTAGGTTTGGGGACGTAGGTATGGCAGGCCCGATCTAAAACCATGAGATGAACTCTTCAGGATTTGAAGGAAGTGCGAGTCTGAGGCGCTTGCTCAGGCTTTTGTCTCTGGATTTTGTATCAGCGATGGCCGTGGAATGTCGGGGAGGCATCATGGGCCATGGAAGAATCTTCATCTTTGAGGATCTGGCCCGATTCCCAATAGTTTTTCGTCAATCTGTGGGATGGGGGGACTCCTTTCAGTTTTCTTTCCTCAGGTGTCCCACCAAAAGAGGAATTCCAAAGCAAAACCGTGGGGAAGAATGAAGGGACAACCCGAACTATGGTAAAAATTGGGGCCTAGGGGCATGGAAAGCCCAATATGCAATCTCTTCATCCAGACACTGAGAGGCCTTAAATGAAGACTGGGCTCAGGCTGAGGGTCCCAATGTGTGTTTGGGACCAATGTGGCCCGCGTGCAGGGGCAGGGCCTCATGGGCCACACTGGTTTCAACTACACTGAACGCTGGACAACATGCCAACCACAAGGTTTCTTGCCATGGGGAAGGAGTTCTGATTTCTGCATCACGTTCAACCCTGGGCAGTGATTGGAGATAAGGTCTAGGTTCTGATGCCTGAAAACCGAGGTTGGGAACAGATGACACCTAAGGCCATGGCGGCTAAATATGCTCAGTCTGCGGCCAGCTGTCTGTTTTTGGCCAGGAGTTCCAGGCTCAGGTTGTGTCAGAAATGGCATTAGTGCCCTGGGCAGCCTATGTATTTGGGGTACAGCCAAGGAAGGTGCAGTTTGATCCTCACTTGAGGATACTGATAGCCCCAGAGGGCAATATTTTTCTTCTGGAGGGCAGGCAGAGTGCTGCATTGTAGTTTGGATTGCCAAACAGGAGTGCTTGTGGGCCAGTAGTCTGAGGACCGAAGTCTGAGAGCACAAGCTAGGCTTAGGTTTCAGGGTGAGGACATGGCAGGCACAATCTACAGACCTGAATTGAGATCTTTTGCATCTGAAGTCAGGGCGAGGATCAGACGATCGCTCAGGTTGGAGTTTCTGTCCCTGATGGCCCCTTAATAAATGTGGGGGCATCACGAGGCCATGAGGGTTTTCCCACGATGGGAGTTGTGAGAAGCTCCAAACTGAAAAGAGTCTTCTGCAGGACAATTGAGACCTGTTGTTTGGCCCCAGGCCAATGATTCTGAGCAGGGTTCTAAGGATGGATGGCTGGGTAGCCCACCACGCATTCCAATTGTCTCCTAGCAACAAGACAGGTTAGATCTCCTGGATCTGTGGGGAGCAACCGAGGACGCTGAGTTGAAATGGACACCCCTGGGGATGGGTCCTAATGTGCGTTTGTGTCTATGGAGACCTTGGAATGAAGCAGTAGCACTGGGGCCCTAAAGGGTTCTCCTAAACAGAGGCTTTGACACAGCTCCAACGTGCAAGTTTCCCATGTGTAGATGAGATGTTTTCTGATGGGTGAGTCAAGAAACAGCTTTATGCTGCTTTTGAAATCCAGGCCTCTGAGGAGAGATGCCTGGAAACCAAAGCAATGGATCTGATTAGTGCCTAGGGGCCTGTTCTTTCCTTTTTACCTGTGGGGACATCTCTCTATGGTTCTGAGAGCAGGTAGGTGCTCAGTTGGGCTCAGATTGCCCCTGTTTTTCCTGGGAAGCCACCATTATTGAGATGGATCAGGGAATTTGGAGGTTTATCCTATTAGAAGGGTTGTGGCCATTGGAATGGGCACACACAATTCCCTTGGAGAGGGCAAGTACAGTCCTCAGGTTTGGCTCCATGGGCCTGAACCTGTAGGTTGTGTAGGCCAGGGCTCTTTGGACAGATGTCTGAAAACACAAATCGGCTTATGTTTCCGGTCATAGGCATGGCAGGACTGATCTAGAGACCATGAGGAGAACTCTTCGGGATTTGAAAGAAGGGTGAGTGTGAGGCTCCTGCTCAAGTTTTTGTCTCTGGATATCGTGTCACTCATGGTCGTGGAATTTCTGGGTGTCTTCATGGGAAATGGACGAGTCTTACTCTCTGGTGGTTTGGCCCCGTCCAAAGATTTTGGGGTCATTCTGTGGGCTGGAAGAAGTCCGTTTTTTTTGTTGTTGTTGTGTTGTTTTTGTTGTCTTATTTAAACTCAGTTGTCCCACCAAATGAGGGATTCCAGAGTAGAGCCCTGTGGAGGGGCGACTGGACAATCAGAAATCTGGTTAAAAATTGGGGCCTAGGGACATGTCAAGCCCATTATGACATCTAATGGTCCAGCCACTGATAGGACTTACTAGAAGACAGGACTCATGCTGAGGGTCACAATGCGTGTGTATGCCCTCCTAGCACTCAAGAATGGGCGGGGCCTCAGGGTGAATGCTGGTTTCTCCTACACTGAACGCTGGACAACGTGCTAACCACAAGGGTTCTTGCCATGGGTAAGGAAGAGCTCTGATTTCTGCATCACACTCACCCCTGGGCAGTGATTGGAGATAAGGTCTCGGTTCTGAAGCCTGAAAACTGAGGTAGGGAAGAGATGATGACCTAAGGCCATGGCGGGTTTTATGTGCTCAGTGTGCAGTCAGCTCTCTGGGTGCTGATCAGGAGGTCCGGGCTCAGGTTGTGTTCGACAGTGCATTAGTGCTCAGGTTAGACTATATAATTTGGGTAAAGTCGAGTTCTGTGTAGGTTTATCCTCATTTAAGGTGCCTGGGCATCTCATGGGGCAATAATTTTTTTTCTAGAGGGCAGGCAGAGTGCTGAATTGTGGGTCCGGAATTGCCAAACTTGAGGGCTTCGGGGCCAGGATTTTGAGGACGGAAGTCTGAGAAGACAAGCTAGATTTGGGTTTCAGGGCAAGGGCACGGCAGGTACCCCCTGCAGATCTGAACCAATATCTCATGCATCTGAAGTCAGGGCGATGATCAGACGATGGCTCAGGTTGGAGTTTCTGTGCATGACCGCCGCTTCAAGAAGGGAATGGAATCTCGAGGCCATTGAGGTTTTCCCACGTTGGGAGTTGTGGGATGCCCCCTTGAAGGATTCCTTCTGCGGGACAATTGAGACCTGTTGGACAGCTCCAGGACATCCCATATGGAATGACTCCAGAGCACCTTCGCGGATGGATGCCTGGGAAGCCCGCCTCGCATTCCAATTGTCTCCTAGCAACAAGACAGTTTAGTTCTGATGGCTCTGCCGGAGCAACCGGGGTGGCTGAGTTGAAATGGACTTTCCTGAGGATGGGTCCTAATGTGTTATTGTGTCCATGAGGGCCTTGGAATAGGGCGGTGGCAACGGGACCCTGAAGTACTCTCCTAAGCTTTGGACATGGCTTCCATGCACAGGTTTCCTTGTGGAGACGAGATGAGTTCTGATGGGTGCCTCAGGAAAACCCCTATGCTCGTATTGGAATCAGGCTTTTGAGGACACATGCCTGTAACCCAAAGCAATGGATCCTATTATGGCCTCGGGTCCTGTCTGGTTCAATCTTCTTCTCTGGGGACATCCATCTATGGTATGAGTGGAGGTCGATTATAAGCTGTTGTCAGACAGCCCTTGTTTGTTCCAGGCGACCTACACTATTGGGATGGCCTCAGGGACTTTGGAGGTTTTTCCTAATTTGTACAATTTTGGACCATGGAATGGGCAGAATTCCCATGGATGGTATTCACAGTCCTAATGTGTGGCTCCAGGGGCCCAGCCTGGAGGGTGTGTGGCCCAAGAATTTGAGGACAGAAGTATGAAAACACAAACTCATCTTAGATTTGTGGACGTAGGTATGGCAGGCCCGATCTACAAACCATGAGAAGAACTCTTCAGGATATGAAGAAAGTGCGAGTCTGAGGCGCTTGCTCAGGCTTTTGTCTCTGGATTTTGTATCAGCGATGGCCGTGGAATGTCGGGGAGGCCTCATGGGCCATGGGCGAATCTTTCTCTGTGAGGATTTGACCCGATTCCCAATTGCTTTTCGTCAATCTGTGGGATGGGAGGACTCATTTCAGGTTTGTTACCTCAGGTGTCCCACCAAAGAGGAATTCCAAAGCAAAACCGTGGGGAAGACTGAAGGGACAACCCGAACTATGGTTAAAAATTGGGGCCTAGGGGCATGGAAAACCCATTATGCTATCTCTACATCCAGACACTGAGAGGCCTTACTTGAAGACTGGGCTCAGGCTGAGGGTCCCAATGTGTGTTTGGGACCAATGTGGCCCGCGGGCATGGGCAGGTCCTCATGGGCCACACTGGTTTCAACTACACTGAACGCTGGACAACATGCCAACCACAAGGTTTCTTGCCATGTGGAAGGAGTTCTGATTTCTGCATCACGTTCAACCCTGGGCAGTGATTGGAGATAAGGTCTAGGTACTGATGCCTGAAAACCGAGGTTGGGAACAGATGACACCTAAGGCCATGGCGGCTAAATATGCTCAGTGTGCGGCCAGCTGTCTGTTTGGGGCAGGCACAATCTATAGACCTGAATCGAGATCTCGTGCATCTGAAGTCAGGGCGAGGATCAGACGATCGCTCATGTTGGAGTTTCTGTCCCTGATGGCCCCTTCATGAATGGGGGGGCATCACGAGGCCATGGGGTTTTTCCCACGATGGGAGTTGTGAGAAGCTCCAAACTGCAGAGAGTCTTCTGCAGGACAATTGAGACCTGTTGTTTGGCTCCAGGCCAATGATTCTGAGCAGGGTTCTAAGGATGGATGCCTGGGTAGCCCACCTCGCATTCCAATTTTCTCCTAGCAACAAGACAGCTTAGATCTCCTGGATCTGTGGGGAGCAACCGAGGACGCTGAGTTGAAATGGACACCTGTGGGGATGGGTCCTAATGTGCTTTTGTGTCTATGGATACCTAGGAATGAAGCCGTGGCACTGGGGCCCTAAAGGGTTCTCCTAAACAGAGGCTTTGACACAGCTCCATTTTACAAGTTTCCCATGTGTAGATGAGATGTTTCCTAATGGGTGAGTCAAGAAACAGCTATATGCTGCTTTTGAAATCCAGGACTCTGAGGAGAGATGTCTGGAAACCAAAGCAAAGGATCTGATGAGTGCCTAGGGGCCTGTTCTTTCCTTTTTACCTCTGGGGACATCTGTCTATGGGTCTGAGTGCAGGTAGGTGCACAGTTGGGCTCGGATTGCCCCTGTTTTTCCTGGGAAGCCACCAATATTGAGAAGGATCAGGGACTTTGGAGGTTTATCCTATTAGAAGGGTTGTGGCCATTGGAATGGGCACACACAAATCCCTTGGAGAGGGCAAGTACAGTCCTCAGGTTTGGCTCCAGGGGCCTGAGCCTGTAGGTTCTGTAGGCCAGGGCTGTTTGGACAGTTGTCTGAAAACACAAACTCAGCTTATGTTTCGGGTCATAGGTATGGCAGGACTGATCTATAGACCATGAGGAGAACTCTTCGGGATTTGAAAGAAGGGTGAGTGTGAGGCTCCTGCTCAAGTTTTTTTCTCTGGATATCGTGTCACTCATGGTCGTGGAATTTCTGGGTGACTTCAGGGGAAATGGACGAGTCTTACTCTCTGGTGGTTTGGCCCCGTCCAAAGAGTTTGGGGTCTTTCTGTGGGCTGGAAGAAGTCCGTTTTTTTTTTTGTTGTTGTTGTTGTTGTTTTCTTTTTTAACCTCAGGTGTCCCACCAAATGAGGGATTCCAGAGTAGAGCCCTGGGCAGGGGCGACTGGACAATCAGAAATCTGGTTAAAAATTGGGGCCCAGGGACATGTCAAGCCCATTATGACATCTAATGGTCCAGCCAAGGAGAGGACTTACTAGAGGCCAGGACTCATGCTGAGGATCACAATGCGTGTGTATGCCCTCGTCACACTCAAGAATGGGCGTGGCCTCAAAGTGAATGCTGGTTTCTCCTACAATGAACGTTGGACAACGTGCCAACCACAAGGGTTCTTGCCATGGGTAAGGAGGAGCTCTGATTTCTGCATCACACTCACCCCTGGGCAGTGATTGGAGATAAGGTCTCGGTTCTGAAGCCTGAAAACTGAGGTAGGGAAGAGATGATGACCTAAGGCCATGGCGGGTTTTATGTGCTCAGTGTGCGGTCAGCTTTCTGGGTGTTGGTCAGGAGGTCCCGGCTCAGGTTGTGTTCGACAGTGCATTAGTGCACAAGTTAGACTATATAATTTGGGTAAAGTCGAGTGCTGTGTAAGTAGATCCTCTTTTAAGGTGCCTGGGCAGCTCTTTAGGCAATATTTTTTTTTTCTAGAGGGCAGGCAGAGTGCTGAATTGTGTGTCCGGTATTGCCAAACTTGAGGGCTTCGGGGCCAGGAGTGTGAGCACGGAAGTCTGAGAAGACAAGCTAGACTTGGGTTTCAGGGTGAGGGCATGGCAGGTACCCCCTGAAGATCTGAACCAATATCTCATGCATCTGAAGTCAGGGCGAGGATCAGACGTTGGCTCAGGTTGGAGTTTCTGAGCATGACGGCCGCTTCATGAAGGGAGCGGAATCTCGGGGCCATTGAGGTTTTCCCACGTTGGGAGTTGAGGGATGCCCCCTTCAAGGAATCCTTCTGCGGGGCAATTGAGACCTGTTGGACAGCTCCAGGACATCCCATATGGAATGACTCCAGAGCACCATTCGCGGATGGATGACTGGGAAGCCCGCCTCGCATTCCAATTGTCTCCTAGCAACAAGACAGTTTAGTTCTGATGGCTCTGCCAGAGCAACCGGGGTGGCTGAGTTGAAATGGACTTTCCTGAGGATGGGCCGTTATGTGTTTTTGTGTCCATGAGGGCCTTGGAATGGGGCGGTGGCACCGGGACCCTGAAGTACTCTCCTAAGCTTTGGACATGGCTCCCATGCACAGGTTTCCTTGTGGAGATGAGATGAGTTCTGATGGGTGCCTCAGGAAAACCCCTATGCTCGTATTGGAATCAGGCTTTTGAGGACACATGCCTGTAACCCAAAGCAATGGATCCTATTATGGCCTAGGGTTCTGTCTGGTTCAATCTTTTTCTCTGGGGACATCCATCTATGGTATCAGTGGAGGTCGATTATCAGCTGGTGTCAGACAGCCCTTGTTTGTTCCGGGCGACCTACACTATTGGGATGGGCTCAGGGACTTTGGAGGTTTCTCCTAATTTGTACGATTTTGGACCATGGAATGGGCAGAATTCCCATGGATTGGTAGGCACAGTCCTAATGTGTGACTCAAGGGGCCCAGCCTGGAGGTTGTGTGGCCCAAGACTTTGAGGACAGAAGTCTGAAAACACAAACTCAGCTTAGGTTTTGGGACGTAGGTATGGCAGGCCCGATCTACAAACCATGAGAAGAACTCTTCAGGATACGAAGAAATTGCGAGTCTGAGGAGCTTGCTCAGGCTTTTGTCTCTGGATTTTGTATCAGCGATGGCCGTGGAATGTCGGGGAGGCCTCATGGGCCATGGACGAATCTTCCTCTCTGAGGCTTTGGCCTGATTCCCAATTGCTATTCGTCAATCTGTGGGATGGGAGGACTCATTTCAGTTTTGTTACCTCAGGTGTCCCACCAAAAGAGGAATTCCAAAGCCAAGCCGTGGGGAAGACTGAAGGGACAACCCGAACTATGGTTAAAAATTGGGGCCTAGGGGCATGGCAAGCTCAATATGCTATCTCTTCATCCAGCCACTGAGTGGCCTTACTTGAGGACTGGGCTCAGCCAGTGGGTCACAATATGTGTTTGTGACCAATGTGGCCCGCGAGCATGGGCGGGGCCCATGGGCCACACTGGTTTAAACTACACTGAACGTTGGACAACATGCCAACCACAAGGTTTCTTGCCATGGGGAAGGAGTTCTGATTTCTGCATCACCTTCAACCCTGGGCAGTGATTGGAGATAAGCTCTAGGTTCTGAAACCTGAAAACCGAGGTTGGGTAGAGATGACGACCTAGAGGCCACGGCGGCTCGATGTGCTCAGTGTGCGGCCAGCTGTCTGGGAGGGGCCAGGGTGTCCAGGCTCAGGCTGTGTCAGAAAGGGCATTAGTGCCCTGGTCAGCGTATGTTTTGGGGTACAGCCAAGGTCGGTGCAGGTTGATCCTCATTTGGCGTTACTGGGTAGACCCAGAGGACAATGTTTTTTCTTCTGGAGGGCAGGCAGAGTGCTGCATTGTAGTTCTGGATAGCCAAACTGGAGGGCTTGTGGGCCAGTAGTCTGACGACAAAAGTCTGGGAACACAAGCTAGGCTTAGGTTTCTGGGTGAGGCCATGGCAGGCATAATCTACAGACCTAAATCGAGATCTCGTGCATCTGAAGTCAGGGCGAGGATCAGACAATCGCTCAGGTTGGAGTTTCTGCCCCTGATGGCCCCTTCATGAATGGGGGGGCATCACGAGGCCATGGGGGTTTTCCCACTATGGGAGTTGTGAGAAGCTCCAAACTGCAGAGAGTCTTCTGCAGGACCTTTGCGACCTGTTGTTTGGCTCCTGGCCAATGATTCTGAGCAGGGTTCTAAGGATGGATGGCTGGGTAGCCCACCTCACATTCCAATTGTCTCCTAGCAACAAGACAGGTTAGATCTCCTGGATCTGTGGGGAGCAACCGAGGACGCTGAGTTGAAATGGACACCCCTGGGGATGGGTCCTAATGTGCTTTTGTGTCTAGGATACCTAGGAATGAAGCGGTGGCACTGGGGCCCTAAAGGGTTCTCCTAAACAGAGGCTTTGACACAGCTCCAACGTGCAAGTTTCCCATGTGTAGATGAGATGTTTTCTGATGGGTGAGTCAAGAAACAGCTAGATGCTTCTTTTGAAATCCAGGCCTCTGAGGAGAGATGCCTCGAAACCAAAGCAATGGATCTGATTAGTGCCTAGGGGACTGTTCTTTCCTTTTTACCTCTGGGGACATCTGTCTAAGGGTCTGAGTGCAGGTAGGTGTTCAGTTGGGCTCAGATTGCCCCTGTTTTTCCTGGGAAGCCACCACTATTGAGATGGATCAGGGACTTTGGAGGTTTATCCTATTAGAAGTGTTGTGGCCATTGGAATGGGCACACACAATTCCCTTGGAGAGGGCAAGAAGAGTCCTCAGGTTTGGCTCCAGGGGCCTGTGCCTTTAGGTTGTGTAGGCCAGGGCTGATTGGACAGTTGTCTGAAAACACAAACTCAGCTTATGTTTCGGGTCATAGGTATGGCAGGACTGATCTACAGACCATGAGGAGAACTCTTCTGGATTTGAAAGAAGGGCGAGTGTGAGGCTCCTGCTCTAGTTTTTGTCTCTGGATATCGTGTCACACATGGTCGTGGAATTTCTGGGTGATTCATGGGAAATGGATGAGTCTTACTCTCTGGTGGTTTGGCCCCTTCCAAAGAGTTTGGGGTCATTCTGTGGGCTGGAAGAAGTCCGTTTTTTTTTTTTGTTTGTTTGTTTTCTTTTTTAACCTCAGGTGTCCCACCGAATGAGGGATTCCAGAGTAGAGCCCTGGGGAGGGGCGACTGGTCAATCAGAAATCTGGTTAAAAATTGGGGCCTAGTGACATTTCAAGCCCATTATGATGTTTAATGGTCCAGCCACTGAGAGGACTTACTAGAGGACAAGACTCATGCTAAGGGATACAATGCGTGTGTATGCCCTAGTCGCGACCAAAAATGGGCGGGGCCTCAGGGTGAATGGTTGTTTCTCCTGCACTGAACGTTGGACATCGTACAACCACAAGGATTCTTGCCATGGTTAAGGAGGAGTTCTGATTTCTGCATCACACTCACCCCTGGGCAGTGATTGGAGATAAGGTCTCGGTTCTGAAGCCTGAAAACTGAGGTAGGGAAGAGATGATGACCTATGACAATGGCGGGTTTTATGTGCTCAGTGTGCGGTCAGCTTTCTGGGTGTTGGTCAGGAGGTCCGGGCTCAGGTTGTGTCGACAGTGCATTCGTGCCCAGGTTAGACTATATAATTTGGGTAAAGTCGAGTGCTGTGTAGGTTGATCCTCATTTAAGGTGCCTGGGCAGCTCATGAGGCAATAATTTTTTTTTTCTAGAGGACAGGCAGAGTGCTGCATTGTGGTTCCGGAATTGCCAAACTTGAGGACTTCGGGGCCAAGAGTGTGAGGACGGAAGCCTGAGAAGACAAGCTAGACTTGGGTTTCAGGGTGAGGGCACGGCAGGTACCCCGGCAGATCTGAACCAATATCTCATGCATCTGAAGTCAGGGCGAGGATCAGACGATGGCTCAGGTTGGAGTTTCTGAGCATGACGGCCGCTTCATGAAGGGAGCGGAATCTCGGGGCCATTGAGGTTTTCCCACTTTGGGAGTTGTGGGATGCCCCCTTTAAGGATTCCTTCTGCGGGACAATTGAGACCTGTTGGACAGCTCCAGGACATCCCATATGGAATGACTCCAGAGCACCGTTCGCGGATGGATGCCTGGGAAGCCCGCCTCGCATTCCAATTGTCTCCTAGCAACAAGACAGTTTAGTTCTGATGGCTCTGCCGGAGCAACCGGGGTGGCTGAGTTGAAATGGACTTTCCTAAGGATGGGTCCGTAAGTGATTTTGTGTCCATGAGGGCCTTGGAATGGAACGGTGGCACCGGGACCCTGAAGTACTCTCCTAAGCTTTGGACATGGCTCCCATGCACAGGTTTCCTTGTGGAGATGAGATGAGTTCTGATGGGTGCCTCAGGAAAACCCCTATGCTCGTATTGGAATCAGGCTTTTGAGGACACATGCCTGTAACCCAAAGCAATGGATCCTATTATGGCCTAGGGTCCTGTCTGGTTCAATCTTCTTCTCTGGGGACATCCATCTATGGTATGAGTGGATGTAGATTATCAGCTGGTGTCACACAGCCCTTGTTTTTTCCGGGCGACCTACACTATTGGGATGGGCTCAGGGACTTTGGAGGTTTCTCCTAATTTGTACGATTTTGGACCATGGAATGGGCAGAATTCCCATGGATTGGTAGGCACAGTCCTAATGTGTAGCTCCAGGGGCCCAGCCTGGAGGGTGTGTGGCCCAGGACTTTGAGGACTGAAGTCTGAAAACACAAACTCAGCTTAGGTTTGGGGACGTAGGTATGGCAGGCCCGATCTACAAACCATGAGAAGAACTCTTCAGGATATGAAGAAAGTGCGAGTCTGAGGCGCTTGCTCAGGCTTTTGTCTCTGGATTTTGTATCAGCGATGGCCGGGGAATGTCGGGGAGGCCTCATGGGCCATGGACGAATCTTCCTCTCTGAGGATTTGGCCCGATTCCCAATAGCTTTTCGTCAATCTGTGGGATGGGAGGACTCATTTCAGTTTTGTTACCTCAGGTGTCCCACCAAATGAGGAATTCCAAAGCCAAGCCGTGGGGAAGACTGAAGGGACAACCCGAACTATGGTTAAAAATTGGGGCCAAGGGGCATGGCAAGCCCAATATGCTATCTCTTCATCCAGCCACTGAGTAACCTTACTTGAGGACTGGGCTCAGCCTGAGGGTCACAATGTGTGTTTGTGACCAATGTGGCCCGCGAGCATGGGCGGGGCCTCATGGGCCACACTGGTTTCAACTACACTGAACGTTGGACAACATGCCAACCACAAGGTTTCTTGCCATGGGGAAGGAGTTCTGATTTCTGCATCACCTTCAACCCTGGGCAGTGATTGGAGATAAGGTCTAGGTTCTGAAACCTGAAACCCGAGGTTGGGAAAAGATGACGACCTAAGGCCACGGCGGCTCGATGTGCTCAGTGTGCGGCCAGCTGTCTGGGAGGGGCCAGGGGGTCCAGGCCCAGGCTGTGTCAGAAAGGGCATTAGTGCCCTGGTCAGCCTATGTATTGGGGTCAGCCAAGGTCGGTGCAGGTTGATCCTCATTTGGGGTTACTGGGTAGCCCCAGAGGACAATGTTTTTTCTTCTGGAGGGCAGGCAGAGTGCTGCATTGTAGTTCTGGATTGCCAAAGTGGAGGGCTTGTGGGCCAGTAGTCTGACGACAAAAGTCTGAGAACACAAGCTAGGCTTAGGTTTCTGGGTGAGGCCATGGCAGGCACAATCTACAGACCTGAATCGAGATCTCGTGCATCTGCACTCAGGGCGAGGATCAGACGAACGTTCAGGTTGGAGTTTCTGTCCCTGATGGCCACTTCATGAATGGGGGGGCATCACGAGGCCATGGGGGTTTTCCCACGATGGGAGTTGTGAGAAGCTCCAAACTGCAGAGAGTCTTCTGCAGGACAATGAGACCTGTTGTTTGGCTCCCGGCCAATGACTCTGAGCAGGGTTCTAAGGATGGATGGCTGGGTATCCCACCTCGCATTCCAATTGTTTCCTAGCAACAAGACAGGTTATATCTCCTGGATCTGTGGGGAGCAACCGAGGACGCTGAGTTGAAATGGACACCCCTGGGGAAGGGCCCTAATGTGCTTTTGTGTCTATGCAGACCTTGGAATGAAGCGGTGGCACTGGGGCCCTAAAGGGTTCTCCTAAACAGAGGCTTTGACACAGCTCCAACGTGCAATTTTCCCATGTTTAGATGAGATGTTTTCTGATTGGTGAGTCAAGAAACAGCTATATGCTGCTTTTCAAATCCAGGCCTCTGAGGAGAGATGCCTGGAAACAAAGCAATGGATCTGATTAGTGCCTAGGGGCCTGTTCTTTCCTTTTTACCTCTGGGGACATCTGTCTATGGGTCTGAGTGCAGGTAGGTGCTCAGTTGGGCTCAGATTGCCCCTGTTTTTCCTGGGAAGCCACCACTATTGAGATGAATCAGGGTCTTTGGAGGTTTATCCTATTAGAAGGGTTGTGGCCATTGGAATGGGCCCACACAATTCCCTTGGAGAGGGCAAGTACAGTCCTCAGGATTGGCTCCAGGGGCCTGAGCCTGTAGGATGTGTAGGCCAGGGCTGTTTGGACAGTTGTCTGAAAACACAAACTCGGATTATGTTTCGGGTCATAGGTATGGCAGGACTGATCTACAGACCATGAGGAGAACACTTCGGGATTTGAAAGAAGGGCGAGTGTGAGGCTCCTGCTCAAGTTTTTGTCTCTGGATATCGTGTCACTCATGGTCGTGGAATTTCTGGGTGACTTCATGGGAAATGGACGAGTCTGGTTGTTTGGCCCCGTCCAAAGAGTTTGGGGTCATTCTGTGGGCTGGAAGAAGTCCGTTTTTTTTTTTGTTGTTGTTGTTGTTTTCTTTTTTAACATCAGGTGTCCCACCAAATGAGGGATTCCAGAGTAGAGCCCTGGGGAGGGGCGACGGGTCAATCAGAAACCTGGTTAAAAATTGGGGCCTAAGGACATGTCAAGCCCATTATGACATCTAATGGTCCAGCCACTGATAGGACTTACTAGAAGACAGGACTCATGCTGAGGGTCACAATGCGTGTGTATGCCCTCGTCACACTCAAGATTGGGCGGGGCCTCAGGGTGAATGCTGGTTTTTCCTACACTGAACGTTGGACAACATGTCAACCACAAGGGTTCTTGCCATGGGTAAGGAGGAGCTCTGATTTCTGCATCACACTCATCCCTCGGCAGTGATTGGAGATAAGGTCTCGGTTCTGAAGCCTGAAAACTGAGGTAGGGAGAGATGATGACCTAAGGCCATGGCGGGTTTTATGTGCTCAGTGTGCGGTCAGCTTTCTGGGTGTTGGTCAGGAGGTCCCGGCTCAGGTTGTGTTCGACAGTGCATTTGTGCGCAGGTTAGACTATATAATTTGGGTAAAGTCGAGTGCTGTGTAGGTTGATCCTCATTTAAGGTGCCTGGGCAGCTCATGAGGCAATAATTTTTTTTCTAGAGGGCAGGCAGAGTGCTGCATTGTGGGTCCGGAATTGCCAAACTTGAGGGCTTCGGGGCCAGGAGTGTGACGACGGAAGTCTGAGAAGACAAGCTAGACTTGGGTTTCAGGGCGAGGGCACGGCAGGTACCCCCTGCAGATCTGAACCAATATCTCATGCATCTGAAGTCAGGGCGAGGATCAGACTTTGGCTCAGGTTGGAGTTTCTGAGATTGACGGCCGCTTCATGAAGGGAGCGGAATCTCGGGGCTATTGAGGTTTTCCCACGTTGGGAGTTGTGGGATGCCCCCTTCAAGGATTCCTTCTGCGGGTCAATTGAGACCTGTTGGACAGCTCCAGGACATCCCATATGGAATGACTCCAGAGCACCGTTCGCGGATGGATGCCTGGGAAGCCCGCCTCGCATTCCAATTTTCTCCTAGCAACAAGACAGTTCAGATCTGATGGCTCTGCCGGAGCAACCGGGGTGGCTGAGTTGAAATGGACTTTCCTGAGTATGGGTCCGTATGTGATTTTGTGTCCATGAGGGCCTTGGAATGGGGCGGTGGCTACGGGACCCTGAAGTACTCTCCTAAGCTTTGGACATGGCTCACATGCAGAGGTTTCCTTGTGGAGATGAGATGAGTTCTGATGGGTGCCTCAGGAAAACCCCATTGCTCGTATTGAAATCAGGCTTTTGAGGACCCATGCCTGTAACCCAAAGCAATGGATCCTATTATGGCCTAGGGTCCTGTCTGGTTCAATCACTTCTCTGGGGACATCCATCTATGGTATGAGTGGAGGTCGATTATCAGCTGGTGTCACACAGCCCTTGTTTTTTCCGGGCGACCTACACTATTGGGAAGGCCTCAGGGACTTTGGAGGTTTCTCCGAATTTGTACGATTTTGGACCATGGAATGGGCAGAATTCCCATGGATTGGTAGGCACAGTCCTAATGTGTGGCTCCAGGGGCCCAGCCTGGAGGGTGTGTGGCCCAAGACTTTGAGGACAGAAGTCTGAAAACACAAACTCAGCTTAGGTTTGGGGACGTAGGTATGGCAGGCCCGATCTACAAACCATGAGAAGAACTCTTCAGGATATGAAGAAAGTGCGAGTCTGAGGCGCTTGCTCAGGCTTTTGTCTCTGGATTTTGTATCAGCGATGGCCGGGGAATGTCAGGGAGGCCTCATGGGCCATGGACGAATCTTCCTCTCTGAGGATTTGGCCCGATTCCCAATAGCTTTTCATCAATCTGTGGGATGGGAGGACTCATTTCAGTTTTGTTACCTCAGGTGTCCCACCAAATGAGGAATTCCAAAGCCAAGCCGTGGGGAAGACTGAAGGGACAACCCGAACTATGGTTAAAAATTGGGGCCAAGGGGCATGGCAAGCCCAATATGCTATCTCTTCATCCAGCCACTGAGTAACCTTACTTGAGGACTGGGCTCAGCCTGAGGGTCACAATGTGTGTTTGTGACCAATGTGGCCCGCGAGCATGGGCGGGGCCTCATGGGCCACACTGGTTTCAACTACACTGAACGTTGGACAACATGCCAACCACAAGGTTTCTTGCCATGGGGAAGGAGTTCTGATTTCTGCATCACCTTCAACCCTGGGCAGTGATTGGAGATAAGGTCTAGGTTCTGAAACCTGAAACCCGAGGTTGGGAAGAGATGACGACCTAAGGCCACGGCGGCTCGATGTGCTCAGTGTGCGGCCAGCTGTCTGGGAGGGGCCAGGGGGTCCAGGCCCAGGCTGTGTCAGAAAGGGCATTAGTGCCCTGGTCAGCCTATGTATTTGAGGTCAGCCAAGGTCGGTGCAGGTTGATCCTCATTTGGGGTTACTGGGTAGCCCCAGAGGACAATGTTTTTTCTTCTGGAGGGCAGGCAGAGTGCTGCATTGTAGTTCTGGATTGCCAAACTGGAGGGCTTGTGGGTCAGTAGTCTGACGACAAAAGTCTGAGAACACAAGCTAGGCTTAGGTTTCTGGGTGAGGCCATGGCAGGCACAATATACAGACCTGAATCGAGATCTCGTGCATCTGAAGTCAGGGCGAGGATCAGACGATCGCTCAGGTTGGAGTTTCTGCCCCTGATGGCCCCTTCATGAATGGGTGGGCATCACGAGGCCATGGGGTTTTTCCCACGATGGGAGTTGTGAGAAGCTCCAAACTGCAGAGAGTCTTCTGCATGACAATTGAGACCTGTTATTTGGCTCCCGGCCAATGACTCTGAGCAGGGTTCTAAGGATGGATGGCTGGGTAGCTCACCTCGCATTCCAATTGTTTCCTAGCAACAAGACAGGTTATATCTCCTGGATCTGTGGGGAGCAACCGAGGACGCTGAGTTGAAATGGACACACCTGGGGATGGGCCCTAATGTGCTTTTGTGTCTATGCAGACCTTGGAATGAAGCGGTGGCACTGGGGCCCTATAGGGTTCTCCTAAACAGAGGCTTTGACACAGCTCCAACGTGCAATTTTCCCATGTGTAGATGAGATGTTTTCTGATGGGTGAGTCATCAAACAGCTATATGCTGCTTTTGAAATCCAGGCCTCTGAGGAGAGATGCCTGGAAACAAAGCAATGGATCTGATTAGTGCCTAGGGGCCTGTTCTTTCCTGTTTACCTCTGGGGACATCTGTCTATGGGTCTCAGTGCAGGTAGGTGCTCAGTTGGGCTCAGATTGCCCCTGTTTTTCCTGGGAAGCCACCACTATTGAGATGGATCAAAGACTTTGGAGGTTTATCCTATTAGAAGGGTTGTGGCCATTGGAATGGGCACACACAATTCCCTTGGAGAGGGCAAGTACAGTCCTCAGGTTTGGCTCCAGGGGCCTGAGCCTTTAGGTTGTGTAGGCCAGGGCTGTTTGGACAGTTGTCTGAAAACACAAACTCGGATTATGTTTCGGGTCATATGTATGGCAGGTCTGATCTACAGACCATGAGGAGAACACTTCGGGATTTGAAAGAAGGGCGAGTGTGAGGCTCCTGCTCAAGTTTTTGTCTCTGGATATCGTGTCACTCATGGTCGTGGAATTTCTGGGTGACTTCATGGGAAATCGACGAGTCTTACTCTCTGGTGGTTTGGCCCCGTCCAAAGAATTTGGGGTCATTCTGTGGGCTGGAAGAAGTCCGTTTTTTTTGTTGTTGTTGTTGTTGTTTTCTTTTTTAACCTCAGGTGTCCCACCAAATGAGGGATTCTAGAGTAGAGCCCTGGGGAGTGGCGACGGTTCAATCAGAAACCTGGTTAAAAATTGGGGCTTAGGGACATGTCAAGCCCATTATGACATCTAATTGTCCAGCCACTGATAGGACTTATTGGAAGACAGGACTCATGCTGAGGGTCACAATGCGTGTGTATTCTCTCATCACACTCAAGAATGGGCGGGGCCTCAGGGTGAATGCTGGTTTCTCCTACACTGAACGTTGGACAACGTGCCAACCAAAAGGGTTCTTGCCATGGGTAAGGAGGAGTTCTGATTTCTGCATCACACTCAGCCCTGCGCAGTGATTGGAGATAAGGTCTCGGTTCTGAAGCCTGAAAACTGAGGTAGGGAAGAGATGATGACCTAAGGCCATGGCGGGTTTTATGTGCTCAGTGTGTGGTCAGCTTTCTGGGTGTTGGTCAGGAGGTCCGGGCTCAGGTTGTGTTCGACAGTGCATTTGTGCGCAGTTTAGACTATATAATTTGGATAAAGTCGAGTGCTGTGTAGGTTGATCCTCATTTAAGGTGCCTGGGCAGCTCATGAGGCAATAATTTTTTTTCTAGAGGGCAGGCAGAGTGCTGCATTGTGGGTCCGGAATTGCCAAACTTGAGGGCTTCGGGGCCAGGAGTGTGAGGACGGAAGTCTGAGAAGACAAGCTAGACTTGGGTTTCAGGGCGAGGGCACGGCAGGTACCCCCTGCAGATCTGAACCAATATCTCATGCATCAGAAGTCAGGGCGAGGATCAAAAGTTGGCTCAGGTTGGAGTTTCTGAGCATTACGGCCGCTCATGAAGGGAACGGAATCTCGAGGCCATTGAAGTTTTCCTACGTTGGGAGTTGTGGGTTTCCCCCTTCAAGGATTCCTTCTGCGAGACAATTGAGACCTGTTGGACAGCTCCAGGACATCCCATTTAAAATGACTCCAGAGCACCGTTCGCGGATGGATGCCTGGGAAGCCCGCCTCGCATTCCAATTGTCTCCTAGCAACAAGACAGTTCAGATCTGATGGCTCTGCCGAAGCAACCGTGGTGCCTGAGTTGAAATGGACTTTCCTGAGGATGGGCCCTAATGTGTTTTTGTGTCCATGAGGGCCTTGGAATTGGGCGGTGGCACCGGGACCCTGAAGTACTCTCCTAAGCTTTGGACATGGCTCCCATGCACAGGTTTCCTTGTGGAGACGAGATGAGTTCTGATGGGTGCCCAAGGAAAACACCTATGCTCGCATTGGAATCAGGCTTTTGAGGACACATGCTTGTAACCCAAAGCAATGGATGCTATTATGGCCTAGGGTCCTGTATGGTTCAATCTTCTTCTCTGGTGACATACATCTATGGTATGAGTGGAGGTCGATTATCAGCTGGTGTCAGACAGCCCTTGTTTGTTCCGGGCGACCTACACTATTGGGAGGGCCTCAGGGAATTTGGAGGTTTCTCCTAATTTGTACGATTTTGGACCATGGAATGGGCCGTATTCCCATGGATTGGTACGCACAGTCCTAATGTGTGGCTCCAGGGGCCCAGCCTGGAGGGTGTGTGGCCCAAGACTTTGAGGACAGAAGTCTGAAAACACAAACTCAGCTTAGGTTTGGGGACGTAGGTATGGCAGGCCCGATCTACAAACCATGAGAAGAACTCTTCAGGATATGAAGAAAGTGCGAGTCTGAGGCGCTTGCTCAGGCTTATTTCTCTGGATTTTGTATGAGCGATGGCCGTGGAATGTCGGGGAGGCCTCATGGGCCATGGACGAATCTTCCTCTCTGAGGGTTTGGCCCGATTCCCAATTGCTTTTCGTCAATCTGTGGGATGGGAGGACTCATTTCAGTTTTGTTACCTCAGGTGTCCCACCAAAAGAGGAATTCCAAAGCCAAGCCGTGGGGAAGACTGAAGGGACAACCCGAACTATGGTTAAAAATTGGGGCAGGGGCATGGCAAGCCAAATATGCTATCTCTTCATCCAGCCATTGAGTGGCCTTACTTGAGGACTGGGCTCAGCCTGAGGGTCACAATGTGTGTTTGTGACCAATGTGGCCCGCGAGCATGGGCGGAACCTCATGGGCCACACTGGTTTCAACTACACTGAACGTTGGACAACATGCCAACCACAAGGTTTCTTGCCATGGGGGAGGAGTTCTGATTTCTGCATCACCTTCAACCTGGGCAACGATTGGAGATAAGGTCTAGGTTCTGAAACCTGAAAACCGAGGTTGGGAAGAGATGACGACCTAAGGCCACGGTGGCTCGATGTGCTCAGTGTGCGGCCAGCTGTCTGGGATGGTCCGGGGTGTCCAGGCTGAGGCTCTGTCAGAAAGGGCATTACTGCCCTGGTCAGCGAATGTATTTGGGGTACAGCCAAGTTCGGTGCAGGTTGATCCTCATTTGGGGTTACTGGGTAGCCCCAGAGGACAATGTTTTTTCTTCTGGAGGGCAGGCAGAGTGCTGCATTGTAGTTCTGGATTGTCAAACTGGAGGGCTTGTGGGCCAGTAGTCTGACGACAAAAGTCTGAGAGCACAAGCTAGGCTTAGGTTTCTGGGTGAGGCCATGGCAGGCACAATCTACATACCTAAATCGAGATCTCGTGCATCTGAAGTCAGGGCGAGGATCAGACAATCGCTCAGGTTGGAGTTTCTGCCCCTGATGGCCCCTTCATGAATGGGGGGGCCTCACGAGGCCATGGGGGTATTCCCAAGATGGCAGTTGTGAGAAGCTCCAAACTGCAGAGAGTCTTCTGCAGGACAATTGAGACCTGTTGTTTGTCTCCAGGCCAATGATTCTGAGCAGGGTTCTAAGGATGGATGCCTGGGTAGCCCACCTCGCATTCCAATTGTCTCCTAGCAACAATACAGGTTAGATCTCCTGGATCTGTGGGGAGCAACCGAGGACGCTGAGTTGAAATGGACACCCCTGGGGATGGGCCCTAATGTTGTTTTGTGTCTATGGAGACCTTGGAATGAAGCGGTGGCACTGGGGCCCTAAAGGGATCTCCTAAACAGAGGCTTTGACACAGCTCCAACGTGCAAGTTTCCCATGTGTAGATGAGATGTTTTCTGATGGGTGAGTCAAGATACAGCTATATGCTGTTTTGAAATCCAGGCCTCTGAGGAGAGATGCCTGGAAACCGAAACAATGGGTCTGATTAGTGCCTAGGTGCCTGTTCTTTCCTGTTTACCTTTGGGGACATCTGTCTATGGGTCTCAGTGCAGGTAGGTGCTCAGTTGGGCTCAGATTGCCCCTGTTGATCCTGGGAAGCCACCGCTATTGAGATGGATCAGGGACTTTGGAGGTTTATCCTATTAGAAGGGTTGTGGCCATTGGAATGGGCACACACAATTCCCTTGGAGAGGGCAAGTACAGTCCTCAGGTTGGGCTCCAGGGGCCTGATCCTGTAGGTTGTGTAGGCCAGGGCTGTGTGGACAGTTGTCTGAAAACACAAACTCGGCTTATGTTTTGGGTCATAGGTATGGCAGGACTGATCTACAGACCATGAGGAGAACTCTTCTGGATTTGAAAGAAGGGTGAGTGTGAGGCTCCTGCTCAAGTTTTTGTCTCTGGATATCGTGTCACTCATGGCCGTGGAATTTCTGGGTGACTTCATGGGAAATGGACGAGTCTTACTCTCCGGTGGTTTGGCCCCGTCCAAAGAATTTGGGGTCATTCTGTGGGCTGGAAGAAGTCCGATTTTGTTGTTGTTGTTGTTGTTTTCTTTATTAACCTAAGGTGTCCCACCAAATGAGGGATTCCAGAGTAGAGCCCTGGGGAGGGGCGACTGGACAATCAGAAATCTGTTTAAAAATTGGGGCCTAGGGACATGTCAAGCCCATTATGACATCTAATGGTCCAGCCAAGGAGAGGACTTACTAGAGCACAGGACTCATGCTGAGGGTCACAATGCGTGTGTATGCCCTCGTCGCACTCAAGAATGGGCGGGGTCTCAGGGTGAATTTTGGTTTCTCCTACACTGAACGTTGGACAACGTGCCAACCACAAGGGTTCTTGCCATGGGTAAGGAGGAGTTCTGATTTCTGCATCACACTCAGCCCTTGGCAGTGATTGGAGATAAGGTCTCGGTTCTTAAGCCTGAAAACTGAGGTAGGGAAGAGATGATGACCTAAGGCCATGGCGTGTTTTATGTGCTCAGTGTGCGGTCAGCTTTCTGGTGTTGGTCAGGAGGTCCGGGATCAGGTTGTGTTCGACAATGCATTAGTGCCCAGGTAAGACTATATAATTTGGGTAAAGTCGAGTGCTGTGTAGGTTGATCCTCATTTAAGGTGCCTGGGCAGCTCATGAGGCAATAATTTTTTTTTTCTAGAGGACAGGCAGAGTGCTGCATTGTGGGTCCGGAATTGCCAAACTTGAGGGCTTCGGGGCCAGGAGTGTGAGGACGGAAGTCTGAGAAGACAAGCTAGACTTGGGTTTCAGGGCGAGGGCACGGCAAGTACCCCCTGCAGATCTGAACCAATATCTCATGCATCTGAAGTCAGGGCGAGGATCAGAAGTTGGCTCAGGTTGGAGTTTCTGTGCATGACGGCCGCTTCATGAAGGGAGCTGAATCTTAGGGTCATTGAGGTTTTCCCACGTTGGGAGTTGTGGGATGCCCCCTTCAAGGATTCCTTCTGCGGGTCAATTGAGACCTGTTGGACCGCTCCAGGACATCCCATATGGAATGACTCCAGAGCACCGTTCGCGGATGGATGCCTGGGAAGCCCGCCTCGCATTCCAATTGTCCCCTAGCAACAAGACAGTTTAGATCTGATGGCTCTGCCGGAGCAACCGGGGTTGCTGAGTTGAAATGGACTTTCCTGACGATGAGTCCTAATGTGTTTTTGTGTCCATGAGGGCCTTGGAATGGGGCGGTGGCACCGGGACCCTGAAGTACTCTCCTAAGCTTTGGACATGGCTCCCATGCACAGGTTTCCTTGTGGAGACGAGATGAGTTCTGATGGGTGCCTCAGGAAAACCCCTATGCTCGTATTGGAATCAGGCTTTTGAGGACACATGCTTGTAACCCAAAGCAATGGATCTTATTATGGCCTAGGGTCCCGTCTGGTTCAATCTTCTTCTCTGGGGACATCCATCTATGGAATGAGTGGAGGTCGATTATCAGCTGGTGTCAGACAGCCCTTGTTTGTTCCGTCCGACCTAAACTATGGAGATGGCCTCAGGGACTTTGGAGGTTTCTCCTAATTTGTACGATTTTGGACCATGGAATGGGCAGAATTCCCATGGATTGGTAGGCACAGTCCTAATGTGTGGCTCCAAGGGCCCAGCCTGGAGGGTGTGTGGCCCAAGACTTTGAGGACAGAAGTCTGAAAACACAAACTCAGCTTAGGTTTGGGGACGTAGGTATGGCAGGCCCTTTCTACAAACCATGAGAAGAACTCTTCAGGATATGAAGAAAGTGCGCGTCTGAGGCGCTTGCTCAGGCTTTTGTCTCTGGATTATGTATCAGCGATGGCCGTGGAATGTCGAGGAGGCCTCATGGGCCATGGACGAATCTTTCTCTCTGAGGCTTTGGCCCGATTCCCAATTGCTTTTCGTCAATCTGTGGGATGGGAGGACTCATTTCAGTTTTGTTACCTCAGGTGTCCAACCAAAAGGGGAATTCCAAAGCCAAACCGTGGGGAAGACTGAAGGGACAACCCGAACTATGGTTAAAAATTAGGGCCTAGGGGCTTGGCAAGCCCAATATGCTATCTCCTCATCCAGCCAATGAGTGGCCTTACTTAAGGTCTGGGCTCAGCCTGAGGGTCACAAAGTGTGTTTGTGACCAATGTGGCCCGCGAGCATGGGCGGGGCCTCATGGGCCACACTGCTTTCAAGTACACTGAACATTGGACAGCATGCCAACCACAAGATTTCTTGCCATGGGGAAGGAGTTCTGATTTCTGCATCACCTTCAACTCTGGGCAGTGTTTGGAGATAAGGTCTAGGTTCTGAAACCTGAAAACCGAGGTTGAGCAGCGATGATGACCTAAGGCCACGGCGGCTCGATGTGCTCAGTGTGTGGCCAGCTGTCTGGGAGGGGCCAGGGGGTCCAGGCTCAGGCTGTGTCAGAACGGGCATTAGTGCCCTGCTCAGCCTATGTATTTGGGGTCAGCCAAGGTCGGTGCGGGTTGATCCTCATTTGAAGTTACTGGGTAGCCACAGAGGACTATGTTTTTCTTCTGGAGGGCAGGCAGAGTGCTGCATTGTAGTTCTGGATTGCCAAACTGGAGGGCTTGTGGGCCCGTAGTCTGACGACAAAAGTCTTAGAACACAAGCTAGGCTTAGGTTTCTGGGTGAGGCCATGGCAGGCACAATCTACAGACCTGAATCGAGATCTTGTGCATCTGAAGTCAGGGCGAGGATCAGACGATCGCTCAGGTTGGAGTTTCTGTCCCTGATGGCCCCTTCATGAATGGGGGTGCATCACGAGGATATGGGGGTTTTCCCACGATGGGAGTTGTGAGAAGCTCCAAACTGCAGAGAGTCTTCTGCAGGACAATTGAGACCTGTTGTTTGGCTCCAGGCCAATGATTCTGAGCAGGGTTCTAAGGATGGATGGCTGGGTAGCCCACCTCGCATTCCAATTGTCTCCTAGCAACAAGACAGGTTAGATCTCCTGGATCTGTGGGGAGGAACCGAGGATGCTGAGATGAAATGGACACCCCTGGGGATGGGCCCTAATGTGCTTTTGTGTCTATGGAGACCTTGGAATGAAGCGGTGGCACTGGGGCCCTAAAGGGTTCTCCTAAACAGAGGCTTTGACACAGCTCCAAAGTGCAAGTTTCCCATGTGTAGATGAGATGTTTTCTGATGGTGAGTCAAGAAACAGCTATATGCTGCTTTTCAAATCCAGGCCTCTGAGGAGAGAGGCCTGGAAACCAAAGCTATGGATCTGATTAGTGCCTAGGGGCCTGTTCTTTCCTTTTTACCTCTGGGGACATCTGTCTATGGGTCTGAGTGCAGGTAGGTGCTCAGTTGGGCTCAGATTGCCCCTGTTTTTCCTGGGAAGCCACCACTATTGAGATGGATCAGGGACTTTGGAGGTTTATCCTATTAGAAGTGTTGTGGCCATTGGAATGGGCACACACAATTCCCTTGGAGAGGGCAAGTACAGTCCTCAGGTTTGGCTCCAGGGGCCTGAGCCTGTAGGTTTTGTAGGCCAGGGCTGTTTGGACAGTTGTCTGAAAACACAAACTCTGCTTATGTTTCGGGTCATAGGTATGGCATGACTGATCTACAGACCATGAGGAGAACTCTTCGGGATTTGAAAGAAGGGCGAGTGTGAGGCTCCTGCTCAAGTTTTTGTCTCTGGATATCGTGTCACTCATGGTCGTGGAATTTCTGGGTGACTTCATGGGAAATGGACGAGTCTTACTCTCTGGTGGTTTGGCCCCGTCCAAAGAATTTGGGGTCATTCTGTAGGCTGGAAGAAGTCCGTTTTTTGTTGTTGTTGTTGTTGTTTTCTTTATTAACCTAAGGTGTCCCACCAAATGAGGGATTCCAGAGTAGAGCCCTGGGGAGGGGCGACTGGACAATCAGAAATCTGGTTAAAAATTGGGGCCTAGGGACATGTCAAGCCCATTATGACATCTAATGGTCCAGCCAAGGAGAGGACTTACTAGAGCACAGCACTCATGCTGAGGGTCACAATGCGTGTGTATGCCCTCGTCGCACTCAAGAATGGGCGGGGCCTCAGGGTGAATGCTGGTTTCTCCTACACTGAACGTTGGACAACGTGCCAACCACAAGGGTTCTTGCCATGGGTAAGGAGGAGTTCTGATTTCTGCATCACACTCAGCCCTGGGCAGTGATTGGAGATAAGGTCTCGGTTCTGAAGCCTGAAAACTGAGGTAGGGAAGAGATGATGACCTAAGGCCATGGCGGGTTTTATGTGCTCAGTGTGCGGTCAGCTGTTTGGTGTTTGTCAGGAGGTCCGGGATCAGGTTGTGTTCGACAATGCATTAGTGCCCAGGTTAGACTATATAATTTGGGTAAAGTCGAGTGCTGTGTAGGTTGATCCTCATTTAAGGTGCCTGGGCAGCTCATGAGGCAATAATTTTTTTTCTAGAGGGCAGGCAGAGTGCTGCATTGTGGGTCCGGAATTGCCAAACTTGAGGGCTTCGGGGCCAGGAGTGTGAGGACGGAAGTCTGAGAAGACAAGCTAGACTTGGGTTTCAGGGCGAGGGCACGGCAGGTACCCCCTTCAGATCTGAACCAATATCTCATGCATCTGAAGTCAGGGCGAGGATCAGACGTTGGCTCAGGTTGGAATTTCTGTGCATGACGGCCGCTTCATGAAGGGAGCGGAATCTCGAGGCCATTGAGGTTTTCCCACGTTGGGAGTTGTGGGATGCCCCCTTCAAGTATTCCTTCTGCGGGTCAATTGAGACCTGTTGGACAGCTCCAGGACATCCCATATGGAATGACTCCAGAGCACCGTTCGCGGATGGATGCCTGGGAAGCCCGCCTCGCATTCCAATTGTCCCCTAGCAACAAGACAGTTTAGATCTGATGGCTCTGCCGGAGCAACCGGGGTTGCTGAGTTGAAATGGACTATCCTGAGGATGGGCCCTTATGTGTTTTTGTGTCCATGAGGGCCTTGGAATGGGGCGGTGGCACCGGGACCCTGAAGTACTCTCCTAAGCTTTGGACATGGCTCACATGCACAGGTTTCCTTGTGGAGATGAGATGAGTTCTGATGGGTGCCTCAGGAAAACCCCTATGCTCGTATTGGAATCAGGCTTTTGAGGACACATGCCTGTAACCCAAAGCAATGGATCCTATTATGGCCTAGGGTCCTGTATGGTTCAATCTTCTTCTCTGGGGACATCCATCTATGGTATGAGTGGAGGTCGATTATCAGCTGGTGTCACACAGCCCTTGTTTTTTCCGGGCGACCTACACTATTGGGATGGCCTCAGGGAATTTGGAGGTTTCTCCTAATTTGTACGATTTTGGACCATGGAATGGGCAGAATTCCCATGGATTGGTAGGCACAGCCCTAATGTGTGGCTCCAGGGGCCCAGCCTGGAATGTGTGTGCCCAAGACATTGAGGACAGAATTCTGAAAACACAAACTCAGCTTAGGTTTGGGGACGTAGGTATGGCAGGCCCGATCTACAAACCATGAGAAGAACTCTTCAGGATATGAAGAAAGTGCGAGTCTGAGGCGCTTGCTCAGGCTTTTGTCTCTGGATTTTGTATCAGCGATGGCTGTGGAATGTCGGGGAGGCCTCATGGGCCATGGACGAATCTTCCTCTCTGAGACTTTGGCCTGATTCCCAATTGCTTTTCGTCAATCTGTGGAATGGGAGGACTCATTTCAGTTTTGTTACCTCAGGTGTCCCACCAAAAGAGGAATTCCAAAGCAAAGCCGTGGTGAAGACTGAAGGGACAACCCGAACTATGGTTAAAAATTGGGGCCTAGGGGCATGGCAAGCCCAATATGCTATCTCTTCATCCAGCCACTGAGTGGCCTTACTTGAGGACTGGGCTCAGCCTGAGGGTCACAATGTGTGTTTGTGACCAATGTGGCCCGCGTGCATGGGCGGGGCCTCATGGGCCACACTGGTTTCAACTACACTGAACGTTGGACAACATGCCAACCACAAGGTTTCTTGCCATGGGGAAGGAGTTCTGATTTCTGCATCACCTTCAACCCTGGGCAGTGATTGGAGATAAGGTCTAGGTTCTGAAACCTGAAAACCGAGGTTGGGAAGAGATGACGACCTAAGGCCACTGTGGCTCGATGTGCTCAGTGTGTGGCCAGCTGTCTGGGAGGGGCCAGGGGATCCAGGATCAGAATGTGTCAGAATGGGCATTAGTGCCCTGCTCAGCCTATGTTTTTGGGGTACAGCCAAGGTAGGTGAAGGTTGATCCTCATTTGGGGTTTTGGGTAGCCCCAGAGGACAATGTTTTTTTTCTGGAGGGCAGGCAGAGTGCTGCATTGTAGTTCTGGATTGCCAAACTGGAGGGCTTGTGTCCAGTTGTCTGACGACAAAAGTCTGAGAACACAAGCTAGGCTTAGGTTTCTGTATGAGGCCATGGCAGGCACAATCTACAGACCTGAATCGAGATCTCGTGCATCTGAAGTCAGGGCGAGGATCAGACGATCTCTCAGGTTGGAGTTTCTGTCCCTGATGGCCCCTTCATGAATGGGGGTGCATCACGAGGATATGGGGGTTTTCCCACGATGGGAGTTGTGAGAAGCTCCAAACTGCAGAGAGTCTTCTGCAGGACAATTGAGACGTGTTGTTTGGCTCCAGGCCAATGATTCTGAGCAGGGTTCTAAGGATGGATGGCTGGGTAGCCCACCTCGCATTCCAATTGTCTCCTAGCAACAAGACAGGTTAGATCTCCTGGATCTGTGGGGAGGAACCGAGGATGCTGAGTTGAAATGGACACCCCTGGGGATGGGCCCTAATGTGCTTTTGTGTCTATGGAGACCTTGGAATGAAGCGGTGGCACTGGGACCCTAAAGGGTTCTCCTAAACAGAGGCTTTGACACAGCTCCAAAGTGCAAGTTTCCCATGTGTAGATGAGATGTTTTCTGATGGTGAGTCAAGAAACAGCTATATGCTGCTTTTGAAATCCAGGCCTCTGAGGAGAGAGGCCTGGAAACCAAAGCTATGGATCTGATTAGTGCCTAGGGGCCTGTTCTTTCCTTTTTACCTCTGGGGACATCTGTCTATGGGTCTGAGTGCAGGTAGGTGCTCAGTTGGGCTCAGATTGCCCCTGTTTTTCCTGGGAAGCCACCACTATTGAGATGGATCAGGGACTTTGGAGGTTTATCCTATTAGAAGGGTTGTGGCCATTGGAATGGGCACACACAATTCCCTTGGAGAGGGCAAGTACAGTCCTCAGGTTTGGCTCCAGGGGCCTGAGCCTGTAGGTTGTGTAGGCCAGGGCTGTATGGACAGTTGTCTGAAAACACAAACTCTGCTTATGTTTCGGGTCATAGGTATGGCATGACTGACCTACAGACCTTGAGGAGAACTCTTCGGGATTTGAAAGAAGGGCGAGTGTGAGGCTCCTGCTCAAGTTTTTGTCTCTGGATATCGTGTCACTCATGGTCGTGGAATTTCTGGGTGACTTCATGGGAAATGGACGAGTCTTACTCTCTGGTGGTTTGGCCCCGTCCAAAGAATTTGGGGTCATTCTGTGGGCTGGAAGAAGTCCGTTTTTTGTTGTTGTTGTTGTTGTTTCCTTTATTAACCTAAGGTGTCCCACCAAATGAGGGATTCCAGAGTAGAGCCCTGGGGAGGGGCGACTGGACAATCAGAAATCTGGTTAAATATTGGGGCCTAGGGACATGTCAAGCCCATTATGACATCTAATGGTCCAGCCAAGGAGAGGACTTACTAGAGCACAGGACTCATGCTGAGGGTCACAATGCGTGTGTATGCCCTCGTCGCACTCAAGAATGGGCGGGGCCTCAGGGTGAATGCTGGTTTCTCCTACACTGAACGTTGGACAACGTGCCAACCACAAGGGTTCTTGCCATGGGTAAGGAGGAGTTCTGATTTCTGCATCACACTCAGCCCTGGGCAGTGATTGGAGATAAGGTCTCGGTTCTGAAGCCTGAAAACTGAGGTAGGGAAGAATGATGACCTAAGGCCATGGCGGGTTTTATGTGCTCAGTGTGCGGTCAGCTGTTTGGTGTTGGTCAGGAGGTCCGGGATCAGGTTGTGTTCGACAGTGCATTAGTGCCCAGGTTAGACTATATAATTTGGGTAAAGTCGAGTGCTGTGTAGGTTGATCCTCATTTAAGGTGCCTGGGCAGCTCATGAGGCAATAATTTTTTTTCTAGAGGGCAGGCAGAGTGCTGCATTGTGGGTCCGGAATTGCCAAACTTGAGGGCTTCGGGGCCAGGAGTGTGAGGACGGAAGTCTGAGAAGACAAGCTAGACTTGGCTTTCAGGGCGAGGGCACGGCAGGTACCCCCTGCAGATCTGAACCAATATCTCATGCATCTGAAGTCAGGGCGAGGATCAGACGTTGGCTCAGGTTGGAGTTTCTGTGCATGACGGCCGCTTCATGAAGGGAGCGGAATCTCGAGGCCATTGAGGTTTTCCCACGTTGGGAGTTGTGGGATGCCCCCTTCAAGGATTCCTTCTGCGGGTCAATTGAGACCTGTTGGACAGCTCCAGGACATCCCATATGGAATGACTCCAGCGCACCGTTCGCGGATGGATGCCTGGGAAGCCCGCCTCGCATTCCAATTGTCCCCTAGCAACAAGACAGTTTAGATCTGATGGCTCTGCCGGAGCAACCGGGGTGGCTGAGTTGAAATGGACTTTCCTGAGGATGGGCCCTTATGTGTTTTTGTGTCCATGAGGGCCTTGGAATGGGGCGGTGGCACCGGGACCCTGAAGTACTCTCCTAAGCTTTGGACATGGCTCACATGCACAGGTTTCCTTGTGGAGATGAGATGAGTTCTGATGGGTGCCTCAGGAAAACCCCTATGCTCGTATTGGAATCAGGCTTTTGAGGACACATGCCTGTAACCCAAAGCAATGGATCCTATTATGGCCTAGGGTCCTGTATGGTTCAATCTTCTTCTCTGGGGACATCCATCTATGGTATGAGTGGAGGTCGATTATCAGCTGGTGTCACACAGCCCTTGTTTTTTCCAGGCGACCTACACTATTGGGAGGGCCTCAGGGACTTTAGAGGTTTCTCCTAATTTGTACGATTTTGGACCATGGAATGGGCCGTATTCCCATGGATTGGTAGGCACAGCCCTAATGTGTGGCTCCAGGGGCCCAGCCTGGAGGGTGTGTGGCCCAAGACTTTGAGGACAGAATTCTGAAAACACAAACTCAGCTTAGGTTTGGAGACGTAGGTATGGCAGGCCCGATCTACAAACCATGAGAAGAACTCTTCAGGATATGAAGAAAGTGCGAGTCTGAGGCGCTTGCTCAGGCTTTTGTCTCTGGATTTTGTATCAGCGATGGCCGTGGAATGTAGGGAGGCCTCATGGGCCATGGACGAATCTTCCTCTCTGAGACTTTGGCCCGATTCCCAATTGCTTTTCGTCAATCTGTGGAATGGGAGGACTCATTTCAGTTTTGTTACCTCAGGTGTCCCACCAAAAGAGGAATTCCAAAGCCAAGCCGTGGTGAAGACTGAAGGGACAACACGAACTATGGTTAAAAATTGGGGCCTAGGGGCATGGCAAGCCCAATATGCTATCTCTTCATCCAGCCACTGAGTGGCCTTACTTGAGGACTGGGCTCAGCCTGAGGGTCACAATGTGTGTTTGTGACCAATGTGGCCCAAGAGCATGGGCGGGGCCTCATGGGCCACACTGGTTTCAACTACACTGAACGTTGGACAACATGCCAACCACAAGGTTTCTTGCCATGGGGAAGGAGTTCTGATTTCTGCATCACCTTCAACCCTGGGCAGTGATTGGAGATAAGGTCTAGGTTCTGAAACCTGAAACCCGAGGTTGGGAAGAGATGACGACCTAAGGCCACTGTGGCTCGATATGCTCAGTGTGTGGCCAGCTGTCTGGGAGGGGCCAGGGGGTCTAGGATCAGGATGTATCAGAAAGGGCATTAGTGCCCTGCTCAGCCTATGTATTTGGGGTACAGCCAAGGTAGGTGCTGTTTGATCCTCATTTGGGGTTACTGGTTAGCCCCAGAAGACAATGTTTTTTTTCTGGAGGGCAGGCAGAGTGCTGCATTGTAGTTCTGGATTGCCAAACTGGAGGGCTTGTGTCCAGTTGTCTGACGACAAAAGTCTGAGAACACAAGCTAGGCTTAGGTTTCTGTGTGAGGCCATGGCAGGCACAATCTACAGACCTGAATTGAGATCTCGTGCATCTGATTTCAGGGCGAGGATCAGACGATCGCTCAGGTTGGAGTTTCTGTCCCTGATGGCCCCTTCATGAATCGGGGTGATTCACGAGGATATGGGGGTTTTCCCACGATGGGAGTTGTGAGAAGCTCCAAAATTTAGAGTCTTCTGCACGACAATTGAGACCTGTTGTTTGGCTCCAGGCCAATGATTCTGAGCAGGGTTCTAAGGATGGATGGCTGGGTAGCCCACCTCGCATTCCAATTGTCTCCTAGCAACAAGACAGGTTAGATCTCCTGGATCTGTGAGGAGGAACCGAGGATGCTGAGTTGAAATGGACACCCCTGGGGATGGGCCCTAATGTGCTTTTGTGTCTATGGAGACCTTGGAATGAAGCGGTGGCACTGGGGCCCTAAAGGGTTCTCCTAAACAGAGGCTTTGACACAGCTCCAAAGTGCAAGTTTCCCATGTGTAGATGAGATGTTTTCTGATGGTGAGTCAAGAAACAGCTATATGCTGCTTTTCAAATCCAGGCCTCTGAGGAGAGAGGCCTGGAAACCAAAGCTATGGATCTGATTAGTGCCTAGGGGCCTGTTCTTTCCTTTTTACCTCTGGGGACATCTGTCTATGGGTCTGAGTGCAGGTAGGTGCTCAGTTGGGCTCAGATTGCCCCTGTTTTTCCTGGGAAGCCACCACTATTGAGATGGATCAGGGACTTTGGAGGTTTATCCTATTAGAAGGGTTGTGGCCATTGGAATGGGCACACACAATTCCCTTGGAGAGGGCAAGTACAGTCCTCAGGTTTGGCTCCAGGGGCCTGAGCCTGTAGGTTGTGTAGGCCAGGGCTGTTTGGACAGTTGTCTGAAAACACAAACTCTGCTTATGTTTCGGGTCATAGGTATGGCATGACTGACCTACAGACCATGAGGAGAAATCTTCGGGATTTGAAAGGAGGGCGAGTGTGAGGCTCCTGCTCAAGTTTTTGTCTCTGGATATCGTGTCACTCATGGTCGTGGAATTTCTGGGTGACTTCATGGGAAATGGACGAGTCTTACTCTCTGGTGGTTTGGCCCCGTCCAAAGAGTTTGGGGTCATTCTGTGGGCTGGAAGAAGTCCGTTTTTTGTTGTTGTTGTTGTTGTTTTCTTTATTAACCTAAGGTGTCCCACCAAATGAGGGATTCCAGAGTAGAGCCCTGGGGAGGGGCGACTGGACAATCAGAAATCTGGTTAAAAATTGGGGCCTAGGGACATGTCAAGCCCATTATGACATCTAATGGTCCAGCCAAGGAGAGGACTTACTAGAGCACAGGACTCATGCTGAGGGTCACAATGCGTGTGTATGCCCTCGTCGCACTCAAGAATGGGCGGGGCCTCAGGGTGAATGCTGGTTTCTCCTACACTGAACGTTGGACAACGTGCCAACCACAAGGGTTCTTGCCATGGGTAAGGAGGAGTTCTGATTTCTGCATCACACTCAGCACTGGGCAGTGATTGGAGATAAGGTCTCGGTTCTGAAGCCTGAAAACTGAGGTAGGGAAGAGATGATGACCTAAGGCCATGGCGGGTTTTATGTGCTCAGTGTGCGGTCAGCTGTTTGGTGTTGGTCAGGAGGTCCGGGATCAGGTTGTGTTCGACAATGCATTAGTGCCCAGGTTAGACTATATAATTTGGGTAAAGTCGAGTGCTGTGTAGGTTGATCCTCATTTAAGGTGCCTGGGCAGCTCATGAGGCAATAATTTTTTTTCTAGAGGGCAGGCAGAGTGCTGCATTGTGGGTCCGGAATTGCCAAACTTGAGGGCTTCGGGGCCAGGAGTGTGAGGACGGAAGTCTGAGAAGACAAGCTAGACTTGGGTTTCAGGGCGAGGGCACGGCAGGTACGCCCTGCAGATCTGAACCAATATCTCATTCATCTGAAGTCAGGGAGAGGGACAGAGGTTGGCTCAGGTTAGAGTTTCTGAGCATGGCGCCCGCTTCATGAAGGGAGCGGAATCTCGAGGCCATTGAGGTTTTCCCACGTTGGGAGTTGTGGGATGCCCCCTTCAAGGATTCCTTCTGCGGGACATTTGAGACCTGTTGGACAGCTCCAGGACATCCCATATGGAATGACTCCAGAGCACCGTTCGCGGATGGATGCCTGGGAAGCCCGCCTCGCATTCCAATTGTCTCCTAGCAACAAGACAGTTTAGATCTGATGGCTCTGCCGGAGCAACCGGGGTGGCTGAGTTGAAATGGACTTTCCTGAGGATGGGCCCTTATGTGTTTTTGTGTCCATGAGGGCCTTGGAATGGGGCGGTGGCACCGGGACCCTGAAGTACTCTCCTAAGCTTTGGACATGGCTCCAATGCACAGGTTTCCTTGTGGAGACGAGATGAGTTCTGCTGGGTGCCTCAGGAAAACCCCTATGCTCGTATTGGAATCAGGCTTTTGAGGACACATGCCTTTAACCCAAAGCAATGGATCATATTATGGCCTACGGTCCTGTCTGGTTCAATCTTCTTCTCTGGGGACATCCATCTATGGTATGAGTGGAGGTCGATTATAAGCTGGTGTCAGACAGCCCTTGTTTTTTCCAGGCGACCTACACTATTGGGATGGCCTCAGGGACTTTGGAGGTTTCTCCTAATTTGTACGATTATGGACCATGTAATGGGCAGAAATCCCATGGACTGGTAGGCACAGTCCTAATGTGTGGCTCCAGGGGCCCAGCCTGGAGGGTGTGTGGCACAAGACTTTGAGGACAGAAGTCTGAAAACACAACTCAGCTTAGGTTTGGGGAAGTAGGTATGGCAGGCCCGATCTACAAACCATGAGAAGAACTCTTCAGGATATAAAGAAAGTGCGAGTCTGAGGCGCTTGCTCAGGCTTTTGTCTCTGGATTTTGTATCAGCGATGGCCGGGGAATGTCGGGGAGGCCTCATGGGCCATGGACGAATATTCCTCTCTGAGGATTTGGCCCGGTTCCCAATTGATTTTCGTCAATCTGTGGGATGGGAGGACTCATTTCAGTTTTGTTACCTCAGGTGTCCCACCAAAAGAGGAATTCCAAAGCAAAACCGTGGGGAAGACTGAAGGGACAACCCGAACTAGCATTAAAAATTGGGGCCAGGGGCATGGCAAGCCCAATATGCTATCTCTTCATCCAGCCACTGAGTGGCCTTACTTGAGGCCTGGGCTCTGCCTTAGGGTCACAATGTGTGTTTGTGACCAATGTGGCCCAAGAGCATGGGCGGGGCCTCATGGGCCACACTGGTTTCAACTACAATGAACGTTGGCCAACATGCCAACCACAAGGTTTCTTGCCATGGGGAAGGAGTTCTGATTTCTGCATCACCTTCAACCCTGGGCAGTGATTGGAGATAAGGTCTAGGTTCTGAAACCTGAAAACTGAGGTTGGGTAGAGATGACGACCTAAGGCCGTGGTGGCTCGATGTGCTCAGTGTGCGGACAGCTGTCTGGGAGGGGCCAGGGGGTCCAGGCTCAGGCTGTGTCAGAAAGGCCATTAGTGCCCTAATCAGCCTATGCATTGGGGGTACAGCCAAGGTCGGTGCAGGTTGACCCTCATGTGGGGTTACTGGGCAGCCCCAGAGGACAATGTTTTTCTTCTGGAGGGCAGGCAGAGTGCTGCATTGTAGTTCTGCATTGGCAAACTGGAGGGCTTGTGGGCCAGTAGTCTGACGACAAAAGTATGAGAACACAAGCTAGGCTTAGGTTTCTGGGTGAGGCCATGGCAGGCACAATCTACAGACCTGAATCGAGATCTCGTGTATCTGAAGTCAGGGCGTGGATCAGACGATCGCTCATGTTGGAGTTTCTATCCCTGATGGCCCCTTCATGAATGGGGGCGCATCACGAGGCCATGGGGGTTTTCCCACGATGGGAGTTGTGAGAAGCTCCAAACTGCAGAGAGTCTTCTGCAGGACAATTGAGACCTGTTGTTTGGCTCCAGGCCAATGATTCTGAGCAGGGTTCTAAAAATGGATGGCTGGGTAGCCCACCTCGCATTCCAATTGTCTCCTAGCCACAAGACAGGTTAGATGTCCTGGATCTTTGGGGAGCAACCGAGGTCGCTGAGTTGAAATGGACACCCCTGGGGATGGGTCCTAATGTGCTTTTGTGTCTATGGAGACCTTGGAATGAAACGGTGGCACTGGGGCCCTAAAGGGTTCTCCTAAACAGAGGCTTTGACACAGCTCCAAAGTGCAAGTTTCCCATGTGAAGATGAGATGTTTTCTGATGGGTGAGTCAAGAAACAGCTTTATGCTGCTTTTGAAATCCAGGCCTCTGAGGAGAGATGCCTGGAAACCAAAGCAATGGATCTGATGAGTGCCTAGGGGCCTGTTCTTTCCTTTTTACCTCTGGGGACATCTGTCTATGGGTCTGAGTGCAGGTAGGTGCTCAGTTGGGCTCAGATTGCCCCTGTTTTTCCTGGGAAGCCACCACTATTGAGATGGATCAGGGACTTTGGAGGTTTATCCTATTAGAAGGGTTTTGGCCATTGGAATGGGCACACACAATTCCCTTGGAGAGGGCAAGTACAGTCCTCAGGTTTGGCTCCACGGGACTGAGCCTGTAGGTTGTGTAGGCCAGGGCTGTTGGACAGTTGTCTGAAAACACAAACTCGGCTTATATTTCGGGTCATAGGTATGGCAGGACTGAACTACAGACCATGAGGAAAACTCTTCGGGATTTGAAAGAAGGGCGAGTGTGAGGCTCCTGCTCTAGTTTTTGTCTCTGGATATCGTGTCACTCATGGTCGTGGAATTTCTGGGTGACTTCATGGGAATTGGACGAGTCTTACTCTCTGGTGGTTTGGCCCCGTCCAAAGAGTTTGGGGTCATTCTGTGGGCTTCAAGAAGTCCGTTTTTATTTTTTTATAGTTGTTTTTGTTTTCTTATTTAACCTCAGGTGTTCCACCAAATGAGGGATTCCAGAGTAGAGCCCTGGGGAGGGGCGACAGGATTATCAGAAATCTGGTTAAAAATTGGGGCCTCGGGACATGTCAAGCACTTTATGACATCTAATGGTCCAGCCACTGAGAGGACTTACTAGAGGACAGGACTCATGCTGAGGGTCACAATGCGTGTGTATGCCCTCGTCGCACTCAAGGATGGGCGGTGCCTCAGGGTGAAGGCTGGTTTCTCCTACACTGAACGTTGGACAACGTGCCAACCACAAGGGTTCTTGCCGTGGGTAAGGAGGAGTTCTGATTTCTGCATCACATTCACCCCTGGGAAGTGATTGGAGGTAAGGTCTCGGTTCTGAAGCCTGAGAACTGAGGTAGGGAAGAGATGATGACCTAAGGCCATGGCGGGTTTTATGTGCTCAGTGTGCGGTCAGCTTTCTGGTGTTGGTCAGGAGGTCAGGGCTCAGGTTGTGTTCGACAGTGCATTAGTGCCCAGGTTAGACTATATAATTTGGGTAAAGTCGAGTGCTGTGTAGGTTGATCCTCATTTAAGGTGCCTGGGCAGCTCATGAGGCAATAATTTTTTTTCTAGAGGGCAGGCAGAGTGCTGCATTGTGGGTCCGGAATTGCCAAACTTGAGGGCTTCAGGGCCAGGAGTGTGAGGACGGAAGTCTGAGAAGACAAGCTAGACTTGGGTTTCAGGGCGAGGGCACGGCAGGTACCCCCTGCAGATCTGAACCAATATCTCATGCATCTGATGTCAGGGAGAGGGACAGAGGTTGGCTCAGGTTAGAGTTTCTGAGCATGACGGCCGCTTCATGAAGGGAGTGGAATCTTGAGGCCATTGAGGTTTTCCCACGTTGGGAGTTGTGGGATGCCCCCTTCAAGGATTCCTTCTGCGGGACAATTGAGACCTGTTGGACAGCTCCAGGACATCCCATATGGAATGACTCCAGAGCACCGTTCGCGGATGGATGCCTGGGAAGCCCGCCTCGCATTCCAATTGTCTCCTAGCAACAAGACAGTTTAGATCTGATGGCTCTGCCGGAGCAACCGGGGTGGCTGAGTTGAAAAGGACTTTCCTGCGGATGGGCCCTTATGTGTTTTTGTGTCCATGAGGGCCTTGGAATGGGGCGGTGGCACCGGGACCCTGAAGTACTCTCCTAAGCTTTGGACATGGCTCCAATGCACAGGTTTCCTTGTGGAGACGAGAAGAGTTCTGATGGGTGCCTCAGGAAAACCCCTATGCTCGTATTGGAATCAGGCTTTTGAGGACACATGCCTGTAACCCAAAGCAATGGATCCTATTATGGCCTACGGTCCTGTCTTGTTCAATCTTCTTCTCTGGGGACATCCATCTATGGTATGAGTGGAGGTCGATTATCAGCTGGTGTCAGACAGCCCTTGTTTGTTCCAGGCGACCTACACTATTGGGATGGCCTCAGGGACTTTGGAGGTTTCTCCTAATTTGTACGATTTTGGACCATGTAATGGGCAGAAATCCCATGGACTGGTAGGCACAGTCCTAATGTGTGGCTCCAGGGGCCCAGCCTGGAGGGTGTGTGGCCCAAGACTTTGAGGACAGAATTCTGAAAACACAAACTCAGCTTAGGTTTGGGGACGTAGGTATGGCAGGCCGGATCTACAAACCATGAGAAGAAATCTTTAGGATATGAAGAAAGTGCGAGTCTGAGGCGCTTGCTCAGGCTTTTGTCTTTGGATTTTGTATCAGCTATGGCAGTGGAATGTCGGGAGGGCTCATGGGCCATGGACGAATATTCCTCTCTGAGGATTTCGCCCGATTCCCAATTGCTTTTCTTCAATCTGTGGGATGGGAGGACTCATTTCAGTTTTGTTACCACAGGTGCCCCACCAAAGCAGGAATTCCAAAGCAAAGACGTGGGGAATACTGAAGGGACAACCCGAACCCTGTTAAAAATTGGGTCTAGGGGCATGGCTAGCCCAATATGCTATCTCTTCATCCAGCCACTGAGTGGCCTTACTTGGGGACTGGGCTCAGCCTGAGGGTCACAATGTGTGTTTGTGACCAATGTGACCCGCGAGCATGGGCCACACTGGATTCAACTACACTGAACTTTGGACAACATGCCAACCACAAGGTTTCTTCCATGGGGAAGGAGTTCTGATTTCTGCATCACCTTCAACCCTGGGCAGTGATTGGAGATAAGGTCTAGGTTCTGAAACCGAAAACCGAGGTTGGGAAGAAATGACGACCTAACGCCATGGAGGCTCGATATTCTCATTGTGCGGCCAGCTGTCTGGGAGGGGCCTGGGGGTCCAGGCTCAGGCTGTGTCAGAAAGGGCATTATTGCCCTGGTCAGCCTATGTATTGGGGGTCCAGCCAAGGTCGGTGCAGGTTGATCCTCATTTGGGGTTACTGGACAGCCCCAGAGGACAATGTTTTTCTTCTGGAGGGCAGGCAGAGTGCTGCATTGTAGTTCTGGATTGCCAAACTCGAGGGCTTGTGGGCCAGTAGTCTGACGACAATAGTCTGAGAACACAAGCTAGGCTTAGGTTTCTGGGTGCGGCCATGGCACGCACAATCTACAGACCTGAATCGAGATCTCGTGCATCTGAAGTCAGGGCGAGGATCAGACGATCGCTCAGGTTGGAGTTTCTGTCCCTGATGGCCCCTTCATGAATGGGGGGGGCATCTCGAGGCCATGGTGGATTTCCAACGATGGGAGTTGTGAGAAGCTCCAAACTGCAGAGAGTCTTCTGCAGGACAATTGAGACCTGTTGTTTGGCTCCAGGCCAATGATTCTGAGCAGGGTTCTAAGGATGGATGGCTGGGTAGCCCACCTCGCATTCCAATTGTCTCCTAGCAACAAAACAGGTTAGATCTCCTGGATCTGCGGGGAGCAACTGAGGACGCTGAGTTGAAATGGACTCCCTTGGGGATGGGTCCTCATGTGCTTTTGTGTCTACGGAGATTTTGGAATGAAGCGATGGCACTGGGGCCATAAAGGGTTCTCCTAAACAGAGGCTTTGACACAGCTCCAACGTGCCAGTTTCCCATGTGTAGATGAGATGTTTTCTGATGGGTGAGTCAAGAAACAGCTAGATGCTGCTTTTGAAATCCAGGCCTCTGAGGAGAGATGCCTGGAAACCAAAGCAATGGATCTGATTAGTTCCAAGGGGCCTGTTCTTTCCGTTTTACCTCTGGGGACATCTGTCTATGGGTCTGAGTGCAGGTAGGTGCTCAGTTGGGCTCAGATTGCCCCTGTTTTTCCTGGGAAGCCACCACTATTGAGATGGATCAGGGATTTTGGAGGTTTATCCTATTAGAAGGGTTGTGGCCATTGGAATGGGCACACACAATTCCCTTGGAGAGGGCAAATAGGGTCCTCAGGTTTGGCTCCTGGGCCTGAGCCTGTAGGTTGTTTAGGCCAGGGCTGTTGGACTGTTTTCTGAAAACACAAACTCGGCTTATGTTTTGGGTCACAGGTATGGCAGGACTGATCTACAGACCATGAGGAAAACTCTTTGGGATTTGAAAGAAGGGCGAGTGTGAGGCTCCTGCTCAAGTTTTTTTCTCTGGATATCGTGTCACTCATGATCGTGGAATTTCTGGGTGACTTCATGAAAAATGGACGAGTGTTTCTCTCTGGTGGTTTGGCCCCGTCCAAAGAGTTGGGGTCATTCTGTGGGCTTCAAGAAGTCCGTTTTTTTGTTGTTGTTGTTGTTGTTTTCTTTATTAACCTAAGGTGTCCCACCAAATGAGGGATTCCAGAGTAGAGCCCTGGGGAGGGGCGACTGGACAATCAGAAATCTGGTTAAAAATTGGGGCCTAAAGACATGTCAAGCCCATTATGACATCTAATAGTCCAGACAAGGAGAGGACTTACTAGAGGACAGGACTCATGCTGAGGGTGACAATGCGTGTGTAAGCCCTCGTCGCACTCAAGAATGGGTGGGGCCTCAGGGTGAATGCTGGTTTCTCTTACACTGAACGTTGGACAACGTGCCAACCACAAGGGTTCTTGCCATGGGTAAGGAGGAGTTCTGATTTCTGCATCACAGTCACCCCTGGGCAGTGATTGGAGATAAGGTCTCGGTTCTGAAGCCTGAAAACTGAGGTAGGGAAGAGATGATGACCTAAGGCCATGGCGGGTTTTATGTGCTCAGTGTGCGGTCAGCTTTCTGTGTGTTGGTCAGAAGGTCCGGGCTCAGGTTGTGTTCGACAGTGCATTAGTGCCCAGGTTAGACTATATAATTTGGGTAAAGTCGAGTGCAGTGTAGGTTTACCCTCATTTAAGGTGCCTGGGCAGCTCATGAGGCAATAATTTTTTTTCTAGAGGGCAGGCAGAGTGCTGCATTGTGGGTCCGGAATTGCCAAACTTGAGGGCTTCGGGGCCAGGAGTGTGAGGACGGAAGTCTGAGAAGACAAGCTAGACTTGGCTTTCAGGGCGAGGGCACGGCAGGTACCCCCTGCAGTTCTGAACCAATATCTCATGCATCTGAAGTCAGGGAGAGGGACAGACGTTGGCTCAGGTTAGAGTTTCTGAGCATGACGGCCGCTTCATGAAGGGAGCGGAATCTCGAGGCCATTGAGGTTTTCCCACGTTGGGAGTTGTGGGATGCCCCCTTCAAGGATTCCTTCTGCGGGACAATTGAGACCTGTTGGACAGCTCCAGGACATCCCATATGGAATGACTCCAGAGCACCGTTCGAGGATGGATGCCTGGGAAGCCCGCCTCGCATTCCAATTGTCTCCTAGCAACAAGACAGTTTAGATCTGATGGCTCTGCCGGAGCAACCGGGGTGGCTGAGTTGAAATGAACTTTCCTGAGGATGGGCCCTTATGTGTTTTTGTGTCCATGAGGGCCTTGGAATGGGGCGGTGGCACCGGGACCCTGAAGTACTCTCCTAAGCTTTGGACATGGCTCCCATGCACAGGTTTCCTTGTGGAGACGAGATGAGTTCTGATGGGTGCCTCAGGAAAACCCCTATGCTCGTATTGGAATCAGGCTTTTGAGGACACATGCCTGTAACCCAAAGCAATGGATCCTATTATGGCCTAGGGTCCTGTCTTGTTCAATCTTCTTCTCTGGGGACATCCATCTATGGTATGAGTGGAGGTCGATTATAAGCTGGTGTCAGACAGCCCTTGTTTGTTCCAGGCGACCTACACTATTGGGATGGCCTCAGGGACTTTGGAGGTTTCTCCTAATTTGTACGATTTTGGACCATGGAATGGGCAGAATTCCCATGGATGGTAGGCACAGTCCTAATGTGTGGCTCCAGGGGCCCAGCCTGGAGGGTGTGTGGCCCAAGAATTTAAGGACAGAAGTATGAATACACAAACTCATCTTAGATTTGTGGACGTAGGTATGGCAGGCCCGATCTACAAACCATGAGAAGAACTCTTCAGGATATGAAGAAAGTGCGAGTCTGAGGCGCTTGCTCAGGCTTTTGTCTCTGGATTTTGTATCAGCGATGGCCCTGCAATGTCGGGGTGGCCTCATGGGCCATGGACGAATCTTCCTCTCTGAGTCTTTGGCCTGATTGCCAATTGCTTTTCGTCATTCTGAGGGAAGGGAGGACTCATTTCAGTTTTGTTACCTCAGGTGTCCCACCAAAAGAGGAATTCCAAAGCAAAGCCGTGGGGAAGCCTGAAGGGACAACCCGAACTAGGGTTAAATATTGGGGCCTAGGGGCATGGCAAGCCCAATATGCTATGTCTTCATCCAGCCACTCAGTGGCCTTACTTGAGGACTGGGCTCAGCCTGAGGGTCACAATGTGTGGTTGTGACCAATGTGGCCCGCGACCATGGGCGGGGCCTCATGGGCCACACTGGTTTCAACAACACTGAACGTTGGACAACATGCCAACCACAAGGTTTCTTGCCATGGGAAAGGAGTTCTGATTTCTGCATCACCTTCAGCCCTGGGCAGTGATTGGAGTTAAGGTCTAGGTTCTGAAACCTGAAAACCGAGGTTGGGAAGAGATGACGACCTAAAGCCATGGCGGCTAGATGTGCTCAGTGTGCGGACAGCTGTCTGGGAGAGGCCAGGGGGTCCAGGGCCAGGCTGTGTCAGAAAGGGCATTATTGCCCTGGTCAGCCTATGTATTGGGGGTACAGCCAAGGTCGGTGCATGTTGATCCTCATTAGGGTTACTGGGCAGCCCCAGAGGACAATGTTTTTCTTCTGGAGGGCAGGCAGAGTGCTGCATTGTAGTTCTGGATTGCCAAACTGGAGGGCTTGTGGGCAAGTAGTCTGACGACAAAAGTCTGAGAACACAAGCTAGGCTTAGGTTTCTGGGTGAGGCCATGGCAGGCACAATCTACAGACCTGAATCGAGATCTCATGTATTGAAGTCAGGGCGTGGATCAGACGATCGCTCAGGTTGGAGTTTCTATCCCTGATGGCCCCTTCATGAATGGGGGGGCATCACGAGGCCATAGGGTTTTCCCACGATGGGAGTTGTGAGAAGCTCCAAACTGCAGAGAGTCTTCTGCAGGACAATTGAGACCTGTTGTTTGGCTCCAGGCCAATGATTCTGAGCAGGGTTCTAAGAATGGATGGCTGGGTAGCCCACCTCGCATTCCAATTGTCTCCTAGCCACAAGACAGGTTAGATCTCCTGGATCTTTGGGGAGCAACCGAGGACGCTGAGTTGAAATGGACACCCCTGGGGATGGGTCCTAATGTGCTTTTGTGTCTATGGAGACCTTGGAATGAAACGGTGGCACTGGGGCCCTAAAGGGTTCTCCTAAACAGAGGCTTTGACACAGCTCCAACGTGCAAGTTTCCCATGTGTAGATGAAATGTTTTCTGATGGGTGAGTCAAGAAACAGCTATATGCTGCTTTTGAAATCCAGGCCTCTGAGGAGAGATGCCTGGAAACCAAAGCAATGGATCTGATGAGTGCCTAGGGGCCTGTTCTTTCCTTTTTACCTCTGGGGACATCTGTCTATGGGTCTGAGTGCAGGTAGGTGCTCAGTTGGGCTCAGATTGCCCCTGTTTTTCCTGGGAAGCCACCACTATTGAGATGGATCAGGGACTTTGGAGGTTTATCCTATTAGAAGGGTTTTGGCCATTGGAATGGGCACACACAATTCCCTTGGAGAGGGCAAGTACAGTCCTCAGGTTTGGCTCCACGGGACTGAGCCTGTAGGTTGTATAGGCCAGGGTTGTTGGACAGTTGTCTGAAAACACAAACTCGGCTTATGTTTCGGGTCATAGGTATAGCAGGACTGGTCTACAGACCATGAGGATAACTCTTCGGCATTTGAAAGAAGGGAGAGTGTGAGGCTCCTGCTCAAGTTTTTGTCTCTGGATATCGTGTCACTCATGGTCGTGGAATTTCTAGGCGACTTCATGGGAAATGGACGAGTCTTACACTCTGGAGGTTTGGCCCCGTCCAAAGAGTTTGGGGTCATTCTGTGGGCTGGAAGAAGTCCGTTTTTTTTTTGTTGTTGTTGTTTTTGTTTTCTTTTTTAACCTCAGGTGTCCCACCAATTGAGGTACTCCAGAGTAGAGCCCTGGGGAGGGGCGACTTGACAATCAGAAATCTGGTTAAAAATTGGGGCCTAGGGACATGTCAAGCCCATTATGACATCTAATGGTCCAGCCACTGAGAGGACTTACTAGAGGACAGGACTCATGCTGAGGGTCACAATGCGTGTGTATGCCCTCGTCACACTCAAGAATGGGCGGGGCCTAAGGGTGAATGCTGGTTTCTCCTATACTGAACGTTGGACAACGTGCCAACCACAAGGGTTCTTCCATGGGTAAGGAGGAGTTCTGATTTCTGCATCACACTCACGCCTGGGCAGTGATTGGATATAAGGTCTTTGTTCTGAAGCCTGAAAACTGAGGTAGGGAAGAGATGATGACCTAAGGCCATGGCGGTTTTTATGTGCTTAGTGTGCGGTCTGCTTTCTGGGTGTTGGTCAGGAGGTCCGGGCTCAGGTTGTGTTCGACAGTGCATTAGTGCCCAGGTTAGACTATATAATTTGGGTAAAGTCGAGTGCAGTGTAGGTTTACCCTCATTTAAGGTGCCTGGGCAGCTCATGAGGCAATAATTTTTTTTCTAGAGGGCAGGCAGAGTGCTGCATTGTGAGTCCGGAATTGCTAAACTTGAGGGCTTCGGGGCCAGGAGTGTGAGGACGGAAGTCTGAGAAGACAAGCTAGACTTGGGTTTCAGGGCGAGGGCACGGCAGGTACCCCCTGCAGATCTGAACCAATATCTCATGCATCTGAATTCAGGGAAGGGACAGACGTTGGCTCAGGTTAGAGTTTCTGAGCATGACGGCCGCTTCATGAAGGGAGCGGAATCTCGAGGCCATTGAGGTTTTCCCACGTTGGGAGTTGTGGGATGCCCCCTTCAAGGATTCCTTCTGCGGGACAATTGAGACCTGTTGGACAGCTCCAGGACATCCCATATGGAATGACTCCAGAGCACCGTTCGAGGATGGATGCCTGGGAAGCCCACCTCGCATTCCAATTGTCTCCTAGCAACAAGACAGTTTAGATCTGATGGCTCTGCCGGAGCAACCGGGGTGGCTGAGTTGAAATGAACTTTCCTGAGGATGGGCCCTTATGTGTTTTTGTGTCCATGAGGGCCTTGGAATGGGGCGGTGGCACCGGGACCCTGAAGTACTCTCCTAAGCTTTGGACATGGCTCCCATGCACAGGTTTCCTTGTGGAGACGAGATGAGTTCTGATGGGTGCCTCAGGAAAACCCCTATGCTCGTATTGGAATCAGGCTTTTGAGGACACATGCCTGTAACCCAAAGCAATGGATCCTATTATGGCCTAGGGTCCTGTATGGTTCAATCTTCTTCTCTGGGGACATCCATCTATGGTATGAGTGGAGGTCGATTATAAGCTGGTGTCAGACAGCCCTTGTTTATTCCAGGCGACCTACACTATTGGGATGGCCTCAGGGACTTTGGAGGTTTCTCCTAATTTGTACGATTTTGGACCATGGAATGGGCAGAATTCCCATGGATGGTAGGCACAGTCCTAATGTGTGGCTCCAGGGGCCCAGCCTGGAGGGTGTGTGGCCCAAGAATTTGAGGACAGAAGTATGAAAACACAAACTCAGCTTAGGTTTGTGGACGTAGGTATGGCAGGCCCGATCTACAAACCATGAGAAGAACTCTTCAGGATATGAAGAAAGTGCGAGTCTGAGGCGCTTGCTCAGGCTTTTGTCTCTGGATTTTGTATCAGCGATGGCCCTGCAATGTCGGGGTGGCCTCATGGGCCATGGACGAATCTTCCTCTCTGAGTCTTTGGCCCGATTGCCAATTGCTTTTCGTCATTCTGTGGGATGGGAGGACTCATTTCAGTTTTGTTACCTCAGGTGTCCCACCAAAAGAGGAATTCCAAAGCAAAGCCGTGGGGAAGCCTGAAGGGACAACCCGAACTAGGGTTAAAAATTGGGGCCTAGGGGCATGGCAAGCCCAATATGCTATGTCTTCATCCAGCCACTCAGTGGCCTTACTTGAGGACTGGGCTCAGCCTGAGGGTCACAATGTGTGTTTGTGACCAATGTGGCCCACGACCATGGGCGGGGCTACATGGGCCACACTGGTTTCAAAAACACTGAACGTTGGACAACATGCCAACCACAAGGTTTCTTGCCATGGGAAAGGAGTTCTGATTTCTGCATCACCTTCAGCCCTGGGCAGTGATTGGAGTTAAGGTCTAGGTTCTGAAACCTGAAAACCGAGGTTGGGAAGAGATGACGACCTAAAGCCATGGCGGCTAGATGTGCTCAGTGTGCGGACAGCTGTCTGGGAGAGGCCAGGGGGTCCAGGGCCAGGCTGTGTCAGAAAGGGCATTATTGCCCTGGTCAGCCTATGTATTGGGGGTACAGCCAAGGTCGGTGCATGTTGATCCTCATTAGGGTTACTGGGCAGCCCCAGAGGACAATGTTTTTCTTCTGGAGGGCAGGCAGAGTGCTGCATTGTAGTTCTGGATTGCCAAACTGGAGGGCTTGTGGGCAAGTAGTCTGACGACAAAAGTCTGAGAACACAAGCTAGGCTTAGGTTTCTGGGTGAGGCCATGGCAGGCACAATCTACAGACCTGAATCGAGATCTCATGTATTGAAGTCAGGGCGTGGATCAGACGATCGCTCAGGTTGGAGTTTCTATCCCTGATGGCCCCTTCATGAATGGGGGGGCATCACGAGGCCATAGGGTTTTCCCACGATGGGAGTTGTGAGAAGCTCCAAACTGCAGAGAGTCTTCTGCAGGACAATTGAGACCTGTTGTTTGGCTCCAGGCCAATGATTCTGAGCAGGGTTCTAAGAATGGATGGCTGGGTAGCCCACCTCGCATTCCAATTGTCTCCTAGCCACAAGACAGGTTAGATCTCCTGGATCTTTGGGGAGCAACCGAGGACGCTGAGTTGAAATGGACACCCCTGGGGATGGGTCCTAATGTGCTTTTGTGTCTATGGAGACCTTGGAATGAAACGGTGGCACTGGGGCCCTAAAGGGTTCTCCTAAACAGAGGCTTTGACACAGCTCCAACGTGCAAGTTTCCCATGTGTAGATGAAATGTTTTCTGATGGGTGAGTCAAGAAACAGCTTTATGCTGCTTTTGAAATCCAGGCCTCTGAGGAGAGATGCCTGGAAACCAAAGCAATGGATCTGATGAGTGCCTAGGGGCCTGTTCTTTCCTTTTTACCTCTGGGGACATCTGTCTATGGGTCTGAGTGCAGGTAGGTGCTCAGTTGGGCTCAGATTGCCCCTGTTTTTCCTGGGAAGCCACCACTATTGAGATGGATCAGGGACTTTGGAGGTTTATCCTATTAGAAGGGTTTTGGCCATTGGAATGGGCACACACAATTCCCTTGGAGAGGGCAAGTACAGTCCTCAGGTTTGGCTCCACGGGACTGAGCCTGTAGGTTGTATAGGCCAGGGTTGTTGGACAGTTGTCTGAAAACACAAACTCGGCTTATGTTTCGGGTCATAGGTATAGCAGGACTGGTCTACAGACCATGAGGATAACTCTTCGGCATTTGAAAGAAGGGAGAGTGTGAGGCTCCTGCTCAAGTTTTTGTCTCTGGATATCGTGTCACTCATGGTCGTGGAATTTCTAGGCGACTTCATGGGAAATGGACGAGTCTTACACTCTGGAGGTTTGGCCCCGTCCAAAGAGTTTGGGGTCATTCTGTGGGCTGGAAGAAGTCCGTTTTTTTTTTGTTGTTGTTGTTTTTGTTTTCTTTTTTAACCTCAGGTGTCCCACCAATTGAGGTACTCCAGAGTAGAGCCCTGGGGAGGGGCGACTTGACAATCAGAAATCTGGTTAAAAATTGGGGCCTAGGGACATGTCAAGCCCATTATGACATCTAATGGTCCAGCCACTGAGAGGACTTACTAGAGGACAGGACTCATGCTGAGGGTCACAATGCGTGTGTATGCCCTCGTCACACTCAAGAATGGGCGGGGCCTAAGGGTGAATGCTGGTTTCTCCTATACTGAACGTTGGACAACGTGCCAACCACAAGGGTTCTTCCATGGGTAAGGAGGAGTTCTGATTTCTGCATCACACTCACGCCTGGGCAGTGATTGGATATAAGGTCTTTGTTCTGAAGCCTGAAAACTGAGGTAGGGAAGAGATGATGACCTAAGGCCATGGCGGTTTTTATGTGCTTAGTGTGCGGTCTGCTTTCTGGGTGTTGGTCAGGAGGTCCGGGCTCAGGTTGTGTTCGACAGTGCATTAGTGCCCAGGTTAGACTATATAATTTGGGTAAAGTCGAGTGCAGTGTAGGTTTACCCTCATTTAAGGTGCCTGGGCAGCTCATGAGGCAATAATTTTTTTTCTAGAGGGCAGGCAGAGTGCTGCATTGTGAGTCCGGAATTGCTAAACTTGAGGGCTTCGGGGCCAGGAGTGTGAGGACGGAAGTCTGAGAAGACAAGCTAGACTTGGGTTTCAGGGCGAGGGCACGGCAGGTACCCCCTGCAGATCTGAACCAATATCTCATGCATCTGAATTCAGGGAAGGGACAGACGTTGGCTCAGGTTAGAGTTTCTGAGCATGACGGCCGCTTCATGAAGGGAGCGGAATCTCGAGGCCATTGAGGTTTTCCCACGTTGGGAGTTGTGGGATGCCCCCTTCAAGGATTCCTTCTGCGGGACAATTGAGACCTGTTGGACAGCTCCAGGACATCCCATATGGAATGACTCCAGAGCACCGTTCGAGGATGGATGCCTGGGAAGCCCACCTCGCATTCCAATTGTCTCCTAGCAACAAGACAGTTTAGATCTGATGGCTCTGCCGGAGCAACCGGGGTGGCTGAGTTGAAATGAACTTTCCTGAGGATGGGCCCTTATGTGTTTTTGTGTCCATGAGGGCCTTGGAATGGGGCGGTGGCACCGGGACCCTGAAGTACTCTCCTAAGCTTTGGACATGGCTCCCATGCACAGGTTTCCTTGTGGAGACGAGATGAGTTCTGATGGGTGCCTCAGGAAAACCCCTATGCTCGTATTGGAATCAGGCTTTTGAGGACACATGCCTGTAACCCAAAGCAATGGATCCTATTATGGCCTAGGGTCCTGTCTTGTTCAATCTTCTTCTCTGGGGACATCCATCTATGGTATGAGTGGAGGTCGATTATAAGCTGGTGTCAGACAGCCCTTGTTTATTCCAGGCGACCTACACTATTGGGATGGCCTCAGGGACTTTGGAGGTTTCTCCTAATTTGTACAATTTTGGACCATGGAATGGGCAGAATTCCCATGGATGGTAGGCACAGTCCTAATGTGTGGCTCCAGGGGCCCAGCCTGGAGGGTGTGTGGCCCAAGAATTTGAGGACAGAAGTATGAAAACACAAACTCAGCTTAGGTTTGTGGACGTAGGTATGGCAGGCCCGATCTACAAACCATGAGAAGAACTCTTCAGGATATGAAGAAAGTGCGAGTCTGAGGCGCTTGCTCAGGATTTGTCTCTGGATTTTGTATCAGCGATGGCCCTGCAATGTCGGGGTGGCCTCATGGGCCATGGACGAATCTTCCTCTCTGAGTCTTTGGCCCGATTGCCAATTGCTTTTCGTCATTCTGTGGGATGGGAGGACTCATTTCAGTTTTGTTACCTCAGGTGTCCCACCAAAAGAGGAATTCCAAAGCAAAGCCGTGGGGAAGCCTGAAGGGACAACCCGAACTAGGGTTAAAAATTGGGGCCTAGGGGCATGGCAAGCCCAATATGCTATGTCTTCATCCAGCCACTCAGTGGCCTTACTTGAGGACTGGGCTCAGCCTGAGGGTCACAATGTGTGTTTGTGACCAATGTGGCCCACGACCATGGGCGGGGCTACATGGGCCACACTGGTTTCAAAAACACTGAACGTTGGACAACATGCCAACCACAAGGTTTCTTGCCATGGGAAAGGAGTTCTGATTTCTGCATCACCTTCAACCCTGGGCAGTGATTGGAGATAAGGTCTAGGTTCTGAAACCTGAAACCCGAGGTTGGGAAAAGATGACGACCTAAGGCCACGGCGGCTAGATGTGCTCAGTGTGCGGACAGCTGTCTGGGAGAGGCCAGGGGGTCCATGCTCAGGCTGTGTCAGAAAGGGCATTATTGCCCTGGTCAGCCTATGTATTGGGGGTACAGCCAAGGTCGGTGCATGTTGATCCTCATTAGGGTTACTGGGCAGCCCCAGAGGACAATGTTTTTCTTCTGGAGGGCAGGCAGAGTGCTGCATTGTAGTTCTGGATTGCCAAACTGGAGGGCTTGTGGGCAAGTAGTCTGACGACAAAAGTCTGAGAACACAAGCTAGGCTTAGGTTTCTGGGTGAGGCCATGGCAGGCACAATCTACAGACCTGAATCGAGATCTCGTGTATCTGAAGTCAGGGCGTGGATCAGACGATCGCTCAGGTTGGAGTTTCTATCCCTGATGGCCCCTTCATGAATGGGGGGGGCATCACGAGGCCATGGGTGTTTTCCCACGATGGGAGTTGTGAGAAGCTCCAAACTGCAGAGAGTCTTCTGCAGGACAATTGAGACCTGTTGTTTGGCTCCAGGCCAATGATTCTGAGCAGGGTTCTAAGAATGGATGGCTGGGTAGCCCACCTCGCATTCCAATTGTCTCCTAGCCACAAGACAGGTTAGATCTCCTGGATCTTTGGGGAGCAACCGAGGTCGCTGAGTTGAAATGGACACCCCTGGGGATGGGTCCTAATGTGCTTTTGTGTCTATGGAGACCTTGGAATGAAACGGTGGCACTGGGGCCCTAAAGGGTTCTCCTAAACAGAGGCTTTGACACAGCTCCAACGTGCAAGTTTCCCATGTGTAGATGAAATGTTTTCTGATGGGTGAGTCAAGAAACAGCTATATGCTGCTTTTGAAATCCAGGCCTCTGAGGAGAGATGCCTGGAAACCAAAGCAATGGATCTGATGAGTGCCTAGGGGCCTGTTCTTTCCTTTTTACCTCTGGGGACATCTGTCTATGGGTCTGAGTGCAGGTAGGTGCTCAGTTGGGCTCAGATTGCCCCTGTTTTTCCTGGGAAGCCACCACTATTGAGATGGATCAGGGACTTTGGAGGTTTATCCTATTAGAAGGGTTTTGGCCATTGGAATGGGCACACACAATTCCCTTGGAGAGGGCAAGTACAGTCCTCAGGTTTGGCTCCACGGGACTGAGCCTGTAGGTTGTGTAGGCCAGGGCTGTTGGACAGTTGTCTGAAAACACAAACTCGGCTTATGTTTCGGGTCATAGGTATAGCAGGACTGATCTACAGACGATGAGGATAACTCTTCGGCATTTGAAAGAAGGGAGAGTGTGAGGCTCCTGCTCAAGTTTTTGTCTCTGGATATCGTGTCACTCATGGTCGTGGAATTTCTAGGCGACTTCATGGGAAATGGACGAGTCTTACACTCTGGAGGTTTGGCCCCGTCCAAAGAGTTTGGGGTCATTCTGTGGGCTGGAAGAAGTCCGTTTTTTTTTTTTGTTGTTGTTTTTGTTTTCTTTTTTAACCTCAGGTGTCCTACCAAATGAGGTATTCCAGAGTAGAGCCCTGGGGAGGGGCGACTGGACAATCAGAAATCTGGTTAAAAATTGGGGCCTAGGGACATGTCAAGCCCATTATGACATCTAATGGTCCAGCCACTGAGAGGACTTACTAGAGGACAGGACTCATGCTGAGGGTCACAATGCGTGTGTATGCCCTCGTCGCACTCAAGAATGGGCGGGGCCTAAGGGTGAATGCTGGTTTCTCCTATACTGAACATTGGACAACGTGCCAACCACAAGGGTTCTTCCATGGGTAAGGAGGAGTTCTGATTTCTGCATCACACTCACCCCTGGGCAGTGATTGGAGATAAGGTCTTTGTTCTGAAGCCTGAAAACTGAGGTAGGGAAGAGATGATGACCTAAGGCCATGGCGGTTTTTATGTGCTTAGTGTGCGGTCTGCTTTCTGGGTGTTGGTCAGGAGGTCCGGGCTCAGGTTGTGTTCGACAGTGCATTAGTACCCAGGTTAGACTATATAATTTGGGTAAAGTCGAGTGCAGTGTAGGTTTACCCTCATTTAAGGTGCCTGGGCAGCTCATGAGGCAATAATTTTTTTTCTAGAGGGCAGGCAGAGTGCTGCATTGTGGGTCTGGAATTGCCAAACTTGAGGGCTTCGGGGCCAGGAGTGTGAGGACGGAAGTCTGAGAAAACAAGCTAGACTTGGGTTTCAGGGCGAGGGCACGGTAGGTACCCCCTGCAGATCTGAACCAATATCTCATGCATCTGAAGTCAGGGAGAGGGACAGACGTTGGCTCAGGTTAGAGTTTCTGAGCATGACGGCCGCTTGATGAAGGGAGCGGAATCTCGAGGCCATTGAGGTTTTCCCACGTTGGGAGTTGTGGGATGCCCCCTTCTAGGATTCCTTCTGCGGGACAATTGAGACCTGTTGGACAGCTCCAGGACATCCCATATGGAATGACTCCAGAGCACCGTTCGAGGATGGATGCCTGGGAAGCCCGCCTCGCATTCCAATTGTCTCCTACCAACAAGACAGTTTAGATCTGATGGCTCTGCCGGAGCAACCGGGGTGGTTGAGTTGAAATGAACTTTCCTGAGGATGGGCCCTTATGTGTTTTTGTGTCCATGAGGGCCTTGGAATGGGGCGGTGGCACCGGGACCCTGAAGTACTCTCCTAAGCTTTGGACATGGCTCCCATGCACAGGTTTCCTTGTGGAGACGAGATGAGTTCTGATGGGTGCCTCAGGAAAACCCCTATGCTCGTATTGGAATCAGGCTTTTGAGGATACATGCCTGTAACCCAAAGCAATGGATCCTATTATGGCCTAGAGTCCTGTCTTGTTCAATCTTCTTCTCTGGGGACATCCATCTATGGTATGAGTGGAGGTCGATTATAAGCTGGTGTCAGACAGCCCTTGTTTGTTCCAGGCGACTTACACTATTGGGATGGCCTCAGGGACTTTGGAGGTTTCTCCTAAGTTGTACGATTTTGGACCATGGAATGGGCAGATTTCCCATGGATGGTAGGCACAGTCCTAATGTGTGTCTCCAGGGGCCCAGCCTGGAGGGTGTGTGGCCCAAGAATTTGAGGACAGAAGTATGAAAACACAAACTCAGCTTAGGTTTGTGGACGTAGGTATGGCAGGCCCGATCTACAAACCATGAGAAGAACTCTTCAGGATATGAAGAAAGTGCGAGTCTGAGGCGCTTGCTCAGGCTTTTGTCTCTGGATTTTGTATGAGCGATGGCCGTGGAATGTCGGGGAGGCCTCATGGGCCATGGACGAATCTTCCTCTCTGAGTCTTTGGCCCGATTGCCAATTGCTTTTCGTCATTCTGTGGGATGGGAGGACTCATTTCAGTTTTGTTACCTCAGGTGTCCCACCAAAAGAGGAATTCCAAAGCAAAGCCGTGGGGAAGCCTGAAGGGACAACCCGAACTAGGGTTAAAAATTGGGGCCTAGGGGCATGGCAAGCCCAATATGCTATCTCTTCATCCAGCCACTGAGTGGCCTTACTTGAGGACTGGGCTCAGCCTGAGGGTCACAATGTGTGTTTGTGACCAATGTGGCCCGTGAGCATGGGCGGGGCCTCATGGGCCACACTCGTTTCAACTACACTGAACGTTGGACAACATGCCAACCACAAGGTTTCTTGCCATGGGAAAGGAGTTCTGATTTCTGCATCACCTTCAGCCCTGGGCAGTGATTGGAGATAAGGTCTAGGTTCTGAAACCTGAAAACCAAGGTTGGGAAGAGATGACGACCTAAGGCCATGGCGGCTAGATGTGCTCAGTGTGCGGACAGCTGTCTGGGAGAGGCCAGGGGGTCCAGGCTCAGGCTGTGTCAGAAAGGGCATTATTGCCCTGGTCAGCCTATGTATTGGTGGTACAGCCAAGGTCGGTGCATGTTGATCCTCATTAGGGTTACTGGGCAGCCCCAGAGGACAATGTTTTTCTTCTGGAGGGCAGGCAGAGTGCTGCATTGTAGTTCTGGATTGCCAAACTGGAGGGCTTGTGGGCAAGTAGTCTGACGACAAAAGTCTGAGTACACAAGCTAGGCTTAGGTTTCTGGGTGAGGCCATGGCAGGCACAATCTACAGACCTGAATCGAGATCTCGTGTATCTGAAGTCAGGGCGTGGATCAGACGATCGCTCAGGTTGGAGTTTCTATCCCTGATGGCCCCTTCATGAATGGGGGGGCATCACGAGGCCATGGGGGTTTTCCCACGATGGGAGTTGTGAGAAGCTCAAACTGAAGAGAGTCTTCTGCAGGACAATTGAGACCTGTTGTTTGGCTCCAGGCCAATGATTCTGAGCAGGGTTCTATGAATGGATTGCTGGGTAGCCCACCTCGCATTCCAATTGTCTCCTAGCCACAAGACAGGTTAGATCTCCTGGATCTTTGGGGAGCAACCGAGGTCGCTGAGTTGAAATGGACACCCCTGGGGATGGGTACTATGTGCTTTTGTGTCTATGGAGACCTTGGAATGAAACGGTGGCCCTGGGGCACTAAAGGGTTCTCCTAAACAGAGGCTTTGACACAGCTCCAACGTGCAAGTTTCCCTTGTGTAGATGAGATGTTTTCTGATGGGTGAGTCAAGAAACAGCTATATGCTGCTTTTGAAATCCAGGCCTCTGAGGAGAGATGCCTGGAAACCAAAGCAATGGATCTGATGAGTGCCTAGGGGCCTGTTCTTTCCTTTTTACCTCTGGGGACATCTGTCTATGGGTCTGAGTGCAGGTAGGTGCTCAGTTGGGCTCAGATTGCCCCTGTTTTTCCTGGGAAGCCACCACTATTGAGATGGATCAGGGACTTTGGGGTTTATCCTATTAGAAGGGTTTTGGCCATTGGAATGGGCACAAACAATTCCCTTGGAGAGGGCAAGTACAGTCACCAGGTTTGGCTCCACGGGACTGAGCCTGTAGGTTGTGTAGGCCAGGGCTGTTGGACAGTTGTCTGAAAACACAAACTCGGCTTATGTTTCGGGTCATAGGTATAGCAGGACTGATCTACAGACCATGAGGATAACTCTTTGGGATTTGAAAGAAGGGAGAGTGTGAGGCTCCTGCTCAAGTTTTTGTCTCTGGATATCGTGTCACTCATGGTCGTGAACAACATGCCAACCACAAGGTTTCCCTCCATGGGGAAGGAGTTCTGATTTCTGCATCACCTTCAACCCTGGGCAGTGATTGGGGATAAGGTTTAGTTTCTGAAACCTGAAAACCGAGGTTGGGAAGAGATGACGACCTAAGGCCACGGCGGCTCGATGTGCTCAGTGTTCGGCAAGCTGTCTGGGAGAGGCCAGGGGGTCCAGGCTCAGGCTGTGTCAGAAAGGGCATTAGTGCCCTGGTAAGCCTATGTATTTGGGGTACAGCCAAGTTCGGTGCAGGTTGATCCTCATTTGGGGTTACTGGGTATCCCCAGAAGACAATGTTTTTCTTCTGGAGGGCAGGCAGAGTGCTGCATTGTAGTTCTGGATTGCCAAACTGGAGGGCTTGTGGGCAAGTAGTCTGAGGTGACAAAAGTCTGAGAACACAAGCTAGGCTTAGGTTTCTGGGTGAGGCCATGGCCGGCCCAATCTACAGACCTGAATCGAGATCTCGTGCATCTGAAGTCAGGGCGAGGATCAGACGATCGCTCAGGTTCGAGTTTCTGTCCCTGAAGGACCCTTCATGAATGGGGAGGCATCACGAGGCCATGGGGGTTTTCCCACGATGGGAGTTGTGAGAAGCTCCAAAATGCAGAGTCTTCTGCACGACAATTGAGACCTGTTGTTTGGCTCCAGGCCAATGATTCTGAGCAGGGTTCTAAGGATGGATGGCTGGGTAGCCCACCTCGCATTCCAATTGTCTCCTAGCCACAAGACAGGTTAGATCTCCTGGATCTGTGGGGAGCAACCGAGGACGCTGAGTTGAAATGGACACCCCTGGGGATGGGTCCTAATGTGCTTTTGTGTCTATGGAGACTTTGGAATGAAGCGGTGGCACTGGGGCCCTAAAGGGTTCTCCTAAACAGAGGCTTTGACACAGCTCCAACGTGTAAGTTTCCCATGTGTAGATGAGATGTTTTCTGATGGGTGAGTCAAGAAACAGCTATGTGCTGCTTTTGAAATCCAGGCCTCTGGGGAGAGATGCCTGGAAACCAAAGCAATGGATCTGATTAGTGCCTCGAGGCCTGTTCTTTCCTTTTTACCTCTGGGGACATCTGTCTATGGGTCTGAGTGCAGGTAGTTTCTCAATTGGTCTCAGATTGCCCCTGTTTTTCCTGGGAAGCCACCACTATTGAGATGGATCAGGGACTTTGGAGGTTTATCCTATTAGAAGGGTTTTGGCCATTGGAATGGGCACACACAATTCCCTTGGAGAGGGCAAGTACAGTCCTCAGGTTTGGCTCCAGGGGCCTGAGCCTGTAGGTTGTGTAGGCCAGGGCTGTTTGGACAGTTGTCTGAAAACACAAACTCGGCTTATGTTTCGGGTCATAGGTATGGCAGGACTGATCTACAGACCATAAGGAGAACTCTTCGGGATTTGATAGAAGGGCGAGTGTGAGGCTCCTGCTCAAGTTTTTGACTCTGGATATCGTGTCACTCATGGTCGTGGAATTTCTGGGTGACTTCATGGGAAATGGACGAGTCTTACTCTCTGGTGGTTTGGCCCCATCCAAAGAGTTTGGGGTCATTCTGTGGGCTGGAAGAAGTCCGTTTTTTGTTGTTGTTGTTGTTGTTTTCTTTATTAACCTCAGGTGTCCCACCAAATGAGGGATTCCAGAGTAGAGCCCTGGGGAGGGGCGACTGGACAATCAGATCTGGTTAAAAATTGAAGTCTAGGGACATATCAAGCCCATTATGACATCTAATGGTCCAGCCACTGAGAGGACTTACTAGAGGACAGGACTCATGCTGAGGATCACAATGCGTGTGTATGCCCTCCTAGCACTCAAGAATGGGCGGGGACTCACGGTGAATGCTGGTTTCTCCTACACTGAACGTTGGACAACGTGCCAACCACAAGGGTTCTTGCCATGGGTAAGGAGGAGTTCTGATTTTTGCATTACACTCACCCCTGGGCAGTGATTGGAGATAAGGTCTCGGTTCTGAAGCCTGAAAACTGAGGTTGGGAAGAGATGATGACCTAAGGCCATGGCGGGTTTTATGGGCTCAGTGTGCGGTCAGCTTTCTGGGTGTTGGTCAAGAGGTCCGGGCTCAGGTTGTGTTCGACAGTGCATTAGTGCCCAGGTTAGACTATATAATTTGGTTAAAGTAGAGTGCTGTGTAGGTTGATCCTCATTTAAGGTGCCTGGGCAGCTCATGAGGCAATAATTTTTTTTTCTAGAGGGCAGGCAGAGTGCTGCATTGTGGGTCCAGAATTGCCAAACTTGAGGGCTTCGGGGCCAGGTGTGTGAGGACGGAAGTCTGAGAAGACAAGCTAGACTTGGGTTTCAGGGCGAGGGTACGGCAGGTACCCCCTGCAGATCTGAACCAATATCTCATGCATCTGAAGTCAGGGCGAGGATGAGACTTTGGCTCAGTTTGGAGTTTCTGTGCATGACGGCCGCTTCATGAAAAGAGCGGAATCTCGAGGCCATTGAGGTTTTCCCACGTTGGGAGTTGTGGGATGCCCCCTTCAAGGATTCCTTCTGGGGGACAATTGAGACCTGTTGGGCAGCTCCAGGATATCCCATATGGAAGGACTCCAGAGCACCGTTCGGGGATGGATGCCAGGGAAGCAGGCCTCGCATTCCAATTGTCTCAAAGCAAAAAGACAGTTGAGATCTGATGGCTCTGCGGGAGCAACCGGGGTGGCTGAGTTGAAATGGACTTTCCCGAGGATGGGGCCTAATATGTGTTTGTGTACATTAAAGCCTTGGAATGGGGCGGTGGCACCGGGACCCTGAAGTATTCTCCTAAGCTTTTGACATAGGTTCCATGCACAAGTTTCCTTGTGGAGACGAGATTTGTTCTGATGGGTGCCTCAGGAAACCCCTATGCTGGTCTTGGAATCCAGGCTTTTGAGGAGACATGCCTGTAAACCATGGCCTAGGGTCCTGTCTGGTTCCATCTCCTTCTCTGGGGACATCCATCTATGGTATGAGTGGAGGTAGATGCTCAGCTGGTGTCAGACCGCCCTTGTTTGTCTCGGGCGACCTACACTATTGGGATGGCCTCAGGAACATTGGAGGGTTCTCCTAATATATACGATTTTGGATAATGGAATGGGCAGAATTCCCTCGATCGGGTAGGCACAGTCCTAATGTGTGGCTCCAGGGGCCCCAGCCTGGAGGGTGTGTGGCCCAGGAATTTGAGGACAGAAGTCTGAAAACACAAACTCAGCTTAGGTTTGGGGACGTAGGTATGGCAGGTCCAATCTACAAACCATGTGAAGAACTTTTCAGGATATGAAGAAAGAGCGAGACTGAGGCGCTTGCTGAGGGATTTGTCTCTGGATTTTGTATCAAAGATGGGCATGGAATGTGGGGAGGCCTCATGGGCCATGGAAGAATCTTCCTCTCTGTGGATTTAGCACGGTCCCAATTTTTTTCCGTCAATATGTGGGATGGGAAATCTCCTCACAGTTTTGTTACCTCAGGTGTCCCAACCGAAGTGGAATTCCAAAGCAGAGCCCTGGGGAAGAGTGAAGGGACAACCCAAACTATGGTTAAAAATTGGGAATAGGGGCATGGCAGGCCCAATATGCTGTCTCTAAATCCAGCCATTGAGAGGCCTTACTTGAGGACTGGGCTCAGGGTGAGGGTCACAATGTGTGGTTGTGAACAATGGGGACCAGGAGCAAAGGCGGGGCCTCATGGGCACACTGGTTTCAACTACACTGACTTCGGACAACATGCCAATCACAAGGTCTCTTGCCATGGGGAAGGTGTTCTGATGTCTGCATCACTTTCAACCCTAGGCAGTGGTTGGAGATAAGGTCTAGGTTCTGAAGCCTGAAAAACTGAAGTTGGGAAGAGATGAGGACCTAAGGCCATGGCGGGTCTGATATGCTCAGTGTGCGGTCAGCAGCCTGTGTGTTGGTCAGGAGGTTCTGGCTCAGGTTGTGTCAGATATTGCATTATAGCCCAGGTTAGACTATATGATTTTGGTACAGTCGAGTGCCGTGTAGGTTTATCCTCATTTGAGGTGCATGGGCAGCTCTTTAGGCAAGATATTTTTTCTAGAAGGCAGGCATAGTGCTGCATTGTGGGTCCGGAATTGCCAAACTTGAGGGCTTCTGGATTAGGAGTGTGAGGACAGAAGTCTGAGAACACAAGCTAGACTTGGGCTTCAGGCTGAGGGCACGGCAGGTACCCCCTTCAGATCTGAACCAATATCACAAGCATCTGAAGTCACGGCGAGGATCAGACGTTGGCTCAGGTTGGAGTTTCTGTGCATGACTGCCCCTTCATGAACGGAACAGAATCTCAAGGCCATGGAGGTTTTCCCACGTTGGGAGTTGTGGGATACCTCCTTCAAGGATTCATTCTGGGGGACATTTGAGAACTGTTGGGCAGCTCCAGGCATCCCATATGGAATGACTCCAGAGCAACGTTGGAGGATGGATGCCAGGGAAGCCCGCCTCGAATTCCAATTGTCTCATAGCAACAAAACAGTGGAGATCGGATGGCTCTGCGGGAGCAACCGGGGTGGATGAGTTGAAATGGACTATCCTGAGGATTGGGCCTAATATGTGTTTGTGTCCATGAGGGCCTTGGAATGGGGCAGTGGCACTGGGACCCTGAAGTATTCTCCTAAGCTTTTGACATAGCTCCCATGCACATGTTTCATTGTGGAGACGAGATTTGTTCTGATGGGTGCCTTAGGAAATCCCTTATGCTGGTATTGGAATCCAGTATTTTGAGGAGACACGCCTGTAAACCAATGCAATGGATCCGATTATGGACTAGGGTCCTGCCTGGTTCAATCTTCTACTCTGGGTATATCCATCTATGGAATGAGTGGAGGTAGATGCTCACCTGGTGTCAGACCGCCCTTGTTTGTCCCCGGAGACCTACACTATTGGGATGGCCTCGGGAACTTTGGAGGGTTCTCCTAATTTCTACGATTTTGAACAATGGAATGGGCAGAATTCTAATGGATTGGGGAGGCACAGTCCTAATGTGTGGCTCCTGGGGCCGCAGCCTGGAGGGTGTGTGGCCCAGAAATTTGAGGACAGAAGTCTGAAAACACAAACTCAGCTTAGGTTGGGTACGTAGGTATGGCAGGTCCAATCTACAAACCATGAGAAGAACTCTTCAGATTATGAAGAAAAAGCGAGTCTGAGGCGCTTGTTCAGGCTTTTGTCTCTGGATTTTGTATCAAAGATGGGCGTGGAATGTGGGGAGTCCTCATGGGCCATGGACGAATCTTCCTCTCTGTGGATTTGGCCCGGTCCCAATTTCTTTCCATCAATCTGTGGAATGGGAGGTCTCCTCTCAGGTTTGTTAATTCAGTTGTCCCAACCAAAGAAGAAATCCAAAGCAGAGCCCTGGGGAAGAGTGAAGGGACAACCCAAATTATGGTTAAATATTGGGAATAGGGGCATGGCAGGCTCAATATGCTGTCTCTTCATCCAGCCACTGAGTGGCCTTACTTAAGGACTGGGCAAAGCCTGAGAGTCACAATGTGTGTTTGTGACCAATGTGGCCCGCCAGCATGGGCGGGGCCTCATGGGCCAAACTTGTTTCAACTACACTGAACTTAGGACAATATGCCAATCACAAGGTCTCTTGCCATGGGGAAGGAGATCTGATTTCTGCATCATTTTCAACCCTAGGCAGTGGTTGGATATAAGGTCTAGGATCTGAAGTATGAAAACCGCAGTTGGTAAGAGATGACGACCAAAGGCCATGGCGGGTCTGATGTGCTCAGTGTGCAGTCACCTGCCTGGGTGTTGGTCCGGAGGTTCGGGTTCAGGTTGTGTCAGACAGTGCATTAGTGCCCAGGTTAGACTATATAATTTAGGTACAGACGAATGCCGTGTAAGTTTATCCTCATTTGAGGTGCCTGGGCAACTTATTAGGCAATATATTTTTTCTAGAGGGGAGGCAGGGTGCTGCATTGTGGGTCCAGAATTGCCAAACTTGAGGGCTTCTGGGTTAGGAGTGTGAGGACAGAAGTCTGAGAACACAAGCTAGACTTGGGCTTCAGGCCGAGGGCACGGCAGGTACCCCCGGCAGATCTGAACCAATATCTCATGCATCTGAAGTCACGGCGAGGTTCAGATGTTGGCTCGGGTTGGAATTTCTGTGCATGACTGCCCCTTCATGAACGAAGCGGAATTTTAAGGCCATGGAGGATTTCCCACGTTGGAAGTTGTGGAATGCCCCCTTCAAGGATTCCTTCTGCGGGACAATGGAGACCTGTTGATCAGCTCCAGGACATCCCATATGGAATGACTCCAGAGCACATTTCGAGGATGGATGCCAGGGAATCCCGCCTCGCATTCCAATTGCCTCCTAGCAACAAACAGTTGAGTTCTGATGGCTCTGCGGGAGCAATCGGGGGGTTGTGTTGAAATGGACTTTCCCTAGTTTGGGGCGTAATGTGTGTTTGTGTCCATGAGGGCCTTGGAATGGGGCGGTGGCACCGGGACCCTGAAGTATTCTCCTAAGCTTTTGACGTAGGACCCATGCACATGTTTCCTTGTGGAGACAAGATTTGTTCTGATGGGTGCCTCAGGAAACCCCCCAAGCTGGCCTTGGAATCCAGGCTTTTGAGGAGACATGCCTGTAAACCAAAGCAATGGATCCGATTATGGCCTAGGGTCCTGTCTGGTTCCATCTTCTTCTCTGGGGACATCCATTAATGGTATGAGTGGAGGTAGATGCTCAGCTGGTGTCAGACCGCCCTTGTTTGTCTCAGGAGACCTACACTATTGGATGGCCTCGGGGCCTTTGGAGTGTTCTTCTAATTTGTACGATTTTGGACAATGGAATGGGAAGAATTCCCTGGATTGGGTAGGCACAGTCCTAATGTGTGGCTCCAGGGGCCCCAGCCTGGAGAGTGTGTGGCCCAGGAATTTGAGGACAGAAGTCTGAAAACACGAACTAAGCTTAGGTTTGGGACATAGGTATGGCAGGTCCAATCTACAAACCATGAGAAGAACTCTTCAGGATTTGAAGAAAGAGCGAGTCTGAGGCACGTGCTCAGGCTATTTACTTGGATTTTGTATCAAAGATGGGCGTGGAATGTGGGGAGGCCTCATGGGCCATTGACGAATCTTCCTCTCTGAGGATTTGGCCTGGTACCCATTTCTTTCCGTCAATATGTGGGATGGGAGGTCTCCTCTCAGGTTTCTTACCTCAGGTGTCCCAATCAAAGAGGAATTCGAAAGCAGAGCCCTGGGGAAGAGTGAAGGGACCACCCAAACTAAGGTTAAAAATTGGGTCCTAGGGGCATGGCAGGCCCAATATGCTGTCTTTTCATCCAGCCACTGTGTGGCCTTACTTGAGGACTGGACTCAGGCTGAGGGTCACAATGTGTGTTTGTGACCAATGTGGCCCGCGAGTATGGGCGGGGCCTAATGGCCACACTGGTTTCAACTACACTGAAATTTGGACAACATGCCAATCACAAGGTCTCTTGCCATGGGGAAGGAGCTCTGATTTCTGCATCATTTTCAACCCTGGGCAGTGGTGGAGTTAAGGTCTAGGTTCTGAAGCCTGAAAACGGCAGTTGGGAAGAGATGATGACCTAAGCCCATGGCAGGTCTGATGTGCTTAGTGTGAGGTCAGCTGCCTGGGAGTTGGTCCAGAGGTTCGGGTTGTGGTTGTGTCAGACAGTGCATTAGTGCCCAGGTTAGACTATAATTCAGGTACAGTCCAGACCCGTGTAGGTTTATCCTCATTTGAGGTGCCTGGGAAACACATTAGGCAATATATTTTTTCTAGAGGCAGGCAGAGTGCTGCATTGTGGGTCAGGTTTTGCCAAACATGAGGGATTCTGGACCAGGAGTGTGAGGACAAGTCAGAGAACAGAAGCTAGACTTGGGCTTCAGGCCGAGGGTACGGCTGGTACCCCCTGCAGATCTAAACGAAATCTCATGCTTCTGAAGTCACGGCGAGGATCAGACTTTGGCTCAGGTTGGATTTTCTGTGCATGACTGCCCCTTCATGAACGGAGCGGAATTTCAAGGCCATGGAGGTTTTCCCACGTTGGAGTTGTGGGATACGCACTTCATGGATTCCTTCTGCGGGACAATTGAGACCTGTTGGGCAGCTGCAGGATATCCCATATGGAAGGACTCCAGAGCACCGTCGGGGATGGATGCCAGGGAAGAAGGCCTCGCATTCCAATTGTCTCCAAGCAACAAGACAGTTGAGATCTGAAGGCTCTGCGGGAGCAACTGGGGTGGCTGAGTTGAAATGGACTTTCCCGAGGATGGGGCCTGATATGTGTTTGTTTCCATGAAGGCATTGGAATGGGGCGGTGGCACCGGGACCCTAAAGTATTCTCCTAAGCTTTTGACATAGGTCCCATGCACAAGTTTCCTTGTGGAGACGAGATTTGTTCTGATGGGTGCCTTAAGAAACCCCCTATGCTGGTCTTGGAATCCAGGCTTTTGAGGAAACATGCCTGTAAACCAAAGCAATGGGTCCTATTTTGGCCTAGGGTCCTGTCTGGTTCCATCTTCTTCTGTGGGGACATCCATCTATGGTATGAGTGGAGGTTGATGCTCAGCTGGTGTCAGACCGCCGTTGTTTATACCGGGAGACCTACATTATTGGGATGGCCTCGGGAACTTTAGAGGGTTCTCCTAATTTGTACGATTTTGGACAATGGAATGGGCAGTATTCCCATGGATTGGGTATGCACAGTCCTAATATGTGGCTCCAGGGGCCCAAGACTGGAGGGAGTGTGGCCCAGGAATTTGAGGACAGAAGTCTGAAAACACAAACTCAACTTAGGTTTGGGGAAGTACGTATTGTAGGTCCAATCTACAAACCATGAGAAGAACTCTTCAGAGTATGAAGAAAGAGCGAGTCTGAGGCACCTGCTCAGGCTTTTGTCTCTGGATTTTGTATCAACATGGGCGTGGAACGTGGGGAGGCCTCATGGGCCATGGACGAATCTTCCTCTCTGTGGATTTGTCCCAGTCCAAATTTCTTTCCGTCAATCTGTGGGATGGGAGGCCTCCTCTCAGGTTTGTTACCTCAGGTGTCCCACCAAAGAGGAATTCCAAAACAGAGCCCTGGGGAAGAGTGAAGGGACAACCCAAACTATGTTTAAAAATTGGGACCTAGAGGCATGGCAGGCCTAATATGCTGTCTCTTCATCCAGCCACTGTGTGGCCTTACTTGAGGACTGGACGAGGCTGAGGGTCACAATGTGTGTTTGTGACCAATGTGGCCCACGAGCATGGGCAGGGCCTCATGGGCCACACTGGTTTCAACTACACTGAACATTGGAAAACCGCCAATCACAGGGTCTCTGGCCATGGGGAAGGAGCTCTGATTTCTGCATCATTTTCAACCCTGGGCAGTGGTTGGAGTTAAGGTCTAGGTTCTGAAGCCTGAAAACCGCCGTTGGGAAGAGATGACGACATAAGGCCATGGCGGGTGATGTGCTCAGTGTGCGGTCAGCTGCCTGGGTGTTGGTCCGGAGTTTCGGGTTCAGGTTGTGTCGGACAGTGCATTAGTGCTCAGGTTAGACTATATAATTCAGGTACTGTCGAGAGCTGTGTAGGTTTATCCTCATTTGAGGTGCCTGGGCAACTCACTTGGCAATATATTTTTTCTAGAAGCAGGCAGAGTGCTGCATTGTGGGTCAGGTTTTGCCAAACATGAGGGATTCTGGACCAGGAGTGTGAGGACAAGTCTGAGAGCAGAAGCTAGACTTGGGCTTCAGGCCGAGGGCACGGCTGGTACCCCCTGCAGATCTGAACGAATATCTCATGCTTCTGAAGTCACGGCGAGGATCAGACGTTGGCTCAGGTTGCAGTTTCTGTGCATGAATGCCCCTACATGAACGGAGCGGAAATTCAAGGCCATGGTTGTTTTCCCACGTTGGGAGTTGTGGGATGCGCACTTCAAGGATTCCTACTTCGGGACAATTGAGACCTGTTGGGCAGCTCCAGATATCCCATATGGAAGGACTCCAGAACACCGTTCAGGGATGGATGCCAGGGAAGTGGGCCTCGCATTCCAATTGTCTCCAAGCAAAAAGACAGTTGAGATCTGATGGCTCTGCGGGAGCAACCAGGGTGGCTGAGTTGAAATGGACATTCCCGAGGATGGGGCCTAAAATGTTTGTGTCCATTAAAGCCTTGGAATGGGGCGGTGGCACCGGGACCCTGAAGTATTCTCCTAAGCTTCTGACATAGGTCCCATGCACAAGTTTCCTTGTGGAGACAAGATTTGTTCTGATGGGTGCCTCAGGAAACCCCCTATGCTGGTCTTGGAATCCAGGCTTTTGAGGAGACATGCCTGTAAACCAAAGCAATGGATCCGATTATGGCCTAGGGTCCTGTATGGTTCCATATCCTTCTCTGGGGACATCCATCTATGGTATGAGTGGAGGTAGATGCTCAGCTGGTGTCAGACCGCCCTTGTTTGTCCCGGGCGACCTACACTATTGGGATGGCCTCGGGATCGTTGGAGGGTTCTCCTAATTTGTACGATTTTGGAAAATGGAAGGGGCAGAATTCCCATGGATTGGGTAGGCACAGTCCTAATGTGTGGCTCCAGGGGCCCCAGCCTGGAGGGTGTGTGGCCCAGAAATTTGAGGACAGAATTCTGAAAACACAAACTCATCTTAGGTTTGGGGACGTAGGTATGGCAGGTGCAATCTATAAACCATGAGAAGAACTTTTCAGGATATGAAGAAAGAGCGAGACTGAGGCGCTTGCTGAGGATTTTGTCTCTGGATTTTGTATCAAAGATGGGCGTGGAATGAGGGGAGGCCTCATGGGCCATGGAAGAATCTTCCTCTCTGTGGATTTAGGGCGGTCCCAATTACTTTCCTTCAATATGTGGGATGGGAGGTCTCCTCACAGGTTTGTTACCTCAGGTGTCCCAACCAAAGAGGAATTCCAAAGAAGAGACCTGGGGAAGAGAGAAGGGACCACCCAATCTATGGTTAAAAATTGGGACTAGGGGCCTGGCAGGCCCAATATGCTGTCTCTAAATCCAGCCACTGAGAGGCCTTACTTGAGGACTGGGCTCAGCCTGAGGGTCACAATGTGTGTTTGTGACCAATGGGGCCCGCGAGCAAAGGCGGGGCCTCATGGGCCACACTGGTTTCAACTACACTGATTTTGGACAACATGCCAATCACAAGGTCTCTTGCCATTGGGGAAGGTGTTCTGATGTCTGCATCACTTTCAACCCTGGGCAGTGGTTGGAGATAAGGTCTAGGTTCTGAAGCCTGAAAAACTGAAGTTGGGAAGAGATGACGACCTAAGGCCATGGAGGGTCTGATATGCTCAGTGTGCGGTCAGCTGCCTGTGTGTTGGTCAGGAGGTTCTGGCTCAGGTTGTGTCAGACAGTGCATTATAGCCCAGGTTAGACTATATGATTTTGGTACAGTCGAGTGCCGTGTAGGGTTATCCTCATTTGAGGTGCATGGGCAGCTCTTTAGGCAAGATATCTTTTTCTAGAAGGCAGGCATAGTGCTGCATTGTGGGTCCGGAATTGCCAAACTTGAGGGCTTCTGGGCCAGGAGTGTGAGGACAGAAGTCTGAGAACACAAGCAAGACTTGGGCTTCAGGTCAAGGGCACGGCAGGTACCCCCTTCAGATCTGAAACAATATCTCAAGAATCTGAAGTCACGGCGAGGATCAGACGTTGGCTCAGGTTGGAGTTTCTGTGCATGACTGCCCCTTCATGAACGGAACAGAATCTCAAGGCCATGGAGGTTTTCCCACGTTGGGAGTTGTGGGATACCTCCTTCAAGGATTCCTTCTCTGGGACAATTGAGACCTGTTTGGCAGCTCCAGGCATCCCATATGGAATGACTCCAGAGCAACGTTGGAGGATGGATGCCAGGGAAGCCCGCCTCGAATTACAATTGTCTCATAGCAACAAAACAGTGGAGATCGGATGGCTCTGCGGGAGCAACCGGGGTGGCTGAGTTGAAATGGACTATCCTGAGGATGGGGCCTAATGTGTGTTTGTGTCCATGAGGTCCTGGGAATGGGGCGGTGGCACTGGGACCCTGAAGTATTCTCCTAAGCTTTTGACATAGCTCCATGCACAAGTTTCATGTGGAGACGAGATTTGTTCTGATGGGTGCCTCAGGAAACCCCCTATGCTGGACTTGGAATCAAGGCTCTTGAAGAGACATGCCTGTAAACCAAAGCAATGGATCTGATTATGGCCTAGGGTCATGTCTGGTTCCATCTTCTTTGCTGGGGACATCCATTTATGGTATGAGTGGATGTAGATGCTCAGCTGTTGTTCAGACCGCCCTTGTTTGTTCCGGGAGACCTACACTATTGGGATGGCCTTGGGGATTTTGGAGGGTTCTTCTAATTTGTACGATTTTGGATAATGGAATGTGCAGAATTCCCATGGATTGGGTAGGCACAGTTCTAATGTCTGGCTCCAGGGGCCCCAGCCTGGAGGGTGTGTGGCCCAGGAATTTGAGGACAGAAGTCTGAAAACACAAACTCAGCTTAGGTTTGGGGACGTAGGTATGGCAGGTCCAATCTACAAACCATGAGAAGAACTCTTCAGGATATGAAGAAAGAGCGAGTCTGAGGCGCTTGCTCAGGCTTTTGTCTCTGGATTTTGTATCAAAGATGGGCGTGGAACGTGGGGAGGCCTCATGGGCCATGGACGAATCTTCCTCTCTGTGGATTTGGCCCGGTCCCAATTTCTTTCCGTCAATCTGTGGGATGGGAGGTCTCCTCTCAGGTTTGTTACCTCAGGTGTCCAACCAAAGAGGAACTCCAAAGCAGAGCCCTGGGGAAGAGTGAAGGGACAACCCAAACTATGGTTAAAAATTGGGGCCTAGGAGCATGGCAGCCCAATATGCTGTCTCTTCATCCAGCCACTGAGTGGCCTTACTTAAAGACTGGGCACAGGCTGAGGGTCAGCATGTGTGTTTGTGACCAATGTGGCCCGCGAGGTTGGGCGGGGCCTCATGGGCCACACTGGTTTCAACTACACTGAAATTTGGACAACATGCCAATCACAAGGTCTCTTGCCATGGGGAAGGAGCTCTGATTTCTGCATCATTTTCAACACTGGGCAGTGGTTGGAGATAAGGTCTAGGTTCTGAAGCCTGAAAACCACAGTTGGGAAGAGATGATGACCTAAGGCCATGGCGGGTCTCATGTGCTCAGGTGCGGTCAGCTGCCTGTGTGTTGGTCCAGAGTTTCGGGTTCAGGTTGTGTCAGACAGTGCATTAGTGCCCAGGTTAGACTATAAAATTTAGGTACAGTCGAGGGCCGTGTAAGTTTATCCTCATTTGAGATGCCTGGGAAAATCATTAGGCAATATATTTTTCCTAGAGGGCAGGCAGATTGCTGCATTGTGGGTCCGGAATTGCCAAACTTGAGGGCTTCTGGGTCAGGAGGGTGAGGACAGATGTCTGAGAACACAATTAGACTTGGGCTTCAGGCCGAGAGTATGGCAAGTACCCCCTGCAGATCTGAACCAGTATCTCATGCATCGTAAGTCACGGCGAGGATCAGAAGTTGGCTCGGGTTGGAGTTTCTGTGCATGACTGCCCCTTCATGAATGGAGCGGAATCTCACGGCCATGGAGGTTTTCCAACGTTGGGAGTGTGGATCCCCCTTCAAGGATTCCTTCTGCCGGACAATTGAGACCTGTTGGTCAGCTCCAGGACATCCCATATGGAATGACTGCAGTGCACCGTTCAAGGATGGATGCCAGGAAAGCCAGCATCGAATTCCATTTGTCTCCTAGCAACAAGACAGTTGAGTTCTATGGCTCTGCGTTAGCAATCGGGGCGGCTGTGTTGAAATCGACTTTCCCGAGGTTGGGGCCTAATGTGTGTTTTTGTCCATGAAGGCCTTGGAATGGAGCGGTGGCACTGGGACCCTGAAGTATTCTCCTAAGGTTTTGACATAGGTCCCATGCACAAGTTTCCTTGTGGAGACGAGATTTGTTCTGATGGGTGCCGCAGGAAACCCCCTATGCTGGTCTTGGAATCCAGGCTCTTGAGGAGACATGCCTGTAAACCAAAGGAATGGATGCGATTATGGCCTAGGGTCATGTCTGGTTCCATCTTCTTCTCTGGGGACATCCATTTATGGTATGAGTGGATGTAGATGCTCAGCTGTTGTCAGACCACCTTTGTTTGTTCCGGGAGACCTACACTATTGGGATGGCCTTGGGGACTTTGGAGGGTTCTTCTAATTTGTACAATTTTGGACAATGGAATGGGCAGAATTCCCATGGATTGGGTAGGCACAGTTCTAATGTCTGGCTCCAGGGGCCCCAGCCTGGAGAGTGTGTGGCCCAGGAATTTGAGGTCAGAAGTCTGAAAACACAAACTCAGCTTAGGTTTGCAGACGTAGGTATGGCAGGTCCAATCTACAAAACATGAGAAGAACTCTTCAGGATATGAAGAAAGAGCGAGTCTGAGGCACTTGCTCAGGCTTTTGTCTCTGGATTTTGTATCAAGGATGGGCGTTGAATGTGGGGAGGCCTCATGGGCCATGGACGAATCTTCCTCTCTTTGGATTTGGCCCAGTCCCAATTTCTTTCCGTCAATCTGTGGGATGGGAGGTCTCCTCTCAGGTTTTTTACCTCAGGTGTCCCAACCAAAGAGGAATTTCAAAGCAGAGACCTGGGGAAGAGTGAAGGGACAACCCAAACTATGGTTAAAAATTGGGGCCTAGGGGCATGGCAGGCCCAATATGCTGTCTCTTCATCCAGCCACTGAGTGGCATTACTTAAGGACTGGGCACAGCCTGAGAGTCACAATGTGTGTTTGTGACCAATGTGGCCCGCGAGCATGGGCGGGGCCTCATGGGCCATACTGGTTTCAACTACACTGAACTTAGGACAATACACCAATCACAAGGTCTCTTGCCATGGGGAAGGAGCTCTGATTTCTGCATCATTTTCAACCCTAGGCAGTGGTTGGATGTAAGGTCTCGGATCTGAAGTCTGAAAACCGCAGTTGGGAAGAGATGACGACCTAAGGCCATGGCGGGTCTGATGTGCTCAGTGTGCGGTCACCTGCCTGGGTGTTGGTCCGGAGGTTCGGGTTCAGGTTGTGTCAGTCAGTGCATTAGTGCCCAGGTTAGTATATATAATTTAGGTACAGTCGAGTGCCGTGTAAGTTTATCCTCATTGGACGTGCCTGGGCAACTCATTAGGCAATATATTTTTTCTAGAGGGGAGGCAGGGTGCTGCATTGTGGGTCCGGAATTGCCAAACTTGAGGGCTTCTGGATTAGGAGTGTGAGGACAGAAGTCTGAGAACACAAGCTAGACTTGGGTTTCAGGCCGAGGGCACGGCATGTATCCCCTGCAGATGAACAAATATCTCATGCATCTGAAGACACGGCGAGGATCAGACGTTGGCTCGGGTTGGAGTTTCTGTGCATGACTGCCCCTTCATGAACGAAGCGGAATCTCAAGGCCATGGAGGTTTTCCCAAGTTGGAAGTTGTGGGATGCCCTCTTCAAGGATTCCTTCTGCTGGACAATGGAGACCTGTTGATCAGCTCCAGGACATCCCATATGGAATGACTCCAGAGCACCTTTCGAGGATGGATGCCAGGGAATCCCGCCTCGCATTCCAATTGTCTCCTAGCAACAAGACAGTTGAGTTCTGATGGCTCTGCGGGAGCAATCGGGGGGCTGTGTTCAAATGGACTTTCCCAAGTTTGGGGCCTAATGTGTGTTTGTGTCCATGAAGGCCTTGGAATGGGGCGGTGGCACCGGGACCCTGAAGTATTCTCCTAAGCTTCTGACATAGGTCCCATGCACAAGTTTCCTTGTGGAGACGAGATTTGTTCTGATGGGTGCCTCAGGAAACCCCCTATGCTGGCCTTGGAATCCAGGCTTTTGAGGAGACATGCCTGTAAACCAAAGCAATGGATCCGATTATGGCCTAGGGTCCTGTCTGGTTCCATCTTCTTCTCTGGGGACATCCATTTATGGTATGAGTGGAGGTAGATGCTCAGCTGGTGTCAGACTGCCCTTGTTTGTCCCAGGAGACCTACACTATTGGATGGCCTCGGGGCCTATGGAGGGTTCTTCTAATTTGTACGATTTTGGACAATGGAATGGGAAGAATTCCCTGGATTGGGTAGGAACAGGCTAATGTGTCCAACCAGGGGCCCCAGCCTGGAGGGTCTGTGGCCCAGGAACGTGAGGACAGAAGTCTGAAAACACAAACTCAGCTTAGGTTGGACCGTAGGTATGGCAGGTCCAATCTACAAACCATGAGAAGAGCTCTTCAGGATATGAAGAAAGATCGAGTCTGATGCGCTTGCTCAGGCTTTTGTCTCTGGATTTTGTATCAAAGATGGGCATGGAATGTGGGGAGGCCTCATGAGCCATTGACGAATCTTCCTCTCTGTGGATTTGGCCCGGTCCCAATTTCTTTCCGTCAATATGTGGCATAGGAGGTCTCCTCTCAGGTTTGTTACCTCAGGAGTCCCAACCATAGAGGAATTCCAAAGCAGAGCCCTGGGGAAGAGTGAAGGGACAACCCAAACTATGTTTAAAAATTGGGACCTAGGGGCATGGCAGGCCCAATATGCTGTCTCTTCATCCAACCACTGAGAGGCCTTACTTGAGAACTGGGCTCAGGCTGAGGGTCACAATGTGTGTTTGTGACCAATGTGGCCCACGAGCATGGGCGGGGCCTCATGGGCCACACTGGTTTCAACTACACTGAACATTGGAAAACATGCCAATCACAAGGTCTCTTGCCATGGGGAAGGAGCTCTGATTTCTGCATCATTTTCAACCCTGGGCAGTGGTTGGAGTTAAGGTCTAGGTTCTGAAGCCTGAAAACCGCAGTTGGGAAGAGATGACGACCTAAGGCCATGGCAGGTGCTGTGCTCAGTGTGCGGTCAGCTGCCTGGGTGTTGGTCTGGAGTTCGGGTTCAGGTTGTGTCAGACAGTGCATTAGTGCCCAGGTTAGACTATATAATTCAGGTACAGTTGAGAGCTGTGTAGGTTTATCCTCATTTGAGGTGCCTGGGCAACTCATTAGGCAATATATTTTTTCTAGAGGCAGGCAGAGTGAAGCATTGTGGGTCAGGTTTTGCAAAACATGAGGGATTCTGGACCAGGAGTGTGAGGACAAGTCTGAGAACAGAAGCTAGACTTGGGCTTCAGGCCGAAGGCACAGCTGGTACACCCTGCAGATCTGAACGAATATCTCATGCATCTGAAGTCACGGCGAAGATCAGACTTGGCTCAGGTTGGAGTTTCTGTGCATGACTGCCCCTTCATGAACGGAGCGGAATTTCAAGGCCATGGAGGTTTTCCCACGTTGGAAGTTGTGGGATGCGCCCTTCAAGGATTCCTTCTGCGGGACAATTGAGACCCGTTGGGCAGCTACAGGATATGCCATATAGAAGGACTCCAGAGCACCGTTCGGGGATGGATGCCAGGGAAGCGGGCGTCGCATTCCAATTGTCTCCAAGCAACAAGACAATTGAGATCTGATGGCTCTGCGGGAGCAACTCGGGTGGCTGAGTTGAAATGGACTTTCCCGAGGATGGGGCCTAATATGTGTTTGTGTCCATTAAAGCCTTGGAATGGGGTGGTGGCACCGGGACCCTGAAGTATTCTCCTAAGCTTTTGACATAGGTCCCATGCACAAGTTTCCTTGTGGAGACGAGAATTGTTCTGATGGGTGCCTCAGGAAACCCCCTATGCTGGTCTTGGAATCCAGGCTTTTGAGGAGACATGCCTGTAAACCAGAGCAATGGATCCGATTATGGCCTAGGGTCCTGTCTGGTTCCATCTCCTTCTCTGGGGACATCCATCTATGATATGAGTAAAGGTAGATGCTCAGCTGGTGTCAGACCGCCGTTGTTTATTCCGGGCGATCTACACTATTGGGATGGCCTCGGGATCTTTGGAGGGTTCTCCTAAACTGTACGATTTTGGAAAATGGAAGGGGCAGAATTCCCATGGATTGGGTAGGCACAGTCCTAATGTGTGGCTCCAGGGGCCCCAGCCTGGAGGGTGTGTGGCCCAGAAATTTGAGGACAGAAGTCTGAAAACACAAACTCAGCTTAGGTTGGGGACGTAGGTATGGCAGGTCCAATCTACAAACCATGAGAAGAACTCTTCAGGATATGAAGAAAGAGGAGTCTGAGGCGCTTGCTGAGGGATCTGTCTCTGGATTTTGTATCTAAGATGGGCGTGGAATGTGGGGAGGCCTCATGGGCCATGGAAGAATCTTCCTCACTGTGGATTTGGCCCAGTCCCAATTTCTTTCCGTCAATATGTGGGATGGGAGGTCTCCTCACAGGTTTGTTACCTCAGGTGTCCCAACCAAAGAGGAATTCCAAAGAAGAGACCTGGGGAAGAGTGAAGGGACAACCCAAACTATGGTTAAAAATTGGGACTAGGGGCATGACAGGCCCAATATGCTGTCTCTAAATCCAGCCACTGAGAGGCCTTACTTGAGGACTGGGCTCAGGCTGAGGGTCACAATGTGTGTTTGTGACCAATGGGGCCCGCGAGCAAAGGCGGGGCCTCATGGGCCACACTGGTTTCAACTACCCTGACTTTGGACTACATGCCAATCACAAGGTCTCTTGCCATGGGGAAGGTGTTCTGATGTCTGCATCACTTTCAACCCTGGGCAGGGGTTGGAGATAAGGTCTAGGTTCTGAAGCCTGAAAAACTGAAGTTGGGAAGAGATGACGACCTAAGGCCATGGAGGGTCTGATATGCTCAGTGTGCGGTCAGCTGCCTGTGTGTTGGTCAGGAGGTTCTTGCTCAGGTTGTGTCAGACAGTGCATTATAGCCCAGGTTAGACTATATGATTTTGGTACAGTCGAGTGCCGTGTAGGGTTATCCTCATTTGAGTTGCATGGGCAGCTCTTTAGGCAAGATATTTTTTCTAGAAGGCAGGCATAGTGCTGCATTGTGGGTCCGGAATTGCCAAACTTGAGGGCTTCTGGATTAGGAGTGTGAGGACAGAAGTCTGAGAACACAAACTAGACTTGGGCTTCAGGCCGAGGGCACGGCAGGTACCCCCTTCAGATCTGAACCAATATCTCAAGCATCTGTAGTCACGGCGAGGATCAGACGTTGGCTCAGGTTGGAGTTTCTGTGCATGACTGCCCCTTCATGAATGGAGCAGAATCTCAAGGCCATGGAGGTTTTCCCACGTTGGGAGTTGTGGGATAACTCCTTCAAGGATTCCTTCTGGGGGACAATTGAGACCTGTTGCGCAGCTCCAGGCATCCCATATGGAATGACTCCAGAGCAACGTTGGAGGATGGATGCCAGGGAAGCCCGCCTCGAATTCCAATTGTCTCATAGCAACAAAACAGTGGAGATTGGATGGCTCTGCGGGAGCAACCGGGGTGGCTGAGTTGAAATGGACTATCCTGAAGATGGGGCCTAATGTGTGTTTGTGTCCATGAGGGCCTTGGAATGGAGCGGTGGCACTTTGACCCTGAAGTATTCTCCTAAGCTTTTGACATAGCTCCCATGCACAAGTTTCATTGTGGAGACGAGATTTGTTCTGATGGGTGCTTAGGAATCCCTTATGCTGGTATTGGAATCCAGGCTTTTGAGGAGACACGCCTGTAAACCAAAGCAATGGATCCGATTATGGCCTAGGGTCCTGCCTGGTTCAATCTTCTACTCTGGGAATATCCATCTATGGAATGAGTGGAGGTAGATGCTCACCTGGTGTCAGACCACCCTTGTTTGTCCCTGGAGACCTACACTATTGGGATGGCCTCGGGGACTTTGGAGAGTTCTCCTAATTTGTACGATTTTGGACAATGGAATGGGCAGAATTCCCATGGGTTGGGTAGGCACAGTTCTAATGTGTGGCTCCAGGGGCCCCAGCCTGGAGGGAGTGTGGCCCAGGAATTTGAGGACAGAAGTCTGAAAACACAAACTCATCTTAGGTTTGGGGAAGTACGTATTGCAGGTCCAATCTACAAACCATGAGAAGAACTATTCAGGATATGAAGAAAGAGCGAGTCTGAGGCGCTTGCTCAGGCTTTTGTCTCTGGATTTTGTATCAAAGATGGGCGTGGAACGTGGGGAGGCCTCATGGGCCATGGACGAATCATCCTCTCTGTGGATTTGGCCCGGTCCCAATTTCTTTCCGTCAATCTGTGGGATGGGAGGTCTCCTCTCAGGTTTGTTAATTCAGGTGTCCCAACCAAAGAGGAATTCCAAAGCAGAGCCCTGGGGAAGAGTGAAGGGACAACCCAAACTATGGTTAAAAATTGGGGCCTAGGGGCATGGCAGGCCCAATATGCTGTCTCTTCATCCAGGCACTGAGGGCCTTACTTGAGGACTGGGCACAGGCTGAGGGTCACAATGTGTGTTTGTGACCAATGTGGCCTGCGAGCATGGGCGGGTCCTCAGGGGCCACACTGGTTTCAACTACACTGAACTTTGGACAACATTCCAATCTCAGGTCTCTTGCCATGGGGAAGGAGCTCTGATTTCTGCATCATTTTCAACACTGGGCAGTGGTTGGTGTTAAGATCTAGGTTCTGAAACCCGAAAATCCCAGTTGGGAAGAGAAGACGGCCTAAGGCCATGGCAGGTCTGATGTGCACAGGGTGCGGTCAGCTGCCTAGGTGTTGTTCAGGAGGTTCGGGCTCAGGTTGTGTCAGACAGTGCATTAGTGCCCAGGTTAGACTATATAATTCAGGTACAGTCGAGAGCCGTGTAGGTTTATCCTCATTTGAGGTGCCTGGGGAACTCATTAGGCAATATATTTTTTCTAGAGGCAGGCAGAGTGCTGCATTGTGGGTCCGGAATTGCCAAACATGAAAGATTATGGAAGAGGAGTGTGAGGACAAGTCTGAGAGCAGAAGCTAGACTTGGGCTTCAAGTCGAGGGCATGACTGTCACCCCCTGCAGATCTGAACAAATATCTCATGCTTCTGAAGACACGGCGAGGATCAGACTTTGGCTCAGGTTGGAGTTTCTGTGCATGACTGCCCCTTCAATAACGGAGCGGAATCTCATGGCCATGGAGGTTTTCCCACGTTGGGAGTTGTGGGACGCGCCCTTCAAGGATTCCTTCTACGGGAGAATTGAGACCTATTGGGCAGCTCCAGGATATCCCATATAGAAGGACTCCAGAGCACCGTTCGGGGATGGATGCCAGGGAAGCGGGACTCACATTTCAATTGTCTCCTAGCAACAAGACAGTTGAGATCTGATGGCTCTGCGGGAGCAACCGGGGTGGCTGAGTTGAAATGGACTTTCCCGAGAATGGGGCCTAATATGTGTTTGTGTCCATGAAGGCCATGGAATGGGGTGGTGGCCCCGGGACCCTGAAGTATTCTCCTAAGCTTTTGACCTAGGTCCCTTGCACAAGTTTCCTTGTGGAGATGAGATTTGTTCTGATGGGTGCCTCAGGAAACCCCCTATGCTGGCCTTGGAATCCAGGCTTTTGAGGAGACATTCCTGTAAACCAGAGCAATGGTTCCGATTATGGCCTAGTGTCCTGTCTGGTTCCATCTACTTCTCTGGGGACATCCATGTATTGTATGAGTGTAGGTAGATGGTCAGCTGGTGTCAAACCGCCCTTGTTTGTCCCGGGAGACCTACACTATTGGGATGGCCTCGGGAACTTTGGAGGGTTCTCCCAATTTGTACGATTTTGGACAATGGAATGGGCAGAATTCCCATGGATGGGGGAGGCACAGTCCTAATGTGTGGCTCCAGGGGCCCCAGCCTGGAGGGTGTGTGGCCCAGAAATTTGAGGACAGAAGTCTGAAAACACAAACTCAGCTTAGGTTTGGGGAAGTACGTATTGCAGGTCCAATCTACAAACCATGAGAAGAACTATTCAGAATATGAAGAAAGAGCGAGTCTGAGGCACTTGCTCAGGCTTTTGTCTCTGGATTTTGTATCAAGGATGGGCGTTGTATGTGGGGAGGCCTCATGGGCCATGGACGAATCTTCCTCTCTGTGGATTTGGCCCAGTCCCAATTTCTTTCCGTCAATCTGTGGGATGGAAGGTCTTCTCTCAGGTTTTTTACCTCAGGCGTCCCAACCAAAAAGGAATTTCAAAGCAGAGACCTCGGAAAGAGTGAAGGGACAACCCAAACTATGGTTAAAAATTGGGGCCTAGGGGCATGGCAGGCCCAATATGCTGTCTCTTCATCCAGTTACTGAGGGCCTTACTTTGGGACTGGGCACAGGCTGAGGGTCACAATGTGTGTTTGTGACCAATGTGGCCCGCGAGCATGGGCGGGGCCTCAGGGGCCACACTGGTTTCAACTACACTGAACTTTGGACAACATTCCAATCACAGGTCTCTTGCCATGGGGAAGGAGCTCTGATTTCTGCATCATTTTCAACACTGGGCAGTGATTGGTGTTAAGATCTAGGTTCTGAAGTCTGAAAATTCCAGTTGGGAAGAGAAGACGACCTAAGGCCATGGCAGGTCTGATGTGCTCAGTGTGTGGTCAGCTGCCTAGGTGTTGGTCAGGAGGTTCGGGCTCAGGTTGTGTCAGACAGTGCATTAGTGCCCAGGTTAGACTATATAATTTAATTACAGTCGAGAGCCGTGTAGGTTTATCCTCATTTGAGGTGCCTGGGCAACTCATTTGGAAATATATTTTTTCTAGAGGCAGGCAGAGTACTGCATTGTGGGTCTGGTATTGCCAAACATGAAGCATTCTGGAACAGGAGTTTGAGGACAAGTCTGAGAGCAGAAGCTAGACTTGGGCTTCAAGTCGAGGGCATGGCTGTTACCCCCTGCAGAACTGAACGAATATCTCATGCTTCTGAAGTCACGGCGAGGATCAGACTTTGGCTCAGGTTGGAGTTTCTGTGCATGAATGCCCCTTCATGAGCGGAGAGGAATCTCATGACCATGGAGTTTTTCCCACGTTGGGAGTTGTGGGACGCACCCTTCAAGGATTCCTTCTGCGGGAGAATTGAGACCTGTTGGGCAGCTCCAGGATATCCCATACAGAAGGACTCCAGAGCACCGTTCGGGAATGGATGCCAAGGAAGCGGGACTCACATTCCAATTGTCTCCTAGCAACAAGACAGTTGAGATCTGATGGCTCTGCGGGAGCAACCGGGGTGGCTGAGTTGAAATGGACTTTCCCGAGAATGGGGCCTAATATGTGTTTGTGTCCATGAGGGCCATGGAATGGGGTGGTGGCACCGGGACCCTGAAGTATTCTCCTAAGCTTTTGACATAGGTCCCATGCACAAGTTTCCTTGTGGAGACGAGATTTGTTCTGATGGGTGCCTCAGGAAAACCCCTATGCTGGCCTTGGAATCCAGGCTTTTGAGGAGACATGCCTGTAAACCAAAGCAATGGATCGATTATGGCCTAGGGTCCTGTCTGGTTCCATCTTCTTCTCTGGGGACATCCATGTATTGTATGAGTGTAGGTAGAGGCTCAGCTGTTGTCAGACCGCCCTTGTTTGTCCCGGGAGAACTACACTATTGGGATGGCCTCGGGAACTTTGGAGGGTTTTCCTAATTTGTACGATTTTGGACAATGGAAAGGGCAAAATTCCCATGGATTGGGTAGACACAGTCCTAATGTGTGGCTCCAGGGGCCCCAGCCTGGAGGGTGTGTGGCCCAGAAATTTGAGGACAGAAGTCTGAAAACACAAACTCAGCTTAGGTTGGGGACGTAGGTATGGCAGGTCCAATCTACAAACCATGAGAAGAACTCTTCAGGATATGAAGAAAGAGGAGTCTGAGGCGCTTGCTGAGGGTTTTGTCTCTGGATTTTGTATCAAAGATGGGCGTGGAATGTGGGGAGGCCTCATGGGCCATGGACGAATCTTCCTCTCTGTGGATTTGGCCCGGTCCCAATTTCTTTCCGTCAATATGTGGGATGGGAGGTCTCCTCACAGGTTTGTTTTCTCAGGTGTCCCAACCAAAGAGGAATTCCAAAGAAGAGACCTGGGGAAGAGTGAAGGGACAACTTAAACTATGGTTAAAAATTGGGGCCTAGGGGCATGGCAGGCCCAATATGCTGTCTCTAAATCCAGCCACTGAGAGGCCTTACTTGAGGACTGGGCTCAGGCTGAGGGTCACAATGTGTGTTTGTGACCAATGGGGCCCGCGAGCAAAGGCGGGGCCTCATGGGCCACACTGGTTTCAACTACCCTGTATTTGGACTACATGCCAATCACAAGGTCTCTTGCCATGGGGAAGGTGTTCTGATGTCTGCATCACTTTCAACCCTGGGCAGTGGTTGGAGATAAGGTCTAGGTTCTGAAGCCTGAAAAACTGAAGTTGGGAAGAGATGACGACCTAAGGCCATGGAGGGTCTGATATGCTCAGTGTGCGGTCAGCTGCCTGTGTGTTGGTCAGGAGGTTCGGGCTCAGGTTGTGTCAGACAGTGCATTATAGCCTAGGTTAGACTATATGATTTTGGTACAGTCGAGTGCCGTGTAGGGTTATCCTCATTTGAGGTGCATGGGCAGCTCTTTAGGCAAGATATTTTTTCTAGAAGGCAGGCATAGTGCTGCATTGTGGGTCCGGAATTGCCAAACTTGAGGGCTTCTGGATTAGGAGTGTGAGGACAGAAGTCTGAGAACACAAACTAGACTTGGGCTTCAGGCCGAGGGCACGGCAGGTACCCCCTTCAGATCTGAACAAATATCTCAAGCATCTGAAGTCACGGCGAGGATCAGACGTTGGCTCAGGTTGGAGTTTCTGTGCATGACTGCCCCTTCATGAATGGAGCAGAATCTCAAGGCCATGGAGGTTTTCCCACGTTGGGAGTTGTGGGATACCTCCTTCAATGATTCCTTCTGGGGGACAATTGAGACCTGTTGCGCAGCTCCAGGCATCCCATATGGAATGACTCCAGAGCAACGTTGGAGGATGGATGCCAGGGAAGCCCGCCTCGAATTCCAATTGTCTCATAGCAACAAAACAGTGGAGATCGGATGGCTCTGCGGGAGCAACCGGGGTGGCTGAGTTGAAATGGACTATCCTGAAGATGGGGCCTAATGTGTGTTTGTGTCCATGAGGGCCTTGGAATGGAGCGGTGGCACTTTGACCCTGAAGTATTCTCCTAAGCTTTTCACATAGCTCCCATGCACAAGTTTCACTGTGGAGACGAGATTTGTTCTGATGGGTGCCTTAGGAATCCCTTATGCTGGTATTGGAATCCAGGCTTTTGAGGAGACACGCCTGTAAACCAAAGCAATGGATCCGATTATGGCCTAGGGTCCTGCCTGGTTCAATCTTCTACTCTGGGGATATCCATCTATGGAATGAGTGGAGGTAGATGCTCACCTGGTGTCAGACCGCCCTTGTTTGTCCCCGGAGACCTACACTATTGGGATGGCCTCGGGGACTGGAGAGTTCTCCTAATTTGTACGATTTTGGACAATGGAATGGGCAGAATTCCCATGGGTTGGGTAGGCACAGTCCTAATGTGTGGCTCCAGGGGCCCCAGCCTGGAGGGAGTGTGGCCCAGGAATTTGAGGACAGAAGTCTGAAAACACAAACTCAGCTTAGGTTTGGGGAAGTACGTATTGCAGGTCCAATCTACAAACCATGAGAAGAACTATTCAGGATATGAAGAAAGAGCGAGTCTGAGGCGCTTGCTCAGGCTTTTGTCTCTGGATTTTGTATCAAAGATGGGCGTGGAACGTGGGGAGGCCTCATGGGCCATGGACGAATCTTCCTCTCTGTGGATTTGGCCCGGTCCCAATTTCTTTCCGTCAATCTGTGGGATGGGAGGTCTCCTCTCAGGTTTGTTACCTCAGGTGTCCAACCAAAGAGGAACTCCAAAGCAGAGCCCTGGGGAAGAGTGAAGGGACAACCCAAACTATGGTTAAAAATTGGGGCCTAGGAGCATGGCAGCCCAATATGCTGTCTCTTCATCCAGCCACTGAGTGGCCTTACTTAAAGACTGGGCACAGGCTGAGGGTCAGCATGTGTGTTTGTGACCAATGTGGCCCGCGAGGTTGGGCGGGGCCTCATGGGCCACACTGGTTTCAACTACACTGAAATTTGGACAACATGCCAATCACAAGGTCTCTTGCCATGGGGAAGGAGCTCTGATTTCTGCATCATTTTCAACACTGGGCAGTGGTTGGAGATAAGGTCTAGGTTCTGAAGCCTGAAAACCACAGTTGGGAAGAGATGATGACCTAAGGCCATGGCGGGTCTCATGTGCTCAGGTGCGGTCAGCTGCCTGTGTGTTGGTCCAGAGTTTCGGGTTCAGGTTGTGTCAGACAGTGCATTAGTGCCCAGGTTAGACTATAAAATTTAGGTACAGTCGAGGGCCGTGTAAGTTTATCCTCATTTGAGATGCCTGGGAAAATCATTAGGCAATATATTTTTCCTAGAGGGCAGGCAGATTGCTGCATTGTGGGTCCGGAATTGCCAAACTTGAGGGCTTCTGGGTCAGGAGGGTGAGGACAGAAGTCTGAGAACACAATTAGACTTGGGCTTCAGGCCGAGAGTATGGCAAGTACCCCCTGCAGATCTGAACCAGTATCTCATGCATCGTAAGTCACGGCGAGGATCAGAAGTTGGCTCGGGTTGGAGTTTCTGTGCATGACTGCCCCTTCATGAACGGAGCGGAATCTCACGGCCATGGAGGTTTTCCAACGTTGGGAGTGTGGATCCCCCTTCAAGGATTCCTTCTGCGGGACAATTGAGACCTGTTGGTCAGCTCCAGGACATCCCATATGGAATGACTGCAGTGCACCGTTCAAGGATGGATGCCAGGAAAGCCAGCATCGAATTCCATTTGTCTCCTAGCAACAAGACAGTTGAGTTCTATGGCTCTGCGTTAGCAATCGGGGCGGCTGTGTTGAAATCGACTTTCCCGAGGTTGGGGCCTAATGTGTGTTTTTGTCCATGAAGGCCTTGGAATGGAGCGGTGGCACTGGGACCCTGAAGTATTCTCCTAAGGTTTTGACATAGGTCCCATGCACAGGTTTCCTTGTGGAGACGAGATTTGTTCTGATGGGTGCCGCAGGAAACCCCCTATGCTAGTCTTGGAATCCAGGCTCTTGAGAAGACATGCCTGTAAACCAAAGGAATGGATGCGATTATGGCCTAGGGTCATGTCTGGTTCCATCTTCTTCTCTGGGGACATCCATTTATGGTATGAGTGGATGTAGATGCTCAGCTGTTGTCAGACCACCTTTGTTTGTTCCGGGAGACCTACACTATTGGGATGGCCTTGGGGACTTTGGAGGGTTCTTCTAATTTGTACAATTTTGGACAATGGAATGGGCAGAATTCCCATGGATTGGGTAGGCACAGTTCTAATGTCTGGCTCCAGGGGCCCCAGCCTGGAGAGTGTGTGGCCCAGGAATTTGAGGTCAGAAGTCTGAAAACACAAACTCAGCTTAGGTTTGCAGACGTAGGTATGGCAGGTCCAATCTACAAAACATGAGAAGAACTCTTCAGGATATGAAGAAAGAGCGAGTCTGAGGCACTTGCTCAGGCTTTTGTCTCTGGATTTTGTATCAAGGATGGGCGTTGAATGTGGGGAGGCCTCATGGGCCATGGACGAATCTTCCTCTCTTTGGATTTGGCCCAGTCCCAATTTCTTTCCGTCAATCTGTGGGATGGGAGGTCTCCTCTCAGGTTTTTTACCTCAGGTGTCCCAACCAAAGAGGAATTTCAAAGCAGAGACCTGGGGAAGAGTGAAGGGACAACCCAAACTATGGTTAAAAATTGGGGCCTAGGGGCATGGCAGGCCCAATATGCTGTCTCTTCATCCAGCCACTGAGTGGCATTACTTAAGGACTGGGCACAGCCTGAGAGTCACAATGTGTGTTTGTGACCAATGTGGCCCGCGAGCATGGGCGGGGCCTCATGGGCCATACTGGTTTCAACTACACTGAACTTAGGACAATACACCAATCACAAGGTCTCTTGCCATGGGGAAGGAGCTCTGATTTCTGCATCATTTTCAACCCTAGGCAGTGGTTGGATGTAAGGTCTCAGATCTGAAGTCTGAAAACCGCAGTTGGGAAGAGATGACGACCTAAGGCCATGGCGGGTCTGATGTGCTCAGTGTGCGGTCACCTGCCTGGGTGTTGGTCCGGAGGTTCGGGTTCAGGTTGTGTCAGTCAGTGCATTAGTGCCCAGGTTAGTATATATAATTTAGGTACAGTCGAGTGCCGTGTAAGTTTATCCTCATTGGACGTGCCTGGGCAACTCATTAGGCAATATATTTTTTCTAGAGGGGAGGCAGGGTGCTGCATTGTGGGTCCGGAATTGCCAAACTTGAGGGCTTCTGGATTAGGAGTGTGAGGACAGAAGTCTGAGAACACAAGCTAGACTTGGGTTTCAGGCCGAGGGCACGGCAGGTATCCCCTGCAGATGAACAAATATCTCATGCATCTGAAGACACGGCGAGTTTCAGACGTTGGCTCGGGTTGGAGTTTCTGTGCATGACTGCCCCTTCATGAACGAAGCGGAATCTCAAGGCCATGGAGGTTTTCCCAAGTTGGAAGTTGTGGGATGCCCTCTTCAAGGATTCCTTCTGCTGGACAATGGAGACCTGTTGATCAGCTCCAGGACATCCCATATGGAATGACTCCAGAGCACCTTTCGAGGATGGATGCCAGGGAATCCCGCCTCGCATTCCAATTGTCTCCTAGCAACAAGACAGTTGAGTTCTGATGGCTCTGCGGGAGCAATCGGGGGGCTGTGTTCAAATGGACTTTCCCAAGTTTGGGGCCTAATGTGTGTTTGTGTCCATGAAGGCCTTGGAATGGGGCGGTGGCACCGGGACCCTGAAGTATTCTCCTAAGCTTCTGACATAGGTCCCATGCACAAGTTTCCTTGTGGAGACGAGATTTGTTCTGATGGGTGCCTCAGGAAACCCCCTATGCTGGCCTTGGAATCCAGGCTTTTGAGGAGACATGCCTGTAAACCAAAGCAATGGATCCGATTATGGCCTAGGGTCCTGTCTGGTTCCATCTTCTTCTCTGGGGACATCCATTTATGGTATGAGTGGAGGTAGATGCTCAGCTGGTGTCAGACTGCCCTTGTTTGTCCCAGGAGACCTACACTATTGGATGGCCTCGGGGCCTATGGAGGGTTCTTCTAATTTGTACGATTTTGGACAATGGAATGGGAAGAATTCCCTGGATTGGGTAGGAACAGGCTAATGTGTCCAACCAGGGGCCCCAGCCTGGAGGGTCTGTGGCCCAGGAACGTGAGGACAGAAGTCTGAAAACACAAACTCAGCTTAGGGTGGACCGTAGGTATGGCAGGTCCAATCTACAAACCATGAGAAGACTCTTCAGGATATGAAGAAAGATCGAGTCTGATGCGCTTGCTCAGGCTTTTGTCTCTCGATTTTGTATCAAAGATGGGCATGGAATGTGGGGAGGCCTCATGAGCCATTGACGAATCTTCCTCTCTGTGGATTTGGCCCGGTCCCAATTTCTTTCCGTCAATATGTGGCATAGGAGGTCTCCTCTCAGGTTTGTTACCTCAGGAGTCCCAACCATAGAGGAATTCCAAAGCAGAGCCCTGGGGAAGAGTGAAGGGACAACCCAAACTATGTTTAAAAATTGGGACCTAGGGGCATGGCAGGCCCAATATGCTGTCTCTTCATCCAACCACTGAGAGGCCTTACTTGAGAACTGGGCACAGGCTGAGGGTCACAATGTGTGTTTGTGACCAATGTGGCCCACGAGCATGGGCTGGGCCTCATGGGCCACACTGGTTTCAACTACACTGAACATTGGAAAACATGCCAATCACAAGGTCTCTTGCCATGGGGAAGGAGCTCTGATTTCTGCATCATTTTCAACCCTGGGCAGTGGTTGGAGTTAAGGTCAAGGTTCTGAAGCCTGAAAACCGCAGTTGGGAAAGATGACGACCTAAGGCCATGGCGGGTGCTGTGCTCAGTGTGCGGTCAGCTGCCTGGGTGTTGGTCTGGAGTTCGGGTTCAGGTTGTGTCAGACAGTGCATTAGTGCCCAGGTTAGACTATATAATTCAGGTACAGTTGAGAGCTGTGTAGGTTTATCCTCATTTGAGGTGCCTGGGCAACTCATTAGGCAATATATTTTTTCTAGAGGCAGGCAGAGTGCTGCATTGTGGGTCAGGTTTTGCCAAACATGAGGGATTCTGGACCAGGAGTGTGAGGACAAGTCTGAGAACAGAAGCTAGACTTGGGGTTCAGGCCGAAGGCACGGCTGGTACCCCCAGCAGATCTGAACGAATATCTCATGCATCTGAAGTCACGGCGAAGATCAGACTTGGCTCAGGTTGGAGTTTCTGTGCATGACTGCCCCTTCATGAACGGAGCGGAATTTCAAGGCCATGGAGGTTTTCCCACGTTGGAAGTTGTGGGATACGCCCTTCAAGGATTCCTTCTGCGGGACAATTGAGACCTGTTGGGCAGCTACAGGATATGCCATATAGAAGGACTCCAGAGCACCGTTTGGGGATGGATGCCAGGGAAGCGGGCGTCGCATTCCAATTGTCTCCAAGCAACAAGACAGTTGAGATCTGATGGCTCTGCGTGAGCAACTCGGGTGGCTGAGTTGAAATGGACTTTCCCGAGGATGGGGCCTAATATGTGTTTGTGTCCATTAAAGCCTTGGAATGGGGCGGTGGCACCGGGACCCTGAAGTATTCTCCTAAGCTTTTGACAAGGGTCCCATGCACAAGTTTCCTTGTGGAGACGAGAATTGTTCTGATGGGTGCCTCAGGAAACCCCCTATGCTGGTCTTGGAATCCAGGCTTTTGAGGAGACATGCCTGTAAACCAGAGCAATGGATCCGATTATGGCCTAGTGTCCTGTCTGGTTCCATCTCCTTCTCTGGGGACATCCATCTATGATATGAGTGGAGGTAGATGCTCAGCTGGTGTCAGACCGCCGTTGTTTATTCCGGGCGATCTACACTATTGGGATGGCCTCGGGATCTTTGGAGGGTTCTCCTAAATTGTACGATTTTGGAAAATGGAAGGGGCAGAATTCCCATGGATTGGGTAGGCACAGTCCTAATGTGTGGCTCCAGGGGCCCCAGCCTGGAGGGTGTGTGGCCCAGGAATTTGAGGACAGAAGTCTGAAAACACAAACTCAGCTTAGGTTGGGGACGTAGGTATGGCAGGTCCAATCTACAAACCATGAGAAGAACTCTTCAGGATATGAAGAAAGAGGAGTCTGAGGCGCTTGCTGAGGGATCTGTCTCTGGATTTTGTATCTAAGATGGGCGTGGAATGTGGGGAGGCCTCATGGGCCATGGAAGAATCTTCCTCACTGTGGATTTGGCCCAGTCCCAATTTCTTTCCGTCAATATGTGGGATGGGAGGTCTCCTCACAGGTTTGTTACCTCAGGTGTCCCAACCAAAGAGGAATTCCAAAGAAGAGACCTGGGGAAGAGTGAAGGGACAACCCAATCTATGGTTAAAAATTGGGACTAGGGGCATGACAGGCCCAATATGCTGTCTCTAAATCCAGCCACTGAGAGGCCTTACTTGAGGACTGGGCTCAGGCTGAGGGTCACAATGTGTGTTTGTGACCAATGGGGCCCGCGAGCAAAGGCGGGGCCTCATGGGCCACACTGGTTTCAACTACCCTGACTTTGGACTACATGCCAATCACAAGGTCTCTTGCCATGGGGAAGGTGTTCTGATGTCTGCATCACTTTCAACCCTGGGCAGGGGTTGGAGATAAGGTCTAGGTTCTGAAGCCTGAAAAACTGAAGTTGGGAAGAGATGACGACCTAAGGCCATGGAGGGTCTGATATGCTCAGTGTGCGGTCAGCTGCCTGTGTGTTGGTCAGGAGGTTCTGGCTCAGGTTGTGTCAGACAGTGCATTATAGCCCAGGTTAGACTATATGATTTTGGTACAGTCGAGTGCCGTGTAGGGTTATCCTCATTTGAGGTGCATGGGCAGCTCTTTAGGCAAGATATTTTTTCTAGAAGGCAGGCATAGTGCTGCATTGTGGGTCCGGAATTGCCAAACTTGAGGGCTTCTGGATTAGGAGTGTGAGGACAGAAGTCTGAGAACACAAACTAGACTTGGGTTTCAGGCCGAGGGCACGGCAGGTACCCCCTTCAGATCTGAACCAATATCTCAAGCATCTGTAGTCACGGCGAGGATCAGACGTTGGCTCAGGTTGGAGTTTCTGTGCATGACTGCCCCTTCATGAATGGAGCAGAATCTCAAGGCCATGGTGGTTTTCCCACGTTGGGAGTTGTGGGATACCTCCTTCAAGGATTCCTTCTGGTGGACAATTGAGACCTTTTGCGCAGCTCCAGGCATCCCATATGGAATGACTCCAGAGCAACGTTGGAGGATGGATGCCAGGGAGGCCCGCCTCGAATTCCAATTGTCTCATAGCAACAAAACAGTGGAGATCGGATGGCTCTGCGGGAGCAACCTGGGTGGCTGAGTTGAAATGGACTATCCTGAAGATGGGGCCTAATGTGTGTTTGCGTCCATGAGGGCCTTGGAATGGAGCGGTGGCACTTGGACCCTGAAGTATTCTCCTAAGCTTTTGACATAGCTCCCATGCACAAGTTTCATTGTGGAGACGAGATTTGTTCTGATGGGTGCTTAGGAATCCCTTATGCTGGTATTGGAATCCAGGCTTTTGAGGAGACACGCCTGTAAACCAAAGCAATGGATCCGATTATGGCCTAGGGTCCTGCCTGGTTCAATCTTCTACTCTGGGGATATCCATCTATGGAATGAGCGGAGGTAGATGCTCACCTGGTGTCAGACCACCCTTGTTTGTCCCCGGAGACCTACACTATTGGGATGGCCTCGGGGACTTTGGAGAGTTCTCCTAATTTGTACGATTTTGGACAATGGAATGGGCAGAATTCCCATGGATGGGGGAGGCACAGTCCTAATGTGTGGCTCCAGGGGCCCCAGCCTGGAGGGTGTGTGGCCCAGGAATTTGAGGACAGAAGTCTGAAAACACAAACTCATCTTAGGTTTGGGGAAGTACGTATTGCAGGTCCAATCTACAAACCATGAGAAGAACTATTCAGGATATGAAGAAAGAGCGAGTCTGAGGCGCTTGCTCAGGCTTTTGTCTCTGGATTTTGTATCAAAGATGGGCGTGGAACGTGGGGAGGCCTCATGGGCCATGGACGAATCTTCCTCTCTGTGGATTTGGCCCGGTCCCAATTTCTTTCCGTCAATCTGTGGGATGGGAGGTCTCCTCTCAGGTTTGTTAATTCAGGTGTCCCAACCAAAGAGGAATTCCAAAGCAGAGCCCTGGGGAAGAGTGAAGGGACAACCCAAACTATGGTTAAAAATTGGGGCCTAGGGGCATGGCAGGCCCAATATGCTGTCTCTTCATCCAGGCACTGAGGGCCTTACTTGAGGACTGGGCACAGGCTGAGGGTCACAATGTGTGTTTGTGACCAATGTGGCCCGCGAGCATGGGCGGGGCCTCAGGGGCCACACTGGTTTCAACTACACTGAACTTTGGACAACATTCCAATCACAGGTCTCTTGCCATGGGGAAGGAGCTCTGATTTCTGCATCATTTTCAACACTGGGCAGTGGTTGGTGTTAAGATCTAGGTTCTGAAACCTGAAAATCCCAGTTGGGAAGAGAAGACGGCCTAAGGCCATGGCAGGTCTGATGTGCACAGGGTGCGGTCAGCTGCCTAGGTGTTGTTCAGGAGGTTCGGGCTCAGGTTGTGTCAGACAGTGCATTAGTGCCCAGGTTAGACTATATAATTCAGGTACAGTCGAGAGCCGTGTAGGTTTATCCTCATTTGAGGTGCCTGGGGAACTCATTAGGCAATATATTTTTTCTAGAGGCAGGCAGAGTGCTGCATTGTGGGTCCGGAATTGCCAAACATGAAAGATTATGGAAGAGGAGTGTGAGGACAAGTCTGAGAGCAGAAGCTAGACTTGGGCTTCAAGTCGAGGGCATGACTGTCACCCCCTGCAGATCTGAACGAATATCTCATGCTTCTGAAGACACGGCGAGGATCAGACTTTGGCTCAGGTTGGAGTTTCTGTGCATGACTGCCCCTTCAATAACGGAGCGGAATCTCATGGCCATGGAGGTTTTCCCACGTTGGGAGTTGTGGGACGCGCCCTTCAAGGATTCCTTCTGCGGGAGAATTGAGACCTGTTGGGCAGCTCCAGGATATCCCATATAGAAGGACTCCAGAGCACCGTTCGGGGATGGATGCCAGGGAAGCGGGACTCACATTCCAATTGTCTCCTAGCAACAAGACAGTTGAGATCTGATGGCTCTGCGGGAGCAACCGGGGTGGCTGAGTTGAAATGGACTTTCCCGAGAATGGGGCCTAATATGTGTTTGTGTCCATGAAGGCCATGGAATGGGGTGGTGGCCCCGGGACCCTGAAGTATTCTCCTAAGCTTTTGACCTAGGTCCCATGCACAAGTTTCCTTGTGGAGACGAGATTTGTTCTGATGGGTGCCTCAGGAAACCCCCTATGCTGGCCTTGGAATCCAGGCTTTTGAGGAGACATGCCTGTAAACCAGAGCAATGGTTCCGATTATGGCCTAGTGTCCTGTCTGGTTCCATCTACTTCTCTGGGGACATCCATGTATTGTATGAGTGTAGGTAGATGGTCAGCTGGTGTCAAACCGCCCTTGTTTGTCCCGGGAGACCTACACTATTGGGATGGCCTCGGGAACTTTGGAGGGTTCTCCCAATTTGTACGATTTTGGACAATGGAATGGGCAGAATTCCCATGGATGGGGGAGGCACAGTCCTAATGTGTGGCTCCAGGGGCCCCAGCCTGGAGGGTGTGTGGCCCAGAAATTTGAGGACAGAAGTCTGAAAACACAAACTCAGCTTAGGTTTGGGGAAGTACGTATTGCAGGTCCAATCTACAAACCATGAGAAGAACTATTCAGGATATGAAGAAAGAGCGAGTCTGAGGCGCTTGCTCAGGCTTTTGTCTCTGGATTTTGTATCAAAGATGGGCGTGGAACGTGGGGAGGCCTCATGGGCCATGGACGAATCTTCCTCTCTGTGGATTTGGCCCGGTCCCAATTTCTTTCCGTCAATCTGTGGGATGGGAGGTCTCCTCTCAGGTTTGTTAATTCAGGTGTCCCAACCAAAGAGGAATTCCAAAGCAGAGCCCTGGGGAAGAGTGAAGGGACAACCCAAACTATGGTTAAAAATTGGGGCCTAGGGGCATGGCAGGCCCAATATGCTGTCTCTTCATCCAGGCACTGAGGGCCTTACTTGAGGACTGGGCACAGGCTGAGGGTCACAATGTGTGTTTGTGACCAATGTGGCCCGCGAGCATGGGCGGGGCCTCAGGGGCCACACTGGTTTCAACTACACTGAACTTTGGACAACATTCCAATCACAGGTCTCTTGCCATGGGGAAGGAGCTCTGATTTCTGCATCATTTTCAACACTGGGCAGTGGTTGGTGTTAAGATCTAGGTTCTGAAACCTGAAAATCCCAGTTGGGAAGAGAAGACGGCCTAAGGCCATGGCAGGTCTGATGTGCACAGGGTGCGGTCAGCTGCCTAGGTGTTGTTCAGGAGGTTCGGGCTCAGGTTGTGTCAGACAGTGCATTAGTGCCCAGGTTAGACTATATAATTCAGGTACAGTCGAGAGCCGTGTAGGTTTATCCTCATTTGAGGTGCCTGGGGAACTCATTAGGCAATATATTTTTTCTAGAGGCAGGCAGAGTGCTGCATTGTGGGTCCGGAATTGCCAAACATGAAAGATTATGGAAGAGGAGTGTGAGGACAAGTCTGAGAGCAGAAGCTAGACTTGGGCTTCAAGTCGAGGGCATGACTGTCACCCCCTGCAGATCTGAACGAATATCTCATGCATCTGAAGACACGGCGAGGATCAGACTTTGGCTCAGGTTGGAGTTTCTGTGCATGACTGCCCCTTCAATAACGGAGCGGAATCTCATGGCCATGGAGGTTTTCCCACGTTGGGAGTTGTGGGACGCGCCCTTCAAGGATTCCTTCTGCGGGAGAATTGAGACCTGTTGGGCAGCTCCAGGATATCCCATATAGAAGGACTCCAGAGCACCGTTCGGGGATGGATGCCAGGGAAGCGGGACTCACATTCCAATTGTCTCCTAGCAACAAGACAGTTGAGATCTGATGGCTCTGCGGGAGCAACCGGGGTGGCTGAGTTGAAATGGACTTTCCCGAGAATGGGGCCTAATATGTGTTTGTGTCCATGAAGGCCATGGAATGGGGTGGTGGCCCCGGGACCCTGAAGTATTCTCCTAAGCTTTTGACAAGGGTCCCATGCACAAGTTTCCTTGTGGAGACGAGAATTGTTCTGATGGGTGCCTCAGGAAACCCCCTATGCTGGTCTTGGAATCCAGGCTTTTGAGGAGACATGCCTGTAAACCAGAGCAATGGATCCGATTATGGCCTAGTGTCCTGTCTGGTTCCATCGCCTTCTCTGGGGACATCCATCTATGATATGAGTGGAGGTAGATGCTCAGCTGGTGTCAGACCGCCGTTGTTTATTCCGGGCGATCTACACTATTGGGATGGCCTCGGGATCTTTGGAGGGTTCTCCTAAATTGTACGATTTTGGAAAATGGAAGGGGCAGAATTCCCATGGATTGGGTAGGCACAGTCCTAATGTGTGGCTCCAGGGGCCCCAGCCTGGAGGGTGTGTGGCCCAGGAATTTGAGGACAGAAGTCTGAAAACACAAACTCAGCTTAGGTTGGGGACGTAGGTATGGCAGGTCCAATCTACAAACCATGAGAAGAACTCTTCAGGATATGAAGAAAGAGGAGTCTGAGGCGCTTGCTGAGGGATCTGTCTCTGGATTTTGTATCTAAGATGGGCGTGGAATGTGGGGAGGCCTCATGGGCCATGGAAGAATCTTCCTCACTGTGGATTTGGCCCAGTCCCAATTTCTTTCCGTCAATATGTGGGATGGGAGGTCTCCTCACAGGTTTGTTACCTCAGGTGTCCCAACCAAAGAGGAATTCCAAAGAAGAGACCTGGGGAAGAGTGAAGGGACAACCCAAACTATGGTTAAAAATTGGGACTAGGGGTATGACAGGCTCAATATGCTGTCTCTAAATCCAGCCACTGAGAGGCCTTACTTGAGGACTGGGCTCAGGCTGAGGGTCACAATGTGTGTTTGTGACCAATGGGGCCCGCGAGCAAAGGCGGGGCCTCATGGGCCACACTGGTTTCAACTACCCTGACTTTGGACTACATGCCAATCACAAGGTCTCTTGCCATGGGGAAGGTGTTCTGATGTCTGCATCACTTTCAACCCTGGGCAGTGGTTGGAGATAAGGTCTAGGTTCTGAAGCCTGAAAAACTGAAGTTGGGAAGAGATGACGACCTAAGGCCATGGAGGGTCTGATATGCTCAGTGTGCGGTCAGCTGCCTGTGTGTTGGTCAGGAGGTTCTGGCTCAGGTTGTGTCAGACAGTGCATTATAGCCCAGGTTAGACTATATGATTTTGGTACAGTCGAGTGCCGTGTAGGGTTATCCTCATTTGAGGTGCATGGGCAGCTCTTTAGGCAAGATATTTTTTCTAGAAGGCAGGCATAGTGCTGCATTGTGGGTCCGGAATTGCCAAACTTGAGGGCTTCTGGATTAGGAGTGTGAGGACAGAAGTCTGAGAACACAAACTAGACTTGGGTTTCAGGCCGATGGCACGGCAGGTACCCCCTTCAGATCTGAACCAATATCTCAAGCATCTGTAGTCACGGCGAGGATCAGACGTTGGCTCAGGTTGGAGTTTCTGTGCATGACTGCCCCTTCATGAATGGAGCAGAATCTCAAGGCCATGTAGGTTTTCCCACGTTGGGAGTTGTGGGATACCTCCTTCAAGGATTCCTTCTGGGGGACAATTGAGACCTGTTGCGCAGCTCCAGGCATCCCATATGGAATGACTCCAGAGCAACGTTGGAGGATGGATGCCAGGGAGGCCCGCCTCGAATTCCAATTGTCTCATAGCAACAAAACAGTGGAGATCGGATGGCTCTGCGGGAGCAACCTGGGTGGCTGAGTTGAAATGGACTATCCTGAAGATGGGGCCTAATGTGTGTTTGTGTCCATGAGGGCCTTGGAATGGAGCGGTGGCACTTGGACCCTGAAGTATTCTCCTAAGCTTTTGACATAGCTCCCATGCACAAGTTTCATTGTGGAGACGAGATTTGTTCTGATGGGTGCTTAGTAATCCCTTATGCTGGTATTGGAATCCAAGCTTTTGAGGAGACACGCCTGTAAACCAAAGCAATGGATCCGATTATGGCCTAGGGTCCTGCCTGGTTCAATCTTCTACTCTGGGGATATCCATCTATGGAATGAGTGGAGGTAGATTCTCACCTGGTGTCAGACCGCCCTTGTTTGTCCCCGGAGACCTACACTATTGGGATGGCCTCGGGGACTGGAGAGTTCTCCTAATTTGTACGATTTTGGACAATGGAATGGGCAGAATTCCCATGGGTTGGGTAGGCACAGTCCTAATGTGTGGCTCCAGGGGCCCCAGCCTGGAGGGAGTGTGGCCCAGGAATTTGAGGACAGAAGTCTGAAAACACAAACTCATCTTAGGTTTGGTTAAGTACGTATTGCAGGTCCAATCTACAAACCATGAGAAGAACTATTCAGGATATGAAGAAAGAGCGAGTCTGAGGCGCTTGCTCAGGCTTTTGTCTCTGGATTTTGTATCAAAGATGGGCGTGGAACGTGGGGAGGCCTCATGGGCCATGGACGAATCTTCCTCTCTGTGGATTTGGCCCGGTCCCAATTTCTTTCCGTCAATCTGTGGGATGGGAGGTCTCCTCTCAGGTTTGTTACCTCAGGTGTCCAACCAAAGAGGAACTCCAAAGCAGAGTCCTGGGGAAGAGTGAAGGGACAACCCAAACTATGTTTAAAAATTGGGGCCTAGGAGCATGGCAGCCCAATATGCTGTCTTTTCATCCAGCCACTGAGTGGCCTTACTTAAAGACTGGGCACAGGCTGAGGGTCAGCATGTGTGTTTGTGACCAATGTGGCCCGCGAGGTTGGGCGGGGCCTCATGGGCCACACTGGTTTCAACTACACTGAAATTTGGACAACATGCCAATCACAAGGTCTCTTGCCATGGGGAAGGAGCTCTGATTTCTGCATCATTTTCAACACTGGGCAGTGGTTGGAGATAAGGTCTAGGTTCTGAAGCCTGAAAACCACAGTTGGGAAGAGATGATGACCTAAGGCCATGGCGGGTCTCATGTGCTCAGGTGCGGTCAGCTGCCTGTGTGTTGGTCCAGAGTTTCGGGTTCAGGTTGTGTCAGACAGTGCATTAGTGCCCAGGTTAGACTATAAAATTTAGGTACAGTCGAGGGCCATGTAAGTTTATCCTCATTTGAGATGCCTGGGAAAATCTTTAGGCAATATATTTTTCCTAGAGGGCAGGCAGATTGCTGCATTGTGGGTCCAGAATTGCCAAACTTGAGGGCTTCTGGGTCAGGAGGGTGAGGACAGAAGTCTGAGAACACAATTAGACTTGGGCTTCAGGCCGAGAGTATGGCAAGTACCCCCTGCAGATCTGAACCAGTATCTCATGCATCGTAAGTCACGGCGAGGATCAGAAGTTGGCTCGGGTTGGTGTTTCTGTGCATGACTGCCCCTTCATGAACGGAGCGGAATCTCACGGCCATGGAGGTTTTCCAACGTTGGGAGTGTGGATCCCCCTTCAAGGATTCCTTCTGCGGGACAATTGAGACCTGTTGGTCAGCTCCAGGACATCCCATATGGAATGACTGCAGTGCACCGTTCAAGGATGGATGCCAGGTAAGCCAGCATCGAATTCCATTTGTCTCCTAGCAACAAGACAGTTGAGTTCTATGGCTCTGCGTTAGCAATCGGGGCGGCTGTGTTGAAATCGACTTTCCCGAGGTTGGGGCCTAATGTGTGTTTTTGTCCATGAAGGCCTTGGAATGGAGCGGTGGCACTGGGACCCTGAAGTATTCTCCTAAGGTTTTGACATAGGTCCCATGCACAGGTTTCCTTGTGGAGACGAGATTTGTTCTGATGGGTGCCGCAGGAAACCCCCTATGCTGGTCTTGGAATCCAGGCTCTTGAGGAGACATGCCTGTAAACCAAAGGAATGGATGCGATTATGGCCTAGGGTCATGTCTGGTTCCATCTTCTTCTCTGGGGACATCCATTTATGGTATGAGTGGATGTAGATGCTCAGCTGTTGTCAGACCACCTTTGTTTGTTCCGGGAGACCTACACTATTGGGATGGCCTTGGGGACTTTGGAGGGTTCTTCTAATTTGTACGATTTTGGACAATGGAATGGGCAGAATTCCCATGGATTGGGTAGGCACAGTTCTAATGTCTGGCTCCAGGGGCCCCAGCCTGGAGAGTGTGTGGCCCAGGAATTTGAGGTCAGAAGTCTGAAAACACAAACTCAGCTTAGGTTTGCAGACGTAGGTATGGCAGGTCTAATCTACAAAACATGAGAAGAACTCTTCAGGATATGAAGAAAGAGCGAGTCTGAGGCACTTGCTCAGGCTTTTGTCTCTGGATTTTGTATCAAGGATGGGCGTTGAATGTGGGGAGGCCTCATGGGCCATGGACGAATCTTCCTCTCTTTGGATTTGGCCCAGTCCCAATTTCTTTCCGTCAATCTGTGGGATGGGAGGTCTCCTCTCAGGTTTTTTACCTCAGGTGTCCCAACCAAAGAGGAATTTCAAAGCAGAGACCTGGGGAAGAGTGAAGGGACAACCCAAACTATGGTTAAAAATTGGGGCCTAGGGGCATGGCAGGCCCAATATGCTGTCTCTACATCCAGCCACTGAGTGGCATTACTTAAGGACTGGGCACAGCCTGAGAGTCACAATGTGTGTTTGTGACCAATGTGGCCCGCGAGCATGGGCAGGGCCTCCTGGGCCATACTGGTTTCAACTACACTGAACTTAGGACAATACACCAATCACAAGGTCTCTTGCCATGGGGAAGGAGCTCTGATTTCTGCATCATTTTCAACCCTAGGCAGTGGTTGGATGTAAGGTCTCGGATCTGAAGTCTGAAAACCGCAGTTGGGAAGAGATGACGACCTAAGGCCATGGCGGGTCTGATGTGCTCAGTGTGCGGTCACCTGCCTGGGTGTTGGTCCGGAGGTTCGGGTTCAGGTTGTGTCAGTCAGTGCATTAGTGCCCAGGTTAGTATATATAATTTAGGTACAGTCGAGTGCCGTGTAAGTTTATCCTCATTGGACGTGCCTGGGCAACTCATTAGGCAATATATTTTTTCTAGAGGGGAGGCAGGGTGCTGCATTGTGGGTCCGGAATTGCCAAACTTGAGGGCTTCTGGATTAGGAGTGTGAGGACAGAAGTCTGAGAACACAAGCTAGACTTGGGTTTCAGGCCGAGGGCACGGCAGGTATCCCCTGCAGATGAACAAATATCTCATGCATCTGAAGACACGGCGAGTTTCAGACGTTGGCTCGGGTTGGAGTTTCTGTGCATGACTGCCCCTTCATGAACGAAGCGGAATCTCAAGGCCATGGAGGTTTTCCCAAGTTGGAAGTTGTGGGATGCCCTCTTCAAGGATTCCTTCTGCTGGACAATGGAGACCTGTTGATCAGCTCCAGGACATCCCATATGGAATGACTCCAGAGCACCTTTCGAGGATGGATGCCAGGGAATCCCGCCTCGCATTCCAATTGTCTCCTAGCAACAAGACAGTTGAGTTCTGATGGCTCTGCGGGAGCAATCGGGGGGCTGTGTTCAAATGGACTTTCCCAAGTTTGGGGCCTAATGTGTGTTTGTGTCCATGAAGGCCTTGGAATGGGGCGGTGGCACCGGGACCCTGAAGTATTCTCCTAAGCTTCTGACATAGGTCCCATGCACAAGTTTCCTTGTGGAGACGAGATTTGTTCTGATGGGTGCCTCAGGAAACCCCCTATGCTGGCCTTGGAATCCAGGCTTTTGAGGAGACATGCCTGTAAACCAAAGCAATGGATCCGATTATGGCCTAGGGTCCTGTCTGGTTCCATCTTCTTCTCTGGGGACATCCATTTATGGTATGAGTGGAGGTAGATGCTCAGCTGGTGTCAGACTGCCCTTGTTTGTCCCAGGAGACCTACACTATTGGATGGCCTCGGGGCCTATGGAGGGTTCTTCTAATTTGTACGATTTTGGACAATGGAATGGGAAGAATTCCCTGGATTGGGTAGGAACAGGCTAATGTGTCCAACCAGGGGCCCCAGCCTGGAGGGTCTGTGGCCCAGGAACGTGAGGACAGAAGTCTGAAAACACAAACTCAGCTTAGGTTGTACCGTAGGTATGGCAGGTCCAATCTACAAACCATGAGAAGACTCTTCAGGATATGATGAAAGATCGAGTCTGATGCGCTTGCTCAGGCTTTTGTCTCTGGATTTTGTATCAAAGATGGGCATGGAATGTGGGGAGGCCTCATGAGCCATTGACGAATCTTCCTCTCTGTGGATTTGGCCCGGTCCCAATTTCTTTCCGTCAATATGTGGCATAGGAGGTCTCCTCTCAGGTTTGTTACCTCAGGAGTCCCAACCATAGAGGAATTCCAAAGCAGAGCCCTGGGGAAGAGTGAAGGGACAACCCAAACTATGTTTAAAAATTGGGACCTAGGGGCATGGCAGGCCCAATATGCTGTCTCTTCATCCAACCACTGAGAGGCCTTACTTGAGAACTGGGCTCAGGCTGAGGGTCACAATGTGTGTTTGTGACCAATGTGGCCCACGAGCATGGGCGGGGCCTCATGGGCCACACTGGTTTCAACTACACTGAACATTGGAAAACATGCCAATCACAAGGTCTCTTGCCATGGGGAAGGAGCTCTGATTTCTGCATCATTTTCAACCCTGGGCAGTGGTTGGAGTTAAGGTCAAGGTTCTGAAGCCTGAAAACCGCAGTTGGGAAGAGATGACGACCTAAGGCCATGGCGGGTGCTGTGCTCAGTGTGCGGTCAGCTGCCTGGGTGTTGGTCTGGAGTTCGGGTTCAGGTTGTGTCAGACAGTGCATTAGTGCCCAGGTTAGACTATATAATTCAGGTACAGTTGAGAGCTGTGTAGGTTTATCCTCATTTGAGGTGCCTGGGCAACTCATTAGGCAATATATTTTTTCTAGAGGCAGGCAGAGTGCTGCATTGTGGGTCAGGTTTTGCCAAACATGAGGGATTCTGGACCAGGAGTGTGAGGACAAGTCTGAGAACAGAAGCTAGACTTGGGCTTCAGGCCGAAGGCACGGCTGGTACCCCCTGCAGATCTGAACGAATATCTCATGCATCTGAAGTCACGGCGAAGATCAGACTTGGCTCAGGTTGGAGTTTCTGTGCATGACTGCCCCTTCATGAACGGAGCGGAATTTCAAGGCCATGGAGGTTTTCCCACGTTGGAAGTTGTGGGATACGCCCTTCAAGGATTCCTTCTGCGGGACAATTGAGACCTGTTGGGCAGCTACAGGATATGCCATATAGAAGGACTCCAGAGCACCGTTTGGGGATGGATGCCAGGGAAGCGGGCGTCGCATTCCAATTGTCTCCAAGCAACAAGACAGTTGAGATCTGATGGCTCTGCGTGAGCAACTCGGGTGGCTGAGTTGAAATGGACTTTCCCGAGGATGGGGCCTAATATGTGTTTGTGTCCATTAAAGCCTTGGAATGGGGCGGTGGCACCGGGACCCTGAAGTATTCTCCTAAGCTTCTGACATAGGTCCCATGCACAAGTTTCCTTGTGGAGACGAGATTTGTTCTGATGGGTGCCTCAGGAAACCCCCTATGCTGGCCTTGGAATCCAGGCTTTTGAGGAGACATGCCTGTAAACCAAAGCAATGGATCCGATTATGGCCTAGGGTCCTGTCTGGTTCCATCTTCTTCTCTGGGGACATCCATTTATGGTATGAGTGGAGGTAGATGCTCAGCTGGTGTCAGACTGCCCTTGTTTGTCCCAGGAGACCTACACTATTGGATGGCCTCGGGGCCTATGGAGGGTTCTTCTAATTTGTACGATTTTGGACAATGGAATGGGAAGAATTCCCTGGATTGGGTAGGAACAGGCTAATGTGTCCAACCAGGGGCCCCAGCCTGGAGGGTCTGTGGCCCAGGAACGTGAGGACAGAAGTCTGAAAACACAAACTCAGCTTAGGTTGTACCGTAGGTATGGCAGGTCCAATCTACAAACCATGAGAAGACTCTTCAGGATATGAAGAAAGATCGAGTCTGATGCGCTTGCTCAGGCTTTTGTCTCTGGATTTTGTATCAAAGATGGGCGTGGAACGTGGGGAGGCCTCATGGGCCATGGACGAATCTTCCTCTCTGTGGATTTGGCCCGGTCCCAATTTCTTTCCGTCAATCTGTGGGATGGGAGGTCTCCTCTCAGGTTTGTTAATTCAGGTGTCCCAACCAAAGAGGAATTCCAAAGCAGAGCCCTGGGGAAGAGTGAAGGGACAACCCAAACTATGGTTAAAAATTGGGGCCTAGGGGCATGGCAGGCCCAATATGCTGTCTCTTCATCCAGGCACTGAGGGCCTTACTTGAGGACTGGGCACAGGCTGAGGGTCACAATGTGTGTTTGTGACCAATGTGGCCCGCGAGCATGGGCGGGGCCTCAGGGGCCACACTGGTTTCAACTACACTGAACTTTGGACAACATTCCAATCACAGGTCTCTTGCCATGGAGAAGGAGCTCTGATTTCTGCATCATTTTCAACACTGGGCAGTGGTTGGTGTTAAGATCTAGGTTCTGAAACCTGAAAATCCCAGTTGGGAAGAGAAGACGGCCTAAGGCCATGGCAGGTCTGATGTGCACAGGGTGCGGTCAGCTGCCTAGGTGTTGTTCAGGAGGTTCGGGCTCAGGTTGTGTCAGACAGTGCATTAGTGCCCAGGTTAGACTATATAATTCAGGTACAGTCGAGAGCCGTGTAGGTTTATCCTCATTTGAGGTGCCTGGGGAACTCATTAGGCAATATATTTTTTCTAGAGGCAGGCAGAGTGCTGCATTGTGGGTCCGGAATTGCCAAACATGAAAGATTATGGAAGAGGAGTGTGAGGACAAGTCTGAGAGCAGAAGCTAGACTTGGGCTTCAAGTCGAGGGCATGACTGTCACCCCCTGCAGATCTGAACGAATATCTCATGCTTCTGAAGACACGGCGAGGATCAGACTTTGGCTCAGGTTGGAGTTTCTGTGCATGACTGCCCCTTCAATAACGGAGCGGAATCTCATGGCCATGGAGGTTTTCCCACGTTGGGAGTTGTGGGACGCGCCCTTCAAGGATTCCTTCTGCGGGAGAATTGAGACCTGTTGGGCAGCTCCAGGATATCCCATATAGAAGGACTCCAGAGCACCGTTCGGGGATGGATGCCAGGGAAGCGGGACTCACATTCCAATTGTCTCCTAGCAACAAGACAGTTGAGATCTGATGGCTCTGCGGGAGCAACCGGGGTGGCTGAGTTGAAATGGACTTTCCCGAGAATGGGGCCTAATATGTGTTTGTGTCCATGAAGGCCATGGAATGGGGTGGTGGCCCCGGGACCCTGAAGTATTCTCCTAAGCTTTTGACCTAGGTCCCATGCACAAGTTTCCTTGTGGAGACGAGATTTGTTCTGATGGGTGCCTCAGGAAACCCCCTATGCTGGCCTTGGAATCCAGGCTTTTGAGGAGACATGCCTGTAAACCAGAGCAATGGTTCCGATTATGGCCTAGTGTCCTGTCTGGTTCCATCTACTTCTCTGGGGACATCCATGTATTGTATGAGTGTAGGTAGATGGTCAGCTGGTGTCAAACCGCCCTTGTTTGTCCCGGGAGACCTACACTATTGGGATGGCCTCGGGAACTTTGGAGGGTTCTCCCAATTTGTACGATTTTGGACAATGGAATGGGCAGAATTCCCATGGATGGGGGAGGCACAGTCCTAATGTGTGGCTCCAGGGGCCCCAGCCTGGAGGGTGTGTGGCCCAGAAATTTGAGGACAGAAGTCTGAAAACACAAACTCAGCTTAGGTTTGGGGAAGTACGTATTGCAGGTCCAATCTACAAACCATGAGAAGAACTATTCAGGATATGAAGAAAGAGCGAGTCTGAGGCGCTTGCTCAGGCTTTTGTCTCTGGATTTTGTATCAAAGATGGGCGTGGAACGTGGGGAGGCCTCATGGGCCATGGACGAATCTTCCTCTCTGTGGATTTGGCCCGGTCCCAATTTCTTTCCGTCAATCTGTGGGATGGGAGGTCTCCTCTCAGGTTTGTTAATTCAGGTGTCCCAACCAAAGAGGAATTCCAAAGCAGAGCCCTGGGGAAGAGTGAAGGGACAACCCAAACTATGGTTAAAAATTGGGGCCTAGGGGCATGGCAGGCCCAATATGCTGTCTCTTCATCCAGGCACTGAGGGCCTTACTTGAGGACTGGGCACAGGCTGAGGGTCACAATGTGTGTTTGTGACCAATGTGGCCCGCGAGCATGGGCGGGGCCTCAGGGGCCACACTGGTTTCAACTACACTGAACTTTGGACAACATTCCAATCACAGGTCTCTTGCCATGGGGAAGGAGCTCTGATTTCTGCATCATTTTCAACACTGGGCAGTGGTTGGTGTTAAGATCTAGGTTCTGAAACCTGAAAATCCCAGTTGGGAAGAGAAGACGGCCTAAGGCCATGGCAGGTCTGATGTGCACAGGGTGCGGTCAGCTGCCTAGGTGTTGTTCAGGAGGTTCGGGCTCAGGTTGTGTCAGACAGTGCATTAGTGCCCAGGTTAGACTATATAATTCAGGTACAGTCGAGAGCCGTGTAGGTTTATCCTCATTTGAGGTGCCTGGGGAACTCATTAGGCAATATATTTTTTCTAGAGGCAGGCAGAGTGCTGCATTGTGGGTCCGGAATTGCCAAACATGAAAGATTATGGAAGAGGAGTGTGAGGACAAGTCTGAGAGCAGAAGCTAGACTTGGGCTTCAAGTCGAGGGCATGACTGTCACCCCCTGCAGATCTGAACGAATATCTCATGCTTCTGAAGACACGGCGAGGATCAGACTTTGGCTCAGGTTGGAGTTTCTGTGCATGACTGCCCCTTCAATAACGGAGCGGAATCTCATGGCCATGGAGGTTTTCCCACGTTGGGAGCTGTGGGACGCGCCCTTCAAGGATTCCTTCTGCGGGAGAATTGAGACCTGTTGGGCAGCTCCAGGATATCCCATATAGAAGGACTCCAGAGCACCGTTCGGGGATGGATGCCAGGGAAGCGGGACTCACATTCCAATTGTCTCCTAGCAACAAGACAGTTGAGATCTGATGGCTCTGCGGGAGCAACCGGGGTGGCTGAGTTGAAATGGACTTTCCCGAGAATGGGGCCTAATATGTGTTTGTGTCCATGAAGGCCATGGAATGGGGTGGTGGCCCCGGGACCCTGAAGTATTCTCCTAAGCTTTTGACCTAGGTCCCATGCACAAGTTTCCTTGTGGAGACGAGATTTGTTCTGATGGGTGCCTCAGGAAACCCCCTATGCTGGCCTTGGAATCCAGGCTTTTGAGGAGACATGCCTGTAAACCAGAGCAATGGTTCCGATTATGGCCTAGTGTCCTGTCTGGTTCCATCTACTTCTCTGGGGACATCCATGTATTGTATGAGTGTAGGTAGATGGTCAGCTGGTGTCAAACCGCCCTTGTTTGTCCCGGGAGACCTACACTATTGGGATGGCCTCGGGAACTTTGGAGGGTTCTCCCAATTTGTACGATTTTGGACAATGGAATGGGCAGAATTCCCATGGATGGGGGAGGCACAGTCCTAATGTGTGGCTCCAGGGGCCCCAGCCTGGAGGGTGTGTGGCCCAGAAATTTGAGGACAGAAGTCTGAAAACACAAACTCAGCTTAGGTTTGGGGAAGTACGTATTGCAGGTCCAATCTACAAACCATGAGAAGAACTATTCAGGATATGAAGAAAGAGCGAGTCTGAGGCGCTTGCTCAGGCTTTTGTCTCTGGATTTTGTATCAAAGATGGGCGTGGAACGTGGGGAGGCCTCATGGGCCATGGACGAATCTTCCTCTCTGTGGATTTGGCCCGGTCCCAATTTCTTTCCGTCAATCTGTGGGATGGGAGGTCTCCTCTCAGGTTTGTTAATTCAGGTGTCCCAACCAAAGAGGAATTCCAAAGCAGAGCCCTGGGGAAGAGTGAAGGGACAACCCAAACTATGGTTAAAAATTGGGGCCTAGGGGCATGGCAGGCCCAATATGCTGTCTCTTCATCCAGGCACTGAGGGCCTTACTTGAGGACTGGGCACAGGCTGAGGGTCACAATGTGTGTTTGTGACCAATGTGGCCCGCGAGCATGGGCGGGGCCTCAGGGGCCACACTGGTTTCAACTACACTGAACTTTGGACAACATTCCAATCACAGGTCTCTTGCCATGGAGAAGGAGCTCTGATTTCTGCATCATTTTCAACCCTGGGCAGTGGTTGGTGTTAAGATCTAGGTTCTGAAACCTGAAAATCCCAGTTGGGAAGAGAAGACGGCCTAAGGCCATGGCAGGTCTGATGTGCACAGGGTGCGGTCAGCTGCCTAGGTGTTGTTCAGGAGGTTCGGGCTCAGGTTGTGTCAGACAGTGCATTAGTGCCCAGGTTAGACTATATAATTCAGGTACAGTCGAGAGCCGTGTAGGTTTATCCTCATTTGAGGTGCCTGGGGAACTCATTAGGCAATATATTTTTTCTAGAGGCAGGCAGAGTGCTGCATTGTGGGTCCGGAATTGCCAAACATGAAAGATTATGGAAGAGGAGTGTGAGGACAAGTCTGAGAGCAGAAGCTAGACTTGGGCTTCAAGTCGAGGGCATGACTGTCACCCCCTGCAGATCTGAACGAATATCTCATGCTTCTGAAGACACGGCGAGGATCAGACTTTGGCTCAGGTTGGAGTTTCTGTGCATGACTGCCCCTTCAATAACGGAGCGGAATCTCATGGCCATGGAGGTTTTCCCACGTTGGGAGTTGTGGGACGCGCCCTTCAAGGATTCCTTCTGCGGGAGAATTGAGACCTGTTGGGCAGCTCCAGGATATCCGATATAGAAGGACTCCAGAGCACCGTTCGGGGATGGATGCCAGGGAAGCGGGACTCACATTCCAATTGTCTCCTAGCAACAAGACAGTTGAGATCTGATGGCTCTGCGGGAGCAACCGGGGTGGCTGAGTTGAAATGGACTTTCCCGAGAATGGGGCCTAATATGTGTTTGTGTCCATGAAGGCCATGGAATGGGGTGGTGGCCCCGGGACCCTGAAGTATTCTCCTAAGCTTTTGACCTAGGTCCCATGCACAAGTTTCCTTGTGGAGACGAGATTTGTTCTGATGGGTGCCTCAGGAAACCCCCTATGCTGGCCTTGGAATCCAGGCTTTTGAGGAGACATGCCTGTAAACCAGAGCAATGGTTCCGATTATGGCCTAGTGTCCTGTCTGGTTCCATCTACTTCTCTGGGGACATCCATGTATTGTATGAGTGTAGGTAGATGGTCAGCTGGTGTCAAACCGCCCTTGTTTGTCCCGGGAGACCTACACTATTGGGATGGCCTCGGGAACTTTGGAGGGTTCTCCCAATTTGTACGATTTTGGACAATGGAATGGGCAGAATTCCCATGGATGGGGGAGGCACAGTCCTAATGTGTGGCTCCAGGGGCCCCAGCCTGGAGGGTGTGTGGCCCAGAAATTTGAGGACAGAAGTCTGAAAGCACAAACTCAGCTTAAGTTGGGACGTAGGTATGGCAGGTCCAATCTACAAACCATGAGAAGAACTCTTCAGGATATGAAGAAAGAGGAGTCTGAGGCGCTTGCTGAGAGTTTTGTCTCTGGATTTTGTATCAAAGATGGGCGTGGAACGTGGGGAGGCCTCATGGGCCATGGACGAATCTTCCTCTCTGTGGATTTGGCCCGGTCCCAATTTCTTTCCATCAATCTGTGGAATGGGAGGTCTCCTCTCAGGTTTGTTAATTCAGGTGTCCCAACCAAAGAGGAATTCCAAAGCAGATCCCTGGGGAAGAGTGAAGGGACAACCCAAACTATGGTTAAAAATTGGGGCCTAGGGGCATGGCAGGCCCAATATGCTGTCTCTTCATCCAGCCACTGAGTGGCCTTATTAAGGACTGGGCACAGCCTGAGAGTCACAATGTGTGTTGGTGACCAATGTGGCCCACGAGCATGGGCGGGGCCTCATGGGCCATACTGGTTTCAACTACACTGAACTTAGGACAATATGCCAATCACAGGGTCTCTTGCCATGGGGAAGGAGATCTGATTTCTGCATCATTTTCAACCCTAGTCAGTGGTTGGATATAAGGTCTAGGATCTGAAGTATGAAAACCGCAGTTGGGAAGAGATGACGAACTAAGCCCATGGCAGGTCTGATGTGCTCAGTGTGCGGTCAGCTGCCTGGGTGTTGGTCCAGAGGTTCGGGTTCAGGTTGTGTCAGACAGTGCATTAGTGCCCAGGTTAGACTATATAATTTAGGTACAGTCGAGTGCCGTGTTAGTTTATCCTCATTTGACGTGCCTGGGCAACTCATTAGGCAATATATTTTTTCTAGAGGGGAGGCAGGGTGCTGCATTGTGGGTCCGGAATTGCCAACTTGAGGGCTTCTGGATTAGGAGTGTGAGGACAGAAGTCTGAGAACACAAGGTAGACTTGGGCTTCAGGCCGAGGGCACGGCAGGTACCCCCTGCAGATCTGAACCAATATCTCATGCTTCTGAAGTCATGGCGAGGATCAGACGTTGGCTCGGTTTGGAGTTTCTGTGCATGATTGCCCCTTCTTGAACGAAGTGGAATCTCAAGGCCATGGAGGTTTTCCCACGTTGGAAATTGTGGGATGCCCCCTTCAAGGATTCCTTCTGCGGGACAATGGAGACCTGTTGGTCAGCTCCAGGACATCCCATATGGAATGACTCCAGAGCACCTTTCGAGGATGGATGCCAGAGAATCCCGCCTCGCATTCAAATTGTCTCCTAGCAACAAGACAGTTGAGTTCTGATGGCTCTGCTGGAGCAATCGGGGGGCTGTGTTGAAATGGACTTTCCTGAGTTTGGGGCCTAATGTGTGTTTGTGTCCATGAGGGCCTTGGAATGGGGCGGTGGCACCGGGACCCTGAAGTATTCTCCTAAGCTTTTGACATAGGTCCCATGCACAAGTTTCCTTGAGGAGACAAGTTTTGTTCTGATGTGTGCCTCAGGAAACCCCCCAAGTTGACCTTGGAATCCAGGCTTTTGTGGAGACATGCCTGTAAACCAAAGCAATGAATCCGATTATGGCCTAGGGTCCTGTCTGGTTCCATCTTCTTCTCTGGGGACATCCATTTATGGTATGAGTGGAGGTAGATGCTCAGCTGGTGTCAGACCGCCCTTGTTTGTCCTGGGAGACCTACACTATTGGATTGCCTCGGGGCCTATGGAGGGTTCTTCTAATTTGTACGATTTTGGACAATGGAATGGGAAGAATTCCCTGGATTTGGTAGGAACAGTCTAATGTGTGGCTCCAGGGGCCCCAGCCTGGAGAGTGTGTGGCCCAGGAATTTGAGGACAGAAGTCTGAAAACACAAACTCAGCTTAGGTTTGGGACGTAGGTATGGCAGGTCCAATCTACAAACCATGAGAAGAACTCTTCAGGATATGAAGAAAGCGAGTCTGAGGTGCTTGCTCACGCTTTTGTCTCTGGATTTTGTATCAAAGATGGGCGTGGAATGTGGGGAGGCCTCATGGGACATTGACGAAACTTCCTCTCTGTGGATTTGGCCCGGTCCCAATTTCTTTCCGTCAATATGTGGAATGGGAGGTCTCCTCTCAGTTTTGTTACCTCAGGTGTCCCAATCAAAGAGGAATTCGAAAGCCGAGCCCTGGGGAAGAGCGAAGGGACCACCCAAATTATGGTTAAATATAGGAACCTAGGGGCATGGAAGGCCCAATATGCTGTCTCTTCATCCAGCCACTGTGTGGCCTTACTTGAGGACTGGATTCAGGCTGAGGGTCACAATGTGTGTTTGTGACCAATGTGGCCCGCGAGTATGGGCGGGGCCTCATGGGCCACACTGGTTTCAACTACACTGAACTTTGGACAACATGCCAATCACAAGGTCTCTTGCCATGGGGAAGGAGCTCTGATTTCTTCATCCTTTTCAACCCTGGGCAGTGGTTGGAGTTAAGGTCTAGGTTCTGAAGCCTGAAAACAGCAGTTGGGAAGAGATGACGAACTAAGCCCATGGCAGGTCTGATGTGCTCAGTGTGAGGTCAGCTGCCTGGGTGTTGGTCCAGATGGTTCGGGTTCAGGTTGTGTCAGACAGTGCATTAGTGCCCAGGTTAGACTATAATTCAGGTACAGTCGAGAGCCGTGTAGGTTTATCCTCATTTGAGGTGCCTGGGCAACTCATTAGGCAATATATTTTTTCTAGAGGCAGGCAGAGTGCTGCATTGTGGGTCCGGTATTGCCAAACATGAGGGATTCTGGACCAGGAGTGTGAGGACAAGTCTGAGAACAGAATCTAGACTTGGGCTTCAGGCCGAGGGCAAAGCTGGTACCCCCTCAGATCTGAACGAATATCTCATGCTTCTGAAGTCATGGCGAGGATCAGACTTTGGCTCAGGTTGGATTTTCTGTGCATGACTGCCCCTTCATCAACGGAGCAGAAATTCAAGGCCATGGAGGTTTTCCCACGTTGGGAGTTGTGGGATGCACACTTCAAGGATTCCTTCTGCGGGACAATGAGACCTGTTGGGCAGCTCAAGGATATCCCATATGGAAGGACTCCAGAGCACCGTTCGGGGATGGATGCCAGGGAAGTGGGCCTCGCATTCCAATTGTCTCCTAGCAACAAGACAGTTGAGATCTGAAGGCTCTGCCGGAGCAACCGGGGTGGCTGAGTTGAAATGGACTTTCCCGAGTTGGGGCCTGATATGTTTTTGTTTCCATGAGGGCATTGGAATGGGGCGGTAGCACCGGGACCCTGAAGTATTCTCCTAAGCTTTTGACATAGGTCCCATGCACAAGTTTCCTTGTGGAGACGAGATTTGTTCTAATGGGTGCCTCAGGAAACCCCCTATGCCGGTCTTGTTATCCAGGCTTTTGAGGAAACATGCCTGTAAACCAAAGCAATGGATCCGATTATGGCCTAGGGTCCTGTCTGGTTCCATCTTCTTCTCTGGGGACATCCATCTATGGTATGAGTGGAGGGTGATGCTCAGCTGGTGTCAGACCGCCCTTGTTTATAACGGGAGACCTACACTATTGTGATGGCCTCGGGAAATTTGGAGGGTTCTCCTAATTTGTACGATTTTGGACAATGGAATGGGCAGTGTTCCCATGGATTGGATAGGCACAGTCCTAATGTGTGGCTCCAGGGGCCCCAGCCTGGAGGGAGGGTGGCCCAGGAATTTGAGGACAGAAGTCTGAAAACACAAACTCAGCTTAGGTTTGGGGAAGTACGTATTGCAGGTCCAATCTACAAACCATGAGAAGAACTCTTCAGGATATGAAGAAAGAGTGAGTCTGAGGCGCTTGCTCAGGCTTTTTTCTCCGGATTTTGTATCAAAGATGGACGTGTAACGTGGATGGGTAGGCACAGTCCTACCCATGGAATTCCCATGGATGGGTAGGCACAGTCCTAATGTGTGGCTCCAGGGGCCCCAGCCTGGAGGGTGTGTTGCCCAGGACTTTGAGGACAGAAGTCTGAAAATACAAACTCAGCTCAAGTTTTGGGACATAGGTATGGCAGGCCCAATCTACAGACCATGAGAAGAACTCTTCAGGATATGAAGAAAGAGCGAGGCTGAGGCACTTGCTCAGGCTTTTGTCTCTGGATTTTGAATCAACGATGGCCATGGATGTGGGGAGGCCTCATGGGCCATGGACGAATCTTCCTCTCTGTGGATTTGTCCCGGTCCCAATTCTTTTTCGTCAATCTGTGGAAAGGGAGGTCCCCTTTCACGTTTGTCACCTCAAGTGACCCAACCAAAGAGAAATTACAAAGCACAGTCCTGGGGAAGAGTGAAGAGACAACCCAAACTATCGTTAAAAATTGGGGCCTAGGGGCATGGCAGGCCCAATATGCTGTCCCTTCATCCAGCCACTGAGAGGCCTAACTTGAGGACTGGGCTCGGGTTGAGGGTCACAATGTGTGTTTGTGACCAATATGGCCCGCGAGTGTGAGCGGGGCCACATGGGCCACACTGGTTTCAACTACACTGGACTTTGGACAACATGCCAATCACATGGTCTCTTGCCATGGGGAAGGTGTTCTTATTTCTGCATCATTTTCAACCCTGGGCAGTGGTTGGAGATAAGGTCTCGGTTCTGAAGCCTGAAAACCGTAGTTGGGAAGAGATGACGACCTAAGTCCATTGCTGGTCTGATATGCTCATGCTGAGGGTCACAGTGTGAATTTGTGCCCAAGCATCACTCAAGTTTGGGCGTGGTATCAGGGGCCATGAAGCTTTCTCCCACCCTGAAGGTGTGACTCCATGCCAATAACAAGCTTTACAGCCATGGGGAAGGAGGAGTTCTGTTTTGTGCTTGCGATACCCAGCTGTGCGGAGAATTGATATAATGTCTAGGTTCAGATATCTGAAAACCAAGGTTAGAAAGAGGTGACGGCTGAAGACCTTGGCGTTTCCGAAGTGCGAGGTGTGCGGCCAGCTGTCTCCTTGTCTGTCTGGACGTCTGGCTTCAGGCTGTGTCAGACAGAGCATGAGTGCCCAGAGCAGCCTATCCAGTTCAGGGACCGTCGAGGCCTAAACAGGTTGATCCTCATCCGGGTTTTCTGGAGAGCCCCTCAGGGAAACGTTTTTCTTCCGTTGGGCAGACACTGGGCTGGGTTGTGGTTCTGGAGTTCCTAGTCCAGAGGACTTGTTTGCCACAGTTGTGAGGAAGGAAGTCTGAAAACACAAGCTAGCATGAGGTTTGGGACCGAGGGCAGGGCAGGCCCACTCCGCAGAGGCTGAATCGAGATCTCCTGCACTGAGGTCATGTCAAATATGAGACGTTCCTCAGACTAGAGTTTTTGTCCAGCATGGCCTCTTCCTGAAAGTTGTGGTGGCTTCATGAGCCAGGGAGGTTAGCCTACGATGGGATTTGTGAACTACTCCAAACCTAAAGGTTTACTTCTGCACGACAGTTGAGTCCTATTGGATGGTTCCAGGAGGCCCCATATGGAAAGACTCGAGAGCAGGGGCCTAAGCTTGGAAGCCTGGGAAAGCCACCTCATATTCCCACTCTTTAGTCAGGACAAGGCAGGCTCCATCTGCAGGCTCCTGGGTGAGCTACCCAGAGGGGAGAGTTGAAATGGACTCTCCAGAAGATGAGTCCTACTGTGGCTTGGTGGCCTGACTGACCTTGGAATGTGGAGGTGGCTCAGGGACTCTGCAGGATTCTCCAACCTGAGGTGTTTGACAAGGCTCCAACAAGGAAGCTTCCCATGTGGAGACGAGAGGAGTTCTGTTCAGTGCCTCAGCAAAGCCCCATATCCTGTTTTTCGAACCAAAGCCGCTGTGGAGTGACACCTGAAAGCAAAGCAAGAGTTGAGATTAAGGCCTAAGGGCCTGTCCGGTTCAACCTTCTATCTCTGTTGACTTCTGTGTGCATGCCTTAGTGGAGGTAGCAGCTCAGCTTGTGTCCGAAGGCCCCTGTGTGTCCAGTGAGGCTCCCAGTAGTGGGATGTCCTCGGGGGCCTTGAGGTTTCTCATATTCTGGAGGTGTGTGGCCAAAGCAATGGACACAGTTTCCCAGGAGAGAGCAGGCACAGTCCTGTGGTATGGCTCCAGAGGACCCAGCCTAGAGGCTGTGTTTGCCAGGGCTGTGGGGACAGATGTCTGAAAAAGCAAACTTGGCTCAGCTAAGGGCCAAGGTAATGGCAGGCCTGATCTTCAGTCCGTGAGGGGAGATCCTCTGGATATCAAAGGAGGGCAAGTGGGAGGCAGTCGCTCAAGCTTTTGTCTCTGGGTGTTGCGTTCACATTGGCCATACAGGGTAGGCGTTGCTTCAGGGGCCGAGGAAGAGCCTTCCTCTTGGCGGATTGTCCAAGCTCCCAAGAGTTTGGGTTCATTCTGTGGGAAGGGAATAGTACTGTTTTCTGCCACAGGGGACCCCCCAGGAGAGGGACTCTAGAGCAAAGCAGTGGGTTCCCTCAACTGGAATACACACCATCTATTTAGTCCTCGGTGCCTATAGGCATGGCAAGCTACATATGCGGGCTCTTGGTCCAGTCACTGAGAGGCGTTACTTGAATAAGGTACTCACACTGAGGGTCACCATGTGTGTTTGTGCCCAAGGCGGCCCTTACGCATGGGCGTGGCCTCATGGGCCATGCCGTTTTCTCCTAAACTGAAGGTTTGACTCACTGCCAGCAGCAAGGTTTCTTGCCATGGGGAAGGAGGGGTTCTGACTTGTGCATCAGGTTCCCCCCTGTGCAGGGATTGGAGATAAGGTCTAGGATCCGATGACTGAAAAACCAGGTTGGGAATGGATGGTGGCCTAAGACAGTGGCGGATCCAATGTGCTGGGTGTGCAGCCAGCTGTGTCAGTGTCTGTTGGAAGGTCTGGGCTCAGGCTATTTGAGACAGAGCATCAGTGTTTAAGGTAGCCTATGCAATTGGGGTGTTGCCGAGGGCCAAGCAGTTTTATCCTCAGTTGGGGTTTCTGGGCAGCACCATAGACAATGTTTTTCTCCCGGGAGGCAGGCAGAGTGCCTCATTGTGGCCCCAGAATTCCCAGGAGGGAGGGTTGTGGGCCAGGAGTGTGAGGACAGAAGTCTGAAAACAAAAGCTAGGGTGAGGATTGGAGCCAAGGTCAGAGCAGGCCGACTCTGCAGAGGCTGAATCAAAATCTCCTGAATCTGAGTCAGGCTGAGGATAAGACGTTGGCTGAGGCTGGAGTGTGTGTCCATGATGGCACCTTCATGAGGCGGTGGCCTCATGAGGCCAAGGAAGTTTTCCCACGCTGAGTTTGGAGGTTGCCTCAAACCACAAGGTTTTCTTCTGCGGGACATTCGAGACCTGTTGCATGGCTCCAGGACATAAGATACAGAAGGACTGGAGAGCAGGGTTCGAAGGATGGATCCCTGACCAGCATGCCTCGCATTTCCATTGGCCATTAGCCATAATATATGTTTGATCTGCTGCCTCTGGGGCACGCTACCCAGGGGTCTGAGTTGAAATGGCCTCTCCCGAGGATGCATCATAATGTGCGTTTGGGTCCATGGAGACCTTGGAATGTGCTGGTTGTTCAGTGGCTCTGCGGAACTCCCCGACCTGAAGGGTTTGATACATCCCCAGTAAGAAAGCTCCCCATGTGGAGACGAGAGAGGTTTGGTTTGGTGCCTCAGAAAAGCCCCATGTGCTGGTCTATGAAAATAGTCCTCTGAGGACGGACACATGGAAACCAAAGCTAAGGTTCAGATTAGGGCCTGGGGCCTGTCCATTTCAACCTTCTGTCTCTGGGGACACTGTCTGAGAGTCTAAGTGGAGAAACTTGCTCCGCTGGTGTCAGAGAGCCCCTCTTAGTCCAGGGTGGCCTACACTATTGATGGCCTCAGGGGCCTTGGAGCTTTTCCCTAACCTGTAGGGTTGTGGTCAATGGATTGGGCACACTTTCCTTGGAGAGGGCAGGCACAATCTTTCGCTGTGACTCCAGAGGCCCTAGCCTGGAGGATGTGTGGGTCCAGGCTGTGGGCACAGAATTCTGAAATCACAGACTCAGCTTATGAGTCTAGGGTATGGCAGGCCGGATGTACAGCTCCTGGTTCTCTGAAACATGGGAGAGTTGGAGGCGTTCCTTCAGGCTTTTGTCTCTGGATGTTTTGTCCGGGATAGCCGTGGATTGGAGGGGTGGACTCAGGGACTATGGACGAGTATCCCTCTCTGGGTATTTGTCCCAGCTCCCAAGAGTTTGGGGTCATTTTGTGGGAAGGGTGGAGTCGTGTTGTCTGGCTCATGTGTCTCTCAAAGAAAGGGATTCCAGAGCAGAGCCCCAGGTACGGGCGGGGCCACTGGTAAACTCAAACACTGGGGAGGATTGGGTGCATAGGGGCTTGGCAAGCCCCATATGCGGGCTCTTGGTCCAGGCCCTGACAGGCCTTTCTTTGACATGGGGCTCATGCTGAGGGTCACAGTGTGAATTTGTGCCCAAGCAGCACTCAAGTTTGGGCGTGGCATCAGGGGCCATGAAGCTTTCTCCCACCCTGAAGGTGTGACTCCATGCCAAGAGCAAGCTTTACAGCCATGGGGAAGGAGGAGTTCTGTTTTGTGCTTGCGATACCCAGCTGTGCGGAGAATTGATATAATGTCTAGGTTCAGATATCTGAAAACCAAGGTTAGGAAGAGGTGACTGCTGAAGACCTTGGCGTGTCCGAAGTGCGACGTGTGCGGCCAGCTGTCTCCTTGTCTGTCTGGACGTCTGGCTTCAGGCTGTGTCAGACAGAGCATGAGTGCCCAGAGCAGCCTATCCAGTTCAGGGACCTTCGAGGCCTAAGCAGGTTGATCCTCATCCGAGTTTTCTGGAGATCCCCACAGGGAAACGTTTTTCTTCCGTTGGGTAGACACTGGGCTGGGTTGTGGTTCTGGAGTTCATAGTCCGGAGGACTTGTTTGGCACAGGTGTGAGGAAGGAATTCTGAAAACACAAGCTAGCGTGCGGTTTGGGACCGAGGGCAGGGCAGGCCCACTCTGCAGAGGCTCAATCGAGATCTCCAGCACTGAGGTCATTTCAACTATACGACGTGCCTCAGGCTAGAGATTTTGTCCAGCATGGCCTCTTCCTGAAGGGTGTGGTGGCTTCCTGAGTCCACGGAAGTTTGCCTACAATGGGATTTGTGAACTACTCCAAACCAAAAGTTTTCCTTCTGCACGACAGTCGAGTCCTATTGGATGGTTCCAGGAGGCCCCATACGGAAAGACTCGAGAGCAGGTGTCTAAGCATGGATGCCTGGAAACGCCAAATCATACTCCCATTCTTTAGACAGGACAAGGTAGGCTCAACCTGCGGGCTCCTGGGTGAGCTACCCAGAGGGGAGAGTTGAAATGGACTCTCCTGAAGATGAGTCCTACTGTGGGTTTGTGGACTGGGAGACCTTGGAATGTGGAGGTGGCTCAGGGACTCTGCAGGATTCTCCAACGTGATGTGTTTGACACGGCTCCAACAAAGAAGCTTCCCATGTGGAGACGGGAGGAGTTCTGTTCGGTGCCTCAGGAAAGCCCCATGTCCTGTTCTTCGAACCAAAGCTCTGAAGAGTGACACCTGGAAACCAAAGCAAGAGTTGAGATTAGGGTCTAAGGGCCTGGCCGGCTCAACCTTCTATCTCTGTTGACATCTGTGTGCATGCATTCGGGGAAGTAGCTGCTCAGCTTGTGTCCGAATGCCCCTGTGTGTCCATGGAGGCTCCCAGTAGTGGGATGTCCACGGGGGCCTTGAGATTTCTCATATTCTGGAGGTGTGTGGCCAAAGCAATGGACACAGTTTCCCAGGAGAGAGCAGGCACGGTCCTTTGGTATGGCTCCAGAGGACCCAGCCTAGAGGCTGTGTTTGCCAGGGCTGTGGGGACAGATGTCTGAAAAAGCAAACTTGGCTCAGCTAAGGGCCAAGGTAATGGCAGGCCTGATCTTCAGTCCGTGAGGGGAGATCCTCGGGATATCAAAGGAGGGCAAGTGGGAGTTAGTCGCTCAGGCTTTTGTCTCTGGGTGCTGCATTAACAGTGGCGTTAAGGTTAGGGGTTGATTCAGGGGCCGAGGAAGAGCCTTTCTGTCAGGGGATAGTCCAAGCTCCCAAGTGTTTGGGTTCATTCTGAGGGAAGGGAAGAGTACTGTTTTCTGCCACAGGGGACCCCGCAGGAGAGGGACTCAAGAGCACAGCAGTGGGTTCCCTCAAATGGAATACACACCATCTAGTTAGTCCTGGGTGCCTATGGGCATGGCAAGCCCATATGCGGGCTCTTGTTCCAGTCCCTGAGCGGCGTTACTTAAATAAGGTACTCACGCTGAGGGTCACAATTTGTGTTTGTGCCCAAGGCGGCCCTCACGCATGGGCGTGGCCTCATAGGCCATGCCGTTTTCTCCTACACTGAAGGTTTGACTCACTGCCAGCAGCAAGGATTCTTGCCATGGGGAAGGAGGGTTTCTCACATGTGCATCAGGATCCCCCCTGTGCAGGGATTGGAGATAAGGTCTAGGTTCCGATGACTGAAAACCCAGGTTGTGAATGGATGATGGCCTAAGGCATTGGCGTGTCCAATGTGCTGGGTGTGCAGCCACCTGTGTTGGTGTCTGTTGGAAGGTCTGGGCTCAGGCTATTTGCGACAGAGCATCAGTGTTTAAGGTAGCCTATGCAATTGGGGTGTTGCCGAGGGCCAAGCAGTTTTATCCTCAGTTGGCGTTTCTGGGCAGCACCATAGACAATGTTTTTCCCCTGGGAGGCAGGCAGAGTGCTTCATTGTGGCCCCAGAATTCGCAGGAGGGAGGGTTTGTGGGCCAGGACTGTGAACAGAAGTCTGAAAACACAAGCTAGGGTGAGGATTTGAGCCAAGGGCAGAGCAGGCCCACTCTGCAGAGGCTGAATCAAAACCTCCTGCATCTGAAGTCAGGCTGAGGATAAGACGTTGGCTGAGGCTGGAGTATGTGTCCATGATGGCACCTTCATGAAGCGGGGGCCTCTTGAAGCCAAGGTAGTTTTCCCACTCTGAGTTTAGCGGTTGCCTCATCCACAAGGTTTCCTTCTGTGGGACATTCAAGTCCTGTTGCATGGCTCCAGGACATACCATACGGAAGGACTGAAGAGCAGGGTTCGAAGGATGGATCCCTATACAGCGTGCCTCGCATTTCCATTGGCCATTAGCGACAAGATATGTTTGATCTGCTGCCTCTGGGCACGCTACCCAGGGGGCTGAGTTGAAATGGCCTCTCCTGAGGATGCGTCATAATGTGCGTTTGGGACATGGAGACCTTGGTAAGTGCTGGTTGTTCAGTGGCCCTGCGGAACTGTCCTACCTGAAAGGTTTGATACATCCCCAGTAAGTAAGCTCCTCATGTGGAGATGAGAGAGGATTGGTTTGGTGCCTCAGAAAAGCCCCGTGTGCTGGTCTACGAAAACAGTCCTCTGAAAACGGACACATAGAAGCCAAAGCTAAGTTCCAGATTAGGGCCTGGGGGCCTGTCCATTTCAACCTTCTGTGTCTGGGGACACTGTCTGAGAGTCTAAGTGGAGATAGTTGCTCCGCTGGTGTCAGAGAGCCCCTCTTAGTCCAGGGTGGCCTACACTATTGATGGCCTCAGGGCCTTGGAGCTTTTCCCTAACCTGTAGGGTTGTGGTCAATGGATTGGGCACACTTTCCTTGGAGAGGGCAGGCACAATCTTTCGCTGTGGCTCTAGAGGCCCTAGCCTGGAGGTTGTGTGGGTCCAGGCTGTGGGCACAGAAGTCTGAAAACACAAACTCAGCTTATGAGTGGCGCCTAGGGTATGGCAGGCCGGATGTACACCCCGAGAGGGAGCTCCTGGGCTTCTGAAACAGGGCGAGTGGGAGGCGTTCCTTCAGGCTTTTGTCTCTGGATGTTGTGTCCGGGATAGCCGTGGATTGGAGGGGTGGCCTCAGGGACTGTGGATGAGTGTCCCTCTCTGGGGATTTGTCCCAGCTCCCAAGAGTTTGGGGTCATTTTGTGGGAAGGGTGGAGTCGTGTTGTCTGGCTCATGTGTCTCTCCAAGAAAGGGATTCCAGAGCAGAGCCCCAGACACGGGCGGGGAGACTGGAAAACTCAAACACTGGTGAGGATTGGGTGCATAGGGGCTTGGCAAGCCCCATATGCGGGCTCTTGGTCCAGGCCCTGACAGGCCTTTCTTTGATATGGGGCTCATGCTGAGGGTCACAGTGTGAATTTGTTCCCAAGCAGCACTCAAGTTTGGGCGTGGCATCAGGGGCCATGAAGGTTTCTCCCACCCTGAAGGTGTGACTCCATGCCAAGAGCAAGCTTTACAGCCACGGGGAAGGAGGAGTTCTTTGTTGTGCTTGCGATCCCACCTGTGTGGAGGATTGATATAATGTCTAGGTTCAGATATCTGAAAACCAAGGTTAGGAAGACGTGCCGGCATAAGACCTTGGCGTGTCCATAGTGCTGGGTGTGCGGCCCGCTGTCTCCTTTTCTGTTAGACGTCTGGTTTCAGGCTGTGTCAGACAGAGCATGAGTGCCCAGAGAATCCTTTGCATTTCGAGTACCGTCGAGGCCCGAGCAGGTTGATCCTCCTCTGGGTTTTCTGGAGAGCCCGACAGGGAAACATTTTTCTTCCGTTGGGCAGACCCTGGGCTGGGTTGTGGTTCAGGAGTTCCAGGTCTGGAGGGATTGTTTGCCAGGAGTGTTAGGAAGGAAGTCTGAAATGAAAAGCTAGCGTGAGGTTTGGCTCCGTGGGCATGGCAGGCCCACTCTGCAGAGGCTGAATCGAGATCTCCTGCACTGAGGTCATGTCAACTATGAGAGGTGTTTCAGGCTAGAGTTTTTGTCCATCATGGCCTCATCCTGAAGGGTGTGGGGGCTTCATGAGGCCAGGGAGGTTTGCCTACGATGGGATTTGTGAACTACTCCAAACCTCAAAGTTTCCTTCTGCACGACAGTCGAGTGCTATTGGATGGTTCCAGGAGGCCCCATACGGAAAGACTCGAGAGCAGGTGTCTAAGCATGGATGCCTGGGAACGCCACCTCATATTCCCACTCTTTAGTCAGGACAAGGCAGGCTCAATCTGCGGGTTCCTGGGTGAGCTACCCAGAGGGGAGAGTTGAAATGGACTCTCCTGAAGATGAGTCCTACTGCGGCTTGGTGGCCTGGGAGACCTTGTAATATGGAGGTGGCTCAGGGACTCTGCAGGATTCTCCAACCTGAGGTGTTTGACACGGCTCCAACAAGGAAGCTTCCCATGTGGAGACCAGAGGAGTTCTGTTCAGTGCCTCAGGAAAGCCCCATATCCTGTTCTTCGAACAAAAGCCTCTGAGGAGTGACACCTGGAAACCAAAGCAAGAGTTGAGATTAGGGCCTAAGGGCCTGTCCGGCTCAACCTTCTATCTCTGTTGACATCTGTGTGCATGCCTTCGTGGAGGTAGCTGCTCAGCTTGTGTCCGAAGGCCCCTGTGTGTCCAGGGAGGCTCCCGGTAGTGGGATGTCCTCGGGGGCCTTGAGGTTTCTCATATTCTGGAGGTGTGTGGCCAAAGGAATGGACAGAGTTTCCTAGGAGAGAGCAGGCACGGTCCTGTGGTATGGCTCCAGAGGACTCAGCCAGATGCTGTGTTTGCCAGGGCTGTGGGGACAGATGTCTGAAAAAGCAAACTTGGCTCAGGTAGGGGCCAAGGTAATGGCAGGCCTGATCTCCAGTCCGTGAGGGGAGATCCTCTGGATATCAAAGGAGGGCAAGTGGGAGGCAGTCGCTCAGGCTTTTGTCTCTGGGTTTTGCGTTCACAGTGGCCGTTCAGGGTAGGGGTTGCTTCAGGGGCCGAGGAAGAGCCTTCATCTCGGGGGATTGTCCAAGCTCCCAAGTGTTTGGGTTCATTCTGTGGGAAGGGAAGAGTACTGTTTTCTGCCACAGGGGACCCCCCAGGAGAGGGCCTCTAGAGCACAGCAGTGGGTTCCCTCAACAAGAATACACACCATCTATTTAGTCCTGGGTGCCTATGGGCATGGCAAGCCACATATGCGGGCTCTTGGTCCAGTCACTGAGAGGCGTTACTTGAATAAGGTACTCACGCTGAGGGTCACCATGTGTGTTTGTGCCCAAGGCGGCCCTCACGCATGGGCGTGGCCTCATGGGCCATGCCGTTTTCTCCTAAACTGAAGGTTTGACTCACTGCCAGCAGCAAGGTTTCTTGCCATGGGGAAGGAGGGGTTCTGACTTGTGCATCAGGTTCCCCCCTGTGCAGGGATTGGAGATAAGGTCTAGGTTCCGATGACTGAAAACCCAGGTTGGGAATGGATGGTGGCCTAAGGCAGTGGCGGGTCCAATGTGCTGGGTGTGCAGCCAGCAGTGTCAGTGACTGTTGGAAGGTCTGGGCTCAGGCTATATGTGACAGAGCATCAGTGTTTAAGGTAGCCTATGCATTTGGGGTGTTGCCGAGGGCCAAGCAGTTTGATCCTCATTTGGGGTTTCTGGGCAGCACCATAGACAATGTTTTTCTCCTGGGAGGCAGGCAGAGTGCTTCATTGTGGCCCCAGAATTCCCAGTAGGGAGGGTTTGTGGGCCAGGAGTGTGAGGACGGAAGTCTGAGAACACAAGCTAAAGTGAGGATTGGAGCCAAGGGCAGAGCAGGCCGACTCTGCAGAGGCTGAATCAAAATCTCCTGCATCTGAAGTCAGGCTGAGTATGAGACGTTGGCTGAGGCTGGAGTATGTGTCCATGATGGCACCTTCATGAAGCGGGGGCCTCATGAGGCCAAGGAAGTTTTCCCACGCTGAGTTTGGAGGTTGCCCCAAACCACAAGGTGTCCTACTGCGGGACATTCGAGTCCTGTTGCATGGCTCCAGGACATACCATACGGAAGGACTGGAGAGCAGGGTTCGAAGGATGGATCCCTGACCAGCATGCCTCGCATTTCCATTGGCCATTAGCCATAATATATGTTTGATCTGCTGCCTCTGGGGCACGCTACCCAGGGGGCTGAGTTGAAATGGCCTCTCCTGAGGATGCGTCATAATGTGCGTTTGGGTCCATGGAGACCTTGGAATGTGCTGGTTGTTCAGTGGCCCTGCGGAACTCTCCTACCTGAAGGTTTTGATACATCCCCAGTAAGTAAGCTCCCCATGTGGAGACGAGAGAGGATTGGTTTGGTGCCTCAGAAAAGCCTCGTGTGCTGGTCTTTGAAAACAGTCCTCTGAGGACGGACACATAGAAACCAAAGCTAAGGTCCAGATTAGAGCCTATGGGGCCTGTCCATTTCAACCTTCTGTCTCTGGGGACACTGTCTGAGAGTCTATGTGGAGATAGTTGCTCCGCTGGTGTCAGAGAGCCCCTCTTAGTCCAGGGTGGCCTACACTATTGATGGCCTCAGGGGCCTTGGAGCTTTTCCCTAACCTGTAGGGTTGTGGTCAATGGATTGGGCACACTTTCCTTGGAGAGGGCAGGCACAATCTTTCGCTGTGGCTCCAGAGGCCCTAGCCTGGAGGTTGTGTGGGTCCCGGCTGTGGGCACAGAAGTGTGAAAACACAAACTCAGCTGATGAGTGGCGCCGAGGGTATGGCAGGCCCGATGTACAGTCCGAGTGGGAGCTCCTGGGCCTCTGAAACAAGGGCGAGGGGGAGGCGTTCCTTCAGGCTTTTGTCTCTGGATGTTGTGTCCGGGATAGCCGTGGATTGGAGGGGTGGCCTCAGGGACTGTGGTCGAGTATCCCTCTCTGGGGATTTGTCCCAGCTCCCAAGAGTTTGGGGTCATTTTGTGGGAAGGGCGGAGTCGTGTTGTCTGGCTCATGTGTCTCTCCAAGAAAGGGATTCCAGAGCAGAGCCCCAGTTATGGGAGTGGCGACTGGAAAACTCAAACACTGGTGAGGATTGGGTGCATAGGGGCTTGGCAAGCCCCATATGCGCCTCTTGGTCCAGGCCCTGACAGGCCTTTCTTTGACATGGGGCTCATGCTGAGGGTCACAGTGTGAATTTGGGCCCAAGCAGCACTCAAGTTTGGACGTGGCATCAGGGGCCATGAAGGTTTCTCCCACCCTGAAGGTGTGACTCCATGCCAAGAGCAAGCTTTACAGCCACGGGGAAGGAGGAGTTCTGTGTTGTGCTTGCGATACCCACCTGTGTGGAGAATTGATATAATGTCTAGGTTCAGATATCTGAAAACCAAGGTTAGGAAGAGGTGACGGCATAAGACCATGGCGTGTCCGAAGTGCTGTGTGTGCGGCCAGGTGTCTCCTTGTCTGTCTGGACGTCTGGCTTCAGGCTGTGTCAGACAGAGCATGAGGGCCCAGAGCAGCCTATCCAGTTCGGGTACCGTCGAGGCCCGAGCAGGTTGATCCTCATCTGGCTTTTCTGGAGAGAGCCCCACAGGGAAACGTTTTTCTTCCATTGGGCAGACCCTGGGCTGAGTTGAGGTTCTGGAGTTCCTAGTCCGGAGGGCGTTTTTGCCAGGAGTGTGAGGAAGGAAGTCTGAAAACACAAGCTAGCGTGAGGTTTGGGACCGTGGGCATGGCAGGCCCACTCTGCAGAGGCTGAATCGAGATCTCCTGCACTGAGGTCATGTCAACTATGAGAGGTGTTTCAGGCTAGAGTTTTTGTCCAGCATGGCCTCATCCTGAAGGGTGTGGGGGCTTCATGAGGACAGGGAGGTTTGCCTACGATGGGATCTGTGAACTACTCCAAACCTCAAGGTTTCCTTCTGCACGACAGTCGAGTGCTATTGGATGGTTCCAGGAGGCCCCATACGGAAAGACTCGAGAGCAGGTGTCTAAGCATGGATGCCTGGGAACGCCACCTCATATTCCCACTCTTTAGTCAAAACAAGGCAGGCTCAATCTGCAGGTTCCTGTGTGAGCTACCCAGAGGGGAGAGTTGAAATGGTCTCTCCTGAAGATGAGTCCTACTGTGGCTTGGTGGCCTGGGAGACCTTGTAATATGGAGGTGGCTCAGGGACTCTGCAGGATTCTCCAACCTGAGGTGTTTGACACGGCTCCAACAAGGAAGCTTCCCATGTGGAGACCAGAGGAGTTCTGTTCAGTGCCTCAGGAAAGCCCCATATCCTGTTCTTCGAACCAAAGCCTCTGAGGAGTGACACCTGGAAACCAAAGCAAGAGTTGAGATTAGGGCCTAAGGGCCTGTCCGGCTCAACCTTCTATCTCTGTTGACTTCTGTGTGCATGCCTTCGTGGAGGTAGCTGCTCAGCTTGTGTCCGAAGGCCCCTGTGTGTCCAGGGAGGCTCCCGGTAGTGGGATGTCCTGGGGGACCTTGAGGTTTCTCATATACTGGAGGTGTGTAGCCAAAGGAATGGACAGAGTTTCCTAGGAGAGAGCAGGCACGGTCCTGTGGTATGGCTCCAGAGGACTCAGCCAGATGCTGTGTTTGCCAGGGCTGTGGGGACAGATGTCTGAAAAAGCAAACTTGGCTCAGGTAGGGGCCAAGGTAATGGCAGGCCTGATCTCCAGTCCGTGAGGGGAGATCCTCTGGATATCAAAGGAGGGCAAGTGGGAGGCAGTCGCTCAGGCTTTTGTCTCTGGGTTTTGCGTTCACAGTGGCCGTTCAGGGTAGGGGTTGCTTCAGGGGCCGAGGAAGAGCCTTCATCTCGGGGGATTGTCCAAGCTCCCAAGTGTTTGGGTTCATTCTGTGGGAAGGGAAGAGTACTGTTTTCTGCCACAGGGGACCCCCCAGGAGAGGGCCTCTAGAGCACAGCAGTGGGTTCCCTCAACTGGAATACACACCATCTAGTTAGTCCTGGGTGCCTATGGGCATGGCAAGCCACATATGCGGGCTCTTGGTCCAGTCACTGAGAGGCGTTACTTGAATAAGGTACTCACGCTGAGGGTCACCATGTGTGTTTGTGCCCAAGGCGGCCCTCACGCATGGGCGTGGCCTCATGGGCCATGCCATTTTCTCCTAAACTGAAGGTTTGACTCACTGCCAGCAGCAAGGTTTCTTGCCATGGGGAAGGAGGGGTTCTTACTTGTGCATCAGGTTCCCCCCTGTGCAGGGATTGGAGATAAGGTCTAGGTTCCGATGACTGAAAACCCAGGTTGGGAATGGATGGTGGCCTAAGGCAGTGGCGGGTCCAATGTGCTGGGTGTGCAGCCAGCTGTGTCAGTGACTGTTGGAAGGTCTGGGCTCAGGCTATATGTGACAGAGCATCAGTGTTAAAGTAGCCTATGCAATTGGGGTGTTGCCGAGGGCCAAGCAGTTTGATCCTCATTTGGGGTTTCTGGGCAGCACCATAGACAATGTTTTTCTCCTGGGAGGCAGGCAGAGTGCTTCATTGTGGCCCCAGAATTCCCAGTAGGGAGGGTTTGTGGGCCAGGAGTGTGAGGACGGAAGTCTGAGAACACAAGCTAAAGTGAGGATTGGAGCCAAGGGCAGAGCAGGCCGACTCTGCAGAGGCTGAATCAAAATCTCCTGCATCTGAAGTCAGGCTGAGTATGAGACGTTGGCTGAGGCTGGAGTATGTGTCCATGATGGCACCTTCATGAAGCGGGGGCCTCATGAGGCCAAGGAAGTTTTCCCACGCTGAGTTTGGAGGTTGCCCCAAACCACAAGGTGTCCTACTGCGGGACATTCGAGTCCTGTTGCATGGCTCCAGGACATACCATACGGAAGGACTGGAGAGCAGGGTTCGAAGGATGGATCCCTGACCAGCATGCCTCGCATTTCCATTGGCCATTAGCCATAATATATGTTTGATCTGCTGCCTCTGGGGCACGCTACCCAGGGGGCTGAGTTGAAATGGCCTCTCCTGAGGATGCGTCATAATGTGCGTTTGGGTCCATGGAGACCTTGGAATGTGCTGGTTGTTCAGTGGCCCTGCGGAACTCTCCTACCTGAAGGTTTTGATACATCCCCAGTAAGTAAGCTCCCCATGTGGAGACGAGAGAGGATTGGTTTGGTGCCTCAGAAAAGCCTCATGTGCTGGTCTTCGAAAACAGTCCTCTGAGGACGGACACATAGAAACCAAAGCTAAGGTCCAGATTAGAGCCTATGGGGCCTGTCCATTTCAACCTTCTGTCTCTGGGGACACTGTCTGAGTCTATGTGGAGATAGTTGCTCCGCTGGTGTAAGAGAGCCCCTCTTAGTCCAGGGTGGCCTACACTATTGATGGCCTCAGGGGCCTTGGAGCTTTTCCCTAACCTGTAGGGTTGTGGTCAATGGATTGGGCACACTTTCCTTGGAGAGGGCAGGCACAATCTTTCGCTGTGGCTCCAGAGGCCCTAGCCTGGAGGTTGTGTGGGTCCCGGCTGTGGGCACAGAAGTGTGAAAACACAAACTCAGCTGATGAGTGGCGCCGAGGGTATGGCAGGCCCGATGTACAGTCCGAGAGGGAGCTCCTGGGCCTCTGAAACAAGGGCGAGGGGGAGGCGTTCCTTCAGGCTTTTGTCTCTGGATGTTGTGTCCGGGATAGCCATGGATTGGAGGGGTGGCCTCAGGGACTGTGGACGATTATCCCTCTCTGGGGATTTGTCCCAGCTCCCAAGAGTTTGGGGTCATTTTGTGGGAAGGGCGGAGTCGTGTTGTCTGGCTCATATGTCTCTCCAAGAAAGGAATTCCAGAGCAGAGCCCCAGTTATGGGAGTGGCGACTGGAAAACTCAAACACTGGTGAGGATTGGGTGCATAGGGGCTTGGCAAGCCCCATATGCGCCTCTTGGTCCAGGCCCTGACAGGCCTTTCTTTGACATGGGGCTCATGCTGAGGGTCACAGTGTGAATTTGGGCCCAAGCAGCACTCAAGTTTGGACGTGGCATCAGGGGCCATGAAGGTTTCTCCCACCCTGAAGGTGTGACTCCATGCCAAGAGCAAGCTTTACAGCCACGGGGAAGGAGGAGTTCTGTGTTGTGCTTGCGATACCCACCTGTGTGGAGAATTGATATAATGTCTAGGTTCAGATATCTGAAAACCAAGGTTAGGAAGAGGTGACGGCATAAGACCATGGCGTGTCCGAAGTGCTGTGTGTGCGGCCAGGTGTCTCCTTGTCTGTCTGGACGTCTGGCTTCAGGCTGTGTCAGACAGAGCATGAGTGCCCAGAGCAGCCTATCTAGTTCGGGTACCTTCGAGGCCCGAGCAGGTTGATCCTCATCTGGCTTTTCTGGAGAGAGCCCCACAGGGAAACGTTTTTCTTCCATGGGCAGACCCTGGGCTGGGTTGTGGTTCTGGAGTTCCTAGTCCGGAGGGCGTTTTTGCCAGGAGTGTGAGGAAGGAAGTCTGAAAACACAAGCTAGTGTGAGGTTTGGGACCGTGGGCATGGCAGGCCCACTCTGCAGAGGCTGAATCGAGATCTCCTGCACTGAGGTCATGTCAACTATGAGAGGTGTTTCAGGCTAGAGATTTTGTCCAGCATGGCCTCATCCTGAAGGGTGTGGGGGCTTCATGAGGCCAGGGAGGTTTGCCTACGATGGGATTTGTGAACTACTCCAAACCTCAAAGTTTCCTTCTGCACGACAGTCGAGTGCTATTGGATGGTTCCAGGAGGCCCCATACGGAAAGACTCGAGAGCAGGTGTCTAAGCATGGATGCCTGGGAACGCCACCTCATATTCCCACTCTTTAGTCAGGACAAGGCAGGCTCAATCTGCGGGTTCCTGGGTGAGCTACCCAGAGGGGAGAGTTGAAATGGACTCTCCTGAAGATGAGTCCTACTGTGGCTTGGTGGCCTGGGAGACCTTGTAATATGGAGGTGGCTCAGGGACTCTGCAGGATTCTCCAACCTGAGGTGTTTGACACGGCTCCAACAAGGAAGCTTCCCATGTGGAGACCAGAGGAGTTCTGTTCAGTGCCTCAGGAAAGCCCCATATCCTGTTCTTCGAACCAAAGCCTCTGAGGAGTGACACCTGGAAACCAAAGCAAGAGTTGAGATTATGGCCTAAGGGCCTGTCCGGCTCAACCTTCTATCTCTGTTGACATCTGTGTGCACGCCTTCATGGAGGTAGCTGCTCAGCTTGTGTCCGAAGGCCCCTGTGTGTCCAGGGAGGCTCCCGGTAGTGGGATGTCCTCGGGGGCCTTGAGGTTTCTCATATTCTGGAGGTGTGTGGCCAAAGGAATGGACAGAGTTTCCTAGGAGAGAGCAGGCACGGTCCTGTGGTATGGCTCCAGAGGACTCAGCCAGATGCTGTGTTTGCCAGGGCTGTGGGGACAGATGTCTGAAAAAGCAAACTTGGCTCAGGTAGGGGCCAAGGTAATGGCAGGCCTGATCTCCAGTCCGTGAGGGGAGATCCTCTGGATATCAAAGGAAGTTAAGTGGGAGGCAGTCACTCAGGCTTTTGTCTCTGGGTTTTGTGTTCACAGTGGCCGTTCAGGGTAGGGGTTGATTCAGGGGCCGAAGAAGAGCCTTCATCTCGGGGGATTGTCCAAGCACCCAAGTGTTTGGGTTCATTCTGTGGGAAGGGAAGAGTACTGTTTTCTGCCACAGGGGACCCCCCAGGAGAGGGCCTCTAGAGCACAGCAGTGGGTTCCTCAACTGGAATACACACCATCTATTTAGTCCTGGGTGCCTATGGGCATGGCAAGCCACATATGCGGGCTCTTGGTCCAGTCACTGAGAGGCGTTACTTGAATAAGGTACTCACGCTGAGGGTCACCATGTGTGTTTGTGCCCAAGGCGGCCCTCACGCATGGGCGTGGCCTCATGGGCCATGCCATTTTCTCCTAAACTGAAGGTTTGACTCACTGCCAGCAGCAAGGTTTCTTGCCATGGGAAAGGAGGGGTTCTGACTTGTGCATCAGGTTCCCCCCTGTGCAGGGATTGGAGATAAGGTCTAGGTTCCGATGACTGAAAACCCAGGTTGGGAATGGATGGTGGCCTAAGGCAGTGGCGGGTCCAATGTGCTGGGTGTGCAGCCAGCTGTGTCCGTGACTGTTGGAAGGTCTGGGCTCAGGCTATATGTGACAGAGCATCAGTGTTTAAGGTAGCCTATGCAATTGGGGTGTTGCCGAGGGCCAAGCAGTTTGATCCTCATTTGGGGTTTCTGGGCAGCACCATAGACAATGTTTTTCTCCTGGGAGGCAGGCAGAGTGCTTCATTGTGGCCCCAGAATTCCCAGTAGGGAGGGTTTGTGGGCCAGGAGTGTGAGGACGGAAGTCTGAGAACACAAGCTAAAATGAGGATTGGAGCCAAGGGCAGAGCAGGCCGACTCTGCAGAGGCTGAATCAAAATCTCCTGCATCTGAAGTCAGGCTGAGTATGAGACGTTGGCTGAGGCTGGAGTATGTGTCCATGATGGCACCTTCATGAAGCGGGGGCCTCATGAGGCCAAGGAAGTTTTCCCACGCTGAGTTTGGAGGTTGCCCCAAACCACAAGGTGTCCTACTGCGGGACATTCGAGTCCTGTTGCATGGCTCCAGGACATACCATACAGAAGGACTGAAGAGCAGGGTTCGAAGGATGGATCCCTGACCAGCATGCCTCGCATTTCCATTGGCCATTAGCCATAATATATGTTTGATCTGCTGCCTCTGGGGCACGCTACCCAGGGGGCTGAGAATGGTCCAGCCACTGAGAGGACTTACTAGAGGACAGGACTCATGCTGAGGGTCACAATGCGTGTTTATGCCCTCGTCGCACTCAAAAATGGGCGGGGCCTCAGGGTGAATGCTGGTTTCTCCTACACTGAACGTTGGACAACGTGCCAACCACAAGGTTTCTTGCCATGGCTAAGGAGGAGTTCTGATTTCTGCATCACACTCACCCCTGGGCAGTGATTGGAGATAAGGTCTCGGTTCTGAATCCTGAAAACCGCAGTTGGGAAGAGATGACGACCTAAGGCCATGGAGGGTCTGATATGCTCAGTGTGCGGTCAGCTGCCTGGTTGTTGGTCAGGAGGTTCGGGCTCAAGTTGTGTCAGAGAGTGCATTAGTGCCCAGGTTAGATTATATAATTTGGGTACGGTTGAGTGCCATGTAGGTTGATCCTCATTTGATGTGCCTGGGCAGCTCATTAGGAAGATATTTTTTCTAGAGGGCAGGTAGAGTGCTGCATTGTGGGTCCGGAATTGCCAAACTTGAGGGCTTCTGGGCCAGTGGTGTGAGGACAGAAGTCTGAGAACACAAGCTAGACTTGGGCTTCAGGCCGAGGGCAAGGCATGTACCCCCTGCACATCTGAAGCAATATCTCATGCATGTGAAGTCACAGCGAGGATCAGACGTTGGCTCAGGTTGTAGTTTCTGTGCATGACTGCCCCTTCATGAACGGAGAGGAATCTCAAGGCCATGGAGGTTTTCCCAAGTTGGGAGTTGTGGGATGCCCCCTTCAAGGATTCCTTCTGCGGCACAATTGAGACCTGTTGGGCAGCTCCAAAACATCCCATATGGAATGACTCCAGAGCACCGTTCAAAAATGGATGCCAGGGAAGCCCGCCTCGAATTCCAATTGTCTCCTAGCAACAAGACACTGGAGATCGGATGGCTCTGCAGGAGCAACCGGGGTGGCTGAGTTGAAATGGACTTTCCTGAGTATAGGGCCTAATGTGTGTTTGTGTCCATGAGGACCTTGGAATGGGGCGGTGGCACCGGGACTCTGAAGTATTCTCCTAAGATTTTGACATAGGTCCCATGCACAAGTTTCCTCGTGGAGACGAGATGTTTTCTGATGAGTGCCTCAGGAAACCCCCTATGCTGGTATTAGAATCCAGGATTTTGAGGAGACATGCCTGTAAACCAAACAATGGATCCGATTATGGCCTAGGGTCCTGTCTGGTTCCATATCCTTCTCTGGGGACATCCATCTATGGTTTGAGTGGAGCTAGTTGCTCAGCTGGTGTCAGACTGCCCTTGTTTGTCCAAAGAGACCTACATAATGGGATGGCCTCGGGGACTTTGGAGGGATCTCCTAATTTGTATAATTTTGGACAATGGAATGGGCAGAATTCCTATGCATGGAGTAGGCACAGTCCTAATGTGTGGCTCCTGGGGCCCCAGCCTGGAGGGTGTGTGGCCCAGGACTTTGAGGACAGAAGTCGGAAAACACAAACTTAGCTTAGGTTTCGGGACGTAGGTATGGCAGGCCCCATCTACAACCATGAGAAGAACTCTTCAGGATATGAAGAAAGAGCGAGTCTGAGGCGCTTGCTCAGGCTTTGGTCTCTGGATTTTGTGTCAACGATGGCCGTGGAATGTGGGGAAGCCTCATGGGCCATGGACGAATCTTCCTCTCTGTGGATTTGGCCCTGTCCCAATTGTTTTTCGTCAATCTGTGGGATGGGAGGTCTCCTTTCAGGTTTGTTACCTCAGGTGTCCCAACCAAAGAGGAATTCCAAAGCAGAGCCCTGGGGAAGAGTGAAGGGACAACCCAAACTATGGTTAAAATTTGGGGCCTAGGGGCATGGCAGGCCCCATTTTCTGTCTCTTCATCCAGCCACTGAGAGGCCTTTCTTGAGGTCTGGGCTCAGGCTGAGGGTCACAATGTGTGTTTGTGACCAATGTGGCCCGCGAGCATGGGCGGGGCCTCATGGGCCACACTGGTTTCAACAACACTGAACTTTGGACAACATGCCAATCACAAGGTCTCTTGCCATGGGGAAGGAGTTCTGATTTCTGCATCATTTTCAACCATGGGCAGTGGTTGGAGATAAGGTCTAGGTTCTGAATCCTGAAAACCGCAGTTGGGAAGAGATGATGACCTAAGGCCATGGTGGGTCTGATGTGCTCAGTGTGCGGTCAGCTGCCTGGTTGTTGGTCAGGAGGTTCGGGCTCAGGTTGTGTCAGACAGTGCATTAGTGCCCAGGTTTGACTATATAATTTGGGTACTTCGAGTGCCGGGTAGGTTGTTCCTCATTTGAGGTGCCTGGGCAGCTCATTAGGCAAGATATTTTTTCTAGAGGGCAGGTAGAGTGCTGCATTGTGGGTCCGGAATTTCCGAACGTGAGTGCTTCTGGGCCAGTAGTGTGAGGACAGAAGTCTGAGAACACAAGCTAGACTTGGACGTCAGGGAGAGGGCAAGGCTGGTACCCCCTGCACATCTGAACCCATATCTCATGCATCTGAAGTCACGGCGAGGATCAGACGTTGACTCAGGTTGTAGTTTAGGTGCATGACTGCCCTTTATGAACGGAGAGTAACCTCAAGGCCATGGAGGTTTTCCCTCTTTGGGAGTTGTGGATGCCCCCTTCAAGGATTCCTTCCGCGGGACAATTGAGACCTGTTGGGCAGCGCCAAAACATCCCATATGGAATGACTCCAGAGCACCGTTCGAGGATGGATGCCAGGGAAGCCGCCTCGCATTCCAATTGTCTCCTAGCAACAAGACAGTGGAGATCGGATGGCTCTGCGGGAGCAACTGGGGTGGCTGATTTGAAATGGACATCCTGAACATGGAGCCTAATGTGTGGTTGTGTCCATTAGGACCTTGGAATGGGGCGGTGGCACCGGGACTCTGAAGTATTCTCCTAAGATTTTGACCTAGGTCCCATGCACAAGTTTTCTCGTGGAGATGAGATTTTTTCTGATGGGTGCCTCAGGAAACCCCCTATGCTGGTATTGGAATCCAGGATTTTGAGGAGACATGCCTGTACACCAAAGCAATGGATCCGATTATGGCGTAGGGTCCTGTCTGGTTCCATATCCTTCTCTGGGGACATCCATCTATGTTTTGAGTGGAGCTAGTTGCTCAGCTGGTGTCAGACTGCCCTTGTTTGTCCAAAGAGACCTACATAATGGGATGGCCTCGGGGACTTTGGAGGGATCTCCTAATTTGTATAATTTTGGACAATGGAATGGGCAGAATTCCTATGCATGGAGTAGGCACAGTCCTAATGTGTGGCTCCAGGGGCCCCAGCCTGGAGTGTGTGTGGCCCAGTACTTTGAGGACAGATGTCTGAAAACACAAACTCAGCTTAGGTTTGGGGACGTAGGTATATCAGGCCCCATCTACAAACCATGAGAATAACTCTTCAGGATATGAAGAAAGAGCGAGTCTGAGGCGCTTGCTCAGGCTAAGATCTCTGTATTTTGTATCAACGAAGGCCGTCGAATGTGGGGAGGCCTCATGGGCCATGGACGAATCTTCCTCTCTGTGGATTTGGCCCTGTCCCAATTGTTTTTCGTAAATCTGTGGGCTGGGAGGTCTCATTTCAGGTATGTTACCTCAGGTGTCCCAACCAAAGAGGAATTCCAAAGCAGAGACCTGGGGAAGAGTGAAGGGACAACCCAAACTATGGTTAAAAATTGGGGCCTAGTGGCATGGCAGGCCCCATATGCTGTCTCTTCATCCAGCCACTAGAGGCCTTACTTGAGGACTGGGCTCAGGCTGAGGGTCACAATGTGTGTTTGTGACCAATGTGGCCCGTGAGCATGGGCGGGGCCTCATGGGCAACACTGGTTTCAACTACACTGAACTTTGGACAACATGCCAATCACAAGGTTTCTTGCCATGTGGAAGGAGTTCTGCTTTCTGCATCCTTTTCAAACCTGGGCAGTGGTTGGAGATAAGGTCTAGGTTCTTGATCCTGAAAACCGCAGTTGGGAAGAGATGACGACCTAAGGCCATGGTGGGTCTGATGTGCTAAGTGTGCGGTCACCTGCCTGGTTGTTGGTCAGGAGGTTCGGGCTCAGGTTTTGTCAGAAAGTGCATTAGTGCCCAGGTTAGACTATATAATTTGGGTACAGTCGAGTGCCTTGTAGTTTTATCCTCCTTTAGGATGCCTGGGCACCTCATTAGGCAATATATTTTTTTCTAGAGGGCAGGCAGAGTGCTGCATTGTGGGTCAAGAATTGCCAAACTTGAAGGCTTCTGGGCCAGGAGTGTGAGGACAGAATTCTGAGAACACAAGCTAGACTTGAGCTTCTGGCCGAGGGCACGGCAGGTACCCCCTGAAGTTCTGAACCAATATCTCATGCATCTGAAGTCACGGCGAGGATCAGACGTTGGCTCAGTTTGGAGTTTCTGTGCATGACTGCACCTTCATGAACATGGCTGAATCTCAAGACCATGGAGGTTTTCCCACGTTGGGAGTTGTGGGATGACCCCTTCCAGGATTCCTTCTGCGGGACAATTGAGACCTTTTGGCAGCTCCAGGACGTCCCATATGGAATGACTCCAGAGCACAGTTCGAATATGGATGCCAGGGAAGCCCGCCTCGCATTCCAATTTTCTCCTCGCAACAAGACATTTGAAATCGGATGGCTCTGCGGGAGCAACCAGGGTGGCTGAGTTGAAATGGACTTTCCTGTGGATGGGGCCTAATGTGTGTGTGTCCATGAGGACCTTGGAATGGGCGGTGGCACTGGGACCCTGAAGTATTCTCCTAAGCTTTTGACATAGCTCCCATGCACAAGTTTCCTCATGGAGACGAGAATTGTTCTCATGGTTGCCTCAGGAATACCCCTATGCTGATATTGGATCCAGGCTTTTGAGGAGACATGCCTGTAAACCAAAGCAATGGATCCGATTATGGCCTAGTGTCCTATCTGGTTCAATCTTCTTCTCTGGGGACATATATCTATGGTATGAGTGGAGGTAGATGCTCAGCTGGTGTCAGACCGCCCTTGTTTGTCCCGGGAGACCACACAATTGTGATGTCCTCGGGGACATTGGAGGGTTCTCCTAATTTGTACGATTTTGGACAATGGAATGGGCAGAATTCCCATGTATTGGGTAGGCACAGTCCTAATATGTGGCTCCAGGTGCCCAGCCTGGAGGGTGTGTGGCCCAGGACTTCTAGGACAGAAGTCTGAAAACAGAAACTCAGCCTAGGTTTGGGACGTAGGTATGGCAGGCCCAATGTACAAACCATGAGAAGAACTCTTCAGGATATGAAGACAGTGCGAGTCTGAGGCTCCTGCTCAGGCTACTTCTTGATTTTGTATCAACGATGGCCGTGGAATGTGGGGAGGCCTCATGGGCCATGGATGAATCTTCCTCTCTGTGGATTTGGCGCGGTCCCTATTGTTATTCGTCAATCTGTGGGATGGGAAGTCACCTTTCAGGTTTGTTACCTCAGGTGTCCCAACCAAAGAGGAAATCAAAGCAGAGCCCTGGGGAAGAGTGAAGGGACAACCCAAACTGAACCAATATCTCATGCATCTGAAGTCACGGCGATGATTAGACGTTGGCTCATTTTGGAGTTTCTGTGCATGAATGTCCCGTCAGGAATGGAGCGGAAACTGAAGGCCATGGTGGTTTTCCCACGTTGGAAGTTGTGGGATGCCCCCTTCAAGGATTTTTTCCGCGGGACAATTCAGACCTTTTGGGCAGCTCCAGGACATCCCATATGGAATGACTCCAGAGCACCGTTCGAGGATGGATGCCAGGAAAGCCTGCCTCGCATTCCAATAGTCTGCTAGCACCAAGACAGTTTAGATTGGATGGCTCTGCGGGAGCTACCGGTGTGACTGAGTTGAATGGGACTTTCGTGGGGCTCCTGGGTGGCTCAGTGTGTTAAGCCACTTCTTTCAACTCAGGTCATGATCTCAGAGTCCTAGGATCGAGCCTCACATCAGGCATCTGCTCAGCAGGAGCCTGCTTCCTACTCTCTCTCTGCCTGCTTGTGATCTATGACTGTCAAATAAATAAATAAAATCTTAAAAAAAAAAGTAATGGACTTCCTGAGGTTGAGGTCTAAGGTGTGTTTGTGTCCATGAGGGCCTTGGAATGGGGCGGGGGCACCGGGACCCTGAAGTATTCTCCTAAGATTTGGACATAGCTCCCATGCACAAGTTTCCTTGTGGAGATGAGATTTGTTCTAATGAGTGCCTCAGGAAACCCCCTACGCTGGTATTGGAATCCAGGCTTTTGAGGAGACATGCCTGTAAATCAAAGCAATGGATCCGGTTATGGCCTAGCGTCCTGTCTGGTTCAATTTTCTTCTCTGGGGACATCCATCTGTGGTATGAGTGGAGGTAGATGCTCAGCTGGTGTGAGACCGCCCTTGTTTGTCCTGGGAGACCTACACAATTGGGATGGCCTCGGGGAATATAGAGGGTTCTCCTAATTTTTGCGATTTTCGACAATGGAATGGGCAGAATTCCCATAGATTGGGTAGACACAGTGCTCATGTGTGGCTCCAGTGGCCCTAGCCTAGAGGGTGTGTGGCCCAGGACTTTTAGGACAGAATTCTGAAAACACAAACTTAGCTTAGGTTTGGGGACGTAGGTATGGCAGGCCCAGTCTACAAACCGTAGGAAGAACTCTTCAGGATATGAAGAAAGAGAGAGTCTGAGGCGCTTGCTCAAGCTTTGGTCTCTGGATTTTGTGTCAACGATGGCCGTGGAATGAAGGGAGGCCTCCTGGGCCATGGACGAATCTTCCTCTCTGTGGATTTGGCCCAGTCCCAATTGTTTTTCGTCAATCTGTGGGATGGGAGGTCTCCTTTCATGTTTGTTACCTCAGGTTTCCCAACCAAAGAGGAATCCTAAGCAGAGGCCTGGGAAAGAGTGAAGGGACAACCCAAACTATGGTTAAAAATTGGGGCCTATGGGCAGGGCAGGCGCAATATGCTATCTCATCATCCAGCCGCTGATAGGCCTTACTTGAGGACTGGGCTTAGGCTGAGGGACAGAATGTGTGTTTGTGACCAATGTGGCCCTCGAGCTTGGGCGGGGCCTCATTGGCCACACTGGTTTCAACTACACTGAACTTTGGACAACATGCCAATCACAAGGTTTCTTTCCATGGGGAAGGAGTTCTGATTTCTGCATCATTTTCAACCCTGGGCAGTGGTTGGAGATAAAGTCTAGGTTCTGAAGCCTGAACCGCAGTTGGGAAGAGATGATGACCTAAGGCCATGGCGGGTCTGATGTGCTCAGTGTGCGGTCATCTGTGGGATGGGAGGTCTCAATTCAGGTTTGATACCTCAGGTGCCCCAAAAAAAGAGGAATTCCAAAGCAGAGCCCTGGGGAAGAGTGAAGGGACTAGACAGTTGAGATCTAATGGCTCTGCGGGAGAAACCGGGGTGGCTGAGTTGAAATGGACTTTCTTGAGGATGGGGCCTAATGTGTGTTTGTGTCCCTGAGGGCCTTGGAATGGAGGCTAGCCTGGAGGTTGTGTCGGTCCAGGCTGTGGGCACAGATGTCTGGAAACACATACTCAGCTTATGAGTGGCACCTAGGGTATGGCAGGCCGGATGTGTAGCCCAAGAGGGAGCTCCTGGGCCTCTGAAACAAGGGCGAGTGGGAGACGTTCCTTCAGGATTTTGTCTCTGGATGTTGTATCCGGGATAGCCGTGGATTGGACGGATGCCTCAGGGACTATGGACGAGTATCCCTCTCTAGGTATTTGTCCGGGCTCCCAAAAGTTTGGGGTCATTTTGTGGAAAGGGTGGAGTCGTGCTGTCTGGCTCATGTGTCTCTCCAAGAAAGGGATTCGAGAGCAGAGCCCCCGGTACGGGTGGGGCGACTGGAAATCTCAAACCCTGGTGAGGATTGGGTGCATAGCGGCTTGGCAAGCCCCATATGCGGGCTCTTGGTCCAGGCCCTGACAGGCCTTTCTTTGACATGGGGCTCACGCTGAGGGTCACAGTGTGAATTTGTGCCCAAGCAGAACTCACGGTTGGGCGTGGAATCAGGGGCCATGAAGGTTTCTCCCACCCTGAAGGTGTGACTCCATCCAAGAGCAAGCTTTACAGCCATGGGGAAGGAGGAGTTCTGTGTTGTGCTTGCGATACCAGCTGTGTGGAGAATTGATATAATGTCTAGGTTCAGATATCTGAAAACCAAGGTTAGGAAGAGGTGACGGCATAAGACCATGGCGTGTCCGAAGTGCTGGGTGTGCGGCCAGCTGTCTCCTTGTCTGTCTGGACGTCTGGCTTCAGGCTGTGTCAGATGGAGCATAAGTGCCCAGAGCAGCCTATCCAGTTCGGGTACCGTCGAGGCCCGAGCAGGTTGATCCTCATCTGGGTTTTCTGGAGAACCCCACAGGGAAACGTTTTTCTTCTGTTGGGCAGACCCTGGGCTGGGTTGTGGTTCTGGAGTTCCTAGTCCGGAGGGATTGTATGCCAGGAGTGTGAGGAAGGAAGTCTGAAAACACAAGCTAGCGTGAGGTTTGGGACCGAGGGCACAGCAGGCCAACTCTGCAGAGACTGATTTGAGATCTCCTGCACTGAGGTCATGTCAACTATGAGACGTGCCTCATGCTAGAGTTTTTGTCCAGCATGGCCTCCTCCTGAAGGGTGTGCGGGCTTCGTGAGGCCAGGGAGGTTTGCCTATGATGGGATTTGTGAACTACTCTAAACCTCAAGGTTTCCTTCTGCACGACAGTCGAGTCCTATTGGATGGTTCCAGGAGGCCCCATACGGAAAGACTCGAGAGCAGGTGTCTAAGCATGGATGCCTGGGAACGCCACCTCATATTCCCACTCTTTAGTCAGGACAAAGCAGGCTCAATCTGCGGGCTCCTGGGTGAGCTACCCAGAGGGGAGAGTTGAAATGGACTCTCCTGAAGATGAGTCCTACTGTGGCTTGGTGGCCTGGGAGACCTTGGAATGTGGAGGTGCCTCAGGGATTCTGCAGGATTCTCCAACCTGTGGTGTTTGACACGGCTCCAACAAGGAAGCTTCCCATGTGGAGACGAGAGGAGTTCTGTTCAGTGCCTCAGGAAAGCCCCATATCCTGTTCTTCGAAACAAAGCCTCTGAGGAGTGACACCTGGAAACCAAAGCAAGAGTTGAGATTAGGGCCTAAGGGCCTGTCCGGCTCAACCTTCTATCTCTGTTGACATCTGTGTGCATGCCTTCGTGGAGGTAGCTGCTCAGCTTGTATCTGAATGACCCTGTGTGTACAGGGAGGCTCCCAGTAGTGGGATGACCTCGGGGGCCTTGAGGTTTCTCATATTCTGGAGGTGTGTGGCCAAAGGAATGGACACAGATCCCAGGAGAGAGCAGGCATGGTCCTTTGGTATGGCTTCAGAGGACCCAGCCTAGAGGCTGTGTTTGCCAGGGCTGTGGAGACAGATGTATGAAAAAGCAAACTTGGCTCATATAGGGCCCAAGGCAATGGCAGGCCTGATCTCCAGTCAGTGAGGGGAGATCCTCTGGATATCAAAGGAGGGCAAGTGGGAGGCAGTAGCTCAGGCTTTTGTCTCTGGGTGTTGCGTTCACAGTGGCCGTTCAGGGTAGGGGTTGCCTCAGGGGCCGAGGAAGAGCCTTACTCTCGGGATTGTCCAAGCTCCCAAGTGTTTGGGTTCATTCTGTGGGAAGGGAAGAGTACTGTTTTCAGCCACAGGAGACCCCCAAGGAGATGGACTCTAGAGCACAGCAGTGGGTTCCCTCAACTGGAATACACACCATCTAGTTAGTCCTGGGTGCCGAGGGGCATGGCAAGCCACATATGCGGGTTTTAGGTCCAGTCACTGAGAGGCGTTACTTGAATAAGGTACTCACGCTGAGGGTCACAATGTGTGTTTGTGCCCACGGAGGCCCTCACGCATGGGCGTGGCCTCATGGGCCATGCCGTTTTCTCCTACACTGAAGGTTTGTCTCCCTGCCAGCAGCAAGGTTTCTTGCCATGGGGAAGGAGGGGTTCTGACTTGTGCATCAGGTTCCCCCCTGCGCAGTGATTGGAGATAAGGTCTAGGTCCCGATGACTGAAAACCCAGGTTGGGAATGGATGGTGGCCTAAGGCAGTGGCGGGTCCAATGTGCTGGGTGTGCAGCCAGCTGTGTCGGTGTCTGTTGGAAGGTCTGGGCTCAGGCTATTTGCAACAGAGCATCAGTGTGTAAGGTAGTCTTTGCAATTGGGGTGTTGCCGAGGGCCAAGCAGTTTGATCCTCATATGGGGTTTCTGGGCAGCACCATAGACAATGTTTTTCTCCTGGGAGGCAGGCAGAGTGCTTCATTGTGGCCCCAGAATTCCCAGGAGGGAGGGTTTGTGAGCCAGGAGGGTGAGGACGGAAGTCTGAAAACACAAGCTACGGTGAGGATTGGAGCCAATGGCAGAGCAGGCCCACTCTGCAGAGGCTGAATCTAAATCTCCTGAATCTGATGTCAGGCTGAGAATCAGACATTGGCTGAGACTGGAGTATGTGTCCATGATGGCACCTTCATGAAGCGGGGGCCTCATGAGGCCAAGGAAATTTTCCCACGCTGAGTTTGGAGGTTACCCCAAACCACAAGGTTTCTTTCTGCGGGACATTCGAGTCCTGTTGGATGGCTCCAGGACATACCATACGGAAGGACTGGAGAGCATGGTTCGAAGGATGGATCCCTGTACAGCATGCCTCGCATTCCCATTGGCCATTAGCGACAAGATATGTTTGATCTACTGCCTCTGGGGCACGCTACCCAGGGGGCTCAGTTGAAATGGCCTCTCCTGAGGATGCGTCATAATGTGCGTTTGGGTCCATGGATACCTTGGAATGTGCTGGTTGTTCAGTGGCCCTGCGGACCTCTCCTACCTGAAGGGTTTGATACATCCCCAGTAAGAAAGCTCCCTATGTGGAGACGAGAGAGGTTTGGTTTGGTGCCAAAGAAAAGCCCCGTGTGCTGGTCTACGAAAGCAGTCCTCTGAGGACAGACACATGGAAACCAAAGCTTAGGGTCAGATTAGGGCCTGGGGGCCTGTCCATTTCAACCTTCTGTCTCTGGGGACACTGTCTGAGAGTCTAAGTGGAGATAGTTGCTCCGCTGGTGTCAGAGAGCCCCTCTTAGTCCAGGGTGGCCTACACTATTAATGGGCTCAGGGGCCTTGGAGCTTTTCCCTAACCTGTAGGGTTGTGGTCAATGGAGTGGGCACACTTTCCTTGGAGAGGGCAGGCACAATCTTTCGCTGTGGCTCCAGAGGCCCTAGCCAGGAGGTTGTGTGGGTCCAGGCTGTGGGCACAGAAGTCTGAAAACACAAACTCAGCTTATGAGTGGCACCTAGGGTATGCCAGGCCGGATGGACAGCCCGAGAGGGAGCTCCTGGGCCTCTGAAACAAGGGCGAGTGGGAGGCGTTCCTTCAGGCTTTTGTCTCTGGCTGGTGTCCGGGATAGCCGTGGATTGGAGGGGTGGCCTCAGGGACTGTGGACGAGTATCCCTCTCTGGGGATTTATCCCAGCTCCCAAGAGTTAGGGGTCATTGTGTGGGAAGGGTGGAGTCGTGTTGTCTGGCTCATGTGTCTCTCCAAGAAAGGGATTCCAGAGCAGAGCCCCAGGTACGGGTGGGGCGACTGGAAAACTCAAACACTGGTGAGGATTGGGTGCATAGGGGCTTGCCAAGCCCCATATGCGGGCTCTTGGTCCAGGCCCTGACAGGCCTTTCTTTGACATGGGGCTCATGCTGAGGGTCACAGTGTGAATTTGTGCCCAAGCAGCACTCAAGTTTGGGCGTGGCATCAGGGGCCATGAAGGTTTCTCCCACCCTGAAGGTGTGACTCCATGCCAAGAGCAAGCTTTACAGCCATGGGGAAGGAGGAGTTCTGTGTTGTGCTTGCGATACCAGCTGTGTGGAGAATTGATATAATGTCTAGGTTCAGATATCTGAAAACCAAGGTTAGGAAGAGGTGACGGCATAAGGCCATGGCGTGTCCGAAGTGCTGGGTGTGCGGCCAGCTGTCTCCTTGTCTGTCTGGACGTCTGGCTTCAGGCTGTGTCAGATGGAGCATAAGTGCCCAGAGCAGCCTATCCAGTTCGGGTACCGTCGAGGCCCGAGCAGGTTGATCCTCATCTGGGTTTTCTGGAGAACCCCACAGGGAAACGTTTTTCTTCCGTTGGGCAGACCCTGGGCTGGGTTGTGGTTCTGGAGTTCCTAGTCCGGAGGGATTGTATGCCAGGAGTGTGAGGAAGGAAGTCTGAAAACACAAGCTAGCGTGAGGTTTGGGACCGAGGGCACAGCAGGCCAACTCTGCAGAGACTGATTTGAGATCTCCTGCACTGAGGTCATGTCAACTATGAGACGTGCCTCATGCTAGAGTTTTTGTCCAGCATGGCCTCCTCCTGAAGGGTGTGCGGGCTTCGTGAGGCCAGGGAGGTTTGCCTATGATGGGATTTGTGAACTACTCTAAACCTCAAGGTTTCCTTCTGCACGACAGTCGAGTCCTATTGGATGGTTCCAGGAGGCCCCATACGGAAAGACTCGAGAGCAGGTGTCTAAGCATGGATGCCTGGGAACGCCACCTCATATTCCCACTCTTTAGTCAGGACAAAGCAGGCTCAATCTGCGGGCTCCTGGGTGAGCTACCCAGAGGGGAGAGTTGAAATGGACTCTCCTGAAGATGAGTCCTACTGTGGCTTGGTGGCCTGGGAGACCTTGGAATGTGGAGGTGCCTCAGGGACTCTGCAGGATTCTCCAACCTGTGGTGTTTGACACGGCTCCAACAAGGAAGCTTCCCATGTGGAGACCAGAGGAGTTCTGTTCAGTGCCTCAGGAAAGCCCCATATCCTGTTCTTCGAAACAAAGCCTCTGAGGAGTGACACCTGGAAACCAAAGCAAGAGTTGAGATTAGGGCCTAAGGGCCTGTCCGGCTCAACCTTCTATCTCTGTTGACATCTGTGTGCATGCCTTCGTGGAGGTAGCTGCTCAGCTTGTATCTGAATGACCCTGTGTGTACAGGGAGGCTCCCAGTAGTGGGATGACCTCGGGGGCCTTGAGGTTTCTCATATTCTGGAGGTGTGTGGCCAAAGGAATGGACACAGATCCCAGGAGAGAGCAGGCATGGTCCTTTGGTATGGCTTCAGAGGACCCAGCCTAGAGGCTGTGTTTGCCAGGGCTGTGGAGACAGATGTATGAAAAAGCAAACTTGGCTCATATAGGGCCCAAGGCAATGGCAGGCCTGATCTCCAGTCAGTGAGGGGAGATCCTCTGGATATCAAAGGAGGGCAAGTGGGAGGCAGTAGCTCAGGCTTTTGTCTCTGGGTGTTGCGTTCACAGTGGCCGTTCAGGGTAGGGGTTGCCTCAGGGGCCGAGGAAGAGCCTTACTCTCGGGATTGTCCAAGCTCCCAAGTGTTTGGGTTCATTCTGTGGGAAGGGAAGAGTACTGTTTTCAGCCACAGGAGACCCCCAAGGAGATGGACTCTAGAGCACAGCAGTGGGTTCCCTCAACTGGAATACACACCATCTAGTTAGTCCTGGGTGCCGAGGGGCATGGCAAGCCACATATGCGGGTTTTAGGTCCAGTCACTGAGAGGCGTTACTTGAATAAGGTACTCACGCTGAGGGTCACAATGTGTGTTTGTGCCCACGGAGGCCCTCACGCATGGGCGTGGCCTCATGGGCCATGCCGTTTTCTCCTACACTGAAGGTTTGTCTCCCTGCCAGCAGCAAGGTTTCTTGCCATGGGGAAGGAGGGGTTCTGACTTGTGCATCAGGTTCCCCCCTGCGCAGTGATTGGAGATAAGGTCTAGGTCCCGATGACTGAAAACCCAGGTTGGGAATGGATGGTGGCCTAAGGCAGTGGCGGGTCCAATGTGCTGGGTGTGCAGCCAGCTGTGTCGGTGTCTGTTGGAAGGTCTGGGCTCAGGCTATTTGCAACAGAGCATCAGTGTGTAAGGTAGTCTTTGCAATTGGGGTGTTGCCGAGGGCCAAGCAGTTTGATCCTCATATGGGGTTTCTGGGCAGCACCATAGACAATGTTTTTCTCCTGGGAGGCAGGCAGAGTGCTTCATTGTGGCCCCAGAATTCCCAGGAGGGAGGGTTTGTGAGCCAGGAGGGTGAGGACGGAAGTCTGAAAACACAAGCTACGGTGAGGATTGGAGCCAATGGCAGAGCAGGCCCACTCTGCAGAGGCTGAATCTAAATCTCCTGAATCTGATGTCAGGCTGAGAATCAGACATTGGCTGAGACTGGAGTATGTGTCCATGATGGCACCTTCATGAAGCGGGGGCCTCATGAGGCCAAGGAAATTTTCCCACGCTGAGTTTGGAGGTTACCCCAAACCACAAGGTTTCTTTCTGCGGGACATTCGAGTCCTGTTGGATGGCTCCAGGACATACCATACGGAAGGACTGGAGAGCATGGTTCGAAGGATGGATCCCTGTACAGCATGCCTCGCATTCCCATTGGCCATTAGCGACAAGATATGTTTGATCTACTGCCTCTGGGGCACGCTACCCAGGGGGCTCAGTTGAAATGGCCTCTCCTGAGGATGCGTCATAATGTGCGTTTGGGTCCATGGATACCTTGGAATGTGCTGGTTGTTCAGTGGCCCTGCGGACCTCTCCTACCTGAAGGGTTTGATACATCCCCAGTAAGAAAGCTCCCTATGTGGAGACGAGAGAGGTTTGGTTTGGTGCCAAAGAAAAGCCCCGTGTGCTGGTCTACGAAAGCAGTCCTCTGAGGACAGACACATGGAAACCAAAGCTTAGGGTCAGATTAGGGCCTGGGGGCCTGTCCATTTCAACCTTCTGTCTCTGGGGACACTGTCTGAGAGTCTAAGTGGAGATAGTTGCTCCGCTGGTGTCAGAGAGCCCCTCTTAGTCCAGGGTGGCCTACACTATTAATGGGCTCAGGGGCCTTGGAGCTTTTCCCTAACCTGTAGGGTTGTGGTCAATGGAGTGGGCACACTTTCCTTGGAGAGGGCAGGCACAATCTTTCGCTGTGGCTCCAGAGGCCCTAGCCAGGAGGTTGTGTGGGTCCAGGCTGTGGGCACAGAAGTCTGAAAACACAAACTCAGCTTATGAGTGGCACCTAGGGTATGCCAGGCCGGATGGACAGCCCGAGAGGGAGCTCCTGGGCCTCTGAAACAAGGGCGAGTGGGAGGCGTTCCTTCAGGCTTTTGTCTCTGGCTGGTGTCCGGGATAGCCGTGGATTGGAGGGGTGGCCTCAGGGACTGTGGACGAGTATCCCTCTCTGGGGATTTATCCCAGCTCCCAAGAGTTAGGGGTCATTGTGTGGGAAGGGTGGAGTCGTGTTGTCTGGCTCATGTGTCTCTCCAAGAAAGGGATTCCAGAGCAGAGCCCCAGGTACGGGTGGGGCGACTGGAAAACTCAAACACTGGTGAGGATTGGGTGCATAGGGGCTTGCCAAGCCCCATATGCGGGCTCTTGGTCCAGGCCCTGACAGGCCTTTCTTTGACATGGGGCTCATGCTGAGGGTCACAGTGTGAATTTGTGCCCAAGCAGCACTCAAGTTTGGGCGTGGCATCAGGGGCCATGAAGGTTTCTCCCACCCTGAAGGTGTGACTCCATGCCAAGAGCAAGCTTTACAGCCATGGGGAAGGAGGAGTTCTGTGTTGTGCTTGCGATACCAGCTGTGTGGAGAATTGATATAATGTCTAGGTTCAGATATCTGAAAACCAAGGTTAGGAAGAGGTGACGGCATAAGGCCATGGCGTGTCCGAAGTGCTGGGTGTGCGGCCAGCTGTCTCCTTGTCTGTCTGGACGTCTGGCTTCAGGCTGTGTCAGATGGAGCATAAGTGCCCAGAGCAGCCTATCCAGTTCGGGTACCGTCGAGGCCCGAGCAGGTTGATCCTCATCTGGGTTTTCTGGAGAACCCCACAGGGAAACGTTTTTCTTCCGTTGGGCAGACCCTGGGCTGGGTTGTGGTTCTGGAGTTCCTAGTCCGGAGGGATTGTATGCCAGGAGTGTGAGGAAGGAAGTCTGAAAACACAAGCTAGCGTGAGGTTTGGGACCGAGGGCACAGCAGGCCAACTCTGCAGAGACTGATTTGAGATCTCCTGCACTGAGGTCATGTCAACTATGAGACGTGCCTCATGCTAGAGTTTTTGTCCAGCATGGCCTCCTCCTGAAGGGTGTGCGGGCTTCGTGAGGCCAGGGAGGTTTGCCTATGATGGGATTTGTGAACTACTCTAAACCTCAAGGTTTCCTTCTGCACGACAGTCGAGTCCTATTGGATGGTTCCAGGAGGCCCCATACGGAAAGACTCGAGAGCAGGTGTCTAAGCATGGATGCCTGGGAACGCCACCTCATATTCCCACTCTTTAGTCAGGACAAAGCAGGCTCAATCTGCGGGCTCCTGGGTGAGCTACCCAGAGGGGAGAGTTGAAATGGACTCTCCTGAAGATGAGTCCTACTGTGGCTTGGTGGCCTGGGAGACCTTGGAATGTGGAGGTGCCTCAGGGACTCTGCAGGATTCTCCAACCTGTGGTGTTTGACACGGCTCCAACAAGGAAGCTTCCCATGTGGAGACCAGAGGAGTTCTGTTCAGTGCCTCAGGAAAGCCCCATATCCTGTTCTTCGAAACAAAGCCTCTGAGGAGTGACACCTGGAAACCAAAGCAAGAGTTGAGATTAGGGCCTAAGGGCCTGTCCGGCTCAACCTTCTATCTCTGTTGACATCTGTGTGCATGCCTTCGTGGAGGTAGCTGCTCAGCTTGTATCTGAATGACCCTGTGTGTACAGGGAGGCTCCCAGTAGTGGGATGACCTCGGGGGCCTTGAGGTTTCTCATATTCTGGAGGTGTGTGGCCAAAGGAATGGACACAGATCCCAGGAGAGAGCAGGCATGGTCCTTTGGTATGGCTTCAGAGGACCCAGCCTAGAGGCTGTGTTTGCCAGGGCTGTGGAGACAGATGTATGAAAAAGCAAACTTGGCTCATATAGGGCCCAAGGCAATGGCAGGCCTGATCTCCAGTCAGTGAGGGGAGATCCTCTGGATATCAAAGGAGGGCAAGTGGGAGGCAGTAGCTCAGGCTTTTGTCTCTGGGTGTTGCGTTCACAGTGGCCGTTCAGGGTAGGGGTTGCCTCAGGGGCCGAGGAAGAGCCTTACTCTCGGGATTGTCCAAGCTCCCAAGTGTTTGGGTTCATTCTGTGGGAAGGGAAGAGTACTGTTTTCAGCCACAGGAGACCCCCAAGGAGATGGACTCTAGAGCACAGCAGTGGGTTCCCTCAACTGGAATACACACCATCTAGTTAGTCCTGGGTGCCGAGGGGCATGGCAAGCCACATATGCGGGTTTTAGGTCCAGTCACTGAGAGGCGTTACTTGAATAAGGTACTCACGCTGAGGGTCACAATGTGTGTTTGTGCCCACGGAGGCCCTCACGCATGGGCGTGGCCTCATGGGCCATGCCGTTTTCTCCTACACTGAAGGTTTGTCTCCCTGCCAGCAGCAAGGTTTCTTGCCATGGGGAAGGAGGGGTTCTGACTTGTGCATCAGGTTCCCCCCTGCGCAGTGATTGGAGATAAGGTCTAGGTCCCGATGACTGAAAACCCAGGTTGGGAATGGATGGTGGCCTAAGGCAGTGGCGGGTCCAATGTGCTGGGTGTGCAGCCAGCTGTGTCGGTGTCTGTTGGAAGGTCTGGGCTCAGGCTATTTGCAACAGAGCATCAGTGTGTAAGGTAGTCTTTGCAATTGGGGTGTTGCCGAGGGCCAAGCAGTTTGATCCTCATATGGGGTTTCTGGGCAGCACCATAGACAATGTTTTTCTCCTGGGAGGCAGGCAGAGTGCTTCATTGTGGCCCCAGAATTCCCAGGAGGGAGGGTTTGTGAGCCAGGAGGGTGAGGACGGAAGTCTGAAAACACAAGCTACGGTGAGGATTGGAGCCAATGGCAGAGCAGGCCCACTCTGCAGAGGCTGAATCTAAATCTCCTGAATCTGATGTCAGGCTGAGAATCAGACATTGGCTGAGACTGGAGTATGTGTCCATGATGGCACCTTCATGAAGCGGGGGCCTCATGAGGCCAAGGAAATTTTCCCACGCTGAGTTTGGAGGTTACCCCAAACCACAAGGTTTCTTTCTGCGGGACATTCGAGTCCTGTTGGATGGCTCCAGGACATACCATACGGAAGGACTGGAGAGCATGGTTCGAAGGATGGATCCCTGTACAGCATGCCTCGCATTCCCATTGGCCATTAGCGACAAGATATGTTTGATCTACTGCCTCTGGGGCACGCTACCCAGGGGGCTCAGTTGAAATGGCCTCTCCTGAGGATGCGTCATAATGTGCGTTTGGGTCCATGGATACCTTGGAATGTGCTGGTTGTTCAGTGGCCCTGCGGACCTCTCCTACCTGAAGGGTTTGATACATCCCCAGTAAGAAAGCTCCCTATGTGGAGACGAGAGAGGTTTGGTTTGGTGCCAAAGAAAAGCCCCGTGTGCTGGTCTACGAAAGCAGTCCTCTGAGGACAGACACATGGAAACCAAAGCTTAGGGTCAGATTAGGGCCTGGGGGCCTGTCCATTTCAACCTTCTGTCTCTGGGGACACTGTCTGAGAGTCTAAGTGGAGATAGTTGCTCCGCTGGTGTCAGAGAGCCCCTCTTAGTCCAGGGTGGCCTACACTATTAATGGGCTCAGGGGCCTTGGAGCTTTTCCCTAACCTGTAGGGTTGTGGTCAATGGAGTGGGCACACTTTCCTTGGAGAGGGCAGGCACAATCTTTCGCTGTGGCTCCAGAGGCCCTAGCCAGGAGGTTGTGTGGGTCCAGGCTGTGGGCACAGAAGTCTGAAAACACAAACTCAGCTTATGAGTGGCACCTAGGGTATGCCAGGCCGGATGGACAGCCCGAGAGGGAGCTCCTGGGCCTCTGAAACAAGGGCGAGTGGGAGGCGTTCCTTCAGGCTTTTGTCTCTGGCTGGTGTCCGGGATAGCCGTGGATTGGAGGGGTGGCCTCAGGGACTGTGGACGAGTATCCCTCTCTGGGGATTTATCCCAGCTCCCAAGAGTTAGGGGTCATTGTGTGGGAAGGGTGGAGTCGTGTTGTCTGGCTCATGTGTCTCTCCAAGAAAGGGATTCCAGAGCAGAGCCCCAGGTACGGGTGGGGCGACTGGAAAACTCAAACACTGGTGAGGATTGGGTGCATAGGGGCTTGCCAAGCCCCATATGCGGGCTCTTGGTCCAGGCCCTGACAGGCCTTTCTTTGACATGGGGCTCATGCTGAGGGTCACAGTGTGAATTTGTGCCCAAGCAGCACTCAAGTTTGGGCGTGGCATCAGGGGCCATGAAGGTTTCTCCCACCCTGAAGGTGTGACTCCATGCCAAGAGCAAGCTTTACAGCCATGGGGAAGGAGGAGTTCTGTGTTGTGCTTGCGATACCAGCTGTGTGGAGAATTGATATAATGTCTAGGTTCAGATATCTGAAAACCAAGGTTAGGAAGAGGTGACGGCATAAGGCCATGGCGTGTCCGAAGTGCTGGGTGTGCGGCCAGCTGTCTCCTTGTCTGTCTGGACGTCTGGCTTCAGGCTGTGTCAGATGGAGCATAAGTGCCCAGAGCAGCCTATCCAGTTCGGGTACCGTCGAGGCCCGAGCAGGTTGATCCTCATCTGGGTTTTCTGGAGAACCCCACAGGGAAACGTTTTTCTTCCGTTGGGCAGACCCTGGGCTGGGTTGTGGTTCTGGAGTTCCTAGTCCGGAGGGATTGTATGCCAGGAGTGTGAGGAAGGAAGTCTGAAAACACAAGCTAGCGTGAGGTTTGGGACCGAGGGCACAGCAGGCCAACTCTGCAGAGACTGATTTGAGATCTCCTGCACTGAGGTCATGTCAACTATGAGACGTGCCTCATGCTAGAGTTTTTGTCCAGCATGGCCTCCTCCTGAAGGGTGTGCGGGCTTCGTGAGGCCAGGGAGGTTTGCCTATGATGGGATTTGTGAACTACTCTAAACCTCAAGGTTTCCTTCTGCACGACAGTCGAGTCCTATTGGATGGTTCCAGGAGGCCCCATACGGAAAGACTCGAGAGCAGGTGTCTAAGCATGGATGCCTGGGAACGCCACCTCATATTCCCACTCTTTAGTCAGGACAAAGCAGGCTCAATCTGCGGGCTCCTGGGTGAGCTACCCAGAGGGGAGAGTTGAAATGGACTCTCCTGAAGATGAGTCCTACTGTGGCTTGGTGGCCTGGGAGACCTTGGAATGTGGAGGTGCCTCAGGGACTCTGCAGGATTCTCCAACCTGTGGTGTTTGACACGGCTCCAACAAGGAAGCTTCCCATGTGGAGACCAGAGGAGTTCTGTTCAGTGCCTCAGGAAAGCCCCATATCCTGTTCTTCGAAACAAAGCCTCTGAGGAGTGACACCTGGAAACCAAAGCAAGAGTTGAGATTAGGGCCTAAGGGCCTGTCCGGCTCAACCTTCTATCTCTGTTGACATCTGTGTGCATGCCTTCGTGGAGGTAGCTGCTCAGCTTGTATCTGAATGACCCTGTGTGTACAGGGAGGCTCCCAGTAGTGGGATGACCTCGGGGGCCTTGAGGTTTCTCATATTCTGGAGGTGTGTGGCCAAAGGAATGGACACAGATCCCAGGAGAGAGCAGGCATGGTCCTTTGGTATGGCTTCAGAGGACCCAGCCTAGAGGCTGTGTTTGCCAGGGCTGTGGAGACAGATGTATGAAAAAGCAAACTTGGCTCATATAGGGCCCAAGGCAATGGCAGGCCTGATCTCCAGTCAGTGAGGGGAGATCCTCTGGATATCAAAGGAGGGCAAGTGGGAGGCAGTAGCTCAGGCTTTTGTCTCTGGGTGTTGCGTTCACAGTGGCCGTTCAGGGTAGGGGTTGCCTCAGGGGCCGAGGAAGAGCCTTACTCTCGGGATTGTCCAAGCTCCCAAGTGTTTGGGTTCATTCTGTGGGCAGGGAAGAGTACTGTTTTCAGCCACAGGAGACCCCCAAGGAGATGGACTCTAGAGCACAGCAGTGGGTTCCCTCAACTGGAATACACACCATCTAGTTAGTCCTGGGTGCCGAGGGGCATGGCAAGCCACATATGCGGGTTTTAGGTCCAGTCACTGAGAGGCGTTACTTGAATAAGGTACTCACGCTGAGGGTCACAATGTGTGTTTGTGCCCACGGAGGCCCTCACGCATGGGCGTGGCCTCATGGGCCATGCCGTTTTCTCCTACACTGAAGGTTTGTCTCCCTGCCAGCAGCAAGGTTTCTTGCCATGGGGAAGGAGGGGTTCTGACTTGTGCATCAGGTTCCCCCCTGCGCAGTGATTGGAGATAAGGTCTAGGTCCCGATGACTGAAAACCCAGGTTGGGAATGGATGGTGGCCTAAGGCAGTGGCGGGTCCAATGTGCTGGGTGTGCAGCCAGCTGTGTCGGTGTCTGTTGGAAGGTCTGGGCTCAGGCTATTTGCAACAGAGCATCAGTGTGTAAGGTAGTCTTTGCAATTGGGGTGTTGCCGAGGGCCAAGCAGTTTGATCCTCATATGGGGTTTCTGGGCAGCACCATAGACAATGTTTTTCTCCTGGGAGGCAGGCAGAGTGCTTCATTGTGGCCCCAGAATTCCCAGGAGGGAGGGTTTGTGAGCCAGGAGGGTGAGGACGGAAGTCTGAAAACACAAGCTACGGTGAGGATTGGAGCCAATGGCAGAGCAGGCCCACTCTGCAGAGGCTGAATCTAAATCTCCTGAATCTGATGTCAGGCTGAGAATCAGACATTGGCTGAGACTGGAGTATGTGTCCATGATGGCACCTTCATGAAGCGGGGGCCTCATGAGGCCAAGGAAATTTTCCCACGCTGAGTTTGGAGGTTACCCCAAACCACAAGGTTTCTTTCTGCGGGACATTCGAGTCCTGTTGGATGGCTCCAGGACATACCATACGGAAGGACTGGAGAGCATGGTTCGAAGGATGGATCCCTGTACAGCATGCCTCGCATTCCCATTGGCCATTAGCGACAAGATATGTTTGATCTACTGCCTCTGGGGCACGCTACCCAGGGGGCTCAGTTGAAATGGCCTCTCCTGAGGATGCGTCATAATGTGCGTTTGGGTCCATGGATACCTTGGAATGTGCTGGTTGTTCAGTGGCCCTGCGGACCTCTCCTACCTGAAGGGTTTGATACATCCCCAGTAAGAAAGCTCCCTATGTGGAGACGAGAGAGGTTTGGTTTGGTGCCAAAGAAAAGCCCCGTGTGCTGGTCTACGAAAGCAGTCCTCTGAGGACAGACACATGGAAACCAAAGCTTAGGGTCAGATTAGGGCCTGGGGGCCTGTCCATTTCAACCTTCTGTCTCTGGGGACACTGTCTGAGAGTCTAAGTGGAGATAGTTGCTCCGCTGGTGTCAGAGAGCCCCTCTTAGTCCAGGGTGGCCTACACTATTAATGGGCTCAGGGGCCTTGGAGCTTTTCCCTAACCTGTAGGGTTGTGGTCAATGGAGTGGGCACACTTTCCTTGGAGAGGGCAGGCACAATCTTTCGCTGTGGCTCCAGAGGCCCTAGCCAGGAGGTTGTGTGGGTCCAGGCTGTGGGCACAGAAGTCTGAAAACACAAACTCAGCTTATGAGTGGCACCTAGGGTATGCCAGGCCGGATGGACAGCCCGAGAGGGAGCTCCTGGGCCTCTGAAACAAGGGCGAGTGGGAGGCGTTCCTTCAGGCTTTTGTCTCTGGCTGGTGTCCGGGATAGCCGTGGATTGGAGGGGTGGCCTCAGGGACTGTGGACGAGTATCCCTCTCTGGGGATTTATCCCAGGTCCCAAGAGTTAGGGGTCATTGTGTGGGAAGGGTGGAGTCGTGTTGTCTGGCTCATGTGTCTCTCCAAGAAAGGGATTCCAGAGCAGAGCCCCAGGTACGGGTGGGGCGACTGGAAAACTCAAACACTGGTGAGGATTGGGTGCATAGGGGCTTGCCAAGCCCCATATGCGGGCTCTTGGTCCAGGCCCTGACAGGCCTTTCTTTGACATGGGGCTCATGCTGAGGGTCACAGTGTGAATTTGTGCCCAAGCAGCACTCAAGTTTGGGCGTGGCATCAGGGGCCATGAAGGTTTCTCCCACCCTGAAGGTGTGACTCCATGCCAAGAGCAAGCTTTACAGCCATGGGGAAGGAGGAGTTCTGTGTTGTGCTTGCGATACCAGCTGTGTGGAGAATTGATATAATGTCTAGGTTCAGATATCTGAAAACCAAGGTTAGGAAGAGGTGACGGCATAAGGCCATGGCGTGTCCGAAGTGCTGGGTGTGCGGCCAGCTGTCTCCTTGTCTGTCTGGACGTCTGGCTTCAGGCTGTGTCAGATGGAGCATAAGTGCCCAGAGCAGCCTATCCAGTTCGGGTACCGTCGAGGCCCGAGCAGGTTGATCCTCATCTGGGTTTTCTGGAGAACCCCACAGGGAAACGTTTTTCTTCCGTTGGGCAGACCCTGGGCTGGGTTGTGGTTCTGGAGTTCCTAGTCCGGAGGGATTGTATGCCAGGAGTGTGAGGAAGGAAGTCTGAAAACACAAGCTAGCGTGAGGTTTGGGACCGAGGGCACAGCAGGCCAACTCTGCAGAGACTGATTTGAGATCTCCTGCACTGAGGTCATGTCAACTATGAGACGTGCCTCATGCTAGAGTTTTTGTCCAGCATGGCCTCCTCCTGAAGGGTGTGCGGGCTTCGTGAGGCCAGGGAGGTTTGCCTATGATGGGATTTGTGAACTACTCTAAACCTCAAGGTTTCCTTCTGCACGACAGTCGAGTCCTATTGGATGGTTCCAGGAGGCCCCATACGGAAAGACTCGAGAGCAGGTGTCTAAGCATGGATGCCTGGGAACGCCACCTCATATTCCCACTCTTTAGTCAGGACAAAGCAGGCTCAATCTGCGGGCTCCTGGGTGAGCTACCCAGAGGGGAGAGTTGAAATGGACTCTCCTGAAGATGAGTCCTACTGTGGCTTGGTGGCCTGGGAGACCTTGGAATGTGGAGGTGCCTCAGGGACTCTGCAGGATTCTCCAACCTGTGGTGTTTGACACGGCTCCAACAAGGAAGCTTCCCATGTGGAGACCAGAGGAGTTCTGTTCAGTGCCTCAGGAAAGCCCCATATCCTGTTCTTCGAAACAAAGCCTCTGAGGAGTGACACCTGGAAACCAAAGCAAGAGTTGAGATTAGGGCCTAAGGGCCTGTCCGGCTCAACCTTCTATCTCTGTTGACATCTGTGTGCATGCCTTCGTGGAGGTAGCTGCTCAGCTTGTATCTGAATGACCCTGTGTGTACAGGGAGGCTCCCAGTAGTGGGATGACCTCGGGGGCCTTGAGGTTTCTCATATTCTGGAGGTGTGTGGCCAAAGGAATGGACACAGATCCCAGGAGAGAGCAGGCATGGTCCTTTGGTATGGCTTCAGAGGACCCAGCCTAGAGGCTGTGTTTGCCAGGGCTGTGGAGACAGATGTATGAAAAAGCAAACTTGGCTCATATAGGGCCCAAGGCAATGGCAGGCCTGATCTCCAGTCAGTGAGGGGAGATCCTCTGGATATCAAAGGAGGGCAAGTGGGAGGCAGTAGCTCAGGCTTTTGTCTCTGGGTGTTGCGTTCACAGTGGCCGTTCAGGGTAGGGGTTGCCTCAGGGGCCGAGGAAGAGCCTTACTCTCGGGATTGTCCAAGCTCCCAAGTGTTTGGGTTCATTCTGTGGGCAGGGAAGAGTACTGTTTTCAGCCACAGGAGACCCCCAAGGAGATGGACTCTAGAGCACAGCAGTGGGTTCCCTCAACTGGAATACACACCATCTAGTTAGTCCTGGGTGCCGAGGGGCATGGCAAGCCACATATGCGGGTTTTAGGTCCAGTCACTGAGAGGCGTTACTTGAATAAGGTACTCACGCTGAGGGTCACAATGTGTGTTTGTGCCCACGGAGGCCCTCACGCATGGGCGTGGCCTCATGGGCCATGCCGTTTTCTCCTACACTGAAGGTTTGTCTCCCTGCCAGCAGCAAGGTTTCTTGCCATGGGGAAGGAGGGGTTCTGACTTGTGCATCAGGTTCCCCCCTGCGCAGTGATTGGAGATAAGGTCTAGGTCCCGATGACTGAAAACCCAGGTTGGGAATGGATGGTGGCCTAAGGCAGTGGCGGGTCCAATGTGCTGGGTGTGCAGCCAGCTGTGTCGGTGTCTGTTGGAAGGTCTGGGCTCAGGCTATTTGCAACAGAGCATCAGTGTGTAAGGTAGTCTTTGCAATTGGGGTGTTGCCGAGGGCCAAGCAGTTTGATCCTCATATGGGGTTTCTGGGCAGCACCATAGACAATGTTTTTCTCCTGGGAGGCAGGCAGAGTGCTTCATTGTGGCCCCAGAATTCCCAGGAGGGAGGGTTTGTGAGCCAGGAGGGTGAGGACGGAAGTCTGAAAACACAAGCTACGGTGAGGATTGGAGCCAATGGCAGAGCAGGCCCACTCTGCAGAGGCTGAATCTAAATCTCCTGAATCTGATGTCAGGCTGAGAATCAGACATTGGCTGAGACTGGAGTATGTGTCCATGATGGCACCTTCATGAAGCGGGGGCCTCATGAGGCCAAGGAAATTTTCCCACGCTGAGTTTGGAGGTTACCCCAAACCACAAGGTTTCTTTCTGCGGGACATTCGAGTCCTGTTGGATGGCTCCAGGACATACCATACGGAAGGACTGGAGAGCATGGTTCGAAGGATGGATCCCTGTACAGCATGCCTCGCATTCCCATTGTCCATTAGCGACAAGATATGTTTGATCTACTGCCTCTGGGGCACGCTACCCAGGGGGCTCATTTGAAATGGCCTCTCCTGAGGATGCGTCATAATGTGCGTTTGGGTCCATGGATACCTTGGAATGTGCTGGTTGTTCAGTGGCCCTGCGGACCTCTCCTACCTGAAGGGTTTGATACATCCCCAGTAAGAAAGCTCCCTATGTGGAGACGAGAGAGGTTTGGTTTGGTGCCAAAGAAAAGCCCCGTGTGCTGGTCTACGAAAGCAGTCCTCTGAGGACAGACACATGGAAACCAAAGCTTAGGGTCAGATTAGGGCCTGGGGGCCTGTCCATTTCAACCTTCTGTCTCTGGGGACACTGTCTGAGAGTCTAAGTGGAGATAGTTGCTCCGCTGGTGTCAGAGAGCCCCTCTTAGTCCAGGGTGGCCTACACTATTAATGGGCTCAGGGGCCTTGGAGCTTTTCCCTAACCTGTAGGGTTGTGGTCAATGGAGTGGGCACACTTTCCTTGGAGAGGGCAGGCACAATCTTTCGCTGTGGCTCCAGAGGCCCTAGCCAGGAGGTTGTGTGGGTCCAGGCTGTGGGCACAGAAGTCTGAAAACACAAACTCAGCTTATGAGTGGCACCTAGGGTATGCCAGGCCGGATGGACAGCCCGAGAGGGAGCTCCTGGGCCTCTGAAACAAGGGCGAGTGGGAGGCGTTCCTTCAGGCTTTTGTCTCTGGCTGGTGTCCGGGATAGCCGTGGATTGGAGGGGTGGCCTCAGGGACTGTGGACGAGTATCCCTCTCTGGGGATTTATCCCAGGTCCCAAGAGTTAGGGGTCATTGTGTGGGAAGGGTGGAGTCGTGTTGTCTGGCTCATGTGTCTCTCCAAGAAAGGGATTCCAGAGCAGAGCCCCAGGTACGGGTGGGGCGACTGGAAAACTCAAACACTGGTGAGGATTGGGTGCATAGGGGCTTGCCAAGCCCCATATGCGGGCTCTTGGTCCAGGCCCTGACAGGCCTTTCTTTGACATGGGGCTCATGCTGAGGGTCACAGTGTGAATTTGTGCCCAAGCAGCACTCAAGTTTGGGCGTGGCATCAGGGGCCATGAAGGTTTCTCCCACCCTGAAGGTGTGACTCCATGCCAAGAGCAAGCTTTACAGCCATGGGGAAGGAGGAGTTCTGGTTTGTGCTTGCGATACCCAGCTGTGTGGAGAATTGATATAACGTCTAGGTTCAGATATCTGATAACCATGGTTAGGAAGCGGTGACGCCATAAGACCATGGCGTGTCCGAAGTGCTGGGTGTGCGGCCAGCTGTCTCCTTGTCTGTCCAGAGGTCTGGCTTCAGGCTGTGTCAGACAGAGCATGAGTGCCCAGAGCAGCCTATCCAGTTCGGGTACCTTCGAGGCCCGAGCAGGTTGATCCTCATCTGGCTTTTCTGGAGAACCCCACAGGGAATCGTTTTTCTTCCGTTGGGCAGTCACTGGGCTGGGTTGTGGTTCTGGAGTTCCTAGTCCGGAGGGCTTGTTTACCAGGAGTGTGAGGATGGAAGTCTGAAAACACAAGCTAGCGTGAGGTTTGAGACCGAGGGCACGGCAGGCCCACTCTGGAGAGGCTGAATCGAGATCTCCTGCACTGAGGTCATGTCAACTATGAGATGTGCCTCAGGCTAGAGGTTTTGTCCAGCATGGCATCTTCCTGAAGGGTGTGGGGGCTTCATGAGGCCAGGGAGGTTTGCCTACGATGGGATTTGTGAACTACTCCAAACATCAAGGTTTCCTTCTGCACGACAGTTGAGTCCTATTGGATGGTTCCAGGAGGCCCCATACGGAAAGACTCGAGAGCAGGTGTCTAAGCATGGATGCATGGGAACGCCACCTCATATTCCCACTCTTTAGTCAGGACAAAGCAGGCTCAATCTGCGGGCTCCTGGGTGAGCTGCCCAGAGGGGAGAATTGAAATGGACTCTCCTGAAGATGAGTCCTACTGTGGGTAGGTGGCCTGGAAGACCTTGGAATGTGGAGGTGCCTCAGGGACTCTGCAGGATTCTCCAACCTGTGGTGTTTGACACGGCTCCAACAAGGAAGCTTCCCATGTGGAGACCAGAGGAGTTCTGTTCAGTGCCTCAGGAAAGCCCCATATCCTGTTCTTCGAAACAAAGCCTCTGAGGAGTGACACCTGGAAACCAAAGCAAGAGTTGAGATTACGGCCTAAGGGCCTGTCCGGCTCAACCTTTTATCTCTGTTGACATCTGTGTGCATGCCTTCATGGAGGTATCTGCTCCGCTTGTGTCCGAATGCCCCTGTGTGTCCAGGGAGGCTCCCAGTAGTGTGATGACCTCGGGGGCCTTGAGGTTTCTCATATTCTGGAGTTGTGTGGCCAAAGGAATGGACACAGATCCCAGAAGAAAGCAGGCATGGTCCTGTGGTATGGCTCTAGAGGACCCAGCCTAGAGGCTTTGTTTGCCAGGGCTGTGGGGACAGATGTCTGAAAAAGCAAACAGTTCAGCTAGGGGCCAAGGTAATGGCAGGCCTGATCTCCAGTCCGTGAGGGGAGAACCTCTGGATATCAAAGGAGGCAAGTGGGAGGCAGTAGCTCAGGCTTTTGTCTCTGGGTGTTGCGTTCACAGTGGCTGTTCAGGGTAGGGGTTTCCTCAGGGGCCGAGGAAGAACCTTACTCCTGGGATTGTCCAAGCTCCCAAGTGTTTGGGTTTATTCTGTGGGAAGGGAAGAGTACTGTTTTCAGCCACAGGAGACCCCCCAGGAGATGGACTCTAGAGCACAGCAGTGGGTTCCCTCAACTGGAATACACACCACCTAGTTAGTCCTGGGTGCCTAGGGGCGTGGCAAGCCACATATGCGGCTTTTAGGTCCAGTCACTGAGAGGCGTTACTTGAATAAGGTACTCACGCTGAGGGTCACAATGTGTGTTTGTGCCCAAGGAGGCCCTCACGCATGGGCGTGGCCTCATGGACCATGCCGTTTTCTCCTACACTGAAGGTTTGTCTCACTGCCAGCAGCAAGGATTCTTGCCATGGATAAGGTGGGGTTCTGACTTGTGCATCAGGTTCCCCCCTGTGCAGTGATTGGAGATAAGGTCTAGGTTCCGATGACTGAAAACCCAGGTTGGGAATGGATGGTGTCCTAAGGCAGTGGCGGGTCCAATGTGCTGGGTGTGCAGCCAGCTGTGTCGGTGTCTGTTGGAAGGTCTGGGCTCAGGCTATTTGCGACAGAGCAGCAGTGCGTAAGGTAGCCTATGCAATTGGGGTGTTGCCGAGGGCCAAGCAGTTTGATCCTCATTTGGGGTTTCTGGGCAGCACCATAAACAATGTTTTTCTCCTGGGAGGCAGGCAGAGTACTTCATTGTGGCCCCAGAATTCCCAAGAGGGAGGGTTTGTGAGCCAAGAGGGTGAGGACGGAAGTCTGAAAACACAAGCTAGGGTGAGGATTGGAGCCAATGGCAGAGCAGGCCCATTCTGCAGAGGCTGAATCAAAATCTCCTGAATCTGAAGTCAGGCTGAGGATCAGACGTTGGCTGAGGCTGAAGTATGTGTCCATGATGGCACCGTCATGAAGCGGGGGCCTCATGGAGCCAAGGAAATTTCCCCACGCTGAGTTTGGAGGTTACCCCAAACCTCGAGGTTTCCTTCTGCGGGACATTCGAGTCCTGTTGGATGGCTCCAGGACATACCATACGGAAGGACTAGAGAGCATGGTTCGAAGGATGGATCCCTGTACAGCATGCCTCGCATTCCCATTGGCCATTAGCGACAAGATATGTTTGATATACTGCCTCTGGGACACGCTACCCAGGGGGCTCATTTGAAATGGCCTCTCCTGAGGATGCGTCATAATGTGCGTTTGGGTCCATGGATACCTTGGAATGTGCTGGTTGTTCAGTGGCCCTGCGGACCTCTCCTACCTGAAGGGTTTGATACATCCCCAGTAAGAAAGCTCCCCATGTGGAGACGAGAGAGGTTTGGTTTGGTGCCAAAGAAAAGCCCCGTGTGCTGGTCTACGAAAGCAGTCCTCTGAGGACGGACACATGGAAACCAAAGCTTAGGGTCAGATTAGGGCCTGGGGTCCTGTCCATTTCAACCTTCTGTCTCTGGGGACACTGTCTGAGAGTCTTAGTGGAGATAGTTGCTACGCTGGTGTCAGAGATCCCCTCTTAGTCCAGGGTGGCCTACACTATTAATGGCCTCAGGGGCCTTGGAGCTTTTCCGTAACCTGTAGGGTTGTGGTCAATGGAGTGGGCACACTTTCCTTGGAGAGGGCAGGCACAATCTTTCGCTGTGGCTCCAGAGGCCCTAGCCTGGAGGTTGTGTGGGTCCAGGCTGTGGTCACAGAAGTCTGAAAACACAAACTCAGCTTATGAGTGGCGCCTAGGGTATGTCCCTGAGGCCATCCCAATCATGCAGGTCGCCCGGGACAAAAAAGGGCGGTTGATACCAGCTGAGCATTTACCTCCACTCATAGTATAGATGGATGTCCCCAGAGAAGAAGATTGAACCAGACAGGACCCGAGGCCATTATCGGATCCATTGCATTGCTTTACAGGCATGTCTCCTCAAAAACCTGAATTCCAAGACTAGCAGAGGGGATTTCCTGAGGCACCTATCAGAACAAATCTCGTCTCCACAAGGAAACTTGTGCATTGGAGCTATGTCAAATGCTTAGGAGAATACTTCAGGGTCCCGGTGCCACCGCCCCATTCCATGGCCCTCATGGAAACAAACACACATTAGGACCCATCCTCAGGAAAGTCCATTTCAACTCAGCCACCCCGGTTGCTCCTGTAGATCCATTGGTTCTAAACTGTCTCGTTGCTAGGAGGCAATTGGAATGCGAGGCGGACTTCCCATGCATCCATCCTCGAACAGTGCCCTGGAGTCATTCCATATGGGATGCCCTGGTGCTGTCCAACAGTTCTCAATTGTCCCGCAGAAGGGATCCTTGAAGGGGGCATCCCACAACTCCCAACGTGGGAAAACATCCATGGCCTCGAGATTCTGCTCCCTTCATGAAGGGGCCGTCATGCACAGAAACTCCAACCAGAGACAACGTCTGATCCTAGCCCTGACTTCAGATGCATGAGATATTGGTTCAGATCTGCAGGGGGTACCTGCCATGCCCTCACCCTGAATCCGAAGTCCAGCTTGTGTTCTCAGACTTCCGTCCTCACTCTCCTGGCCCCGAAGCCCACAAGTTTGGCAATTCGGAACGACAATGAAGCACTCTGCCTGCCCTCTAGAAAAAATATATTGCCTAATGAGCTGCCCAGGCAGCTTAAATGAGGATAAACCTACACGGCACTCGCATGTACCCAAATTATATAGTCTAACCTGGGCACTAATGCACTGTCTGACACAACCTGAGCCCGGAACTCCTGACCAACACCCAGACAGCTGACCGCACACTGAGCACATCAGACCTGCCATGGCCTTCGGTCATCATCTCTTCCCTACCTCAGTTTTCAGGCTTCAGAACCTAGACCTAATCTCCAATCACTGCCCACGGGTGACTGTGATGAAGAAATCAGAACTCTTCCTGTCCCATGGCAAGACCTTGTGGTTGGCATGTTGTACAACGTTCAGCGTAGGAGAAAACAGCATTCACACTGAGGCCCCGCCCATTCTTGAGTGTGATGGGAGCATAAACACGCATTGTGACCTCAGCGTGAGTCCTGTCCTCTAGTACGTCCTCTCAGTTGCTGGACCATTAGATGTCATCATGGGATTGACATGTTCCTAGGCTCCAATTTTTAACCAGATTTCTGGTTGTCCAGTCGCCCCTCCCCAGGGCTCTACTCTGGAATCCCTCATTTGCTGGGACATCTGAGATTGAAAAACAAAACGAAACAAATCAACAACAACAAAAAAACGGACTTCTTCATTCCCCAGAATGACCCCAAACTCTTCGCACAGGGCCGAAACTCCAGAGAGTAAGACTCGTCCATTTCCCCTGAAGTCACCCGGAAATTTTACGACCATGAGTGACACGATATCCAGAGACAAAAACTTGAGCAAGAGCCTCACACTAGCCCTTTTGTCATATCCCGAAGAGTTCCTTAATGGTCTGTAGATCAGTCGTGCCCTTCCTATGACCCGAAACATAAGCCGAGTTTGTGTTTTCAGACAACTGTCCAAACAGCTCTGGCCTACACACCCTACAGTCTCAAGCCCCTGGAGCCAAACCTGAGGACTGTACTTGCTTTTTCCAAGGGAATTGTATGTGCCCATTCCAATGGCCACAACCCTACTAATAGGATAAACCTCCAAAGTCCCTGAGGCCATCCCAATAGTTGTGGCTTCCCAGGACAAGGAGGGGCAATCTGAGCCCATCTGAGCACCTACCTTAACTCAGACCCATAGACTGATGTCCCCAGAGGTAAAAAGGAACGAACAGGCCCCTAAGCACTAAGCGGATCCATTGCTTTGGTTTCCAGGCATCTCTCCTCAGAGGCCTGGATTTCAATAGCAGCATATGGCTGTTTCTTGACTCTCCCGTCAGAGCAAATCTCATCTACATATGGGAAACCTGCACGTTGGAGCAGTGTCAACCCTCTGTTTGGAAAAACCCTTTAGGACCCCAGTGTCACTGCTTCATTCCAAGGTCTCCATAGACACAAAAACATATTAGGACACATCCACAGGACAGTCCATTTCAACTCAGCTGAATCTGGGTTGCTCCCCCAGATCCAGCAGATCTAACATTTCTTGTTGCTAGGAGACAATTGGAATGCGAGGTGGGCTACCCAGCCATCCATCCTTAGAACCCTGCTCGGAATCGTTGGCCTGGAGCCAACCAACAGGTCTCAATTGTCCTGCAGAAGAATCTTTGCAGTTTGGAGTTTCTCACAACTGCCATCCTGGAAAACCCCCACGGGCTCGTGAACCCCCCGCCCCTTCATGAAGGGGCCATCAGGGACAGAAACACCAACCTGAGCGATCTTCTGATCCTCGCCTTGACTTCAGAAGCACGAGATCTCGATTCAGGTCTGTAGATTGTTCCTGCCTTGTCCTCACCCAGAAACCTAAGCCTAGCTTGTGTTCTCAGATTTCCGTCCTCAGACTACTGGCCCACAAGCCTCCAGTTTGCAAACCAGAACTATAATGCAGCACTCTGCCTGCCCTCAGGAAGAAAAACATTGCCCTCTGGGGCTACCCAGAAACACCAAATGAGGATCAACTTGCACACCATTCGACAGTACCCCAAATATATAGGCTGACCTGGGCACCATTGCCCTTTCTGACACAGCCTGAGCCTGGACTTCCTGGCCCCACACAGAAAGCTGGTCGCACACTGAGCACATCGGACCCGACATGGCCTTACTTAGGTCGTCATCTCTTCCCAACCTCAGTTGTCAAGTTTCAGAACCTAGACCTTATCTACAATCACTGCCCAGGCTTGAAATTGATGCAGAAATCACAACTCCTTCCCCGTGGCAAGAAACCATGTGGTTGGCATGTTGTCCAACGTTCAGTGTAGTTGAAAAGAGTGTGGCCCATGAGGCCCAGCCCATATTTGCGGGCCACATTGGTCACAAAAACACATTGTGACCCTCACCCTGATCCCAGTCCTCAGGTAAGGTCTCTCAGTGCTTGGATGAATAGACAGCATATTGGGCTTGCCATGCCCCTAGGCCCAAAATTTTACCCATAGTTCTTGTTGTCCCTTCACTTTTCCCAAGGGCTCTTCTTTGGAATTCCTCTTTTGGCGGGACACCTGAGGTAACCAACCTGAAAGGAGTCCTCCCATTCCACAGATTGAAGAAAAACAATTGGGATCGGGCCAAATCCACAAAGAGGATGATTCGTCCATGGCCCATGAGGCTTCCCCCACATTCAAAGGCCATCGCTGATACAAAATCCAGAGACAAAAGCCTGAGCAAGTGCCTCAGACTCGCTCTTTCCTCATATCCTGAAGACGTCTTCATGGTTTATAGATCGGGCCTGCCATACCTACGTCCCCATACCTAAGCTGAGTTTGTGTTTTCAGACTTCTGTCCTCAAAGTCCTGGGCCACACACCCTCAAGGCTGGGGCCCCTGGAGTCACACATTAGGACTGCGCCTACCCAATCCATGGGAATTCTGCCCATTCCATTGTCCAAAACCATAAAAAGGAGAACCCTCCAAATCCCTGAATCCATCCCAATAGAGCAGGTCGCCCGGGACAAACAAGGGCGGTCTGATACCAGGTGATTATCTACCTCCACTCATACCCTTCATGGATGTCCCCTGAGAAGAAGATTGAACCAGACAGGACCCTAGGCCATAATCAGATACATTGCTTTGGTTTACAGGCATGTCTCCTCAAAAGCCTGGATTCCAATAACAGCATAGGGGTTTTCCTGAGGCACCCATTAGAACAAATCTCGTCTCCACAAGGAAACTTGTGCATCGAGCTATGTCAAAAGCTTAGGAGAATACTTCAGGGTCCTGGTGCCACCGCCCCATTTTAAGGCCCGCATGGACACAAACACACATTAGGACCCATCCTCAGGAAAGTCCATTTCAAGTCAGCCACCCCGTTTGCTCCTGCAGAGCCATCAGATCTAAACTGGCTTGTTGCTAGGAGACAATTGGAATGCGAGGCGGGCTTCCCAGGCATCCATCCTCGAACGGTGCCCTGGAGTCATTCCATATGGGATGTCCTGGAGCTGCCCAACAAGTCTCAATTGTCCCGCAGAAGGAATCCTTGAAGGGGGCATCCCACAATTCCCAACGTGGGAAAAACTCCATGGCCTCGAAATTCCGCTCCCTTCATGAAGGGGACGTCATGCGCAGAAACTTCAACCTGAGCCAACGTCTGATCCTCGCCCTGACTTCAGAATCATGAGATATAGGTTCAGATCTACTGGGGTACCTGCCGTGCCCTGGCCCTGAAACGCAAGTCTAGCTTGTGTTCTCAGACTTCCGTCTTCACATTCCAGGCCCCGAAGCCCTGAAGTTTGGCAATTCCGGACCCACAATGCAGCACTCTGCCTGCCCTCTAGAAAAAAAATTTTGCCTAATGAGCTGCCCAGGCACCATATATGAGGATAAATCTACATGGCACTCGACTGTACCCAAATTATATAGTCTAACCTGGGCACTAAAGCACTGTATGACACAACCTGATGCCCGGACCTCCTGACCAACACCCAGACAGCTGACCGCACACTAAGCACATCAGACCCGCCATGGCCTTATGTCATCAACTCTTCCCTACCTCAGTTTTCAGGCTTCAGAACCTAGACATTATCTCCAATCACTGCCCAGGGGTGCCTGTGATGCAGAAATCAGAACTCTTCCTTACCCATGGCAAGAAACCTTGTGGTTGGCATGTTGTCCAACGTTCAGTGTCGGAGAAACCAGCATTCAACCGGTGGCACCGCCAATTCTTGAGTGCAAAGAGGACATAAACACGCATTGTGACCCACAGCGTGAGTCCTGTACTCTAGTAAGTCCTCTCAGTGGCTCGAACATTAGATGTCATAATGGGCTTGACTAGTCCCTAGGCCCCAATTTGTAACCAGATTTCTGGTTGTCCAGTCGGCCCTCCCCAGGGCACTACTCTGGAATCCCTCATTTGGTTGGACACCTGAGGTTAAAAAACAAAACAAAGCAAATCAACAACAACAACAAATCGGACTTCTACCATCCCACAGAATGACCCCAAAATCTTGCGACGGGGCCAAACCCCCAGAGAGTAAGACTCATCCATTTCCCATGAAGTCTCCAGGAAATTTCACGACCATGAGTGACACGATATCCAGAGACAAAAACTTGAGCAAGAGCCTCACACTCGCCCTTTTTTATATCCCGAAGAGCTCTCCTCATGGTCTGTAGATCAGTCCTGCCATACCTATGACCCAAAACATAAGCCGAGTTTGTGTTTTCAGACAACTGTCCAAACAGCTCTGGCCTACACACCCTACAGGCTCAGGCCCCTGGAGCCAAACCTGAGGACTGTACTTGCCCTCTCCAAGGGAATTGTATGTGCCCATTCCAACGGCCACAACCATACTAATAGATAAACCTCCAAACTGCCTGAGGCCATCCCAATAGTGGTGGCTTCCCAGGACAAACAGGGGCAATCTGAGCCCATCTGAGCACCTACCTGCACTCAGACGCATAGACTGATGTCCCGAGAGGTAAAAAGGACTGAACAGGCCCCTAGGCACTAAACGGATCCATTGCTGTGTTATCTAGTCATCTCTCCTCAGAGGCCTGGATTTCAATACCAGCGTATGGCTGTTTCTTGACTCAACTGTCAGAACAAATCTCATCTACATATGGGCAACTTGCACGTTGGAAATGTGTCAAAGCCTCTGTTTGGAAAAACCCTTCAGGACCCCAGTGCCACCGCTTCATTCCAAGGTCTCCATAGATACAAAAACACATTAGGACCCATCCACAAGAGAGTCCATTTCAACTCAGCTTCCTTGGTTGCTCCCCCAGATCCAGCAGATCTAACCTGTCTTGTTGCTAGGACACAATTCGAATGCGAGGTGGGCTTCCCAGCCATCCATCCTTAGAACCCTGCTCGGAATAGTTGGCCTGGAGCCAACCAACAGGTCTCAATTGCCCTGCAGAAGTATCTTAGCAGTTTGGAGCTTCTCACCACTAACATCGAGGGAAAACCCCCACGGCCTCGTGACCCCCCCCCTTCATGAAGGGGCCATCATGGACAGAAACACGAAACCTGAGCGATCTTCTGATCCTCGCCCTGACTTCAGAAGCACGAGATCTCGATTCAGGTCTGTAGATTGTTCCTGCCTTGTCCTCACCCAGAAACCAAACCTAGCTTGTGTTCTCAGATTTCCATCCTCAGACTACTGGCCCACAAGCCTCCAGTTTGCAAACCAGAACTATAATGCAGCACTTTGCCTGCCCTCATGAAGAAAAACATTGCCCTCTGGGGCTACCCAGAAAACCCAAATGGGGATCAATCTGCACGCCATTCGACTGTACCCCAAATATATAGGCTGACCTGTGCACTCTTGCCCTTTCTGACACAGCCTGAGCCTGGATTTCCTGGCCCTCCCCAAAAAGCTGGCCGCTCACTGAGCACATCGGACCCGCCTTGGCCTTAGGTCGTCATCTCTTCCCTACCTCGGTTGTCAAGTTTCAGAACCTAGACCTTATCTCCAATCACTGCCCAGACTTGAAAGTGATGCAGAAATCACAACTCCTTCCCCGTGGCAAGAAACCATGTGGTTGGCATGTTGTCCAATGTTCAGTGTAGTTGAAAACAGTGTGGCCCATGAGGCCCCGCCGATGTTTGTGGGCCACATTGGTCACAAACACACATTGTGACCCTCACCCTGATCCCAGTCCTCAGGTAAGGCCTCTCAGTGGCTGGATGAAGAGACATCATATTGGGCTTGCCATGCCCCTAGGCCCCAAATTTTACCCATAGTTCGGGTTGTCCCTTCACTTTTCCCCAGGGCTCTTCTTTGGAATTCCTCTTTTGGCGTGACACCTGAGGTAACCAACCTGAAAGGAGTCCTCCCATTCCACAGATTGACGAAAAACAATTGGGATCGGGCCAAATCCACAGAGAGGAAGATTCGTCCATGGCCCAGGAGGATTCCCCGACATTCCACGGCCATCGCTGATACAAAATCCAGAGACAAAAGCCTGAGCAAGTGTCTCAGACTCGCTCTTTCTTCATATCCGGAAGAGTTCTTCTCATGGTTTATAGATCGGGCCTGCCATACCTACGTCCCCAAACCTAAGTTGAGTTTGTGTTTTCAGACTTCTGTCCTCAAAGTCCTGGGCCACACACCCTCCAGGCTGGGGCCCCTTGAGTCACACATTAGACTGTGCCTACCCAATCCATGGGAATTCTGCCCATTTCATTGTCCAAAACCGTAAAATTAGGAGAACCCTCCAATCCCTGAGGCCATCCCAATAGTGCATGTCGCCCGGGACAAACAAGGGCGGTCTGATACCAGCTGAGCATCTACCTCCACTCATACCATAGATGGATGTCCCCTGAGAGGAAGATTGAACCAGACAGGACCCTAGTCCATAATCGGATACATTGCTTTGGTTTACAGGCATGTCTCCTCAAAACCTGGATTTCAATACCAGCATAGGGTTTTTCCTGAGGCACCCATCAGAACAAATCTCGTCTCCACAAGGAAATTTGTGCGTCGAGCTATGTCAAAAGCTTAGGAGAATACTTCAGTGTCCCGGTGCCACCGCCCCATTTTAAGGCCCTCATGGACACAAACACACATTAGGACCCATCCTCAGGAAAGTCCATTTTAAGTCAGCCACCCCTGTTGCTCCCTCAGAGCCATCAGATCTAAACTGTCCTGTTGCTAGGAGACAATTGGAATGCGAGGCGGGCTTCCCAGGCATCCATCCTCGAACGGTGCCCTGGATTCATTCCATATGGGATGTCCTGAAGCTGCCCAGCAGGTCTCAATTGTCCCACAGAAGGAATCCTTGAAGGGGGCATCCCAAAACTCCCAACGTAGGAAAACCTCCATGACCTCGAGATTCCACTCCCTTCATGAAGGGGCCGTCATGCACATAAACTCCAACCTGAGCCAACGTCTGATCCTCGCCCTGACTTTAGATGCATGAGATATTGGTTCAGATCTACAGTGGTCCCTGCCGTGTCCTCGTCCTGAAACCCAAGTCTAGCTTGTGTTCTCAAACTTCCGTGCCACACTCCTGGACACGAAGCCCTCATGTTTGGCAATTCCGGACCGACAATGAAGCACTCTGCCTGCCCTCTAGAAAACAAATTTTGCCTAATGAGCTGCCCAGATAACTTATATGAGGATAAATCTACATGGCACTCGACTGTACCCAAATTATATAGTCTAACCTGTGCACTAATGCACTGTCTGACACAACCTGAGCCCGGACCTCCTGAACAACACCCAGACAGCTGACCACACACTGAGAACATCAGACCCGCCATGGCCTTAGGTCATCATCTCTTCCCTACCTCAGTTTTCAGGCTTCAGAACCTAGACCTTATCTCCAATCACTTCCCAGGGGTGCCTGTGATGCAGAAATCAGAACTCTTCCTTACCCAAGGCAAGAAATCTTATGGTTGGCATGTTGTCCAATGTTCAGTTTAGGAGAAACCAGGATTCAAAATGAGGCCCCGCCCATTCTTGTTGCGATGTGGGCATAAACACGCCTTGTGACCCTCAGTGTGAGTCCTGTCCTCTAGTACGTCCTCTCAGTGGCTCGAACATTAGATGTCATAATGGGCTTGACATGTCCCTAGGCCCAAATTTGTAACCAGATTTCTGGTTGTCCAGTCGGCCCTCCCCAGGGCTCTACTCTGGAATCCCTCATTTGGTGGGACACCTGAGGTTAAAAAACAAAACAAGGCAAATCAACAACAACAAAACGGACTTCTTCCATCCCACAGAATGACCCCAAAATCTTGTGACGGGGCCAAACCCCCAGAGAGTAAGACTCGTCCATTTCCCAAGAAGTACCCGGAAACTTCACGACCATGAGTGACACGATATCCAGAGACAAAAACTTGAGCAAGAGCCTCACACTCGCCCTTTTTTCATATCCCGAAGTGTTCTCCTCATGGTCTGTAGATCCATGCTGCCATACCTATCACCCGAAACATAAGCCGAGTTTGTGTTTTCAGACAACTGTCCAAAGATCTCTGCCTACACACCCTACTGGCTCAGGCCCCTGGAGCCAAACCTGAGGACTGTACTTGCCCTCTCCAAGAGAATTGTATGTGCCCATTCCAATGGCCACATACTACTAATAGGATAAACCTCCAAACTCCCTGAGGCCATCCCAATAGTGGTGGCTTCCCAGGACAAACAGGGGCAATCTGAGCCCATCTGAGCACCTACCTGCACTCAGACGCATAGACTGATGTCCCCAGAGGTAAAAAGGAACGAACAGGCCCCTAGGCACTAAACGGATCCATTGCTGTGTTATCCAGTCATCTCTCCTCAGAGGCCTGGATTTCAAAACCAGCGTATGGCTGTTTCTTGACTCAACCGTCAGAACAAATCTCATCTACATATGGGAAACTTGCACGTTGGACCTGTGTCAAAGCCTCTGTTTGAAAAAACCCTTCAGGACCCCAGTGCCACCGCTTCATTCCAAGGTCTCCATAGACACAAAAACATATTAGGATCCATCCACAGGAGAGTCCATTAAACTCAGATCCAGATTGCTCCCCCAGAACCAGCAGATATAACCTGTCTTGTTGCTAGGACACAATTGGAATGCAAGGTGGGCTACCCAGCCATCCATCCTTAGAACCCTGCTCGGAATCATTGGCGTGGTGCCAACCAACATGTCTCAATTGTCCTGCACAAGAATCTTTGCAGTTTGGAGCTTCTCACAACTAACATCGTGGGAAAACCCCTCACGACCTCGTGACCCGCCCCTTCATGAAGGGGCCACCAGGGACAGAAACTCCAACCTGAGCGATCGTCTGATCCTCGCCCTGACTTCAGAAGCATGAGATCTCGATTCAGGTCTGTAGATTGTTCCTGCCTTGTCCTCACCCAGAAACCTAAGCCTAGCTTGTGTTCTCAGATTTCCGTCCTCAGACTACTGGCCCAAAAGCCTCCAGTTTGCATACCAGAACTATAATGCAGCACTCTGCCTGCCCTCAGGAAGAAAAACATTGCCCTCTGGGGCTACCCAGAAACTCCAAATGAGGATCAACCTGCACGCCATTCGACTGTACCCCAAATATATAGGCTGACCTGGGCACTATTGCACTTTCTGACACAGCCTGAGCCTGGACTTCCTGGCCCCACCCAGAAAGCTGGTCGAACACTGAGCACACCGGACGCACCATGTCCTTAGGTCGTCATCTCTTCCCAACTTCGGTTGTCAAGTTTCAGAACCTAGACCTTATCTCCAATCACTGCCCAGGCTTGTAAGGGATGCAGAAATCACAACTCCTTCCCCGTGGCAAGAAACCATGTGGTTGGCATGTTTTCCAACGTTCAGTGTAGTTGAAACCAGTTTGGCCCATGAGGCCCCGCCCAGGTTTATGGGCCACATTGGTCTCAAACACACATTGTGACCCTCAGCCTGATCCCAGTCCTCAGGTAAGGCCTCTCAGTGGCTGGATGAAGAGACAGAATATTGGGCTTGCCATGCCCCTAGGCCCCAAATTTTACCCATAGTTCGGGTTGTCCCTTCGCTATTCCCCAGGGCTCTTCTTTGGAATTCCTCTTTTGGCGGGACACCTAAGGTAACCAACCTGAAAGGAGACCTCCCATTCCACAGATTGACGAAAAAGAATTGGGATCGGGCCAATTCCACAGAGAGGAAGATTCGTCCATGGCCCAGGAGGTTTCCAGGACAATCCACGGCCATCGCTGATACCGAATCTAGAGACAAAAGACTGAACAAGCACCTCAGACTCGCTCTTTCTTCATATCCTGAAGAGTTCTTCTCATGGTTTATAGATCAGGCCTGCCATACCTACGTCCCCAAACCTATGCTCAGTTTATGTTTACAGACTTCTGTCCTCAAAGTCCTGGGCCACACACCCTCCAGGCTGCGGTCCCTGGAGCCACACATAAGGACTGAGCCTACCCAATCCATGGGAACTCTGCCCATTCCATTGTCCAAAACCGTAAAATTAGGAGAACCCTCCAAATCCCTGAGGCCATCCCAATAGTGCAGGTCGCCCATGACAAACAAGCACGGTCTGATAGCAGCTGAGCATCAACCTCCACTCATACCATAGATGGATGTCCCCAGAGAAGAAGATTGAACCAGACAGGACCCTGGCCATATCGGATCCATTGCTTTGGTTACAGGCATGTCTCCTCAAAAGCCTGGATTCCAATACCAGCATAGGGGTTTTCCTGAGGCAGCCATCAGAACAAATCTCATCTACACAAGGAAACATGTGCATCGTGCTCTGTCAAAAGCTTAGGAGAATACTTCAGTGTCCCTGTGCCACGGCCCCATTCCAAGGCTCCATGGACACAAACACACATTAGGACCCATCCTCAGGAATGTCCATTTCAAGTCAGCCACCCCGGTTGCTCCCACAGAGCCATCAGATGTAAACTGGCTTGTTGCTAGGAGACAATTGGAACACGAGGCTGGCTTCCCAGGCATCCTCCCTCCAATGGTGCTCTGGAGTCATTCCATATGGGATGTCCTGGAGCTGCCCAAAGGTCTCAATTGTCCCGCAGAAGGAATTCTTGAAGGGGGCAACCCACAACTCCCAACGTGGGAAAACCTCCATGGACACGAGATTCCGCTCCCTTCATGAAGGGACCGTCATGCACAGAAACTCCAACCTAAGCCAAAGTCTAATTCTCTCCCTGACTTGAAATGGATGAGATATTGGTTCAGATCTGCAGGGGGTACCTGCCGTGCCCTTGCCCTGAGCCCAAGTATAGCTTTTGTTCTCAGAATTCCGAGCTCACTCTCCTGGCCTCAAAGCCCTCATGATTGGTAAATCCGGTCCCACAATGCAGCACATGGCCTGCTTTCTGGAAAAAAAATATTGCCTAAAAAGCTGCCCAGGCACCTTATATGAAGATAAACCTACACGGTACCAGACTTTGCCCGAATTATATAGTCTAACCTGGGCACTAATGCACTGTCCTACACAACCTGAGCCCGGACTTCCTGACCAACACCCAGACAGCTGACCGCACACTGAGCACATCAGACCCGCCATGGCCTTAGGTCATCATCTATTCCCTACCTCAGTTTTCAGGGGTCAGAAACTAGACCTTATCTCCAATCACTGCCCAGGGTTGAGTGTGATACAGAAATCAGAACTTCTCCTTACACATGGCAAGAAACCTTGTGGTTGGCATGTTGTCCAACGTTCATTGTAGGAGAAACTAGCATTCACCCTGAGGCCCGCCTATTCTTGAGTGCGACGAGGGCATAAATATGCATTGTTACCCTCAGGGTGAGTCCTGTCCTCTAGTAAGTCCTCTCAGAGCCTCGATCACTAGATGTCATAATGGGCTTGACATAGCCCTAGGCCCCAATTTTTAACCAGATTTCTGGTTGTCCAGTCACCCCTCCCCAGAGCTCTACTCTGGAATTCCTCATTTGGTGGGACAACAGAGGTTAAAAAATGAAACAAAACAAAGCAACAACAACAACAAAAAAAAAAAAACGACTTCTTCCATCCCACAGAATGACCCCAACCTCTTTGGAAGGGGCCAAATCCCCAGAGAGTAAGACTCGTCCATTTCCCATGAAGTCACCCGGAAATTTCACGACCATGAGTGACATGATATGCAGAGACAAAAACATGAGCAATAGCCTCACACTCGCCCTTTTTTCATATACCAATATGTTTTCCTCAGGGTCTGTAGATCAGTCCTGCCATACCTATGACCCGAAACAGAAGCCGAGTTTTTGTTTTCAGACAACTGTCCAAACAGCCCTGGCCTACACACCCTATAGGCTCAGGCCCCTGAAGCCAAACCTGAGGACTGTTCTTGCCCTCGCAAGGGAATTGTGTGAGCCCATTCCAATGGCGACAACGCAACTAATAGTATAAACCTTTAAATTCCCTGAGGCCATCCCATAGTGTTGGCTTCCCAGGACAAACACGGGCAATCTGAGTTCATCTGAGCACCTACCTGCACTCAGACCCGTAGATAGATGTCGCCCGAGGTAAAAAGAAACCACCAGGCCCCTAGGCACTAATCGGATCCATTGCTTTGGTTTCCAGACATCTCTCCTCAGAGGCCTGGATTTCAATACCAGAATATGGCTGTTTCTTGACTCACCCATCAGAACAAATCTCCTCTACACATGGGAAACTTGCATGGTGGAGCTGTGTCAAACCTCTGTTTAGGAGAAACCTTCAGGGCCCTAGTGCCACCGCTTAATGCCACAGTCTCCATAGACACAAAAACATATTAGGACCCATCCACAGGAGAGTCCATTTAAACTCAGCCTCCTCGGTTGCTCCCCGAGATCCAACATATCTAGCCTGTCTTGTAGCTAGGAGAATATTGGAATGCGAGGTGGGCTACCCAGCCATCCATCCTTAGAACCCTGCTCAGAATCATTGGCCTGGAGCCAACCAACTGGTCTCAATTGTCCCACAGTAGAATCGTTGCAGTTTGGAGCTTCTCACAACTCCCATGGTGGGAAAACCCCCACGGCCTCGTGATTCCCCCCCTTTATTCAGGGGCCATCAGGGACAAAAAGTCAAACCTGAGGCATCGTCTGATGCTCAACCTGACTTCAGATGCACGAGATCTCGATTCAGGTCTGTAGATTGTGCCTGCCATGTCCTCACCCATAAAACCTAAGCCTAGCTTGTGTTCTCAGAGTTCCATCCTCAGACTACCGGCCCACAAGCCCTCCAGTTTGGCAATCCAGAAGTACAATGCAGCACTCTGTGGGCCTTCCAGAAGAAAAACATTGCCCTCTGGGGCTACCTAGAAACCCCAAATGAAGATCAACCTGCACGCCATTTGGCTGTACACCAAATATATAGGCTAATCTGGGCATCATTGCCTTCTCTGACACAGCCTGAGCTGGACCTCCTGACCCCACCCAGACAGCTGGCCGCACACTAGGCACATTGGACCCACCATGGCCTTAGTTCGTCATCTCTTCCCAACCTCGGTTTTCAGGCTTCAAAACCTAGACCTGATCTCCAATCACTGACCAGGTTTGAAAATGATGCAGAAATCAGAACTCTTTCCCCTTAGCAAGAAACCTCGTGGTTGGCATGTTGTCCAACGTTCAGTGTAGTTGAAACCAGTGTTGCTCATGAGGCCCAGCCCATGCTTGAGGGCCACATTGGTCACAAACACACATTGTGACCCTCAGCCTGAGCCCGGTCCTCTGATAAGGCCTCTCAGTGGCTGTATGAAGAGACAGCATATTGGGCTTGCCATGCCCCTAGACCCCAATTTTTAACCAGGTTCCAGTTGTTCCTTCACACTTGCCCATGGCTCTGCTTTGGAATTCCTCTTTTGGTGGGACACCTCAGGTAACAAACCTTAAAGGAGTCTTCCCATCCCACAGATTTACGAAAAAGAATTGGGATCGGACCAGATCCACAGAGAGGAAGATTCGTCCATGGCCCATGAGGCCTCCCCGACATTCCACGGCCATCGCTGATACAAAATCCAGAGACAAAAGCCTGAGCAAGCGCCTCAGACTCGCTCTTTCTTCATATCCTGAAGAGTTCTACTCCTGGTTTGTAGGTCGGGCTTGCCATACCTACGTTCCCAAACCTAAGCTGAGTTTGTGTTTTTTGAGTTCTGTCCTCAAATTCCTGGGCCACACACCCTCCAGACTGAGCCCCTGGAGCCACACATTAGTACTGTGCCTACCCAATCCATGGGAATTCTGCCCATGCCATTGTCCCAAACCGTTCAAATTAGGAGAACCCTCCATAGTCCCTGAGGCCATCCCAATGGTGTAGGTTGTCCCGGACAAACAAGGGCCGTCTGACACCAGCTGAGCATCAACCTCCACTCATACCATAGATGGATGTCCCCAGAGAAGAAGATTGAACCAGACAGGACCCTAGCACATAATGGGATCCATAGCTTTGGTTTACAGGCATGTCTCCTCAAAAGCCTGGATTCCAATACCAGCATAGGGCTTCTCCTGAGGCACCCATCAGAACAAATCTCGTCTCCACAAGGAAACTTGTGCATGGGAGCTATGTCAAAGGCTTAGAAGAATACATCAGGGTGCCAGTGCCACTGACCCATTCCAAGGCCCTCAGGGACACAAACAAACATTAGGATCCATCCTCCGGAAAGTCCATTTCAACTCATCCACCCCGGTAACACCTGCAGAGCCATCAGATCTATACTGTCTCGTTGCTAGAAGAAAATTGGAATGCGAGGCGGGCTTCCCAGGCATCCATCCTCGAATGGTGCTCTGGAGTCATTCCATATGTGATGTCCTGGTGCTGTCCAACAGGTCTCAATTGTCCCGCAGAAGTAATATTTGAAGGGCCATCTCACAACTCCCAACGTGGGAAAACCTCCATGGCCTAGAGTTTCCACTCCCTTCATGAATGGGCCGTCATGCACAGAAACTCCAACCTGAGCCAATGTCTGATCCTCGCCCTGAATTCAGATGCATGAGATGTTGGTTCAGATCTACCGAGGTACCTGCCGTGCCCTCGCCCTGAAACCCAAGTCTAGCTTGTGTTCTCAGACTTCCGCCCTCACATTCCTGGCCCAGAAGACCTCAAGTTTGGCAATTCCGAACCCACTGTGCAGCACTCTGCCTGCCCTCTAGAAAAAAAAATATTGCCTCATAGCTGCCCAGGCACATTATATGAGGATAAACCTACACGCCACTTGACTGTACCTAAATTATATACTCTAACCTGTGCACTAATGCACGGTCTGACACACCTGAGCCCGGACCTCCTGACCAACACACAGACAGCTCACCACACACTGAGCACAACAGACCAGCCATGGCCCTCGGACATCATCTCTTCCATACCTCAGTTTTCAGGCTTCAGAACCTAGACCTTTTCTCCAATCACTGCCCAGGGGTGATGGTATGTAGAAATCAGAACTCCTCCTTACCCATGGCAAGAAACCTTGTGGTTGGCATGTTTTCCAACGTTCAGTGTAGGAGAAACCAGCATTAACCCTGAGGCCCAGCCCATTCTCAAGTGTGACGAAGGCATAAACACACCAAACTCTTTGGACGAGGCCAACCTTCTAAAGAGTAAGACTCGTGCATTTCCCATGAAGTCACCCGGAAATTTCACGACCATGAGTGACACGATATCCAGAGATAAACTTGAGCAAGAGCCTCACACTCGCCGTTTTTTCATATCCCGAAGAGTACTTCTCATGTTCTGTAGATCAGTCCTGCCATACCTATGACCCGAAACATAAGCCGAGGTTGTGTTTTCAGACAACTGTCCAAACAGCCCTGGCCTACACACCCCACAGGCTCAGGCCCTTGGAGCCAAACCTGAGGACTGTACTTGCCCTCTCCAAGGGAATTGTGTGTACCCATTCCAATGGCCACAATCCTACTAATAGGATAAACCTCCAAAGTTCCTGAGGCCATCCCAATAGTGGTGGCTTCCCAGGACAAACAGGAACAATCTGAGCACATCAGAGCACCTACCTGCACTCAGACCCGTAGACTGATGTCCCCAGAAGAAAAAAGGAATGAACAGGCCACTAGGCACTAATCGGATCCATTGCTATGATTTCCAGACATGTCTCCTCAGAGGCCTGGATTTCAATACCATCATATGGCTGTTTCTTGACTCACCCATCAGAACAAATCTCATCTACACATGGGAAACTTGCACGGTCGAGCTGTGTCAAAGTCTCTGTTTAGAAGAACCCATCAGGGACCCAGTGCCACCGCTTCATTCCAAGGTCTCCATAGACAAAAAAACATATTAGGACACATCCACAGGAGAGTCAATTTCAACTCAGCCTCCTCAGTTGCTCCCCCAGATCCAGCAGATCTAACCTTTCTTGTAGCTAGGAGAAAATTGGAATGCGAGGTGGGGTACCCAGCCATCCATCCTCAGAACCATGCTTGGAATCCTTGGCCTGGCGCCAACTAACAGGTCTCAATTGTCCTGGAGAAGAATCTTTGCAGTTTGGAGCTTCTCACAAATCCCATCATGCGAAAACCCCCATGGCCTCGTGATTCCCCCCCTTCATGAAGGGGCCATCAGGGACAGAAAGTTTAACCTGAAGATCATCTGATCCTCACCCTGACTTCAGATGCACGAGATCTCGATTCAGGTCTGTAGATTGTGCCTGCCATGTCCTCACCCATAAAAACTAAGCCTAGCTTGTGTTCTCAGACTTCAGTCCTCAGACTACTGGCCCACAAGCCCTCCAGTTTGGCAATCCAGAAGTACAATGCGGCACTCTGCCTGCTCCCTGGAAGAAGAACATTGCCCTCTGGGGCTACCCAGAAACCCCAAATGAGGATCAACCTGCACGCCATTTGGCTGTACACCAAATATATAGGCTGAAGTGGGCACAATTGCCCATTCTGACACAGCCTGAGCCTGGAACTCCTGGCCCCACCCAGACAGCTGGCCGCACACTGAGCACATCGGACCCGCCATGGCCTTAGGTCGTCATCTCTACCCAACCTCGGTTTTCAGGCTTCAGAACCTTGACCTTATCTCCAATCACTGCCCAGGTTTGAAAATGTTGCAGAAATCTGAACTCGTTCCCTGGGCAAGAAACCTCGTGGTTGGCATGTTGTCCAACGTTCAGTGTAGTTGAAACCAGTGTGGCACATGAGAACCAGCCCATGCTTGAGGGCCACATTGGTCACAAACACACATTGTGACCCTCAGCCTGAGCCCGGTCCTCAGGCAAGGTCTCTCAGTGGCTGCATGAAGAAACAGCATATTGGGCTTGCCATGCCCCTAGACCCCAATTTTTAACCATAGTTCGGGTTGTCCCTTCACTCTTGCCCAGGGCTCTGCTTTGGAATTCCTCTTTTGGAGGGACACCTCAGGTAACAAACCTGAAAGGAGTCCTCCCATCCCACAGATTCACGAAAAAGAATTGGGATAGGTCCAAATCCACAGAGAGGAAGATTCGTCCATGGCCCATGAGGCCTCCCCGACATTCCACGGCCATCGCTGATACAAAATTCAGAGACAAAAGCCTGAGCAAGCGCCTCAGACTCGCTCTTTCTTCATATCCTGAAGAGTTCTTCTCATGATTTGTAGTTCGGCCGTGCCATACCTACATCCCCAAACCTAAGCTGAGTTTGTGTTTTTTGAGTTCTGTCCTCAAAGTCCTGGGCCACACACCCTCCAGGCTGGGCCCCTGGAACCACACATTAGGACTGTGCCTAACCAATCCATGGGAATTCTGCCCTTTCCATTATCCAAAACCGTACAAATTAGGAGAAACCTCCAAATTCCCTGAGGCCATACCAATGGTGTAGGTTGTCCAGGACAAAAAAGGGCCGTCTAAGACCAGCTGAGCATCTACCTCCACTCATACCATAGATGGATGTCCCCAGAGAAGAAGATTGACCAGACAGGACCCCAGGCCATAATGGGATCCATAGCTTTGGTTTACAGGCATGTCTCCTCAAAAGCCTGTTTTACAATACCAGCTGAGGGCTTCTCCCGAGGCACCCATCAGAACAAATCTCGTCTACACATGGGAAACTTGCATGTTGGAGCTCTCTCAAAGCCTCTGTTTAGAAGGACATTTCAGGTTCCCGGTGCCAGCGCCTCATTCCAAGGTCTCCATGGAGACACACCCACATTAGGACCCATCCACAGGAGAGTCCATTTCAACTCAGCCCCCTCAGTTGCTCCCCCTGATCCAGCAGATCTAACCCGTCTTGTCGCTAGGAGATGATTGGAATGAGAGGCAGGCTTCCCAGCCATCCATACTTAGAACCATTCTCAGAATCATGCTGTATGGGAAGTCCTGGAGCCAACCAACAGGTCTCAATAGTCCCGCAGAAGAATCTTTACTGTTTGGAGCATCTCACAACTCCCATCGTGGGAAAACCTCCATGGCCTCATGATCCCGCCCCCTGCGCTTCATGAAGGGGCCATCAGGGACAGAAGCTCCAACCTGAGCGATCGTCTGATCCTCGCCCTGACTTCAGATGCAGGACATCTTGATTCAGCTCTGCAGAGTGTGCCTGCCGTGCCCTTGCCCAGAAACAAAGTCTAGTTTGTGTTCTCAACTTCCATCCTCACATTCCTGGCCCACAAGCCCTCCAGTTTGGCAATTCCAGAACTGCAAGGCAGCACTCTGCCTGCTTTCCGGAAGAAAAACATTGCCCTCTGGGGCTACCCAGATTTCCCAAATGAGGATCAACCTGCATGCCACTTGACTGGACCCCAATTATACAGGCTGCCCTGTGCACTACTGCCCTTTCTGGCACAGCCTGAGACTGAACCTCCTGGCTCGCACCCACCCAGCTAGCCACACACTGAGCACATCGGACCCGCCATGGCCTTAGGTCTTCATCTCTTTCCAACCTCGGTTTTCAGGCTTCAGAACCTAAACCTTATCTCCAGTCACCACCCAGGGTTGAACATGATGCAGGAATCAGAACTCCTTCCCCATGGCAAGAAACCTTGTGGTTGGCATGTTGTCCAACGTAAAGTGTAGTTGAAACCAGTGTGGCCCATGAGGCCCTGCAGATGCTTGAGGACCAAGTCGGTCACAAACATGCATTGTGACCCTCAACGTGAGCCCAGTTCTCAAGTAAGGCCTCTCAGTGGCTGGACCAAAAGACAGCATATTGGGCTTGCCATGCCCCTAGGCCCAAATTTTTAACCAGATTTCTGGTTGTCCAGTCGCCCCTCCCCAGGGCTCGGCTTTGGAATCCCTCTTTTGGTGGGACACCTGAGGTAACAAAACTGAAAGGACTCCTCCCATCCCACAGTTTGACCCAAAACAATTGGAATCGGGCCAAATCCACAGAGGGGAAGACTCGTCCATGGCCCATGAGGCCTCCCCGACATTCCACGCCCATCGTTGACACAAAATCCAGAAACAAAAGCCTGAACAAGTGCCTCACAATCTCTCTTTCTTCATATCCGGAAGAATTCTCCTCACGGTCTGTAGATCGGGCCTGCCATACCTACGTCACTAAACCTAAACTGAGTTTGTGTTTTAGACTTCTGTCTCCACAGTCCTGGTGCACACACCCTGCAGGCTGGGGCCCCTGGAGCCACATATCAAAACTGTGCCTTCCCTCTCCACGGGAATTCTGCCCATTCCATTGTCCATAATCATAAAATTAGGAGAAACCTCCAAAGTCCCCAAGGCCTTCACAATAGTGTAGGCCTCCTGGGACAAACAAGGGCCATCTGACACCAGCTGAGCATCTAACTCCACTAATACCTTAGATGGATGTACACAGAGAAGAAGATTCAACCGGACAGGCCCCTAGGCTCTAAACGGAGCCATTGCTTTGGTTTCCAGTTATCTCTCTTCAGAGGCCTATATTCCAATAACAGTATATGGGGGTTTCCTGAGGCACCAATCAGAACAAATCTCGTCTCCACATGGGAAACTTGTCCTTTGGAGATGTCTCAAAACCTCCGGTTAGGAGAATCCTTCAGGGCCCATGCGCCAACGCCCCATTCCAAGGTCTCCATGGACACAAACCCACATTAGCATCCATCCTCAGGAGAGTCCATTTCAACTCAGCCCCCTTGGTTGCTCTGACAGAGCCAGCATATCAAACCTGTCTATTTGCTAGGAGACAACTGCAATGTGAGGCTGGCTTCCCATGCATCCACCCTTAGATCCCTGCTCTGGTATCATTCTGTATGGTATGTAATGGAGTGATACAAAAGGTCTCAATTGTTGATCAGAAGGAATCCTTGTTGTTTGGAGCATCTCACAACTCCCATCGTGGGTAAACCTCCATGGACTGGAGATGCTGTCCCCTTCATAAAGTGGCCAGAATGGACAGAAATTCAAACCTAAGCCTAGGTTTGAACCTCGCCCTGACTTCAGATTCATGATATCCTGATTCAGATCTGCAGAGGGTGCCTGCCGTGCCCTCGCCCAGAACCTACGCCTAACATGTGTTCTCAGACTTCCGTCCTCACACTCCCCGTCCACAAGGCATCCACTTTGAAAATTCCGGAGCCACAATGCAGCACTCTGCCTGTCCTCCAGAAGAAAAACATTGCCCTTGGGGCTACCCAGAAATGCCAAATAAAGATCAACCTGCACGGCACTCAGTTGTACCCCAATTATAAAATCTACCCTGGGCACTAAGGCCCTGTCTGACACAGCCCAAGCTTGGACCTCCCGACCAACACTCTTCCCAACCTCGGTTTTCAGACTTCACAACCTAGACCTTATCTCCAATCACTACCCAGGGGTGAATGACATGCAGAAATCAGAATTAATACTTCCCCATGGCAAGAACTTATAGGGTTGACATGTTGACTATCATTTAGTGTAGGAGAAACAAGCATGCACCATGAGTCCCCACCCATGCTTGAGTACCACGAGGGCATAAACACGCATTGTGACCCTCAGCATGAGTTCTGTCCTCAATGAAGGCCTCTCAGTGGCTGGACCATTAGAAGGCATATTGGGCTTGCCATGCCCCTAGGCCCGTATTTTTAGTTAGATTTCTTGTTGTCCAGGGCTCTGCTCTGGAATCCCTCTTTTGGTGGGACACCTTAGTTAACAAAACTGAATCCCACAGATTAACCCAAAACAATTGGGATCTGGCCAAATCCACAGAGAGAAAGACTCTTCCATGGCCCATGAGGACTCCTCGACATTCCACGGCCATCATTGACACAAAATCCAGGGGCAAAAGCCTGACAAGTGTCACACTTTCACCCTTTATTCAGATCCCAAAAAGTTCTCCTCATAGTCTGTAAATCGGGCCTGCCATACCTACGTCCCCAAACCCAAGCTGAGTTTGTGTTTTCAGACATCTGTCCCCACAGTCCTTGCCCACACACCCTCAAGGCTGGGCCCTTGGAGCCACACATCAGGTCTGTGCCTGCCCACTCCACAGGAATTCTGCCCATTCCATTGTCCATAATCATACAATTTAGAAGAAACATCCAAAGTCCCCGAGGCCATCCCTATAGTGTAGGCCGCCCGGACAAACAGGAGCGGTCTGACACCAGCTGAGCAACTACCTCCATTTCATAAAATAGACAGATGTCGACAGAGAAGAAGATTGAACCAGAGAGGCTCCTAGGACCTAATTGGATGCATTGCTGTGGTTTCTATGTATCTCTCCTCAGAGGCCTGGTTCTAATACCAGCATATGTGGGTTTCCTGAGGCACCAATTAGAACAAATCTTGTCTCCACATGGAAAACTTGCTCTTTCGAGTTGTTTCAAAATCTCCGGTTAGAATCCTTTAGAGCCCTGGGGCCACCACACCATTCCAACGTCCTCATGGACACAAACACACATTAAGACCCATCTTCAGGAGAGTCCATTTCAACTCAGCTCCCACGATTGCTCCTGCATAGCCATCAGATCGTACCTGTCTTGTGGCAGGGAGACAATTGGTGTAAGAGGCAGTCTGCTCAGGCATCCATCCTTAGAACCTGGCTCTGGAGTCATTCCATATGGGATGTCCTGGAGCCATCCAACAGTTCTCAATTTTCCCGCAGAAGGAATCCTTGCAGTTTGGAGCATCCCACATCTCCCAACGTGGGAAAACCTCCATGGCTTCGAGATTCCACCCCTTTGATGAAGAGGCCATCATGGACAGAAACTCCAAACTGCGCCTAAGTCTGATCCTTGTCCTGACTTCAGATGAATGAGATTTTGATTCGGATCTGCAGAGGATGCCTGCCGTGCCCTCGCCCTGAAACTTAAGTCTAGCTTATGATCTCAGACTTACGTCCTCACACTCCTGGTCCCGACGCCCTCAAGTTTGGCAATTCTGGACCCACAATGCTGCACTCTGCCTCCCCACCAGAAGAAAAATGTTGCCCCAGTGAGCTTCCCTGACACAATAAATGAGGATGAACCTACATGGAACTCAACTGTACCCAAATTATACAGTGTAACCTGGGCACTAATGCACTGTCTGACACAGCCTGAATCCATACCTCCTGAACAACACCCAGAAAGCTGACCGCACACTGAGCACATCGGACCCTCCATGACCTTAGGTTATCATCTCATCCCAACCTCGATTTTCTGGATTCAGAACTTAGATCTTATCTCCAGTCACTGCCCAGGGGTGAACATGATGCAGAAATCAGAATTCCTCCTTCCCCATGGCAAGAAACCTTGTGGTTCGTATGTTGTCCAAAGTTCAGTGTAGGAGAATCAAGCATGGCCCATGAGTCCCCGCCCATGCTTGATGCCTACATTGGGCACAAACATGCATTGTGACCCTCAGTGTGAGCACTGTACTCAAGTAAGACCTCTCAGTGGCTGGACCAAGGTACCCCATATGGGGATTGCCATGCCCTTAAGCCCCCAATCTTATACAGAGTTCGGGTTGTCCAGTCGCCCCTTCTCAGGGTTCTGCTCTGGAATCCCTCTTTAGTGGCACACCTGAGGTAAAAAAAAAAAAAAAAAAAAAAAACAGAATGGACTCCTCCCATCCCACGGAATGACCCCAAAATATTAGGATCATCCAAATCCCCATAGAGGAAGTCTCACCCATGGTCCATGAGGACGCCCCTACATTCCACAGCCATCAGTGACACAAAATCCAGAGTCAAAAGCCTGAGCAAGTGCCTCACACTCACTCTTTGTTCATATCCTGAAGAGTTCTCCTCAAGGTCTGTAGATCGGGCCTCCCATACCTATGTCCCCAAACCTAAGACGAGTTTCTGTTTTCAGACTTCTGTCCCCACAGCTCTGACCCACACACCCTCCATGCTTGAGCCCCTAGAGCCACACTTCAGGATTGTTCCTTCCCTCCCCAAAGGAATTCTGCCCATTTCATTGGCCACAAACTTGCAAATTAGGAGAAACCTCCAAAGTCAAAGTGGCCATCCCAATAGTGTAGACTGCCCAGGACAAATAGGGGCAATCTGACACCAGCTGAGGAACTACCTCCACTCAATCCCATAGACAGATGAACCGAGAGAAGAAGATTAAACCAGACAGGCCCCAGGCCCTAATCAGATCCATTGCCTTGGTTTCCAGGCATCTCTCCTCAGAGTTCTGGTTTCCAATACCAGCATATTGGGGGTTACTGAAGCACCAATGAGAACAAATCTTGTTTCCTCATGGGAAAAATGCTTCTTGGAGCTGTGTCAAAACCTCTGGTTAGGAGCATCCTTCAGAGCCCTGGTGCAAACTGCCCCATTCCAAGGTCTCCATGGACACAATCCCACATTATGACCGATCCTCAGGAGAATGCATTTCAACTCAGCCCCCTCGGCTGCTACATCATAGGCAGCAATCAAACGTGCCGTTTCGCTAGGAGACAATTGGAATGCGAGGCCGGATGCCCAGGCATCCATCCTTAGAACCCTGCTCTGCAATTGTTCCATATGGGATGTCCTGGAGCCATCCAACAGGTTTCAACTGACCCGCAGAAAATCCTTGTGGTTTGGAGCATCTCACTACTGCCATCATGGGAAAACACCAATGGCGGTGTGATGACCCCCCTTCATGAAGGGGCCATCATGGACAGAAACTCCAACCTGAGCCAACATATGAACCTCGCCCTGACCTCAGATGCATGAAATCTCGATTCAGCTCTGCAGAGTGTGCCTGCCATGTCCTCGCCCTGAAACCAAAGCAAAGCTTCTGTTCTCAGACTTACATCCTTGCATTCCTGGCCCCAAGGCCTCCAGTTTGGCAGTTCCGGAGCCAGAATGCAGCACTCTGCCTGCCCTCCAGAAGAAAGACTTTGCCCTATGGGGCTATGGAGAAACCCCAAATGATTATCTTCTGCATGCCACTCAACTGTACCCCAATTATACAGCGTATCTGGGCACGAATGCCCTGTCTGGCACAGCCTGAGTGCAGACCTCCTGAACGACACCTAGAAAGCTGGCCCCAAACTGAACACATCAGACCCGCCATGGCCTTAGGTCGTCATCTCTTCCAAACCTCGGTTTTCAGGCTTCAGAACCTAGACCTTATCTCCAATTAGTGCCCAGAGGTGAACGTGATGCAGAAATCAAAACTCCTCCTTCCCCATGGCAAGAATCCCTGAGGTTGGCATGTCCAAGGTTGAGTGTAGGAGAAACCTGCAAGCTCAATGAGGTCCCGCCCAATATTGAGGACCACCTTGGGCACAAACACACATTGTGACCCTCAGCATGAGTCCACTATTCAAGTAACGTCTCTCAGTGGCTGGGACCAAGAATCTGCATATGGGCTTGCCATGCCCATAGGACCCCAGGCCTAACCAGAGGGTGGGTATTCCAGTTGTATGTACCCAGTGCTCTGCTCTAGAATCCCTCTATTGTGGGGACACATGATGCAGAAAACAGGACTCCTTCCTTCCCACAAAATGACCCCAATCTCTTGGGAGCCGGACAAATCACCAGAGAGGGAGACTTCCATGGCCCATGAGACCATGATTACATTAAATGACCATCATGAATACAACATCCAGAGACATAAGCCTGAACGACCGCCTCTCACTCGCCCTACTTTCTAATCACAATGAGCTCCCCTCACGGACTGTAGATCACTCCTGCCATAACCTCAGCCCCAAACCTCAGCCGAGTTTGTGTTTTTGGATGTCTGTCCCCACAGCCCTGGCCCACAAAGCCGCCAGGCTGGGGCCTCTGGAGCCACACCACAGGACTGTCCTGCTCTCTCCTAGGAGACTATGCCCATTCCATTGCCCATAACCCCACAGAATAGGAGAAACCTCAAGGCCCCCGAGGACATCCCACTACTATATGCCTCTCTGGACAAAGGCATCCTGACACAAGCTGAGCAACTACCTCCATGCAGAAACACAGACAGATGTCGGCAGAGACAGTAGATTGAACCAGACAGGCCCTGGGCCCTAATCTGAACTCTTGCTTTGGTTTCCAGGTGTCACTCCTCAGAGGCCTGGGTTTGAAGACCAGCATCTGGGGCTTTCCTGAGACACCAAACAGAACAACTATCGTCTCCACATGGGAAGCTTCATTGTTGGAGCTGTGTCAAACCCTTCGATTTGGAGAAACCTGCAGAGTCCCTGAGCCACCGCCACATTCCAAGGTCTCCATGGCCACCAACCCACAGTATGACTCATCCTCAGGAGAGTCCTGATACTCAGCCCTCTGAGAAACCCGCCCAAGAGCCTGCAGATTGAGACTGCCTTGCCCCAAGCAGCCAGTGGGAATGTGAGGTGGCATTTGCAGACATTCATGCTTAGACCCCTTCTCTCGAGTCTTTCTGTAGGGGTCATCCTAGAACCATCTCATAGTACTCGACTGTCCTACAGAGGAAACCTTGATGTTTGGGGCAGCTCACAACTCCCAGCGTTGGGAAACCTCCCTGGCCTCATGACGCCCCCACCCCCTCAGGAAGGGGCCATAATGGACACAAACTCCAACCTGAGGCAACGTCTGATACTCGCCCTGACCTCAGATGCAGGAGATCTTGATTCAGTCTCTGCAGAGTGGGCCTGCCATGCCCTCGGCGCAAACCTAACGCTAGCTTGTGTTTTCAGACTTCCTCTTCACACTCCTGGAAAACAAGCCCTCCAGACTGGGAATTCCAGAACCACAACACAATTTTCTGCCTGCCCACCAGAAGAAAAACGTTGCCCTATGGGGCTCTCCAGAAACCACAAATGAGAACCAACCTGCTCTGGCATCGACTGCACCCTAACTGGAAAGGCTACCCTGGTCAGTAATGCTCTGTCTGACACAGCCTGACGTCCCGACAGACAAGGAAACAGCTGGCTGCACACTAAGCACATCAGACAGGCCATGGCCTTATGCCGTCATCTCTTCCCAACCTGGGTTTTCAGACATCTGACCCTAGATATTATATCAAATCCTGGCAAACGTGGGTAACTGAAGCACAAATCAGATCTTCTCCTTCCCCATGGCTGGAAAGCTTGCTTTGGCATGGAGTCATACCTTCAGTGTAGGAGAAACCTTCATGGCCCCTGAGGCCAAGCCTAAACTTGAGTGCCTCCTTGGGTACAAACTCGCATTGGGACCATCAGCATGGGCCCCATGTCGAAGTAAGTTCTCTCAGGGCCTGGACCAAGAGCCCGCATATGGGGCTTGCCAAGCCCCTATGATCCCAATCTTCACTAGAGCTCGAGTATTCCATTCACTCGAACCCAGGACTGTGATCTGGAGTCCCTCTCCTAGAAAAACACCTGAGCCAGACAGCAGGACTCCACCCTTCCCACAAAATGTCCCCAAAATCTTTAGAGCTGGACCAACTCCTCAGAGAGGGAGACTCTTCCATAGCCCCTGAGGTCACCCCTACATTCCACGGCTATGGAAGACAAAGCATCCAAAGACAAAAGCTTGCGTGACTGCCTCCCATTTGCCCTTCTTTCATAAGCTGAGGATCTCCTCTCACGGTCTGTGGGTCTATCCTGCCATGCTCTCGGCTCCGCACCCAAGCCGAGTTTGTGTTTTCAGATTTCTGTGCCCACAGCCCGGACCCACACACCCTCCAGGCTAGGGCCTATGGAGACCCACTGAAGGACTGTGCCAGTCCTCTCCAAGAAATCTGTACCCAATCCATTGGCCACAACCCTAGAGATTAGGAGAATCCAATAAGGTCTCCAAGGCCATGCCTCGGCCATGGACTAAGAGGGGCACTCTGACACCAGCTGAGCAACTATCTCCACTTAGATACTCAGACAGTGTCCCCAGAGACAGAAGATTGAAACGGACAGGCATCTAGGCTCTAATCTGAACCCTAGCTTTGGTTTCCAGGTGTCTCTACTCAGAGAACTGGTTTGAAGACCAGTATCTGGGGCTTTTCTGAGGCACCAAAGAGAACCTGTCTCATCTCCACATAGGGATCTCTTTTTAATTGGAGCAATATTACACCCTTCGGTTAGGCGAATACTTCATGGCCCCTGAGCTGCCAACATATTCCAAGGTCTCCATGCACACAAACCCACATTATGACCCATCCGCAGGAGAGTCCATTTCAATTCTGCCCCCTAGTTAGCTCGCCCCAGAGCCAGTAGTTCAAACATGTCTTGTCACAAAGAGCCAATGGGAATGTGAGGTATGCTGTACAGGCATCCATCCTTCGAATCCTGCTCTCCAGTCTTTCTGTATGGGACATCGTGGAGCCATTCAACAGGACTCGACTGTCCAGCAGATGGAAAGCTTGTGGTATGGGTCAACGCACAAACTAGAGTTTGTGCTGGTGTCTAAGGTGCTGTGCAGGATTCTCCAATCTTGAGGGTTTGGCACAGGTCGAAGGGCATGGTTTCCTACTGGGGACAGGAGATATTCTATTGTGTGGCTCAGGGACCACATGTTGTATCCTAAGTTGGTATTTCAGAACAGGACCCTGAGGACAGATGCCTGAAAACCTAATCTAGTGTTCCAATGACGTCCTAGGAGCATGTCAGGTACAATCTTCTGACCCAGGAACATTGAAATGACTGTCTGCTTGGATGTAGGTGATCAGGGCGTTTCAGACTGGCATTTGTGTCCAGTGCTGCCGACAATATTGGGTTGGGCTCAGGGCTCTTGCGTGTTTCTCCTAAACTGGAAGGTTTGGGCAGGTTTGATGGGCACAGTTTCCTTGGGGATGGCAGGCCCAGTCATGTGTTGTGGATCCAGAGACCCTGTCCTGGAGGGCATATGAGCCATGGTTTTGGGAGAGAAGCCTGCAAACACAAATGTGGGTTATGGTTAGTGGAAAGGTGATCACAGGCCCAATGAGTAGACCTGGAGTGCAGCTTGTCAGGAGTTGTAATTAGGGTGACTGGAAGGCAGTAGCACAGGCTTTTCTCTCTATATTGTGTATCCAGGATGGCCTCGGAATGCAGGTATAGTCTCATGGGTCCATGGGAAACTTTTCCTCTCTATGGATCTGTGCAGCTCATAGTTTGGTGGCTTTTTTGGGGAAGGGAAGAGTGTTGTTTTCCATCTTATGGATGCCCCAAAACAGGGATTCCAGATACAGGCTCTTTTTCTGGGCATCTGGGACTTCCCACCAAGGGTTAGGATTTGCACCTAGGGGTGTATGAGGCCTGCAATGCGGGATCATGATGGTGCAACTGAGAGGGATTGTTTGAAAGCTTGCTCAGGCTGAGTCTCACAATGCCTGTTTGCTCCCATGGCGGCCCTCAGGAGTGGGAGTGGTCTCATTGGTCATATATCTGGCTCCCGCTTAGAGAGTTGGACACCCAACCCAACAGCCAAATGTCCTGCCATGAGGAAGGATGAGTTCTCTTCCGTCAGGTTCCTCTGTGCTTCAGGTTGCCCCATTGGCAGGGTTTCCAGCAAGGTCTCGAGATAGGTGCCTGAATACCAAGGATGGGTGGAGATGACGTACTTGGGCCATAGCAATCCCAAATGCTAGATATGAGGCCTAAAACTCGGTCGGGGCTCAGGCTCTGTCAGACACAGCGCTAGTGGCCATGGCAGCCTTTATATCAGAGTAGATTCGAGGGCAGAGCAGATTGATCCTCATGTGGAGTTTCTTGGGAAGATTCCCAGGCATTTGTTCATTCAATAGGGAAGGCAGAATGATGTGTTGTGGCTCCAGATTTTCCAATCACGAGGGCTTGGGGACCAGTCAGTTTTGGGTGGAATTGTAAACAAAAGCTATGGTTCAATTCAGTGCCAAGCAAAAGGCAGTTCCAATTTGTAGCAGTTTACTCGAGACATCCAGCACTGGAATAAGGGTGGATGTCAGATGCTTGCTCACACTAGAGTTTTTGTCTATGATGACCGACAAGTGGAGGGGTGGTATAAAGATGCCATGGAGGAGTTCACATGCTGAGGCCTGTGAACTGCTGCAAAAAGTAACATTTCTTTGTACTGAGTAGGTGGAGTCTTGTTTGTTTACTCTAGGTTTCCCCATGTGGAAAGTTTGTGAAGAAGAGCTCTCCGGCATGGATGCCAGGAAAGCACACCTCCATGGACAATTGCAGCTGAGGAACATGGCAGATTCGTTCTGGTGGCTCTGGGACAAAGTGCCAAGGCCTTGAGTTGACATGGGATCTCTTGCAGATGGGTCACAATGCTTGTTTGTTACCAGGGAGAACTTAGAATGTTCTGGTTGCTAAGGTGCCATGCAGGATTCTCCTACCCTGAGGGTTTGGCACAGGTCGAAGAGCATGGTATTCTTCTGGGGACAGGGGATGTTCTGTCGTGTGGCTCAGAGACCACATGATGTGTCATAGATTGGTATTTCAGAACAGGCCCCTGAGGACAGATGCCTGAAAACCTAATGGGGTTCCATTGAGAGCCTAGGGGCATTTTAGGTTCAATCGTCTATCTCACGATCATTGACTTGGCAATTTCCCTGGATGTAGGTGATAAGGGTGTTTCAGACTGCGCATTTCCATCCCGAGTGGCCGGCAATATTGGTGTGGGCTCAGGGGCCACACAGGTTTCTCCTAATCTGGAAGGTTTGGGCATATCTGATATGCACAGTGTCCTTGGGGTTGGCAGCCAGAGTTCTGTGGTGTGGCTCCAGAGATCACATTCTGGTGGGCATGTGAGCCATGGTTTTGGGAGAGAAGTCTGCAAACACAAATACAAATTAGGGTGAGTGGCGAGGTGATCACAGGCCCAATGCGTAGACCTGGAGGGAAGCTCGTCATGAACTATAATTAGGAGACTGGAAGGCAGTAGCACAGGCTTTTCTCTCTGGATTGTGTGTCCAGGATGGCCTTGGAATGCAGGTGTGGTCTCATGGGTCAATGGGAGTCTTTTCCTCTCTATGGATCCTGGTGGCTCTCCATAGTTTGGTGGCTTTTTCGGGGAAAGGGAAAGTGATGTTTTCCACCTCATGGGTGCCCCAAAACAGGGATTCCAGAGACGGGCTCTGGTTCATGGCATCTGGGACATCACAACAAGTGCTAGGATTTGGGCTTAGGGACATATTAGGCCTGCAATGCGGGTTCATGGTGGTGCAACAGAGAAGGATTGTTTGAAATCATGCTCAGGCTGAGGGTCACAAGGCCTGTTTGCCTCCAGGGCATCCCTGAGGAGTTTGTGTGGTCTCACTGGACTTGTAAATGACTCCCCCTTTCAGGGTTGAACACCCATCCTAACAGCCAAGTTTCCTGATATGAAGAAGGAGGAGTTCTCTATTGTGCTTCAGGATGCCCCATTATCAGGGATTCCAGCAAAGGTCTGGGGACAGGTGCCTGAATACCAAGGATGGGTAGAGATGAAATACTTGAGCCATGGCATTCCCAAATGCTAGATGTGGGGCTCAAACTCTGGTGACTGACACTAGGTCTGGGCTCAGGCTCTGTCAGACACAGCACTAGTGGCCATGGCAACCTATAAATCAGGGTTCCTCCGATATAGGGCCGAGCAGATTGATCCTCATGTGGGGTTTCTGGCCAGACTTACCAGGCACTTGTTTCTATCGGGAAGGCAGAATGCTGTGTTGTGTCTCCATAATTCGCTATCAAGAAGGCTTGGGGACCAGTCGGGTGAGGAAGGAATTGTAAACACAAGCTACAGTTCAATTCACTGCCAAGCGGAAGGCAGTTCCTGTGTCCAGCAGCTTTTTCGAGATATCCAGCACCTTAGTAAGGGAGGACGTCGGATATTTGCTCACACTGGAGTTTGTGTCTATGATGACTGACAAATGGAGGGGTGGCGTCAAGAAGCCATGGAGGGATTTTCACGTTGAGACTCATGAGCTGCTCCAAATAGCAAGGTTTCGTTCTACTGGACAGGTGGAGTGTGGTTTATTTGCTCCAGGGTCCCCCATGTGGAAAGTTTGGGTAGCAGAGCTCTACCGCATGGATGCCTGGAATGTTCAACTTCATTGACCATTGCAACTGAAGAACATGGCAGCTTTATTCTGGTGTCTCTGTAGCAAAGTACCAAGTCCTTGATTTGACATGGAATCTCTTGCAGATGGGCCACACAGCTGGTTTGTTACCAGGTAGATCTTAGAATGTGCTGGTGGCTTAGTAGTTGTGCAGGAATCTACTACTCTGGGATTTTGCACAGATTGTAGGGCACGGTTTCCTTCTGGGGACAGAAGATGTTCTGTTGTGTGGCCCAGGCACCACATGTTGTATCATAAGTTCGCATTCTAGAACAGGCCTCTGAGGACACATGTCTGAAAACCGAATCAATGGTTCCAATGACGTCCTAGGGGCATGTTAGGTTCATTATTCTGACTCAGGACCATTGACTTGGCTGTGTTCCTGGATGTAGGGGATCAGGGTATTTCAGACTGTGCATTTGTGTTCAGAGCGGCCGCCGAAATTGGGGTAGGCCCAGAGGCCTTGTAGGTTTCTCCTAATCTAGACAGTTTGGGCAACTGTGATGGAAACAGTTTCCTTGTGGATGGCAGGGACAGTCCTGCAGTGTGGATCCAGAGACCCCATCCTGGAGGGCATGTGTGCCATGGTTTTGGTAGATAAGTCTGCAAACACAAATTCGAATTAGGGTGAGTGGCGAGGTGATCACAGGCCCAATGCATAGACCTTGAGAGCAGCTCATCTGGAACTGAAATTAGGGTGAATGGAAGGCAGTAGCACAGGGTTTTCTCTCCGGATTGTGTGTCCAGGATGGCCTCAGAATGCAGGTGTGTTCTCATGGGTCCATGGGAGACATTGCCTCTCTATGGATCCTGGTGGCTCCTCATAATTTGGTGACATTTTTGGGGAAGGGATGAGGGCTGTTTTCCATCTGAAGGGTGCACCAAAACAAAAATTCCAGAGATGGTCTCTGGGTCTGGACAACTCGAAAATCCCAACAAGTTTTATGATTTGAACCTACAGGCATACCAGGCCTGAAATGAGGGATCATTGTGGTGAATCTGAAAGGGATTTTTTGAAAGCATGCTCAGGGTGAGGGTCACAATGCCTGTTTGTGCCAAGGGTAGTCCTCAGGAGTGTGTGTGGTGTCATTGATGTTGTAACTGGCTCCCCCTTTAAGGGTTGAACACCCATCCCAAAAGCCAGGTTTATTGCCATGGGGAAAGAAGAGTTCTCTATTGTGCTTCAAGTTCCCTAATTGGCAGGGATCCCTGCCAAGGTCTGGGGACAGGTGCCTGAATATCAAGGATGGGTAGAGATGACATACTTGGGCCATGGCAATCCCAAATGCTAGATATGGGGCCTGCTCTCTGGTGGCTGAAACTCAGTCGGGCTCAGGCTCTGTCAGACACGGCACTAGTGGCCATGGCAGCCTATAAATCGGTGTTGACTCGAGGGCAGACCTGATTGATACTCATGTGGGTTTTCAGGGCAGACTCACCAGGCATTTCTTCATTCGATGGGGAAGGCAGAATGCTGCGTTGTGGCCTCAGATTTCCCTATCAAGAGGGCTTAGGGACCAGTCAGGTGAGGATGAAATTGTAAACACAAGCTATGGTTCAATTCAGTGCCAAGTGGAAGGCAGTTCCAATGTGCAGTGGTTTATTCAAGACATCCAGCACCGAGATAAGGGTGCATGTCAGATGTTTGCTTAGACTGGAGTTTGTGTCTATGATGACCGACCAATGGAGTGGTGGCATCAAGAGGCCATGGAGCAGTTTACACGCTGAGGCCTGTGAGTTGATCCAAACATAAGGTTTCCTTCTACTGGACAGGGGAGGTCTGGTTTGTTTACACCAGGTTCCCCCATGTGAAAAGTTTGGGTAGCATAATACTCGCACGTGGATACTGGAAAGCACACCTACATTGACCATTGCACCTAAGGAACATGGCAGGTTCTTTCTGGTTGTTCTAGGGCAAAGTACCAAGGCCTGGATTCTAATGAAGTTGGGTCACAATGCAGTTTTGTTACCACGGAAATCTTACTATGTGCTGGTGGCTAAAGGGCCATGTATGATTCGTCTATCCTGATGGTTTGACACCGGTCGAAGAACACGGTTTCTTTCTGGGTATTGGAGATGTTCTGTTGTGGGGCTCACGGACCAAATGTTGTATCATAAGTTGGTATTCTAGAACAGGCCTCTGAGGACAGATGCCTAAAAACTTCATCTAGGGTTCCAATGAAGTCCAAGGGGAATTTCAGGTTCAATCATCAGACTCAGGACCATTGACTTCGGTGTCTGCCTATATGTAGGCAATCAGGGTGTTTCTGACTGTGCCTTTGTGTACAGAATGGCCTCCAATATTGGGGTGGGCTCTGGGGCCTTGCAGGTTTCTCCTAATCTTGAAGGTTTAGGCAAATTTGTGGGCACGGTTTCCTTGGGGGTGGCAGGCACAGTCCTGTGGTGTGGCTCCAGAGACTCCATCGTGGAGGGCATGTAAGCCATGGTTTTGGGAGAGAAGTCTGCAATCACAAACTCGGATTAGGTTGAGTTGCGAGGTGATCGTAGGCCCAATGCATAGACCTGGAGGGCAGATCGTCAGGAACTGTAAATCACGTACCTCGAAGGACTAGCACTGGCTTTTGTATCTGGATTGTGTGTCCATGATAGCCTTGGAATGCAGGTGTGTTCTAATGTTTCCAAGAGAGTATTTTCCTCTCTACGGATCCTGGAAGCTCCCAATAGTATGGTGGCTTTCTCGTTTGAATGGAAGAGTGCTGTTTTCAAACTTAGATGTTCCCCAAAAAGGGATTCCAGAGAAGGGCTGTGAGTCTGGGTGCTTGGAAAATCCCACCAGGATTAGGATTTGGGCCTAGGGGAGTACCAGGCCTACAATGTGTGACTTGGAGGTACAACTGAGAGCGTTTGTTTGAAAGCATGCTAGTCTGAGTGTCACAATGCCTGATGTGATTTGGGCAGCCCTTAAGTGGGAGTTGTCTCCTTGGCCATGCAGCTGGCTACCACTTTAATGTAGGACACCCATCCCAACTACCAGGATTCCTGCCATGGAAAAGGAAGAATTCTCTATTGTGCCTCAGGTTCCCCCATTAGCAGGTATTCTAGCAAATGTCTGGGGACAGATGCCTGAATACCAAGGATGGGTAGAGATGAGGGACCTGAGACATGGCCTGTCTCACATGCCTGACTCTCTGAGTAGCTGACATGAATTGAGCACTCAGGCTCTGTCAGAAACAGAACTAGTGGTCAGGGCTGAGTATGAATCAGGGATCCCTCAAGGGCTTAGCAGATTGATCCTCATGCAGTTTCTGGGCAGAATCACCATGCCCTTCTTCTTTCTAAGGGGAAGGCAAAAAGCTGCGTTGTGGCCCCAGAATTCCCTATCAAGCGGGCTTGGGGACCAGTAGGGTGAGGATGGAATTGTAAACTCAAGCTAAGGTTCAATTCAGTGCCAAGCGAAAGGCAGTTCCATTGTGCAGTGTCTGATTCCAGATATCCAGCACCTGAGTAAAGGTGAAAGTCAGACATTTCCTCATGCTGGAGTTTATGTCTATGATGACCGACGAATGGAGGGGTGGCGTCAAGAGGCCATGGAGGATTTCACATGCTGGGGCTTGTGAGATGCTTCAAACAGCAAAGTTTCCTTCTACCAGACAGGGGGAGTCTGGTTTATTTGCTCCAGGGTCCCCCATGTGGAAAGTTTGGGTAGCAGAGCACTCCCACTTGGATGCCTGAAAAGCACACCTCCATTAAAATTGCAGCTGAGAAACATGGCCAATTCGTTCTGGTGGCTCTTGGGCGAATTACCAAGTCCTGGAGTTGACATGAAGTCTCATGAAGATGGGTCATAATGCAGGTTTGTTACCATGGAGACCTTACAGTGTGCTGGTGGCTAAGGGACCATGTAGGATTCATCTACCCTGAGGGTTTGACACTGGTCAAAGGGCACGGTTTCCTTCTTGGACCAGAGATGTTCTGATGTGGGGCTAATGGACCAAATGTATCATAATTTGGTATTGCAGAACAGGACTCTGAGGATAGATGCCTGAAAATTTAATCTAGGGTTCCAATAAAATCCTAACGGAATGTCAGGTTCAATCCTCTGACTCAGTATCATTGACTCAATGTCTGCCTAGATGTAGGTGATCAGGGTGTTCCAGACTGTGAATTTGTGTACAGAGTGGCAACCAGTATTGGGGTGGGCTCAGGGGCCTTGCAGGTTTCTCCTAATCTGGAAAGATAGAGTAATTTGATGGGCACAGTTTCCTTGGCAATGGTGGGCACAGTCCTCTGCTGTGGCTCCAGAGACCCCATGCTGGAGGGCATGAGAGCCATGGTTTTGGGAGGGGAGTCTGCAAACACAAACGCGGGTTAGGTTTAGTGGCGAAGTGATTGTAGGCCCAATGCATACTCCTGGAGGGAAGCTCCGTGTGAAATGTAAATCGCATGCCTCAAAGGAGGTAGCACAGGCTTTTTTATCTGGATTGTGTATCCACGATGGACTAAGAATGCAGGTGTGGTCTCAGGTGTCCATGGGTGATATTTCCTCTCAAGTATCCTGGCAGATCCTTATAATGTGGTGGCTTTCTCAGAGAGGAAAGAGTTCTGTTTTCCATATTAAGGGTGTCCCTTAACAGGGATTGCAGAGAAGTTCTCTGGCTCTGGGCACCTGGAAATACCCACCAAGGGTTATGATTTGGGCATAGGGGCTTACCAGGCCTCCAATGCAAGTCCTGGAGATACAACTGAGAGTGTTTGTTTGAAAGCATGCTCAGGCTGAGGGTCACTATGCCAGCTTTTGCATAGGGTGGCCCTCAGGAATGGGGTGGTCTCAATGGCCATTCAGTAGGCTAACACTCTGAGTGTTGGACACCCTTCCGAACTTACAGGAATCCTGCCATGGGGAATGAGGATTTCTCTATTGTGATTCAGGTTCCCTCATTGGTAGGGATTCCAGGAAAGGTCTGGGGACACATGCCTGAATACCAAGGATGGGTAAAGATGACGGCTCTGTTCCGTGGCCAGTCTAACATGCGGGATATGGGCCCCGCCTTCTAGGTGGCTGACACGAGGTCGGGGCTTAGGCTCTGTCAGACACAACACTAGGGGCCAGGGCTGTCTATAATTCAGGGTTCCCTCAAGGGACAAGTAGATTGATCATAATGTGGAGTTTCTGGGCAGACTCACCAGGCCCTTCTTCTTTCTATTGGGAAGGCAGAATGCTGTGTTGTGGCTGCAGAATTCCCTATCATGAGGGCTTGTGGACCAGTAGGGTGAGGATGGAATTGTAAACCCAAACTATGAATAAATTCAGTGACAAGCGAATGGCATTTCCAGTGTGCAGCGGCTGATTCGAATATCCAGCACCCGAGTAAGCGCAGACGTCAGATGTTTGCTCAAGCTGGAGTTTGTGTCTATAATGACCGACAAATGGAGGGGAGTTGAAAAGAGGTCATAGAGGATTTCCCACACTTGAGCTTGTGAGGTGCTCCAAACAGCCAGGTTTCCTTCTACAGGACAGGGCAGTCAGATTTGTTTGCTCGAGAGTCCCCCATGTGGAAAGTTTGGGTAGCAGAGCACTCCCACATGGATGCCTGGAAAGCACACTTCCACTGAACATTGCAGCTGAGGAACATGGCAGGTTCTTTCTGAAGGCTCTGGGGTGAAGTACCAAGGCCTGTAGTTGACATGGAATCTCATGAAGATGGCTCACAATGCTGGCTTGTTACCAGTGAGATCTTAGAATCTGCTGGTGGCTACGGGCCAAGTAGGATTCATCTACCCTGAGGGTTTGACACAGTTCAAAGAGCACGGCTTCCATCTAGAGAAAGGAGATGTTCTGTTGTGGGGATCAGGGACCATATGTTGTATCTTAAGTTGGTACTCCAGAACAGGTCTCTGATTACAGATGCCTGAAAACCTAATCAGGGGTTACAATGAGGTCATAGGAGCATGTCAGGTTCAATCTTCTGACTGAGAAACACTGACTTGGGTATCTGCCTGGATTCAGGTGATCAGCGTATTTCAGACTGCACATTTGTGTCCAGAGGGGCCTCCAGTATTGGGGTGGGCTCAGGGGCCTTGCAGGTTTCTCCTTATCTCGAAGTTTTAGGCAAATGTGACGGACACATTTTCCTTGGGGATGGCAGGAACAGTCCTTTGGTGTGGCTCCAGAGACCCCATCCTGGAGGAAATATGAGCCATGGTTTCGGGATAGAAGTCTGTAAGCACAAACTCGGGTTAAGGTTAGCGGTGAGGTGATCGCAGGCCCAATGCATAGACCTGGAGGGCAGCTCGTCTGGAACTATAAATTAGTTGCCTTGAAGGTGGTAGCACAGGCTTGTGTATCTGGCTTTTGTGTCCAGGATGCCCTCGGAATGCAGGTGTGGTCTCATGGATCCATGGGAGACTTTTCCTCTCAAGGATCCTAGCGGCTCCCTATACTATGGTGGCTTTCTTGGCGAAGGGGAGAGTGCTATTTTCCATCTTAGGGGTGTCCCAAAACAGGGATTCCAGAGACAGGCTGTGTTTATGGGCCCCTGAAAAATCCCACCAGGTGTTAGGATTTGTGCTTAGGGGCATATCAGGCCTGCAAATTTGGATTCTGGAATGCAACTGAGAGTGTTTGTTTGAAAGCATGCTCATGTTGGGGGTCACAATGCCTGCTTGTGTCCAGGGCGGCCCTCATGAGTGGGCGGGTTATCATTGGCCATTCAGCTGGCTACCACTCTGAGGTCTGGAAACCCATCCCAAGAGCCATCATTCCTGCCATGGGGAAGGAGGATTTCCCTATTGTGCTTCTGGTTCCCCCATTGGCAGGAATTTCAGCAAATGTCTGGGGACAGATGCCTGAATCAAGAATGGGTAGAGATGACAGCCCTGGGACATGGCTGGTCTCACATTCTGGAGTTGGAGCCCAGTCTCTGGGTCCTGACACGAGGTCAGAGACAAGGTTCTGTCAGACTCAGCGCTAGTGGCCAGGTAAACCTATAAATGGGGTTCACTCGAGGGTCGAGTAGATTTATCCTCATGTAGGGTTTCTGGGCAGTCTCTCCAGGCTGTTTTTTCTTGCTATGGGGAAGGCAGAATGCTGTGTTGTGGCTTCAGAATTTCCTATCAAGAGAGCTTACTGAACACCAGGGTGAGGATGGAATTGCAAACCCAAGCTACTTTTTATTTTTTAAGATTTTATTTATTTGTCAGAGAGCGAGCGAGAGCAAGCACAGGCAGACAGAGTGGAAGGCAGAGTCAGACGGAGAAGCAGGCTCCCTGCGGAGCAAGAAGCCTGATGTGGGACTCGATCCCAGGACGCTGGGATCATGACCTGAGCCGAAGGCAGCTGTTTAACCAACTGAGCCACCCAGGCGTCCCGCCAAGCTACTTTTAAATTCATTGCAAAGCGAAAGGCAGTTCCAGTGTGCAGCAGCTGATTCCAATATCAGCGCCTGAATATGGGCGGATGTCAGATGTTTGCTCAGGCTAGAGTTTGTGTCTATGATGACCAACAAATGGAGAGGTGGCGTCAAGAGGCCATGGAGGATTTCCCACCCTGGGGCTCAGGGGCCATAATTTGTATCATAAGTTGGTATTCTAGAAGAGGCCTCTGAGGACAGGTACCTGAAAAGTTAATCCCTCTTCCAATGAGGTCCTAGGGCCATGTCAGGTTCAATTATCTGACTCAGGACCATTGATTTGGGTGTCTGCCTGGATGGAGGTGATCAGGGTGTTTCAGACTGTGCATTTGCATCCAGAGCAGCCTCCAATATTGGGATGTGCTCCGGAGCCTTCCAGGTTTCTCCTAATCAGGAGGGTTTGGGCAACTGTGATGGGCCCAGTTTCCTTGGGGATGGCAAGCACAGTCTTGTGGTGTGACTCTAGGGGCCCCATCCTGGAGGACGTGTGAGCTATGGTTTTTAGAGAGAGATCTGCAAACACAAACTCGGGATAAGGTTAATGGAGAGGTGTTCACAGTCCCAATCCAAAGATCTGGAGGGCAGCACGTCAGGAACTGTAAATCAGGTGACTCGAAGCCAGTAGCACAGTCTCTTGTATCTGGATAGCATATCCACGCTGGCCTCGGAATACAGGTGTGGACTCATGGGACCATGGGAGATTCTTCTTCTCAAGGATCCTGGAGGTTCCCATTAGTTTGGTGGCTTTCTCAGGGAAGTTAAGAGTGTTGTTTTCCATCTTAGGGGTGCCTCAAAACAGGGATTCCAGTGACGGGCTCTGGGTATGTGCACATGGAACATCCCACGATGTGTTAGGATTTGGGCTTAAGGGCATATCAGGCCTGCAATGCAGGATCCTGGAGGTGCAACTAAGAGCATTTTTTTGAAGGCTTGATCAAGCTGAGGGTTACAATGGCTACTTGTGCCCAGGGCAGCCCTCATGAGTGGGCATTTTCTCCTTGGCCATGCAGCTGGCTCCCACTTTGAGGTTTGGTCACCCATATCAACAGCCAGGATTCCTACCATGGGGAAGGAGGAGTTCTCTATTGTGCTTTAGGTTACCCCATTGGTAGGGATTACATAAAAGGTCTGGGGACAGGTGCCTGAATACCAAGGATGGGTAGAGATGATGGACTTGGGCCCTGGCCAATCTCACATGCTGGATATGGGCTCATATCTCTGGGTGCCTGAAACTAGGTCTTGGCTCAGGCTCTGTCAGACACAGTACTAGTACTAGTACTAGTACTAGTACTAGTGTCCAGGACAGCCCATAAATCAAGGTTCCATCGAGTGCCAAGTAGATTGATCCTCATGTGGAGTTTCTGGGAAGATTCACCAGGCCCTATTTCTTTCTAGTGGGAATGCAGAATGTTGCCTTGTGGCTCCAAATTCCCTCTCTAGAGGGCTTGCAGACCAGGAGGCTGAGGATGGAATTCTAAACCCAAGCTATTGTTAAATTCAGTGTCAAGCGAAACGCAGTTCCAGTGTGCAGTGGTGGAAAAGAAAATGCAGAATCTAAATAACGGCAGATTTCAGATGTTTTCTCATGCTGGAGTTTTTGTCTATGATGACTGACAAATGGAGGGGTTGTGTCAAGGGCCATGGAGGATTTCTCCTGCTGGTGCTTCTGAGATGCTCCAAACAAAGGATTCCCTTCTACTGGTCAGTGGCAGTCTGGTTTGTTTGCTCCAGGGTCCCACATGTGGAAAGAATAAGTAGAAGAGCACTCCTACATGGATGCCTGGAAAGCACACCTGCACTGACCATATCAGGTGAGGAACATGGCAGGTTCATTCTGGTGGCTCTGGGGCGAATTACCAAGGACTTGAAGTGACATGGAATCTCATGAAGATGGATCACAATGCTGTTTGTTTGTTACCAGAGAGATCTTAGAATGTGCTGGGGGCTAAGGGGCTGTGCATAATTCATATACCCCGACCCTTCACACAAGTTGAAGAGCACGAATTCCATCTGGGGACAGGAGATATTCTATTGTGGGGTTCAGGGACCAATCTTCTGACTCAGGACCATTGACTTGGGTGTCTTCCTGGATGGAGGTGATCAGGGTGTTGCACACTGTGCATTTGTGTCCAGAGTGGCCTCCAATATTGGACTGGGCTCAGGGGACTTGCAGGTCTCTCCTAATCTGGAGGGTTTGGGCAACTGTGATGGACACAGTTTCATTGGGGATAGCAGGATCTTTCCGGTGGTGTGGCTACAGAGACCCATCATAGAGGGCATGTGAGCCATGGTTTTGGGAAAGAAGTCTGCAAACACAAACTTGGGGTAGGGTTAATGGCGAGGTGATCACAGGCCCAATGCGTAGGTCTGTAGGGCAGCTCGTCTGGAACTGTAAACCAGGTGATTCGAAGGTGGTAGCACAGTCTCTTGTATCTGGATTGTGTGTCCAGGATGGCCTCAGAATGAAGGTGTGGTCTTATGGAGCCCTGGGAGATTCTTCCTCTCTATGCATCCTGGCAGCTCCTAATAGTTTTCTCAGGGGAGGGAAGAGTGCTGTTTTCCATCATAGGGGTGCTTCAAAACAGAGATTCCAGAGACGGGCTCTGGTTATGTTGGCATGGAAAATCCCACGAAGTGTTAGGATTTGGTCCCAAGGGCATACCAGGCCTGCGATGCGGGACCCTGCAGAAACAACTGAGAGCATTTGTTTGAATGCATGCTAATGTTGAGGGACACAATGCCTGCTTTGGCCCAGGCGGCCCTTATGATTGGGCGTTGTCTCATTGGCCATGCACCTGGTTCTAATTCTGAGGGTTGGGCACCCATAGCAACAGCCAGGCTTCCTGCCATGGGGAAGGAGGAGTTCTCAATTGTGCTTCAGGTTCCCCCACTGGTAGGGATTCCAGCAAAGGTCTGGGATAGTTGCCGGAATACCAAGGATGGGTAGAGATGACTGGGCCATGGCCAGTCCCACATGCTGGATAAGGGCCCCACACTCTGGGTGGCTGACACGAGGTTGGGGCTCAGGCTCTCTCAGACACAGCGCTAGTGGCCAGCGCAAAGTATAAATCGGGGTTCCCTCGAGGGCCAAGTAGATTGATCTTCATGGGGAGTTTCTGGGCAGACTCACCAGGCCCTTCTTCTTTCTATGGGGAAGGCAGAATGTTGCGTTTTGTCTCCCTAATTCCCTCTCAAGAGGACTTGCAGTCCAGTAGGGTGAGGATGGAATTGTAAACCCAAACTATGCAAGAATACAGTGTCAAGTGAAAGGTATTTCCAGTGTGTGCGACTGATTCGAATATCCAGCACCTGAGTAAGAGCAGATGTCAGATGTTTGCTCATGCTGGAATTTGTGTCTATGATGACTAACAAATGGAAAGTTGGCATCAAGAGAATGTGGAGGACTTCCCAGGCTGGGGCTTGTGAGATGCTCCAAACAACCAAGGTTTCCTTCAACCTGACAGGAGCAGTCTTATTTGTTTGCTCTAGGGTTCCCTATGTGGAATTTTTGTGTAGCAGAGAACTACCTCTTGGATGCCTAGAAAGCACACGTCCATTGACCTTTGTACCTGAGGAACATGGCAGATTCGTTTCATGGCTCTTGGGCAAAGTACCAACACCTTGAGTTGGCATCAAGTCTCAGGAAGTTGGGTCACAATGCTGGTTTGTTACCAGGGAGATCATAGAAGGTGCTGGGGCTAATGGGTCATGCAGGATCCATCTACCCTGAAAGTTGGACATAGATCCAAGAGCACAGTTTCCTTCTGGAGACAGGAGATGTTCTGTTGTGGGAATCAGGGACCACATGTTGTATCATAACTTGGTATTCCAGAACAGGACTCTGAGAACAGATGTCTGAAGACCCAATCTAGGGTTCCAGTGAAGTCCTAGGGGCATGTCAGGTTCAATCATCTGACTCAGAACCATTGACTTGGCTTTCTGCCTCGATGGAGGTGCTCAGGGTGTTTCAGACTGCACGTTTGCATCCAGAGCAACCTCCAATATTGGGGTGGGTTCAGGGGCCTGGCAGGTTTCTCCTAATCTGGAGGGTTTGGACAACCTGATGGGCACAGTTTTCTTGGGGATGGCAGGAACTTTCCTGTGATGTGGCTTGAGGGACCACATCTTGGTGGGCATGTAAGCCATGGTTTTGGGAGAGAAGTCGGCAAACACAAACGGGGGTTAGGGTTAGTGTCGAGATGATCACAGGCCCAATGCATAGACATGGAGGGCAGCTCGTCAGGAAATGTAAATAGGATGACTTGAAGGCGGTAGCAAAGACTTTTCTCTCTGGATTGTGTGGACAGGATGGCCTCGGAATGCAGGTTTGTTTTTATGGGTCCATGGGAGATTTTTTCTCTCTAAGGATCCTGGCGGCTCCCAATAGTTTGGTGCCTTTCTCAGGAAAGGGAAGAGTGCTGTTTTCCATCTTAAGGGTGCCCCAAACAGGGATTCTGAGACAGACTCTGGGTCTGGGCACCTGGAAAATCTCACCAAGGGTTAGGATTTGGGCCTAGGGGCATACCAGGCCTGCAATGCTGGTACTGGAGGAGCAACTGAGAGTGTTTGTTTGAAAACATGCTCAGGCTGAAGATCACCATGCCTGCCTGTGCCCATGTCGGCCCTCAGGAGTGGGCATGGTCTCCTTGGCCATGCAGCTGGCTCCCACGCTGAGGGTTGGACAACCATCCCAAAAGCCAATATTCCTGCCATGGGGAAGGAGGTGTTCTCTATTGTGTTTCAGGTTCGCCATTGGCAGGAATTCCAGCAAAGTTTGGGGGACAGATGACTGGATACCAAGGATGGGTACAGATGATGGCCCAGGGCCATGGCCGATCTCTCATGCTAAATATGGGCCCTCACCTCTGGGTGGCTGACACGAGGTCGGGGCTTAGACTCTGTCAGACACAGCACTAGTGGTCAGGGAAATCTATTAATCAGGGTTGCCTCGTGGTCTGAGTAGATTGATCCTCATGTGCAGTTTCTGAGCAGACTCAACAGGTCCTTCTTCTTTCTATGTGGAAGGCAGAATACTGCGTTGTGGCTCCAGAATTCCCTATCAAGAGATATTGTGGACCAGTGTGGTGAGGATAGAATAGTAATACAAAGCTATGGTTAAGTTCAGTGAAAAGCAAAAGGCAGTTCCAGTGTGCAGCTGCCGTTTCGAATATCCAGCACCTGAGTAAGGGTGGATGTCAGATGTTTGCTCACACTGGAGTTTGTGTCTGTGATTACCCACAAATGGAAGGGTGGCGTCAAGAGGCCATGGAGGATTTCCCATGCTGGGGCTTGTGAGATGCTCCAAATAGCAAAGTTTCTTTCTACTGGACAGGAGAAGTCTGGTTTGTTTTCTCTGGTTTCTCCATGTGGAAAGTTTTGTAGCAGAGAACCCTACAGGGATGCCTGGAAATCACCCCTCCATTGACCATTGCAGCTGAGGAACATGGCAGGTGCATTCTGGTGGCTCTGGGGCAATATATCGAGACCTTGAGTTGACATGGAGTCTCATGAAGATGGGGCACAATGATGGTTTGTTACCAGGAATATCATAGAATGTGCTGGTTGCTAAGGGGCCATTCAGGATCCAAATACCCTTAGGGTATGACACAATTCCAGGAGCATGGCTTCCTTTTTGGGGAGGACATATTCTGTTCTGTGGCTCAGGGACTATATATTTTATCATAAGTTGATATTCCAGAGCAGGCCTCTGACGACAGATACCTGTAAACCTAATCTAGTGTGCCAATGAAGTCCTCGGGGCATGTCAGGTTCAATCTTCTGACTCAGGACCATTGACTTGGGTGTCTGCCTGTATGGAGGTGATCAGGGTGTCTCAGACTGTGCATTTGTGCCCAGAGCGGCCTCCATTATTTGGCTCCGCTCAGGGGCCTTGCAGGTTTCTCCTAATCTAAAGGTATCGGGCAAAAGTGATGGGCACAGTTTCCTTGAGGATCTCAGGCACAGTCTTGTGGTGTGGCTTCAGATGCCAGAACCTGGAGGTAATGTGAGCCATGGTTTTAGGAGGGAAGTCTGCAAACACAAACTCAGTTTAGGTTAATGGCAAGGTGATTGCAGGCCCAATGCATAGACCTGGAAGGCAGCTCGTCAGGAACTGTAAATCCGATGACTCAAAGGTGATAGCACATGATATGTATCTGGATTGTATGTCCAGGATGGCCTCGGAATGCAGGTGTGTTCTCATGGGTCTATGGCAGATTTTTCCACTCAAGGATCCTGGTGGCTACCAAGAGTTTGGTGACTATCTCGGGGAAGGGAAGAGTGCTGTTTTCCATCTTAAGGGTCCCCCAAAATAGGGATTCCAGAGATGGGCTCTGTGTCTGGGCCCCTGTAAAATCCCACCAAGGTTAGGATTTGGGCCTATGTGTGTACTAGGCCTGCAATTCGGGGTCCCAGAGATGCAATTGAGAGCGTTTGGTTGAAAGCATGCTCAGGCTGAGGTCACAATGCCTGCTTGTGCCCGGGGAAGCCATCATGAGTGCACATGGTGTCCTTGGCCATGGAGCTTCCTTCCACTTTGAGGGTTGAGCAACTATCCCAACTGTCATAATACCTTCCATGGGGAAGGAGGAGTTCTCTATTGTGCTTCAGGTTCCCCCAATGGCAAGGATTTCAGCAAAGGTGTGGGTACAGATGCCTGAATACCAAGAATAGAAGAGAAGACAGACTTGGGCCATAGCTGGTCTCACATGCTGGATATGGGCCCTGATCTCTCAGTGGCTGACACTAGGTCCTGGCTCCGGCTATGTCAGACACAGCACTAGTGCCCAGGGCAGCCTATGAATCAGGGTTCCGTCTAGCACCGAGAAGATTGACCATCATATGGAGTTTCTGGGCAGACTCTCCAGGCCCTTTTTCTTTCTATGGGGAAGGCAGAATATTGTGTTGTAGCTCCAGAATTCCCTCACAATAGGGCTTGTGGACCAGTAGGCTGAGGATGGAATTGTAAACCCAAGCTATGGCTTAATTCAGTCAAACTAAAGGCAGTTCCAGTGTGCAGCGATTGAATTGAAATCCAGCACCTGAGTAAGGGCGGATGTCAGATGTTTGCTCATGCTGGAGTTTGTGTCTATGATGACTGACAAATGGAGTGGTGGCTTCAAGAAGAAATGGAGGATTTCCCACGCTGGGGCTTGTGAGATACTCCAAACAGAAGGTTTCCTTCTACCGGACAGGGGCATTCTGTTTTTTTGTCTCCAGGGTCCCCGCCAATTGCAAAGTTTGTGTAGCAGAGCACCCCCGTATGGTTGCCTGGAAACCACACCTCCACTGACTATTGCAGCTTAGGAACATGGCAAGTTCATTCTGGTGGCTCTGGGGCGAAGTACTAAGGGCTTATTTTTACATGGAATGTCATGAACATGGGTAACAATGCTGTTTTGTTACCTGGGAATTCTTAGTCTGTTATCTGTACACATCCTTGGTATTAAGGCAACTTTCCACACACCTTTCCTGTAACCCTGCCAATGGGGGAACCTGAAGCACAATAGAGAACTCCTCTTTCCAATGCAGGAAGCCTCGCTTTTGCAATGGGTGTCCAACCCTCAAAGTGGGATCCAGCTATATGGCCAATGAGACTACGCCCTCTCCTGAGGGCCCCCCTGGGCACAAAGAGGCATGATGACCCTCAGCCTGAGCATGCTTTCAAACAAGCCCTCTCTGTTACACCATTAGGATCCTGCATTGCAGGCCTGGAATGCCCCTAGGCCCAAATCCTAACACTTGGTGGGATATCCGGGCACCCAGACCCAGAGCCCGTCTCTGGAATCCCTGTTTTGGCATAAGCCTAAGTTGGAAAACAGCATTCTTCCCTGTTTTGGGGCACCCCTAAGATGGAAAAGAGCACTCTTTTCTTCTCTGAAAAACCACCAATCTATGGAGATCCACCAGGATCCTTAGAGAGGAAAAGTCTCCCATTGAACCATGAGACCACGTCTACATTCAGAGCCCATCCTGGACACACAATCCAGATAGAAAAGCCTGTGCTACCAGCTTTCAGTCACCCTAATTACAGTTCCTGACGTGATGCCTTCTAGGTCTATGCATTGGACCTGCGATCACCTTGCCACTATCCCTGACCCAAATTTGTGTTTGCAGACTTCCCTCCCAAAACTATGGCTCTCATATCCTCAAGGAGGTGGTCTCTGAAGCCTTACCACAGGACTGGGCCTGCCATCCCCAAGGAAACTGTGCCCATCACAGTTCCCCAAAGCCTCCAAGTTAGGAGAAACCTGCAAGGCCCCTGAGCCCACCCCAATATTGGAAGTGGCTCTGGATGCAAATGCACAGTCTGAAACACCCTGATCACCTACATCCAGTCAGACAACCATATCAATGGTCCTTAGTCAGAAAATTGAACCTGATGGGCACCAAGGACATCATTGGATCCCTAGATTAGGTTGCAAGCATCAATCCCCAGAGGCCTGTTCTTGAATACCAAGTCAGGATACAACATATGTACCCTGAGCCACAAAACAGAACATCTCCTCTCCCAAGATGGAAACTGTGCACATCGACCTGTGCCAAACCCTCAGCGTGGCCCTTAGCCACCAATACATTCTAAGACCTCCCTTGTAACAAACCAGTTTTGGGACACATCTGTAAGAGATTCCAAGTCAACTCAAGGCCTTGGTACTTGGCACCAGAACCACCAAAACGAACCTGTCATGTTCCTCAGCTGCAATGGTCATTGGACGTGTGCTTTCCAGTCATCCATGCAGGAGGGCTCTGCTACGCAAACTTCCACTTGAGGGACCCTGGAGGAAAAAAAACCAGACTCCTCCTGTCCATTAGAAGGAAACCTTGTTGTTTGGAGCATCTCACAATCCTAAGCGTGGGTAATCCTCCATTGCCTCCTGAAGCCACCCCTCCATTAGTTGTCATCCTAGACACAAACTCCAGTGTGAGCAAATATCTGACATCTGCCCTTACTCAGGTGCTGGATATCTCGTATAAGCTGCTGCACATTGAAACTGACTTCCGCTTGGCACTCAATTTAAGCATAGCTGGTGTTTACAATTGCATTCTCACCCTATTTGTCCCCAAACCCTCTTGATAGGGAATTCTGGATCCATAAGGCAGCATTCTGCCTGCCCCACAGAAAGAAGTGCTTCGTGTGTCTGGCCAGAAACCCTACATGAGGATCAACTTACTCGGCCCTGGAGAGAACCCCAATATATAGACTTCTCTGGCCACTAGTGCTGTGTCTGACACAGCCTGAGCCCAGACCTCGTGTCAGCCACCCAGAGAGCGGGGCCCATATCCAGCATGTGAGAACGTCCATGGCCCAAATCTGTCATCTCTATGCATCCTTGGTATTCAGGCATCTGTCCCCAGACCTTTGCTGTAATCCCTGCCTATGGGGGAACATGAAGCACAATAGATATTTCCTCCTTCCCCATGGCTGGAAACCTGGCCATTGGAATGTGTGTCCATCCCTCAGTGTGGGAGCCAGAAAATGGACAATGGGACCACGCCCACTCCTGAGGGCAGCCCTGGGCACAAACAGGCATTGTAATGCTCAGCCTGAGCATGCTTCCAAACAAGCCCTCTCAGTTGCACCACCAAGATCCTGCATTGCAGGCCTGGTCTGCCCATAAGCCCAAATCCCAACCCTTGGTGGGATTTTCCAGGCGCCTAGACCCAGAGCCCATCTCTGGAATCCCTGTTTTGGGGCACACCTAAGATCGAAAATGGCAGTCTTCCCATCCCAAAAAGTCATCAAAATATTGGGAGCCGCCAGTATCCTTAGAGGAAAAATCTCCCATGGACAGATGAGGCCACAGCTGCATTCTGAGGTCACCCTAGACACACAATCCAGATATAAAAGCCTGTGCTTCCGCCTTCGGGTCATTCCAGTTACTGTTCCTGACGAGTAGCCTTCCAGGTCTACACATTGCCCTGCGATAACCTAGCCACTAAACCTACCCTGAGTTTGTGTTTGCAGACTTCCCTCCCAGAACCATGGCTCACATGCCCTCCAGGGTGGAGTCTCTGGAGCCACACCACAGGACTGTGCTTGCCATCCCCATGGAAATTGTGCATGTCAGTTAACCAAACCCTCCAGAGTTGGTTGAAACATTCAAGGCCCCTGTGGCCACCCCAATATTGGAGGTTACTCTGGACATAAGTGTGCAGTCTGAAACTCCCTGATCACCTACATCCTGGCAGACACCCAAGTCAACTGTCCTAAGTCTGAAGATTGAACCTCTCATGCCCCTGGTACTCATTGGAACCCTAGATTAGGTTGTCGGGAATCTGTCTTAGAGGCCTGTTCTTGAATAGGAACTTATGATACGGCATGTGGTCCCTGAGCCACAAAACACTACATCTCCTGTCCGCAGAAGGTAACCGTGCACTTCGACCTGTGTTAAACCCTCAGGGTAGGAGAATCCTGCAGGCACCTTAGCCACCAGCACATTCTAAGATCTACCTGGTAAAAAAAAAAAAAAAAACAGCATTGTAACCCATCTTCAAGAGATTCCATGTCAACTCAAGACCTTGGTGCTTCGCCCCAGAAGCACCGTAAAGAACCTGCATGTTCCTCAGCTGCATTGGTCAATGGAGGTGTGCTTTCCAGGCATCCATGTGGAAGGGCTCTGCTATCCATACTTTTCACATGGGGGGCCCTGCAGAAAACATACCAGACTCTAACTGTCCAGTAGAAAAAACAACCTTGCTGTTTGGAGCATCTCACATGCATCAGCCTCTTGATTCCACTCCTCCATTTCTCGGTCATCAGAGACACAAACTCCAGTGTGCGTAAACATCTGAAATCCACCTTTACTCAGGTGCTGGATATTTCATTTGTTGGCCACGATAGATACAAACTCTATCATGAGCAGACCTCTGACCCTCGCCTGTACTCAGATGCTGGAGATCTCGAAAAAACCACTGCACATTGGAACGGCCATGTTCTCGGCACTGAGATTAAGCATAGATTGTGTTTTATGCCTTCTGTTCTCACACTCCTCGCCTTCAAGTCCCCCATATTGGGAATTTGGGAGCCACAATGCAGCCTTCTGCCTGCCCACCAGAAAAAAGAGGTGCCCTATGGGTCTGCGTGAAACTCCATATAAGGTTCCACCAGCACAGCCCTCTATAGCACCACAATATCATAGGCCACCTTGTGAACTAATGCTCTGTCTGACACAGCTCGAGCCCCGACCTCCTGGTAGCCACCTAGATAGCGGGACCCATATCTGGCAGGTGTGACCTGCCTTGACCTGAGTCCTTCATCTCAAACCAACCTGGTTATTCACGTACCAGTCCCAGAACATAGCTCAAATTACTGAGCATGGGGGAATCTGAAGCACAAAAGAGTACTCCTACTTCCTCATAGAAGGAAAATTAAATGTTGATATGGTGGTCCAACCCTCATATTGGGATCCAGGTGCATGGAACAAGAGCCAATGCCCACTCAGGATGGGCATCTGGGCACAAACAGGCATTGTGACCCTTACCCTGAGACCCATTTCCAACAAGTCCCCATGGGAGCTGAACCAAAGCCCCACAGAGCCAGGCAGTCAAGCCTCTAGGCCCAAATACTAAGCCTTTGTAGGGTTATCCAGGCACAGGGACCTATAACCCATCTCTGGAATCCCTGTGTTGACGGGAACCCTGAAACAGTAAACCACGCTCTCTCCTTCCCAGTGAGACACCAAACTCTTGGGTGCTGGGCAGAATCCCCAGAGAGGTAGAATATTCCATGGACACATGAGGACACCCCACCATTCCAAGGCCATCCTAGACACAATCCAGACAGAAAAGCCTTTGCTCCTGCCTCCCAGCCACACGAATTTCAAATCCTGAGGAGCTGCCCTCAGCGTCTGCAGATCGGGGCTGCCATCACCTCCCTCCTAATTGATACACAATTTTGTGTCTGAAGACTTTGGTCCCAGAGCCCTTAACCACATTCCCTGCAGGATGGGGCTGACAGAACCACACTACATCACTGGGCCTGATCTCTGGATGAAATTCTGTCGTCTCAGTTGCACAAACCCTCCAGATTAGGAAAAGCCTGCAAGGCCCCTGAGCCCACCCCAATTTCATAGGCCACTCTGGAAAAAATGCACAGTCTGACACAGCCTGAGCATCTACCTCCAGGAAGACTCACAGGTCAAAGTCCCTAAGTCCGAAGGTTGAGGATGACATGCCCCTACAACCTCATAAGAACCCTAGCCTAGATATTCAGGCCTCTGTGCCCAGAGGCCTGGTCTTGAAATCCAACATATGATCCGACATGTGGTCCCTGAGCCATACAAGAGAACCCCTCCTGTCCCGAGAAGGGAACCTGGCTCCTGGGAACTGGGTCTAACCCTCAGGTAGGAGAATCCTGCATGGCCACAGACCCACAACCACATTCTTTTATATATATATATATAGATTTTATTTATTTATTTGACAGAGAGAGATCACAAGTAGGCATAGAGGAAGGCAGAGAGAGAGAGAGGAAGAAGCAGGCTCCCTGCTGAGCAGAGAGCCCGATGCGGGACTCAATCCCAGGACCCTGAGATCATGACCTGAGCCGAAGGCAGCGGCTTAGCCCATTGAGCCACCCAGGCACCCTCACCACCACATTCTAAGGTCTCCCTGGACACCAAGCAGCATTGTGACTCATTAGACTGAGAACATCCGTTAACTTAGATCACTTGGAAATTTGAACAAAAACCAGCAGATCAAGCCTGCAATGTTTCTCAGCTGCAATGGTCATGCAAGGAAGACTTCCCAGGCCCCCATTCAGAGACCTCTGCTGTCGAATCTTTCTATATGGGGGACCCTGGAGCCTTGTAAGCGGACTTCCCCTGTCCCACAGTAGGACACCTTGCTGTTTGGAGCAGCTCACAAGGTCCTGCTTGGGAAAATCTCCAAGAATTCTTGAGGCCACCCCACAATTCGTTGACCATCATGGATGCAAACCCAGCGTGAGCAGACATCTGACCCTCGCCCATACTCAGGTGCTGGAAATCTCGAAACAACCACTGCACAATGGAATGGTCCTGTGGTCAGCACTGAGCTTATCCGTGGCTTGTGTTTTCAGACTTCTGTCTTCACACTCCTCGCCTACAAGCCCTCCATATTGGGAATTCTGAAGCCACAGTGCAGCTTTCTGCCTGCCCACCAGAAAGAAGAAGTGCCCTATGGGTCTTCGCAGAAACCCACATGAAGATCCTCCTGCACGGCCCTCAATGGCACCCCAATATAATAGACCGACCTCTGCATAAATTGTCTGTCTGACACCGCCTGATCCCCGACCTCCTGTCAGCCACCCAGATAGCGGGCCCCATATCCTCCAGGTGGGTCCAACCTTGGCCCGAGGCCATCATCTTGAAGCAACCTGGATATTCAGGTACCTGTCCCAGACTTAGCTCAAATTCCTGCCCATAGGGGACTCGGAAGCACAAAAGAGTGCTCCTCCTTCCCCATGGCCAGAAAACTGAATGTTGAGATGGCTGTACAACCCTGAGTGGGAACCAGATGCATGGTCCATGAGTCCACGCCTACACAGGATGGGCAGCTGGGCACAAACAGGCATTGTGACCCTCAGAATGAGACCCCTTTCCAAAGATCCCCCTTGGGATCTGGACCAGGAACCCAAATCGAAGCTTTGGTTAAGTTTTCCCAGTGTCTGGACCCAGAACCCATCTCTGGAATCCCTGTTTGGACAGGATCCCAGAGATGGAATACAGTCTTTTCCTCTTCCCCAGGAAGAAATCAAACTCTTGGGTGCCAAGCAGAATCACCAGAGTGGAAGAATATCCCATGGACACATGAGGTCACCCCTCCATTTAGTGGCCATCCTAGACACACAATCCAGACAGAAAAGCCTGTGCTCCTCCCTCCCAGCCACCTGAATTTCAAATCCCGAGGAGCTTCCCTCAGGGTCTTCAGATTCGGACTGCCATCACCTCACTCCTATCTCTTATCCGAGGTTGTGTCTAAAGTCTTTGGTCCCAAAGTCCTGACACACATAACCTCCAGGATGGGACCTCGAGAAACACATGACATCACTGGCCCTGCTCTCCTGAGGAAACCCTGCCCATCTCAGTTTCCCAAAATGTCCAGATGAGGAGAAAACTGCAAGGCCCCTGACTGCACCCCAATTTCATAGGCCACTCTGGAAAAAGTGCACAGCCTGACACAGCTTCAGCACCTACCTCCAAAATGACATGCAGGCCAATGGCACTTAGTCTGAAGATTGAAACTTCCATGACCCTAAAACCTCATCAGAACCCTAGCTTATGTTTTGAGGTCTCTCTCCATAGAGGTCTGTTCTGGAAATTCAAGCATATGGTCCAACCTGTGGTCCGTGAGCCATACAAGAGCACACCTCCTGTCCCAAGAAGGAAACCTGGCTCCTGGGTACTGGGTCTAATCCTAAGGATAGAGAATCCTCAATGGTCAGAGAGCCGCCACCACATTCTAAGGTCTCCCTGGACACCAAGAAGCATTGGGACCTGTTAGACTGAGAACTTCCATCAACGCAAATCACTTGGAACTTGGAATCAGTGTCATTGGTTCAAGCTTACCCTGTTCCTCAGCTGCAATGGTAACACGAGATTGGCTTCCCAGGCCTCCATTCAGAGAGCATTGCTATCGAATCTTCCATATGGGGGACCCTGGAGCCCTGTAAGAAGACTTCTGCTGTCCCTTAGTAGGACACCTTGATGTTTGGAGCAGCTCACAAGCTCCAGCTTGGAAAAACCTCCAAGAATTCTAGAGGCCTCCCCACCATTTGTTGGCCATCATGGATACAAACTCCAGCGTGAGCAGACATCTGCCCCTCGCCCAGGTGCTGGAGATCTCGAAACAACTGCTGTACATTGGAATAGACATGTGCTTGGCACTGAGCGTAACCGTAGCTTATGTTTTCATACTTCTGTCCTCACACTCCTCGCCTGCAAACCCTCCAACTTGGATATTCTGGAGCCGTAATGCAGCCATCTGCCTGCTCACCAGATAGAAGAAGTGAAGAAAGGGTCTGTGCAAAAATCCCCCATGAGGATCCAGTTGCACAGCTCTCAAAAGCACCCCAATATCATAGGCCGAACTCTCCACGACACAGCTCGAGCCCGAGCTCCTGACAGCCACCCAGAAAGCAGGCCTCATTTTCTGCAGGTGGGTCCTGCCTTGGCCCGAGGACCTCATCTCAAAGCGAATTGGGTATTCAGGCACCTGTCCCAGAACTTAGCTCAAATTCCTGCCCATGGGGGAACCTGAAGCATAAAAAAGTACACCTCCTTCCCCATGGCAGGAAAACTGAATGTTGAGATGGCAGTCCAACCCTCAGAGTGGGAGCCAAGTGCATAGCCCATGAGGTCACACCCACTCAGCATGGGCATCTGGGCAAAAACAGGCATTGTGACCCTCAGAATGAGACCCATTTCCAACAAGAACACTCGGGAGCTGTACCAGGAAAACATAGAGCAGGACCCTAGGCCCAAATCCTAAGCCTTGTTGCGGTGATCCAGGCTCCAGAACCCAGGACCCATCTTTGGAATGGCTGTTTGGACGGGATCCCTGACTCAGAAAACTGCGCTCCTCCCATCCCCCGGAAATACACCAAACTCTTGGGTGCCGAGCAGAATTCCCAGAGAGGTAGAATCTCACATGGACCCATGAGGCCACCCCTCCATTTCGTGGCCATCATAGACAAACAAGTCAGACAGAAAAGACTGTGCTCCTGCCTCACAGCCGTCCGAATTTCATATCTGGAGATGCTTCGCTCAGGGTCTGCAGATTGGGTCTGCCATCACCTCGAGCTTAACTCTTACCCGAGTTTGTGTCTGAAGACTTTGGACCCAGAGTCCTGACCCATATGCCCTCCAGGATGGGGCCTCCAGGAACACACAACAGCACTGGGCCAGCTCTCCCAAGGAATGTCAGCCTGTCTCAGTTTCCCAACCCACCAGATTAAGAGAAAATTGCAAGTCCCCTAATACCACCCCAATTCCATAGGAAGCTCCAGAAAAAATGCATAGTCTGACACAGCCTCAGAATATACCTCCAGGAAGACACCCAGGTCAATGGGAAGGGATGAAATGGCCTAACCCATGGCAGGTTCGATGTGCTGGGTGTGAATCCAACTGTCTCAATGTCTCTCACAAGGTCTGGGCTCAGGCTATGTAAGACAGAGCATAGTGTTTAGGGTAGCCTATGCAATTGGGGTGTTGCCGAGGGCTGAGCAGGTTGATTTTCATTTGGGGTTTCTGAGCATTGCCATAGACAATGTTTTTCTTTGGGGGGCAGGCAGAGTGCTTCGTTCTGGAACCAGAATTCCCAATCATGAGGGCTTTTGGGCCAGGAGTGCTAGGGTAGAGTCTGAAAACAAAAGATAGGGTGAGGTTGGGAGCAGGCCCACTCTGCAAAGGCTGAAAGGAAATCTCATGCATCTGAAGTCAGGCTGAGGATCAGACGTTGGCTGAGGTTGGATTGTGCCCTTGATGGCACCTTCATGAAGCAGGTGCCTCATGAGGCCAACGAAGTTTTCCCACGCTGAGTTTGGAGGTTGCCACAAACCACAAGGTTTCCTTCTGCGAGACAGTTGAGTCCAGTTGGATGGCTCCAGTACATACCATATGGAAGGACTGAAGAGGAGGGTTCAAAGGATGGATCCCTGAACAGCATGCCTCGCATTCCCATTGGCCATTAACGACAAGATATGTTTGATCTGCTGGCTCTGGGGCAAGCTAACCAGCGGGCTGAGTTGAAATGGCCTCTCCTGAGGATGCGTCATAATGTGGGTTTCTGTCCATGGAGACCTTGGAATGTGATGGTTGTACTGTGGCCCTGCGGAATTCTCCGACCAGAAGGGTTTGATACAGATCCAGTAAGAAAGCACTCCATGTGGAGACGAGAAATGTTTGGTTTGGAGCATCAGAAAAACCTAATATGCTGGTATAGGAAATCAGTCCTCTGAGGACAGACACATGAAAACTAAAGCTAAGGTTCAGATTAGGGCCTAAGGGCCTGTCCATTTCAATCTTCTGTCTCTGGGGACACTGTCTGAGAGTCTAAGTGGTGATAATGGCTCAGCTTGTGTCAGAGTGCCCCTTTTAGTCCAGGGCAGCATACACTATCAGGATGGCCTCAGGGGCCTTGGAGCTTTTCCCTAACCTGTAGGGTTGTGGTCAATGGATTGGGCACACTTTCCTTGGAGAGGGCAGGCACAATCTTTTGCTGTGGCTCCAGATGCCCTAGCCTGGAGGGAGTGTGGGTCCAGGATGTGGGCACAGAAGTCTGAAAACACAAACTCAGCTTATGAGTGGCGCCGAGGGTATGGTAGGCCGGATGTACACATAAAGAGTGAGCTCCTTGGCTTGTGAATCAAGGGCGAGACTCCTTCAGGCTCTTGTCTCTGGATGCGTCCAGGATCGCCGTGGATTGTAGGGGGTGGCCTCAGGGACTGTGGACGAGTATCCCTCTATAGGGATTTGTCCCAGCTAACAGGAGTTTGGGGTCATTTTGTGGGAAGGGTGGAGTCCTGTTGTCTGGCTCATGTGTCTCTCCAAGAAAGTGATTCCAGAGCAGAGCCCCAGGTACGGGGGGGAGACTGGAAAACTCAAACACTGGTGAGGATTGGGTGTATAGGGGCTTGGCACGCCCCATATGCGGGCTCTTGGTCAAGGCCCTGACAGGCCTTTCTTTGATGCTCATGCTGAGGGTCACAGAGTGAATTTGTGCCCAAGGCAGCACTCAAGTTTGGGCGTGGTTTTCAGGGGAAATGAAGGTTTATCCCACCCTGAAGGTGTGACTCCATGCCAAGAGCAAGCCTTACAGCCATGGGGAAGAAGGAGTTCTGATTTGTGCTTCAGAAGCCCAACTGTGTGGGGAATTGATATAATATCTGGGTTTAGATATCTGAAAACCAAGGTTAGGAAGAGATAACGGCATAAGACCATGGCGTGTCAGAAGTGCTAGGTGTGTGGCCAGCTGTCTCCTTGCCTGTCTGGACGTCTGGCATCAGGCTGTGAAAGGCAAAGCATTAATGCCCAGAGCAGCCTATCAAATCTGAGTGCCGTCGAGGCAAGTGCAGGTTGATCCTCATCTGGGTTTTATGGAGAGCCCCACAAGGAAACGATTTCTAGCGGTGGGCAGTCACTGGGCTGGCTTGTGGTTCTGCAATTCCTACTCTGGAGGGATTGTTTGCCAGGAGTGTGAGGAAGGAAGTCTGAAAACACAAGCTAGCGTGAGGTTTGGGACCGAGGGCACGGCAGGCCACTCTGCAGAGGCTGAATCAAGATCTCCTGCATTGCGGTCATGTCTACTATGAGACGTGCTTCAAGCTAGAGTTTTTGTCCATGATGGCCTCTCCGTGAAGGATGTGGGGGGCTTCATGAGGCCCGGCAGGTTTCCCTACGATGGGATTTGTGAACTACTTCAAACCTCAAGGTTTCCTTCTGCACGACAGTCGAGTCCTATTGGATGGTTCCAGGAGGCCCCATACGGAAAGACTCGAGAGCAGGTGTCTAAGCATGGATGCCTGGGAACGCCACCTCATATTCCCACTCTTTAGTCAGGACAAGGCAGGCTCAATCTGCGGGCTCTTGGGTGAGCTACCCAGAGAGGTGAGTGGAAATGGACTCTCCTGAAGATGAGTCCTACTGTGGGTAGGTGGCCTGGATGACCTAGGAATGTGGAGGTGGCTAAGGGTCTCTGCAGGATTTTCCAACCTGAGGTGTTTGACACGGCTCCAACAAAGAAGCTTTCCATGTGGAGAAGAGAGGCGTTCTGTTCAGTGCCTCAGAAAATCCCCATATGCTGTTCCTCGAACCAAAGCCTCTGAGGAGTGACACCTGGAAACCAAAGCAAGAGTTGAGATTAGGGCCTAAGGGCCTGTCCGGCTCAACCTTCTGTCTCTGTGGACATCTGTGTGCATGCCTTCGTGGATGTAGCTGCACAGCTTGCATCAGAATGCCCCTGTGTGTCCAGGGAGGCTTACAGTAGTGGGATGTCCTCGGGGGCCTTGAGGTTTCTCTTATTCTGGAGGTGTGTGGCCAAAGGAATAGAAACAGTTTCCAGGAGAGAGCAGGCACGGTCCTGTGGTATGGCTCAAAGGACCCAGCTTAGAAGCTGTGTTTGCCAGGGCTGTGGGGACAGATGTCTGAAAAAACAAACTTGGCTCAGGTAGGGGCCAAGGTAATGGCAAGCCTGATCTCTAGTCCACGAGGGGAGATACTCTCGATATCAAAAGAGGGCAAGTGGAAGGCAGTCGCTTAGGCTTTTGTTATCTGGATGTTGCGTTCAAAATGGCTGTTCAAGTAGGGGTTGCTTCAGGGGACCAGGAAGAGCCTTCCTCTCGGGGGATTGTCCAAGTTACAAAGTGCTTGGATTCATTCTGTGGGAAGGGAAGAGTACTGTATTCTGCCACAAGTGACCCCTCAGTATAGGAATTCTAGAGCACAGAAGTGGGTTCCCTCAACTGGAATACCCGCCATGTAGTAGGGCTGGGTGCCTATGGGTAAGGCATGCCACATATGCGGGCTCTTGGTCCAGTCACTGAGAGGCGTTACTTGAATACGGTACTCACGCTGAGGGTCACCATGTGTGTTTGTGCCCAAGGCGGCCCTCACGCATGGGCGTGGCCTCATGGGCCATGCCGTTTTCTCCTAAACTGAAGGTTTGACTCACTGCCAGCAGCAAGGTTTCTTGCCATGGGGAAGGAGGGGTTCTGACTTGTGCATCAGGTTCCCCCCTGTGCAGGGATTGGAGATAAGGTCTAGGTTCCGATGACTGAAAACCCAGGTTAGGAATGGATGGTGGCCTAAGGCAGTGGCGGGTCCAATGTGCTGGGTGTGCAGCCAGCTGTGTCAGTGACTGTTGGAAGGTCTGGGCTCAGGCTATATGTGACAGAGCATCAGTGTTTAAGGTAGCCTATGCAATTGGGGTGTTGCCGAGGGCCAAGCAGTTTGATCCTCATTTGGGGTTTCTGGGCAGCACCATAGACAATGTTTTTCTCCTGGGAGGCAGGCAGAGTGCTTCATTGTGGCCCCAGAATTCCCAGTAGGGAGGGTTTGTGGGCCAGGAGTGTGAGGACGGAAGTCTGAGAACACAAGCTAAAGTGAGGATTGGAGCCAAGGGCAGAGCAGGCCGACTCTGCAAAGGCTGAATCAAAATATCCTGCATCTGAAGTCAGGCTGAGGATCAGACGTTGGCTGTGGCTGGAGAATGTGTCCATGATGGCACCTTCATGAAGCGGGGGCCTCATGATGCCAAGGAAGTTTTCCACGCTGAGTTTGGAGGTTGCCCCAAACCACAAGGTTTCCTTCTGCGGGACAGTCAAGTCCTGTTGGATGGCTCCACGACATAACGTACGGAAAGACTGGAGAGCAGGGTTCCAAGGATGGATCCCTGAACAGCATGCGTCTCATTCCCATTGGCCATTAGCGAGAAGATATGTTTGAACTGCTGGCTCTGGGGCACGTTACCCAAAGGGCTGGGTTGAAATGGCCTCTCCTGAGGATGCGTCATAATGTGCGTTTGGGTCCATGGAGACCATGGATGTGTTGGTTGTTCAGTGGCCCTGCAGAACTCCCCTATGTGAAGGGTTTGATACAGCTCCAGTAAGAAAGCTCCCCATGTGGAGACGAGAGAGGTTTCGTTTGGTGCCTTAGTAAAACCTAATATGCTGATACGAAACCAGTCATCTGAGGACGGACACATGGAAACCAAAGCTAAGGTTCAGATTAGGGCCAAGGGGCCTGTCCATTTCAATCTTCTCTGTCTTGGGACACTGTCTGTGAGTCTAAGTGGAGATAGTTGCTCCGCTGGTGTCAGAGTGCCCCTCTTAGTCCAGGGCGGCCTACACTATCGGGATGGCCTCAGGGGCCTTGGAGCTTTTCCCTAACCTGTAGGGTTTTGGACAATAGATGGTGCACACTTTCCTTGGAGAGGGCAGGAACAATCTTCCGATGTGGATCCAGATGCCCTAGCCGGGAGGTTGTGTGGGTCCTGGCTGTGGGCAGAGAAGTCTGAAAACACAAACTGAGCTTATGAGTGGCGCCGAGGGTGTGGCAGGCCGGATGTACAGATCAAGAGGGATATCCTTTTCTTTTGAAAGACGGGTGAGTGGGGGGCTTTCCTACAGGATTTGTCTCTGGATGTTGTGTCCAGTATAGCCGTGGATTGTAGGGGTGGCCTCAGGGCCCATGGATGAGTCTCCCTCTCTGTGAATTTGTCCCAGCTCCCGAGAGTTTGGGGACATTTTGTGGGAAGGGTGGAGTCCTGTTGTCTGACTCATTTGTCTCTCCAAGAAAGGAATTCCAGAGCAGCCTCAGGTTTGGGCGGGGCGACTGGAAAACACAAACACTGGTGAGAATTGGGTGCATAGGGTCTTGGCAAGCCCCATATGCGGGCTCTTGGTCCACATCCTGACAGGCCTTTCTTTGACATTGGGCTCATGCTGAGGGTCACAGTGTGAATTTGTGCCCAAGCAGCACTCAAGTTTGGGCGTGGCATCAGGGCCATGAAGGTTTCTCCTACCCTGAAGGTGGAATCAATGCGAAGCACAACCTTTACAGCCATGGGGAAGGAGGAGGTCTGATTTGTGCTTCAGATACCCAACTGTGTGGGGAATTGATATAATGTCTAGGTTCAGATATCTGAAAACCAAGGTTAGGAAGAGATGACGGCATAAGACCATGGTGTGTCCGAAGTGCTGGGTGTGCAGCCAGCTGTCTCCTTGTCTGTCTGGACGTCTGGCATCAGGCTGAGTCAGACAGAGCATTAGTGCCCAGAGCCGCCTATAAAGTTTGGGTAACATCGAGGCCCGAGCAGATTGAACCTCATCTGGGTTTTCTGGAGAGCCCCACAGTGAAAAGTTTTTCTTCTGGTGGGCAGGCACTGGGCTGGGTTGTGGTTCTGGATTTCCTATTCTGGAGGGATTGTTTGCCAGGAGTGTGAGGAAGGAAGTCTGAAAACACAAGCTAGCGTGAGGTTTGGGACCGAGGGCACGTCAGGCACACTCTGCAGAGGCTGAATCGAGATCTCCTGCAATTGAGGTCATATCAACTATGAGAGGTGCCTCAGGCTAGAGTTTTTGTCCATGATGGCCTCTTCCTGAAGGGAGTGGGGGCTTCATAAAGCCAGGGAGGTTTCCCTACGATGGGATTTGTGAACTACTCCAAACCTCAACGTTTCCTTCTGCACGACAGTCGAGTCCTATTGGATGGTTCCAGGGGCCCCATACGGAAGGACTCGAGAGCAGGTGTCTAAGCATGGATGCCTGGGAATGCCACCTCATATTCCCACCCTTTAGTCAGGACAAGGCAGGCTCAATCTGCGGGTTCTTGGGTGAGCTACCCAGAGGGGTGAGTGGAAATGGACTCTCCTGAAGATGAGTCGTACTGTGGGTTGGTGACCTGGGAGACCTTGGAATGTGGAGGTAGCTCTGGGACTCTGCAGGATTCTCCAACCTGAGGTGCGTGACACGGCTCCAACAAGGAAGCTTCCCATGTGGAGACGAGAGGTGTTCTGTTCAGTGCCTCAGGAATGCCCCATATCCTGTTCTTCGAACCAAAGCCTCTGAAGAGTGACACCTGGAATCCAAAGCAAGAGTTGAGATTACGGCCTAAGGGCCTGTCCGGCTCAACCTTCTGTCTCTGTGGACATCTGTGTGCATGCCATCGTGGAGGTAGATTCTCAGCTTGTCAAAAAGACCCTGTGTGTCCATGGAGGCTTACAGTAGTGGGATGTCCTCGGGGGCCTTTAGGTTTCTCATATTCTGGAGGTGTGTGGCCAAAGGAATGGACAAAGTTTCCCGGCAGAGAGCAGGCACGGTCCTGTGGTATGGCTCCAGAGGACCCAGCCTTGAAACTGTGTTTGCCAGGGCTGTGGGGACAGATGTCTGAAAAAGCAAACTTGGCTCAGCTAGGGGCCAAGGTAATGGCAGGCCTGATCTCCAGTCCATGAAGGGAGATCCTCTGGATATCAAAGGAGGGCAAGTGTGAGGCAGATGCTTAGGCTTTTGGCTCAGGGTGTTGTGTTCACAATGGCCGTTCAGGGTAGGGGTTGCTTCAGGGGTCGAGGAAGAGCCTTCCTCTCTGAGGATTGTCCAAACTCCCTAGTGTTTGGGTTCATTCTGGTGGAAGGGAAGAGTACTGTTTTCTGCCAAAGGTGATACCCCAGTAGAGAGATTCTAGAGCACAGCAGTGTGTTCCCTCAACTGGAATACCCGCCATCTAGTTAGGCCTGGGTGCCTATGTGCATGGAAAGCCACATATGCGGGCTCTTGGTCCAGTCACTGAGAGGCGTTACTTGAATAAGGTACTCACGCTGAGGGTCACAATGTGTTCCTGTGCACAAGGTGGTCCTCACGCATGGGCGTAGCCTCAGGGGCCATGCCCTTTTCTCCTACACTGAAGGTTTGACTCACTGCCAGCAGCAAGGTTTCTTGTCATAGGGAAGGAGGGATTCTGACTTGAGCATCTGGTTCCCCCCAGTGCAGAGATTAGAGATAAGGTCTAGGTTCCGATGACTGAAAACCCAGGTTGGGAATGGATGGGGGCCTAAGGCAGTGGCGGCTACAATGTACTGGGTGTGCAGCCAGCTGTGTCGGTGTCTGTTGGAAGGTCTGGGCTCAGGCTATGTGCGACAGAACGTCAGTGTTTAAGATAGCCTATGCAAATGGGGTATTGCTGAGGGCCAAGCAGTTTGACCCTCATTTGTGGTTTCTGGGCAGCACCATAGACAATGTTTTTCTCCTGGGAGGCAAGCAGAGTGCTTCATTGTGGCCCCAGAATTCCCAGTAGGGAGGGTTTGTGGGCCAGGAGTGTGAGGGCAGAAGTCTGAAAACACAAGCTAAAGTGAGGATTGGAGCCAAGGGCAGAGCAGGCCTACTCTGGAGAGGCTGAATCGAATTCCCCTGCATCTGAATTCTGGCTGAGGATCAGACGTTGGCTCAGGCTGGAGTTTGTGTCCATAATGGCACCTTCATGAAGCGGGGGCCTCATGATGCCAAGGAAGTTTTCCACGCTGAGTTTGGAGGTTGCCCCAAACCACAATGTTTCCTTCTGCGGGACATTCGAGTCCTGTTGGATGGCTCCACGACATAACATACGGAAAGACTGGAGAGCAGGGTTCCAAGGATGGATCCCTGAACAGCATGCGTCTCATTCCCATTGGCCATTAGCGAGAAGATATGTTTGAACTGCTGGCTCTGGGGCACGTTACCCAAAGGGCTGGGTTGAAATGGCCTCTCCTGAGGATGCTTCATAATGTGCGTTTGGGTCCATGGAGACCTTGGATGTGCTGGTTGTTCAGTGGCCCTGCAGAACTCTCCTATGTGAAGGGTTTGATACAGCTCCAGTAAGAAAACTCCCCATGTGGAGACGAGAGAGGTTTCGTTTGGTGCCTTAGAAAAACCTAATATGCTGATACGAAACCAGTCATCTGAAGACGGACACATGGAAACCAAAGCTAAGGTTCAGATTAGGGCCTAAGGGCCTGTCCATTTCAATCTTCTCTCTCTGGGGACACTGTCTGTGAGTCTAAGAGGAGATAGTTGCTCCGCTGGTGTCAGAGAGCCCCTCTTAGTCCAGGGTGGCCTACACTATTGATGGCCTCAGGGGCCTTGGAGCTTTTCCCTAACATGTAGGGTTGTGGTCAATAGATTGGGCACACTTTCCTTAGAGAGGGCAGGCACAATCTTTCTCTGTGGATCCAGAGGCCCTAGCCTGGAGGTTGTGTGGGTCCAGGCTGTGGGCACAGAAGTCTGAAAACACAAACTCAGCTTATGAGTGGCGCCTAGGGTATGGCAGGAAGGATGTACAGCCCGAGAGGGAGCTCCTGGGCCTCTGAAAGAAGGGCGAGTGGGAGGCGTTCCTACAGGCTTTTGTCTCTGGATGTTGTGTCCGGGATAGCCGTGGATTGGAGGGGTGGCCTCAGGGACTGTGTACGAGTATGACTCTCTGGGGATTTGTCCCAGCTCCCAAGTGTTTGGGTTCATTTTGTGTGAAGGGTGGAGTCGTGTTGTCTGGCTCATGTGTCTCTCCAAGAAAGGGATTCCAGAGCAGAGCCCCATGTACGGGCGGGGCGAATGGAAATCTCAAACCCTGGTGAGGACTGGGTGCATAGGGGCTTGGCAAGCCCCATAGCCGGGCCCTTGGTCCAGGCCCTGATAGGCCTTTCTTTGACATGGGGCTCATGCTGAGGGTCACAGTGTGAATTTGTGCCCAAGAAGCACTCAAGTTGGGGCGTGGCATCAGGGGCCATGAAGGTTTCTCCCACCCTGAAGGTGTGACTCAATGCCAAGAGCAAGCTTGACAGCCATGGGGAAGGAGGAGTTCTGTTTTGTGCTTTCGATACCCAGCTGTGTGGAGAATTGATATGATGTCTAGGTTCAGATATCTGAAAACCAAGGTTAGGAAGAGGTGACGGCATAAGACCATGGCGTGTCCGAAGTGCTGGGTGTGTGGCCAGCTGTCTCCTTGTCTGTCTGGACGTCTGGCTTCAGGCTGTGTCAGACAGAGCATGAGTGCCCAGAGCAACCTATCCAGTTCGGGTACTGTCGAGGCCCGAGCAGGTTGATACTCATCTGGGTTTTCTGGATAGCGCCACAGGGAAACGTTTTTCTTCCATTGGGCAGACACTGGGCTGGGTTGTGGTTCTGGAGTTCCTAGTCCGGAGGGCTTGTTTGCCAGGAGTGTGAGGAAGGAAGTCTGAAAACACAAGCTAGCGTGATGTTTGGGACCGAGGGCACGGCAGGCCCACTCTGCAGAGGCTGAATCGAGATCTCCTGCACTAAGGTCATGTCAACTATGAGACGTGCCTCAGGCTAGAGTTTTTGTCCAGCATGGCCTCTTCCGGAAGGGTGTGGGGGCTTCATGAGGCCAGGGAGGTTTGCCTACGATGGGATTTGTGAACTACTCCAAACCTCAAGGTTTCCTTCTGCACGACAGTCGAGTCCTATTGGATGGTTCCAGGGTCCCCATACGGAAAGACTCGAGAGCAGGTGTCTAAGCATGGATGCCTGGGAATGCCACCTCATATTCCCACCCTTTAGTCAGGACAAGGCAGGCTCAATCTGCGGGCTCCTGGGTGAGCTACCCAGAGGGGAGAGTTGAAATGGACTCTCCTGAAGATGAGTCCTACTGTGGCTTGGTGGCCTGGGAGACCTTGGAATGTGGAGGTGGCTCAGGGACTCTGCAGGATTCTCCAAGCTGAGGTGTTTGACACGGGTCCAACAAGGAAGCTTCCCATGTGGAGACGAGAGGAGTTCTGTTCAGTGCCTCAGGAAAGCCCCATATCCTGTTCTCCGAACCAAAGCCTCTGAGGAGTGACACCTGGAAACCAAAGCAAGAGTTGAGATTACGGCCTAAGGGCCTGTCCGGCTCAACCTTCTATCTCTGTTGACATCTGCGGGCATGCCTTCGTGGAGGTAGCTGCTCAGCTTGTGTCCGAATGCCCCTGTGTGTCCAGGGAGGCTCCCAGTAGTGGGATGTCCTCGGGGGCCTTGAGGTTTCTCATATTCTGGAGGTGTGTGGCCAAAGGAATGGACACAGTTTCCCAGGAGAGAGCATGCACGGTCCTGTGGTATGGCTCCAGAGGACCCAGCCTAGAGGCTGTGTTTGCCAGGGCTGTGGGGACAGATGTCTGAAAAAGCAAACTTGGCTCAGCTAGGGGCCAAGGTAATGGCAGGCCTGATCTCCAGTCCTTGAGGGGAGATCCTCTTCATATCAAAGGTGGGCAATTGGCAGGGAGTCGCTCAGGCTTTTGTCTCTGGCTGTTGCCTTCACAGTGTTCGGTCAGGGTAGGGGTTGCTTCAGGGGCCGAGGAAGAGCCTTCCTCTCGGGGGATTGTCCAAGCTCCCAAGTGTTTGGGTTCATTCTGTGGGAAGGGAAGAGTACTGTTTTCTGCCACATAGGACCCCCCAGGAGAGGGACTCTAGAGCACAGCAGTGGGTTCCCTCAACTGGAATACACACCATCAAGTTAGTCCTGGGTGCCTATGGGCATGGCAAGGACTATATGCACTATCTTCGTCCAGAACCTGACAGGCCTTTCTTTGACATGGGGCTCATGCTGAGGGTCACAGTGTGATTTTGTGCCCAAGCAGCACTCATCTTTGGCGTGGCATCAGGGGACATGGAGGATTCTCCCACGTGAAGGTATGACTCCATGCGAAGAACAAGCATTACAGCTATGTGGAAGGCTGAGTTCTGATTTGTGATTCCGATACACAAACTCAGCTTTGTTGGGGACGTCGGTCTGGCAGGCCCAATCTACAAACAATGAGAACAACTCATGAAGATTTGAATATAGAGCGAATCTGCGGCGATTGCTCAGGCATTTGTCTCTGGAATTTGTATCAGCGATGGCCGTGGAATGCCGGGGATGCCTCATGAGCCATGGACGAATCTTCCTTTCTGAGGATTTCGCCCGATTCCCAATTGTTTTTCACCAATCTGTGGGATGGGAGGACTCCTTTCAGTTTTGTTACCTCAGGTGTCCCACCAAAAGAGGAATTCCAAAGCAAATCCGTGGGGAAGACTAAAGGCACAACCCGAACTATGGTTCAAAATTGGGGCCTAGGGGCATGGCAAGCCCAATATGCTATCTCTTCATCCAGCCACTGAGAGGCCTTACTTGAGGACTGGGCTCAGGTTGAGGGTCACAATGTGTGTTTTTGACCAATGTTGCCTGCGAGCATGGGCGGGGCCTCATGGGCCACACTGGTTTCAAATACACTGTAAGTTGGACAACATGCACCACAAGGTCTCTTGCCATGGGAAAGGAGTTCTGATTTCTGCATGCCGTTCAACCCTGGGCAGTGAATGGAGATAAGGTCTACATTCTGAAGTCTAAAAACCGAGGTTGGGAAGAGATGACGACCTAAGGCCATGGCGGCTCAATGGGCTCAGTGTGCGGCCAGCTGTCTGGGTGGGGCCAGGAAGTCCAGGCTCAGGCTGTGTCAGAAAGAGCATTAGTGCCCTAGTCATCCTATGTAATTGGGGTACAGCCAAGATAGGTGCAGGTTGATCCTCATTTGGGGTTACTGGGTAGCCCAAGAGGGCAATGTTTTTCTTCTGGAGGACAGGCAGAGTGCTGCATTGTAGTTCTGGATTCCCAAACTGGAGTTCTTGTGGGCCAGTAGTCTGAGGACAGAAGTCTGAGAACACAAGCAAGGCTTAGGTTTCTGGGTGAGGACATGGCAGGCACAATCTACAGACCGGAATCGAGATCTCGTGCATCTGAAGTCAGGGCGAGGATCAGACGATCGCTCAGGTTGGAGTTTCTGTCCATGATGGCCCCTTCATGAAGGGGGAGCATCATGAGGCCATGGGGGTTTTCCCACGATGGGACTTGTGAGAAGCTCCAAACTGCAAAGTGTCTACTGCAGGACAATTGAGACCTGTTGTTTGGCTCCAGGCCAATGATTCTGAGCAGGGTTCTAAGGATGGATGGCTGGGTAGCCCACCTCGCATTCCAATTGTTTCCTAGCAACAAGACAGGTTAGATCTGCTGGATCTGGGGGAGCAACCGAGGAGGCTGAGTTGAAATGGACTCTACTGGGGATGGGTCCTAATGTGCTTTTGTGTGTATGGAGACCTTGGAATGAAGCGGTGGCACTGGGGCCCTGAAGGGCTCTCCTAACAGAGGCTTTGACACAGCTCCAATGTGCAAGTTTCCCATGTGCAGATTAGATGTTTTCTGATGGGAGAGTCAAGAAAAAGCCATTGCTGGTTTTGAAATTTAGGCGTCTGAGGTGAGATGCCTGGAAACCAAAGCAATGGATCTGATTAGTGCATAGGGGCCTGTTTTTTCCTTTTTACCTCTGGGGACATCTGTCTATGGGTCTGAGTGCAGGTAGGTGCTCAGTTGGGCTCAGATTGCCCCTGTATTTCCTGGGAAGCCACCACTATTGAGATGGATCAGGGACTTTGGAGGTTTATCCTATTAGAAGGGTTGTGGCCATTGGAATGGGCACACACAATTCCCTTGGAGAGGGCAAGTACAGTCCTCAGGTTTGGCTCAAGTGGCCTGAGCCTGTAGGTTGTGTAGGCCAGGGCTGTTTGGACAGTTGTCTGAAAACACAACCCCGGCTTATGTTTCGGGTCATAGGTATGGCAGGACTGATCTACAAACCATGAGGAGAACTCTTCGAGATTTGAAAAAAGGGCGAGTGTGAGGCTCTTGCTCAAGTTTTTGTCTCTGGATATCGTGTCACTCATCGTCGTGAAATTTCTGGGTGACTTCATGGGAAATGGACGAGTCTTACTCTCTGGTGGTTTGGCCCCGTCCAAAGAGTTTGAGGTCATTCTGTGGGATGGAAGAAGTCCGTTTTTTTGTTGTTGTTGTTTTCTTTTTTAACCTCAGGTTTCCCACCAAATGAGGGATTCCAGAGTAGAGCCCTGGGGAGGGGCGACTGGACAATCAGAAATCTGGTTAAAATTGGGGCCTAGGGACATGTCAAGACCATTATGGCATCTAATGGTCCAGCCACTGAGATGACTTACTAGAGGACAGGACTCATGCTGAGTGTCACAATGCGTGTTTATGCCCTCGTCGCACTCAAGAATGGGCGAGGCCTCAGGGTGAATGCTGGTTCTCCTACACTGAACGTTGGACAACGTGCCAACCACAAGGTTTCTCGCCATGGGTAAGGAGGAGTTCTGATTTCTGCATTACACTCACGCGTGGGCAGTGATTGGAGATAAGGTCTCGGTTCTGAAGCCTGAAAACTGAGGTAGGGAAGAGATGATGACCTAAGGCCATGGCGGGTCTTATGTGCTCAGAGTGCGGTCAGCTTTCTGGGTGTTGGTCAGGAGGTCCGGGCTCAGGTTGTTTTCGACAGTGCATTAGTGCCCAGGTTAGACTATATAATTTGGGTAAGTTGAGTGCAGTGTAGGTTTATCCTCATTTAAGGTGCCTGGGCAGCACATGAGGCAATAATTTTTTTTTAGAGATCAGGCAGTGTGCTGCATTGTGGGTCCGGAATTGCCAAACTTGAGGGCTTCGGGACCAGGAGTGTGAGGACGGAATTAAGAAGACAAGCTAGACTTGCGTTTCAGGGCGAGGGCACAGCAGGTACCTCCTGCAGATCTGAACCAATATCTTATACATCTGAAGTCAGGGCGAGGATCAGACGTTGGCTCAGTTTGAAGTTTCCGTGCATGACGGCCGCTTCATGAAGGGAGCGGAATCTCGAGGCCATTGAGGTTTTCCCACGTTGGGAGTTGTGGGATGCCCCCTTCAAGGATTCCTTCTGCCGGACAATTGAGACCAGTTGGACAGCTCCACGACATCCCATATGGAATGACTCCAGAGCACCGTTCGAGGATGGATGCCCGGGAAGTACGCCTCGCATTCCAATTTTCTCCTAGCAACAAGACAGTTTAGATCTGATGGCTCTGCTGGAGCAACCGGGGTGGCCGACTTGAAATGGACTTTCTGAGAATGGGTCCTAAAGTGTTTTTGTCTCCATGAGGGCCTTGGAATGTGTCGGTGGCACCGGGACCTTGAAGTACTCTCCTAAGCTTTTGACATAGCTCCCATGCACAGGTTTCCTTGTGGAGAAGAGATGAGTTCTGATGGGTGCCTCAGGAAAACCCCTATGCTTGTATTGGTATCAGGCTTTTGAGGAGACATGACTGTAAACCAAGACAAGGGATCCTATTATGGCCTAGGGTCCTGTCTGGTTCAATCTTCTTCTCTGGGGACATCCATCTATGGTATGAGTGGAGGTAGATTATCAGCTGGTGTCATATAGCCCTTGATTGTTCTGGTCGACCTACACTATTGGGATGGCCTAAGGGTCTTTGGAGGTTTCTCCTAATTTGTACGATTTTGGACCATGGAATGGGCAGAATTCCCATGAATTAGGAGGCACAGTCCTAATGTGTGGTTCCAGGGGCCCCGGCCTGGAAAGTTTGTGGCCCAGGACTTTGAGGACAGAAATCTGAAAACACAAACTCAGCTTAGGTTTGGGGACGTAGGTATGGCAGGCCCGATCTACAAACCATGAGAAGAACTCTTCAGGATATGAAGAAAGTGCGAGTCTGAGGCGCTGGATCAGGCTTTTGTCTCTGGATTTTGTATCAGCGATGGCCATTGAATGTCGGGGAGGCCTCATGGGCCATGGACGGGGAGGCCTCATGGGCCATGGACGAATCTTCCTCTCTGTGGATTTGCCCCGATTCCCAATCGTTTTTCGTCAATCCGTGGGATGGAAGGACTCCTTTCAGTATTGTTACCTCAGGTGTCCCACCAAAAGAGGAATTCCAAAGCCAAGCCGTGGGGACGACTGAAGGGACAACCCACACTATGGTTCAAAATTGGGGCCTAGGGGCATGGCAAGCCGAATATGTTATATCCTCATCCTGGCACTGAGTGGCCTTATTTGGGGACTGGGCTCAGGCTGAGGGTCACAATGCGTGTTTGTGACCTATGTGGCCCAAGAGCATGGGCGGGGCCTCATGGGCCACACTGGCTTCAACTACACTGAAGGTTGGACAACATGTCAACCACAAGGATTCTTGCCATGGGGAAGGAGTTCTGATTTCTGCATCACCTTCAACCCTGGGCAGTGATTGGAGTAAGGTCTTGATTCGGAAGCCTGAAAACCGAGGTTAGGAACAGATGACGACCTAAGGCCATGGCAGCTCGATGTTCTCAGTGTGCAGCCAGCTGTCTGGGTGGGCCAGGAGGTCCAGGCTCAGGCTGTGTCAGAAAGGGCATTAGTGCCCTGGTCAGCCTTGTATTTGGGGTACAGCCACGGTAGGTGCAGGTTAATCCTCACTTGGGGTTACTGAGTAGCCCCAGAGAACAATGCTTTTCTTCTGGAGGGCAGGCAGAGTGCTGCATTGTAGTTCTGGATTGCCAAACTGGAGGGCTTGTGGGCAAGTATTCTGAGGACAGAAGACTGAGAACCCAAGCTAGGCTTAGGTTTCTGGGTGAGGACATGGCAGGCACAAACTACAGACCTGAATCGAGATCTCGTGCATCTGAAGTCAGGGCGAGGATCAGACGATCGCTCAGGTTGGAGTTTCTGTCCATGATGGCCCCTTCATGAAGGGGGAGCATCACGAGGCCATGGGGGTTTTCCCACGATGGGATTTTTGAGAAGCTCCAAACTGCAAAGTGTCTACTGCAGGACAATTGAGACCTGTTGTTTGGCTCCAGGCCAATGATTCTGAGCAGGGTTCTAAGGATGCATGGCTGGGTAGCCCACCTCGCATTCCAATTATCTCCTAGCAACAAGACAGGTTAGATCTGCTGGATCTGTGGAACCAACCGAGGAGGCTGAGTTGAAATGGACTCTACTGGGGATGGGTCCTAATGTGCTTTTGTGTGTATGGAGACCTTGGAATGAAGCGGTGGCACTGGGGCCCTAAAGGGTTCTCCTAAACAGAGGCTTTGACACAGCTCCAACGTGCAAGTTTCCCATGTGTAGATGAGACGTTTTCTGATGGGTGAGTCAAGAAAAAGCCATTGCTTGTTTTGAAATTCAGGCCTCTGAGGAGAGATGCCTGGAAACCAAAGCAATGGATCTGATTAGTGCCTAGGGGCCTGTTCTTTCCTTTTTACCTCTGGGGACAACTGTCTATGGGACTGAGTGCAGGTAGGTGCTCAGTTGGGCTCAGATTGCCCCTGTTTTTCCTGGGAAGCCACCACTATTGAGATGGATCAGGGACTTTGGAGGTTTATCCTATTAGAAGGGTTGTGGCCATTGGAATGGGCACACACAATTCCTTGGAGAGGGCAAGTACAGTCCTCAGGTTTGGCTCCAGGGGCCTGATCCTGTAGGTTGTGTAGGCCATGGCTGTTTGGACAGTTGTCTGAAAACACAACCCCGGCTTATGTTTCGGGTCATAGGTATGGCAGGACTGATCTACACACCATGAGGAGAACTCTTCGAGATTTGAAAAAAGGGCGAGTGTGTGGCTCTTGCTCAAGTTTTTGTCTCTGGATATCGTGTCACTCATGGTCGTGAAATTTCTGGGTGACTTCATGGGAAATGGACGAATCTTACTCTCTGGTGGTTTGGCCCCGTCCAAAGAGTTTGAGGTCATTCTGTGGGATGGAAGAAGTCCGTTTTTTTGTTGTTGTTGTTTTCTTTTTTAACCTCAGTTGTCCCACCAAATGAGGGATTCCAGAGTAGAGCCCTGGGGAGGGGCGAATGGACAATCAGAAATCTGGTTATAATTGGGGCCTAGGGACATGTCAAGACCATTATGGCATCTAATGGTCAAGGCACTGAGAGGAATTACTAGAGGACAGGACTCATGCTGAGGGTCACAATGCGTGTTTATGCCCTTGTCACACTCAAGAATGGGCGAGGTTCAGGGTGAATGCTGTTTTCTCCTACACTGAACGTTGGACAACGTGCCATCCACAAGGTTTCTTGCCATGGGTAAGGAGGAGTTCTGATTTCTGCATTACACTCACGCCTGGGCAGTGATTGGAGATAAGGTCTTGGTTCTGAAGCCTGAAAACTGAGGTAGGGAAGAGATGATGACCTAAGGCCATGGCGGGTTTTATGTGCTCAAGGTGCGGTCAGCTTTCTGGGTGTTGGTCAGGAGGTAGGGGCTCAGGTTCTGTCCGACATTGCATTAGTCCCCAGGTTGGACTATATAATTTGGGTAATGTCGAGTGCAGTGTAGGTTTATCCTCATTTAAGGTGCCTGGGCAGCTCATTAGGCAGTAATTTTTTTTTAGAGAGCAGGCAGAGTGCTGCATTGTGGGTCCGGATTTGCCAAACTTGAGGGCTTCGGGACCAGGAGTGTGTGGACGGAAGTCTAATAACAAGCTAGACTTGCGTTTCAGGGCGAGGGCACGGCAGGTACCTCCTACAGATCTGAACCAATATCTCATGCATCTGAAGTCAAGGCAAGGATCAGACGTTGGCTCAGGTTGGAGTTTCTGTGCATGACTGCCCCTTCATGAACAGAGAGGAGTCTCAAGGCCATGGAGGTTTTCCGACGGTGGGAGTTGTGGAATGCCCCCTTCAAGGATTCCTTTTGCGGGACAATTGAGTCCTGTTGGGCAGCTCCAAGACATCCCATCCTATACGGAATGACTCTAGAGCACCGTTAGGGGATGGATGCCAGGGAAGACCACATCGCATTCCAATAGTCTCCTAGCAACAAGACAGTTGATATCTGATGGCTCTGCGGGAGCAACCGGGATGGCTGAGTTGAAATGGACTTTCCCGAGGATGGGGCCTAATGTGTGTTTGTGTCCATGGGGGCCTTGGAATGGGGCGGTGGCACCGGGACCCTGAAGAATTCTCCTTAACTTTGACATAGCTCCCATGCTCAAGTTTCCTTGGGGAGATGAGATTTGTTCTGATGGGTGCCTCAGGAAACACCCTATGCTGGTATTGGAATCCAGGCATTTGAGAAGACATGCCTGTAAACCAAAGAATGGATCCGATTATGGCATAGGGTCCTGTATGGTTTAATCTTCTTCTCTGGGTTCATCCATCTATGGTATGAGTGGAGGTGAATGCTCAGCTGGTGTCAGACCGCCCTTGTTTGTCCCGGGAGACCTAGACTATTGGGATGGCCTCGGGGACTTTGGCGGGTTCTCCTAATTTGTACTATTTTGGACAATGGAATGGGCAGAATTCCCATGGATTGGGTAGGCAGCGTCCTAATATGTGGCTCAAGGGGCCCCAGCCTGGAGGGTGTGGGGCCCAGGACTTTGAGGACAGAAGTCTGAAAACACAAACTCAGCTTAGGTTTGGGGACATAGGTATGGCAGGCCCAATCTACAAACCATGAGAAGAACTCATCAGGATATGAAGAAAGAGCGAATCTGAGGCGCTTGCTCAGGCTTTTGTCTCTGGATTTTGTATCAATGATAGCCGTGGAATGTGGGGAGTCCTCATGGGCCATGGAGGAATCCTCCTCTCTCTGGATTTGGCCCGGTCCCAATTAATTTTCGTCAAGCTGTGGGATGGGAGGTCTCCTTTCAGGTTTGTTACCTCAGGTATCCCAACCAAAGAGGAATTCCAAAGCAGAGCCCTGGGGAAGAGTGAAGGGACAAACCAAACTATGGTTAAAAATGGGGGCCTAGGGGCATGGCAGGCCCAATATGCTGTCTCTTCATCCAGAAACTGAGAGGCCCTACTTGAGGACTGGCCTCAGACTGTGGGTCACAATGTGTGTTTCTGACCAACTGGCCCGCGTTCATGGGCGGGGCCTCATCAGCCACACTGGTGTCAACTACACTGAATTTAGGACAACATGCCAATCACAAGGTTTCTAGCCATGGGGAAGGAGTTCAGATTTCTGTATCATTTTCAACCATGGGCAGTGGTTGAGATAAGGTATAGGTTCTGAAGCTTGAAAACCGCAGTTGGGGAGAGATGACGACCTAAAGCCTTGGTGGGTCATATGCGATCAGTGTGCAGTCAGCTGCCTGGGTGTTGGTCAGGAGGTTCGGGCTCAGGTTGTGTCAGACAGTGCATTAGTGCCCAGGTTAGACTATATAATTTGGGTACAGTCGAGTGCCGTGTTGTTGATCCTCATTTGAGGTGCCTGGCAGCTCATTAGGCAATATATTCTTTCTAGAGGGCAGGCAGAGTGCTGCATTGTGGATCCGGAATTGCCAAACTTGAGGGCTTCTGGGCCAGGAGTGTGAGGACAGAAGTCTGAGAACACAAGCTAGATTGGGCTTCAGGCCGAGGGCACGGCAGGTACCCCTAGCAGATCTGAACTAATATCTCAAGCATCTGAAGACAGGGCGAGGATCAGACGTTGGCTCAGGTTGGAGCTTCTGTGCATGACTTCCCCTTCATGAACGGAGTGGAGTCTCAAGGCCATGGAGGTTTTCCCACGTTGGGAGTTGTGAGATGCCCCCTTCAAGGATTCCTTCTGCGGGACAATTGAGACCTGTTGGGCAGCTCCAGGTCATCCCATATGGAATGACTCCAGAGCACCATTCGCGGACGGATGCCAGGGAAGCCCGCCCTGCATTTCAATTGTCTCCTAGCAACAATACAGTTGAGATCTGATGGCTCTGCTGGGGTGGCTGAATTGAAATGGAATTTCCTGAGGATGGGGCCTAATGGGTGTTTGTGTCAATGGGGGCATTGAAATGGGGCGGTGGCACCAGGACCCTGAAGTATTCTCTTAAGGTTTGACATAGCTCCCATGCACAAGTTTCTTTGTGATGACGAGATTTGTTCTGATGGGTGCCTCAGGTAACCCCCTATGCTGGTATTGGAATCCAGGATTTTTGAGGAGACATGCCTGTAAACCAAACAATGGATCCGATTATGGCCTAGGGTCCTGTCTGGTTCAATCTATTCTCTGGGGACATCCATCTATGGTATGAGTGGAGGTAGATGCTCAGCTTGTGTCAGACCGCCCTTGTTTGACCGGGAGACCTAAACTATTGGGATGGCCTCGGGGACTTTGAAGGTTTCTCCTAATTTGTACTATTTTGGACAATGGAATGGGCAGAATTCCCATGGATTGGGTAGGCAGCGTCCTAATATGTGGCTCAAGGGGCCCCAGCCTGGAGGGTGTGGGGCCCAGGACTTTGAGGACAGAAGTCTGAAAACACAAACTCAGCTTAGGTTTGGGGACATAGGTATGGCAGGCCCAATCTACAAACCATGAGAAGAACTCATCAGGATATGAAGAAAGAGCGAATCTGAGGCGCTTGCTCAGGCTTTTGTCTCTGGATTTTGTATCAATGATAGCCGTGGAATGTGGGGAGTCCTCATGGGCCATGGACGAATCCTCCTCTCTCTGGATTTGGCCCGGTCCCAATTATTTTTCGTCAAGCTGTGGGATGGGAGGTCTCCTTTCAGGTTTGTTACCTCAGGTATCCCAACCAAAGAGGAATTCCAAAGCAGAGCCCTGGGGAAGAGTGAAGGGACAAACCAAACTATGGTTAAAAATGGGGGCCTAGGGGCATGGCAGGCCCAATATGCTGTCTCTTCATCCAGAAACTGAGAGGCCCTACTTGAGGACTGGCCTCAGGCTGAGGGTCACAATGTGTGTTTCTTTAAATATAATTTTTTTTTATTTTTTCTAAACATATATTTTTATCCCCAGGGGTACAGGTCTGCGAATCACCAGGTTTACACACTTCACAGCACTCACCGAAACACATACCCTCCCCAATGTCCATAATACCACCCCCTTCTCCCAACCCCCCTCCCCCCAGCAAACCTCAGTTTGTTTTGTGAGATTAAGAGTCACTTATGGTTTGTCTCCCTCCCAATCCCATCTTCTTTCATTTATTCTTCTCGTACCCACTTAAGCCTCCATGTTGCATCACCACTTCCTCATATCAGGGTGATCATATGATAGTTGTCTTTCTCTGCTTGACTTATTTCGCTAAGCATGATATGCTCTAGTTCCATCCATGTTGTTGCAAATGGCAAGATTTCATTTCTTTTGATGGCTGCATAGTATTCCATTGTGTATATATACCACATCTTCTTGATCCATTCATCTGTTGATGGACATCTAGGTTCTTTCCATAGTTTGGCTATTGTGGACATTGCTGCTATAAACATTCGAGTACACGTGCCCCTTTGGATCACTACGTTTGTATCTTTAGGGCAAATACCCAATAGTGCAATTGCAGGGTCATAGGGCAGTTCTATTTTCAACATTTTGAGGAACCTCCATGCTGCTTTCCAGAGAGGTTGCACCAGCTTGCATTCCCACCAACAGTGTAGGAGGGTTCCCCTTTCTCCGCATCCTCGCCAGCATCTGTCATTTCCTGACTTGTTGATTTTAGCCATTCTGACTGGTGTGAGGTGATATCGCATTGTGGTTTTGATTTGTATTTCCCTGATGCTGAGTGATATGGAGCACTTTTTCATGTGTCTGTTGGCCATCTGGATGTCTTCTTTGCAGAAATGTCTGTTCATGTCCTCTGCCCATTTCTTGATTGGATTATTTGTTCTTTGGGTGTTGAGTTTGCTAAGTTCTTTATAGATTCTGGACACTAGTCCTTTATCTGATATGTCATTTGCAAATATCTTCTCCCATTCTGTCAGTTGTCTTTTGATTTTGTTAACTGTTTCCTTTGCTGTGCAAAAGCTTTTGATCTTGATGAAATCCCAATAGTTCATTTTTTCCCTTGCTTCCCTTGCCTTTTGTGTTGTTCCTAGGAAGATGTTGCTGCGGCTGAGGTCGAAGAGGTTGCTGCCTGTGTTCTCCTCAAGGATTTTGATGGATTCCTTTCGCACATTGAGGTCCTTCATCCATTTTGAGTCTATTTTTGTGTGTGGTGTAAGGAAATGGTCCAATTTCCTTTTTCTGCATGTGGCTGTCCAATTTCCCAGCACCATTTATTGAAGAGGCCGTCTTTTTTCCATTGGACATTCTTTCCTGCTTTGTCGAAGATTAGTTGACCATAGAGTTGAGAGTCTATTTCTGGGCTCTCTATTCTGTGCCATTGATCTATGGGTCTGTTTTTGTGCCAGTACCATGCTGTCTTGATGATGACAGCTTTGTAATAGAGCTTGAAGTCCGGGATTGTGATGCCACCAACGTTGGCTTTCTTTTTCAATATCCCTTTAGCTATTCGAGGTCTTTTCTGGTTCCATATAAATTTTAGAATTATTTGTTCCATTTCTTTGAAAAAGATGGATGGTACTTTGATAGGAATTGCATTAAATGTGTAGATTGCTTTAGGTAACATAGACATTTTCACAATATTTATTCTTCCAATCCAGGAGCATGGAACATTTTTCCATTTCTTTGTGTCTTCCTCAATTTCTTTCATGAGTACTTTATAGTTTTCTGAGTATAGATTCTGTGTCTCTTTGGTGAGATTTATTCCTAGGTATCTTATGGTTTTGGGTGCAATTGTAAATGGGATTGACTCCTTAATTTCCCTTTCTTCTGTCTTGCTGTTGGTGTAGAGAAATGCAACTGATTTCTGTGCATTGATTTTATATCCTGACACTTTACTGAATTCCTGTATAAGTTCTAGCAGTTTTGATGTGGAGTCTTTTGGGTTTTCCACATATAGTATCATATCATCTGCGAAGAGTGATAATTTGACTTCTTCTTTGCCGATTTGGATGCCTTTAATTTCCTTTTGTTGTCTGATTGCTGAGGCTAGGACCTCTAGTACTATGTTGAATAGCAGTGGTGATAATGGACATCCCTGCCGTGTTCCTGACCTTAGCGGAAAAGCTTTCAGTTTTTCTCCATTGAGAATGATATTTGCGGTGGGTTTTTCATAGATGGATTTGATGATATTGAGGTATGTGCCCTCTATCCCTACACTTTGAAGAGTTTTGATCAGGAAGGGATGCTTTACTTTGTCAAATGCTTTTTCAGCATCTATTGAGAGTATCATATGGTTCTTGTTCTTACTTTTATTGATGTGTTGTATCACATTGACTGATTTGCAGATGTTGAACCAACCTTGCAGCCCTGGAATAAATCCCACTTGGTCGTGGTGAATAATCTTTTTAATGTACTGTTGAATCCTATTGGCTAGTATTTTGTTGAGTATTTTCGCATCTGTGTTCATCAAGGATATTGGTCTATAGCTCTCTTTTTTGGTGGGATCCTTGCCTGGTTTTGGGATCAAGGTGATGCTGGCCTCATAAAATGAGTTTGGAAGTTTTCCTTCCATTTCTATTTTTTGGAACAGTTTCAGGAGAATAGGAATTAGTTCTTCTTTAAATGTTTGGTAGAATTCCCCCGGGAAGCCGTCTGGCCCTGGGCTTTTGTTTGTTTGGAGATTTTTAATGACTGTTTCAATCTTCTTACTGGTTATGGGTCTGTTCAGGCTTTCTATTTCTTCCTGGTTCAGTTGTGGTAGTTTATATGTTTCTAAGAATGCATCCATTTCTTCCAGATTGTCAAATTTATTGCCGTAGAGTTGCTCATAGTATGTTCTGATAATTGTTTGTATTTCTTTGGTGTTAGTTGTGATCTCTCCTCTTTCATTCATGATTTTATTTATTTGGGTCCTTTCTCTTTTCTTTTTGATAAGTCGGGCCAGGGGTTTATCAATTTTATTAATTCTTTCAAAGAACCAGCTCCTACTTTCGTTGATTTGTTCTATTGTTTTTTTGGTTTCTATTTCATTGATTTCTGCTCTGATCTTTATGATTTCTCTTCTCCTGCTGGGCTTAGGGTTTCTTTCTTGTTCTTTTTCCAGCTCCTTTAGGTGTAGGGTTAGATTGTGTACCTGAGACCTTTCTTGTTTCTTGAGAAAGGCTTGTACCGCTATATATTTTCCTCTCAGGACTGCCTTTGTTATGTCCCACAGATTTTGAACCGTTGTATTTTCATTATCATTTGTTTCCATGATTTTTTTCAATTCTTCTTTAATTTCCCGGTTGACCCATTCATTCTTTAGAAGGATGCTGTTTAGTCTCCATGTATTTTGGTTCTTTTCAAACTTCCTTTTGTGGTTGAGTTCTAGCTTTAGAGCATTGTGGTCTGAAAATATGCAGGGAATGATCCCAATCTTTTGATACCGGTTGAGTCCTGATTTAGGACCGAGGATGTGATCTATTCTGGAGAATGTCCCATGTGCACTAGAGAAGAATGTGTATTCTGTTGCTTTGGGATGAAATGTTCTGAATATATCTGTGATGTCCATCTGGTCCAGTGTGTCGTTTAAGGCCTTTATTTCCTTGCTGATCTTTTGCTTGGATGATCTGTCCATTTCAGTGAGGGGAGTGTTAAAGTCCCCTACTATTATTGTATTATTGTTGATGTGTTTCTTTGATTTTGTTATTAATTGGTTTATATAGTTGGCTGCTCCCACGTTGGGGGCATAGATATTTAAAATTGTTAATTCTTCTTGTTGGACAGACCCTTTGAGTATGATATAGTGTCCTTCCTCATCTCTTATTATAGTCTTTGGCTTAAAATCTAATTGATCTGATATAAGGATTGCCACTCCTGCTTTCTTCTGATGTCCATTAGCATGGTAAATTCTTTTCCACCCCCTCACTTTAAGTCTGGAGGTGTCTTCGGGCTTAAAATGTGTTTCTTGGAGGCAACATATAGATGGGTTTTGTTTTTTTATCCATTCTGATACCCCGTGTCTTTTGACAGGGGCATTTAGCCCATTAACATTCAGGGTAACTATTGAGAGATATGAATTTAGGGCCATTGTATTGCCTGTAAGGTGGCTGTTACTGTATATGGTCTCTGTTCCTTTCTGATCTACCACTTGTAGGATCTCTCTTTGCTTAGAGGACCCCTTTCAAGATTTCCTGTAGAGCTGGTTTGGTGTTTGCAAATTCTTTCAGTTGTTGTTTGTCCTGGAAGCTTTTAATCTCTCCTTCTATTTTCAATGATAGCCTAGCTGGATATAGTATTCTGGGCTGCATGTTTTTCTCGTTTAGTGCTCTAAAAATATCATGCCAGCTCTTTCTGGCCTGCCAGGTCTCTGTGGATAAGTCAGCTGCCAATCTAATATTTTTACCATTGTATGTTACAGACTTCTTTTCCCGGGCTGCTTTCAGGATTTTCTCTTTGTCACTGAGACTTGTAAATTTTACTATTAGGTGACGGGGTGTGGGCCTATTCTTATTGATTTTGAGGGGCGTTCTCTGAACCTCCTGAATTTTGATGCTCGTTCCCTTTGCCATATTGGGGAAATTCTCCCCAATAATTCTCTCTAGTATACTTTCTGCTCCCCTCTCTCTTTCTTCTTCTTCTGGAATCCCAATTATTCTAATGTTGTTTCGTCTTATGGTGTCACTTATCTCTCGAATTCTCCCCTCGTGGTCCAGTAGCTGTTTGTCCCTCTTTTGCTCAGCTTCTTTATTCTCTGTCATTTGGTCTTCTATATCACTAATTCTTTCTTCTGCCTCATTTATCCTAGCAGTGAGAGCCTCCATTTTTGATTGCACCTCATTAATAGCTTTTTTTATTTCAACTTGGTTAGATTTTAGTTCTTTTATTTCCCCAGAAAGGGCTTTTATATCTCTCAAGAGGGTTTCTCTAATATCTTCCATGCCTTTTTCGAGCCCGGCTAGAACCTTGAGAATTGTCATTCTGAACTCTAGATCTGACATATTACCAATGTCTGTATTGATTAGGTCCCTAGCCTTCGGTACTGCCTCTTGTTCTTTTTTTTGTGTTGAATTTTTCCGTCTTGTCATTTTGTCCAGATAAGAGTATATGAAGGGGCAAGTAAAATACTAAAAGGGTGGCAACAGCCCCAGGAAAATATGCTTTAACCAAATTAGAAGAGATCCAAAATCGTGAGGGGGGATAAAGGGGATAAAAAGGGGTTCAAAAAGGAAGAAATAATAAAAAAAAAGAAAAAAGAGAAAAAAAAAAGAATTAAAAAAAAAAAGAAAACACCTAAGAAAAATATAAAAAAGAAAAAATATATATATTAGATAAACTAGTAAAAAATCGTTAAAAAAGAAAAAGGTAACAGTTAAAAAAAAATTTACCCAAAGGCAAAAAAAAAGAAAAGAAAAAAGAAAAAGAAAAAAATTAACCGCAAGACTAAAAAAAAAAAAAAAGAAAATCACAGGGAAAAAGCCATGAGTTCCGTGCTTTGCTTTCTCCTCCTCTAGAATTCTGCTGCTCTCCTTGGTATTGAAACCACACTCTTTGGTAGGTGAACTTGGTCTCGGCTGGATTTCTTGTTGATCTTCTGGGGGAGGGGCCTGTTGTTGTGATTCTCAAGTGTCTTTGCCCCAGGCGGAATTGCACCGCTTTTACCCGGGCCCGGGGTGAGTATTCCGCTTGGGTTTGCTTTCAGGAGCTTTTGTTCCCTGAGCGCTTTCCGTAGAGGTCCGGAGGACGGGAATACAAATGGCGGCCTCCTGGTCTCCGGCCCGGAGGAGCCGAGAGCCCAGGGCCGCACTCCTCAGTGCGTGCCCAGAGAACCGCGCTCAGTTACTCCCGTCTGCCTGACCTCCGGCCGCGCTCCGAGCTCACCGAGCCTGCGACCGGTTCAAGGTCACCCCGAGCTGCGAGCTTACTGTTGGCTCTGTCTCTGTAGCCGGATTTCCCGTTCCAATACCCGCAAGCTCTGCGACACTCAGACACCCCCGATCCTTCTGTGACCCTGCGGGACCTGAGGCCACGCTGACCCCGTGTGGGCTTTGCCCCGGGTAGCCTCTGGAACAATGTCCTTCAGCGTAACAGACTTTTAAAAGTCCTGATTTTGTGCGCGGTTGCTCCGCAGCTTGCCGGGAGCCGGCCCCTCCCCCCAGGGTCTATCTTCCCGTCACTTTGGATTCACTTCTCCGCCGGTCCTACCTTTCAGAAAGTGGTTGTTTTTCTGTTTCCAGAATTGCTGTTCTTCTTCTCTTCGATCTGCTGATGGATTTGCAGGTGTTTGCAAGCTTTAGATAAGCTATCTAGCTGATCTCTGGCTAGCTGAAGTAGTCTCGGCCTGCTACTTCTCCGCCATCTTGACTCCTCCCCTCACAATGTGTGTTTCTGACCAACTGGCCCGCGTGCATGGGCGGGGCCTCATCAGCCACACTGGTGCAAACTACACTGAACTTAGGACAACATGCCAATCACAAGGTTTCTAGCCATGGGGAAGGAGTTCAGATTTCTGTATCATTTTCAACCATGGGCAGTGGTTGAGATAAGGTATAGGTTCTGAAGCTTGAAAACCGCAGTTGGGGAGAGATGACGACCTAAGGCCTTGGTGGGTCATATGCGATCAGTGTGCGGTCAGCTGCCTGGGTGTTGGTCAGGAGGTTCGGGCTCAGGTTGTGTCAGACAGTGCATTAGTGCCCAGGTTAGACTATATAATTTGGGTACAGTCGGGTGCCGTGTTGTTGATCCTCATTTGAGGTGCCTGGGCAGCTCATTAGGCAATATATTCTTTCTAGAGGGCAGGCAGAGTGCTGCATTGTGGATCCGGAATTGCCAAACTTGAGAGCTTCTGGGCCAGGAGTGTGAGGACAGAAGTCTGAGAACACAAGCTAGATTGGGCTTCAGGCCGAGGGCACGGCAGGTACCCCTAGCAGATCTGAACTAATATCTCAAGCATCTGAAGTCAGGGCGAGGATCAGACGTTGGCTCAGGTTGGAGCTTATGTGCATGACTTCCGCTTCATGAACGGAGTGGAGTCTGCAGGCCATGGAGGTTTTCCCACGTTGGGAGTTGTGGGATGCCCCCTTCAAGGATTCCTTCTGCGGGACAATTGAGACCTGTTGGGCAGCTCCAGGTCATCCCATATGGAATGACTCCAGAGCACCTTTCGCGGATGGATGCCAGGGAATCCCGCCCTGCGTTTCAATTGTCTCCTAGCAACAAGACAGTTAAGATCTGATGGCTCTGCTGGGGTGGCTGAATTGAAATGGAATTTCCTGAGGATGGGGCCTAATGGGTGTTTGTGTCAATGGGGGCATTGAAATGGGGCGGTGGCACCAGGACCCTGAAGTATTCTCCTAAGGTTTGACATAGCTCCCATGCACAAGTTTCTTTGTGATGACGAGATTTGTTCTGATGGGTGCTTCAGGTAACCCCCTATGCTGGTATTGGAATCCAGGATTTTGAGGAGACATGCCTGTAAACCAAACAATGTATCCGATTATGGCCTAGGGTCCTGTCTGGTTCAATCTATTCTCTGGGGACATCCATCTATGGTATGAGTGGAGGTAGATGCTCAGCTTGTGTCAGACCGCCCTTGTTTGACCGGGAGACCTACACTATTGGGATGGCCTCGGGGACTTTGAAGGTTTCTCCTAATTTATACGATTTTGGACAATGGAATGGGCAGAATTCCCATGGATTGGGTAGGGAGCGTCCTAATGTGTGGCTCCAGGGGCTTCACCTGGAGGGTGTGTGGCCCAGGACTTTGAGGACAGAAGCCTGAAAACAGAAACTCAGCTATGGTTGGGGACGTAGGTATGGCAGGCCCAATCTACAAACCATGAGAAGAACTCTTCAAGATATGAAGAAAGAGCGAGTCTGAGGCGCTTGCTAAGGCTTTTGTCTCTATATTTTGTATCAACGATGGCCCTGGAATGTGAGAAGGCCTCATGCGCCATGGACGAATCTTCCTCTCTGTGGATTTGGCCTGGTCCCAATAGTTTTTCGTCAATCTGTGGTATGGGAGGTCTCCTTTCAGGTTTGTTACCTCAGGTGTCCCAACCAAAGAGGAATTCCAAAGCAGAGCCCTGGGGAAGAGTGAAGGGACAACCCAATCTATGTTTAAAAATAGGGGCCAAGGGGCATGGCAGGCCCAATATGCTGTCTCTTCATCCAGCCACTGAGAGGCCTTACTTGAAAACTGGGCTCAGGCTGAGGGTCACAATGTGTGTTTCTGACCAATGTGGCCCACGAGCATGGGCGGGGCCACATGGGACACAGTAGTTTCAACTACACTGAACTTTGGACAACATGCCAATCACAAGGTTTCTAGCCATGGGGCAGGAGTTCTGATTTCTGCATCATTTTCAAACCTGGGTGGTGGTTGGAGATAAGGTCTAGGTTCTGAAGCCTGAAAACCACAGTTGGGAAGGGATGACGACCTAAGGCCATGGCGGGTCTGACGTACTCAGTGTGCGGTCAGGTGCCTGGGTGTTGGTCAGGAGGTTCGGGCTCAGATTGTGTCAGACAGTGCATTAGTGCCCAGGTTAGACCATGTAATTAGGGTACATTCGAGTGCCGTGTACGTTTATCCTCCTTCGAGGTGCCTGTGCAGCTCATTAGGCAATATATTTTTTCTAGAGGGCAGGAAGAATGCTGCATTGTGAGTCCGGAATTGCCAAACTTGAGGGCTTCTGGGCCAGGAGTGTGAGGACAGAAGTCTGAGAACACAAGCTAGACTTGGGCTTCATGCCGAGGGCACGGCAGGTATTCCCTGCAGATCTGAACCAATATCTCAAGCAAATGAAGTCACGGCGAGGATCAGACGATGGCTCAGGTTGGAGTTTCTGTGAATGACTGCCTTTCATGAATGGCGCAGAGTCACAAGGCTATGGAGGTTTTCCCACGTTGGGAATTGTGGTATGCCCCCTTCAAGGATTCCTTCTGCGGGACAATTGAGAACTGTTGCGCAGCTCCAGGACATCCATATGGAAAGACTCCAGAGCACCGTTCTAGGATGGATGCAAGGGAAGCCTGCCTTGCAATCCAATTGTCTCCCAGCAAAAGACCCTTGAGATTGGTGGCTATGCAGGAGCAACCGGGGTGGCTGAGTTGAAATGGACTTTCCTGAGGATGGGGCCTAATGTGTGTTTGTGTCCATGGGGGCCTTGGAATGCGGCAGTGGCACCGGGCCCCTAAAGTATTCTCCTAAGCTTTTGACATAGCTCCCATGCACAAGTTTCCTTGTGGAGACGAGATTTGTTCTGATGGATGCTCAGGAAACCCCCCTATGATGGTATTGGAATCCAGGCTTTTGAGGAGACATGCCTGTAAACCAAATCAATGGATCCGATTATGGCCTAGTGTCCTGTCTGGTTCCATCTTCTTCTCTGGGGACATTCATCTATGGTATGAGTGGAGGTAGTTTCTCAGCTGGTGTCAGACCGCCCTTGTTTGTCCCGGGAGACCTACACTATTGGGATGGCCTCGGGTACTTTGGACGGTTCTCCTAATTTGTACGATTTTGGACAATGGAATTGGCAGAATTCCCATGCATGGGGTAGGTACAGACCTAATGTGTGGTTCCTAGGGCCCCAGCCTGGAGTGTGTGTGGCCCAGAACTTTGAGGACAGAAGTCTGAAAACACAAACTCAGCTTAAATTTGGTGACGTAGGTATGGCAGGCCCAATCAACAAACCATGAGAAGCACTCTTCAGGATATGAAGAAAGAGCGAGTCTGTGGCGCTTGCTCATTCTTTTGTCTCTATATTTTGTATCAGCGATGGCCTGGGATTGTGGGGAGTCCTTATGGGCCATGGACGAATCTTCCTCTCTGTGGATTTGGCCCGGTCCCAATTTTTTTTCGTCAGTCTGTGGGATGGGAGTTCTCCTTTCAGGTTTGTTACCTCAGGTGTCCCAACCAAAGAGGAATTCCAAAGCAGAGCCCTGGGGAATATTAAAGGGACAACCCAAACTATGGTTAAAAATGGGGGCCTAGGGCCATGGCAGGCCCGATATGCTGTCTCTTCATCCAGACACTGAGAGGCCTTACTTGAGGACTGGGCTCAGGCTGAGGGTCACAATATGTGTTTGTGAACAATGTGGCCCGCGGGCATGGGCAGGGCCTCATGGGCCACACTGGTTTCAACTACACTGAACATTGGAAACATGCCAATCACAACGATTTTAGCCATGGGGAAGAAATTCTGATTTCTGCATCATTTTCAACCCTAAGAAGTGGTTGGAGATTAGGTCTAGGTTCTGAAGCCTAAAAACCGCAGTTGGGAAGAGAAGACCTAAGGCCATGGCGGGTCTGATGCGCTCAGTGTACTGTCAGCTGCCTGGGTGTTGGTCATGAGGTTCGGGCTCAGGTTGTGTCAGACAGTGCATTTGTTCCGAGGTTAGACTATATAATTTGGGTACTGTCAAGTGCGTTGTAGGTTTATCCTCATTAGAGTTGCCTGGGCATCTCATTAGGCAAGATATTTTTTCTAGAGGGCAGGCAGAGTGCTGCATTGTGGGTCCGCAATTGCCGAACTTGAGGGCATTTGGGCCAGGAGTGTGAGGACAGAAGTCTGAGGACACAAGCTAAACTTGGGCTTCAGGCCAAGGGCACGGCAGTTACCCAATGCAGTTCTGAACCAATATCTCAAGCATCTGAATTCACGGCGAGGATCAAACGTTGGCTCAGGTTGGAGTTTCTGTGCATCACTGCCCCTTCATGAAGGGAGCAAAGTCTCAGGCCATGGAGGTTTTCCCACGTTGGGAGTTATGGGATGCCCCCTTGAAGGATTCCTTCTGCGGGACAATTGAGACCTGTTGGGCAGCTCCAGGACATCCCATATGGAATGACTCCAGAGCACCGTTAGAGGATGGATGCCAAGGAAGCCCGCCTCGCATTCCAATTGTCTCCTAGAAACAAGACAGTTGAGATGTGATGGCTCTGCGGAAGCAACCGGGGTGGCTGAGGTGAAATGTACTTTCCTGAGGATGGGGCCTAATGTGTGTTTGTGTCCATGGGGGCCTTAGATTGGGGTGGTGGCAACGGGACCCTGAAGTATTCTCCTAAGCTTTTGACATAGCTCCCATGAACAAGTTTCCTTGTGGAGACCAGATTTGTTCTGATGGGTGCCTCAGGAAACCCCCTATGCTGGAATTGGAATCCACACTTTTGAGGAGACATGCTTGTAAACCAAACAATGGATCCGATTATGGCCTAGGGTCCTGTCTGGTTCAATCTATTCTCTGGGGACATCCATATATGGTATGAGTGGAGGTAGATGCTCAGCTGGTGTCAGTCCGCCCTTTTTTGACCCGGGAGACCTACACTATTGAGATGGCCTCGGGGACTTTGGAGGGTTCTCCTAATTTGTAAGATTTTGGACAATGGAATGGGCAGAATTCCCATGCATTGGGTAGGCACATTCCTAATGTGTGGCTCCAGGGGCCCCACCCTGGAGCGTGTCTGGCCTAGGACTTTGAGGACAGAAGTCTGAAAACACAAACTCAGCTTAGGTGTGGGTACGTAGGTATGGCAGGCCCAATCTACAAACCATGAGAAGAACTCTTCAGGATATGAAGAAAGAGCGAGTCTGAGGTGCTGCTCAGGCTTTTTTCTCTATATTTTGTATCAACGATGGCCGTGGAATGTGGGGAGGCCTCATGGTCCATGGACGAATCTTCCTCTCTGTGGATTTGGCCTGGTCCCAATAGTTTTTCGTCAATCTGTGGTATGGGAGGTCTCCTTTCAGGTTTGTTACCTCAGGTGTCCCAACCAAAGAGGAATTCCAAAGCAGAGCCCTGGGGAAGAGTGAAGGGACAACCCAAACTATGTTTAAAAATAGGGGCCAAGGGGCATGGCAGGCCCAATATGCTGTCTCTTCATCCAGCCACTGAGAGGCCTTACTTGAAAACTGGGCTCAGGCTGAGGGTCACAATGTGTGTTTCTGACCAATGTGGCCCACGAGCATGGGCGGGGCCACATGGGACACAGTGGTTTCAACTACACTGAACTTTGGACAACATGCCAATCACAAGGTTTCTAGCCATGGGGCAGGAGTTCTGATTTCTGCATTATTTTCAAACCTGGGCGGTGGTTGGAGATAAGGTCTAGGTTCTGAATCCTGAAAACCGCAGTTGGGAAGGGATGACGACCTAAGGCCATGGCGGGTCTGACGTACTCAGTGTGCGGTCAGGTGCCTGGGTGTTGTTCGGGAGGTTCGGGCTCAGGTTGTGTCAGAAAGTGCATTAGTGCCCAGGTTAGACTATTTAATTAGGGTACAGTCAAGTGCCGTGTACGTTTATCCTACTTCGAGGTGCCTGTGCAGCTCATTAGGCAATATATTTTTTCTAGAGGGCAGGCAGAATGCTGGATTGTGAGTCCGGAATTGCCAAACTTGAGGGCTTCTGGGCCAGGAGTGTGAGGACAGAAGTCTGAGAACACAAGCTAGACTTGGGCTTCAGGCCGAGGGCACGGCAGGTATTCCCTGCAGATCTGAATCAATATCTCAAGCAAATGAAGTCACGGTGAGGATCAGACGATGGCTCAGGTTGAAGTTTCTGTGAATGACAGCCCCTTCATGAACGGAGCGGAGTCTCAAGGCTATGGAGGTTTTCCCACGTTGGAAATTCTGGGATGCCCCCTTCAAGGATTCCTTCTGTGGGACAATTGAGAACTGTTGCGCAGCTCCAGGAAATCCATATGGAAAGACTCCAGAGCACCATTCTAGGATGGATGCAAGGGAAGCCCGCCTTGCAATCCAATTGTCTCCTAGCAAAAGACCCTTGAGATTGGTGGCTATGCAGGGGCAACCGGGGTGGCTGAGTTGAAATGGACTTTCCTGAGGATGGGGCCTAATGTGTGTTTGTGTCCATGGGGCCCTTGGAATGGGGCAGTGGTACTTTGGAGGGTTCTCCTTATTTGTACGATTTTGGACAATGGAATGGGCAGAATTCCCATGCAAGGGGTAGGTACAGTCCTAATGTGTGGCTCCAGGGGCCCCAGCCTGGAGTGTGTGTGGCCCAGAACTTTGAGGACAGAAGTCTGAAAACACAAACTCAGCTTAGGTTTGGTGACGTAGGTATGGCAGGCCCAATCTACAAACCATGATAAGAACTCTTCTGGATATGAAGAAAGAGCGAGTCTGTGGCGCTTGCTCAGACTTTTGTCTTTATATTTTGTATCAACGATGGCCTAGGAATGTGGGGAGGCCTTATGGGCCATGGACGAATCTTCCTCTCTGTGGATTTGGCCCGGTCCCAACTGTTTTTCGTCAGTCTGTGGGATGGTCGGTCTCCTTTCAGGTTTGTTACCTCTGGTGTCCAAACCAAAGAGGAATTCCAAAGCAGAGCCCTGGGGAAGAGTGAAGGGACAACCCAAACTATGGTTAAAAATGGGGGCCTAGGGGCATGGCAGGCCCAATATGCTGTCTCTTCATCCAGCCACTGAGAGGCCTTACTTGAGGACTGGGCTCAGGCTGAGGGTCACTGTGGAGAGCCATGCAGCAGAAGCTGGGAGTCACGTACTAGGCGAGGCTTGAGGAGAAGGGCAGGTGAATGTTTATGTGGGAGCCCTCCAGGGAACGCACAACCTGTACTGAAGTATCGGGACTAGTATAAGATTAACCAGGGACCATGGGAACGGCACAAAAACAGAGTGAACAATAAGTTTCGGGGGCTCACGTCAGTAGGCACGAGCTCCCCGCATGATCTGGATTGAAGTCATCTGTATCCCTTCTGATTGGATGTTATAGTAGTTGTGTTATGTGGTGATTGGTTGCTTTCTATCCACTGTGTTCTATAACTTGGGGCTATAAATGGTGTACGGGGTCCTGGGGCAGAAGACTGTTAATAAAGAAGTTGCCACTCACCTCGTCTGCGGGTCGTTCTTGCGGGCCGAGAGCGACATATGGTGCCAAAACCCGGGACCAGACGCCGAGCGCAGAGCGAGGATTGGGGTAAGAGCAACGAAAGGGAAATCTTGCAACCATTTCTGTCTAAGGACAGGGGAGGCTCTCTGGGACGAGTGTAGACGTAGCTATTATTGTTCCACAGAGACTAGAGTAACAAAAGATTTCCAGAATGGGAAACGAGCTTGCTAGATATAGGATGGAAGGTCCTTTAAAAGATATTCTCAAAGCAAATGGCACGCCTTTAAAGTCAAAGACAGCTTGTGCCTTCTTGAAAGAGGCAGGGGAGATTGCCCCTTGGTTTATAGAAGAAGGACTCTTAAACATATCTCAGTGGGAACATCTGGGAGAGGATTTGAGACAAAGCCCCACTGTTGCTTCCGGCACTTTTGCCGTGTGGTCCCTTGTGAAAGTATGTTTGCATTCCCCCCAAGAGCCCCTGCAGCGAGCAGTAATACAGGGAGGGGAAGTTTTTGAGCAAGTGAAAGAAGAATCCCGTAAGGGCTCCTCCCGAATCTATGACTCTGAAAGCGAAAGCTCAGAGGGGATTACGCCGCTTCCGCATTCTAACCCCACAGCGCCACCCCATGAGTGGCCCCCGCCATATCAGTCAGGCTGTACAAGAACTTGGAAAACACCGGAGCCGCGCTAGGTGCCTCAATGGCCTTTAACAAAAGATAAATTACAAGCGGCAAAAGAGCTAGTCCAAGAACAACTCAAAGCAGGACATATTCAAAAATCCACATCCCCGTGGAATACACCCATATTTGTAATAAGAAAGAAATCAGGCACCTGGCGATTGCTACATGACCTACGACAGATTAATGATCAAATGCAGGTCATGGGGCCCATTCAGTTAGGGCTCCCAGTCGTGACGGCGTTGCCAAGAAACTGGCCTTCTATTGTAATTGACATCAAAGACTGTTTCTTTTCCATTCCACTACACCCTGCAGATACAGAGCGCTTTGCATTTACCCTGCCATCAATTAATCATGCTGAGCCAGATCAAAGGTATGAATGGAAAGTACTCCCTCAGGGAATGGCCAATAGCCCCACCTTGTGTCAGCTGTATGTAAGCCAAGCACTAGAGCCTTTTCAGAAAGCATTTCCAGACTTGCTTTGTTATCATTATATGGATGATATCTTGATTTGTGGGCCAAATGAGAGGTCTCTTCCTTCACCTCTAACCTTCCTACAGAAACAGTTAGCAAAGTGGGGACTAACTATATCCCCTGAAAAAATCCAAGCAGGAGACCTACAAAATTACCTTGGTATGCAGCTCTCTAAAACGTCAGTAAAGCCTCAGCTGATTCGAATCCGTAGAGATCACTTGCATACACTGAATGATTTCCAAAAACTTTTAGAGGACATTAACTGGATTCGACCATACATAAAAATTACTACTGCAGAGCTGAAACCTTTATTTGATGTTCTGCCTGGGGCCCTGCATTGGACTCCCCAAGAGTACTCACTCCAGCTGCTATTAAATCATTACAGTTAGTTGAAAGCAGGCTAGCTTTAACAGCAGCAGATAGGTGTGACCCGGAAAAGCCTATAAGTGTCATAATTATCCCATCCCCTGGATCACCCACGGGGGCCTTATGGCAAGGAGGACCCCTACTATGGATTTACCTACCCCATAATCTTAGCCGTGTCATCACCCCGTATGCTACGGCTGTAGCTACAGTGGCAAATAAAGCCTTTAAAGCCAGCATACAGGTCCTCGGGAAACTGCCCGATGTTTGTATAATCCCTTATGATAAAACCCAAATAAGCATTTTAACGCATAAAAATGACGATTGGGACATTCTAACAGTTGCTTATCCTGTTACGTTTGATAATCATTATCCCTCACACCCTCTCATTGAGTTTTATAAGAATACACCCCTTATTTGGCCTAAATCCTGTTGATTGGAGCCATTAATCGGAGCCCTCACAATGTTTACAGATGGCAGTAAATCGGGAACTGGCGCTTATGTGGTAGAAGGAAAAATAATTCCTGTTGTTGTGCCCTCGACTTCAGCTCAGAGAACAGAATTGTTAGTGATTATATGTGTTTTACAAAGGTTTCTAAATCAACCCATTAATATTTTCTCAGATAGCAAATATGCAGTTGCAGCCACCAGGTCTATCGAAACTGCTATTATCTCAGCCAGCCAGTCAGAAATTTCCTCCCTGCTGGCTGAATTGCAACACCTTATACTCTCCCGTGGTGCCCCTTTTTATATTGGACATTTAGAGCACATTCAGACCTTCCAGGACCTATGGCTGAGGGAAACCGAATGGCTAATGCAGCTGCGCGCTTTTATGTTTGTAGTGCTCTAGAAGATGCTAAAAGATATCATGATAAATGGCATGTGAATGCCCAAACATTAAAGGCACGCTTTCATATCTCCAGGGCTGACGCACGAGATATCGTAAAGTCTTGTGGCAATTGTGTGGTACACTTGCCCATGCCCTCCCTAGGGGTAAACCCTAAAGGGCTATTGCCTAACCATTTGTGGCAAATGGATGTAACACATATACCTTCATTTGGGCAACAAAAATACGTTCATGTGAGTGTGGATACTTGCTCAGGGGTCGTTAGCGCAACCCCCCTGCGAGGAGAAAATTTTAAAAACGTGATATCTCATTGCCTGCGCAGCTTTGCCTGCTGGGGAGTGCCTAAACAATTAAAAACAGACAATGCTCCTGCTTATACTTCTAAAAGCTTTTCAAACTTTCTAGCCTGTTATAATATTCACCATGTTACAGGCATTCCTTATAACCCTCGAGGCCAGGGTGTCATAGAGCGCACTCACCTGACCTTTAAAACTACCTTGCAAAAAATACAAAAAGGGGGAATTGGAGAGGAGCATCACACGCCTACAGACCTTACCAACTTGACCACTTTTATTTTAAATTTCCTCACGGTTGACAGAGATGGCATTTCGGCCGCGGAGCGGCATTGGGGCCAACAGAAAACACAGCAGTTAATGGTGAAGTGGAAGGATGTCCTTACTGGCTTATGGAAAGGGCCCGACCCGGTGCTTAGGCGGCACCGAGGTTCCCTTTGTGTTTTCCCGCAGGATGCGCCCACTCTGGGTGCCGGAACGCCTCACCAGGCTGGTGGCCACGGAGCCTGTGGAGGATGCTGATGATGGTGATGATAACGACGATGACTATCCTGCAGCCTGTTCCCACGAAGGCGGAGCCAGTTCAACTGTGGCCGAGACAAGAGACTGCCCAGCTTCAGACCCTTCTTCAAATGGCTCAGCATAGAGTGCATTTTTCTCTTCTGGACTCAAATATGTTACTGATGCTTGTTTAAATTCTGGATAGAGGGGAAGCTCCAAGTGCTAAACTGACTGTGGCACAACTTGCTGAAAACTTTGTAAATTCCTTGTTCTCTCACTTCCCTTCCCTGACGCATGCATGGTATGTTATAGGAACTATTATAGGTGTATTAGCAATAATCATTATTCTTATGTGCCTTTTGACCCTGGTATTAATAATAAGAACTTTATAGTACTCCTCCTCAAGCTAGACAAACGAACAAGCCTAATAAATGTGACTCAAATGTTCTTAAAGCCATAGCTGCTGACTAACATGGCAGACATGGCCATGATGGCTCTGGAGGCTAGCACCTCCCCCCAGATATGGCTCTGTATGCTGGGTCGGTAGCCAAAGACGGGTAAGACTGATCCCTCACCTTAGCAACCTAAGACAGGGGCTCCTCGGTGCAGGGGAGTACCCGATGACGGGTAAGCATGTGTGCTGAGGATTGGCAACCTAAGACAGGCACGACCCCTGCCAGGTAATAAATAAAAAAGGGGGAGCTGTGGAGAGCCATGCAGCAGAAGCTGGGAGTCACGTACTAGGCGAGGCTTGAGGAGAAGGTCAGGTGAATGTTTATGTGGGAGCGCTCCAGGGAACGCACAACCTGTACTGAAGTATCGGGACTAGTATAAGATTAACCAGGGACCATGGGAACGGCACAAAAACAGAGTGAACAATAAGTTTCGGGGGCTCACGTCGGTAGGCACGAGCTCCCCGCATGATCTGGGTTGAAGTCATCTGTGTCCCTTCTGATTGGGTCTCATATTAGTCGTGTTGTATGGTGATTGATTACTTTCTATCCACTGTATCCTATAACTTGGGGCTGTAATCGTTGTTCGGGGTCCCGGGACTGAAGATTGACAATAAAGAAGCTTGCCACTCACCTCGTCTGCGGGTCGTTCTTGCGGGTCGAGAGCGACAGGTCACAATGTGTGTTTGTGACCACTGTGGCCCGCGGGCATGGGCAGGGCCTCATGGGCCACACTGGTTTCAACTACACTGAACTTTGGACAACAGGCCAATCACAAGGTTTCTTGCCATGGGGAAGGAGTTCTGATTTCTGCATCATTTTCAAACCTGGACAGTGGTTGGAGATAAGGTCTAGGGACTGAAGCCTGAAAACCGCAGTTGGGAAGAGATGACGACCTAAGGCCTTGGCGGGTCGTATGCGCTCATTGTGCGGTCAGCTGCCTGGGTGTTGGTCAGGAGGTTCTGGCTCAGGTTGTGTCAATAGTGCATTAGTGCCCAGGTTAGACTATATAATTTGGGTACAGTCAAGTGTCGTGTAGGTTTATCTTCATTTGAGGTGCCTGGGCAGCTCATTAGGCAATATATTCTTTCTAGAGTGCAGGCAGAGTGCTGCATTGTGGATCCGGAATTTGCAATCTTGAGGGCTTCTGGGCCAGGAGTGTGAGGACAGAAGTCTGAGAACACAAGCTAGACTTGGGTTTCAGGCCTAGGGCACGGCAGGTACTCCTTGCAGATCTGAACCAGTATCTCAAGCATCTGAAGTCAAGGCGAGGATCAGACGTTGGCTCAGGTTGGAGTTTCTGTGCATGACTTCCCCTTCATGAACGGAGCGGAGTCTCAAGGCCATGGAGGTTTTCCCACGTTGGGAGTTGTGGGATGCCCCCTTCAAGGGTTCCTTCTGTGGGACAATTGAGACCTGTTGTGCAGCACCGGGACATCCCGTATGGAATGACTCCAGAGCATCGAACGAGGATGGATGCCAGGAAAGCCCGACTCGCATTCCAATTGTCTCCTAGCAACAAGACAGTTGAGATCTGATGGCTCTGCGGGAACAACCGGGGTGGCTGACTTGGAATGGACTTTCCCGAGGATGGGGCTAATGTGTGTTTGTGTCCATGGGGGCCTTGAAATGGAGCGGTGGCACTTGGACCCTGAAGAATTCTCCTTAGGTTTGACATAGCTCCCATGCTCAAGTTTCCTTGGGGAAATGAAAATTGTTCTGATTGGTGCCTCAGGAAACCCCCTGTGCTTTTATTGGAATCCAGGCATTTGAGGAGACATGCCTGTAAACCAAAGCAATGGATCCGATTATGGCCTAGGGTCCTGTCTGGTTCCATCTTCTTCTCTGTGTTCATCCATCTATGGTATGAGTGGAGGTGGATGCTCAGCTGGTGACAGACCACCCTTGTTTGTCCCGGGAGACTTACACTATTGGGATGGCCTCGGGGACTTTGGAGGGTTCTCCTATTTTTACAATTTTGGACAATGGAATGGGCAGAATTCCCAAGGAATGTGTAGGCAGCGTCCTAATGTGTGGCTCCAGGGGCCCCAGACTGGAGGGTGTGTGGCCCAGGGCTCTGAGGACAGAAATCTGAAAACACAAACTCAGCTTAGGTTTGGGATCATAGGTATGGCAGGCCCAATCTACAAACCATGAGAAGAACTCTTCTGGACATAAAGAATGAGCGAGTCTGAGGCGATTGCTCAGGCTTTTGTCTCTGGATTTTGTATCAACGATGGCCGTGGAATGTGGGGAGGCCTCATGGGCCATGGACGAATCTTTCTCTGTGTGGATTTGGCCCGGTCCCAATTGTTTTTCGTCAATCTGTGGGATGGGAGGTCTCCTTTCAGGTTTGTTACCTCAGGTGTCCCAACCAAAGAGGAATTCCAAAGCAGAGCCCTGGGGAAGAGTGAAGGGACAACCCAACCTATGGATAAAAATGGGGGCCTAGAGGCATGGCAGGCCCAATATGCTGTCTCTTCATCCAGCCACTGAGAGGCCTTACTTGAGGACTGGGCTCAGGCTAGGGTCACAATGTGCTTTTGTGACCAATGTGGCCCGCGGGCATGGGCAGTGCCTCATGGGCCACACTGGTTTCAACTACACTAAACTTTGGACAACAGGCCAATCACAAGGTTTCTTGCCATGGGGAAGGAGTTCTGATTTCTGCATCATTTTCAACCCTGGGCACTGGTTGGAGATAAGGTCTAGGTTCGGAAGCCTGAAAACCGCAGTTGGGAAGAGATGACAACCTAAGGCCTTGGCGGGTCGTATGCACTCAGTGTGCGGTCAACTGCCTGGGTATTGGTCAGGAGGTTCTGGCTCAGGTTGTGTCAATAGTGCATTAGTGCCCAGGTTAGACTATATAATTTGGGTACAGTCGAGTGTCTTGTAGGTTTATCCTCATTTGAGGTGCCTGGGCAGCTCATTAGGCAATATATTCTTTCTAGAGTGCAGGCAGAGTGCTGCAATGTGGGTCCGGAATTTCCAATCTTGATGGTTTCAGGGCCAGGAGGGTGAGCACAGAAGTCTGAGAACACAAGCTAGACTTGGACTTCAGGCCGAGGGCACGGCAGGTACCCCTTGCAGATCTGAACCAATATCTCAAGCATCGGAAGTCAAGGCGAGGATCAGACGTTGGCTCAGGTTGGAGTTTCTGTGAATGACTGCCCTTCATGATCGGAGCGGAGTCTCAAGGCCATGGAGGTTTTCCCACGTTGGGAGTTCAGGGATGCCCCCTTCAAGGATTCCTTATGCGGGACAATTGACACGTGTTGGGCAGCTCCAGGACATCCCATATGGAATGACTCCAGAGCACCGTTAGAGAATGGATGCCAGGGAAGCCCGCCTTGCATTCCAATTTTCTCCTAGCAACAAGACAGTTGAGTAGTGATGGCTCTGCGGAAGCAACCGGGGTGGCTGAGGTAAAATGGACTTTCCTGAGGATGGGGCCTAATGTGTGTTTGTGTCCATGGGGGCCTTAGATTGGGGCGGTGGCACCGGGACCCTGAAGTATTCTCCTAAGCTTTTGACATAGCTCCCATGAACAAGTTTCCTTGTGGAGACCAGATTTGTTCTGATGGGTGCCTTAGGAAACCCCCTATGCTGGAATGGGAATCCACACTTTTGAGAAGACATGCCTGTAAACCAAACAATGGATCCGATTATGGCCTAGGGTCCTGTCTGTTTCAATCTATTCTCTGGGGACATCCATATATGGTATGAGTGGAGGTAGATGCTCAGCTGGTGTCAGTCCGCCCTTTTTTGACCCGGGAGACCTACACTATTGAGATGGCCTCGGGGACATTGGAGGGTTCTCCTAATTTGTAAGATTTTGGACAATGGAATGGGCAGAATTCCCATGCATTGGGTAGGTACATTCCTAATGAGTGGCTCCAGGGGCCCCAGCCTTGAGGGTGTGTGGCCCAGGACTTTGAGGACAGAACTCTGAAAACACAAACTCATCTTAGGTGTGGGTACGTAGGTATGGCAGGCCCAATCTACAAACCATGAGAAGAACTCTTCAGGATATGATGAAAGAGCGAGTCTGAGGCGCTTGCTCGGGCTTTTTCTCTATATTTTGTATCAACGATGGCCGTGGAATGTGGGGAGGCCTCATGGGCCATGGACGAATCTCCCCTCTGTGGATTTGGCCTGGTCCCAATAGTTTTTCGTCAATCTGTGGTATGGGAGGTCTCCTTTCAGGTTTGTTACCTCAGGTGTCCCAACCAAAGAGGAATTCCAAAGCAGAGCCCTGGGGAAGAGTGAAGGGACAACCCAAACTATGTTTAAAAATTGGGGCCTAGGGGCTGGCAGGCCCATTATGCTCTCTTCATCCAGCCACTGAGAGCCTTACTTGAAAACTGGGCTCAGGCTGAGGGTCACAATGTGTGTTTCTGACCAATGTGGCCCACGAGCATGGGCGGGCCCACATGGGACACAGTAGTTTCAACTACACTGAACTTTGGACAACATGCCAATCACAAGGTTTCTAGCCATGGGGCAGGAGTTCTGATTTCTGCATCATTTTCAAACCTGGGCGGTGGTTGGATGTAAGGTCTAGGTTCTGAAGCCTGAAAACCACAGTTGGGAAGGGATGACGACCTAAGGCCATGGCGGGTCTGACGTACTCAGTGTGCGGTCAGGTGCCTGGGTGTTGGTCAGGAGGTTCGGGCTCAGGTTGTGTCAGACAGTGCATTAGTGCCCAGGTTAGACCATTTAATTAGGGTACATTTGAGTGCCGTGTACGTTTATCCTCCTTCGAGGTGCCTGTGCAGCTCATTAGGCAATATATTATTTCTAGAGGGCAGGAAGAATGCTGGATTGTGAGTCCGGAATTGCCAAACTTGAGGGCTTCTGGGCCAGGAGTGTGAGGACAGAAGTCTGAGAACAAAAGCTAGACTTGGGCTTCAGGCTGAGGGCACGGCAGGTATTCCCTGCAGATCTGAACCAATATCTCATGCATCTGAAGTCACGGTGAGGATCAGACGATGGCTCAGGTTGGAGTTTCTGTGAATGACTGCCTTTCATGAACGGCGCAGAGTCACAAGGCTATGGAGGTTTTCCCCCGTTGGGAATTGTGGTATGCCCCCTTCAAGGATTCCTTCTGCGGGACAATTGAGAACTGTTGCACAGCTCTAGGACATCCATATGGAAAGACTCCAGAGTACCGTTCTAGGATGGATGCAAGGGAAGCCCGCCTTGCAATCCAATTGTCTCCTAGCAAAAGACCCTTGAGATTGGTGGCTATGCAGGTGCAACCTGGGTGGCTGAGTTGAAATGGACTTTCCTGAGGATGGGGCCTAATGTGTGTTTGTGTCCATGGGGGCCTTGGAATGCGGCAGTGGCACCGGGCCCCTAAAGTATTCTCCTAAGCTTTTGACATAGCTCCCATGCACAAGTTTCCTTGTGGAGACGAGATTTGTTCTGATGGATGCTCAGGAAACACCCCTATGATGGTATTGGAATCCAGGCTTTTGAGGAGACATGCCTGTAAACCAAAACAATGGATCCGATTATGGCCTAGTGTCCTGTCTGGTTCCATCTTCTTCTCTGGGGACATCCATCTATGGTATGAGTGGAGGTAGTTGCTCAGCTGGTGTCAGACCGCCCTTGTTTGTCCCGGGAGACCTACACTATTGGGATGGCCTCAGGTACTTTGGAGGGTTCTCCTAATTTGTACGATTTTGGACAATGGAATGGGCAGAATTCCCATGCATGGGGTAGGTACAGTCCTAATGTGTGGTTCCTAGGGCCCCAGCCTGGAGTGTGTGTGGCCCAGAACTTTGAGGACAGAAGTCTGAAAACACAAACTCAGCTTAGTTTGGTGACGTAGGTATGGCAGGCCCAATCAACAAACCATGAGAAGCACTCTTCAGGATATGAAGAAAGAGCGAGTCTGTGGCGCTTGCTCAGTCTTTTGTCTCTATATTTTGTATCAGCGATGGCCTAGGATTGTGGGGAGTCCTTAAGGGCCATGGACGAATCTTCCTCTCTGTGGATTTGGCCCGGTCCCAACTGTTTTTCGTCAGTCTGTGGGATGGGAGTTCTCCTTTCAGATTTGTTACCTCACGTGTCCCAAACAAAGAGGAATTCCAAAGCAGAGCCCTGGGGAATATTAAAGGGACAACCCAAACTACGGTTAAAAATTGGGGCCTAGGGGCATGGCAGGCCCAATATGCTGTCTCTTCATCCAGACACTGAGAGGCCTTACTTGAGGACTGGGCTCAGGCTGAGGGTAACAATGTGTGTTTTTGACCAATGTGTCTCGCAAGCATGGGCGGGGCCGCATGGGCCACACCGGTTTGATCTACACTAAACTTTGGACAACATGCCATCACAAGGTTTCTAGCCATGGGGAAGGAGTTCTGATTTCTGCATCATTTTCAACCCTGGGCAGTGGTTGGAGATAAGGTCTATGTTCTGAAGCCTGAAAACTGCAGTTGGGAAGAGATGACGACCTAAGGCCATGGCGGGTCTGACTTGCTCAGTGTGCGATCAGCTTCCTGGCTGTTGGTCAGGAGGTTCGGGCTCAGGTTGTGTCAGACAGTGCATTATTGCCCAGGTTAGACTATATAATTTGGGTACAGTCGAATGCCGTGTAGGTTTATCCTCATTTGAGGTAACTGGGCAGCTCATAGGCAAGATATTTTTTCTAGAGGGCAGGCAGAGTGCTGCATTGTGGGATCCGGAATTGCCAAACTTGAGGGCTTTGGGCTAGGAGTGTGAGGACAGAAGTCTGAGAACACAAGCTAGACTTGGGCTTCAGGCCAAGGGCACGGCAGTTACCCCCTGCATATCTGAACCAATATCTCAAGCATCTGAAGTCACGGCGAGGATCACACGTTGGCTCAGGTTGGAGTTTCTGTGCATGACTCCCCCTTCATGAAGGGAGCAAAGTCTCAAGGACATGGAGGTTTACCCACGTTGAGAGTTGTGGAATGCCCCCTTCAAGGATTCCTTCTGTGGGACAATTGAGACCTGTTGGGCAGCACCAGGACATCCCCTATGGAATGACTCCAGAGCATCGTTTGAGGATGGATGCCAGGGAAGACCGGCTCGCATTCCAGTTGTCTCCTAGCAACAAGACAGTTGAGATCTGATGGCTCTGAGGGAGCAACCGGGGTGGCTGAGTTGAAATGGACTTTCCCGAATATGGGGCCTAATGTGTGTTTGTGTCCATGGGGGCCTTGGAATGGGGCGGTGGCACCGGGACCCTGAAGAATTCTCCTTAGATTTGACATAGGTCCCATGCTCAAGTTTCCTTGGGGAGATTTGAATTGTTCTGATGGGTGCCTAAGGAAACCCCCTATGCTGGTATTGGAATCCAGGGATGTGAGGAGACATGCCTGTAAACCAAAACAATGGATTCAATTATGGCCTAGGGTCCTGTCTAGTTCAATCTTCTTCTCTGGGTTCATCCATCTATGGTATGAGTGGAGGTGGATGCTCAGCTGGTGACAGACCTGCCTTGTTTGTCCCGGGAGACCTACACTACTGGGATAGCCTCGGGGACTTTGGAGGGTTCTCCTAATTCGTACAAAATTGGAAAATGGAATGGGCAGAATTCCCATGGATTGGGTAGGCACATTTCTAATGTGTGGCTCCAGGGGCTCCATCCTTGTAGGGTGTGTGGCCGAGGACTTTGAGGACAGAAGTCTGAAAACACAAACTCAGCTTTGGTGTGGGGATGTAGGTATGGCAGGCCCAATCTACACACCATGAGAAGAACTCTTCAGGATATGAAGAAAGAGCGAGTTTTAGGCACTTTCTCAGGCTTTTGTCTCTATATTTTTTATCAACGATGGCCGAGGAATGTTGGGAGGCCTTATGGGCCATGGACGAATATCCCTCTCTGTGGATTTGGCCGGTCCCAATTGTTTTTCGTCAGTCTGTGGGATGGGAGGTCTCCTTTCAGGTTTGTTACCTCAGGTGTCCCAACCAAAGAGGAATTCCAAAGCAGAGCCCTGGGGAAGAGTGAAGGGACAACCCAAACTATGTTTAAAAATTGGGGCCTAGGGGCATGGCAGGCCCAATATGCTCTCTTTTCATCCAGACACTGAGAGGCCTTACTTGAGGACTGGCTCAGGCGGAGGGTCACAATGTGTGTTTTTGACCAATGTGGCCCGCGAGCATGGAAGGGGCCTCATGGGCCACACTGGTTTCAACTAAACTGAACTTTGGAAAATATGCCAGTCACAAGGTTACTAGCCATGGGGAAGGAGCTCTGATTTCTGCATCATTTTCAACCCTGGGCAGTGGTTGGAGATAAGGTCTATGTCCTGAAGCCTGAAAACCGCAGTTGGGAAGACATGACGACCTAAGGCCATGGCGGATCTGACGTGCTCAGTGTGTGACAGAGCATCAGTGTTTAAGGTAGCCTATGCAGTTGGAGTGTTGCCGAGGGCCAAGCCGTTTGATCCTCATTTGGGGTTTCTGGGCAGCACCATAGACAATGTATTGCTTCTGGGAGGCAGGCAGAGTGCTTCATTGTGGCCCCAGAATTCCCAGTAGGGAGGGATTTGGGGCCAGGTGTGTGAGGACGGAAGTCTGAAAACACAAGCTAGGGTGAGTATTGGAGGCAAGGGCAGAGCAGGCCCACTCTGCAGAGGCGGAATCAAAATTTCCTGCATCTGAGGTCAGGCTGAGGATCAGACGTTGGCTGAGGCTGGAGTATGTGTCCATGATGGCACCTTCATGAAGCGGGGGCCTCATGAGGCCAAGGAAGTTTTCCCACGCTGAGTTTGGAGGTTACCCCAAACCACAAGGTTTCCTTCTGCGGGACATTCAAGTCCTGTTGCATGGCTCCAGGACATATCATACGGAAGGACTGGAGAGCAGGGTTCGAAGGATGGATCCCTGAACAGCATGCCTCGCATTCCCATTGGCCATTAGCGAAAAGATATGTTTGACCTGCTGCCTCTGGGGCACGCTACCCAGGGGGCTGAGTTGAAATGGCCTCTCCTGAGGATGCGTCATAATGTGCGTTTGGGTCCATGGAGACCTTGGAATGTGCTGGTTGTTCAGAGGCCCTGCGGAACTCTCCTACCTGAAGGCTTTGATACATCCCCAGCAAGAAAGCTCCCAATGTGGAGACGAGAGAGGTTTGGTGAGGTGCCTCGGAAAAGCCCCGTGTGCTGGTCTACGAAAACAGACCTCTGAGGACGGACACGTGGAAACCAAAGCTAAGGCTCAGATTAGGGCCTGGGGGCCTATCCATTTCAACCTTCTGACTCTGGAGACACTGTCTGAGAGTCTAAGTGGAAATAGTTACTCCGCTTGTGTCAGAGAACCCCTCTTAGTCCAGGGTGGCCTACACTATTGATGGCCTCAGGGGCCTTGGAGCTTTTCCCTAATTTATAGGGTTGTGGTCAATGGATTGGGTACACTTTCCTTGGAGAGGGCAGGCAAAATCTTTCGCTGTGGCTCCAGACGCCCTAGCCTGGAGGTTGTGTGGGTCCAGGCTGTGGGCACAGAAGTCTGAAAACACAAACTCATCTTATGAGTGGCACATAGGGTATGGAAGTCGGATGTACAGCCCGAGAGGGACTCCTGGGCCTCTGAAACAAGGGCGAGTGGAAGGCGTTCCTTCAGGCTTTTGTGTCTGGATGTTGTGTCCCGGATAGCCGTGGATTGGAGGGGTGGCCTCAGGGACTGTGGATGAGTATCCCTCTCTGGGAATTTGTCCCAGCTCCCAAGAGTTTGGGGTCATTTTGTGGGAAGTGTGGAGTCGTGTTGTCTGTCTCATATGTCTCTCTAAGAAAGGGATTCCAGATCAGAGCCCCAGGTACGGGTGGGGCGACTGGAAAACTCAAACACTGGTGAGTATTGGGTGCATAGGGGCTTGGCAAGCCCCATATGCGGGCTCTTGGTCCAGGCCCTGACAGGCCTTTCTTTGACATGGGGCTCATGCTGAGGGTCACAGTGTGAATTTCTGCCCAAGCAGCACTCAAGTTTGGGCGTGGCATCAGGGGGCATGAAGGTTTCTCCCACCCTGAAGATGTGACTCCATGCCTAGAGTAAGCTTTACAGCCATAGAAAAGGAGGACTTCTGTATTGTGCTTGCTATACCAAGCTGTGTGGAGAATTGATATGATGTCTAGGTTCAGATATCTGAAAACCAGTGTTAGGAAGATGTGACGGCATAAGACCATGGCGTGTCCGAAGTTCTGGGTGCGCAGCCAGCTGTCTCCTTGTCTGTCTGGACGTCTGGCTTCAGGCTGTTTCAGACAGAGCATGAGTGCCCAGAGCAGCCTATCCAGTTCGGGTACCCTCGAGGCCCGAGCAGGTTGATACTCATCTGGGTTTTCTGGAGAGCCCCACAGAGAAACATTATTCTTCCATTGGGCAGACACTGGGCTGGGTTGTGGTTCTGAAGAACCTAGTCTGGAGGGCTTGTTAGCCAGGAGTGTGAGGAAGAAAGTCTGAAAACACAAGCTAGCGTGAGGTTTGTGACCCTGGGCACGGCAGGCCCACTCTGCAGAGGCTGAATCGAGATCTTCTGCACTGAGGTCATGTCAACTATGAAACGTGCCTCAGGCTAGAGTGTTTGTCCAGCATGGCCTCTTCCTGAAGGGTGTGGGGGCTTCATGAGGCCAGGGAGGTTTTCCTAAGACGGGCTTTGTGAACTACTCCAAACCTCAAGGTTTCCTTCTGCACGACAGTCGAGTCCTATTGGATGGTTCCAGGAGGCCCCATACGGAAAGACTCGAGAGCAGGTGTCTAAGCATGGATGCCTGGGAACGCCACCTCATATTCCCACTCTTTAGTCAGGACAATGCAGGCTCAATCTGCGGGCTCCTGGGTGAGCTACCCAGAGGGGAGAGTTGAAATGGACTCTCCTGAAGATGAGTCCTACTCTGGCTTGGTGGCCTGGATGACCTAGGAATGTGGAGGTGGCTCAGGGACTCTGCAGTATTCCCCAAGCTGAGGTGTTTGACACGGCTCCAACAAGGAAGCTTCTCATGTGGAGACGAGAGGAGTTCTGTTCAGTGTCTCAGGAAAGCCCCATATCCTGTTCTTCGAACCAAAGCCTCTGAGGAGTGACACCTGGAAACCAAAGCTATAGATGAGATTAGGGCCTAAGGGCCTGTTCGTCTCAACCTTCTATCTCTGTTGACATCTGTGTGCATGCCTTCGTGGAGGTAGCAGCTCAGCTTGTGTCCGAATGCCCCTGTGTGTCCAAGGAGGCTCCCAGCAGTGGGATGTCCTCGGGGGCCTTGAGGTTTCTCATATTATGGGGTTGTGTGGCCAAAGGAATGGACACAGTTCCTCAGGAGAGAGCAGGCACGGACCTGTGGTATGGCTCCAGAGGACACAGCCTAGAGGTGTGTTGGCCAGGGCTGTGCGGACAGATGTTTGAAAAAGCAAACTTGGCTCAGCTAGGGACCAAAATAATGGCAGTCCTGATCTCCAGTCTGTTAGGGGACTTCCTCTGGATATCAAAGGATGGCAAGTGGGAGGCAGTCGCTCAGGCTTTTGTATCTGGGTGTTGCTTGCACAGTGGCCGTTCAGGGTAGGGCTTGCTTCAGGGGCCGGGAAGAGCCTTCCTCTCGGGGGATTGTCCAAGCACCCAAGTGTTTGGTTTCATTCTGTGGGAAGGGAAGAGTACTGTTTTCTGCCACAGTGGACCCCCCAGGAGAGGGAGTCTAGAGCACAGCTGTGCGTTCCCTCAACTGGAATACACACCATCTAGTTAGTCCTGGGTGCCTATGGGCAAGGTAAGCCACATATGCGGGCTCTTGGTCCAGTCACTGAGAGGCGTTACTTGAATAAGGTACTCACGCTGAGGGTCACAATGTGTGTTTGTGCCCAAGGTGGCCCTCACGCATTGGCGTGGATTCGGGGCCATGCCGTTTTCTCCTACACTGAAGGTTTGACTCACTGCCAGCAGCAAGGTATCTTGCCATGGGGAAGGAGGGGTTCTGACTTGAGCATCAGGATCCCCCCTGTGCAGGGATTGGAGATAAGGTCTAGGTTCCGTTGACTGAAAACACAGGTTGGGAATGGATGGTGGCCAAAGGCAGTGGCGGGTCCAATGTGCTGGGTGTGCAGCCAGCTGTGTCAGTGTCTGTTGGAAGGTCTGGGCTCAAGCTATTGGTAACAGAGCATCAGTGTTTAAGGTAGCCTATGTAATTGGGGTGTTGGGAGGGCCATGAAGTTTGATCCTCATTTGGGGTTTCTGGGCAGCAGCATAGACAATGTTTTTCTCCTGGGAGTCAGGCAGAGTGCTTCATTGTGGCCCCAGAATTCCCAGAAGGGAGGGTTTGTGGGCCAGAATTGAGAGGACAGAAGTCTGAAAACACAAGATAGGGTGAGGATTGGAGCCAAGGGCAGAGCAGGCCCTCTCTGCAGATACTGAATCAAAATCTCCTGCATCTGAAGTCAGGCTGAGGATCAGACGATGGCTGAGGCTGGGGTATGTGTCCATGATGGCACCTTCATGAAGCGGGGGCCTCATGAGGCCAAGGAAGTTTTCCCACGCTGAGTTTGGAGGTTGCCCCAAACCACAAGGTTTCCTTCTGCAGGACATTCGAGTCCTGTTGCATGGCTCCAGGACATATCATACGGAAGGACTGGAGAGCAGGGTGAGAAGGATGGAACCCTGTACAGCATGCCTCACATTCCCATTGGCCATTAGCGACAAGATATGTTTGATCTGCTGCCTCTGGGGCACGCGACGCAGGGAACTGAGTTGAAATGGCCTCTCCTGAGGATGCGTCATAATGTGCGTTTGGGTCCATGGAGACCTTGGAATGTGCTGGTTGTTCAGTGTTCCTGCGGAACTCTCCTACCTGAAGGTTTGATACATCCCCAGTAAGAAAGCTCCCCATGTGGAGACGAGAGAGATTTGGTTTGGTGCCTCAGAAAATCCCCGTGTGCTGGTAGGCGAAAACAGTCCTCTGAGGATGGACACATGGAAACCAAAGCTAAGGTTCAGATTAGGACCTGGGGGCCTGTCCATTTCAACCTTCTGTCTCTGGGGACACTGTCTGAGAGTCTAAGTGGAGATAGTTGCTCCGCTGGTGTCAGAGAGCCCCTCTTAGTCCAGGGTGGCCTTCAGTATTGATGGCCTCAGGGGCCTTGGAGCTTTTTCCTAACCTGTAGGGTTGTGGCCAATGGATTGGGCACACTTTCCTTGGAGAGGGCAGGCACAATCTTTCTCTGTGGCTCCAGAGGCCCTAGCCTGGAGGTTGTGTGGGTCCAGGCCGTGGGCACAGAATTCTGAAAACACAAACTCAGCTTATGAGTGGCGCCTAGGGTATGGCAGGCCGGATGTACAGCCCGAGAGGGTGCTCCTGGGCCTCTGAAACAAGGGCGAGTGGGAGGCGTTCCTTCAGGCTTTTGTCTCTGGAAGTTGTGTCCGGGATAGCCGTGGATTGGAGGGGTGGCCTCAGGGACTGTGTACGAGTATGACTCTCTGGGGATTTGTCCCAGCTCCCAAGAGTTTGGAGTCATTTTGTGTGAAGGGTGGAGTCGTGTTGTCTGGCTCATGGGTCTCTCCAAGAAAGGGATTCCAGAGCATAGCCCCAGGTACGGGCGGAGAGACTGGAAAACTCAAACCCTGGTGAGGCTGGGTGCATAGGGGCTTGCAAGCCCCATATGTGGGCTCTTGGTCCAGTCCCTGACAGGCCTTTCTTTGACATGATGCTCATGCTGAGGGTCACAGTGTGAATTTGTGCTCAAGCAGCACTCAAGTTTGGGCGTGGCATCAGGGGCCATGAAGGTTTCTCCCACCCTAAAGGTGTGACTCCATGCCACGAGCAAGCTTGACAGCCATGGGGAAGGAGGAGTTCTGTTTTGTGCTTGCGATACCCAGCTGTGTGGAAAATTGATATGATGTCTAGGTTCAGATATCTGAAAACCAAGGTTAGGTAGAGATGACGGCATAAGACAATGGCGTGTCCGAAGTGCTGGGTGTGCGGCCAGCTGTCTCCTTGTCTGTCTGGACGTCTGGATTCAGGCTGTGTCAGACAGAGCATGAGTGCCCAGAGCAGGCTATCCAGTTCGTGTACCGTCGAGGCCCGAGCAGTTTGATCCTCATCAGGGTTTTCTGGAGATCCCCACAGGGAAACGTTTTTCTTCCATTGGGAAGACACTGGGCTGGGTTGTGGTTCTGGAGTTCCTAGTCCGGAGGGCTTGTTTGCTAGGAGTGTGAGGAAGGAAGTCTGAAAACACAAGCTAGCGTGATGTTTGGGACCGAGGGCTCGGCAGGCCCACTCTGCAGAGGCAGAATCGAGATCTCCTGCACTGAGGTCATGTCAACTATGAGACGTGCCTCAGGCTAGAGTTTTTGTCCAGCATGGCCTCTTCCAGAAGGGTGTGGGTGCTTCATGAGGCCAGGGAGGTTTGCCTATGATGGCATTTGTGAACTACTCCAAACCTCAAGGTTTCCTTCTGCACGACAGTCAAGTCCTATTGGATGGTTCCAGGGTCCCCATATGGAAAGACTCGAGAGCAGGTGTCTAAGCATGGATGCCTGGGAACGCCACCTCATATTCCCACTCTTTAGTCAGAGACAAGGCAGGCTCAATCTGCGGGCTCCTGGGTGAGCTACCCAGAGGGGAGAGTTGAAATGGACTCTCCTGAAGATGAGTCCTACTGTGGCTTTGTGGCCTGGGAGACCTTGGAATGTGGAGGTGGCTCAGGGACTCTGCAGGATTCTCCAAGCTGAGGTGTTTGACACGGGTCCAACAAGGAAGCTTCCCATGTGGAGACGAGAGGAGTTCTGTTCAGTGCCTCAGGAAAGCCCCATATCCTGTTCTTCGAACCAAAGCCTCTGAGGAGTGACACCTGGAAACCAAAGCAAGAGTTGAGATTAGGGCCTAAGGGCCTGTCTGGCTCAACCTTCTATCTCTGTTGACATCTGTGTGCATGCCTTCGTGGAGGTAGCTGCTCAGCTTGTGTCCGAAGGCCCCTGTGTGTCCAGGGAGGCTCCCAGTAGTGGGATGTCCTCGGGGGCCTTGAGGTTTCTCATATTCTGGAGGTGTGTCGCCAAAGGAATGGACACAGTTTCCCAGGAGAGAGCAGGCACGGTCCTGTGGTATGGCTCCGGAGGACCCAGCCTAGAGGCTGTGTTTGCCAGGGCTGTGGGGACAGATGTCTGAAAAAGTAAACTTGGCTCAGCTAGGGTCCAAGATAATGGCAGGCCTGATCTCCAGTCCGTGAAAGGAGATCCTCTTGATATCAAAACGGGGCAAGTGGGAGGCAGTCGCTCAGGCTTTTGTCTCTGGCTGTTGCGTTCACAGTGGCGGTTCATGGTAGGGGTTGCTTCAGGGGCCGATGAAGAGCCTTCCTCTCCGTGGATTGTCCAAGCTCCCAAGTGTTTGGGTTCATTCTGTGGGAAGGGAAGAGTACTGGTTTCTGCCACAGGGGAGCCCCCAGGAGAGGGCCTCTAGACCACAGCAGTGGGTTCCCTCAACTGGAATATACACCATCAAGTTAGTCCTGGGTGCCTATGGGCATGGCAAGTACTATATGCACGATCTTCGTCCAGAACCTGAAGGACTTTCTTTGACATAGGGCTCATGCTGAGGGTCACAGTGTGAATTTTTGCCCAAGCAGCACTCATGTTTGGCGTGGCATCAGGAGACATGAAGGGTTCTCCCACGTGAAGGTGTGACTCCATGCGAAGAACAAGCATTACAGCCATGTGGAAGGCAGAGTTCAGATTTGTGATTCCGATACACAAACTCAGCTTTGTTTGGGGAGGTCGGTATGGCAGGCCCAATCTACAAACAATTAGAACAACTCATGAAGATTTGAATATAGAGCGAATCTGAGGTGCTTGCTCAGGCATTTGTCTCTGGAATTTGTATCAGCGATGGCCGTGGAATGTCGGGGATGCCTCGTGGGACATGGACGAATCTTCCTCTCTGAGAATTTCGCCCGATTCCCAATTGTTTTTCGTCAATCTGTTGGATGGGAGGACTCCTTTCAGTTTTGTTACCTCAGGTGTCCCACCAAAAGAGGAATCCCAAAGCAAATCCGTGGGGAAGACTAAAGGGACAACCCGAACTATGGTTCAAAATTGGGGCTAGGGGCATGGCAAGCCCAATATGCTATCTCTTCTTCAAGCCACTGAGAGGCCTTACTTGAGGACTGGGCTCAGGTTGAGGGTCACAATGTGTGTTTTTGACCAATGTTGCCTACGAGCATGGGCGGGGCCTCATGGGCCACACTGGTTTCAAATACACTGAAAGTTGGACAACATGCACCACAAGGTTTCTTGCCATGGGGAAGGAGTTCTGATTTCTGCATCCCGTTAAACCCTGGGCAGTGAATGGAGATAAGGTCGAGATTCTGAAGTCTAAAAACCGACGTTAGGAAGAGATGACGACATAAGGCCATGGCGGCTCGATGTTCTCAGTGTGCGGCCAGCTGTCTGGGTGGGCCAGAAGGTCCAGGCTCATGCTGTGTCAGAAAGGGCATTAGTGCCCTAGACGGCCTATGTATTTGGGGTACAGCCAAGTTAGGTGCAAGTTGATCCTCATTTGGGGTTACTGGTAGCCCCAGAGGACAATGTTTTTCTTCTGGAGGGCAGGCAGAGTGCTGCATTGTAGTTCTGGATTGCCAAACTGGAGGGCTGGTGGGCCAGTAGTCTGAGGACAGAAGTCTGAGAACACAAGCTAGGCTTAGGTTTCTGGGTGAGGACATGGCAGGCACAATCTACAGACCTGAATCGAGATCTCATGCACATGAAGTCAGGGCGAGGATCAGACAATCGCTCAGGTTGGAGTTTTTGTCCATGATGGCCCCTTCATGAAGGGGGAGCATCATGAGGCCATGGGGGTTTTCCCATGATGGGATTTGTGAGAAGCTCCAAACTGCAAAGTGACTTCTGCAGGACAATTGAGACCTGTTATTTGGCTCCAGGCCAATGATTCTGAGCAGGGTTCTAAGGATGGATGGCTGGGTAGCCCACCTCGCATTCCAATTGTCTCCTAGCAACAAGACAGGTTAGGTGCTGGATCTGTGGGAGCAACCGACGAGGCTGAGTTGAAATGGACTCACCTGGGGATGGGTCCTAATGTGCTTTTGTGTGTATGGAGACCTGGGTATAATTTGGGTAGAGACGAGTGATGTGTAGGTTTATCCTCATTTAAGGTGCTTGGGCAGCTCATGAGGCAATAATTTTTTTTCTAGAGTGCAGGCAGAGTGCTGCATTGTGGGTCCGGAATTGCCAAACTTGAGGGCTTCGGGACCAGGAGTGTGAGGACGGAATTCTAAGAAGACAAGCTAGACTTGCGTTTCAGGGCGAGGGCACGGCAGGTACCTCCTGCAGATCTGAACCAATATCTTATACATCTGAAGTCAGGGCCAGGATCAGACGTTGGCTCAGGTTGGAGTTTCTGTGCATGACAGCCGATTCATGAAGGGAGCGGAATCTCAGGGCCATTGAGGATTTCCCACGTTGGGAGTTGTGGGATGCCCCCTTCAAGGATTCCTTCTGCCGGACAATTGAGACCAGTTGGACAGCTCCAGGACATCCCATATGGAATGACTCCAGAGCACCGTTCGAGGATGGATGCCCGGGAAGCCTGCCTCGCATTCCAATAGTCTCCTAGCAACAAGACAGTTTAGAACTGATGGCTCTGCGGGAGCAAACGGGTGGCCGAGTTGAAATGGACTTTCCTGAGAATGGGTCCTAATGTGTTTTTGTGTCCATGAGGGCCTTGGAATGTGTCGGTGGCACCGGGACCTTGAAGTACTCTCCTAAAGTTTTGACATAGCTCCCATGCACAGGTTTCCTTGTGGAGACGAGATGAGTTCTGATGGGTGCCTCAGGAAAACCCCTATGCTCATATTGGAATCAGGCTTTTGAGGAGACATGCCTGTAAACCAAGACAAGGGATCCTATTATGGCCTAGGGTCCTGTCTGGTTCAATCTTCTTCTCTGGGGACATCCATCTATGGTATGAGTGGAGGTCGATTATCAGCTGGTGTCAGACAGCCCTTGTTTGTTCCGGTCGACCTACAGTATTGGGATGGCCTAAGGGACTTTGGAGGTTTCTCCTAATTTGTACGATTTTGGACCATGGAATGGGAAGAATTCCAATGGATTAGGAGGCACAGTCCTAATGTGTGGCTCCAGGGGCCCCGGCCTGGAGAGTGTGTGGCCCAGGACTTTGAGGACAGAAATCTGAAAACACAAACTCCGCTTATGTTTGGGGACGTAGGTATGGCAGGCCCGAACTACAAACCATGAGAAGAACTCTTCAGGATATGAAGAAAGTGCATGTCTGAGGCGCTTGCTCAGGCTTTTGTCTCTGGATTTTGTATCAGCGATATCCCTTGAATGTGGGGGAGGCCTCATGGGCCATGGACAAATCTTCCTCTCTGAGGATTTGCCCCGATTCCGAATCGTCTTTCGTCAATTTGTGGGATGGAAGGACTCCTTTCAGTATTGTTACCTCAGGTGTCCCACCAAAACAGGAATTCCAAAGGCAAGCCGTGGGGACGACTGAATGGACAACCCGAACTATGGTTCAAAATTGGGGCCTAGGGGCATGGCAAGCACAATATGCTATCTCCTCATCCTGCCACTGAGTGGCCTTACTTGGGGACTGGGCTCAGGCTGAGGGTCACAATGTGTGTTTGTGACCAATGTGGCCCAAGAGCATGGGCGGGGCCTCATGGGCCACACTGGCTTCAACTACACTGAACGTTGGACAACATGCCAACCACAAGGTTTCCTGCCATGGGGAAGGAGTTCTGATTTCTGCATCACGTTCAACCCTGGGCAGTAATTGGAGATAAGGTCTAGATTCTGAAGCCTGAAAACCGAGGTTGGGAAGAGATGACAACCTAAGGCCATGGCAGCTCCATGTTCTCAGTGTGCGGCCTGCTGTCTGGGTTGGCCAGGAGGCCGGGCTAAAGCTGTGTCAGAAAGGGCATTAGTGCCCTGGTCAGCCTATGCATTTGGGGTAAAGCCAAGGTAGGTGCAGGTATATCCTCCCTTGGGGTTACTGGGTAGCCCCAGAGGGCAATGCTTTTCTTCTGGAGGGCAGCAGAGTGCTGCATTATAGTTCTGGATTGCCAAACTGGAGGGCTTGTGGGCCAGTAGTCTGAGGACAGAAGTCTGAGAACACCAGATAGGCTTAGGTTTTTGGGTGAGGCCATGGCAGGCACAATCTACAGACCGGAATCGAGATCTCATGCATCTGAAATCAGGGCGAGGATCAGACGATCGCTCAGGTTGGAGTTTCTGTCCAAGATGGCCCCTTCATGAAGGAGGAGCATCACGAGGCCATGGGGGTTTTCCCACGATGGGATTTGTGAGAAGCTCCAAACTGCAAAGTGTCTTCTGCAGGAAAATTGAGACCTGTTGTTTGGCTCCAGGCAAATGATTCTGAGCAGGGTTCTAAGGATGGATGGCTGGTAGCCCACCGTGCATTCCAATTGTCTCCTAGCAACAAAACAGGTTAGATTTGCATGACCTGGGGGATCAACCGAGGAGTCTGAGTTGAAATAGACTCTCCTTGGGATGGGTCCTAAGGTATTTTTGTGTGTATGGAGACCTTGGAATGAAGCGGTGGCACTGGGGCCCTGAAGGGCTCTCCTAAAGAGAGGCTTTGACACAGCTCCAACGTGCAAGTTTCCCATGTGTAGATGAGATGTTTTCTGATGGGTGAGTCAGAAAAATCCATTGCTGGTTTTGAAATCCAGGCGTCTGAGAGAGATGCCTGGAAACCAAAGCAATGGATCTGATTAGTGCCTAGAGCCTGTTTTTTCCTTTTTACCTCTGGGGACATCTGTCTATGGGTCTGAGTGCAGGTAGGTGCACAGATGGGCTCAGATTGCCCCTTTTTGTCCTGGGAAGCCACCACTATTGAGATGGATCAGGGACTTTGGAGGTTTATACTATTAGAAGGGTTGTGGCTATTGGAAAGGGCACACACAATTCCCTTGGAGAGGGCAAGTACAGTCTCATGTTTGGCTCCAGGGGCCTGAGCCTGTAGGTTGTGTAGGCCTGAGCTGTTTGGACTGTTGTCTGAAAACACAACCTCAGTTTATGTTTCTGGTCATAGGAAAGGCAGGACTGATCTACAAACCATGAGGAGAACTCTTCGAGATTTGAAAAAAGGGCGAGTGTGAGGCTCTTGCTCAAGTTTTTGTCTCTGGATATCGTGTCACTCACGGTCGTGAAATTTCTGGGTGACTTCATGGGAAATGGACGAGTCTTACTCTCTGGTGGTTTGGCCCCGTCAAAAGAGTTTGAGTTCATTCTGTGGGATGGCAGAAGTCCGTTTTTTTGTTGTTGTTGTTTTCTTTTTTAACCTCAGGTGTCCCACCAAATGAGGGATTCCAGAGTAGATCCCTGGGGAGGGGCGACTGGACAATCAGAAGTCTTGTTAAAATTGGGCACTAGGGACATATCAAGACCCTTATGTTATCTAATGGTCCAGCCACTGAGAGGACATACTAGAGGACAGGACTCATGCTGAGGGTCACAATGCGTGTGTATGCACTCGTCGCACTCAAGATGGGTGAGGCCTCAGTGTGAATGCTGGTTTCTCCTACAGTGAACGTCGAACAACGTGCCAAACACAAGGTTTCTTGCCATGGGTAAGGAGGAGTTCTGATTTCTGCATTACACTCACGCTTGGACAGTAATTGGAGATAAGGTCTCGGTTCTGAAGCCTGAAAACTGAGATAGGGAAGAGATGATGACCTAAGGCCATGGCATGTCTCATGTGCTCAGGGTGCGGACAGCTTTCTGGGTGTTGATCAGGATGTCCGGGCTCAGGTTTTGTCTGACAGTGCATTAGTGCCCAGGTTAGACTATATAATTTGGGTAAAGTCGAGTGCTGTGTAGGTTTATCCTCATTTAAGGTGCCTGGGCAGTTCAAGAGGCAATAATATTTTTTTAGACATCAGGCAGAGTGCTGCATTGTGGGTCCGGAATTGCCAAACTTGAGGGCTTCGGGACCAGGAGTGTGAGGACGGAAGTCTAAGAAGACAAGCTAGACTTGCGTTTCAGGGCGAGGGCACGGCAGGTACCTCCTATAGATCTGAACCAATATCTTATGCATCTGAAGTCAGGTCGAGGATCAGACGTTGGCTCAGTTTGGAGTTTCCGTGCATGACGGTCGCTTCATGAAGGGAGCTGAATCTCTAGGCCATTGAGGTTTTCCCACGTTGGGAGTTGTGGGATGCCCCCTTCAAGGATTCCTTCTGCCGGACAATTGAGACCTGTTGGACAGCTCCAGGACATCCCATATGGAATGACTCCAGAGCATCGTTCGAGGATGGATGCCTTGGAAGCCCGCCTGCATTCCAATTGTCTCCTAGCAACAAGACAGTTTAGATCTGATGGCTCTGCGGGAGCAACCGGGGTGGCCGAGTTTAAATGGACTTTCTGAGGATGGGTCCTAATGTGTTTTTGTGTCCATGAGGGCCTTGGAATGGTTTGGTGGCACCGGGAACTTGAAGTACTCTCCTAAAATTTTGACATAGCTCCCATGCACAGGTTTCCTTGTGGAGACGAGATGAGTTCTGATGGGTGCCTCAGGAAAACCCCTATGCTCGTATTGGAATCAGGCTTTTGAGGAGACAAGCCTGTCAACCAAGACATGGGATCCTATTATGGCCTAGGGTCCTGTCTTGTTCAATCTTCTTCTCTGGGGACATCCATCTATGGTATGAGTGGAGGTAGATTATCAGCTGGTGTCAGATAGCCCTTGTTTGTTCCGGTCGACCTACAGTATTGGGATGGCCTCAGGGACTTTGGAGGTTTCTCCTAATTTGTCCGATTTTGGACCATGGAATGGGAAGAATTCCAATATATTAGGAGGCACAGTCCTAATGTGTGGCTCCAGGGGCCCCGGCCTGGAGAGTGTGTGGCCCAGGACTTTGAGGACAGAAGTCTGAAAACACAAACTCAGCTTAGGTTTGGGGACGTAGGCATGGCAGGCCCGATCTACAAACCAGGAGAAGAACTCTTCAGGATATGAAGAAAGTGCGAGTCTGAGGCACGTGCTCAGGATTTTGTATCAGCGATGGCCGTTGAATGTCGCTGAGGCCTCATGGTCCATGGACGAATCTTCCTCTCTGAGGATTTGCCCCGATTCCCAATCGTTTTTCGTCAATCCGTGGGATGGAAGGACTCCTTTCACTATTGTTACCTCAGGTGTCCCACCAAAAGAGGAATTCCAAAGCAAAGCCGTGGGGAAGACTGAAGGGACAACCCGAACTATGGTTCAAAATTGGGGCCTAGGGGCATGGCAAGCACAATATGCTATCTCTTCATCCTGCCACTGAGTGGCCTTACTTGGGGACTGGGCTCAGCCTGAGGGTCACAATGTGTGTTTGTGACCAATGTGGCCCAAGAGCATGGGTGGGGCTTCATGGGGCACACTGGCTTCAACTACAATGAAGGTTGGACAACATGCCAACCACAAGGTTTCTTGCCATGGGGAAGGAGTTCTGATTTCTGCATCACGTTCAACCCTGGGCAGTGATTGGAGATAAGGTCTAGGTTCTGAAACCTGAAAACCGAGGTTGGGAAGAGATGACGACCTAAGGCCATGGCGGCTCAATGTGATCAGTGTGCGGCCAGCTGTCTGGGAGGGGCCAGGGGGTCCAGGCTCCGACTGTGTCAGAAAGGGCATTAGTGCCCTGGTCAGCCTATGTATTTGGGGGACAGCCAAGGTCGGTGCAGGTGGATCCTCATTTGGGGTTACTGGGTAGCCCCAGAGGACAATGTTTTTCTTCTGGAGGGCAGGAAGAGTGCTGCATTGTAGTTCTGGATTGCCAAACTGGAGGGCTTGTGGGCCGGTAGTCTGACAACAAAAGTCTGAGAACACAAGCTAGGCTTAGGTTTCTGGGTGAGGGCATGGCAGGCACAATCTACAGACCTGAATTGAGATCTCTTGCATCTGAAGTCAGGGCGAGGATCAGACGATCGCTCAGGTTGGAGTTTCTGTCCCTGATGGTCCCTTCTTGAATGGGGGGGCATCACGAGGCCATGGGGGTTTTCCCACGATGGGAGTTGTGAGAAGCTCCAAACTGCAGAGAGTCTTCTGCACGAAAATTGAGACCTGTTGTTTGGCTCCAGGCCAATGATTCTGAGCAGGGTTCTAAGGATGGATGGCTGGGTAGCCCACCTCGCATTCCAATTGTCTCCTAGCAACAAGACAGGTTAGATCTCCTGGATCTGTGGGCAGCAACCGAGGACGCTGAGTTGAAATGGACACCCCTTTGGATCGGTCCTAATGTGCTTTTGTGTCTATGGAGACCTTGGAATGAAGCGGTGGCACTGGGGACCTAAAGGGTTCTCCTAAACAGAGGCTTTGACACAGCTCCAACGTGCAAGTTTCCCATGTGTAGATGAGATGTTTTCTGATGGGTGAGTCAAGAAACAGCTAAATGCTGCTTTTGAAATCCAGGCCTCTGAGGAGAGATGCCTGGAAACCAAAGCAATGGATCTGATTAGTGCCTAGGGGCCTGTTTTTTCCTTTTTACATCTGGGGACATCTATATATGGGTCTGAGTGCAGGTAGGTGCTCAGTTGGGCTCAGATTGCCCCTGTTTTTCTTGGGAAGCCACCACTACTGAGATGGATCAGGGACTTTGGAGGTTTATCCTATTAGAAGGGTTGTGGCCATTGGAATGGGCACACACAATTCCCTTGGAGAGGGCAAGTACAGTCCTCAGGTTTGGCTCCAGGGGCCTGAGCCTGTAGGTTGTGTAGGCCAGGGCTGTTTGGACAGTTGTCTGAAAACACAAACTCGGCTTATGTTTCGGGTCATAGGTATGGCAAGACTGATCTACGGACCATGAAAAGAACACTTCGGGATTTGAAAGAAGGGCGAGTGTGAGGCTCCTGCTCAAGTTTTTGTCTATGGATATCGTGTCACTCATGGTCGTGGAATTTCTGGGTGACTTCATGGGAAATAGACGAGTCATACTCTCTGGTGTTTTGACCCCGTCCAAAGAGTTTGGGGTCATTCTCTGGGCTGGAAGAAGTCCGTATTTTTTTTTTGTGGTTGTTGTTGTTTTCTTTTTTAACCTCAGGTGTCCCACCAAATGAGGGATTCCAGAGTAGAGCCCTGGGGAGAGGCGACTGGACAATCAGGAATCTGGTTAAAATTTGGGGCCTAGGGACATGTCAAGCCCATTATGACATCTAATGGTCCAGCCACTGAGAGTACTTACTAGAGGACAGGACTCATGCTGAGGGTCACAATGCGTGTGTATGCCCTTATAACTCAAGAATGGGCGGGGACTCATGGTGAATGCTGGTTTCTCCGACACTGAACGTTGGACAACGTGCCAACCACAAGGGTTCTTGCCATGGGTAAGGAGGAGTTCTGATTTCTGCATCACACTCACCCCTGGGCAGTGATTGGAGATAAGGTCTCGGTTCTGAAGCCTGAAAACTGAGGTAGGGAAGAGATGATGACCTAAGGCCATATCTGGTTTTATGTGCTCAGTGTGCGGTCAGCTTTCTGGGTGTTGGTCAGGAGGTTCGAGCTCAGGTTGTGTTCGACCGTGCATTAGTATTCTGGTTAGACTATATAATTTGGGTAAAGTCCAGGGCTGTGTAGGTTTACCCTCATTTAAGGTGCCTGAGCAGCTTATGAGGCAATAATTTTTTTTTTTCTAGAGGGCAGGCAGAGTGCTGCATTGTGGGTCCGGAATTGCCAAACTTGAGGGCTTCGGGGCCAGGAGTGTGAGGATGGAATTCTGAGAAGACAAGTTAGACTTGGGTTTCAGGGCGAGGGCACGGCAGGTACCCCCTGCAGATCTGAAACAATATCTCATGCATCTGAAGTCAGGGCGAGGATCAGACGTTGGCTCAGGTTGGAGTTTCTGTGCATGACGGCCGCTTCATGAAGGGAGCGGAATCTCGGGGCCATTGAGGTTTTCCCATGTTGGGAGTTGTGGGATGCCCCCTTCAAGTTTTCCTTCTGCGGGACAATGGAGGACTGTTGGACAGCTCCAGGACATCCCATATGGAATGACTCCAGAGCACCGTTCGAGGATGGATGCCTGGGAAGCCCGCCTCGAATTCCAATTGTCTCCTAGCAACAAGACAGTTTAGATCTGATGGCTCTGCCGGAGCAACCGGGGTGGCTGAGTTGAAATGGACTTTCCTGAGGATGGGTCCAAATGTGTTTTTGTGTCCATGAGGGCCTTGGAATGGGGCGTTGGCACCGGGACCCTGAAGTACTCTCCTAAGCTTTGGACATGGCTCCCATGCACAGGTTTCCTTGTGGAGACGAGATGAGTTCTGATGGGTGCCTCAGGAAAACCCCTATGCTCGTATTGGAATCAGGCTTTGAGGACACATGCCTGTAACCCAAAGCAATGGATCCTATTATGGCCTAGGGTCCTGACTGGTTCAATCTTCTTCTCTGAGGACATCCATCTATGGTATGAGTGGAGGTCGATTATCAGCTGGTGTCAGACAGCCCTTGTTTGTTCCGGGCGACCTACACTATTGGGATGGCCTCAGGGACTTTGGAGGTTTCTCCTAATTTGTACGATTTTGGACAATGGAATGGGCAGAATTCCCATGGATTGGTAGGCACAGTCCTAATGTGTGGCTCCAGGGGCCCAGCCTGGAGGGTGTGTGGCCCAAGACTTTGAGGACAGAAGTCTGAAAACACAAACTCAGCTTAGGTTTGGGGACGTAGGTATGGCAGGCCCGATCTACAAGCCATGAGAAGAACTCTTCAGGATATGAAGAAAGTGCGAGTCTGGGGCGCTTGCTCAGGCTTTTGTCTCTGGATTTTGTATCAGTGATGGCCGTGGAATGTATGGGAGGCCTCATGGGCCATGGACGAATCTTCCTCTCTGAAGATTTGGCCCGATTCCCAATTGCTTTTCGTCAATGGTTGGGATGGGAGGACTCATTTCAGTTTTGTTACCTCAGGTGTCCCTCCAAAAGAGGAATTCCAAAGCCTAGCCGTGGGGAAGACTGAAGGGACAACCCGAACTATGGTTTAAAATTGGGGCCTAGGGGCATGGCAAGCCCAATATGCTATCTATTCATCCAGCCACTGAGTGGCCTTACTTGACGACTGGGCTCAGCCTGAGGGTCACAATGTGTGTTTGTGACCAATGTGGCCCGCGAGCATGGGCGGGTCCTCATGGGCCACACTGGTTTCAACTACACTGAACGTTGGACAACATGCCAACCACAAGGTTTCTTGCCATGGGGAAGGAGTTCTGATTTCTGCATCACCTTCAACCCTGGGCAGTGATTGGAGATAAGGTCTAGGTTCTGAAACCTGAAAACCGAGGTTGGGAAGAGATGACGACCTAAGGCCATGGCGGCTCGATGTGCTCAGTGTGCGGCCAGCTGTCTGGGAGGGGCCAGGGGGTCCAGGCTCAGGCTGTGTCAGAAAGGGCATTAGTGCCCTGATCAGCCTATGTATTTGGGGTACAGCCAAGATCGGTGCAGGTTGATCCTCATTTGGGGATACTGGGTAGCCCCAGAGGACAATGTTTTTCTTCTGGAGGGCAGGCAGAGTGCTGCATTGTAGTTCTGGATTGCCAAACTGGAGGGCTTGTGGGCCAGTAGTCTGACAACAAAAGTCTGAGAACACAAGCTAGGCTTAGGTTTCTGGGTGAGGCCATGGCAGGCACAATCTACAGACCTGAATCAAGATCTCGTGCATCTGATGTCAGGGTGAGGATTAGATGATCGCTTGGTTAGAGTTTCTGTCCCTGATGGCCCCTTCATGAATGGGGGGGCATCACGTGGCCATGGGGGTTTTCCCACGATGGGAGTTGTGAGAAGCCACAAACTGCAGAAAGTCTTCTGCAGGACAATTGAGACCTGTTGTTTGGCTCCTAGCCAATGATTCTGAGAGGGTTCAAAGGATGGATGGCTGGGTAGCCCACATCGCATTCCAATTGTCTCCTAGCAACAAGACAGGTTAGATCTCCTGGATCTGTGGGCAGCAACCGAGGACGCTGAGTTGAAATGGACACCCCTGTGGATCGGTCCTAATGTGCTTTTGTGTCTATGGAGACCTTGGAATGAAGCGGTGGCACTGGGGACCTAAAGGGTTCTCCTAAACAGAGGCTTTGACACAGCTCCAACGTGCAAGTTTCCCATGTGTAGATGAGATGTTTTCTGATGGGTGAGACAAGAAACAGCTAGTTGCTGCTTTTGAAATCCAGGCCTCTGAGGAAGATGCCTGGAAACCAAAGCAATGTATCTGATTAGTGCCTAGGGGCCTGTTCTTTCCTTTATACATCTGGGGATATCTGTCTATGGGTCTGAGTGCAGGTAGGTGCTCAGTTGGGCTCAGATTGCCCCTGTTTTTCCTGGGAAGCCACCACTGTTGAGATGGATCTGGGACTTTGGAGGTTTATCCTATTAGAAGGTTTGTGGCCATTGGAATGGGCACACACAATTCACTTGGAGAGGGCAAGTACCGTCCTCAGGTTTGGCTCCAGGGGCCTGAGCCTGTAGGTTGTGAAGGCCAGGTCTGTTTGGACAGTTGTCTGAAAACACAAACTCTGCTTATGTTTCAGGTCATAGGTATGGCAGGACTGATCTACAGACCATGATGAGAACTCTTCAGGATTTGAAAGAAGGGCGAGTGTGAGGCTCCTGCTCAAGTTTTTGTCTCTGGATATCGTGTCACTCATGGTCGTGGAATTTCTGGGTGACTTCATGGGAAATGGACGAGTTTTACTCTCTGGTGGTTTGGCCCTGTCCAAAGAGTTTGGGGTCATTCTGTGGTCTGGAACAAGTCCGTTTTTTATTGTTTTTGTTGTTGTTGTTTTCTTTATTAACCTCAGGTGTCCCACCACATGAGGGATTCCAGAGTAGAGCCCTGGGGAGGGGCGACGGCACAATCAGAAATCTGGTTAAAAATTGGGGCCTAGGGACATGTCAAGCCCATTATGACATCTAATGGTCCAGCCATTGAGAGGACTTACTAGAGGACAGGACTCATGCTGAGGGTCACAATGCGTGTGTATGCCCTCGTCGCACTCAAGAATGGGCGGGGCCTCAGGGTGAATGCTGGTTTCTCCTACACTGAACGTTGGACAACGTGCCAACCACAAGGGTTCTTGCCATGGGTAAGGAGGAGTTCTGATTTCTGCATCACACTCACCCCTGGGCAGTGATTGGAGACAAGGTTTCGGTTCTGAAGCCTGAAAACTGAGGTAGGGAAGAGATGATGACCTAAGGCCATGGCGGGTTTTATGTGCTCAGTGTGCGGTCAGCTTTCTGGGTGTTGGTCAGGAGGTCTGGGCTCAGGTTGTGTTCGACAGTGCATTAGTGCCCAGGTTAGACTATATAATTTGGGTAAAGTCGAGTGCTGTGTAGGTTTACCCTCATTTAAGGTGCCTGGGCAGCTCATGAGGCAATAATTTTTTTTCTAGAGGGCAGGCAGAGTGCTGCATTGTGGGTCCGGAATTGCCAAACTTGAGGGCTTCGGGGCCAGGAGTGTGAGGACGGAATTCTGAGAAGACAAGTTAGACTTGGGTTTCAGGGCGAGGGCACGGCAGGTACCCCCTGCAGATCTGAAACAATATCTCATGCACTTGAAGTCAGGGCGAGGATCAGACGTTGGCTCAGGTTGGAGTATCTGTACATGACGCCCACTTCATGAAGGAAGCAGAATCTCGGGGCCATTGAGGTTTTCCCACGTTGGGGTTGTGGGATGCCCCCTTCAAGGATTCCTTCTGCGGGACAATTGAGACCTGTTGGACAGCTCCAGGACATCCCATATGGAATGACTCCAGAGCACCGTTCGCGGATGGATGCCTGGGAAGCCCGCCTCGCATTCCAATTGTCTCCTAGCAACAAGACAGTTTAGATCTGATGGCTCTGCCGGAGCAACCGGGGTGGCTGAGTTGAAATGGACTTTCTTGAGGATGGGTCTTAATGTGTATTTGTGTCCATGAGGGCCTAGGACTGGGGTAGTGGCACCGGTATCCTAAAGTACTCTCCTAAGTTTTGGACATGGCTAGTGCCTAGGGGCCTCTTCTTTCCTTTTTACCTCTGGGGACTTCAGTCTATGGGTCTGAGTGAAGGTAGGTGCTCAGTTGGGCTCAGATTGCCACTGTTATTCCTGGGAAGCCAAACTATTGAGATGGATCAGGGACTTTGGAGGTTTATCCTATTAGAAGGTTTGTGGCCATTGGAATGGGCACACACAATTCCCTTGGCAGGGCAAGTACAGTCCTCAGGTTTGGCTCCAGGGGCTGAGCCTGTAGGTTGTGTAGGCCAGGGCTGTTTGGACAGTTCTCTGAAAACACAAACTCGGCTCATCTTTCGGATCATAGGTATGGCAGGACTGATCTATAGACCATGAGGAGAACTCTTCGGGATTTGAAAGAAGGGCGAGTGTGAGGCTCCTGCTCAAGTTTTTGTCTCTGGATATCGTGTCACACATGGTCGTGGAATTTCTGGGTGACTTCATGGGAAATGGACGAGTTTTACTCTCTGGTGGTTTGGCCCCGTCCAAAGAGTTTGGAGAAATTCTGGAGCAGAAAGAAGTCCGTTTTTTTTTGTTGTTGTTGTTGTTTTCTTTTTTAACCTCATGTGTCCCACCAAATGAGGGATTCCAGAGAAGAGCCCTGGGGAGGGGCGACTGGACAATCAGAAATCTGGTTAAAAATTGGGGCCTAGGGACATGTCAAGCCCATTATGACATCTAATGGTCCAGCCACTGAGAGGACTTACTAGAGGACAGGACTCATGCTGAGGGTCACAATACGTGTGTATGCCCTCGTGGCACTCAAGAATGGGCGGGGCCTCAGTGTGAATGCTGGTTTCTCCTACACTGAACGTTGGACAACGTGCCAACCACAAGGTTTCTTGCCATGGGAAAGGAGGAGTTCTGATTTCTGCATCACACTCACCCTTGGGCAGTGATTGGAGATAAGGTCTCGGTTCTGAAGCCTGAAAACTGAGGTAGGGAAGAGATGATGACCTAAGGCCATGGCGGGTTTTATGTGCTCAGTGTGCGGTCAGCTTTCTGGGTGTTGGTCAGGAGGTCCGGGCTCAGGTTGTGTTCGAGAGTTCATTAGTGCCCAGGTTAGACTATATAATTTGTGTAAAGTCGAGTGCTGTGTAGGTTGATCCTCATTTAAGGTGCCTGGGCATCTCATGAGGCAATAGTTTTTTTTTTTTTTTTCTAGAGGGCAGGCAGAGTGCTGCATTGTGGGTCCGGAATTGCCAAACTTGAGGGCTTCGGGGCCAGGAGTGTGAGGACGGAAGTCTGAGAAGACAAGCTAGCCTTGGTTTCAGAGCGAGGCACGGCAGGTATCCCCTGCAGATCTGAACCAATATCTCATGCATCTGAAGTCAGGGCGAGGATCAGACGTTGGCTCAAGTTGCAGTTTCTGTGCATGACGGCCGCTTCATGAAGGGAGCGGAATCTCGGGGCCATTGATTTTTTCCCACGTTGGGAGTTGTGGGATGCCCCCTTCAAGTTTTCCTTCTGCGGGACAATTGAGAAATGTTGGACAGCTCCAGGACATCCCATATGGAATGACTCCAGATCACCGTTCGCGGATGGATGCCTGGGAAGCCCGCCTCGCATTCCAATTGTCTCCTAGCAACAAGACAGTTTAGATCTGATGGCTCTGCTGGAGCAACCGGGGTGGCTGAGTTGAAATAGACTTTCCTGAGGATGGATCCTAATGTGTTTTTGTGTCCATGAGGGCTTTGGTATGGGGCGGTGGCACCGGGATCCCAAAGTACTCTCCTAAGCTTTGGACATGGCTCCCATGCACAGGTTTTCTTGTGGAGACAAGATGAGTTCTGATGGGTGCCTCAGGAAAACCCCTATACTCGTATTGGAATCAGGCTTTGAGGACACATGCCTGTAACCCAAAGCAATGGATCCTATTATGGCCTAGGGCCCTGTCTGATTCAATCTTCTTCTCTGGGGACATCCATCTATGGTATGAGTGGAGGTTGATTATCAGCTGGTGTCAGACGGCCCTTGTTTGTTCCGGGCGACCCACACTATTGGGATGGCCTCAGGGATTTTGGAGGTTGCTCCTAATTTGTACGATTCTGGACCATGGAATGGGCAGAATTCCCATGGATTGGTAGGCACAGTCCTAATGTGTGGCTCCAGGGGCCCATCCTGGAGGGTGTGTGGCCCAAGACTTTGAGGATAGAAGTCTGAAAACACACACTCAGCTTAGTTTTGGGGACGTAGGTATGTCAGGCCCGATCTACAAACCATGAGAATAACTCTTCAGGATATGAAGAAAGTGCGAGTCTGAGGCGCTTGCTCAGGCTTTTGTCTCTGGATTTTGTATCAGCGATGGCCGTGGAATGTCGGGGAGGCCTCATGGGCCATGGACGAATCTTCCTCTCTGAGGATTTGGCCCGATTCCCAATTGCTTTTCGTCAATCTGTGGGATGGGAGGACTCATTTCAGTTTTGTTACCACAGATGTCCCAACAAAAGAGGAATTCCAAAGCGAAGCCCTGGGGAAGACTGAAGGTACAACCCGAACTATGGTTAAAAATTGGGGCCTAGTGGTATGGCAAGCACAATATGCTATCTCTTCATCCAGCCACTGAGTGACCTTACTTGAGGACTGGGCTCAGCCTGAGCGTCACAATGTGTGTTTGTGACCAATGTGGCCTGCCAGCATGGGCGGGGCCTCATGGGCCACACTGGTTTCAACTACACTGAACGTTGGACAACATGCCAACCACAAGGTTTCTTGCCATGGGGAAGGAGTTCTGATTTCTGCATCACCTTCAGCCCTGGGCAGTAATTGGAGATAAGGTCTAGGTTCTGAAACCTGAAAACCGAGGTTGGGAAGAGATGAAGACCTAAGGCCATGGCGGCTCGATGTGCTCAGTGTGCGGCCAGCTGTCTGGGAGGGGCCAGGGGGTCCAGGCTCAGGCTGTGTCAGAAAGGGCATTAGGGCCCTGGTCACCCTAAGTATTTGGGGTACAGCCAAGGTCGGTACAGGTTGATCCTCATTTGGGGTTACTGGGTAGCCCCAGAAGACAATGTTTTTCTTCTGGAGGGCCCGCCGAGTGCTGCATTGTAGTTCTGGAATGCCAAACTGGAGGGCTTGTGGGCCAGTAGTCTGACGACAAAAGTCTGAGAACACAAGCTAGGCTTAGGTTTCTGGGTGAGGCCATGCCAGGCACAATCTACAGACCTGAATCGAGATATCGTGCATCTGAAGTCAGGGCGAGGATCAGACTATCGCTCAGGTTGGAGTTTCTGTCCCTGATGTCCCCTTCATGAATGGGGGGGGGCATCACGAGGCCATGGGTGTTTTCCCACGATGGGAGTTGTGAGAAGCTCCAAACTGCAGAGAGTCATCTGCAGGACAATTGCGACCTGTTGTTTGGCTCCAGGCCAATGATTCTGAGCAGGGTTCTAAGGATGGATGGCTGGGTATCCCACCTCGCATTCCAATTGTCTCCTAGCAACAAGACAGGTTAGATCTCCTGGATCTGTGGGGAGCAACCGAGGACGCTGAGTTGAAATGGACACCCCTGGGGATGGATCCTAACGTGCTTTTGTGTCTATGGAGACTTTGGAATGAAGCGGTGGCACTGGGGACCTAAAGTGTTCTCCTAAACAGAGGCTTTGACACAGCTCCAACGTGCAAGTTTCCCATGTGTAGATGAGATGTTTTCTGATGGGTGAATCAAGAAACAGCTAGATGCTGCTTTTGAAATCCAGGCCTCTGAGGAGAGATGCCTGGAAACCAAAGCAATGGATCTGATGAGTGCCTAGGGGCCTGTTCTTTCCTTTTTACCTCTGGGGACATCGGTCTATGGGTCTGAGTGCAGGTAGGTGCTCAGTTGGGCTCAGATTGCCCCTGTTTTTCCTGGGAAGCCACCACTATTGAGATGGATCAGGGACTTTGGAGGTTTATCCTATGAGAAGGGTTGTGGCCATTGGAATGGGAACACACAATTACCTTGGAGAGGGCAAGTACAGTCCTCAGGTTTGGCTCCAGGGGCCTGAGCCTGTAGGTTGTGTAGGCCAGGGTTGTTTGGACAGTTGTCTGAAAACACAAACTCGGCTTATGTTTCGGGTCATAGTTATGGCAGGACTGATCTACTGACCATGAGGAGAACTCTTCGGGATTTGAAAAAGGGCGAGTGTGAGGCTCCTGCTCAAGTTTTTGTCTCTGGATATCGTGTCACTCATGGTCGTGGAATTTCTGGGTGACTTCATGGGAAATGGATGAGTCTTACTCTCTGGTGGTTTGGCCCCGTCCAAAGAGTTTGGTGTCATTCTGTGGCCTGGAAGAAGTCCGTTTTTTGTTGTTTTTGTAGTTGTTTTTTTTTTCCTTTTTAACCTCAGGTGTCCCACCAAATGATGGATTCCAGAGTAGAGCCCTGGGGAGGGACGATTGGACAATCAAAAATCTGGTTAAAAATTGGGGCCTAGGGACATGTCAAGCCCATTATGACATCTAATTGTCCAACCACTGAGAGGACTTACTAGAGGACAGGACTCATGCTGAGAGTCCCAATGCATGTGTATGCCCTCGTCGCACTCAAGAATGGGTGGGGCCTCAGGGTGAATGCTGGTTTCTCCTACACTGAATGTTGGACAACGTGCCAACCACAGGGTTCTTGCCATGGGTAAGGAGGAGTTCTGATTTCTGCATCACACTCACCCCTGGGAAGTGATTGGAGATAAGGTCTCGGTTCTGAAGCCTGAAAACTGAGGGAGGGAAGAGATGATGACCTAAGGCCATGGCGGGTTTTATGTGCTCAGTGTGCGGTCAGCTTTCTGGGTGTTGGTCAGGAGGTCCGGGCTCAGGTTGTGTTCGACAGTGCATTAGTGCCCAGGTTAGACTATATAATTTGGGTAAAGTCGAGTGCTGTGTAGGATTACCCTCATTTAAGGTGCCTGGGCAGCTCATGAGGCAATAATTTTTTTTCTAGAGGGCAGGCAGAGTGCTGCATTGTGGTTCCGGAATAGCCAAACTTGAGGGCTTCGGGGCCAGGAGTGTGAGGACGGAAGTCTGAGAAGACAAGCTAGACTTGGGTTTCAGGGCGAGGGCACGGCAGGTACCCCCTGCAGATCTGAACCAATATCTCATGCATCTGAAGTCAGGGCGAGGATCAGACGTTGGCTCAGGTTGGAGTTTCTGTGCATGACGGCCGCTTCATGAAGGGAGCGGAATCTCGGGGCCATTGAGGTTTTCCCACGTTGGGAGTTGTGGGATGCCCCCTTCAAGTTTTCCTTCTGCGGGACAATGGAGGCCTGTTGGACAGCTCCAGGACATCCCATATGGAATGACTTCAGAGCACCGTTCGCGGATGGATGCCTGGGAAGCCCGCCTCGAATTCCAATTGTCTCCTAGCAACAAGACAGTTTAGATCTGATGGCTCGGCCGGAGCAACCGGGGTGGCTGAGTTGAAATGGACTTTCCTGAGGATGGGTCCAAATGTGTTTTTGTGTCCATGAGGGCCTTGGAATGGGGCGTTGGCACCGGGACCCTGAAGTACTCTCCTAAGCTTTGGACATGGCTCCCATGCACAGGTTTCCTTGTGGAGACGAGATGAGTTCTGATGGGTGCCTCAGGAAAACCCATATGCTCGTATTGGAATCAGGCTTTTGAGGACACATGCCTGTAACCCAAAGCAATGGATCCTATTATGGCCAAGGGCCCTGCCTGGTTCAATCTTCTTCTCTGGGGACATCAATTTATGGTATGAGTGGAGGTCGATTATCAGCTGGTGTCAGACAGCCCTTGTTTGTTCCGGGCGACCTACACTATTGGGATGGCCTCAGGGACTTTGGAGGTTTCTCCTAATTTGTACGATTTTGGACCATGGAATGGGCAGAATTCCCATGGATTGGTAGGCACAGTCCTAATGTGTGGCTCCAGGGGCCCAGCCTGGAGGGTGTGTGGCCCAAGACTTTGAGGACAGAAGTCTGAAAACACACTCAGCTTAGGTTTGGAGACGTAGGTATGGCAGGCCCGATCTACAAGCCATGAGAAGAACTCTTCAGGATATGAAGAAAGTGCGAGTCTGAGGCGCTTGCTCAGGCTTTTGTCTCTGGTTTTGTATCAGAGATGGCCGTGGAATGTCGGGGAGGCCTCATGGGCCATGGACGAATCTTCCTCTCTGAGGATTTGGCCCGATTCCCAATTGCTTTTCGTCAATGGTTGGGATGGGAGTACTCATTTCAGTTTTGTTACCTCAGGTGTCCCACCAAAAGAGGAATCCCAAAGCAAAGCCATGGGGAAGACTGAAGGGACAACCCGAACTATGGTTAAAAATTGGGGCCTAGGGGCATGGCAATCCCAATATGCTTCTCTTCATCCAGCCACTGAGTGGCCTTACTTTGGACTGGGCTCAGCCTGAGGGTCACAATGTGTATTTTTGACCAATGTGGCCCGGGAGCATGGGTGGGGCCTCATGGGCCACACTGGTTTCAACTACACTGAATGTTGGACAACATGCCAACCACAAGGTTTCTTGCCATGGGGAAGGAGTTCTGATTTCTGCATCACCTTCAACCCTGGGCAGTGTTTGGAGATAAGGTCTAGGTTCTGAACCCTGAAAACCGAGGTTGGGAAGAGATGACGACCTCTGGCCATGGCCGCTCGATGTGATCAGTGTGCGGCCAGCTGTCTGGGAGGGGCCAGGGGGTCCAGGCTCAGGCTGTGTCAGAAAGGGCATTAGTGCCCTGGTCAGCCTATGTATTTGGGGTACAGCCAAGGTCGGTGCAGGTTGATCCTCATTTGGGGATACTGGGTAGCCCCAGAGGACAATGTTTTTCTTCTGGAGGGCAGGCAGAGTGCTGCATTGTAGTTCTGGATTGCCAAACTGGAGGGCTTGTGAGCCAGTAGTCTGACAAAAAATATCTGAGAATACAAGCTAGGCTTAGGTTTCTGGGTGAGGCCATGGCAGGCACAATGTACAGACCTGAATCAAGATCTCGTGCATCTGAAGGCAGGGCGAGGATCAGACAATCGCTTGGTTGGAGTTTCTGTCCCTGATGGCCCCTTCATGAATGGAGGGGCATCACGAGGCCATGGGGCTTTTCCCAAGATGGGAGTTGTGAGAAGCTCCAAACTGCAGAGAGTCTTCTGCAGGACAATTGAGACCTGTGGTTTTGCTCCATGCCAATGATTCTGAGCAGGGTTCTAAGGATGGATGACTGGGTATCCCACCTCGCATTCCAATTGTCTCCTAGCAACAAGACAGGTTAGATCTCCTGGATCTGTGGGGAGCAACCGAGGACGCTGAGTTGAAATGGACACCCCTGGTGATGGGTCCTTTTGTGCTTTTGTGTCTATGGAGACCTTGGAATGAAGCGGTGGCACTGGGGCCCTAAAGGGTTCTCCTAAACAGAGGCTTTGACACAGCTCCAACGAGCAAGTTTCCCATGTGTAGATGAGATGTTTTCTGATGGGTGAGTCAAGAAACAGCTAGATGCTGCTTTTGAAATGCAGGCCTCTGAGGAGAGATGCCTGGAAACCAAAGCAATGGATCTGATTAGTGTCTAGGGGCCTGTTCTTTCCTTTTTACCTCTGGGGACATCGGTCTATGGGTCTGAGTGCAGGTAGGTGCTCAGTTGGGCTCAGATTGCCCCTGTTTTTCCTGGGAAGCCATCACTATTGAGATGGATCAGGGACTTTGGAGGTTTATCCTATTAGAAGGGTTGTGGCCATTGGAATGGGCACACACAATTCCCTTGGAGAGTGCAAGTATAGTCCTCAGGTTTGGCTCCAGGGGCCTGAGCCTGTAGGTTGTGTAGGCCAGGGCTGTTTGGACAGTTGTCTGAAAACACAAACTCAGCTTATGTTTCGGGTCATAGGTATGGCAGGACTGATCTACAGACCATGAGGAGAACTCTTCGGGATTTGAAAGAAGGGCGAGTGTGAGGCTCTGCTCAAGTTTTTGTCTTTGGATATCGTGTCACTCATGGTCGTGGAATTTCTGGGTGACTTCATATGAAATGGACGAGTCTTACTCTCTGGTGGTTTGGCCCCGTCCAAAGAGTTTGGGGTCATTCTGTGGCCTGGAAGAAGTCCGTTTTTTTTTTTTTGTGTTGTTGTTGTTTTCTTTTTTAACCTCAGGTGTCCCACCAAATGAGGTATTCCAGAGTAGAGCCCTGGAGAGGGGCGAATGGACAATCAGAAATCTGGTTAAAAATTGGGGCCTAGGGACATGTCAAGCCCATTATGACATCTAATGGTCCAGCCACTGAGAGGACTTACTAGAGGACAGGATTCATGTTGAGGGTCCCAATGCATGTGTATGCCCTCGTCGCACTCAAGAATGGGCGGGGCCTCAGGGTGAATGCTGGTTTCTCCTACACTGAACGTTGGACAACGTGCCAACCACAAGGTTTCTTGCCATGGGAAAGGAGGAGTTCTGATTTCTGCATCACACTAACCCTTGGGCAGTGATTGGAGATAAGGTCTCGGTTCTGAAGCCTGAAAACTGAGGTAGGGAAGAGATGATGACCTAAGGCCATGGCGGGTTTTATGTGCTCAGTGTGCGGTCAGCTTTCTGGGTGTTGGTCAGGAGGTCCAGGCTCAGGTTGTGTTCGACAGTCTATTAGTGCCCAGGTTAGACTATATAATTTGGGTAAAGTCGAGTGCTGTGTAGGTTTACCCTCATTTAAGGTGCCTGGGCAGCTCATGAGGCAATAATTTTTTTTCTAGAGGGCAGGCAGAGTGCTGCATTGTGGGTCCGGAATTACCAAACTTGAGGGCTTCGGGGCCAGGAGTGTGAGGACGGAAGTCTGAGAAGACAAGCTAGACTTGGGTTTCAGGGCGAGGGCACGGCAGGTACCCCCTGCAGATCTGAACCAATATCTCATGCATCTGAAGTCAGGGCGAGGATCAGACGTTGACTCAGGTTGCAGTTTCTGTGCATGACGGCCGCTTCATGAAGGGAGCGGAATATCGGGGCCATTGAGGTTTTCCCACGTTGGGAGGCGTGGGATGCCCCCTTCAAGGATTCCTTCTGCGGGACAATGGAGGCCTGTTGGACAGCTCCAGGACATCCCATATGGAATGACTCCAGAGCACCGTTCGCGGATGGATGCCTGGGAAGCCCGCCTCGAATTCCAATTGTCTCCTAGCAACAAGACAGTTTAGATCTGATGGCTCTGCCGGAGCAACCGGGGTGGCTGAGTTGAAATAGACTTTCCTGAGGATGGGTCCTAATGTGTTTTTGTGTCCATGAGGGCCTTGGAATGGGGCGTTGGCACCGGGACCCTGAAGTACTCTCCTAAGCTTTGGACATGGCTCCCATGCACAGGTTTCCTTGTGGAGACGAGATGAGTTCTGATGGGTGCCTCAGGAAAACCCATATGCTCGTATTGGAATCAGGCTTTTGAGGACACATGCCTGTAACCCAAAGCAATGGATCCTATTATGGCCTAGGGCCCTGTCTGGTTCAATCTTCTTCTCTGGGGACATCCATCTATGGTATGAGTGGAGGTCGATTATCTGCTGGAGTCAGACAGCCCTTGTTTGTTCTGGGCGACCTACACTATTGGGATGGCCTCAGGGACTTTGGAGGTTTCTCCTAATTTGTACGATTTTGGACCATGGAATGGGCAGAATTCCCATGGATTGTTAGGCACAGTCCTAATGTGTGGCTCCAGGGGCCCAGCCTGTAGGGTGTGTGGCCCAAGACTTTGAGGACAGAAGTCTGAAAACACAAACTCAGCTTAGGTTTGGGGACGTAGGTATGGCAGGCCCGATCTACAAGCCATGAGAAGAACTCTTCAGGATATGAAGAAAGTGCGAGTCTGAGGCGCTTGCTCAGGCTTTTGTCTCTGGATTTTGTATCCGCGATGGCCGTGGAATGTCGGGGAGGCCTCATGGGCCATGGACGAATCTTCCTCTCTGAAGATTTGGCCCGAATCCCTATTGCTTTTCGTCAATCTGTGGGATGGGAGGACTCATTTCAGTTTTGTTACCTCAGGTGTCCCACCAAAAGAGGAATCCCAAAGCAAAGCCATGGGGAAGACTGAAGGGACAACCCGAACTATGGTTAAAAATTGGGGCCTAGGGGCATGGCAAGCCCAATATGCTATCTCTTCATCCAGCCACTGAGTGGCCTTACTTGAGCACTGGGCTCAGCCTGAGGGTCACAATGTGTGTTTGTGACCAATGTGGCCCGCGAGCATGGGCGGGGCCTCATGGGCCACACTGGTTTCAACTACACTGAACGTTGGACAACATGCCAACCACAAGGTTTCTTGCCATGGGGAAGGAGTTCTGATTTCTGCATCACCTTCAACCCTGGGCAGTGATTGGAGATAAGGTCTAGGTTCTGAAACCTGAAAACCGAGATTGGGAAGAGATGACGACCTAAGGCCATGGCCGCTCGATGTGCTCAGTGTGCGGCCAGCTGTCTGGGAGGGGCCAGGGGGTCCATGCTCAGGCTGGGTCACAAAGGGCATTAGTGCCCTGGTCATCCTATGTATTTGGGGTACAGCCAAGGTCCGTGCAGGTTGATCCTAATTTGGGGTTACTGGGTAGCCCCAGAGGACAATGTTTTTCTTCTGGAGGGCAGGCAGAGTGCTGAATTGTAGTTCTGGATTACCAAACTGGAGGGCTTGTGGGCCAGTAGTCTGACGACAAAAGTCTGAGAACACAAGCTAGGCTTAGGTTTCTGGGTGAGGCCATGGCAGGCACAATCTACAGACCTGAATTGAGATCTTGTGCATCTGAAGTCAGGGCGAGGATCAGACGATCGCTCAGGTTGGAGTTTCTGTCCCTGATGGCCCCTTCATGAATGGGGGGGCATCACGAGGCCATGGGGGTTTTCTCACGATGGGAGTTGTGAGAAGCTCCAAACTGCAGAGAGTCTTCTGCAGGAAAATTGAGACCTGTTGTTTGGCTCCAGGCCAATGATACTGAGCAGGGTTCTAAGGATGGATGGCTGGGTAGCCCACCTCGCATTCCAATTGTCTACTAGCAACAAGACAGGTTAGATCTCCTGGATCTGTGGGGAGCAACCGAGGACCCTGAGTTGAAATGGACACCCCTGGGGATTGGTCCTAATTTGCTTTTGTGTCAATGGAGACCTTGGAATGAAGCGGTTGCACTGGGGACCTAAAGGGTTCTCCTAAACAGAGGCTTTGACACAGCTCCAACCTGCAAGTTTCCCATGTGTAGATGAGATGTTTTCTGATGGGTGAGTCAAGAAACAGCTATATGCTGCTTTTGTAATCCAGTCCTCTGAGGAGAGATGCCTGGAAACCAAAGCAATGGATCTGATGAGTGCCTAGGGGCCTGTTCTTTCCTTTTTACCTCTGGGGACATCTGTCTTTGGGTCAGAGTGCAAGTAGGTGCTCAGTTGGGCTCAGATTGCCCCTGTTTTACCTGGGAAGCCACAACTATTGAGATGGATCGGGGATTTTGGAGGTTTATCCTATTAGAAGGGTTGTGGCCATTGGAATGGGCACACACAATTCCCTTGGAGAGGGCAAGTACAGTCCTCAGGTTTTGCTCCAGGGGCCTGAGCCTGTAGGTTGTGTAGGCCAGGGCTGTTTGGACAGTTGTCTGAAAACACAAACTCGGCTTATGATTCGGGTCATAGGTATGGCAGGACTGACCTACAGACCATGAGAAGAACTCTTCGGGATTTGAAAGAAGGGCGAGTGTGAGGCTCCTGCTCAAGTTTTTGTCTCTGGATATCGTGTCACTCATGGTCGTGGAATTTCTGGGTGACTTCATGGGAAATGGACGAGTCATACTCTCTGGTGGTTTGCCCCTTCCAAAGAGTTTGGGGTCATTCTGTGGGCAGGAAGAAGTCCGTTTTTTTTTTTGTTGTTGTTGTTCTTGTTGTTGTTTTCTTTTTTAACCTCAGGTGTTCCACCAAATGAGGGATTCCAGAGTAGAGCCCTGGGGAGGGGTGACTGGACAATCAGAAATCTGGCTTAAAATTGAAGCCTAGGGACATGTCAAGCCCATTATGACATCTAATGGTCCAGCCACTGAGAGGACTTACTAGAGGACAGGACTCATGCTGAGGGTCACAATGCGTGTGTATGCCCTCGTCGCATTCAAGAATGGGCGGGGCCTCAGGGTGAATGCTGGTTTCTCCTACACTGAACGTTGGACAACGTGCCAACAACAAGGGTTCTTGCCATGGGTAAGGAGGAGTTCTGATTTCTGCATCACACTCACCACTGGGCAGTGATTGGAGATAAGGTCTCGGTTCTGAAGCCTGAAAACTGAGGTAGGGAAGAGATGATGACCGAAGGCCATGGCGGGTTTTGGGTGCTCAGTGTGCGGTCAGCTTTCTGGGAGCTGGTCAGGACGTCCTAGCTCAGGTTTTGTTCGACAGTGACTTAGTGCCCAGGTTAGACTATATAATTTGGGTAAAGTCGAGTGCTGTGTAGGTTGATCCTCATTTAAGGTGCCTGGGCAGCTCATGAGGCAATAATTTTTTTTCTAGAGGGCAGGCAGATTGCTGCATTGTGGGTCCTGAAATGCCAAACTTGAGGTATTCGGGGCCAGGAGTGTGAGGACGGAAGTCTGAGAAGACAAGCTAGACTTGGGTTTCAGGGCGAGGGCACGGCAGGTACCCCCTGCAGATCTGAACCAATATCTCATGCATCTGAAGTCAGGGCGAGGATCAGACGTTGGCTCAGGTTGGAGTTTCTGTGCATGACGGCCGCTTCATGAAGGGAGCGGAATCTCGAGGCCATTGAGGTTTTCCCACGTTGGGAGTTGTGAGATGCCCCCTTCAAGGATTCCTTCTGCGGGACAATTGAGACCTGTTGGAAAGCTCCAGGACATCCCATATGGAATGACTCCAGAGCACCGTTCGCGGATGGATGCCTGGGAATCCTGCCTCGCATTCCAATTGTCTCGTAGCAACAAGACAGTTTAGATCTGATGGCTCTGCCGGAGCAACCGGGGTGGCTGAGTTGAAATGGACTTTCCTGAGGATGGGTCCTAATGTGTTTTTGTGTCCATGAAGGCCTTAGAATGAGGCGTTGGCATCGGGAACCTGAAGTACTCTCCTAAGCTTTGGACATGGCTCCCATGCACAGGTTTCCTTGTGGAGACGAGATGAGTTCTGATGGGTGCCTCAGGAAAACCCCTATGCTCGTATTGGAATCAGGCTTTTGAGGACACATGCCTGTAACCCAAAGCAATGGATCCTATTATAACCTAGGGTCCTGTCTGGTTCAATCTTCTTCTCTGGGGACATCCATCTATGGTATGAGTTGAGGTCGATTATCAGCTGGTGTCAGACAGCCCTTGTTTGTTCCGGGCGACCTACACTATTGGGATGGCCACAGGGACTTTGGAGGTTTCTCCTAATTTGTACGATTTTGGACCATCGAATGGGCAGAATTCCCATGGATTGGTAGGCACAGTCCTAATGTGTGGCTCCAGGTGCCAAGCCTGGAGGGTGTGTGGCCCAAGACTTTGAGGACAGAAGTCTGAAAAAACAAACTCAGCTTAGGTTTGGGTACGTAGGTATGGCAGGCCCGATCTACAAACCATGAGAAGAACTCTTCAGGATATGAAGAAAGTGCGAGTCTGAGGCGCTTGCTCAGGCTTTTGTCTCTGGATTTTGTATCAGCGATGGCCGTGGAATGTCGGGGAGGCATCATGGGCCATGGACGAATCTTCCTCTCTGAGGATTTGGCCCGATTCCCAATTGCTTTTCGTCAATGGTTGGGATGGGAGGACTCATTTCAGTTTTGTTACCTCAGGTGTTCCACCAAAAGAGGAATTCCAAAGCAAAGCCTGGGGAAGACTGAAGGGACAACCCGAACTATGGTTAAAAATTGGGGCCTAGGGGCATGGCAAGCCCAATATGCTATCTCTTCATCCAGCCACTGTGTTGCCTTACTTGAGCACTGGGCTCAGCCTGAAGGTCACAATGTGTGTTTGTGACCAATGTGGCCCGGGAGCATGGGCGGGGCCTCATGGGCCACACTGGTTACAACTACACTGAACGTTGGACAACATACCAACCACAAGGTTTCTTGCCATGGGGAAGGAGTTCTGATTTCTGCATCACCTTCAACCTTGCGCAGTGATTGGAGATAAGGTCTAGGTTCTGAAACCTGAAAACCGAGATTGGGAAGAGATGACGACCTAAGGCCATGGCCGCTCGATGTGCTCAGTGTGCGGCCAGCTGTCTGTCAGGGGACAGGGGGTCCAGGCTCAGGCTGTGTCACAAAGGGCATTAGTGCCCTGGTCAGCCTATGTATTTGGGGTACAGCCAAGATCGGTGCAGGATGATCCTCATTTGGGGTTACTGGGTCGCCCCAGAGGACAATGTTTTTCTTCTGGAGGGCAGGCAGAGTGCTGAATTGTAGTTCTGGATTGCCAAACTGGAGGGCTTGTGGGCCAGTAGTCTGACGACAAAAGTCTGAGAACACAAGCTAGGCTTAGGTTTCTGGGTGAGGCCATGGCAGGCACAATCTACAGACCTCAATTGAGATCTCTTGCATCTGAATTCAGGGCGAGGATCAGACGATCGCTCAGGTTGGAGTTTCTGTCCCTGATGGCCCCTTCATGAATGGGGGGGCATCACGAGGCCATGGGGGTTTTCTCACGATGGGAGTTGTGAGAAGCTCCAAACTGCAGAGAGTCTTCTGCAGGACAATTGAGACCTCTTGTTTGGCTCCAGGCCAATGATACTGAGCAGTGTTCTAAGGATGGATGGCTGGGTAGCCCACCTCGCATTCCAATTGTCTCCTAGCAACAAGACAGGTTAGATCTCCTGGATCTGTGGGGAGCAACCGAGGACGCTGAGTTGAAATGGACACCCCTGGGGATTGGTCCTAATGTGCTTTTGTGTCAATGGAGACCGTGGAATGAAGCGGTGGCACTGGGGACCTAAAGGGTTCTCCTAAACAGAGACTTTGACACAGCTCCAACGTGCAAGTTTCCCATGTGTAGATGAGATGTTTTCTGATGGGTGAGTCAAGAAACAGCTATATGCTGCTTTTGTTATCCAGGTCTCTGAGGAGAGATGCCTGGAAAACAAAGCAATGGATCTGATGAGTGCCTATGGGCCTTTTGTTTCCTTTTTACCTCTGGGGACATTTGTCTATGGGTCTGAGTGCAGGTAGGTGATCACTTGGGCTCAGATTGCCCCTGTTTTTCCTGGGAATCCACCACTATTGAGATGGATCAAGTACTTTGGAGGTTTATCCTATTAAAAAGGGTTGTGGCCATTGGAATGGGAACACACAATTCCCTTGGAGAGGGCAAGTACAGTCCTCAGGTTTGGCTCCAGGGGCCTGAGCCTGTAGGTTGTGTAGGCCAGGGCTGTTTGGACAGTTGTCTGAAAACACAAACTCGGCTTATGATTCGGGTCATAGGTATGGCAGGACTGACCTACAGACCATGAGGAGAACTCTTCGGGATTTGAAAGAAGGGCGAGTGTGAAGCTCCTGCTCAAGTTTTAGTCTCTGGATATCGTGTCACTCATGGTCGTGGAATTTCTGGGTGACTTCATGGGAAATGTATTACTCATACTCTTTGGTGGTTTGCCCCTTCCAAAGAGTTTGGGGTCATTCAGTGGGCTGGAAGAAGTCCGTTTTTTTTTTTTGTTGTTGTTGTTGTTGTTGTTTTCTTTTTTAACCTCAGGTGTTCCACCAAATGAGGGATTCCAGAGTAGAGCCCTGGGGAGGGGCGACTGGACAATCAGATCTGGTTAAAAATTGAAGTCTAGGGACATGTCAAGCCCATTATGACATCTAATGGTCCAGCCACTGAGAGGACCTATTAGAGGACAGGACTTATGCTGAGGGTCACAATGCGTGTGTATGCCCTCGTCGCACTCAAGAATGGGCGGGGCCTCAGGGTGAATGCTGGTTTCTCCTACACTGAACGTTGGACAACGTGCCAACCACAAGGGTTCTTGCCATGGGTAAGGAGGAGTTCTGATTTCTGCATCACACTCACTCCTGGGCAGTGATTGGAGATAATGTCTGGGTTCTGAAGCCTGAAAACTGAGGTAGGGAAGAGATGATGACCTAAGGCCATGGCGGGTTTTATGTGCTCAGTGTGCGGTCAGCTTTCTGGGTTTTGGTCAGGAGGTCCGGGCTCAGGTTGTGTTCGACAGTGCCTTAGTGCACAGGTTAGACTATATAATTTGGGTAAAGTCGAGTGCTGTGTAGGTTTACCCTCATTTAAGGTGCCAGGGCAGCTCATAAGGCAATAATTTTTTTTTTCTTAGAGGGCAGGCAGAGTGCTGCACTGTGGGTCCGGAATTGCCAAACGTGAGGGCTTCGGGGCCAGGAGTGTGAGGACGGAAGTCTGAGAAGACAAGCTAGACTTGGGTTTCAGGGCGAGGGCACGGCAGGTACCCCTTGCAGATCTGAACCAATATCTCATGCATCTGAATTCAGGGCGAGGATCAGACGTTGGCTCAGGTTGGAGTTTCTGTGCATGACGGCCGCTTCATGAAGGGAGCGTAATCTCGAGGCCATTGAGGTTTTCCCACGTTGGGAGTTGTGGGATGCCCCCTTCAAGGATTCCTTCTGCGGGACAATTGAGACCTGTTGGACAGCTCCAAGACATCCCATATGGAATGACTCCAGAGCACCGTTCGCAGATGGATGCCTGGGAAGCCTGCCTCGCATTCCAATTGTCTCCTAGCAACAAGACATTTTAGATCTGATGGCCTTGCCGGAGCGACCGGGTTGGCTGAGTTGAAATGGACTTTCCTGAGGATGGGTCCTAATGTGTTTTTGTGTCCATGAGGGCCTTGGAATGGGGCGCTGGCATCGGGACCCTGAAGTACTCTCCTAAGCTTTGAACATGGCTCCCATGGACAGGTTTCCTTGTGGAGACGAGATGAGTTCTGATGGGTGCCTCAGGAAAACCGCTATGCTCGTATTGGAATCATGCTTTTGAGGACACATGCCTGTAACCCAAAGCAATGGATCCTATTATGGCCTAGGGTCCTGTCTGGTTCAATCTTCTTCTCTGGGGACATCCATCTATGGTATGAGTGGAGGTCGATTATCAGCTGGTGTCAGACAGCCCTTGTTTGTTCCGGGCGACCTACACTATTGGGATGGCCTCAGGGACTTTGGAGGTTTCTCCTAATTTGTACGATTTTGGACCATGGAATGGGCAGAATTCCCATGGATTGTTAGGCACAGTCCTAATGTGTGGCTCCAGGGGCCCAGCCCGGAGGGTGTGTGGCCCAAGACTTTGAGGACAGAAGTCTGAAAACACACACTCAGCTTAGGTTTGTGTACGTAGGTATGGCAGGCCCGATCTACAAACCATGAGAAGAACTCTTCAGGATATGAAGAAAGTGCGAGTCTGAGGCACTAGCTCAGACTTTTGTCTCTGGATTTTGTATCAGCGATGGCCGTGGAATGTCGGGGAGGCCTCATGGGCCATGGACGAATCTTCCTCTCTGAGGATTTGGCCGGATTCCCAATTGCTTTTCGTCAATCTGTGGGAAGGGAGGACTCATTTCAGTTTTGTTACCTCAGGTGTCCCATCAAAAGAGGAATTCCAAAGCCAAGCCGTGGGGAAGACTGAAGGGACAACCCGAACTATGGTTTAAAATTGGGGCCTAGGGGCATGGCAAGCCCAATATGCTATCTATTCAACCAGCCACTGAGTGGCCTTACTTGACGACTGGGCTCAGCCTGAGGGTCACAATGTGTGTTTGTGACCAATGTGGCCCGCGAGCATGGGCGGGTCCTCATGGGCCACACTGGTTTCAACTACACTGAACGTTGGACAACATGCCAACCACAAGGTTTCTTGCCATGGGGAAGGAGTTCTGATTTCTGCATCACCTTCAACCTTGAACAGTGATTGGAGATAAGGTCTAGGTTCTGAAACCTGAAAACCGAGGTTGGGAAGAGATGACGACCTAAGGCCATGGCGGCTCGATGTGCTCAGTGTGCGGCCAGCTTTCTGTCAGGGGACAGGGGGACCAGGCTCAGGCTGTGTCAGAAAGGGCATTAGTGCCCTGGTCAGCTTATGTATTTGGGGTACAGCCAAGGTCGGTGCAGGTTGATCCTCATTTGGGGTTACTGGGTAGCCCCAGAGGACAATGTTTTTCTTCTGGAGGGCAGGCAGAGTGCTGCATTGTAGTTCTGGATTGCCAAACTGGAGGGCTTGTGGGCCAGTAGTCTGATGACAAAAGTCTGAGAACACAAGCTAGGCTTAGGTTTCTGGGTGAGGCCATGGCAGGCACAATCTACAGACCTGAATTGAGATCTCGTGCATCTGAAGTCAGGGCGAGGATCAGACGATCGCTCAGGTAGGAGTTTATGTCCCTGATGGCCCCTTCATGAATGGGGGGGCATCACGAGGCCATGGGGGTTTTCCCACGATGGGAGTTGTGAGAAGCTCTAAACTGCAGAGAGTCTTCTGCAGGACAATTGAGACCTGTTGTTTGGCTCCAGGCCAATGATTCTGAGCAGGGTTCTAAGGATGGATGGCTGGGTAGCCCACATCGCATTCTAATTGTCTCCTAGCAACAAGAGAGGTGAGATCTCCTGGATCTGTGGGCAGCAACCGAGGACGCTGAGTTGAAATGGACACCCCTGGGGATGGGTCCTAATGTGCTTTTGTGTCTATGGAGACCTTGAAATTAAGCGGTGGCACTGCGGCCCTAAAGGGTTCTCCTAAACATAGGCTTTGACATAGCTCCAACGTGCAAGTTTCCCATGTGTAGATGAGATGTTTTCTGATGGGTGAGTCAAGAAACAGCTATATGCTGCTTTTGAAATCCAGGCCTCTGAGGAGAGATGCCTGGAAACCAAAGCAATGGATCTGATGAGTGCCTAGGGGCCTGTTCTTTCCTTTTTACCTCTGGGGACACCTGTCTATGGGTCTGAGTGCAGGTAGGTGCTCAGTTGGGCTCAGATTGCCCATGTTTTTCCTGGGAAGCCACCACTATTGAGATGGATCAGGGACTTTGGAGGTTTATCCTATTAGAAGGGTTGTGGCCATTGGAATGGGCACACACAATTCCCTTGGAGAGGGCAAGTACCGTCCTCAGGTTTGGCTCCTTGGCCTGAGCCTGTAGGTTGTGTAGGCCAGGGCTGTTTGGACAGTTGTCTGAAAACACAAACTCGGCTTATGTTTCGGGTCATAGGTATGGCAGGACTGACCTACAGACCATGAGGAGAACACTTCGGGATTTGAAAGAAGGGCGAGTGTGAGGCTCCTGCTCAAGATTTTGTCTCTGGATATCGTGTCACTCATGGTCGTGGAATTTCTGGGTGACTTCAGGGGAAATGGACGAGTCATACTCTCTGGTGGTTTGCACCTTCCAAAGAGTTTGTGGTCATTCAGTGGCTGGAAGAAGACCGTTTTTTTGTTGTTGTTGTTGTTGTTGTTGTTTTTGTTGTTGTGTTCTTTTTTAACCTCAGGTGTTCCACCAAATGAGGGATTCCAGAGTAGATCCCTGGGGAGGGGCGAATGGACAATCAGAAATCTGGTTAAAAATTGAAGCCTAGGGACATGTCAAGCCCATTATGACATCTAATGGTCCAACCTCTAAGAGGACTTACTAGAGGACAGGATTCATGCAGATGGTCACAATGCTTGTGTATGCCCTCGTCGCACTCAAGAATGGCGTGGCCTGTGTGAATGATGGTTTCTCCTACACTGAACATTGGACAACGTCCCAACCACAAGGGTTCCTGCCATGGGTAAGGAGGAGTTCTGACTTCTGCATCACACTCACCCCTGGGCAGTGATTGGAGATAAGGTCTCGGTTCTGAAGCCTGAAAACTGAGGTAGGGAAGAGATGATGACCTAAGGCCATGGCGGGTTTTATGTGCTCAGTGTGCGGTCAGCTTTCTGGGTTTTGGTCAGGAGGTCCGGGCTCAGGTTGTGTTCGACAGTCCCTTAGTGCCCAGGTTACACTATATAATTTGGGTAAAGTCGAGTGCTGTGTAGGTTGATCCTCATTTAAGGTGCCTGGGCAGCTCATGAGGCAATAATTTTTTTTCTAGAGGGCAGGCAGAGTGCTGCATTGTGGGTCCGGAATTGCCAAACTTGAGGGCTTCGGGGCCAGGAGTGTGAGGACGGAAGTCTGAGAAGACAAGCTAGACTTGGGTTTCAGGGCGAGGGCACGGCAGGTACCCCTTGCAGATCTGAACCAATATCTCATGCATCTGAAGTCAGGGCTAGGATCAGACGTTGGCTCAGGTTGGAGTTTCTGTGCATGACGGCCGCTTCATGAAGGGAGCGGAATCTCGATGCCATTGAGGTTTTCCCACGTTGGGAGTTGTGAGATGCCCCCTTCAAGGATTCCTTCTGCGGGACAATGGAGGCCTTTTGGACAGCTCCAGGACATCCCTTATGGAATGACTCCAGTGCACCGTTCGCGGATGGATGCCTGGGAAGCCCGCCTCGCATTCCAATTGTCTCCAGGCAACAAGACAGTTTAGATCTGATGGCTCTGCCGGAGCATCCGGGGTGGCTGAGTTGAAATGGACTTTCCTGAGGATGGGTCCTAATGTGTTTTTGTGTCCATGAGGGCCTTGGAATGGGGCGGTGGCACCGGGACCCTGAAGTACTCTCCTAAGCTTTGGACATGGCTCCCATGCACAGGTTTCCATGTGGAGACGAGATGAGTTCTGATGGGTGCCTCAGGAAAACCCCTATGCTCGTATTGGAATCAGGCTTTGAGGACACATGCCTGTAACCCAAAGCAATGGATCCTATTATGGCCTAGGGTCCTGTCTGGTTCAATCTTCTTCTCTGGGGACATCCATCTATGGTATGAGTGGAGGTCGATTATCAGCTGGTGTCAGACAGCCCTTGTTTGTTCCGGGCGACCTACACTATTGGGATGGCCTCAGGGACTTTGGAGGTTTCTCCTAATTTGTACGATTTTGGACCATGGAATGGGCAGAATTCCCATGGATTGTTAGGCACAGTCCTAATGTGTGGCTCCAGGGGCCCAGCCCGGAGGGTGTGTGGCCCAAGACTTTGAGGACAGAAGTCTGAAAAAACAAACTCAGCTTAGGTTTGTGTACGTAGGTATGGCAGGCCCGATCTACAAACCATGAGAAGAACTCTTCAGGATATGAAAAAAGTGCGAGTCTGAGGCGCTTGCTCAGACTTTTGTCTCTGGATTTTGTATCAGCGATGGCCGTGGAATGTCGGGGAAGCCTCATGGGCCATGGACGAATCTTCCTCTCTGAGGATTTGGCCGGATTCCCAATTGCTTTTCGTCAATCTGTGGGAAGGGAGGACTCATTTCAGTTTTGTTACCTCAGGTGTCCCACCAAAAGAGGAATTCCAAAGCCAAGCCGTGGGGAAGACTGAAGGGACAACCCGAACTATGGTTGAAAATTGGGGCCTAGGGGCATGGCAAGCCCAATATGCTATCTATTCAACCAGCCACTGAGTGGCCTTACTTGACGACTGGGCTCAGCCTGAGGGTCACAATGTGTGTTTGTGACCAATGTGGCCCGCGAGCATGGGCGGGTCCTCATGGGCCACACTGGTTTCAACTACACTGAACGTTGGACAACATGCCAACCACAAGGTTTCTTGCCATGGGGAAGGAGTTCTGATTTCTGCATCACCTTCAACCTTGCGCAGTGATTGGAGATAAGGTCTAGGTTCTGAAACCTGAAAACCGAGGTTGGGAAGAGATGACGACCTAAGGCCATGGCGGCTCGATGTGCTCAGTGTGCGGCCAGCTGTCTGTCAGAGGACAGGGGGTCCAGGCTCAGGCTGTGTCAGAAAGGGCATTAGTGCCCTGGTCAGCTTATGTATTTGGGGTACAGCCAAGGTCGGTGCAGGTTGATCCTCATTTGGGGTTACTGGGTAGCCCCAGAGGACAATGTTTTTCTTCTGGAGGGCAGGCAGAGTGCTGCATTGTAGTTCTGGATTGCCAAACTGGAGGGCTTGTGGGCCAGTAGTCTGACGACAAAAGTCTGAGAACACAAGCTAGGCTTAGGTTTCTGGGTGAGGCCATGGCAGGCACAATCTACAGACCTGAATTGAGATCTCGTGCATCTGAAGTCAGGGCGAGGATCAGACGATCGCTCAGGTAGGAGTTTATGTCCCTGATGGCCCCTTCATGAATGGGGGGGCATCACGAGGCGATGGGGGTTTTCCCACGATGGGAGTTGTGAGAAGCTCTAAACTGCAGAGAGTCTTCTGCAGGACAATTGAGACCTGTTGTTTGGCTCCAGGCCAATGATTCTGAGCAGGGTTCTAAGGATGGATGGCTGGGTAGCCCACATCGCATTCTAATTGTCTCCTAGCAACAAGAGAGGTGAGATCTCCTGGATCTGTGGGCAGCAACCGAGGACGCTGAGTTGAAATGGACACCCCTGGGGATGGGTCCTAATGTGCTTTTGTGTCTATGGAGACCTTGAAATTAAGCGGTGGCACTGCGGCCCTAAAGGGTTCTCCTAAACATAGGCTTTGACATAGCTCCAACGTGCAAGTTTCCCATGTGTAGATGAGATGTTTTCTGATGGGTGAGTCAAGAAACAGCTATATGCTGCTTTTGAAATCCAGGCCTCTGAGGAGAGATGCCTGGAAACCAAAGCAATGGATCTGATGAGTGCCTAGGGGCCTGTTCTTTCCTTTTTACCTCTGGGGACACCTGTCTATGGGTCTGAGTGCAGGTAGGTGCTCAGTTGGGCTCAGATTGCCCCTGTTTTTCCTGGGAAGCCACCACTATTGAGATGGATCAGGGACTTTGGAGGTTTATCCTATTAGAAGGGTTGTGGCCATTGGAATGGGCACACACAATTCCCTTGGAGAGGGCAAGTACCGTCCTCAGGTTTGGCTCCTGGGCCTGAGCCTGTAGGTTGTGTAGGCCAGGGCTGTTTGGACAGTTGTCTGAAAACACAAACTCGGCTTATGTTTCGGGTCATAGGTATGGCAGGACTGACCTACAGACCATGAGGAGAACACTTCGGGATTTGAAAGAAGGGCGAGTGTGAGGCTCCTGCTCAAGATTTTGTCTCTGGATATCGTGTCACTCATGGTCGTGGAATTTCTGGGTGACTTCAGGGGAAATGGACGAGTCATACTCTCTGGTGGTTTGCACCTTCCAAAGAGTTTGTGGTCATTCAGTGGCTGGAAGAAGACCGTTTTTTTGTTGTTGTTGTTGTTGTTGTTGTTTTTGTTGTTGTGTTCTTTTTTAACCTCAGGTGTTCCACCAAATGAGGGATTCCAGAGTAGAGCCCTGGGGAGGGGCGAATGGACAATCAGAAATCTGGTTAAAAATTGAAGCCTAGGGACATGTCAAGCCCATTATGACATCTAATGGTCCAACCACTAAGAGGACTTACTAGAGGACAGGATTCATGCAGATGGTCACAATGCTTGTGTATGCCCTCGTCGCACTCAAGAATGGCGTGGCCTGTGTGAATGATGGTTTCTCCTACACTGAACATTGGACAACGTCCCAACCACAAGGGTTCCTGCCATGGGTAAGGAGGAGTTCTGACTTCTGCATCACACTCACCCCTGGGCAGTGATTGGAGATAAGGTCTCGGTTCTGAAGCCTGAAAACTGAGGTAGGGAAGAGATGATGACCTAAGGCCATGGCGGGTTTTATGTGCTCAGTGTGCGGTCAGCTTTCTGGGTTTTGGTCAGGAGGTCCGGGCTCAGGTTGTGTTCGACAGTCCCTTAGTGCCCAGGTTACACTATATAATTTGGGTAAAGTCGAGTGCTGTGTAGGTTGATCCTCATTTAAGGTGCCTGGGCAGCTCATGAGGCAATAATTTTTTTTCTAGAGGGCAGGCAGAGTGCTGCATTGTGGGTCCGGAATTGCCAAACTTGAGGGCTTCGGGGCCAGGAGTGTGAGGACGGAAGTCTGAGAAGACAAGCTAGACTTGGGTTTCAGGGCGAGGGCACGGCAGGTACCCCTTGCAGATCTGAACCAATATCTCATGCATCTGAAGTCAGGGCTAGGATCAGACGTTGGCTCAGGTTGGAGTTTCTGTGCATGACGGCCGCTTCATGAAGGGAGCGGAATCTCGATGCCATTGAGGTTTTCCCACGTTGGGAGTTGTGAGATGCCCCCTTCAAGGATTCCTTCTGCGGGACAATGGAGGCCTTTTGGACAGCTCCAGGACATCCCTTATGGAATGACTCCAGTGCACCGTTCGCGGATGGATGCCTGGGAAGCCCGCCTCGCATTCCAATTGTCTCCAGGCAACAAGACAGTTTAGATCTGATGGCTCTGCCGGAGCATCCGGGGTGGCTGAGTTGAAATGGACTTTCCTGAGGATGGGTCCTAATGTGTTTTTGTGTCCATGAGGGCCTTGGAATGGGGCGGTGGCACCGGGACCCTGAAGTACTCTCCTAAGCTTTGGACATGGCTCCCATGCACAGGTTTCCATGTGGAGACGAGATGAGTTCTGATGGGTGCCTCAGGAAAACCCCTATGCTCGTATTGGAATCAGGCTTTGAGGACACATGCCTGTAACCCAAAGCAATGGATCCTATTATGGCCTAGGGTCCTGTCTGGTTCAATCTTCTTCTCTGGGGACATCCATCTATGGTATGAGTGGAGGTCGATTATCAGCTGGTGTCAGACAGCCCTTGTTTGTTCCGGGCGACCTACACTATTGGGATGGCCTCAGGGACTTTGGAGGTTTCTCCTAATTTGTACGATTTTGGACCATGGAATGGGCAGAATTCCCATGGATTGTTAGGCACAGTCCTAATGTGTGGCTCCAGGGGCCCAGCCCGGAGGGTGTGTGGCCCAAGACTTTGAGGACAGAAGTCTGAAAAAACAAACTCAGCTTAGGTTTGTGTACGTAGGTATGGCAGGCCCGATCTAAAAACCATGAGAAGAACTCTTCAGGATATGAAAAAAGTGCGAGTCTGAGGCGCTTGCTCAGACTTTTGTCTCTGGATTTTGTATCAGCGATGGCCGTGGAATGTCGGGGAAGCCTCATGGGCCATGGACGAATCTTCCTCTCTGAGGATTTGGCCGGATTCCCAATTGCTTTTCGTCAATCTGTGGGAAGGGAGGACTCATTTCAGTTTTGTTACCTCAGGTGTCCCACCAAAAGAGGAATTCCAAAGCCAAGCCGTGGGGAAGACTGAAGGGACAACCCGAACTATGGTTGAAAATTGGGGCCTAGGGGCATGGCAAGCCCAATATGCTATCTATTCAACCAGCCACTGAGTGGCCTTACTTGACGACTGGGCTCAGCCTGAGGGTCACAATGTGTGTTTGTGACCAATGTGGCCCGCGAGCATGGGCGGGTCCTCATGGGCCACACTGGTTTCAACTACACTGAACGTTGGACAACATGCCAACCACAAGGTTTCTTGCCATGGGGAAGGAGTTCTGATTTCTGCATCACCTTCAACCTTGCGCAGTGATTGGAGATAAGGTCTAGGTTCTGAAACCTGAAAACCGAGGTTGGGAAGAGATGACGACCTAAGGCCATGGCGGCTCGATGTGCTCAGTGTGCGGCCAGCTGTCTGTCAGAGGACAGGGGTTCCAGGCTCAGGCTGTGTCAGAAAGGGCATTAGTGCCCTGGTCAGCTTATGTATTTGGGGTACAGCCAAGGTCGGTGCAGGTTGATCCTCATTTGGGGTTACTGGGTAGCCCCAGAGGACAATGTTTTTCTTCTGGAGGGCAGGCAGAGTGCTGCATTGTAGTTCTGGATTGCCAAACTGGAGGGCTTGTGGGCCAGTAGTCTGACGACAAAAGTCTGAGAACACAAGCTAGGCTTAGGTTTCTGGGTGAGGCCATGGCAGGCACAATCTACAGACCTGAATTGAGATCTCGTGCATCTGAAGTCAGGGCGACGATCAGACGATCGCTCAGGTAGGAGTTTATGTCCCTGATGGCCCCTTCATGAATGGGGGGGCATCACGAGGCCATGGGGGTTTTCCCACGATGGGAGTTGTGAGAAGCTCCAAACTGCAGAGAGTCTTCTGCAGGACAATTGAGACCTGTTGTTTGGCTCCAGGCCAATGATTCTGAGCAGGGTTCTAAGGATGGATGGCTGGGTAGCCCACCTCGCATTCCAATTGTCTCCTAGCAACAAGACAGGTTAGATCTCCTGGATCTGTGGGGAGCAACCGAGGACGCTGAGTTGAAATGGACACCCCTGGGGATGGGTCCTAATGTGCTTTTGTGTCTATGGAGACCTTGAAATGAAGCGGTGGCACTGGGGCCCTAAAGGGTTCTCCTAAACAGAGGCTTTGACACAGCTCCAACGTGCAAGTTTCCCATGTGTAGATGAGATGTTTTCTGATGGGTGAGACAAGAAACAGCTAGTTGCTGCTTTTGAAATCCAGGCCTCTGAGGAAGATGCCTGGAAACCAAAGCAATGGATCTGATTAGTGCCTAGGGGCATGTTCTTTCCTTTATACATCTGGGGATATCTGTCTATGGGTCTGAGTGCAGGTAGGTGCTCAGTTGGGCTCAGATTGCCCCTGTTTTTCCTGGGAAGCCACCACTGTTGAGATGGATCTGGGACTTTGGAGGTTTATCCTATTAGAAGGTTTGTGGCCATTGGAATGGGCACACACAATTCCCTTGGAGAGGGCAAGTACCGTCCTCAGGTTTGGCTCCAGGGGCCTGAGCCTGTAGATTGTGAAGGCCAGGTCTGTTTGGACAGTTGTCTGAAAACACAAACTCTGCTTATGTTTCAGGTCATAGGTATGGCAGGACTGATCTACAGACCATGATGAGAACTCTTCGGGATTTGAAAGAAGGGCGAGTGTGAGGCTCCTGCTCAAGTTTTTGTCTCTGGATATTGTGTCACTCATGGTCGTGGAATTTCTGGGTGACTACATGGGAAATGGACGAGTTTTACTCTCTGGTGGTTTGGCCCTGTCCAAAGAGTTTGGGGTCATTCTGTGGTCTGGAACAAGTCCGTTTTTTATTGTTTTTGTTGTTGTTGTTTTCTTTATTAACCTCAGGTGTCCCACCACATGAGGGATTCCAGAGTAGAGCCCTGGGGAGGGGCGACGGCACAATCAGAAATCTGGTTAAAAATTGGGGACTAGGGACATGTCAAGCCCATTATGACATCTAATCGTCCAGCCATTGAGAGGACTTACTAGAGGACAGGACTCATGCTGAGGGTCACAATGCGTGTGTATGCCCTCGTCGCACTCAAGAATGGGCGGGGCCTCAGGGTGAATGCTGGTTTCTACTACACTGAACGTTGGACAACGTGCCAACCACAAGGGTTCTTGCCATGGGTAAGGAGGAGTTCTGATTTCTGCATCACACTCACCCCTGGGCAGTGATTGGAGACAAGGTTTCGGTTCTGAAGCCTGAAAACTGAGGTAGGGAAGAGATGATGACCTAAGGCCATGGCGGGTTTTATGTGCTCAGTGTGCGGTCAGCTTTCTGGGTGTTGGTCAGGAGGTCTGGGCTCAGGTTGTGTTCGACAGTGCATTAGTGCCCAGGTTAGACTATATAATTTGGGTAAAGTCGAGTGCTGTGTAGGTTTACCCTTATTTAAGGTGCCTGGGCAGCTGATGAGGCAATAATTTTTTTTTTTCTAGAGGGCAGGCAGAGTGCTGCATTGTGGGTCCGGAATTGCCAAACTTGAGGGCTTCGGGGCCAGGAGTGTGAGGACGGAAGTCTGAGAAGACAAGCTAGACTTGGGTTTCAGGGCGAGGGCACGGCAGGTACCCCCTGCAGATCTGAAACAATATCTCATGCACTTGAAGTCAGGGCGAGGATCAGACGTTGGCTCAGGTTGGAGTATCTGTACATGACGCCCACTTCATGAAGGAAGCAGAATCTCGGGGCCATTGAGGTTTTCCCACGTTGGGAGTTGTGGGATGCCCCCTTCAAGGATTCCTTCTGCGGGACAATTGAGACCTGTTGGACAGCTCCAGGACATCCCATATGGAATGACTCCAGAGCACCGTTCGCGGATGGATGCCTGGGAAGCCCGCCTCGCATTCCAATTGTCTCCTAGCAACAAGACAGTTTAGATCTGATGGCTCTTCCGGAGCAACCGGGGTGGCTGAGTTGAAATGGACTTTCTTGAGGATGGGTCCTAATGTGTATTTGTGTCCATGAGGGCCTTGGACTGGGGTGGTGGCACCGGTATCCTAAAGTACTCTCCTAAGTTTTGGACATGGCTAGTGCCTAGGGGCCTCTTCTTTCCTTTTTACCTCTGGGGACTTCAGTCTATGGGTCTGAGTGCAGGTAGGTGCTCAGTTGGGCTCAGATTGCCACTGTTATTCCTGGGAAGCCAAACTATTGAGATGGATCAGGGACTTTGGAGGTTTATCCTATTAGAAGGTTTGTGGCCATTGGAATGGGCACACACAATTCCCTTGGGAGGGCAAGTACAGTCCTCAGGTTTGGCTCCAGGGGCTGAGCCTGTAGGTTGTGTAGGCCAGGGCTGTTTGGACAGTTCTCTGAAAACACAAACTCGGCTCATCTTTCGGATCATAGGTATGGCAGGACTGATCTATAGACCATGAGGAGAACTCTTCGGGATTTGAAAGAAGGGCGAGTGTGAGGCTCCTGCTCAAGTTTTTGTCTCTGGATATCGTGTCACACATGGTCGTGGAATTTCTGGGTGACTTCATGGGAAATGGACGAGTTTTACTCTCTGGTGGTTTGGCCCCGTCCAAAGAGTTTGGGGTAATTCTGGAGCAGAAAGAAGTCCGTTTTTTTTTGTTGTTGTTGTTGTTTTCTTTTTTAACCTCATGTGTCCCACCAAATGAGGGATTCCAGAGAAGAGCCCTGGGGAGGGGCGACTGGACAATCAGAAATCTGGTTAAAAATTGGGGCCTAGGGACATGTCAAGCCCATTATGACATCTAATGGTCCAGCCACTGAGAGGACTTACTAGAGGACAGGACTCATGCTGAGAGTCACAATGCGTGTGTATGCCCTCGTCGCACTCAAGAATGGGCGGGGCCTCAGTGTGAATGCTGGTTTCTCCTACACTGAACGTTGGACAACGTGCCAACCACAAGAGTTCTTGCCATGGGTAAAGAGGAGTTCTGATTTCTGCATCACACTCACCCCTGGGTAGTGATTGGAGACAAGGTATCGGTTCTGAAGCCTGAAAACTGAGGTAGGGAAGAGATGATGACCTAAGGCCAGGGCGGGTTTTATGTGCTCAGTGTGCGGTCAGCTTTCTGGGTGTTGGTCAGGAGGTCCGGGCTCAGGTTGTGTTCGACAGTGCATTAGTGCCCAGGTTAGACTATATAATTTGGGTAAAGTCGAGTGCTGTGTAGGTTTATCCTCATTTAAGGTGCCTGGGCATCTCATGAGGCAATAGTTTTTTTTTTTTCTAGAGGGCAGGCAGAGTGCTGCATTGTGGGTCCGGAATTGCCAAACTTGAGGGCTTCGGGGCCAGGAGTGTGAGGACGGAAGTCTGAGAAGACAAGCTAGCCTTGGTTTCAGGGCGAGGCACGGCAGGTATCCCCTGCAGATCTGAACCAATATCTCATGCATCTGAAGTCAGGGCGAGGATCAGACGTTGGCTCAAGTTGCAGTTTCTGTGCATGACGGCCGCTTCATGAAGGGAGCGGAATCTCGGGGCCATTGATTTTTTCCCACGTTGGGAGTTGTGGGATGCCCCCTTCAAGTTTTCCTTCTGCGGGACAATTGAGAAATGTTGGACAGCTCCAGGACATCCCATATGGAATGACTCCAGATCACCGTTCGCGGATGGATGCCTGGGAAGCCCGCCTCGCATTCCAATTGTCTCCTAGCAACAAGACAGTTTAGATCTGATGGCTCTGCCGGAGCAACCGGGGTGGCTGAGTTGAAATAGACTTTCCTGAGGATGGGTCCTAATGTGTTTTTGTGTCCATGAGGGCCTTGGTATGGGGCGGTGACACCGGGATCCCAAAGTACTCTCGTAAGCTTTGGACATGGCTCCCATGCACAGGTTTTCTTGTGGAGACAAGATGAGTTCTGATGGGTGCCTCAGGAAAACCCCTATACTCGTATTGGAATCAGGCTTTGAGGACACATGCCTGTAACCCAAAGCAATGGATCCTATTATGGCCTAGGGCCCTGTCTGGTTCAATCTTCTTCTCTGGGGACATCCATCTATGGTATGAGTGGAGGTTGATTATCAGCTGGTGTCAGACGGCCCTTGTTTGTTCCGGGCGACCCACACTATTGGGATGGCCTCAGGGATTTTGGAGGTTGCTCCTAATTTGTACGATTCTGGACCATGGAATGGGCAGAATTCCCATGGATTGGTAGGCACAGTCCAAATGTGTGGCTCCAGGGGCCCATCCTGGAGGGTGTGTGGCCCAAGACTTTGAGGACAGAAGTCTGAAAACACACACTCAGTGACGTAGGTATGGCAGGCCCGATCTACAAACCATGAGAAGAACTCTTCAGGATATGAAGAAAGTGCGAGTCTGAGGCGCTTGCTCAGGCTTTTGTCTCTGGATTTTGTATCAGCGATGGCCGTGGACTGTCGGGGAGGCCTCATGGGCCATGGACGAATCTTCCTCTCTGAGGATTTGGCCCGATTCCCAATTGCTTTTCGTCAATCTGTGGGATGGGAGGACTCATTTCAGTTTTGTTACCACAGATGTCCCAACAAAAGAGGAATTCCAAAGCGAAGCCGTGGGGAAGACTGAAGGTACAACCCGAACTATGGTTAAAAATTGGGGCCTAGTGGTATGGCAAGCCCAATATGCTATCTCTTCATCCAGCCACTGAGTGACCTTACTTGAGGACTGGGCTCAGCCTGAGCGTCACAATGTGTGTTTGTGACCAATGTGGCCTGCCAGCATGGGCGGGGCCTCATGGGCCACACTGGTTTCAACTACACTGAACGTTGGACAACATGCCAACCACAAGGTTTCTTGCCATGGGGAAGGAGTTCTTATTTCTGCATCACCTTCAACCCTGGGCAGTAATTGGAGATAAGGTCTAGGTTCTGAAACCTGAAAACCGAGGTTGGGAAGAGATGAAGACCTAAGGCCATGGCGGCTCGATGTGCTCAGTGTGCGGCCAGCTGTCTGGGAGGGGCCAGGGGGTCCAGGCTCAGGCTGTGTCAGAAAGGGCATTAGGGCCCTGGTCACCCTAAGTATTTGGGGTATAGCCAAGGTCGGTACAGGTTGATCCTCATTTGGGGTTACTGGGTAGCCCCAAAGGACAATGTTTTTCTTCTGGAGGGCCGGCCGAGTGCTGCATTGTAGTTCTGGATTGCCAAACTGGAGGGCTTGTGGGCCAGTAGTCTGACGACAAAAGTCTGAGAACACAAGCTAGGCTTAGGTTTCTGGGTGAGGCCTTGCCAGGCACAATCTACAGACCTGAATCGAGATATCGTGCATCTGAAGTCAGGGCGAGGATCAGACTATCGCTCAGGTTGGAGTTTCTGTCCCTGATGTCCCCTTCATGGATGGGGGGGGGGCATCACGAGGCCATGGGTGTTTTCCCACGATGGGAGTTGTGAGAAGCTCCAAACTGCAGAGAGTCATCTGCAGGACAATTGAGACCTCTTGTTTGGCTCCAGGCCAATGATTCTGAGCAGGGTTCTAAGGATGGATGGCTGGGTATCCCACCTCGCATTCCAATTCTCTCCTAGCAACAAGACAGGTTAGATCTCCTGGATCTCTGGGGAGGAACCGAGGATGCTGAGATGAAATGGACACCCCTGGGGATGGGCCCTAATGTGCTTTTGTGTCTATGGAGACTTTGGAATGAAGCGGTGGCACTGGGGACCTAAAGGGTTCTCCTAAACAGAGGCTTTGACACAGCTCCAACGTGCAAGTTTCCCATGTGTAGATGAGATGTTTTCTGATGGGTGAATCAAGAAACAGCTACATGCTGCTTTTGAAATCCAGGATTCTGAGGAGAGATGCCTGGAAACCAAAGCAATGGATCTGATGAGTGCCTAGGGGCCTGTTCTTTCCTTTTTACCTCTGGGGACATCGGTCTATGGGTCTGAGTGCAGGTAGGTGCTCAGTTGGTCTCAGATTGCCCCTGTTTTTCCTGGGAAGCCACCACTATTGAAATGGATCAGGGACTTTGGAGGTTTATCCTATGAGAAGGGTTGTGGCCATTGGAATGGGCACACACAATTCCCTTGGAGAGGGCAAGTACAGTCCTCAGGTTTGGCTCCAGGGGCCTGAGCCTGTAGGTTGTGTAGGCCAGGGTTGTTTGGTCAGTTGTCTGAAAACACAAACTCGGCTTATGTTTCGGGTCATAGTTATGGCAGGACTGATCTACTGACCATGAGGAGAACTCTTCGGGATTTGAAAAAGGGCGAGTGTGAGGCTCCTGCTCAAGTTTTTGTCTCTGGATATCGTGTCACTCATGGTCGTGGAATTTCTGGGTGAGTTCATGGGAAATGGATGAGTCTTACTCTCTGGTGGTTTGGCCCCGTCCAAAGAGTTTGTGGTCATTTTGTGGCCTGGAAGAAGTCCGTTTTTTGTTGTTGTTGTTGTTGTTTTTTTTTTCCTTTTTAACCTCAGGTGTCCCACCAAATGATGGATTCCAGATTAGAGCCCTGGGGAGGGACGACTGGACAATCAGAAATCTGGTTAAAAATTGGGGCCTAGGGACATGTCAAGCCCATTATGACATCTAATTGTCCAACCACTGAGAGGACTTACTAGAGGACAGGACTCATGCTGAGAGTCCCAATGCATGTGTATGCCCTCGTCGCCCTCAAGAATGGGCGGGGCCTCAGGGTGAATGCTGGTTTCTCCTACACTGAACGTTGGACAACGTGCCAACCACAAGGTTTCTTGCCATGGGTAAGGAGGAGTTCTGATTTCTGCATCACACTCACCCCTGGGCAGTGATTGGAGATAAGGTCTCGGTTCTGAAGCCTGAAAACTGAGGTAGGAAAGAGTTGATGACCTAAGGCTATGGCGGGTTTTATGTGCTCAGTGTGCGGTCAGCTTTCTGGGTGTTGGTCAGGAGGTCCGGGCTCAGGTTGTGTTCGACAGTGCATTAGTGCCCAGGTTAGACTATATAATTTGGGTAAAGTCGAGTGCTGTGTAGGATTACCCTCATTTAAGGTGCCTGGGCAGCTCATGAGGCAATAATTTTTTTTCTAGAGGGCAGGCAGAGTGCTGCATTGTGGGTCCGGAATTGCCAAACTTGAGGGCTTCGGGGCCAGGAGTGTGAGGACGGAAGTCTGAGAAGACAAGCTAGACTTGGGTTTCAGGGCGAGGGCACGGCAGGTACCCCCTGCAGATCTGAACCAATATCTCATGCATCTGAAGTCAGGGCGAGGATCAGACGTTGGCTCAGGTTGGAGTTTCTGTGCATGACGGCCGCTTCATGAAGGGAGCGGAATCTCGGGGCCATTGAGGTTTTCCCACGTTGGGAGTTGTGGGATGCCCCCTTCAAGTTTTCCTTCTGCGGGACAATGGAGGCCTGTTGGACAGCTCCAGGACATCCCATATGGAATGACTTCAGAGCACCGTTCGCGGATGGATGCCTGGGAAGCCCGCCTCGAATTCCAATTGTCTCCTAGCAACAAGACAGTTTAGATCTAATGGCTCGGCCGGAGCAACCGGGGTGGCTGAGTTGAAATGGACTTTCCTGAGGATGGGTCCAAATGTGTTTTTGTGTCCATGAGGGCCTTGGAATGGGGCGTTGGCACCGGGACCCTGAAGTACTCTCCTAAGCTTTGGACATGGCTCCCATGCACAGGTTTCCTTGTGGTGACGAGATGAGTTCTGATGGGTGCCTCAGGAAAACCCATATGCTCGTATTGGAATCAGGCTTTTGAGGACACATGCCTGTAACCCAAAGCAATGGATCCTATTATGGCCAAGGGCCCTGCCTGGTTCAATCTTCTTCTCTGGGGACATCAATTTATGGTATGAGTGGAGGTCGATTATCAGCTGGTGTCCGACAGCCCTTGTTTGTTCCGGGCGACCTACACTATTGGGATGGCCTCAGGGACTTTGGAGGTTTCTCCTAATTTGTACGATTTTGGACCATGGAATGGGCAGAATTCCCATGGATTGGTAGGCACAGTCCTAATGTGTGGCTCCAGGGGCCCAGCCTGGAGGGTGTGTGGCCCAAGACTTTGAGGACAGAAGTCTGAAAACACACTCAGCTTAGGTTTGGAGACGTAGGTATGGCAGGCCCGATCTACAAGCCATGAGAAGAACTCTTCAGGATATGAAGAAAGTGCGAGTCTGAGGCGCTTGCTCAGGCTTTTGTCTCTGGATTTTGTATCAGCGATGGCCGTGGAATGTCGGGGAGGCCTCATGGGCCATGGACGAATCTTCCTCTCTGAGGATTTGGCCCGATTCCCAATTGCTTTTCGTCAATGGTTGGGATGGGAGTACTCATTTCAGTTTTGTTACCTCAGGTGTCCCACCAAAAGAGGAATTCCAAAGCCTAGCCGTGGGGAAGACTGAAGGGACAACCCGAACTATGGTTAAAAATTGGGGCCTAGGGGCATGGCAATCCCAATATGCTTCTCTTCATCCAGCCACTGAGTGGCCTTACTTTGGACTGGGCTCAGCCTGAGGGTCACAATGTGTATTTGTGACCAATGTGGCCCGGGAGCATGGGTGGAGCCTCATGGGCCACACTGGTTTCAACTACACTGAATGTTGGACAACATGCCAACCACAAGGTTTCTTGCCATGGGGAAGGAGTTCTGATTTCTGCATCACCTTCAACCCTGGGCAGTGATTGGAGATAAGGTCTAGGTTCTGAACCCTGAAAACCGAGGTTGGGAAGAGATGACGACCTCTGGCCATGGCCGCTCGATGTGATCAGTGTGCGGCCAGCTGTCTGGGAGGGGCCAGGGGGTCCAGGCTCAGGCTGTGTCAGAAAGGGCATTTGTGCCCTGGTCAGCCTATGTATTTGGGGTACAGCCAAGGTCGGTGCAGGTTGATCCTCATTTGGGGATACTGGGTAGCCCCAGAGGACAATGTTTTTCTTCTGGGGGGCAGGCAGAGTGCTGCATTGTAGTTCTGGATTGCCAAACTGGAGGGCTTGTGAGCCAGTAGTCTGACAAAAAATGTCTGAGAATACAAGCTAGGCTTAGGTTTCTGGGTGAGGCCATGGCAGGCACAATCTACAGACCTGAATCAAGATCTTGTGCATCTGAAGGCAGGGCGAGGATCAGACAATCGCTTGGTTGGAGTTTCTGTCCCTGATGGCCCCTTCATGAATGGAGGGGCATCACGAGGCCATGGGGCTTTTCCCACGATGGGAGTTGTGAGAAGCTCCAAACTGCAGAGAGTCTTCTGCAGGACAATTGAGACCTGTGGTTTTGCTCCATGCCAATGATTCTGAGCAGGGTTCTAAGGATGGATGACTGGGTAGCCCACCTCGCATTCCAATTGTCTCCTAGCAACAAGACAGGTTAGATCTCCTGGATCTGTGGGGAGCAACCGAGGACGCTGAGTTGAAATGGACACCCCTGGTGATGGGTCCTTTTGTGCTTTTGTGTCTATGGAGACCTTGGAATGAAGCGGTGGCACTGGGGCCCTAAAGGGTTCTCCTAAACAGAGTCTTTGACACAGCTCCAACGAGCAAGTTTCCCATGTGTAGATGAGATGTTTTCTGATGGGTGAGTCAAGAAACAGCTAGATGCTGCTTTTGAAATGCAGGCCTCTGAGGAGAGATGCCTGGAAACCAAAGCAATGGATCTGATTAGTGTCTAGGGGCCTGTTCTTTCCTTTATACATCTGGGTACATCTGTCTATGGGTCTGAGTGCAGGTAGGTGCTCAGTTGGGCTCAGATTGCCCCTGTTTTTCCTGGGAAGCCACAATTATAGAGATGGATCTGGGACTTTGGAGGTTTATCCTATTAGAAGGGTTGTGGCCATTGGAATGGGCACACACAATTCCCTTGGAGACGGCAAGTATAGTCCTCAGGTTTGGCTCCAGGGGCCTGAGCCTGTAGGTTGTGTAGGCCAGGGCTGTTTGGACAGTTGTCTGAAAACACAAACTCAGCTTATGTTTCGGGTCATAGGTATGGCAGGACTGAATTACAGACCATGAGGAGAACTCTTCGGGATTTGAAAGAAGGGCGAGTGTGAGGCTCTGCTCAAGTTTTTGTCTTTGGATATCGTGTCACTCATGGTCGTGGAATTTCTGGGTGACTTCATATGAAATGGACGAGTCTTACTCTCTGGTGGTTTGGCCCCGTCCAAAGAGTTTGGGGTCATTCTGTGGCCTGGAAGAAGTCCGTTTTTTTTTTTGTTGTTGTTGTTGTTGTTTTCTTTTTTAACCTCAGGTGTCCCACCAAATGAGGTATTCCAGAGTAGAGCCCTGGAGAGGGGCGAATGGACAATCAGAAATCTGGTTAAAAATTGTGGCCTAGGGACATGTCAAGCCCATTATGACATCTAATGGTCCAGCCACTGAGAGGACTTACTAGAGGACAGGATTCATGTTGAGGGTCCCAATGCATGTGTATGCCCTCGTCGCACTCAAGAATGGGCGGGGCCTCAGGGTGAATGCTGGTTTCTCCTACACTGAACGTTGGACAACGTGCCAACCACAAGGTTTCTTGCCATGGGTAAGGAGGAGTTCTGATTTCTGCATCACACTAACCCCTAGCAGTAATTGGAGATAAGGTCTCGGTTCTGAACCCTGAAAACTGAGGTAGGGAAGAGATGATGACCTAAGGCCATGGCGGGTTTTATGTGCTCAGTGTGCGGTCAGCTTTCTGGGTGTTGGTCAGGAGGTCCAGGCTCAGGTTGTGTTCGACAGTCTATTAGTGCCCAGGTTAGACTATAAAATTTGGGTAAAGTCGAGTGCTGTGTAGGTTTACCCTCATTTAATGTGCCTGGGCAGCTCATGAGGCAATAATTTTTTTTCTAGAGGGCAGGCAGAGTGCTGCATTGTGGGTCCGGAATTACCAAACTTGAGGGATTCGGGGCCAGGAGTGTGAGGACGGAAGTCTGAGAAGACAAGCTAGACTTGGGTTTCAGGGTAAGGGCACGGCAGGTACCCCCTGCAGATCTGAACCAATATCTCATGCATCTGAAGTCAGGGCGAGGATCAGACGTTGGCTCAGGTTGCAGTTTCTGTGCATGACGGCCGCTTCATGAAGGGAGCGGAATATCGGGGCCATTGAGGTTTTCCCACGTTGGAGGTGTGGGATGCCCCCTTCAAGGATTCCTTCTGCGGGACAATGGAGGCCTGTTGGACAGCTCCAGGACATCCCATATGGAATGACTCCAGAGCACCGTTCGCGGATGGATGCCTGGGAAGCCCGCCTCGAATTCCAATTGTCTCCAGACAACAAGAAAGTTTAGATCTGATGGCTCTGCCGGAGCAACCGGGGTGGCTGAGTTGAAATAGACTTTCCTGAGGATGGGTCCTAATGTGTTTTTGTGTCCATGAGGGCCTTGGAATGGGGCGGTGGCACCGGGATCCCAAAGTACTCTCCTAAGCTTTGGACATGGCTCCCACGCACAGGTTTCCTTGTGGAGACGAGATGAGTTCTGATGGGTGCCTCAGGAAAACCCATATGCTCGTATTGGAATCAGGCTTTTGAGGACACATGCCTGAAACCCAAAGCAATGGATCCTATTATGGCCTAGGGCCCTGTCTGGTTCAATCTTCTTCTCTGGGGACATCCATCTATGGTATGAGTGGAGGTCGATTATCTGCTGGAGTCAGACAGCCCTTGTTTGTTCCAGGCGACCTACACTATTGGGATGGCCTCAGGGACTTTGGAGGTTTCTCCTAATTTGTACGATTTTGGACCATGGAATGGGCAGAATTCCCATGGATTGTTAGGCACAGTCCTAATGTGTGGCTCCAGGGGCCCAGCCTGTAGGGTGTGTGGCCCAAGACTTTGAGGACAGAAGTCTGAAAACACAAACTCAGCTTAGGTTTGGGGACGTAGGTATGGCAGGCCCGATCTACAAGCCATGAGAAGAACTCTTCAGGATATGAAGAAAGTGCGAGTCTGAGGCGCTTGCTCAGGCTTTTGTCTCTGGATTTTGTATCAGCGATGGCCGTGGAATGTCGGGGAGGCCTCATGGGCCATGGACGAATCTTCCTCTCTGAAGATTTGGCCCGAATCCCTATTGCTTTTCGTCAATCTGTGGGATGGGAGGACTCATTTCAGTTTTGTTACCTCAGGTGTCCCACCAAAAGAGGAATCCCAAAGCAAAGCCATGGGGAAGACTGAAGGGACAACCCGAACTATGGTTAAAAATTGGGGCCTAGGGGCATGGCAAGCCCAATATGCTATCTCTTCATCCAGCCACTGAGTGGCCTTACTTGAGCACTGGGCTCAGCCTGAGGGTCACAATGTGTGTTTGTGACCAATGTGGCCCGCGAGCATGGGCGGGGCCTCATGGGCCACACTGGTTTCAACTACACTGAACGTTGGACAACATGCCAACCACAAGGTTTCTTGCCATGGGGAAGGAGTTCTGATTTCTGCATCACCTTCAACCCTGGGCAGTGATTGGAGATAAGGTCTAGGTTCTGAAACCTGAAAACCGAGATTGGGAAGAGATGACGACCTAAGGCCACGGCCGCTCGATGTGCTCAGTGTGCGGCCAGCTGTCTGGCAGGGGCCAGGGGGTCCATGCTCAGGCTGGGTCACAAAGGGCATTAGTGCCCTGGTCAGCCTATGTATTTGGGGTACAGCCAAGGTCCGTGCAGGTTGATCCTAATTTGGGGTTACTGGGAAGCCCCAGAGGACAATGTTTTTCTTCTGGAGGGCAGGCAGAGTGCTGAATTGTAGTTCTGGATTACCAAACTGGAGGGCTTGTGGGCCAGTAGTCTGACGACAAAAGTCTGAGAACACAAGTTAGGCTTAGGTTTCTGGGTGAGGCCATGGCATGCACAATCTACAGACCTGAATTGAGATCTTGTGCATCTCAAGTCAGGGCGAGGATCAGACGATCGCTCAGGTTGGAGTTTCTGTCCCTGATGGCCCCTTCATGAATGGGGGGGCATCACTAGGCCATGGGGGTTTTCCCACGATGGGAGTTGTGAGAAGCTCCAAACTGCAGAGAGTCTTCTGCAGGACAATTGAGACCTGTTGTTTGGCTCCAGGCCAATGATACTGAGCAGGGTTCTAAGGATGGATGGCTGGGTAGCCCACCTCGCATTCCAATTGTCTACTAGCAACAAGACAGGTTAGATCTCCTGGATCTGTGGTGAGCAACCGAGGACGCTGAGTTGAAATGGACACCCCTGGGGATTGGTCCTAATGTGCTTTTTTGTCAATGGAGACCTTGGAATGAAGCGGTGGCACTGGGGACCTAAAGGGTTCTCCTAAACAGAGGCTTTGACACAGCTCCAACGTGCAAGTTTCCCATGTGTAGATGAGATGTTTTCTGATGGGTGAGTCAAGAAACAGCTATATGCTGCTTTTGAAATCCACGCCTCTGAGGAGAGATGCCTGGAAACCAAAGCAATGGATCTGATGAGTGCCTAGGGGCCTGTTCTTTCCTTTTTACCTCTGGGGACATCTGTCTTTGGGTCAGAGTGCAGGTAGGTGCTCAGTTGGGCTCAGATTGCCCCTGTTTTTCCTGGGAAGCCACAACTATTGAGATGGATCGGGGATTTTGGAGGTTTATCCTATTAGAAGCGTTGTGGCCATTGGAATGGGCACACACAATTCCCTTGGAGAGGGCAAGAACAGTCCTCAGGTTTGGCTCCAAGGGCCTGAGCCTGTAGGTTGTGTAGGCCAGGGCTGTTTGGACAGTTGTCTGAAAACACAAACTCGGCTTATGATTCGGGTCATAGGTATGGCAGGACTGACCTACAGACCATGCGAAGAACTCTTCGGGGTTTGAAAGAAGGGCGAGTGTGAGGCTCCTGCTCCAGTTTTTGTCTCTGGATATCGTGTCACTCATGGTCGTGGAATTTCTGGGTGACTTCATGGGAAATGGACGAGTCATACTCTCTGGTGGTTTGCCCCTTCCAAAGAGTTTGGGGTCATTCTGTTAGCAGGAAGAAGTCCTTTTTTTGTTGTTGTTGTTGTTGTTCTTGTTGTTGTTTTCTTTTTTAACCTCAGGTGTTCCACCAAATGAGGGATTCCTGAGTAGAGCCCTGGGGAGTGGTGACTGGACAATCAGAAATCTGGCTAAAAATTGAAGCCTAGGGACATGTCAAGCCCATTATGACATATAATGGTCCAGCCACTGAGAGGACTTACTAGAGGACAGGACTCATGCTGAGGGTCACAATGCGTGTGTATGCCCTCGTCGCATTCAAGAATGGGCGGGGCCTCAGGGTGAATGCTGGTTTCTCCTACACTGAACGTTGGACAACGTGCCAACCACAAGGGTTCTTGCCATGGGTAAGGAGGAGTTCTGATTTCTGCATCACACTCACCACTGGGCAGTGATTGGAGATAAGGTCTCGGTTCTGAAGCCTGAAAACTGAGGTAGGGAAGAGATGATGACCTAAGGCCATGGCGGGTTTTGGGTGCTCAGTGTGCGGTCAGCTTTCTGGGAGCTGGTCAGGACGTCCGAGCTCAGGTTTTGTTCAACAGTGCCTTAGTGCCCAGGTTAGACTATATAATTTGGGTAAAGTCGAGTGCTGTGTAGGTTGATCCTCATTTAAGGTGCCTGGGCAGCTCATGAGGCAATAATTTTTTTTCTAGAGGGCAGGCAGAGTGCTGCATTGTGGGTCCTGAAATGCCAAACTTGAGGGCTTCGGGGCCAGGAGTGTGAGGACGGAAGTCTGAGAAGACAAGCTAGACTTGGGTTTCAAAGCGAGTCACGGCAGGTACCCCCTGCAGATCTGAACCAATATCTCATGCATCTGAAGTCAGGGCGAGGATCAGACGTTGGCTCAGTTTGCAGTTTCTGTGCATGACGGCTGCTTCATGAAGGGAGCGGAATCTCGAGGCCATTGAGATTTTCCCACGTTGGGAGTTGTGAGATGCCCCCTTCAAGGATTCCTTCTGCGGGAAAATTGAGACCTGTTGGAAAGCTCCAGGACATCCCATATGGAATGACTCCAGAGCACCGTTCGCGGATGGATGCCTGGGAAGCCCGCCTCGCATTCCAATTGTCTCCAGGCAACAAGACAGTTTAGATCTGATGGCTCTGCCGGAGCAACCGGGGTGGCTGAGTTGAAATGGACTTTCCTGAGGATGGGTCCTAATGTGTTTTTGTGTCCATGAAGGCCTTAGAATGAGGCGTTGGCATCGGGAACCTGAAGTACTCTCCTAAGCTTTGGACATGGCTCCCATGCACAGGTTTCCTTGTGGAGACGAGATGAGTTCTGATGGGTGCCTCAGGAAAACCTTTATGCTCGTATTGGAATCAGGCTTTTGAGGACACATGCCTGTAACCCAAAGCAATGGATCCTATTATAACCTAGGGTCCTGTCTGGTTCAATCTTCTTCTCTGGGGACATCCATCTATGGTATGAGTTGAGGTCGATTATCAGCTGGTGTCAGACAGCCCTTGTTTGTTCCGGGCGACCTACACTATTGGGATGGCCTCAGGGACTTTGGAGGTTTCTCCTAATTTGTACGATTTTGGACCATGGAATGGGCAGAATTCCCATGGATTGGTAGGCACAGTCCTAATGTGTGGCTCCAGGGGCCCAGCCTGGAGGGTGTGTGGCCCAAGACTTTGAGGACAGAAGTCTGAAAACACAAACTCAGCTTAGGTTTGGGTACGTAGGTATGGCAGGCCCGATCTACAAACCATGAGAAGAACTCTTCAGGATATGAAGAAAGTGCGAGTCTGAGGCGCTTGCTCAGGCTTTTGTCTCTGGATTTTGTATCAGCGATGGCCGTGGAATGTCGGGGAGGCATCATGGTCCATGGACGAATCTTCCTCTCTGAGGATTTGGCCCAATTCCCAATTGCTTTTTGTCAATGGTTGGGATGGGAGGACTCATTTCAGTTTTGTTACCTCAGGTGTTCCACCAAAAGAGGAATTCCAAAGCAAAGCCATGGGGAAGACTGAAGGGACAACCCGAACTATGGTTAAAAATTGGGGCCTAGGGGCATGGCAAGCCCAATATGCTATCTCTTCATCCAGCCACTGAGTGGCCTTACTTGACGACTGGGCTCAGCCTGAGGGTCACAATGTGTGTTTGTGAACAATGTGGCCCGCGAGCATGGGCGGGGCCTCATGGGCCACACTGGTTTCAACTACAATGAACGTTGGACAACATGCCAACCACAAGGTTTCTTGCCATGGGGAAGGAGTTCTGATTTCTGCATCACCTTCAACCCTGGGCAGTGATTGGAGATAAGGTCTAGGTTCTGAAACCTGAAAACCGAGATTGGGAAGAGATGACGACCTAAGGCCATGGCCGCTCGATGTGCTCAGTGTGCGGCCAGCTGTCTGGCAGGGGCCAGGGGGTCCAGGCTCAGGCTTTGTCACAAAGGGCATTAGTGCCCTGGTCAGCCTATGTATTTGGGGTACAGCCAAGATCGGTGCAGGTTGATCCTCATTTGGGGTTACTGGGTAGCCCCAGAGGACAATGTTTTTCTTCTGGAGGGCAGGCAGAGTGCTGAATTGTAGTTCTGGATTACCAAACTGGAGGGCTTGTGGGCCAGTAGTCTGACGACAAAAGTCTGAGAACACAAGCTAGGCTTAGGTTTCTGGGTGAGGCCATGGCAGGCACAATCTACAGACCTCAATTGAGATCTCTTGCATCTCAAGTCAGGGCGAGGATCAGACGATCGCTCAGGTAGGAGTTTCTGTCCCTGATGGCCCCTTCATGAATGGGGGGGCATCACGAGGCCATGGGGGTTTTCTCACGATGGGAGTTGTGAGAAGCTCCAAACTGCAGAGAGTCTTCTGCAGGACAATTGAGACCTCTTTTTTGGCCTCAGGCCAATGATACTGAGCAGGGTTCTAAGGATGGATGGCTGGGTAGCCCACCTCGCATTCCAATTGTCTCCTAGCAACAAGACAGGTTAGATCTCCTGGATCTGTGAGGAGCAACCGAGGACGCTGAGTTGAAATGGACACCCCTGGGGATTGGTCCTAATGTGCTTTTGTGTCAATGGAGACCGTGGAATGAAGCGGTGGCACTGGGGACCTAAAGGGTTCTCCTAAACAGAGGCTTTGACACAGCTCCAACGTGCAAGTTTCCCATGTGTAGATGAGATGTTTTCTGATGGGTGAGTCAAGAGACAGCTATATGCTGCTTTTGTTATCCAGGTCTCTGAGGAGAGATGCCTGGAAAACAAAGCAATGGATCTGATGAGTGCCTAGGGGCCTGTTCTTTCCTTTTTCCCTCTGGGGACATTTGTCTATGGGTCTGAGTGCAGGTAGGTGCACAGTTGGGCTCAGATTGCCCCTGTTTTTCCTGGGAAGCCACCACTATTGAGATGGATCAAGGACTTTGGAGGTTTATCCTATTAAAAAGGGTTGTGGCCATTGGAATGGGAACACACAATTCCCTTGGAGAGGGCAAGTACAGTCCTCAGGTTTGGCTCCAGGGGCCTGAGCCTGTAGGTTGTGTAGGCCAGGGCTGTTTGGACAGTTGTCTGAAAACACAAACTCGGCTCATGATTCGGGTCATAGGTATGGCAGGACTGACCTACAGACCATGAGGAGAACTCTTCGGGATTTGAAAGAAGGGCGAGTGTGAAGCTCCTGCTCAAGTTTTTGTCTCTGGATATCGTGTCACTCATGGTCGTGGAATTTCTGGGTGACTTCATGGGAAATGTATTACTCATACTCTTTGGTGGTTTGCCCCTTCCAAAGAGTTTGGGGTCATTCAGTGGGCTGGAAGAAGTCCGGTTATTTTTTTTTTTGTTGTTGTTGTTGTTGTTTTCTTTTTTAACCTCAGGTGTTCCACCAAATGAGGGATTCCAGAGTAGAGCCCTGGGGAGGGGCGAATGGACAATCAGAAATCTGGTTAAAAATTGAAGCCTAGGGACATGTCAAGCCCATTATGACATCTAATGGTCCAGCCACTGAGAGGACCTATTAGAGGACAGGACTTATGCTGAGGGTCACAATGCGTGTGTATGCCCTCGTCGCACTCAAGAATGGGCGGGGCCTCAGGGTGAATGCTGGTTTCTCCTACACTGAACGTTGGACAACGTGCCAACCACAAGGGTTCTTGCCATGGGTAAGGAGGAGTTCTGATTTCTGCATCACACTCACTCCTGGGCAGTGATTGGAGATAATGTCTCGGTTCTGAAGCCTGAAAACTGAGGTAGGGAAGAGATGATGACCTAAGGCCATGGCGGGTTTTATGTGCTCAGTGTGCGGTCAGCTTTCTGGGTTTTGGTCAGGAGGTCCGGGCTCAGGTTGTGTTCGACAGTGCCTTAGTGCACAGGTTAGACTATATAATTTGGGTAAAGTCGAGTGCTGTGTAGGTTTACCCTCATTTAAGGTGCCTGGGCAGCTCATGAGGCAATAATTTTTTTTTTTTTAGAGGGCAGGCAGAGTGCTGCATTGTGGGTCCAGAATTGCCAAACTTGAGGGCTTTGGGGCCAGGAGTGTGAGGACGGAAGTCTGAGAAGACAAGCTAGACTTCGGTTTCAGGGCGAGGGCACGGCTGGTACCCCTTGCAGATCTGAACCAATATCTCATGCATCTGAATTCAGGGCGAGGATCAGACGTTGGCTCAGGTTGGAGTTTCTGTGCATGACGGCCGCTTCATGAAGGGAGCGTAATCTCGAGGCCATTGAGGTTTTCCCACGTTGGGAGTTGTGGGATGCCCCCTTCAAGGATTCCTTCTGCGGGACATTTGAGACCTGTTGGACAGCTCCAAGACATCCCATATGGAATGACTCCAGAGCACCGTTCGCAGATGGATGCCTGGGAAGCCTGCGTCGCATTCCAATTGTCTCCTAGCAACAAGACATTTTAGATCTGATGGCCTTGCCGGAGCTACCGGGTTGGCTGAGTTGAAATGGACTTTCCTGAGGATGGGTCCTAATGTGTTTTTGTGTCCATGAGGGCCTTGGAATGGGGCGCTGACATCGAGACCCTGAAGTACTCTCCTAAGCTTTGAACATGGCTCCCATGGACAGGTTTCCTTGTGGAGATGAGATGAGTTCTGATGGGTGCCTCAGGAAAACCGCTATGCTCGTATTGGAATCATGCTTTTGAGGACACATGCCTGTAACCCAAAGCAATGGATCCTATTATGGCCTAGGGTCCTGTCTGGTTCAATCTTCTTCTCTGGGGACATCCATCTATGGTATGAGTGGAGGTCGATTATCAGCTAGTGTCAGACAGCCCTTGTTTGTTCCGGGTGACCTACACTATTGGGATGGCCTCAGGGACTTTGGAGGTTTCTCCTAATTTGTACGATTTTGGACCATGGAATGGGCAGAATTCCCATGGATTGTTAGGCACAGTCCTAATGTGTGGCTCCAGGGGCCCAGCCCGGAGGGTGTGTGGCCCAAGACTTTGAGGACAGAAGTCTGAAAAAACAAACTCAGCTTAGGTTTGGGTACGTAGGTATGGCAGGCCCGATCTACAAACCATGAGAAGAACTCTTCAGGATATGAAGAAAGTCGAGTCTGAGGCGCTTGCTCAGACTTTTGTCTCTGGATTTTGTATCAGCGATGGCCGTGGAATGTCGGGGAGGCCTCATGGGCCATGGACGAATCTTCCTCTCTGAGGATTTGGCCGGATTCCCAATTGCTTTTCGTCAATCTGTGGGAAGGGAGGACTCATTTCAGTTTTGTTACCTCAGGTGACCCACCAAAAGAGGAATTCCAAAGCCAAGCCGTGGGGAAGACTGAAGGGACAACCCGAACTATGGTTGAAAATTGGGGCCTAGGGGCATGGCAAGCCCAATATGCTATCTATTCAACCAGCCACTGAGTGGCCTTACTTGAGCACTGGGCTCAGCCTGAGGGTCACAATGTGTGTTTGTGACCAATGTGGCCCCCGAGCATGGGCGGGTCCTCATGGGCCACACTGGTTTCAACTACACTGAACGTTGGACAACATGCCAACCACAAGGTTTCTTGCCATGGGGAAGGAGTTCTGATTTCTGCATCACCTTCAACCCTGAACAGTGATTGGAGATAAGGTCTAGGTTCTGAAACCTGAAAACCGAGGTTGGGAAGAGATGACGACCTAAGGCCATGGCGGCTCGATCTGCTCAGTGTGCGGCCAGCTGTCTGTCAGGGGACAGGGGGTCCAGGCTCAGGCTGTGTCAGAAAGGGCATTAGTGCCCTGGTCAGCTTATGTATTTGGGGTACAGCCAAGGTCGGTGCAGGTTGATCCTCATTTGGGGTTACTGGGTAGCCCCAGAGGACAATGTTTTTCTTCTGGAGGGCAGGCAGAGTGCTGCATTGTAGTTCTGGATTGCCAAACTGGAGGGCTTGTGGGCCAGTAGTCTGACGACAAAAGTCTGAGAACACAAGCTAGGCTTAGGTTTCTGGGTGAGGCCATGGCAGGCACAATCTACAGACCTGAATTGAGATCTCGTGCATCTGAAGTCAGGGCGAGGATCAGACGATCGCTCAGGTAGGAGTTTATGTCCCTGATGGCCCCTTCATGAATGGGGGGGCATCACGAGGCCATGGGGGTTTTCCCACGATGGGGGTTGTGAGAAGTTCTAAACTGCAGAGAGTCTTCTGCAGGACAATTGAGACCTGTTGTTTGGCTCCAGGCCAATGATTCTGAGCAGGGTTCTAAGGATGGATGGCTGGGTAGCCCACCTCGCATTCCAATTGTCTCCTAGCAACAAGACAGGTTAGATCTCCTGGATCTGTGGGGAGCAACCGAGGACGCTGAGTTGAAATGGACACCCCTGGGGATGGGTCCTAATGTGCTTTTGTGTCTATGGAGACCTTGAAATGAAGCGGTGGCACTGGGGCCCTAAAGGGTTCTCCTAAACAGAGGCTTTGACACAGCTCCAACGTGCAAGTTTCCCATGTGTAGATGAGATGTTTTCTGATGGGTGAGTCAAGAAACAGCTATATGCTGCTTTTGAAATCCAGGCCTCTGAGGAGAGATGCCTGGAAACCAAAGCAATGGATCTGATGAGTGCCTAGGGGCCTGTTCTTTCCTTTTTACCTCTGGGGACATCTGTCTATGGGTCTGAGTGCAGGTAGGTGCTCAGTTGGGCTCAGATTGCCCCTGTTTTTCCTGGGAAGCCACCACTATTGAGATGGATCAGGGACTTTGGAGGTTTATCCTATTAGAAGGGTTGTGGCCATTGGAATGGGCACACACAATTCCCTTGGAGAGGGCAAGTACAGTCCTCAGGTTTGGCTCCAGGGGCCTGAGCCTGTAGGTTGTGTAGGCCAGGGCTGTTTGGACAGTTGTCTGAAAACACAAACTCGGCTTATGCTTCGGGTCATAGGTATGGCAGGACTGACCTACAGACCATGAGGAGAACACTTCGGGATTTGAAAGAAGGGCGAGTGTGAGGCTCCTGCTCAAGATTTTGTCTCTGGATATCGTGTCACTCATGGTCGTGGAATTTCTGGGTGACTTCAGGGGAAATGGACGAGTCATACTCTCTGGTGGTTTGCACCTTCCAAAGAGTTTGGGGTCATTCAGTGGCTGGAAGAAGACCGTTTTTATTTTTGTTGTTGTTGTTGTTGTTTTTGTTGTTTTCTTTTTTAACCTCAGGTGTTCCACCAAATGAGGGATTCCAGAGTAGAGCCCTGGGGAGGGGCGAATGGACAATCAGAAATCTGGTTAAAAATTGAAGCCTAGGGACATGTCAAGCCCATTATGACATCTAATGGTCCAGCCACTAAGAGGACTTACTAGAGGACAGGATTCATGCAGATGGTCACAATGCTTGTGTATGCCCTCGTCGCACTCAAGAATGGCGTGGCCTGTGTGAATGATGGTTTATCCTACACTGAACATTGGACAACGTCCCAACCACAAGGGTTCTTGCCATGGGTAAGGAGGAGTTCTGACTTCTGCATCACACTCACCCCTGGGCAGTGATTGGAGATAAGGTCTCGGTTCTGAAGCCTGAAAACTGAGGTAGGGAAGAGATGATGACCTAAGGCCATGGCGGGTTTTATGGGCTCAGTGTGCGGTCAGCTTTCTGGGTTTTGGTTAGGAGGTCCGGGCTCAGGTTGTGTTCGACAGTCCCTTAGGGCCCAGGTTACACTATATAATTTGGGTAAAGTCGAGTGCTGTGTAGGTTGATCCTCATTTAAGGTGCCTGGGCAGCTCATGAGGCAATAATTTTTTTTCTAGAGGGCAGGCAGAGTGCTGCATTGTGGGTCCGGAATTGCCAAACTTGAGGGCTTCGGGGCCAGGAGTGTGAGGACGGAAGTCTGAGAAGACAAGCTAGAATTGGGTTTCAGGGCGAGGGCACGGCAGGTACCCCTTGCAGATCTGAACCAATATCTCATGCATCTGAAGTCAGGGCTAGGATCAGACGTTGGCTCAGGTTGGAGTTTCTGTGCATGACGGCCGCTTCATGAAGGGAGCGGAATCTCGATGCCATTGAGGTTTTCCCACGTTGGGAATTGTGAGATGCCCCCTTCAAGGATTCCTTCTGCGGGACAATGGAGGCCTTTTGGACAGCTCCAGGACATCCCATATGGAATGACTCCAGAGCACCGTTCGCGGATGGATGCCTGGGAAGCCCGCCTCGCATTCCAATTGTCTCCAGGCAACAAGACAGTTTAGATCTGATGGCTCTGCCGGAGCATCCGGGGTGGCTGAGTTGAAATGGACTTTCCTGAGGATGGGTCCTAATGTGTTTTTGTGTCCATGAGGGCCTTGGAATGGGGCGGTGGCACCGGGACCCTGAAGTACTCTCCTAAGCTTTGGACATGGCTCCCATGCACAGGTTTCCTTGTGGAGACGAGATGAGTTCTGATGGGTGCCTCAGGAAAACCCCTATGCTCGTATTGGAATCAGGCTTTGAGGACACATGCCTGTAACCCAAAGCAATGGATCCTATTATGGCCTAGGGTCCTGTCTGGTTCAATCTTCTTCTCTGGGGACATCCATCTATGGTATGAGTGGAGGTCGATTATCAGCTGGTGTCAGACAGCCCTTGTTTGTTCCGGGCGACCTACACTATTGGGATGGCCTCAGGGACTTTGGAGGTTTCTCCTAATTTGTACGATTTTGGACCATGGAATGGGCAGAATTCCCATGGATTGGTAGGCACAGTCCTAATGTGTTTCTAGGGGCCCAGCCTGGAGGGTGTGTGGCCCAAGACTTTGAGGACAGAAGTCTGAAAACACAAACTCAGCTTAGGTTTGGGGACGTAATAAGGCAGGCCCGATCTACACACCATGAGAAGAACTCTTCAGGATATGAAGAAAGTGCGAGTCTGAGGCGCTTGCTCAGGCTTTTGTCTCTGGATTTTGTATCAGCGATGGCCGTGGAATGTCGGGGAGGCCTCATGGGCCATGGACGAATCTTCCTCTCTGAGGATTGGCCGGATTCCCAATTGCTTTTCGTCAATCTGTCGGATGGGAGGACTCATTTCAGTTTTGTTACCTCAGGTGTCCCACCAAAAGAGGAATTCCAAAGCCAAGCCGTGGGGAAGACTGAAGGGACAACCCGAACTATGGTTGAAAATTGGGGCCTAGGGGCATGGCAAGCCCAATATGCTATCTCTTCATCCAGCCACTGAGTGGCCTTACTTGACGACTGGGCTCAGCCTGAGGGTCACAATGTGTGTTTGTGACCAATGTGGCCCGCGAGCATGGGCGGGTCCTCATGGGCCACACTGGTTTCAACTACACTGAACGTTGGACAACATGCCAACCACAAGGTTTCTTGCCATGGGGAAGGAGTTCTGATTTCTGCATCACCTTCAACCTAGCGCAGTGATTGGAGATAAGGTCTAGGTTCTGAAACCTGAAAACCGAGGTTGGGAAGAGATGACGACCTAAGGCCATGGCGGCTCGATGTGCTCAGTGTGCGGCCAGCTGTCTGTCAGGGGACAGGGGGTCCAGGCTCAGGCTGTGTCAGAAAGGGCATTAGTGCGATGGTCAGCTTATGTATTTGGGGTACAGCCAAGGTCGGTGCAGGTTGATCCTCATTTGGGGTTACTGGGTAGCCCCAGAGGACAATGTTTTTCTTCTGGAGGGCAGGCAGAGTGCTGCATTGTAGTTCTGGATTGCCAAACTGGAGGGCTTGTGGGCCAGTAGTCTGACGACAAAAGTCTGAGAACACAAGCTAGGCTTAGGTTTCTGGGTGAGGCCATGGCAGGCACAATCTACAGACCTGAATTGAGATCTCGTGCATCTGAAGTCAGGGCGAGGATCAGACGATCGCTCAGGTAGGAGTTTATGTCCCTGATGGCCCCTTCATGAATGGGGGGGCATCACGAGGCCATGGGGGTTTTCCCACGATGGGAGTTGTGAGAAGCTCTAATCTGCAGAGAGTCTTTTGCAGGACAATTGAGACCTGTTGTTTGGCTCCAGGCCAATGATTCTGAGCAGGGTTCTAAGGATGGATGGCTGGGTAGCCCACCTCGCATTCCAATTGTCTCCTAGCAACAAGACAGGTTAGATCTCCTGGATCTGTGGGGAGCAACCGAGGACGCTGAGTTGAAATGGACACCCCTGGGGATGGGTCCTAATGTGCTTTTGTGTCTATGGAGACCTTGAAATGAAGCGGTGGCACTGGGGCCCTAAAGGGTTCTCCTAAACAGAGGCTTTGACACAGCTCCAACGTCCAAGTTTCCCATGTGTAGATGAGATGTTTTCTGGTGGGTGAGTCAAGAAACAGCTATATGCTGCTTTTGAAATCCAGGCCTCTGAGGAGAGATGCCTGGAAACCAAAGCAATGGATCTGATGAGTGCCTAGGGGCCTGTTCTTTCCTTTTTACCTCTGGGGACATCTGTCTATGGGTCTGAGTGCAGGTAGGTGCTCAGTTGGGCTCAGATTGCCCCTGTTTTTCCTGGGAAGCCACCACTATTGAGATGGATCAGGGACTTTGGAGGTTTATCCTATTAGAAGGGTTGTGGCCATTGGAATGGGCACACACAATTTCCTTGGAGAGGGCAAGTACAGTCCTCAGGTTTGGCTCCAGGGGCCTGAGCCTGTAGGTTGTGTAGGCCAGGGCTGTTTGGACAATTGTCTGAAAACACAAACTCGGCTTATGTTTCGGGTCATAGGTATGGCAGGACTGACCTACAGACCATGAGGAGAACACTTCGGGATTTGAAAGAAGGGCGAGTGTGAGGCTCCTGCTCAAGATTTTGTCTCTGGATATCGTGTCACTCATGGTCGTGGAATTTCTGGGTGACTTCAGGGGAAATGGACGAGTCATACTCTCTGGTGGTTTGCACCTTCCAAAGAGTTTGGGGTCATTCAGTGGCTGGAAGAAGACCGTTTTTTTTTTTTTTGTTGTTGTTGTTGTTGTTGTTTTCTTTTTTAACCTCAGGTGTTCCACCAAATGAGGGATTCCAGAGTAGAGCCCTGGGGAGGGGCGAATGGACAATCAGAAATCTGGTTAAAAATTGAAGCCTAGGGACATGTCAAGCCCATTATGACATCTAATGGTCCAGCCACTAAGAGGACTTACTAGAGGACAGGATTCATGCAGATGGTCACAATGCTTGTGTATGCCCTCGTCGCACTCAAGAATGGCGTGGCCTGTGTGAATGATGGTTTCTCCTACACTGAACATTGGACAACGTCCCAACCACAAGGGTTCTTGCCATGGGTAAGGAGGAGTTCTGACTTCTGCATCACACTCACCCCTGGGCAGTGATTGGAGATAAGGTCTCGGTTCTGAAGCCTGAAAATTGAGGTAGGGAAGAGATGATGACCTAAGGCCATGGCGGGTTTTATGTGCTCAGTGTGCGGTCAGCTTTCTGGGTTTTGGTCAGGAGGTCCGGGCTCAGGTTGTGTTCGACAGTCCCTTAGTGCCCAGGTTACACTATATAATTTGGGTAAAGTCGAGTGCTGTGTAGGTTGATCCTCATTTAAGGTGCCTGGGCAGCTCATGAGGCAATAATTTTTTTTCTAGAGGGCAGGCAGAGTGCTGCATTGTGGGTCCGGAATTGCCAAACTTGAGGGCTTCGGGGCCAGGAGTGTGAGGACGGAAGTCTGAGAAGACAAGCTAGACTTGGGTTTCAGGGCGAGGGCACGGCAGGTACCCCCTGCATATATGAACCAATATCTCATGCATCTGAAGTCAGGGCGAGGATCAGACGTTGGCTCAGGTTGGAGTTTCTGTGCATGACGGCCGCTTCATGAAGGGAGCGGAATCTCGATGCCATTGAGGTTTTCCCACGTTGGGAGTTGTGAGATGCCCCCTTCAAGGATTCCTTCTGCGGGACAATGGAGGCCTTTTGGACAGCTCCAGGACATCCCATATGGAATGACTCCAGAGCACCGTTCGCGGATGGATGCCTGGGAAGCCCGCCTCGCATTCCAATTGTCTCCAGGCAACAAGACAGTTTAGATCTGATGGCTCTGCCGGAGCATCCGGGGTGGCTGAGTTGAAATGGACTTTCCTGAGGATGGGTCCTAATGTGTTTTTGTGTCCATGAGGGCCTTGGAATGGGGCGGTGGCACCGGGACCCTGAAGTACTCTCCTAAGCTTTGGACATGGCTCCCATGCACAGGTTTCCTTGTGGAGACGAGATGAGTTCTGATGGGTGCCTCAGGAAAACCCCTATGCTCGTATTGGAATCAGGCTTTGAGGACACATGCCTGTAACCCAAAGCAATGGATCCTATTATGGCCTAGGGTCCTGTCTGGTTCAATCTTCTTCTCTGGGGACATCCATCTATGGTATGAGTGGAGGTCGATTATCAGCTGGTGTCAGACAGCCCTTGTTTGTTCCGGGCGACCTACACTATTGGGATGGCCTCAGGGACTTTGGAGGTTTCTCCTAATTTGTACGATTTTGGACCATGGAATGGGCAGAATTCCCATGGATTGGTAGGCACAGTCATAATGTGTGGCTCCAGGGGCCCAGCCCGGAGGGTGTGTGGCCCAAGACTTTGAGGACAGAAGTCTGAAAAAACAAACTCAGCTTAGGTTTGGGTACGTAGGTATGGCAGGACCGATCTACAAACCATGAGAAGAACTCTTCAGGATATGAAGAAAGTGCGAGTCTGAGGCGCTTGCTCAGACTTTTGTCTCTGGATTTTGTATCAGCGATGGCCGTGGAATGTCGGGGAGGCCTCATGGGCCATGGACGAATCTTCCTCTCTGAGGATTTGGCCGGATTCCCAATTGCTTTTCGTCAATCTGTCGGATGGGAGGACTCATTTCATTTTTGTTACCTCAGGTGTCCCACCAAAAGAGGAATTTCAAAGCCAAGCCGTGGGGAAGACTGAAGGGACAACACGAACTATGGTTTAAAATTGGGGCCTAGGGGCATGGCAAGCCCAATATGCTATCTATTCATCCAGCCACTGAGTGGCCTTACTTGACGACTGGGCTCAGCCTGAGGGTCACAATGTGTGTTTGTGACCAATGTGGCCCGCGAGCATGGGCGGGTCCTCATGGGCCACACTGGTTTCAACTACACTGAACGTTGGACAACATGCCAACCACAAGGTTTCTTGCCATGGGGAAGGAGTTCTGATTTCTGCATCACCTTCAACCTTGAACAGTGATTGGAGATAAGGTCTAGGTTCTGAAACCTGAAAACCGAGGTTGGGAAGAGATGACGACCTAAGGCCATGGCGGCTCGATGTGCTCAGTGTGCGGCCAGCTGTCTGTCAGGGGACAGGGGGTCCAGGCTCAGGCTGTGTCAGAAAGGGCATTAGTGCCCTGGTCAGCTTATGTATTTGGGGTACAGCCAAGGTCGGTGCAGGTTGATCCTCATTTGGGGTTACTGGGTAGCCCCAGAGGACAATGTTTTTCTTCTGGAGGGCAGGCAGAGTGCTGCATTGTAGTTCTGGATTGCCAAACTGGAGGGCTTGTGGGCCAGTAGTCTGACGACAAAAGTCTGAGAACACAAGCTAGGCTTAGGTTTCTGGGTGAGGCCATGGCAGGCACAATCTACAGACCTGAATTGAGATCTCGTGCATCTGAAGTCAGGGCGAGGATCAGACGATCGCTCAGGTAGGAGTTTATGTCCCTGATGGCCCCTTCATGAATGGGGGGGCATCACGAGGCCATGGGGGTTTTCCCACGATGGGAGTTGTGAGAAGCTCTAAACTGCAGAGAGTCTTCTCCAGGACAATTGAGACCTGTTGTTTGGCTCCAGGCCAATGATTCTGAGCAGGGTTCTAAGGATGGATGGCTGGGTAGCCCACCTCGCATTCCAATTGTCTCCTAGCAACAAGACAGGTTAGATCTCCTGGATCTGTGGGGAGCAACCGAGGACGCTGAGTTGAAATGGACACCCCTGGGGATGGGTCCTAATGTGCTTTTGTGTCTATGGAGACCTTGAAATGAAGCGGTGGCACTGGGGCCCTAAAGGGTTCTCCTAAACAGAGGCTTTGACACAGCTCCAACGTCCAAGTTTCCCATGTGTAGATGAGATGTTTTCTGATGGGTGAGTCAAGAAACAGCTATATGCTGCTTTTGAAATCCAGGCCTCTGAGGAGAGATGCCTGGAAACCAAAGCAATGGATCTGATGAGTGCCTAGGGGCCTGTTCGTTCCTTTTTACCTCTGGGGGCATCTGTCTATGGGTCTGAGTGCAGGTAGGTGCTCAGTTGGGCTCAGATTGCCCCTGTTTTTCCTGGGAAGCCACCACTATTGAGATGGATCAGGGACTTTGGAGGTTTATCCTATTAGAAGGGTTGTGGCCATTGGAATGGGCACACACAATTCCCTTGGAGAGGGCAAGTACAGTCCTCAGGTTTGGCTCCAGGGGCCTGAGCCTGTAGGTTGTGTAGGCCAGGGCTGTTTGGACAGTTGTCTGAAAACACAAACTCGGCTTATGTTTCGGGACATAGGTATGGCAGGACTGACCTACAGACCATGAGGAGAACACTTCGGGATTTGAAAGAAGGGCGAGTGTGAGGCTCCCGCTCAATATTTTGTCTCTGAATATCGTGTCACTCATGGTCGTGGAATTTCTGGGTGACTTCAGGGGAAATGGACGAGTCATACTCTCTGGTGGTTTGCACCTTCCAAAGAGTTTGGGGTCATTCAGTGGCTGGAAGAAGACCGTTTTTTGTTGTTGTTGTTGTTGTTGTTGTTGTTGTTGTTGTTTTCTTTTTTAACCTCAGGTGTTCCACCAAATGAGGGATTCCAGAGTAGAGCCCTGGGGAGGGGCGAATGGACAATCAGAAATCTGGTTAAAAATTGAAGCCTAGGGACATGTCAAGCCCATTATGACATCTAATGGTCCAGCCACTAAGAGGACTTACTAGAGGACAGGATTCATGCAGATGGTCACATTGCTTGTGTATGCCCTCGTCGCACTCAAGAATGGCGTGGCCTGTGTGAATGATGGTTTCTCCTACACTGAACATTGGACAACGTCCCAACCACAAGGGTTCTTGCCATGGGTAAGGAGGAGTTCTGACTTCTGCATGACACTCACCCCTGGGCAGTGATTGGAGATAAGGTCTCGGTTCTGAAGCCTGAAAACTGAGGTAGGAAAGAGATGATGACCTACGGCCATGGCGGGTTTTATTTGCTCAGTGTGCGGTCAGCTTTCTGGGTTTTGGTCAGGAGGTCCGGCTCAGGTTGTGTTCGACAGTCCCTTAGTGCCCAGGTTACACTATATAATTTGGGTAAAGTCGAGTGCTGTGTAGGTTGATCCTCATTTAAGGTGCCTGGGCAGCACATGAGGCAATAATTTTTTTTCTAGAGGGCAGGCAGAGTGCTGCATTGTGGGTCCGGAATTGCCAAACTTGAGGGCTTCGGGGCCAGGAGTGTGAGGACGGAAGTCTGAGAAGACAAGCTAGACTTGGGTTCAGGGCGAGGGCACGGCAGGTACCCCTTACAGATCTGAACCAATATCTCATGCATCTGAAGTCAGGGCGAGGATCAGACGTTGGCTCAGGTTGGAGTTTCTGTGCATGACGGCCGCTTCATGAAGGGAGCGGAATCTCGATGCCATTGAGGTTTTTCCACGTTGGGAGTTGTGAGATGCCCCCTTCAAGGATTCCTTCTGCGGGACAATGGAGGCCCTTTGGACAGCTCCAGGACATCCCATATGGAATGACTCCAGAGCACCGTTCGCGGATGGATGCCTGGGAAGCCCGCCTCGCATTCCAATTGTCTCCTAGCAACAAGACAGTTTAGATCTGATGGCTCTGCCGGAGCATCCGGGGTGGCTGAGTTGAAATGGACTTTCCTGAGGATGAGTCCTAATGTGTTTTTGTGTCCATGAGGGCCTTGGAATGGGGCGGTGGCACCGGGACCCTGAAGTACTCTCCTAAGCTTGGACATGGCTCCCGTGCACAGATTTCCTTGTGGAGACGAGATGAGTTCTGATGGGTGCCTCAGGAAAACCCCTATGCTCGTATTGGAATCAGGCTTTGAGGACACATGCCTGTAACCCAAAGCAATGGATCCTATTATGGCCTAGGGTCCTGTCTGGTTCAATCTTCTTCTCTGGGGACATCCATCTATGGTATGAGTGGAGGTCGATTATCAGCTGGTGTCAGACAGCCCTTGTTTGTTCCGGGCGACCTACACTATTGGGATGGCCTCAGGGACTTTGGAGGTTTCTCCTAATTTGTACGATTTTGGACCATGGAATGGGCAGAATTCCCATGGATTGGTAGGCACAGTCCTAATGTGTGGCTCCAGGGGCCCAGCCTGGAGGGTGTGTGGCCCAAGACTTTGAGGACAGAAGTCTGAAAACACAAACTCAGCTTAGGTTTGGGTACGTAGGTATGGCAGGCCCGATCTACAAACCATGAGAAGAACTCTTCAGGATATGAAGAAAGTGCGAGTCTGAGGTGCTTGCTCAGTCTTTTGTCTCTGGATTTTGTATCAGCGATGGCCGTGGAATGTCGGGGAGGCCTCATGGGCCATGGACGAATCTTCCTCTCTGAGGATTTGGCCGGATTCCCAATTGCTTTTCGTCAATCTGTCGGATGGGAGGACTCATTTCAGTTTTGTTACCTCAGGTGTCCCACCAAAAGAGGAATTCCAAAGCCAAGCCGTGGGGAAGACTGAAGGGACAACCCGAACTATGGTTTAAAATTGGGGCCTAGGGGCATGGCAAGTCCAATATGCTATCTATTCATCCAGCCACTGAGTGGCCTTACTTGACGACTGGGCTCAGCCTGAGGGTCACAATGTGTATTTGTGACCAATGTGGCCCGCGAGCATGGGCGGGTCCTCATGGGCCACACTGGTTTCAACTACACTGAACGTTGGACAACATGCCAACCACAAGATTTCTTGCCATGGGGAAGGAGTTCTGATTTCTGCATCACCTTCAACCCTGAACAGTGATTGGAGATAAGGTCTAGGTTCTGAAACCTGAAAACCGAGGTTGGGAAGAGATGACGACCTAAGGCCATGGCGGCTCGATGTGCTCAGTGTGTGGCCAGCTGTCTGTCAGGGGACAGGGGGTCCAGGCTCAGGCTGTGTCAAAAAGGGCATTAGTGCCCTGGTCAGCTTATGTATTTGGGGTACAGCCAAGGTCGGTGCAGGTTGATCCTCATTTGGGGTTACTGGGTAGCCCCAGAGGACAATGTTTTTCTTCTGGAGGGCAGGCAGAGTGCTGCATTGTAGTTCTGGATTGCCAAACTGGAGGGCTTGTGGGCCAGTAGTCTGACGACAAAAGTCTGAGAACACAAGCTAGGCTTAGGTTTCTGGGTGAGGACATTGGCAGGCACAATCTACAGACCTGAATTGAGATCTCGTGCATCTGAAGTCAGGGCGAGGATCAGACGATCTCAGGTAGGAGTTTATGTCCCTGATGGCCCCTTCATGAATGCGGGGGCATCACGAGGCCATGGGGGTTTTCCCACGATGGGAGTTGTGAGAAGCTCTATACTGCAGAGAGTCTTCTGCAGGACAATTGAGACCTGTTGTTTGGCTCCAGGCCAATGATTCTGAGCAGGGTTCTAAGGATGGATGGCTGGGTAGCCCACCTCGCATTCCAATTGTCTCCTAGCAACAAGACAGGTTAGATCTCCTGGATCTGTGGGGAGCAACCGAGGACGCTGAGTTGAAATGGACACCCCTGGGGATGGGTCCTAATGTGCTTTTGTGTCTATGGAGACCTTGAAATGAAGCGGTGGCACTGGGGCCCTAAAGGGTTCTCCTAAACAGAGGCTTTGACACAGCTCCAACGTGCAAGTTTCCCATGTGTAGATGAGATGTTTTCTGATGGGTGAGTCAAGAAACAGCTATATGCTGCTTTTGAAATCCAGGCCTCTGAGGAGAGATGCCTGGAAACCAAAGCAATGGATCTGATGAGTGCCTAGGGGCCTGTTCTTTCCTTTTTACCTCTGGGGACATCTGTCTATGGGTCTGAGTGCAGGTAGGTGCTCAGTTGGGCTCAGATTGCCCCTGTTTTTCCTGGGAAGCCACCACTATTGAGATGGATCAGGGACTTTGGAGGTTTATCCTATTAGAAGGGTTGTGGCCATTGGAATGGGCACACACAATTCCCTTGGAGAGGGCAAGTACAGTCCTCAGGTTTGGCTCCAGGGGCCTGAGCCTGTAGGTTGTGTAGGCCAGGGCTGTTTGGACAGTTGTCTGAAAACACAAACTCGGCTTATGTTTCGGGTCATAGGTATGGCAGGACTGACCTACAGACCATGAGGAGAACACTTCGGGATTTGAAAGAAGGGCGAGTGTGAGGCTCCTGCTCAAGATTTTGTCTCTGGATATCGTGTCACTCATGGTCGTGGAATTTCTGGGTGACATCAGGGGAAATGGACGAGTCATACTCTCTGGTGGTTTGCACCTTCCAAAGAGTTTGGGGTCATTCAGTGGCTGGAAGAAGACCGTTTTTTGTTGTTGTTGTTGTTGTTGTTGTTGTTGTTGTTGTTTTCTTTTTTAACCTCAGGTGTTCCACCAAATGAGGGATTCCAGAGTAGAGCCCTGGGGAGGGGCGAATGGACAATCAGAAATCTGGTTAAAAATTGAAGCCTAGGGACATGTCAAGCCCATTATGACATCTAATGGTCCAGCCACTAAGAGGACTTACTAGAGGACAGGATTCATGCAGATGGTCACAATGCTTGTGAATGCCCTCGTCGCACTCAAGAATGGCGTGGCCTGTGTGAATGATGGTTTCTCCTACACTGAACATTGGACAACGTCCCAACCACAAGGGTTCTTGCCATGGGTAAGGAGGAGTTCTGACTTCTGCATCACACTCATCCGTAGGCAGTGATTGGAGATAAGGTCTCGGTTCTGAAGCCTGAAAACTGAGGTAGGGAAGAGATGATGACCTAAGGCCATGGCGGGTGTTATGTGCTCAGTGTGCGGTCAGCTTTCTGGGTTTTGGTCAGGAGGTCCGGGCTCAGGTTGTGTTCGACAGTCCCTTAGTGCCCAGGTTACACTATATAATTTGGGTAAAGTCGAGTGCTGTGTAGGTTGATCCTCATTTAAGGTGCCTGGGCAGCTCATGAGGCAATAATTTTTTTTCTAGAGGGCAGGCAGAGTGCTGCATTGTGGGTCCGGAATTGCCAAACTTGAGGGCTTCAGGGCCAGGAGTGTGAGGCCGGAAGTCTGAGAAGACAAGCTAGACTTGGGTTTCAGGGCGAGGGCACGGCAGGTACCCCCTGCAGATATGAACCAATATCTCATGCATCTGAAGTCAGGGCAAGGATCAGACGTTGGCTCAGGTTGGAGTTTCTGTGCATGACGGCCGCTTCATTAAGGGAGCGGAATCTCGATGCCATTGAGGTTTTCCCACGTTGGGAGTTGTGAGATGCCCCCTTCAAGGATTCCTTCTGCGGGACAATGGAGGCCTTTTGGACAGCTCCAGGACATCCCATATGGAATGACTCCAGAGCACCGTTCGCGGATGGATGCCTGGGAAGCCCGCCTCGCATTCCAATTGTCTCCAGGCAACAAGACAGTTTAGATCTGATGGCTCTGCCGGAGCATCCGGGGTGGCTGAGTTGAAATGGACTTTCCTGAGGATGGGTCCTAATGTGTTTTTGTGTCCATGAGGGCCTTGGAATGGGGCGGTGGCACCGGGACCCTGAAGTACTCTCCTAAGCTTTGGACATGGCTCCCATGCACAGGTTTCCTTGTGGAGACGAGATGAGTTCTGATGGGTGCCTCAGGAAAACCCCTATGCTCGTATTGGAATCAGGCTTTGAGGACACATGCCTGTAACCCAAAGCAATGGATCCTATTATGGCCTAGGGTCCTGTCTGGTTCAATCTTCTTCTCTGGGGACATCCATCTATGGTATGAGTGGAGGTCGATTATCAGCTGGTGTCAGACAGCCCTTGTTTGTTCCGGGCGACCTACACTATTGGGATGGCCTCAGGGACTTTGGAGGTTTCTCCTAATTTGTACGATTTTGGACCATGGAATGGGCAGAATTCCCATGGATTGGTAGGCACAGTCCTAATGTGTGGCTCCAGGGGCCCAGCCTGGAGGGTGTGTGGCCCAAGACTTTGAGGACAGAAGTCTGAAAACACAAACTCAGCTTAGGTTTGGGTACGTAGGTATGGCAGGCCCGATCTACAAACCATGAGAAGAACTCTTCAGGATATGAAGAAAGTGCGAGTCTGAGGCGCTTGCTCAGACTTTTGTCTCTGGATTTTGTATCAGCGATGGCCGTGGAATGTCGGGGAGGCCTCATGGGCCATGGACGAATCTTACTCTCTGAGGATTTGGCCGGATAACCAATTGCTTTTCATCAATCTGTCGGATGGGAGGACTCATTTCAGTTTTGTTACCTCAGGTGTCCCACCAAAAGAGGAATTCCAAAGCCAAGCCGTGGGGAAGACTGAAGGGACAACCCGAACTATGGTTTAAAATTGGGGCCTAGGGGCATGGCAAGCCCAATATGCTATCTATTCATCCAGCCACTGAGTGGCCTTACTTGACGACTGGGCTCAGCCTGAGGGTCACAATGTGTGTTTGTGACCAATGTGGCCCGCGAGCATGGGCGGGTCCTCATGGGCCACACTGGTTTCAACTACACTGAACGTTGGACAACATGCCAACCACAAGGTTTCTTGCCATGGGGAAGGAGTTCTGATTTCTGCATCACCTTCAACCCTGAACAGTGATTGGAGATAAGGTCTAGGTTCTGAAACCTGAAAACCGAGGTTGGGAAGAGATGACGACCTAAGGCCATGGCGGCTCGATGTGCTCAGTGTGCGGCCAGCTGTCTGTCAGGGGACAGGGGGTCCAGGCTCAGGCTGTGTCAGAAAGGGCATTAGTGCCCTGGTCAGCTTATGTATTTGGGGTACAGCCAAGGTCGGTGCAGGTTGATCCTCATTTGGGGTTACTGGGTAGCCCCAGAGGACAATGTTTTTCTTCTGGAGGGCAGGCAGAGTGCTGCATTGTAGTTCTGGATTGCCAAACTGGAGGGCTTGTGGGCCAGTAGTCTGACGACAAAAGTCTGAGAACACAAGCTAGGCTTAGGTTTCTGGGTGAGGCCATGGCAGGCACAATCTACAGACCTGAATTGAGATCTCTAGCATCTGAAGTCAGGGCGAGGATCAAACGATCGCTCAGGTAGGAGTTTATGTCCCTGATGGCCCCTTCATGAATGGGGGGGCATCACGAGGCCATGGGGGTTTTCCCACGATGGGAGTTGTGAAAAGCTCTAAACTGCAGAGAGTCTTCTGCAGGACAATTGAGACCTGTTGTTTGGCTCCAGGCCAATGATTCTGAGCAGGGTTCTAAGGATGGATGGCTGGGTAGCCCACCTAGCATTCCAATTGTCTCCTAGCAACAAGACAGGTTAGATCTCCTGGATCTGTGGGGAGCAACCGAGGACGCTGAGTTGAAATGGTCACCCCTGGGGATGGGTCCTAATGTGCTTTTGTGTCTATGGAGACCTTGAAATGAAGCGGTGGCACTGGGGCCCTAAAGGGTTCTCCTAAACAGAGGCTTTGACACAGCTCCAACGTGCAAGTTTCCCATGTGTAGATGAGATGTTTTCTGATGGGTGAGTCAAGAAACAGCTATATGCTGCTTTTGAAATCCAGGCCTCTGAGGAGAGATGCCTGGAAACCAAAGCAATGGATCTGATGAGTGCCTAGGGGCCTGTTCTTTCCTTTTTACCTCTGGGGACATCTGTCTATGGGTCTGAGTGCAGGTAGGTGCTCAGTTGGGCTCAGATTGCCCCTGTTTTTCCTGGGAAGCCACCACTATTGAGATGGATCAGGGACTTTGGAGGTTTATCCTATTAGAAGGGTTGTGGCCATTGGAATGGGCACACACAATTCCCTTGGAGAGGGCAAGTACAGTCCTCAGGTTTGGCTCCAGGGGCCTGAGCCTGTAGGTTGTGTAGGCCAGGGCTGTTTGGACAATTGTCTGAAAACACAAACTCGGCTTATGTTTCGGGTCATAGGTATGGCAGGACTGACCTACAGACCATGAGGAGAACACTTCGGGATTTGAAAGAAGGGCGAGTGTGAGGCTCCTGCTCAAGATTTTGTCTCTGGATATCGTGTCACTCATGGTCGTGGAATTTCTGGGTGACTTCAGGGGAAATGGACGAGTCATACTCTCTGGTGGTTTGCACCTTCCAAAGAGTTTGGGGTCATTCAGTGGCTGGAAGAAGACCGTTTTTTTTTGTTGTTGTTGTTGTTGTTTTTGTTGTTGTGTTCTTTTTTAACCTCAGGTGTTCCACCAAATGAGGGATTCCAGAGTAGAGCCCTGGGGAGGGGCGAATGGACAATCAGAAATCTGGTTAAAAATTGAAGCCTAGGGACATGTCAAGCCCATTATGACATCTAATGGTCCAGCCACTAAGAGGACTTACTAGAGGACAGGATTCATGCAGATGGCCACAATGCTTGTGTATGCCCTCGTCGCACTCAAGAATGGCGTGGCCTGTGTGAATGATGGTTTCTCCTACACTGAACATTGGACAACGTCCCAACCACAAGGGTTCTTGCCATGGGTAAGGAGGAGTTCTGACTTCTGCATCACACTCACCCCTGGGCACTGGTTGGAGATAAGGTCTCGGTTCTGAAGCCTGAAAACTGAGGTAGGGAAGAGATGATGACCTAAGGCCATGGCGGGTTTTATGGGCTCAGTGTGCGGTCAGCTTTCTGGGTTTTGGTCAGGAGGTCCGGGCTCAGGATGTGTTCGACAGTCCCTTAGTGCCCAGGTTACACTATATAATTTGGGTAAAGTCGAGTGCTGTGTAGGTTGATCCTCATTTAAGGTGCCTGGGCAGCTCATGAGGCAATAATTTTTTTTCTAGAGGGCAGGCAGAGTGCTGCATTGTGGGTCCGGAATTGCCAAACTTGAGGGCTTCGGGGCCAGGAGTGTGAGGACGGAAGTCTGAGAAGACAAGCTAGACTTGGGTTTCAGGGCGAGGGCACGGCAGGTACCCCTTGCAGATCTGAACCAATATCTCATGCATCTGAAGTCAGGGCGAGGATCAGACGTTGGCTCAGGTTGGAGTTTCTGTGCATGACGGCCGCTTCATGAAGGGAGCGGAATCTCGATGCCATTGAGGTTTTCCCACGTTGGGAGTTGTGAGATGCCCCCTTCAAGGATTCCTTCTGCGGGACAATGGAGGCCTTTTGGACAGCTCCAGGACATCCCATATGGAATGACTCCAGAGCACCGTTCGCGGATGGATGCCTGGGAAGCCCGCTTCGCATTCCAATTGTCTCCTAGCAACAAGACAGTTTAGATCTGATGGCTCTGCCGGAGCATCCGGGGTGGCTGAGTTGAAATGGACTTTCCTGAGGATGGGTCCTAATGTGTTTTTGTGTCCATGAGGGCCTTGGAATGGGGCGGTGGCACCGGGACCCTGAAGTACTCTCCTAAGCTTTGGACATGGCTCCCATGCACAGGTTTCCTTGTGGAGACGAGATGAGTTCTGATGGGTGCCTCAGGAAAACCCCTATGCTCGTATTGGAATCAGGCTTTGAGGACACATGCCTGTAACCCAAAGCAATGCATCCTATTATGGCCTAGGGTCCTGTCTGGTTCAATCTTCTTCTCTGGGGACATCCATCTATGGTATGAGTGGAGGTCGATTATCAGCTGGTGTCAGACAGCCCTTGTTTGTTCCGGGCGACCTACACTATTGGGATGGCCTCAGGGAATTTGGAGGTTTCTCCTAATTTGTACGATTTTGGACCATGGAATGGGCAGAATTCCCATGGATTGGTAGGCACAGTCCTAATGTGTGGCTCCAGGGGCCCAGCCCGGAGGGTGTGTGGCCCAAGACTTTGAGGACAGAAGTCTGAAAAAACAAACTCAGCTTAGGTTTGGGTACGTAGGTATGGCAGGCCCGATCTACAAACCATGAGAAGAACTCTTCAGGATATGAAGAAAGTGCGAGTCTGAGGCGCTTGCTCAGACTTTTGTCTCTGGATTTTGTATCAGCGATGGCCGTGGAATGTCGGGGAGGCCTCATGGGCCATGGACGAATCTTCCTCTCTGAGGATTTGGCCGGATTCCCAATTGCTTTTCGTCAATCTGTGGGAAGGGAGGACTCATTTCAGTTTTGTTACCTCAGGTGTCCCACCAAAAGAGGAATTCCAAAGCCAAGCCGTGGGGAAGACTGAAGGGACAACCCGAACTATGGTTTAAAATTGGGGCCTAGGGGCATGGCAAGCCCAATATGCTATCTATTCAACCAGCCACTGAGTGGCCTTACTTGACGACTGGGCTCAGCCTGAGGGTCACAATGTGTGTTTGTGACCAATGTGGCCCGCGAGCATGGGCGGGTCCTCATGGGCCACACTGGTTTCAACTACACTGAACGTTGGACAACATGCCAACCACAAGGTTTCTTGCCATGGGGAAGGAGTTCTGATTTCTGCATCACCTTCAACCTAGCGCAGTGATTGGAGATAAGGTCTAGGTTCTGAAACCTGAAAACCGAGGTTGGGAAGAGATGACGACCTAAGGCCATGGCGGCTCGATGTGCTCAGTGTGCGGCCAGCTGTCTGTCAGGGGACAGGGGGTCCAGGCTTAGGCTGTGTCAGAAAGGGCATTAGTGCCCTGGTCAGCTTATGTATTTGGGGTACAGCCAAGGTCGGTACAGGTTGATCCTCATTTGGGGTTACTGGGTAGCCCCAGAGGACAATGTTTTTCTTCTGGAGGGCAGGCAGAGTGCTGCATTGTAGTTCTGGATTGCCAAACTGGAGGGCTTGTGGGCCAGTAGTCTGACGACAAAAGTCTGAGAACACAAGCTAGGCTTAGGTTTCTGGGTGAGGCCATGGCAGGCACAATCTACAGACCTGAATTGAGATCTCGTGCATCTGAAGTCAGGGCGAGGATCAGACGATCGCTCAGGTAGGAGTTTATGTCCCTGATGGCCCCTTCATGAATGGGGGGGCATCACGAGGCCATGGGGGTTTTCCCACGATGGGAGTTGTGAGAAGCTCTAAACTGCAGAGAGTCTTCTGCAGGACAATTGAGACCTGTTGTTTGGCTCCAGGCCAATGATTCTGAGCAGGGTTCTAAGGATGGATGGCTGGGTAGCCCACCTCGCATTCCAATTGTCTCCTAGCAACAAGACAGGTTAGATCTCCTGGATCTGTGGGGAGCAACCGAGGACGCTGAGTTGAAATGGACACGCCTGGGGATGGGTCCTAATGTGCTTTTGTGTCTATGGAGACCTTGAAATGAAGCGGTGGCACTGGGGCCCTAAAGGGTTCTCCTAAACAGAGGCTTTGACACAGCTCCAACGTGCAAGTTTCCCATGTGTAGATGAGATGTTTTCTGATGGGTGAGTCAAGAAACAGCTATATGCTGCTTTTGAAATCCAGGCCTCTGAGGAGAGATGCCTGGAAACCAAAGCAATGGATCTGATGAGTGCCTAGGGGCCTGTTCTTTCCTTTTTACCTCTGGGGACATCTGTCTATGGGTCTGAGTGCAGGTAGGTGATCAGTTGGGCTCAGATTGCCCCTGTTTTTCCTGGGAAGCCACCACTATTGAGATGGATCAGGGACTGTGGAGGTTTATCCTATTAGAAGGGTTGTGGCCATTGGAATGGGCACACACAATTCCCTTGGAGAGGGCAAGTACAGTCCTCAGGTTTGGCTCCAGGGGCCTGAGCCTGTAGGTTGTGTAGGCCAGGGCTGTTTGGACAGTTGTCTGAAAACACAAACTCGGCTTATGTTTCGGGTCATAGGTATGGCAGGACTGACCTACAGACCATGAGGAGAACACTTCGGGATTTGAAAGAAGGGCGAGTGTGAGGCTCCTGCTCAAGATTTTGTCTCTGGATATCGTGTCACTCATGGTCATGGAATTTCTGGGTGACTTCAGGGGAAATGGACGAGTCATACTCTCTGGTGGTTTGCACCTTCCAAAGAGTTTGGGGTCATTCAGTGGCTGGAAGAAGACCGTTTTTTTTTTGTTGTTGTTGTTGTTGTTTTTGTTGTTGTGTTCTTTTTTAACCTCAGGTGTTCCACCAAATGAGGGATTCCAGAGTAGAGCCCTGGGGAGGGGCGAATGGACAATCAGAAATCTGGTTAAAAATTGAAGCCTCGGGACATGTCAAGCCCATTATGACATCTAATGGTCCAGCCACTAAGAGGACTTACTAGAGGACAGGATTCATGCAGATGGTCACAATGCTTGTGTATGCCCTCGTCGCACTCAAGAATGGCGTGGCCTGTGTGAATGATGGTTTCTCCTACACTGAACATTGGACAACGTCCCAACCACAAGGGTTCTTGCCATGGGTAAGGAGGAGTTCTGACTTCTGCATCACACTCACCCCTGGGCAGTGATTGGAGATAAGGTCTCGGTTCTGAAGCCTGAAAACTGAGGTAGGGAAGAGATGATGACCTAAGGCCATGGCGGGTTTTATGGGCTCAGTGTGCGGTCTGCTTTCTGGGTTTTGGTCAGGAGGTCCGGGCTCAGGTTGTGTTCGACAGTCCCTTAGTGCCCAGGTTACACTATATAATTTGGGTAAAGTCGAGTGCTGTGTAGGTTGATCCTCATTTAAGGTGCCTGGGCAGCTCATGAGGCAATAATTTTTTTTCTAGAGGGCAGGCAGAGTGCTGCATTGTGGGTCCGGAATTGCCAAACTTGAGGGCTTCGGGGCCAGGAGTGTGAGGACGGAAGTCTGAGAAACAAGCTAGACTTGGGTTTCAGGGCGAGGGCACGGCAGGTACCCCTTGCAGATCTGAACCAATATCTCATGCATCTGAAGTCAGGGCGAGGATCAGACGTTGGCTCAGGTTGGAGTTTCTGTGCATGACGGCCGCTTCATGAAGGGAGCGGAATCTCGATGCCATTGAGGTTTTCCCACGTTGGGAGTTGTGAGATGCCCCCTTCAAGGATTCCTTCTGCGGGACAATGGAGGCCTTTTGGACAGCTCCAGGACATCCCATATGGAATGACTCCAGAGCACCGTTCGCGGATGGATGCCTGGGAAGCCCGCCTCGCATTCCAATTGTCTCCAGGCAACAAGACAGTTTAGATCTGATGGCTCTGCCGGAGCATCCGGGGTGGCTGAGTTGAAATGGACTTTCCTGAGGATGGGTCCTAATGTGTTTTTGTGTCCATGAGGGCCTTGGAATGGGGCGGTGGCACCGGGACCCTGAAGTACTCTCCTAAGCTTTGGACATGGCTCCCATGCACAGGTTTCCTTGTGGAGACGAGATGAGTTCTGATGGGTGCCTCAGGAAAACCCCTATGCTCGTATTGGAATCAGGCTTTGAGGACACATGCCTGTAACCCAAAGCAATGGATCCTATTATGGCCTAGGGTCCTGTCTGGTTCAATCTTCTTCTCTGGGGACATCCATCTATGGTATGAGTGGAGGTCGATTATCAGCTGGTGTCAGACAGCCCTTGTTTGTTCCGGGCGACCTACACTATTGGGATGGCCTCAGGGACTTTGGAGGTTTCTCCTAATTTGTACGATTTTGGACCATGGAATGGGCAGAATTCCCATGGATTGGTAGGCACAGTCCTAATGTGTGGCTCCAGGGGCCCAACCCGGAGGGTGTGTGGCCCAAGACTTTGAGGACAGAAGTCTGAAAAAACAAACTCAGCTTAGGTTTGGGTATGTAGGTATGGCAGGCCCGATCTACAAACCATGAGAAGAACTCTTCAGGATATGAAGAAAGTGCGAGTCTGAGGCGCTTGCTCAGACTTTTGTCTCTGGATTTTGTATCAGCGATGGCCGTGGAATGTCGGGGAGGCCTCATGGGCCATGGACGAATCTTCCTCTCTGAGGATTTGGCCGGATTCCCAATTGCTTTTCGTCAATCTGTGGGAAGGGAGGACTCATTTCAGTTTTGTTACCTCAGGTGTCCCAACAAAAGAGGAATTCCAAAGCCAAGCCGTGGGGAAGACTGAAGGGACAACCCGAACTATGGTTGAAAATTGGGGCCTAGGGGCATGGCAAGCCCAATATGCTATCTATTCAACCAGCCACTGAGTGGCCTTACTTGACAACTGGGCTCAGCCTGAGGGTCACAATGTGTGTTTGTGACCAATGTGGCCCGCGAGCATGGGCGGGTCCTCATGGGCCACACTGGTTTCAACTACACTGAACGTTGGACAACATGCCAACCACAAGGTTTCTTGCCATGGGGAAGGAGTTCTGATTTCTGCATCACCTTCAACCTAGCGCAGTGATTGGAGATAAGGTCTAGGTTCTGAAACCTGAAAACCAGGTTGGGAAGAGATGACGATTAAGGCCATGGCGGCTCGATGTGCTCAGTGTGCGGCCAGCTGTCTGTCAGGGGACAGGGGGTCCAGGTTCAGGCTGTGTCAGAAAGGGCATTAGTGCCCTGGTCAGCTTATGTATTTGGGGTACAGCCAAGGTCGGTGCAGGTTGATCCTCATTTGGGGTTACTGGGTAGCCCCAGAGGACAATGTTTTTCTTCTGGAGGGCAGGCAGAGTGCTGCATTGTAGTTCTGGATTGCCAAACTGGAGGGCTTGTGGGCCAGTAGTCTGACGACAAAAGTCTGAGAACACAAGCTAGGCTTAGGTTTCTGGGTGAGGCCATGGCAGGCACAATCTACAGACCTGAATTGAGATCTCGTGCATCTGAAGTCAGGGCGAGGATCAGACGATCGCTCAGGTAGGAGTTTATGTCCCTGATGGCCCCTTCATGAATGGGGGGGCATCACGAGGCCATGGGGGTTTTCCCACGATGGGAGTTGTGAGAAGCTCCAAACTGCAGAGAGTCTTCTGCAGGACAATTGAGACCTGTTGTTTGGCTCCAGGCCAATGATTCTGAGCAGGGTTCTAAGGATGGATGGCTGGGTAGCCCACCTCGCATTCCAATTGTCTCCTAGCAACAAGACAGGTTAGATCTCCTGGATCTGTGGGGAGCAACCGAGGACGCTGAGTTGAAATGGACACCCCTGGGGATGGGTCCTAATGTGCTTTTGTGTCTATGGAGACCTTGAAATGAAGCGGTGGCACTGGGGCCCTAAAGGGTTCTCCTAAACAGAGGCTTTGACACAGCTCCAACGTGCAAGTTTCCCATGTGTAGATGAGATGTTTTCTGATGGGTGAGTCAAGAAACAGCTATATGCTGCTTTTGAAATCCACGCCTCTGAGGAGAGATGCCTGGAAACCAAAGCAATGGATCTGATGAGTGCCTAGGGGCCTGTTCTTTCCTTTTTACCTCTGGGGACATCTGTCTATGGGTCTGAGTGCAGGTAGGTGCTCAGTTGGGCTCAGATTGCCCCTGTTTTTTTTGGGAAGCCACCACTATTGAGATGGATCAGGGACTTTGGAGGTTTATCCTATTAGAAGGGTTGTGGCCATTGGAATGGGCACACACAATTCCTTTGGAGAGGGCAAGTACAGTCCTCAGGTTTGGCTCCAGGGGCCTGAGCCTGTAGGTTGTGTAGGCCAGGGCTGTATGGACAGTTGTCTGAAAACACAAACTCGGCTTATGTTTCGGGTCATAGGTATGGCAGGACTGACCTACAGACCATGAAGAGAACACTTCGGGATTTGAAAGAAGGGCGAGTGTGAGGCTCCTGCTCAAGATTTTGTCTCTGGATATCGTGTCACTCATGGTCGTGGAATTTCTGGGTGACTTCAGGGGAAATGGACGAGTCATACTCTCTGGTGGTTTGCACCTTCCAAAGAGTTTGGGGTCATTCAGTGGCTGGAAGAAGACCGTTTTTTTTTTTGTTGTTGTTGTTGTTGTTGTTTTTGTTGTTTTCTTTTTTAACCTCAGGTGTTCCACCAAATGAGGGATTCCAGAGTAGAGCCCTGGGGAGGGGCGAATGGACAATCAGAAATCTGGTTAAAAATTGAAGCCTAGGGACATGTCAAGCCCATTATGACATCTAATGGTCCAGCCACTAAGAGGACTTACTAGAGGACAGGATTCATGCAGATGGTCACAATGCTTGTGTATGCCCTCGTCGCACTCAAGAATGGCGTGGCCTGTGTGAATGATGGTTTCTCCTACACTGAACATTGGACAACGTCCCAACCACAAGGGTTCTTGCCATGGGTAAGGAGGAGTTCTGACTTCTGCATCACACTCACCCCTGGGCAGTGATTGGAGATAAGGTCTCGGTTCTGAAGCCTGAAAACTGAGGTAGGGAAGAGATGATGACCTAAGGCCATGGCGGGTTTTATGGGCTCAGTGTGCGGTCAGCTTTCTGGGTTTTGGTCAGGAGGTCCGGGCTCAGGTTGTGTTCGACAGTCCCTTAGTGCCCAGGTTACACTATATAATTTGGGTAAAGTCGAGTGCTGTGTAGGTTGATCCTCATTTAAGGTGCCTGGGCAGCTCATGAGGCAATAATTTTTTTTCTAGAGGGCAGGCAGAGTGCTGCATTGTGTGTCCGGAATTGCCAAACTTGAGGGCTTCGGGGCCAGGAGTGTGAGGACGGAAGTCTGAGAAGACAAGCTAGACTTGGGTTCAGGGCTTGGGCACGGCAGGTACCCCTTGCAGATCTGAACCAATATCTCATGCATCTGAAGTCAGGGCGAGGATCAGACGTTGGCTCAGGTTGGAGTTTCTGCGCATGACGGCCGCTTCATGAAGGGAGCGGAATCTCGATGCCACTGAGGTTTTCCCACGTTGGGAGTTGTGAGATGCCCCCTTCAAGGATTCCTTCTGCGGGACAATGGAGACCTGTTGGACAGCTCCAGGACATCCCATATGAAATGACTCCAGAGCACCGTTCGCGGATGGATGGCTGGGAAGCCCGCCTCCATTCCAATTGTCTCCTAGCAACAAGACAGTTTGATATCATGGCTCTGCGGGAGCAACAGGGGTGGCTGAGTTGAAATGGACTTTCCGGAGGATGGGTCCTAATGTGTTTTTGTGTCCATGAGGGCCTTGGAATGGGCGGTGGCACCGGGACCCTGAAGTACTCTCCTAAGCTTTGGACATGGCTCCCATGCACAGGTTTCCTTGTGGAGACGAGATGAGTTCTGATGGGTGCCTCAGGAAAACACCTATGCTCGTATTGGAATCAGAATTTTGAGGACACATGCCTGTGACCCAAAGCAATGGATCCTATTATGGCCTAGGGTCCTGTCTGGTTCAATCTTCTTCTCTGGGGACATCCATCTATTGTATGAGTGGAGGTCGATTATCTGCTGAAGTCAGACAGCCCTTGTTTGTTCCGGGCAACCTACACTATTGGGATGGCCTATGGGACTTTGGAGGTTTCTCCTAATTTGTACGATTTTGGACCATGGAATGGGCAGAATTCCATAGGATTGGTAGGCACTGTCCTAATGTGTGGCTCCAGGGGCCCAGCCTGGAGGGTGTGTGGCCCAAGAATTTGAGGACAGAAGTCTGAAGACACAAACTCAGCTTAGGTTTGGGAACGTAGGTATGGCAGGCCCGATCTACAAACCTTGAGAAACTCTTCAGGATATGAAGAAAGTGCGAGTCTGAGGCGCTTGCTCAGGCTTTTGTCTCTGGATTTTGTATCAGCGATGGCCGTGGAATGTCGGGGACGCCTCATGGGCCATGGACGAATCTTCCTCTCTGAGGATTTGGCCCGATTCCCAATTGCTTTTCGTCAATCTGTGGGATGGGAGGACTCATTTCAGTTTTGTTACCTCAGGTGTCCCACCAAAAGAGGAATTCCAAAGCCAAGCCGTGGGGAAGACTGAAGGGACAACCCGAACTATGGTTAAAAATTGGGGCCTAGGGGCATGGCAAGCCCAATATGCTATCTCTTCATCCAGCCACTGAGTGGCCTTACTTGAGGACTGGGCTCAGCCTGAGCGTCACAATGTGTGTTTGTGACCAATGTGGCCCGCCAGCATGGGCGGGGCCTCATGGGCCACACTGGTTTCAACTACACTGAACGTTGGACAACATGCCAACCACAAGGTTTCTTGCCATGGGGAAGGAGTTCTGATTTCTGCATCACCTTCAACCCTGGGCAGTGATTGGAGATAAGGTCTAGGTTCTGAAACCTGAAAACTGATGTTGGGAAGAGATGACGACCTAAGGGCATGGCGGCTCGATGTGCTCAGTGTGCGGCCAGCTGTCTGGGAGGGGCCAGGGGGTCCAGGCTCAGGCTGTGTCAGAAAGGGCATTAGTGCCCTGGTCAGCCTATGTATTTGGGGTACAGCCAAGGTCAGTGCAGGTTGATCCTCATTTGGGGTTACTGGGTAGCCCCAGAAGACAATGTTTTTCTTCTGGAGGGCCGGCAGAGTGCTGCATTGTAGTTGTGGATTGCCAAACTGGAGGGCTTGTGGGCCAGTAGTCTGACGACAAAAGTCTGAGAACACAAGCTAAGCTTAGGTTTCTGGGTGAGGCCATGGCACGCACAATCTACACCTGAATCGAGGTCTCGTGCATCTGAATTCAGCGCGAGGATCAGACGATCGCTCAGGTTGGAGTTTCTGTCCCTGATGGCTCCTTCATGAATGGGGGGGGGCATCACGAGGCCATGGGTGTTTTCCAACGATGGGAGTTGTGAGAAGCTCCAAACTGCAGAGAGTCTTCTGCAGGACAATTGAGACCTGTTGTTTGGCTCCAGGCCAATGATTCTGAGCTGGGTTCTAAGTACCGATGGCTGGGTAGCCCACCTCGCTTTCCAATTGTCTCCTAGCAACATGACAGGTTAGATATCCTGGATATGTGGGGAGCAACCGAGGCCGCTGAGTTAAAATGGACACCCCTGGGGATGGGTCCTAACGTGCTTTTGTGTCTATGGAGACCTTGGAATGAAGCGGTGGCACTGGGGCCCTAAAGGGTTCTCCTAAACAGAGACTTTGACACAGCTCCAACGTGCAAGTTTCCCATGTGTAGATGAGATGTTTTCTGATGGGTGAGTCAAGAAACAGCTATATGCTGCTTTTGAAATCCAGGCCTCTGAGGAGAGATGCCTGGAAACCAAAGCAATGGATCGGATTAGTGCCTAGGGGCCTGTTCTTTCCTTTTTACCTCTGGGGACATCTGTCTATGGGTCTGAGTGCAGGTAGGTGCTCAGTTGGGCTCAGATTGCCCCTGTTTTTCCTGGGAAGCCACCACTATTGAGATGGATCAGGGACTTTGGAGGTTTATCCTATTAGAAGGGTTGTGGCCATTGGAATGGGCACACACAATTCCGTTGGAGAGGGCAAGTACAGTCCTCAGGTTTGGCTCCAGGGGGCTGAGCCTGTAGGTTGTGTAGGCCAGGGCTGTTTGGACAATTGTCTGAAAACACAAACTCAGCTTATGCTTCGGGTCATAGGTATGGGAGGACTGATCTACAGACCATGAGGAGAACTCTTCGGGATTTGAAGGAAGGGCGAGTGTGAGGCTCCTGCTCAAGTTTTTGTCTCTGGATATCGTGTCACTCATGGTCGTGGAATTTCTGGGTGACTTCATGGGAAATGGACTAGTCTTACTCTCTGGTGGTTTGGCCCCGTCCAAAGAGTTTGGGGTCATTCTGTGGGCTGGAAGAAGTCCGTTTTTTTTTTTTTTTGGTTGTTCTTGTTGTATTTTTTCTTTTTTAACCTCAGGTGTCCCACCAAATGAGGGATTCCAGAGTAGAGCCCTGGGGAGGGACGACTGGACAATCAGAAATCTGGTTAAAAATTGGGGCCTCGGGACATGTCAAGCCCATTATGACATCTAATGGTCCACCAACTGAGAGGACTTACTAGAGGACAGGACTCATGCTGAGGGTCACAATGCGTGTGTATGCCCTCGTCGCACTCAAGAATGGGCGGGGCCTCAGGGTGAATGCTGGTTTCTCCTACACTGAATGTTGGACAACGTGCCAACCACAGGGTTCTTGCCATGGGTAAGGAGGAGTTCTGATTTCAGCATCACACTCAACCTTGTCAGTGATTGGAGATAAGGTCTCGGTTAGAAGCCTGAAAACTGAGGTAGGGAAGAGATGATGACCTAAGGCCATGGAGGGTTTTATGTGCTCAGTGTGCGGTCAGCTTTCTGGGTGTTGGTCAGGATGTCCGGGCTCAGGTTGTGTTCGACAGTGCATTAGTGCCCAGGTTAGACTATATAATTTGGGTAAAGTCGAGTGCTGTGTAGGTTTACCCTAATTTAAGGTGCCTGGGCAGCTCATGAGGCAATAATTTTTTTTCTAGAGGGCAGGCAGAGTGCTGCATTGTGGGTCCGGAATTGCCAAACTTGAGGGCTTCGGGGCCAGGAGTGTGAGGACGGAAGTCTGAGAAGACAAGCTAGACTTGGGTTTCAGGGCGAGGGCACGGCAGGTACCCCCTGCAGATCTTAACAAATATCTCATGCATCTGAAGTCAGGGCGAGGATCAGACGTTGACTCAGGTTGGAGTTTCTGAGCATGACGGCCTCTTCATGAAGGGAGCGGAATCTCAAGGCCATTGAGGTTTTCCCACGTTGGGAGTTGTGGGATGCCCCCTTCAAGGATTCCTTCTGCTGGACAATTGAGACCTGTTGGACAGCTCCAGGACATCCCATATGGAATGACTCCAGAGCCCCGTTCGCGGATGGATGCCTGGGAAGCCCGCCTCGCATTCCAATTGTCTCCTAGCAACAAGACAGTTTAGATCTGATGGCTCTGCCGGAGCAACCGGGGTGGCTGAGTTGAAATGGACTTTCCTGAGGATGGGTCCTAATGTATTTTTGTGTCCATGAGGGCCTTGGAATGGGGCGCTGGCACCGAGACCCTGAAGTACTCTCCTAAGCTTTGGACATGGCTCCCATGCACAGGTTTCCTTGTGGAGACGAGATGAGTTCTGATGGGTGCCTCAGGAAAACCCCTATGCTCGTATTGGAATCAGGCTTTTGTGGACACATGCCCGTAACCCAAAGCAATGGATCCTATTATGGCCTAGGGTCCTGTCTGGTTCAATCTTCTTCTCTGGGGACATCCATCTATGGTATGAGTGGAGGTCGATTATCAGCTGGTGTCAGACAGCCCATGTTTGTTCCGGGCGACCTACACTATTGGGATGGCCTCAGGGAATTTGGAGATTTCTCCTAATTTGTACGATTTTGGAACATGGAATGGGCAGAATTCCCATGGATTGGTAGGCACAGTCCTAATGTGTGGCTCCAGGGGCCCAGCCTGGAGGGTGTGTGGCCCAAGACTTTGAGGACAGAAGTCTGAAAACACAAACTCAGGTTAGGTTTGGGGACGTAGGTATGGCAGGCCCGATCTACAAACCATGAGAAGAACTCTTCAGGATATGAAGAATGTGTGAGTCTGAGGCTCTTGTTCAGGCTTTTGTCTCTGGATTTTGTATCAGCGATGGCCGTGGAATGTCGGGGACGCCTCATGGGCCATAGACGAATCTTCCTCACTGAGGATTTGGCCCGATTCCCAATTGCTTTTCGTCAATCTGTGGGATGGGAGGACTCATTTCAGTTTTGTTACCTCAGGTGTCCCACCAAAAGAGGAATTCCAAGCCAAGCCGTGGGGAAGACTGAAGGGACAACCCGAACTATGGTTAAAAATTGGGGCCTAGGGGCATGGCAAGCCGAATATGATATCTCTTCATCCAGCCACTGAGTGGCCTTACTTGAGGACTGGGCTCAGCCTGAGCGTCACAATGTGTGTTTGTGACCAATGTGGCCCGCGAGCATGGGCGGGGCCTCATGGGCCACACTGGTTTCAACTACACTGAACGTTGGACAACATGCCAACCACAAGGTTTCTTGCCATGGGGAAGGAGTTCTGATTTCTGTATCACCTTCAACCCTGGGCAGTGATTGGAGATAAGGTCTAGGTTCTGAAACCTGAAAACTGATGTTGGGAAGAGATGACGACCTAAGGGCATGGCGGCTCGATGTGCTCAGTGTGCCGCCAGCTGTCTGGGAGGGCCAGGGGGTCCAGGCTCAGGCTGTGTCAGAAAGGGCATTAGTGCCCTAGTCAGCCTATGTATTTGGGGTACAGCCAAGGTCGGTGCAGGTTGATCCTCATTTGGGATTACTGGGTAGCACCAGAGGACAATGATTTTCTTCTGGAGGGCCGGCAGAGTGCTGCATTGTAGTTCTGGATTGCCAAACTGGAGGGCTTGTGGGCCAGTAGTCTGACGACAAAAGTCTGAGAACACAAGCTAGGCTTAGGTTTCTGGGTGAGGCCATGGCAGGCACAATCTACAGACCTGAATCGAGATCTCGTGCATCTGAAGTCAGGGCGAGGATCAGACGATCGCTCAGGTTGGAGTTTCTGTCCCTGATGGCCCCTTCATGAATGGGCGGGGGCATCACGAGGCCATGGGTGTTTTCCCACGATGGGAGTTGTGAGAAGCTCCAAACTGCAGAGATTCTTCTGCAGGACAATTGAGACCTGTTGTTTGGCTCCAGGCCAATGATTCTGAGCATGGTTCTAAGGATGGATGTCTGGGTAGCCCACCTCGCATTCCAATTGTCTCCTAGCAACAAGACAGGTTAGATCTCCTGGATCTGTGGGGAGCAACCGAGGACGCTGAGTTGAAATGGACACCCCTGGGGATGGGTCCTAACGTGCTTTTGTGTCTATGGAGACGTTGGAATGAAGCGGTGGCACTGGGGCCCTAAAGGGTTCTCCTAAACAGAGGCTTTGGCACAGCTCCAACGTGCAAGTTTCCCATGTGTAGATGAGATGTTTTCTGATGGGTGAGTGAAGAAACAGCTATATGCTGCTTTTGAAATCCAGGCCTCTGAGGAGAGATGCCTGGAAACCAAAGCAATGGATCTGATTAGTGCCTAGGGGCCTGTTCTTTCCTTTTTACCTCTGGGGACATCTGTCTATGGGTCTGAGTGCAGGTAGGTGCTCAGTTGGGCTCAGATTGCCCCTGTTGTTCCTGGGAAGCCACCAATATTGAGATGGATCAGGGACTTTGGAGGTTTATCCTATTAGAAGGGTTGTGGCCATTGGAATGGGCACACACAATTCCCTTGGAGAGGGCAAGTACAGTCCTCAGGTTTGGCTCCAGGGGCCTGAGCCTGTAGGTTGTGTAGGCCAGGGCTGTTTGGACAGTTGTCTGAAAACACAAACTCGGCTTATGTTTCGAGTCATAGGTATGGCAGGACTGATCTACAGACCATGAGGAGAACTCTTCGGGATTTGAAAGAAGGGCGTGTGAGGCTCCTGCTCAAGTTTTTGTCTCTGGATATCGTGTCACTCACGGTCGTGGAATTTCTGGGTGACTTCATGGGGAATGGACGAGTCTTACTCTCTGGTGGTTTGGCCCCGTCCAAAGAGTTTGGGGTCATTCTGTGGGCTGGAAGAAGTCCTTTTTTTTTTCTTTTATACTTGTTTTTTTCTTTTTTATCCTCAGGTGTCCCACCAAAGGAGCGATTCCAGAGTAGAGCCCTGGGGAGGGGCGACTGGACCATCAGAAATTTGGTTAAAAATTGGGGCCTAGGGACATGTCAAGCCCATTATGACATCTAATGGTCCAGCAACTGAGAGGACTTACTAGAGGACAGGACTCATGCTGAGGGTCACAATGCGTGTTTATGCCCTCGTTGCACTCAAGAATGGGCGGGGCCTCAGGGTGAATGCTGGTTTCTCCTACACTGAACGTTGGACAACGTGCCAACCACAGGGTTCTTGCCATGGGTTAGGAGGAGTTCTGATTTCTGCATCACACTCACCCCTGGGAAGTGATTGGAGATAAGGTCTCGGTTCTGAAGCCTGAAAACTGAGGTAGGGAAGAGATAATGACCTTAGGCCATGGCGTGTTTTATGTGCTCAGTGTGCAGTCGCTTTCTGGGTGTTGGTCAGGAGGTCCGGGCTCAGGTTGTGTTCGACAGTGCATTAGTGCACAGGTTAGACTATATAATTTGGGTAAAGTCGAGTGCTGTGTAGGTTTACCCTCATTTAAGTTGCCTGGGCAGCTCATGAGGCAATAATTTTTTTTCTAGAGGGCAGGCAGAGTGCTGCATTGTGGGTCCGGAATTGCCAAACTTGAGGGCTTCGGGGCCAGGAGTGTGAGGACGGAAATCTGAGAAGACAAGCTAGACTTGGGTTTCAGGGCGAGGGCACGGCAGGTACCCCCTGCAGATCTTAACAAATATCTCATGCATCTGAAGTCAGGGCGAGGATCACACATTGGCTCAGGTTGGAGTTTCTGAGCATGACGGCCGCTTCATGAAGGGAGCGCAATCTCGAGGCCATTGAGGTTTTCCCACGTTGGGAGTTGTGGGATGCCCCCTTCATGGATTCCTTCTGCGGGACAATTGAGACCTCTTGGACAGCTCCAGGACATCCCATATGGAATGACTCCAGAGCACCGTTCGCGGATGGATGCCTGGGAAGCCCGCCTATAATTCCAATTTTCTCCTAGCAATAAGACAGTTTAGATCTGATGGCTCTGCGGGACCAACCGGGGTGACTGAGTTGAAATGGACTTTCCTGAGGATGGGTCCTAATGCCTTTTTGTGTCCATGAGGGCCTTGGAATGGGGCGGTGGCACCGGGACCCTGAAGTACTCTCCTCAGCTTTGGACATGGCTCCCATGCACAGGTTTCCTTGTGGAGACGAGATGAGTTCTGATGGGTGCCTCAGGAAAACACCTATGCTCGTATTGGAATCAGGCTTTTGAGGACACATGCCCGTAACCCAAAGCAATGGATCCTATTATGGCCTAGGGTCCTGTCTGGTTCAATCTTCTTCTCTGGGGACATCCATCTATGGTATGAGTGGAGGTCGATTATCAGCTGGTGTCAGACAGCCCTTGTTTGTTCCGGGCGACCTACACTATTGGGATGGCCTCAGGGACTTTGGAGGTTTCTCCTAATTTGTACGATTTTGGACCCTGGAATGGGCAGAATTCCCATGGATTGGTAGGCACAGTCCTAATGTGTCGCAACAGGGCCCCAGTCTGGAGCGTGTGTGTCCCAAGACTTTGAGGACAGAAGTCTGAAAACACAAACTCAGCTTAGGTTTGGGGACGTAGGTATGGCAGGCCCGATCTACAAACCATGAGAAGAACTCTTCAGGATATGAAGAAAGTGCGAGTCTGAGGCTCTTGCTCAGGCTATTGTCTCTGGATTTTGTATCAGCGATGGCTGTGGAATGTCGGGGACGCCTCATGGGCCATGGAAGAATCTTCCTCACTGAGGATTTAGCCCGATTCCCAATTGCTTTTCGTCAATCTGTGGGATGGGAGGACTCATTTCAGTTTTGTTACCTCAGGTGTCCCACCAAAAGAGGAATTCCAAAGCCAAGCCGTGGGGAAGACTGAAGGGACAACCCGAACTATGGTTAAAAATTGGCACTAGGGGCATGGCAAGCCCAATATGATATCTCTTCATCCAGCCACTGAGTGGCCTTACTTGAGGACTGGGCTCAGCCTGAGCGTCACAATGTGTGTTTGTGACCAATGTGTCCCGCGAGCATGGGCGGGGCCTCATGGGCCACACAGGTTTCAACTACACTGAACGTTGGACAACATGCCAACCACAAGGTTTCTTGCCATGGGGAAGGAGTTCTGATTTCTGCATCACCTTCAACCCTGGGCAGTGATTGGAGATAAGGTCTAGGTTCTGAAACCTGAAAACAGATGTTGGGAAGAGATGACGTCCTAAGGCCATGGCGGCTCGATGTGCTCAGTGTGCGGCCAGCTGTCTGGGAGGGGCCAGGGGGTCCAGGCTCAGGCTGTGTCAGAAAGGGCATTAGTGCCCTGGTCAGCCTATGTATTTGGGGTACAGCCAAGGTCGGTGCAGGTTGATCCTCATTTGGGATTACTGGGTAGCACCAGAGGACAATGTTTTTCTTCTGGAGGGCCCGCAGAGTGCTGCATTGTAGTTCTGGATTGCCAAACTGGAGGGCTTGTGGGCCAGTAGTCTGACGACAAAAGTCTGAGAACACAAGCTAGGCTTAGGTTTCTGGGTGAGGCCATGGCGCGCACAATCTACAGAACTGAATCGAGATCTCGTGCATCTGAAGTCAGGGCGAGGATCAGACGATCGCTCAGGTTGGAGTTTCTGACCCTGATTGCCCCTTCATGAATGGGCGGGGGCATCACGAGGCCATGGGTGTTTTCCCACGATGGGAGTTGTGAGAAGCTCCAAACTGCAGAGAGTCTTCTGCAGGACAATTGAGACCTGTTGTTTGGCTCCAGGCCAATGATTCTGAGCAGGGTTCTAAGGATGGATGGCTGGGTAGCCCACCTCACATTCCAATTGTCTCCTAGCAACAAGACAGGTTAGATCTCCTGGATCTGTGGGGAGCAACCGAGGACGCTGAGTTGAAATGGACACCCCTGGGGATGGGTCCTAACGTGCTTTTGTGTCTATGGAGACCTTGGAATGAAGCGGAGGCACTGGGGCCCTAAAGGGTTCTCCTAAACAGAGGCTTTGACACAGCTCCAACGTGCAAGTTTCCCATGTGTAGATGAGATGTTTTCTGATGGGTGAGTCAAGAAACAGCTATATGCTGCTTTTGAAATCCAGGCCTCTGAGGAGAGATGCCTGGAAACCAAAGCAATGGATCTGATGAGTGCCTAGGGGCCTGTTCTTTCCTTTTTACCTCTGGGGACATCTGTCTATGGGTCTGAGTGCAGGTAGGTGCTCAGTTGGGCTCAGATTGCCCCTGTTGTTCCTGGGAAGCCACCAATATTGAGATGGATCAGGGACTTTGGAGGTTTATCCTATTAGAAGGGTTGTGGCCATTGGAATGGGCACACACAATTCCCTTGGAGAGGGCCAGTTCTGTCCTCAGGTTTGGCTCCAGGGGCCTGAGCCTGTAAGGTGTGTAGGCCAGGGCTGTTTGGACAGTTGTCTGAAAACACAAACTCGGCTTATGTTTCGAGTCATAGGTATGGCAGGACTGATCTACAGACCATGAGGAGAACTCTTCGGGATTTGAAAGAAGGGCGAGTGTGAGGCTCCTGCTCAAGTTTTTGTCTCTGGATATCGTGTCACTCACGGTCATGGAATTTCTGGGTGACTTCATGGGAAATGGACGAGTCTTACTCTCTGGTGGTTTGGCCCCGTCCAAAGAGTTTGGGGTCATTCTGTGGGCTAGAAGAAGTCCTTTTTTTTTTTTTATTTTATTCTTGTTTTTTTCTTTTTTATCCTCAGGTGTCCCACCAAATGAGCGATTCCAGAGTAGAGCCCTCGGGAGGGGCGACTGGACCATCAGAAATTTGGTTAAAAATTGGGGCCTAGGGACATGTCAAGCCCATTAAGACATCTAATGGTCCAGCAACTGAGAGGACTTACTAGAGGACAGGACTCATGCTGAGGGTCACAATGCGTGTGTATGCCCTCGTCGCACTCAAGAATGGGCGGGGCCTCAGGGTGAATGCTGGTTTCTCCTACACTGAACGTTGGACAACGTGCCAACCACAGGGTTCTTGCCATGGGTAAGGAGGAGTTATGATTTCTGCATCACACTCACCCCTGGGAAGTGATTGGAGATAAGGTCTCGGTTCTGAAGCCTGAAAACTGAGGTAGGGAAGAGATGATGACCTAAGGCCATGGCGGGTTTTATGTGCTCAGTGTGCGGTCAGCTTTCTGGGTGTTGGTCAGGAGGTCCGGGCTCAGGTTGTGTTCGACAGTGCATTAGTGCCCAGGTTAGACTTTATAATTTGGGTAAAGTGGAGTGCTGTGTAGGTTTACCCTCATTTAAGGTGCCTGGGCAGCTCATGAGGCAATAATTTTTTTTCAGAGGGCAGGCAGAGTGCTGCATTGTGGGTCCGAAATTGCCAAACTTGAGGGCTTCGGGGCCAGGAGTGTGAGGACGGAAGTCTGAGAAGACAAGCTAGACTTGGGTTTCAGGGCGAGGGCACGGCAGGTACCCCCTGCAGATCTGAACCAATATCTCATGCATCTGACGTCAGGGCGAGGATCAGACGTTGGCTCAGGTTGGAGTTTCTGAGCATGACGGCCGCTTCATGAAGGGAGTGGAATCTCGAGGCCATTGAGGTTTTCCCACGTTGGGAGTTGTGGGATGCCCCCTTCATGGATTCCTTCTGCGGGACAATTGAGACCTGTTGGACAGCTCCAGGACATCCCATATGGAATGACTCCAGAGCACCGTTCGCGGATGGATGCCTGGGAAGCCCGCCTCGCATTCCAATTGTCTCCTAGCAACAAGACAGTTTAGATCTGATGGCTCTGCGGGAGCAACCGGGGTGGCTGAGTTGAAATGGACTTTCCTGAGGATGGGTCCTAATGCGTTTTTGTGTCCATGAGGGCCTTGGAATGGGGCGGTGGCACCGGGACCCTGAAGTACTCTCCTAAGCTTTGGACATGGCTCCCATGCACAGGTTTCCTTGTGGAGACGAGATGAGTTCTGATGGGTGCCTCAGGAAAACCCCTATGCTCGTATTGGAATCAGGCTTTTGAGGACACATGCCTGTAACCCAAAGCAATGGATCCTATTAAGGCCTAGGGTCCTGTCTGGTTCAATCTTCTTCTCTGGGGACATCCATCTATGGTATGAGTGGAGGTCGATTATCAGCTGGTGTCAGACAGCCCTTGTTTGTTCCGGGCGACCTACACTATTGGGATGGCCTCAGGGTCTTTGGAGGTTTCTCCTAATTTGTACGATTTTGGACCATGGAATGGGCAGAATTCCCATGGATTGGTAGGCACAGTCCTAATGTGTCGCTCCAGGGCCCCAGTCTGGAGGGTGTGTGTCCCAAGACTTTGAGGACAGAAGTCTGAAAACACAAACTCAGCTTAGGTTTGGGGACGTAGGTATGGCAGGCCCGATCTACAAACCATGAGAAGAACTCTTCAGGATATGAAGAAAGTGCGAGTCTGAGGCTCTTGCTCAGGCTATTGTCTCTGGATTTTGTATCAGCGATGGCTGTGGAATGTCGGGGACGCCTCATGGGCCATGGAAGAATCTTCCTCACTGAGGATTTAGCCCGATTCCCAATTGCTTTTCGTCAATCTGTGGGATGGGAGGACTCATTTCAGGTTTGTTACCTCAGGTGTCCCACCAAAAGAGGAATTCCAAAGCAAAGCCGTGGGGAAGACTGAAGGGACAACCCGAACTATGGTTAAAAATTGGGGCCTAGGGGCATGGCAAGCCCAATATGATATCTCTTCATCCAGCCACTGAGTGGCCTTACTTGAGGACTGGGCTCAGCCTGAGCGTCACAATGTGTGTTTGTGACCAATGTGTCCCGCGAGCATGGGCGGGGCCTCATGGGCCACACAGGTTTCAACTACACTGAACGTTGGACAACATGCCAACCACAAGGTTTCTTGCCATGGGGAAGGAGTTCTGATTTCTGCATCACCTTCAACCCTGGGCAGTGATTGGAGATAAGGTCTAGGTTCTGAAACTAGAAAACTGATGTTGGGAAGAGATGACGTCCTAAGGCCATGGCGGCTCGATGTGCTCAGTGTGCGGCCAGCTGTCTGGGAGGGGCCAGGGGGTCCAGGCTCAGGCTGTGTCAGAAAGGGCATTAGTGCCCTGGTCAGCCTATGTATTTGGGGTACAGCCAAGGTCGGTGCAGGTTGATCCTCATTTGGGATTACTGGGTAGCACCAGAGGACAATGTTTTTCTTCTGGAGGGCCGGCAGAGTGCTGCATTGTAGTTCTGGATTGCCAAACTGGAGGGCTTGTGGGCCAGTAGTCTGACGACAAAAGTCTGAGAACACAAGCTAGGCTTAGGTTTCTGGGTGAGGCCATGGCACGCACAATCTACAGAACTGAATCGAGATCTCGTGCATCTGAAGTCAGGGCGAGGATCAGACGATCGCTCAGGTTGGAGATTCTGACCCTGATTGCCCCTTCATGAATGGGCGGGGGCATCACGAGGCCATGGGTGTTTTCCCACGATGGGAGTTGTGAGAAGCTCCAAACTGCAGAGAGTCTTCTGCAGGACAATTGAGACCTGTTGTTTGGCTCCAGGCCAATGATTCTGAGCAGGGTTCTAAGGATGGATGGCTGGGTAGCCCACCTCACATTCCAATTGTCTCCTAGCAACAAGACAGGTTAGATCTCCTGGATCTGTGGGGAGCAACCGAGGACGCTGAGTTGAAATGGACACCCCTGGGGATGGGTCCTAACGTGCTTTTGTATCTATGGAGACCTTGGAATGAAGCGGAGGCACTGGGGCCCTAAAGGGTTCTCCTAAACAGAGGCTTTGACACAGCTCCAACGTGCAAGTTTCCCATGTGTAGATGAGATGTTTTCTGATGGGTGAGTCAAGAAACAGCTATATGCTGCTTTTGAAATCCAGGCCTCTGAGGAGAGATGCCTGGAAACCAAAGCAATGGATCTGATTAGTGCCTAGGGGCCTGTTCTTTCCTTTTTACCTCTGGGGACATCTGTCTATGGGTCTGAGTGCAGGTAGGTGCTCAGTTGGGCTCAGATTGCCCCTGTTGTTCCTGGGGAGCCACCAATATTGAGATGGATCAGGGACTTTGGAGGTTTATCCTATTAGAAGGGTTGTGGCCATTGGAATGGGCACACACAATTCCCTTGGAGAGGGCCAGTTCTGTCCTCAGGTTTGGCTCCAGGGGCCTGAGCCTGTAAGGTGTGTAGGCCAGGGCTGTTTGGACAGTTGTCTGAAAACACAAACTCGGCTTATGTTTCGAGTCATAGGTAAGGCAGGACTGATCTACAGACCATGAGGAGAACTCTTCGGGATTTGAAAGAAGGGCGAGTGTGAGGCTCCTGCTCAAGTTTTTGTCTCTGGATATCGTGTCACTCACGATCGTGGAATTTCTGGGTGACTTCATGGGAAATGGACGAGTCTTACTCTCTGGTGGTTTGGCCCCGTCCTAGAGTTTGGGGTCATTCTGTGGGCTGGAAGAAGTCCTTTTTTTTTTTTTTTCTTTTATTCTTGTTTTTTTCTTTTTTATCCTCAGGTGTCCCACCAAATGAGCGATTCCAGAGTAGAGCCCTGGGGAGGGGCGACTGGACCATCAGAAATTTGGTTAAAAATTGGGGCCTAGGGACAGGTCAAGCCCATTATGACATCTAATGGTCCAGCAACTGAGAGGACTTACTAGAGGACAGGACTCATACTGAGGGTCACAATGCGTGTGTATGCCCTCGTCGCACTCAAGAATGGGCGGGGCCTCAGGGTGAATGCTGGTTTCTCCTACACTGAACGTTGGACAACGTGCCAACCACAGGGTTCTTGCCATGGGTAAGGAGGAGTTATGATTTCTGCATCACACTCACCCCTGGGAAGTGATTGGAGATAAGGTCTCGGTTCTGAAGCCTGAAAACTGAGGTAGGGAAGAGATGATGACCTAAGGCCATGGCGGGTTTTATGTGCTCAGTGTGCGGTCAGCTTTCTGGGTGTTGGTCAGGAGGTCCGGGCTCAGGTTGTGTTTGACAGAGCATTAGTGCCCAGGTTAGACTTTATAATTTGGGTAAAGTGGAGTGCTGTGTAGGTTTACCCTCATTTAAGGTGCCTGGGCAGCTCATGAGGCAATAATTTTTTTTCAGAGGGCAGGCAGAGTGCTGCATTGTGGGTCCGAAATTGCCAAACTTGAGGGCTTCGGGGCCAGGAGTGTGAGGACGGAAGTCTGAGAAGACAAGCTAGACTTGGGTTTCAGGGCGAGGGCACGGCAGGTACCCCCTGCAGATCTGAACCAATATCTCATGCATCTGACGTCAGGGCGAGGATCAGACGTTGGCTCAGGTTGGAGTTTCTGAGCATGACGGCCGCTTCATGAAGGGAGTGGAATCTCGAGGCCATTGAGGTTTTCCCACGTTGGGAGTTGTGGGATGCCCCCTTCATGGATTCCTTCTGCGGGACAATTGAGACCTGTTGGACAGCTCCAGGACATCCCATATGGAATGACTCCAGAGCACCGTTCGCGTATGGATGCCTGGGAAGCCCACCTCGCATTCCAATTGTCTCCTAGCAACAAGACAGTTTAGATCTGATGGCTCTGCGGGAGTAACCGGGGTGACTGAGTTGAAATGGACTTTCCTGAGGATGGGTCCTAATGTGTTTTTGTGTCCATGAGGGCCTTGGTATGGGGCGGTGGCACCGGGACCCTGAAGTACTCTCCTAAGCTTTGGACATGGCTCCCATGCACAGGTTTCCTTGTCGAGAAGAGATGAGTTCTGATGGGTGCCTCAGGAAAACCCCTATGCTCGTATTGGAATCAGGCTTTTGAGGACACATGCCTGTAACCCAAAGCAATGGATCCTATTATGGCCTAGGGTCCTGTCTTGTTCAATCTTCTTCTCTGGGGACATCCATCTATGGTATGAGTGGAGGTCGATTATCAGCTGGTGTCAGACAGCCCTTGTTTGTTCCGGGCGACCTACACTATTGGGATGGCCTCAGGGACTTTGGAGATTTCTCCTAATTTGTACGATTTTGGACCATGGAATGGGCAGAATTCCCATGGATTGGTAGGCACAGTCCTAATGTGTGGCTCCAGGGGCCCAGCCTGGAGGGTGTGTGGCCCAAGACTTTGAGGACAGAAGTCTGAAAACACAAACTCAGCTTAGGTTTGGGGACGTAGGTATGGCAGGCCCGATCGACAAACCATGAGAAGAACTCTTCAGGATATGAAGAAAGTGCGAGTCTGAGGCTCTTGCTCAGGCTTTTGTCTCTGGATTTTGTATCAGCGATGGCCGTGGAATGTCGGGGAGGCCTCATGGGCCATGGACGAATCTTCCTCTATGAGGATTTGGCCCTATTCCCAATTGCTTTTCGTCAATCTGTGGGATGGGAGGACTCATTTCAGGTTTGTTACCTCAGGTGTCCCACCAAAAGAGGAATTCCAAAGCCAAGCCGTGGGGAAGACTGAAGGGACAACCCGAACTATGGTTAAAAATTGGGGCCTAGGGGCATGGCAAGCCCAATATGATATCTCTTCATCCAGCCACTGAGTGGCCTTACTTGAGGACTGGGCTCAGCCTGAGCGTCACAATGTGTGTTTGTGACCAATGTGTCCCGCGAGCATGGGCAGGGCCTCATGGGCCACACTGGTTTCAACTACACTGAACGTTGGACAACATGCCAACCACAAGGTTTCTTGCCATGGGGAAGGAGTTCTGATTTCTGCATCACCTTCAACCCTGGGCAGTGATTGGAGATAAGGTCTAGGTTCTGAAACCTGAAAACTGATGTTGGGAAGAGATGACGACCTAAGGCCATGGCGGCTCGATGTGCTCAGTGTGCGGCCAGCTGTCTGGGAGGGGCCAGGGGGTCCAGGCTCAGGCTGTGTCAGAAAGGGCATTAGTGCCCTGGTCAGCCTATGTATTTGGGGTACAGCCAAGGTAGGTGCAGGTTGATCCTCATTTGGGATTACTGGGTAGCACCAGAGGACAATGTTTTTCTTCTGGAGGGCCGGCAGAGTGCTGCATTGTAGTTCTGGATTGCCAAACTGGAGGGCTTGTGGTTCAGTAGTCTGACGACAAATGTCTGAGAACACAAGCTAGGCTTAGGTTTCTGGGTGAGGCCATGGCACGCACAATCTACAGACCTGAATCGAGATCTCGTGCATCTGAAGTCAGGGCGAGGATCAGACGATCGCTCAGGTTGGAGTTTCTGTCCCTGATGGCCCCTTCATGAATGGGCGGGGGCATCACGAGGCCATGGGGGTTTTCCCACGATGGGAGTTGTGAGAAGCTCCAAACTGCAGAGAGTCTTCTGCAGGACAATTGAGACCTGTTGTTTGGCTCCAGGCCAATGATTCTGAGCAGGGTTCTAAGGATGGATGGCTGGGTAGCCCACCTCGCATTCCAATTGTCTCCTAGCAACAAGACAGGTTAGATCTCCTGGATCTGTGGGGAGCAACCGAGGATGCTGAGTTGAAATGGACACCCCTGGGGATGGGTCCTAACGTGCTTTTGTGTCTATGGAGACCTTGGAATGAAGCGGAGGCACTGGGGCCCTAAAGGGTTCTCCTAAACAGAGGCTTTGACACAGCCCCAACGTGCAAGTTTCCCATGTGTAGATGAGATGTTTTCTGATGTGTGGGTCAAGAAACAGCTATATGCTGCTTTTGAAATCCAGGCCTCTGAGGAGAGATGCCTGAAAACCAAAGCAATGGATCTGATTAGTGCCTAGGGGCCTGTTCTTCCTTTTTACCTCTGGGGACATCTGTCTATGGGTCTGAGTGCAGGTAGGTGCTCAGTTGGGCTCAGATTGCCCCTGTTGTTCCTGGGAAGTCACCACTATTGAGATGAATCAGGGACTTTGGAGGTTTATCCTATTAGAAGGGTTGTGGCCATTGGAATGGGCACACACAATTCCCTTGGAGAGGGCAAGTACAGTCCTCAGGTTTGGCTCCAGGGGCCTGATCCTGTAGGTTGTGTAGGCCTGGGCTGTTTGGACAGTTGTCTGAAAACACACAGCCTCCAGGCCAGGGCCCCTGGAACCACACCTCAGGATTGTTCCTGCCCTCTCAAAGGGAATTCTTCATATTCCATTGGCCACAACCATATAAATCAGGAGAAATCTCCAATGTCCCTGGGACCATACCAATATTGTAGGCCGCTTGGAACAAACAGGGGTGATCTGACACTAGCTAGCAACTAGCTCCACACCAACTCGGAGACAGATGTCCCCAGAGAAGAACATTGAACTGGACAGGCCCCTAGGCCCTAATCAGATCCATTGCTTTGGTTTCCAGGCATCTCTTCTCAGAGGCCTGGTTTCCAATACCAGCCTATGGGGTTTCCAGAGGCCCCTTCAGAGCAAGTCTTGTCTGCACATTGGAAACTTGCTCGTGGAGCTATGTCAGAACCTCAGAGGCCTGGTGTTCAATACCACCATATGGGGGTTTCCTGAGTCATCAGTCAGAAAAATGTCTTGTCCACATGGGAAACGTGCTCTTTCAAGCTGTGTCAAAACCTCCGGCTAGGAAAATCCTTCAGGGCCCCGGTGCCACCACCTCATTCCAAGGTCTCCATGGACACAATCCCACATTAGGACCCATCTGCAGGAGAGTCTATTTCAACTCAGTGCCCTTGGGTGCTCCCCTAGAGCCAGCAGATCGAACCTATCTTGTCACTAGGAGACAATTGGAATGTGAGGCAGGCTGGCTAGGCATCCATCTGTAGAAAACTACTCTGAAGTAATTCCATATGGGACGTCCTGGAGCCATCCAACAGGTCACAGCTGTCCTGCAGAAGGAATCCTTGCGCTTTGGAGCACCTCACCACTCCCATCATGGAAAAAGCTCTGTGGCCTCGTGGTGCACCGTCCCCTTCATGAACGAGCCATCTTGGACAGAAACTCCAACCTGAGCCAACGTCTAATCCTCGCCCTGACTTCAGATGCACGAAATCTTGATTCAACTCTGCAGAGTGTGCCTGCCGAAACCCCGCCCCGAAGCAAAACCTAGCTATTGTTCTCAGACTTCGTCCTCACACTCCGAGCCCACCAGCCCTCCAGTTAGGGAATTCTGGAGAGACACAATGCAGCACTCTGACTGCCCTCCAGAAGAGAAACGTTGTCCTATGGGGCTAACCAGAAACACCAAATGAGGATCAACCCGCATGCCACTTGACTCTACCCCAATTATACAGTTTCGCTTCGGCGTTAATGCCGTGTCTTGCACAGCCTGAGGTCTGAATTCCCAACCGACACCCAGACAGCTGGCTGTACACTGAGCACATCAGACCCGCCATGCCTTTAGGTCATCATCTCTTCCCAACCTTGGTTTTCAGGCTTCAGAACCTAGACCTTATATATACTCACTACCCAGGGGTGAACGTGATGCAGAAATGAAACTCCTTCTTCCTCAAGGCAAGAAACCTTGTGGTTGGCATGTTTTCCAACGTTCAGTGTAGGAGAATCCAGTGTAGCCCATGAGTCCCCGCCCATGCTTGAGAACCGCAATGGGCACAAACACATTGGGACCCTCAGTGTGAGCCCTGTCCTCAAGTAAAGCCTCTCAGGGGCTGGACCAAGAACCCGCATTGCCATCCCTAGTCCCCCAATATTAATGAGAGGTTGAGAGTTCTAGTCACCCCTATTCAGGTCTCTGCTCTGGAACCCCTGAGGAAAAAAATATCGAAGGGTCTCCTCCATCCCCTGAATGAGCCCCAAAACTTGGGATCTGACCAAATCTTAAAAGAGAAAGAATCATCCATGGCCAAAGAGGCCATCCCGTCATTCCATGGCCACCATTGACACAAAATCTAGAGACAAAAGCCTGGATATATGCCTCACATTTGCCCTTTGTTCATAGCCTGAAAAATTCTCCTCACGGTCTATAGATCAGGCCTGTCATACCTACGTCCCCAAACCTAAGCTGAGTTTGGGTTTTCAGATTTCTGTCCCCACTGTCCTGGCCCACACACCCTCCAGGCTGGGGCCCCTGGAGCCATGCCTCAGGACTGTGCCTGCCTTCTCCAAGCAAATTCTGCCCATTCCATTGGCCACAACCCTAAAGATTAGGAGAACACTCCAACGTCCCTGAGGCCATCCCAATAGTGTTGGCCACTCAGGGCAAACAGGGTGATCTGTCCCAAGATGAGCAACTACCTCAACTCAGACCCATAGACAGATAACCCCAGAGAAGAAGATTGAACCGGACAGGCACCTAGGACCTAATCAGATCCATTGCTTTTGATTCCAGGCATCTCTCCTCAGAGGCCTGGTTTCCAATACCAGCATATGTGTTCTTCTGGAGGTACCAGTCTGGACAAATCTCATTTCCACATGGGAAACATGCATTTTGGAGCTGTGTCACAACCTCCAGTTAAGGGAAACCTTCAGGTCCCAGCAGCCAACACCCCATTCCAAGGTCTCCATGGACACAAACCCACATTATGACCCATCCGCAGGCAAGTCCATTTCAACACATCCCCTTTGGTTGCTCCCCAAAAGAAGCAGATAGAACCTGCCTTGTCACTAGGAGACAATAGGAATGTGAGGCGGGCACTCCAGGAATCCATACTTAGAACCCTGCACTGCCGTGGTTCCGCATGGGACATCCTGGAGAAATCTGACCGGTCTCGACTGTCCCGTAGAAGGAATCCTTGCCGATTGGAGCAACATACAATGTCAATCGTGGGAAAGTCTCCATAGCCCCATGATGCCCCCCACCATCATGAAGGGGCCATCCTGAACAGAAACTTCAACCTGAGCCTACGTCTGATCCTCGCCCTGACTTCAGATGCATGAGATTTAGATTTAGCTCTACAGAGTGTGCCTGCCATGATCTTGACCCAAAACCTAAGCCTAGCTTGTGTTCTCACAATTCTGGCCCACAAGCCCTCCAGTGTGAGAATTCCGTCGCCACAATGCAGCACTCTTTCTTCCCTCCAGAAGAAAAACGTTGCCCCTGGGGCTACCCAGAAACGCCAAATGAGGATCAACCTGCATGCCACTCAACTTTACTCCAATTATACAGTCTAAGCTTGGCACTAATGCCCTGTCTGACACAGCCTGAGCCTGGACCTCCTGGATGACACCCAGAAAGGTGGTGTCACACCTAAGGACTGTGCCAGTGCTCTCCAAGGGAACTCTGCCCGTTTCATTTGCCACAACCTTACAGATTAGGAGAAACCTCCAATTCCCAAGACCAGTCCAATAGTGTTGGCCTCCCCCAACAAACATGGGTGATCTGACACAAGCTGAGCAGTGACCTCCATTCTGAATCTTAGACAGAGACACTCAGAGGAGAATATTGAAAAGGACAGGCCCCTATACCGTAATCAGATCCATTGCTTTGGATTCCAGGCATTGTTCCCCAGATGCTTGGTTTCCAATACCAGGTTGAGGGGGTTTCAGAACAAATCTCGTCTCTACATGGGAAACTTGCTCTTTGGAGCTGCATCAAAACCTCAGGTTAGGAGAATTCTTCAGGGCAGCAGAGCCACTGCCCCATTCCAAGGGATCCATGGACACAAATCCACATCGACTGATCCTCATGAGATTCCATTTCAATTCAGCCCCCTCGGTTGTTCCCCCAGTGACAGCAGATAAAATCCTCCTTTTCACTAGGACACAACTGGAATGCAAGTTGGACTGCCCAGGCATCCATCATTAGAACTGTGCTTTGGAGCATTTCTTATGGGATGTCCTTGATCCATCCAAAATGTCGTGACTGTCCCGCTGACGGAATCCTTGTGGTTTGGAGCATCACACACTCACAAAGTTGGAAATCTTCCATGGTTTCCTGATGCCCCCCCCACCTTCATGAAGGGGACATCATGTACAGAAACTCCAACCTAAGCCAACATCTGATCCTCGCCCTGACTTCAGATGCACGAGATCTCATTTCAGTTCTGTAGAGTGTGCCTTCCATGTCACCGCTGCGAATTCAAAGCTGAACTTGTGTTCTCAGACTTCTGTCCTAAAACACCTGGCCCACAAGCCCTGAAGTTGGCAAATCTGGAGCCAGAATGCAGCACTCTGCCTGCCCTCCAGAAGAAAATCTTTGCCCTATGGGGCCAACCAGAAACCCCAAATGAGGACCAACCTTCACATCACTCGACTGTACCCCAATTATACAGTCTAGCCTGGGGACTAATGCCCTGCCTGACACAGCCTGAGCCCAGACCTCATGATGGACACAGACATCTGGCCGCACAATAAGTGCATCGGACCCACCATGGCCTTAGGTCGTCATCTCTTACCAACCTCAGTTTTCAGGCTTCAGAATCTAGACCTTATCTCTACTCACTGCCATGCCGTGTACGTGATGCAGAAATCAGAACTCCTCCTACCCCATGACCAGAAACCCTGTGGTTGGCATGTTGTCCAACGTGCAGTGTAGGAGAAACCAGCATGGCCCATGAGGCCTCAGACATGCTTGAGGGCTGCGATGGGCACAAACACACATTAGGATCCTAAGCATGATCCCTGGCCTCAAGTAAAGCCTCTCCGGGGCTGGACCAAGAGCCCACATATGGAGATTACCATGCCCCTACTACCCAAGCCTTAACCAGTGCTTGAGAAGTCTAGTCACCCCTACTCAGATCTCTTCTCTAGAATCCCTCCTTGGTGGGACACATGAGGTTAAAAAAAAAAATAGAGAAAGGACTCCTACCGTCCAAAGAATGACCACAAACACTTGGAATTGGGCCAAATTCACAGAGAGAAATACTCGTCCATGGCTGATGAGGCCATCCTGACATTCCACGGCCACCATTGACACAAAATCCGGAGACAAAAACCTGAAAAAGCGCCACACACTTGCCCTTTGTTCAGAGCCCCCAAAATTCTCAAGGTCTGTAGATCGGGCCTGCCATACCTATGTCCCCAAACCTAAGCCACGTTTGTGTTTTCAGACCTCTGTCTCCATTGTCCTGGCCCACACACCCTCAAGGCTTGGCCCCATGGATCCACACCTCAGGACTGTGCCTGCCCTCTCCATGGGAATTCTGCTCATTCCTTTGGCACAACCTGACAGATTAGGAGAAACATCCGAAGTCCCCGAGGCCACCCCAATATTGTAGGATGTCCGGGACAAACAGGGACCATCTGCCACAAGCTGAGCCACTACCTCCAATCAGACCTGTAGATAGATATCCATAGAAAAGAAGATTGAACAGGACAGGCACCTAGGCCCTAAACGGATCCATTGCTTTTGTTTTCACGTATCTCTCCTCAGAGGCCTGGATTCCAATACCAGCACATGGGGGTTTCTGGCGCTACCAATCAGAACAAATCGCATGCCACATGGGAATCATGCTATATGGAACTGTGTCAAAACCTCCAGTTAGGAGAAAATTTCACGTCACTGGAGCCACCGCCCCATTCCAATGTCTCAATGGACACAATCCCACATTATGACCCATCCTCAGGAGAGTCCATTTCAACTCAAACCTGGCGGTTGCTCACCCAGTGCCAGCAGATCAAACCTGCTTTGTCACTAGGAGACAATTGGAATGCGAGTTCGTTGCCCAGGTATCCGTTGTTAGAACTCTGCTCTGGAGAAATTCCTAATGGGGTGTCCTTGATCCATTCAACAGGTCTCAACTGTCCTGCAGAAGGAATCCTTGTGGTTTGCAGCATCACACACTTGCACCGTGGGAAAACCTCCATGGCCTCGTGATGCCTCCACCTTCAGGTAGAGGACATCATGGACAGAAACTCCCGTCTGATCCTCGCCCTGACTTCAGATGCATGAGATCTCAATTCAGCTCTGCAGAGTGTGCCTGCCTTGCCCTCGCCCCAAAACCTAAGCCAGCTCACGTTCTCAGACTTCCGTCCTCACACTCCTGGCCCACAAGCCTTCCACTTTGGGAATTCTGGAGACAAAATGAAGCACTCTGCCTGCCCTCCAGAAGAGAGACTTTGCCCTATGGGTCTACCCAGAAACATCAAATGAGGATCAACCTGCAATTCTCTAGACTGTACCCCAATTATCCAGTCTAGCCTGGGCACTAATGCCCTGTCTGACACAGCCTGACCCCAGACCTCGTGACCGACACCCAGACACCTGGCCTCACACTGAACACATCGAACATGCCATGGCCTTAGGTCATCATCTCTTCCCAACCTTGGTCTTCAGGCTTCAGAACCTAGACATTATCTCCACTCACAACTAAGTGATATACGTGATGCAGCAATCAGAACTTCACCTTCCCCATGACCAGAAACCTTGTGGTTGGCATGTTGTCCAACGTTCAGTATATGAGAACCCAGCATGGCCCATGAGGCCTCAGACATGCTTGATGGCTGCGATGGGCACAAACACACATTAGGACCCTAAGCATGAACCCTGGCCTCAAGTAAAGCCTCTCCGTGGCTGGACCAAGAGCCTGCATATGGGACTTGCCATGCCCCTACTCCCCCAATCCTAGCCAGAGCTTGAGAAGTCTAGTCAACCTTATTCAGAGCTCTTTTCTGGAATCCCTCTTTGGTGGGACACATAAGGTAAAAAAAAAAAAAAAAAAAACCAAGATAAAGAAAAAAAAAAGTAAGGACTTCTACCATCCAAAGAATGACCCCAAACACTTGGAATCTGGCCAAATCCACAGAGAGAAATACTCGTCCATGGTCGATGAGGCCTGCCTGACATTCCACGGCCACCATTGACACAAAATCCGGAGACAAAAACCTGAAAAAGCGCCACACACTTGCCCTTTGTTCAGAGCCCCCCAAATTCTCAAGGTCTGTAGATCGGGCCTGCCATACCTATGTCCCCAAACCTAAGCCTAGTTTGTGTTTTCAGACTTCTGTCTCCATTGTCCTCACCCACACATTCTAAAGGCTGGGCCCCATGGAGCCACACCTCAGGACTGTGCCTGCCCTCTCCAAGGGAATTCTGCTCATTCATGTGGCACAACCTGACAGATTAGGAGAATCATCCAAAATCTCTGAGGCCATCCCAATAGTGTAGGATGTCCTGGACATACAGGTACCCTCTGGCACAAGCTGAGCCACTACCTCCAATCAGAACCTTAGACAGATATCCATAGAAAAGAATATTGAACAAGACAGGCACCTAGGCCCTAATTGGATCCATTGCTTTTGTTTTCAGGCATCTCTCCTCAGAGGCCTGGATTCCAATACCAGCATAAGGGGGTTTCCAGAGCTACCTATCAGAAAAAATCTCGTCTCCACATGGGAATCTTGCTCTATGGAGCTGTGTCATAACCTCCAGTTAGGAGAAAACTTCAGGTCACTGGAGCCACTGCCCCATTTGAATATCTCCATGGACACAATCCCAAATTATGACCCATCCTCAGGAGAGTCCATTTCAACTAAACCCCCTCGGTTGCTACTCCAGAGCCAGCAGATTGAACCTGCCTTATCGCTAGGAGACAATTGAAATGTGAGTTGGGCTCTTCAGGCATCCATCCTTAGAACCCTGCTCTTGCGTCATTCCTTATGGGACATCCTTGAGCCATCCAACAGGTCTCGACTGTCCCACAGGAATCCTTGTGCATGGACCACCTAACAACTCATATCATGGAAAGCTTCCAAGGTCACATGATGCCCCCAATCTTCATGAAGGCAGATCATGGAAAGAAACTCCAACCTGAGCCAACAGCTGATCTTCGCCTTGACTTCAGATGCACGAGATCTTGATTCAGCTCTTCAGAGTGTACCTGCTGTGCCCTCACCCCAAAACCTAAGCGTAGCTAGTGTTCTCCGACTTCCGTACTCACTCTCCTGGACCACACGCCCTCTATTTTGGGATTTCCGATGACACAGTGCTGCACTCTGCCTGCCCTCTAGAAGAAAAATATTGCCCTATGGGTCTACCCAGAAACCTCCAATGAGGATAAACCTGCACGTCACTCAACTGTACACCAATTATATAGTCTAGCCTGTGCACTAATGCCCTTTCTGACAGAACCTGAGGCCTGAATTCCCAACCGACACCCAGACAGCTTGCAGTACACTGAGAACATCTGAACCGCCATGGCCTTAGGTCGCCATCTCTTTCCAACTTCGGTTTTCAGGCTACAGATCCTAGACCTTATCTCTACTCACTTCCCATGGGTGAACGTGATGCAGAAATCAGAACTTATCCTTCCCTCTCGCCAGAATCTTGTGGTTGGCATCTTGTCCAACATTCAGTGTAGGACCCCTGTAGGGCCTACAGGGGCAGTAGTAGGGCCCCTGAGGGTAGTGTAGGGTCCCTGAGGCCCTGCCTATGCTTAAGAGCTGCGGTGGGCTCAAACACACATTGGGACCCTCAGTTTGAGCCCTGTCCTCAAGTAAAGCCTCTCAGTGGCTGGACCATGAGCCCGCATATGGGGCCTGCCATGCCCCAAGTCACCCAATCTTAACCAGAGGTAGAGACATCTAGTCACCCCTACTCAGGGCTCTGCTCTGGAATCCCTCTTTGGTGGGACATTTGAGGTAAATAAACACAGAAAGGACTCCTCCCACTCACAGAATGACCCCAATCACTTGGGATTGGGCCATCCCAAGTGATTGGGGTCCAGAGAGAAAGACTCGTCCATGGCCCATGAGGCCAGCCCGACATTCCACGGCCACTATTGACACAAAATCCAGAGACATAAGCTTCAGCAAGCGTTCACACTCACCCTTAGGTCATAGCCCAAAAAATTCTCCTCATAGTCTGTAGATTGGGCCTGCCATACCTACGTCCCCAAACCTAAGCCGAGTTTGTGTTTTCAGACTTCTATCCTGACATCCCTGTCCCACACACCCTCCAGACTGAGGCCCCTGGAGCCACACCTCAGGACTGTGCCTGCCCTCTCCAAGGAAATTCTTCCCATTCCATTGGCCACAACCCTACAGATAAGGAGAAACCTCCAAAGTCCCAGAGGCCATTCCAATAGTGTAGGCCACCCAGGACAAAGAGGGGCGATCTCTCACAAGCTGAGCAACGACGTCAACTCACCCGTAGACAGATAACCCAAGAGAAGAAGATTAAACTGGACTGGTCCCTAGAATGTAATTGGTTCCATTGCTTTTTTTTCTAAGCATCTCTCCTCAGAGGCCTGTTTTCCAATACCAGCATATGGGGGATTCCAGAGATACCAATCAGAACAAATCTTGTCTTCACATGGGAAACTTATCCTTTGGAGCTCTGTAAAAGCCTCCAGTTAGGAGAAACCTTCAGGTAGCCGGAGCAACCGCCCTATTCCAAGGTCTCCATGACACATACACGCATTATGACCATTCGGCAGGAGAGTACATTTCAACTCAGCCCCGTCGATTACTCCCCCAGAGGCAGAATATCAAACCTGCCTTGTTGCTAGGAGACAACTGGAATGCAAAGCAGACTCTCTAGGCATCCATCCATGGAATCCTGCTCTGGCGCCGTTCCATATGGGATGTCCTGGAGCCTTCCAACAGGTCTTGACTGTCCCACAGAAGGAATCCTTGCAGATTGGAGCATCTCACAACTCCTATCGTGGGAAAACCTACATGGCCTCATGAAATGCTCCCCTTTATAAAGGGGCCATCATGGACAGAAACTCCAACCTGAGCCAACTTCTGATGCATTGCTTTGGTTTCTAGGTATCTCTCCTCAGAGGCCTGGTTTCCAATATCAGAATATGGGGGTTTCCTAAGGAAACAATCAGAACAGATCTCATCTCCACATGGGAAACTTGCTCTTTGGAGCTGTGTCAATACCTCAGGTTAGGAGGATCCTTCAGGGCGCTGGCACCATGGCCCAATCCCAAGGTCTCCAAGGACACAAACTTACATTATGAACCATTCTCAGGAGAGTCCATTTCAAATCAGCCCACTCGGCTGCTCACCCAGAGCCAGCAGATCAAACCTTCCTTGTCACTAGGAGACAGTTAGAATGGGAGGCGGGCTGCCCAGGCATCCATCCTTAGAACCCTGCTCTGGAGAACTTCTTTATGGGACGTCTTGAATCCAACCAACCTGTCTTTACTCTCTCGCAGAATGAATCCTTGTGGTTTGAAGCATCACACAATAACACTGTGAGAAAACCTCCATTTCCTTATGATGCCCCACACCTTCATAAATGGGCCATCATGGACAGAAACTCCATCCTAAGCCAAAGTCTGATCCTCGCCCTGAATTCAGAAGCATGAGATCTCGATTCAGCACTTGAGAGTGTGCCTGCTGGGCCCTCGTCTTGAAACCTAAGCCTATCTTGTGTTCTCAGACTTCCGTCCTCAGAATCCTGGCCACACCCCTCCAGTTTGGCAATTCTGGAGACACAATGCAGCACTCTGCCTGCCCTCCAGAAGAAAAATGTTGCCCTATAGGGCTAACCAGAAACGCCAAATGAGTAACAACCTGCATGCCACTCGACCATACCCCAATTATACAGTCTAGCCTGTGCACTAAAGCCCTGTCTGACACAGCCTGAGGGCAGACCTCCAGTCCAACACCAGGACAGCTGGCCGTACACTGAGCATATCATACCCACAATGGCTTTAGGCCATCATCTCTACCCAACCTCAATTTTCACCTTCAGAACCTAGACCTTATCTCCACTCACTGCTCAGGAGTGAACGTGATGCAAGAATCAGAACTTCTCCTTCGCCATGGCAAGAAACCTTGTGGTTGGCATGTTGTCCAACGTTCATTGTAGGAGAAAGCAGCATGAAATGAGGTCCCACCTATCGCTGAGGGCCACAATTTGCACAAACACATATTGTGACCCTCAGCGTGAGCCCTATTCTCATGTGAAGCCTCTTAGTGACTGGAACAACAGCCGACATATGGGGCTTGCCAAGCCCCTAGTCACCCAATCTCAACCAGAGTTCGAGATGTCTAGTGACCCGACTCAGGGCTCTGCTCTGGAATCCCTCTTTGGTGGGACACCTGAGGTAAAAAAAAAAAAAATACAGAAAGGACTTTTCCCATCCACAGAATGATCCCAACCCCTTGGGATCAGGCCAAATCACCAGAGAAAGAATTGTCCATGGCCCTTGAGGACACCCCGACATTCCACGGCCACCGTTGACACAAAATCCAGAGACAAGCCTGAGCAAGCGCCACATACTCGCCCTTTGTTCATAGCCCAGAAAATTCTCACGTTCTGTAGATGGAGCCTTCATACATACATCCCCAAACCTAAGCTGAGTTTCTGTTTTCAGACTTCTGTCCCCACAGTCCTGGCCCACACACCATCCAAGTTGGGGCCCCTGGAGCCACACCTCAGGACTGTGGCTTCCCTCTCCAGGGGAATTCTGCCATTTCCATTGGCCACAACCTTATAGATTAGGAGAAACCTCCAAGCTCCCCGAGGCCATCCGAATAGTGTTGGCTGCCCAGGACAAACAGGGATGATCTTTCACAATTTAGGAAACTACCTCCACTCAGACCCAGAGACAGATATCCCCATAGAATAAGATTGAACTGGACAGGCACTTAGGCCCTAATCAGATCCATTGCTTTTGTTTCCAGGCATCTCTCCTCAGAGGCCTGGTTTCCAATACCAGCATAGGGGGATTACTGAGGCACTCATCAGAAAAATCTCGTCTCCACATAGGAAATGTACTCTTTGGAGCTCTATAAAAACCTCTGTTTAGGAGAATCTTTTAGGGCCCCGGATCAAGCGCCCCATTCCAAGGTCTCCATGGACTTAAACCCACATTATGATCTATCCTCGGGAGAGTCCATGTCAACTCAACCCCCTTGGTTTCTCCCCCAGGGCCTGCAGATCAAACCTGCCTTGTCGCTAGGAGACAACTAGAATGGGAGGTGGGCTGCCTAGGCATCAATCCTTAGAACCCTACTCTGGAGTCATTCCATATGGGACATCCTAGAGCCATCCAACAGGTCTCAAGTGTCCCACAGAAGGAATCTTTGCAGTCTGGAGCATCTCAGAACTCCCATTGTGGGAAAATCTACATGGCCTCTTGAGACGCTCCACTTTATAAAGTGGCCATCATGGACAGAAACTCCAACCTGAGCAAACGTCTGATATTCGCCCTGACTTCAGGTGCATGAGATCATGATTCAGCTCTGCAGAGTGTGCCTTCTGTGCCCTCACCCCAAAAACTAAGCCTAGCTTGTGTTCTCAGACTACAGTCCTCACACCCCTGGCCCAAAAGCCCTACAGTTTGGCAATACTGGGGCCACAATGCAGCACTCTGCCTGCTCTCCCAGAGAAAAAACGTTGTCTTATGGAACTACCTAGAGACCCGAATGAGGATCAATTGAACGCCACTCGACTGCACCCCAAATATTCAGTCTACCCTGTCTAATGCCTTGTCTGACACAGCATGAGCCCACACCTCCAGACCTACGCTCAACAGCTTGCCGCACACTGAGCTCATTGGACCCAACAGGTCCTTAGGTCTTCATCTCTTCCCAACCTCGGTTTTCGGGTTTCAGAACCTAGACCTAAACTCCAAACACTGTCCAGGGGTGAACGTGATGCAGAAGTCACAACTCTTCCTTCGCCATGGCCAGAAACCTTGTGGTTGGCATATTCTCCAACGTTCAGTGTCGGAGAATCCAGCGTGGCCAATGAGGCCCTTCCCATGCTTGAGGGCCTTGTTGGCACAAATAGGCATTGTGACCCTCAGCATGAGCCCTGTCCTCAAGGAAGGCCTCTCAGTGTCTGAATCAAGAGCCCACATATTGGACTTGCCATGCCCCTAGGCCCCCAAACTAAAACAGAGGTGGGGTTGTCCAGTTGTCCCTCCCGAGGACTCTGCTCTGGAAACCCTCCTTTATTGGGACACATGAGGTACAAAAAATAAAATAAAATAAAATAAAATAAAAGAAAGGACTCCTCCCATCCCACAGAACATACACAAACTATTGGGATTGGGTCAAAACCTCAGAGTAGGAAAGCCGTCCACAACCCATGAGGCCACGCCAGCATTCCACCCACATTGTTGACACAAATCCAGAGACAAAATCTGAGCAAGCACCACAAACTCACACTTTTTCATATCCTGAAGTGTTATCACGGTCTGTAGATTGGGCGTGCCATAACTATGTCCCCAATCCTAAGCGGAGTTTGTGTTTTCAGATTTTTGCTCCACAGGCCTGGCCCACACACCCTCAAGGTTGGGCCCCTAGAGCCAAACTCAGAACTTTGCCTGCCCTCTCCAGGGGATTTCTGCCCATTCCATTGACCACAACCCTATAGATTAGGAGAAACTCCAAAGTCCCGAGGCCATTCCAATATTATAGGTCGCCCAGGACAAACAGGGGCGATCTGACACAATCTGAGCAACTACCTCACCTCAGATACTTAGACACGTATCCCCAGCAAAGAGATTGAACCGGACAGGCACCTAGGCTCTAATCATATCCATTGCTTTTGTTTCCAGTCATCTCTCCTCAGAGGCCTGTTTTCCAATACCAGCATATGGGAGAATCCTTAGGCACTCATCAAAACAATTCTCTTCTCTACATAGGAAACATACTCTTTAGAGCTCCATCAAAACCTCCGGTTATGAACATCCCTCAAGGACCCGGATCAAGACCCCATTCCAAGGTCTCCAATGACACAAATGCACATTATGACCCATCCTCAACTCACCCATTTCAACACACCCGATCGGTTGCTCCACTAGATCAGGCAGATCGAACTTGCCTTGGATCTATAAGACACCTGGAATGGGAGGCTGGCTGCCCAGGCATCCATCCTTAGAACCCTGCTCTGGATAACTTCCTTATGGGATGTCCTGGAGCCATCCACCGGTATCACCTGTCCCACAGAAGGAATCATTGCGGTTTGGAGCATCTCACAATTCCCATCGTGGGAAAACCTCCATGTCCTCGTGACACCCTCCCCTTCATGAAGGGGCCGTCATGGACAGAAACTTCGACCTAAGCCAACGTCTGATCCTAGCTCTGTCTTCAGGTATAAGGGATCTCGAATCATCTCTGCAGAGGGTGCCTGCCGTCCCCTCACCCCGAAATCTAAGTCTGGCTTGTGTTCTCAGAAATTTTCCTCACACTCCTGGCCCACAAGCCTTCCAGTTTGGGAATTCTGGAGCCACTATATGGCACTGTGTCTTACCTCCAGAAGAAAAACGTTGCCCTCTGGGGCTACCCAGTAACCACAAATGAGTACCATCCTGCACGAAACTCGACTGCACCCCAATGATACAGTCTAGCCTGGGCACTAATTCCCTGTCTGCCACAGCCTGAGCCTGCACCTCCCAACCCACACTCAACAGCTGGCCGAACAATGAGCACATCAGACACACCATGGCCTTAGGACTTCATCTCTTCCCAACCTCAGATTTCAGGCTTCAGAACCTAGACCTTAAATCCAATCACAGTCCAGGAGTGAAAGTGTTGCAGAAATTAGAACTCCATCTTCCCCATGGCCAGAAAACTTGTGGTTGCCATATTGTGCAACGTTCAGTGTAGGAGAAACCAGCATGGTACATTAGGCCACGCCCTGACTTGAGGGGCTCCTTGGGCACAAAAACACATTGTGAAACTCATTGTGAGACCTATCCTCAAGGAAGGCCTCTCAGTGTCTGGACCAAGAGCCCACATATGGGGATTGCCATGTTCTTAGGTCCCAATGTTAACCAGAGGTCTGGTTGTCCAGTTGCCCCAACCCACGTCTCTGCTCTGGAATCCCTATTTTGGTGGTCCACCTGAGGTAAAAAAAATAAATAAATAAACAAAAAATAAACAAAAAAACCAGAAAGGCCTCCTCCCTTCCTACAGAATGACCCCAAACTCTTGGGATCAGGTCAAATCCCCAGAAAGGGAGCCTCATCGATGGCCCATGAGGACACCCCGACATTCCATGGCAATCGATGACAGATTTCCAGAAAAAAAAAAAAAAAAAGCATGAGCAAGCACCTCACATTCGCCCTTTGTTCATATCCCGAAGAGTTCTCCTCACGGTCTATAGATCGGGCCAGCCATACCTACATCCCCCAACCTAAGTGGAGTTTGTGTTTTCAGACTTTTGTCCAAATAGCCCTGGACCACACACGCTCCACACTTGGGTCCCTGGAGCCACACCTCAGGACTGTGCTTCCCTTTCAAGGGAATTCTTCCCATTCCATTGGCCACAACCTTGCAAATGAGGAAAAACCTCCAAAGTTACCGAGGCCATCCCAATAGTGTAGGCCGCCCAGGACAAACAGGGGTGATCTCAAACCTGCTGAGCAACTACCTCCACTCAGACAACAGATGTCCCCAGAAAAGAATATTGAACCGGACAGGCCCCTAGGCCCTAATCAGATCCATTGCTTTGGTTTCCAGGCATCTCTCCTCAGAGGCCTCGTTTCCAATACCAGCATATGGTGGTTTCCGGAGGCACCAATAAGAACAAATCTCGTCTCCCCATGGAAATCTTGCTCATTGGAGCTTTGTCATAACCTCTGGTTAGGAGAATCCTTCAGGGCCCTGGTGCCACTACCCCATACCAAGGTCTCCATGGACTCAAACCAACATTAAGACCATCCTCAGGAAAGTCCATTTCAACTCAGCCCCCTCTGTTGCTACCCCAAGCCAGCAGATCAAACGTTTCTTGTTGCTAGGAGACAATTGGAATGTGAGGCTGGCTGTCCAGGCATCCATACTTAGAACCCAGTTCTGGAAAAATACCTTATAAGACGTCCTGGAGCCATCCAACAAATCTTAATTGTCCCACAGAAGGAATCCTTGCGGTTTGGAGCATCTCACAACTCCAATAGTGGGAAAACCCCCATGGCCTCATAATGCCCCCCCTTCCTGAAGGGGCCCACATGGACAGAAACTCAAACCTGAGCCAAAGTCTGAACCTCGACATGACTTCAGACGCATGAGATCTCAATTCAGCTCTGCAGAGTGTGCCTGCCATGTCCTTGCCCCGAAACCTAAGCCTAGCTTGTGTTCTCAGACTTCCGTCCACACTCTCCCGGCCCACAAGCCCTCCAGATTGGGAATTCCGAAGCCACAATGCCGCATTCTGCCTGCCCTCCAGAAGAAAAACTTTGCCCTATGCTGCTAATAAGAAACCCCAAATGATTTTCTAATGCATGCCACTCGATTTTAAAGCAATTATACAGCCCACCCTGTATTCTAATGCCCTGTCTGGCACAGCCTGAGACAAGACATCCCAAATGACACCCAGACAGCTGGCCCCAACATGGACACATAGGTCCCGCTATGGCTGTAGGTCGTCATCTCTTCCCAACCTCGGTTTTCAGGCTTCAGAACCTAGACCTTATCTCCAATCACTGCCCAGGGGTTAACGTGATGCAGAAATTAGAATTCCTCCTTCCCCATGGCCAGAAACCTTGTGGTTGGCATGTTGTCCAGCGTTCAATGTGGGAAATTCTGCATTGTCCGAAAGGCCACGCCAGTGCTTGAGGGCCGCCTAGGGCACAGACATGCATTGTGACCTGCAGCGTGAGTCCCGTATTAAAGTAACGCCTCAAAGTGGCTGGACCAAGATCTTGCATATGGGGCTTGTCATATCCATAGGCCCCCAGGCTTAACCAGAGGGCGAGTAATCCAGTTGTCAGTACCCACTGCTATGCTCTAGATTCCCTCTACAGGGGGGACACATGAAGCAGAAAACAGGACACTTCCCTTCCCACAGAATGACCCCAAACTCTTGGGGGCTGGACAAACTACCAGAGAGGGAGACTTCTACGACCCCTGAGGCAACTCCTACATTAAAAGGCCATTGTGGACAAAACATCCAGAGACAAAAGCCTGAGCGACTGCCTCCCTCTCACCCTTCTTTCATATCCAGAGGAGCTCCCCTCATGGACTGTAGATCAGGCCTGCCGTAACCTCAGCCCCAAACCTGAGCTGAGTTAGGGATTTTGGATGTCTGTCCGCACAGCCATGGCCCACACGGCCTCCAGGATGGGGTCTCTGGAGCCACACCACAGAACTGTGCCTGCTCTCTCCTAAGAAACTGCCCATTCCATTGGCCACAACTCTACAAAATAGTAGAAACCTCAAGGTCCCCTAGGACATCCCACTACCGCAAGCCGCACTGGACAAATAGGGGCATTATGACACAAGCTGAGCAACTACTACCTCCATGCAGACACACAGACAGATATCCGCAGAGACAGAAGATTGAACCAGACAGGCCCCTAGGCCCTATTATGAACTCTTGCTTTGGTGTCCAGGTATCACTCCTCAGAGGCCTGGGTTCGAAGACCAGCATACGGGGCTTTCCTGAGGCACCAGACAGAAGATCTCTCATCTCCACCTGGGAAGCTTCCTTGTTGGAGTTGTGTCAAGCCCTTCAGGTTGGAGAATCCTGCAGAGTCCCTTAGCTACTGCCACATTCCAAGGTCTCCATGGCCACCAAACCACATTATGACTCATCCTCAGGAGAGTCCATTTAAACTCAGCCTTCTGGGTAGCTCACCCAAGAGCCCGCAGATTGAGCGTGCCTTGTCTCGACCAGGCAATGGGAAGGTGAGTTGGCGTTTCTCGGCATCCATGCTTAGGCCCCTGCTCTCGAGTCTTTCTGTATGGGGCATCAAGGGACCATCCAATAGTACTCGACTGTCCTGAAGAAGGAAACTTTGAAGTTTGGAGCAGCTCACAACTCCCAGTGTAGGGAAACCTCCCTGGCCTCATGACGCCCCCAACCTTTTCATGTAAGGGCCGTCATACACACAAACTCCAGCTTGAGGCAACATCTGATACTCGCCCTGACCTCACTGCAGGAGATCTCGATTCAGCCTCTGCAGAGTGGACCTTCCATGCTCTTGGTCCCAAAACTCGTGCTAGCTTGTGTTTTCAGACTTCCTTCCTCACAATCCTGGCCACACACCTCCAGTTTGGCAATTCTGGAGACACAATGCAGCACTCTGCCTGCCCTCCAGAAGAAAAATGTTGCCCTATAGGGCTAACCGGAAACGCCAAATGAGTAACAACCTGCATGCCACTCGAACATACCCCAATTATACAGTCTAGCCTGTGCACTAAAGCCCTGTCTGACACAGCCTGAGGGCAGACCTCCAGTCCAACACCCAGACAGCTGGCCGTACACAGAGCATATCACACCCACAATGGCTTTAGGCCATCATCTCTACCCAACCTCAGTTTTCACCTTCAGAACCTAGACCTTATCTCCACTCACTGCTCAGGAGTGAACGTGATGCAAGAATCAGAACTTCTCCTTCGCCTTGGCAAGAAACCTAGTGGTTGGCATGTTGTCCAATGTTCATTGTAGGAGAAAGCAGCATGGACTATGAGGCCCCACCTATCCCTGAGGGCCACAATTTGCACAAACACATATTGTGACCCTCAGCGTGAACCCTATCCTCATGTAAAGCCTCTTAGTGACTGGAACAACAGCCCACATATGGGGCTTGCCAGGCCCCTAGTCCCCCAATCTCAACCAGAGTTCGAGATGTCTAGTCACCCCTACTCAGGGCTCTACTCTGGAATCCCTCTTTGGTGGAACACCTGAGGTAAAAAAAAAAAAATACAGAAAGGACTCTTCCCATCCACAGAATAATCCCAACCCCTTGGGATCAGGCCAAATCAACAGAGAAAGAATTGTCCATGGCCCTTGAGGACACCCCGACATTCCACGGCCACCGTTGACACAAAATCCAGAGACAAAACCCTGAGCAAGCGCCACATACTCGCCCTTTGTTCATAGCCCGGAAAATTCTCACGTTCTGTAGATGGAGCCTTCATACATACATCCCCAAACCTAAGCTGAGTTTCTGTTTTCAGACTTCTGTCCCCACAGTCCTGGCCCACACACCATCTAAGCTGGGGCCCCTGGAGACACACCTCAGGACTGTGGCTTCCCTCTCCAGGGGATTCTGCCATTTCCATTGGCCACAAACCTATAGATTAGGAGAATCCTCCAAACTCCCTGAGGCCATCCCAATAGTGTTGGCTGCCAAGGACAAACAGGGATGATCTTTCACAAGTTAGGAAACTACCTCCACTCAGACCCAGAGACAGATATCCCCATAGAATAAGATTGAACTGGACAGGCACTTAGGCTCTAATCGGATCCATTGCTTTTGTTTCCAGGCATCTCTCCTCAGAGGCCTGGTTTCCAATACCAGAATACGGGGGATTACTGAGGCACTCATCAGAAAAATCTCATCTCCACATAGGAAATGTACTCTTTGGAGCTCTATAAAAACCTCTGTTTAGGAGAATCTTTCAGGGCCCTGGATCAAGCGCCCCATTCCAAGGTCTCCATGGACTTAAACCCACATTATGATCTATTGTCGGGAGAGTCCATGTCAACTCAACCCCCTTGGTTTCTCCCCCAGGGCCTGCAGATCAAACCTTCCTTGTTGCTAGGAGACAACTAGAATGGGAGGCGGGCTGCCCAGGCTTCCATCCTTAGAACCCTACTCTGGAGTCGTTCCACATGGGACATCCTAGAGCCATCCAACAGGTCTCAAGTGTCCCACAGAAGGAATCTTTGCAGTCTGGAGCATCTCACAACTCCCATTGTGGGAAAATCTACATGGCCTCTTGAGACGCTCCACTTTATAAAGGGGCCATCATGGACAGAAACTCCAACCTGAGCAAACGTCTGATATTCGCCCTGACTTCAGGTGCATGAGATCTTGATTCAGCTCTGCAGAGTGTGCCTTCTGTGCACTCACCCCCAAAACTAAGCCTAGCTTGTGTTCTCAGACTACCGTCCTCACACCCCTGCCCCAAAAGCCCTACAGATTGGCAATACTGGGGCCACAATGCAGCACACTGCCTGCCCTCCAGAAGAAAAACGTTGCCTTATGGAGCTACCTAGAAACCCGAATAAGGATCAACTGAACACCACTCGACTGCATCCCAAATATGCAGTCTACCCTGTCTAATGCCTTGTCTGACACAGCATGAGCCCACACCTCCAGACCTACACTCAAGAGCTGGCCGCACACTGAGCTCATTGGACCCATCAGGTCCTTAGGTCTTCATCTCTTCCCAACCTCAGTTTTCGGGTTTCAGAACCTAGACCTAAACTCCAATCACTGTCCAGGGGTGAACGTGATGCAGAAATCACAACTCTTCCTTCGCCATGGCTGGAAACCTTGTGGTTGGCATATTCTCCAACGTTCAGTGTAGAATAATCTAGCGTGGCCAATGAGGCACTTCCCATGCTTGAGGGCCTTGTTGGGCACAAATAGGCATTGTGAACCTCAGCATGAGCCCTGTCCTCAAGGAAGGCCTCTCAGTGTCTGAATCAAGAGCCCGCCTATTGGACTTGCCATGCCCCTAGGCCCCCAAACTTAAACAGAGGTGGGGATTTCCAGTTGTCCCTCCCAAGGACTCTGCTCTGGAATCCCTCTTTTATTGGGACACTTGAGGTACATAAAATAAAATATAAAATAAAATAAAATAAAAAACAGAAAAGACTCCTCCCATCCCACAGAATGTACCCAAACTCTTGGGATCGGGTCAAATCCTCAGAGAAGGAAAGCCATCCACAACCCATGAGGCCACGCCAGCATTCCACCCACATTGTTGACACAAATCCAGAGACAAAACCTGAGCAAGCACCTCAAACTCACCCTTTTTCATATCCCTAAGTGTTATCACAGTCTGTAGATTGGGCGTGCCATACCTATGTCCCCAATCCTAAGCGGAGTTTGTGTTTTCAGACTTTTGTCCCCACAGGCCTGGCCCACACAGCCTCAAGGCTGGGCCCCTAGAGCCAAACTCAGAACTGTGCCTGCCCTCTCCAGGGGATTTCTGCCCATTCCATTGGCCACAAACCTATAGATTAGGAGAAACTCCAAACTCCGGAAGCCATCCCAATATTATAGGCTGCCCAGGACAAACAGGGGCGATCTGACACAAGCTGAGCAACTACATCCCCTCAGATCCTTAGACACGTATCCTCAGGAAAGAGATTGAACCGGACAGGCACCTAGGCCCTAATCATCTCGATTGCATTTGTTTCCAGTCATCTCTCCTCAGAGGCCTGGTTTCCCATACCAGCATATGGGAGATTCCTTAGGCACTCATCAAAACAATTCTCTTGTCTACATAGGAAACATACTCTTTAGAGCCCATCAAAACCTCCGGTTATGAACGTCCCTCAAGGCCCCGGATCAAGCACCCCATTCCAAGGTCTCCATGGACACAAATGCACATTATGACCCATCCTCAACTCACCCATTTCAACACACCCGCCTCGGTTGCTCCCCTAGATCCAGCAGATCGAACTTGCCTTGGCGCTATGAGACACCTGGAATGGGAGGCAGGCTGCCTAGGCATCCATCCTTAGAACCCTGCTCTGGATAACTTCCTTATGGGATGTCCTGGAGCCATCCAACAGGTCTCGACTGTCCCACAGAAGGAATCATTGCGGTTTGGAGCATCTCACAATTCCCATCGTGGGAAAACCTCCATGTCCTCGTGACACCGTCCCCTTCATGAAGGGGCCGTCATGGACAGAAACTCCGACGTAAGCCAACGTCTGATCCTAGCTCTGTCTTCAGGCATACAGGATCTCGAATCATCTCTGCAGAGGGTGCCTGCCGTCCCCTCACCCCGAAATCTAAGTCTGGCTTGTGTTCTCAGAATTTTTTTCTCACACTCCTGGCCCACAAGACTTCCGGTTTGGGAATTCTGGAGCCACTATGTGGCACTGTGTCTTCCCTCCAGAAGAAAAACGTTGCCCTCTGGGGCTACCCAGTAACCACAAATGAGTACCATCCTGCACGAAACTCGACTGCACCCCAATGATACAGTCTAGCCTGGGCACTAATTCCCTGTCTGCCACAGCCTGAGCCTGCACCTCCCAACCCACACTCAACAGCTGGCCGAACACTGAGCACATCAGCCACACCATGGCCTTAGGTCTTCATCTCTTCCCAACCTCAGTTTTCAGGCTTCAGAACCTAGACCTTAAATCCAATCACAGTCCAGGAGTGAAAGTGTTGCAGAAATTAGAACTCCTTCTTCCCCATGGCCAGAAAACTTGTGGTTGCCATATTGTGCAACGTTCAGTGTAGGAGAAACCAGCATGGTACATTAGGCCACGCCCTGACTTGAGGGGCTCCTTGGGCACAAAAACACATTGTGAAACTCAGTGTGAGACCTATCCTCAAGGAAGGCCTCTCAGTGTCTGGACCAAGAGTCCACATATGGGGCTTGCCATGTTCTTAGTTCCCAATGTTAACCAGAGGTCTGGTTGTCCAGTCGCTCCTCGCCAGGACTCTGCTCTTGGATCCCTCTTTTGGTGGTCCACCTTAGGTAAAAAAAAATAATAATACTAAAAAAATAAACAAAAAAACAAGAAAGGCCTCCTCCCTTCCCACAGAATGACCCCAAACTCTTGGGATCGGGTCAAATCCCCAGAAAGGGAGCCTCATCAATGACCCATGAGGACACCCCGACATTCCATGGCAATCGGTGACACAATTCCAGAAAAAAAAAAAAAAACAGCATGAGCCAGCACCTCACATTCGCCCTTTGTTGATATCCCGAAGAGTTCTCCTCACGGTCTATAGATCGGGTCGGCCATACCTACATCCACCAACCTAAGTGGAGTTTGTGTTTTCAGACTTTTGTCCAAATAGCCCTGGACCAAACACGCTCCACACTTGGGTCCCTGGTGCCACACCTCAGGACTGTGCTTCCCTTTCAAGGGAATTCTTCCCATTCCATTGGCCACAACCTTGCAAATGAGGAAAAACCTCCAAAGTCACCGAGGCCATCTTAATAGTGTAGGCCGCCCAGGACAAACAGGTGTGATCTCAAACCAGCTGAGCAACTACCTCCACTCAGACAACAGATGTCCCCAGAGAAGAATATTGAACCGGACAGGCCCCTAGGCCCTAATCAGATCTATTGCTTTGGTTTTCAGGCATCTCTCCTCAGAGGCCTCATTTCCAATACCAGCATATGGTGGTTTCCTGAGGCACCAATAAGAACAAATCTCGTCTCCCCATGGAAAACTTGCTCATTGAAGCTTTGTCATAACCTCTGGTTAGGAGAATCCTTCAGGGCCCTGGTGCCACTACCCCATACCAAGGTCTCCATGGACTCAAACCAACATTAAGACCATCCTCAGGAAAGTCCATTTCAACTCAGCCCCCTCTGTTGCTACCCCAAGCCAGCAGATCAAACGTTTCTTGTTGCTAGGAGACAATTGGAATGTGAGGCTGACTGCCCAGGCATTCATACTTAGAACCCTGTTCTGGAAAAATACCTTATAAGACGTCCTGGAGCCATCCAACAAATCTTAATTGTCCCACAGAAGGAATCCTTGCGGTTTGGAGCATCTCACAACTCCAATAGTGGGAAAACCCCCATGGGCTCATAATGTCCCCCCTTCCTGAAGGGGCCAACATGGACAGAAACTCACACCTGAGCCAAAGTCTGATCCTCGACCTGACTTCAGAGGCATGAGATGTCAATTCAGCTCTGCAGAGTGTGCCTGCCATGTCCTTGCCCCGAAACCTAAGCCTAGCTTGTGTTCTCAGACTTCCGTCCTCACTCTCCTGGCCCACAAGCCCTCCAGTTTGGGAATTCCGAAGCCACAATGCAGCACTCTGCCTGCCCTCCAGAAGAAAAACTTTGCCCTATGCTGCTAATAAGAAACCCCAAATGATTTTCTAATGCATGCCACTTGATTGTAAAGCAATTATACAGCCTACCCTGTATACTAATGCCCTGTCTGGCACAGCCTGAGACAAGACATCCCAAATGACACCCAGACAGCTGGCCCCAACATGGACACATAGGACCCGCTATGGCTGTAGGTCGTCATCTCTTCCCAACCTCGGTTTTCAGGCTTCAGAACCTAGACCTTATCTCCAATCACTGCCCAGGGGTGAACGTGATGCAGAAATTAGAATTCCTCCTTCCCCATGGCCAGAAACCTTGTGGTTGGCATGTTGTTCAACATTCAATGTGGGAAAACCTGCATTGTCCGAAAGGCCACGCCAGTGCTTGAGGGCCGCCTAGGGCACAGACATGCATTGTGACCTGCAGCGTGAGTCCCGTATTAAAGTAACGCCTCTCAGTGGCTGGACCAAGATCCTGCATATGGGGTTTGTCATATCCATAGGCCCCCAGGCTTAACCAGAGGGCGAGTATTCCAGTTGTCAGTACCCACTGCTATGCCTAGAATCCCTCTACTGGGGGGACACATGAAGCAGAAAACAGGACACTTCCCTTCCCACAGAATGACCCCAAACTCTTGGGGGCTGGACAAACTACCAGAGAGGGAGACTTCTACGACCCATGAGGCAACTCCTACATTAAACGGACATTGTGGACAAAACATCCAGAGACAAAAGCCTGAGCGACTGCCTCCCTCTCACCCTTCTTTCATATCCAGAGGAGCTCCCCTCATGGACTGTAGATCAGGCCTGCCGTAACCTCGGCCCCAAACCTGAGCTGAGTTAGGGTTTTTGGATGTCTGTCTGCACAGCCATGGCCCACACAGCCTCCAGGCTGGGGTCTCTGGAGCCACACCACAGAACTGTGCCTGCTCTCTCCTAAGAAACTGCCCATTCCATTGGCCACAACTCTACAAAATAGTAGAAACCTCAAGGTCCCAAGGACATCCCACTACCACAAGCCGCACTGGACAAATACTGGCATTATGACACAAGATGAGCAACTACTACCTCCATGCAGACACACAGACAGATATCCGCAGAGAAAGAAGATTGAACCAGACAGGCCCCTAGGCCCTATTATGAACTCTTGCTTTGGTGTCCAGGTATCACTCCTCAGAGGCCTGGGTTCGAAGACCAGCATACGGGGCTTTCCTGAGGCACCAGACAGAAGACCTCTCATCTCCACATGGGAAGCTTCCTTTTTGGAGTTGTGTCAAGCCCTTCGGGTTGGAGAATCCTGCAGAATCCCTTAGCTACTGCCACATTCCAAGGTCTCCTTGGCCACCAACCCACATTATGACTCATCCTCAGGAGAATCCATTTAAACTCAGCCTTCTGGGTAGCTCACCCAAAAGCCCGCAGATTGAGCGTGCCTTGTCTCGACCAGGCAATGGGAAGGTGAGTTGGCGTTTCTCGGCATCCATGCTTAGGGCCCTGTTCTCGAGTCTTTCTGTATGGGGCATCCTGGAACCATCCAATAGTACTCGACTGTCCTGAAGAAGGAAACTTTGAAGTTTGGAGCAGCTCACAACTCCCAGCGTAGGGAAACCTCCCTGGCCTCATGACGCCCCCACCCCTTTCAGTAAGGGGCCGTCATGGACACAAACTCCAGCTTGAGGCAACATCTGATACTCGCCCTGACCTCACCTGCAGGAGATCTCGATTCAGCCTCTGCAGAGTGGGCCTGCCATGCTCTTGGCCCCAAAACTCGTGCTAGCTTGTGTTTTCAGACTTCCTTCCTCACAATTCTGGCCACACCCCTCCAGTTTGGCAATTCTGGAGACACAATGCAGCACTCTGCCTGCCCTCCAGAAGAAAAATGTTGCCCTATAGGCCTAACCAGAAACGTCAAATGAGTAACAACCTGCATGCCACTCGACCATACCCCAATTATACAGTCTAGCCTGTGCACTAAAGCCCTGTCTGAAACAGCCTGCGGGCAGACCTCCAGTCCAACACCCAGACAGCTGGCCATAAACAGAGCATATCACACCCACAATGGCTTTAGGCCATCAACTCTACACAATTTCAGTTTTCACCTTCAGAACCTAGACCTTATCTCGACTCACTGCTCAGGAGTGAACGTGATGCAAGAATCAGAACTTCTCCTTCGCCTTGGCAAGAAACCTAGTGGTTGGCATGTTTTTCCAACGTTCAGTGTAGTTGAAACCAGTGTGGCCCATGATGCCCCGCCCATGTTTATGGGTCACATTGGTCACAAACACACATTGTGTCCCTCAGCCTGATCCCAGGCCTCAGGTAAGGCCTCTCAGTGGCTGGATGAAGAGTCAGCATATTCGGCTTGCCATGCCCCTAGGCCCCAAATTTTACCCATAGTTAGGGTTCTCCCTTCACTTTTCCCCAGGGCTCATCTTTGGAATTCCTCTTTTGGCGGGACACCTGAGGTAACAAACCTGAAAGGAGTCCTCCCATTCCACAGATTGATGAAAAGCAATTGGGATCGGACCAAATCCCCAGAGAGAAAGATTCGTCCATGGCCAATGAGGCTTCCCCGACATTCCACGGCCATCTCTGATACAAAATCCAGAGACAAAAGCCTGAGCAAGTGCCTCAGACTCGCTCTTTCTTTATATCCGGAAGAGTTCTTCTCATGGTTTATAGATCGGGCCTGCCAAACCTACCTCCCCAAAGCTAAGCTGAGTTTGTGTTTTCAGACTTCTGTCCCCAAAGTCCTGGGCCACACACCTTCCAGGCTGGGGCCCCAGGTGTCACACATTAAGACTGTGTCTACCCAATCCATGGGAATTCTGCCCATTCCATGGTCCAAAACCGTAAAATTAGGAGAACCCTCCAAATCCCTGAGGCCATCCCAATAGTGCAGGTCGCCCGGGACAAACATAGGCGGTCTGATACCAGCTGAGCATCTACCTCTACTCATACCATAGATGGATGTCCCCTGAGAAGCAGATTGAACCAGACAGGACCCTAGGCCATAATCGGATACATTGCTTTGGTTTACAGGCATGTCTCCTCAAAAGCCTGGATTCCAATACCAGCATAGGGGTTTTTCTGAGGCACCCATTAGAACAAATCTCGTCTCCACAAGGAACCTTGTGCATCGAGCTATGTCAAAAGCTTAGGAGAATACTTCAGTGTCCCGGTGCCACCGCCCCATTTTAAGGCCCTCATGGACACAAACACACATTAGGACCCATCCTCAGGAAAGTCCATTTCAAGTCAGTCACTCCTGTTGCTCACGCAGAGCCATCAGATCTAAACTCTCTTGTTGCTAGGAGAAAATTGGAATGCGAGGCCTGCTTCCCAGTCATCCATTCTCGAATGGTGCCCTGGAGTCATTCCATATGGGATGTCCTGAAGCTGCCCAACAGGTCTCAATTGTCCCGCAGAAGGTATCCTTGAAGGGGGCATCCCACAACACCCAACATGGGAAAACCTACATGGCCTCGAGATTTCGCTCTCTTCATGAAGGGGCCGTCATGCACATAAACTCCAACGTGAGACAACGTCTGATCCTCGCCCTGACTTCAGATGCATGAGATATTGGTTCAGATCTACAGTGGTCCCTGCCGTGTCCTCGCCCTGATACACAAGTCCAGCTTGTGTCTCAGACTTCCGTCCTCACACTCCTGGACACGAAGCCCTCAAGTTTGGCAATTCCGGACCGACAATGAAGCACTCTGCCTGCCCTCTAGAAAACAAATTTTGCCTAATGAGCTGCCCAGACAACTTATATGAGGATAAATCTACATGGCACTCGACTTTACCCAAATTATATAGTCTACGGGGGCACTAATGCACTGTCTGACACAACCTGAGCCCGGACCTCCTGACCAACACCCAGACAGCTGACCGCACACTGAGCACATCAGACCCGCCATGGCCTTAGGTTATCATCTCTTCCCTACCTCTGTTTTCAGGCTTCAGAATCTAGACCTTATCTCCAATCACTGCCCAAGGGTGACTGTGATGCAGAAATCAGAACTCTTCCTTACCCATGGCAAGAAATCTTGTCATTGGCAGGTTGTCCAACGTTCAGTGTAGGAGAAACCAGGATTCACCATGAGGCCCCGCCCATTCTTGTTTGCGAAGTGGGCATAAACACGCATTGTGACCCTCAGTGTGAGTCCTGTCCTCTACTAAGTCCTCTCAGTCGCTCGACCATTGGATGTCATAATGGGCTTGACATGTCCCTAGGCCCAAATTTGTAACCAGATTTCTGGTTGTCCAGTCGGCCCTCCCCAGGGCTCTACTCTGGAATACCTCATTTGGTGGGACACCTGAGGTTAAAAAACAAAACAAGGCAAATCACAACAACAACAAAACGGACTTCTTCCATCACACAGAATGACCCCAAAATCTTGCGATGGGGACAAACCACCAGAGAGTAAGACTAGTCCATTTCCCATGAAGTCAACCGGAAATTTCATGACCATGAGTGACACGATATCCAGAGACAAAAACTTGAGCAAGAGCCTGACACTCGCCCTTTTTTCATATCCCGAAGAGTTCTCCTCATGGTCTGTAGATCAATACTGCCATACCTATTACCCGAAACATAAGCCGCGTTTGTGTTTTCAGACAACTGTCCAAACAGCTCTGCCTACACACCCTACAGGCTCAGGCCCCTGGAGCCAAACCTGAGGACTGTACTTGCCCTCTCCAAGGGAATTGTATGTGCCCATTCCAATGGCCACAACCTACTAATAGGATAAACCTCCAAACTCCCTGAGGCCATCCCAATAGTGGTGGCTCTCCAGGACAAACAGGAGCAATCTGAGCCCATCTGACACCTACATGCACTCAGATGCATAGACTGATGTCCCCAGAGGTAAAAAGGTACGAACAGGCCCCTAGGCACTATTTGGATTCATTTTTGTGCTATCCAGTCATCTCTCCTCAGAGGCCTGGATTTCAATACCAGCGTATTGCTGTTTCCTGACTCATCCCTCAGAACAAATCTCATTTACATATGGAAAACTTGCACGTTGGAGCTGTGTCAAAGCCTGTTTGAAAAAACCCATCAGGGCCCCAGTGCCACCGCTTCATTCCACGATCTCCATAGACACAAAAACAAATTAGGATCCATCCACAGGAGAGTCCATTTCAACTCAGCCTCCTGGGTTGCTCCCCCAGATCCAGCAGATCTAACCTGTCTTGTTGCTAGGACACAATTGGAATGCGAGGTGGGCTACCCAGCCATCCATCCTTAGAACCCTGCTTGGAATCGTTGCCCTGGAGCCAACCAACAGGTCTCAATTGTCCTGCAGAAGAATCTTTGCAGTTTGGAGCTTCTCACAACTAACATCGTGGGAAAACCCCCACGGCCTCATGACCGCCCCGCCCCTTCATGAAGGGCCATCAGGGACAGAAACACCAACCTGAGCGATCTTCTGATCCTCGCCCTGACATCATAAGCACGAGATCTCGATTCAGGTCTGTAGATTGTTCCTGCCTTGTCCTCACCCAGAAACCTAAGCCTAGCTTGTTCTCAGATTTCCTTCCTCAGACTACTGGCCCACAAGCCTCCAGTTTGAAAACCAGAACTATAATGCAGCACTCTTCCTGCCCTCAGGAAGAAAAACATTGCCCTCTGGGGCTACCCAGAAACTCCAAAAGAGGATCAACCTGCACGCCATACGACTGTACCCCAAATATATAGGCTGACCTGGGCACTATTGCCCTTTTTGACACAGCCTGAGCCTGGATTACCTGGCCCCACACAGAAAGCTGGCCGCTCACTGAGCACATCGGACCCACCATGGTCTTAGGTCGTCATCTCTTCCCAACCTCGGTTGTCAAGTTTCAGAACCTAGACCTTATCTCCAATCACTGCCCAGGCTTGAAAGTGATGCAGAAAACACAACTCCTTCCCCGTGGCAAGAAACCATGTGGTTGGCATGTTGTCCAACGTTCAGTGTAGTTGAAACCAGGGTGGCCCATGAGGCCCCGCTCATGTTTGTGGGCCACATTGGTCAAAACCACACATTGTGACCCTCACCCTGATCCCAGTCCTCAATAAGGCCTCTCAGTGGCTGGATGAAGAGATAGCATATTGGGCTTGCCATGCCCCTAGGCCCCAAATTTTACCCATAGTTCGGGTTCTCCCTTCACTTTTCCCCAGGGCTCTTCTTTGGAATTCCTCTTTTGGCGGGACACCTGAGGTAACAAACCTGAAAGGAGTCCTCCCATTCCACAGATTGACGAAAAACAATTGGGATCGGGCCAAATCCACAGAGAGGAAGATTCGTCCATGGCCCATGAGGCCTCCCCGACATTCCACGGCCATCTCTGATACAAAATCCAGAGACAAAAGCCTGAGCAAGCCCTTCAGACTCGCTCTTTCTTCATATCCGGGAGAGTTCTTCTCATGGTTTATAGATCGGGCCTGCCATACCTACGTCCCCAAACCTAAGCTGAGTTTGTGTTTTCAGACTTCTGTCCTCAAAGTCCTGGGCCACACACCCTCCAGGCTGGGGCCCCTGGAGTCACACATTAGGACTGTGCCTACCCAATCCATGGGAATTCTGCCGATGCCATTGTCCAAAACAGTAAAATTTGGAGAACCCTCCAAATCCCTGAGGCCATCCCAATAGTGCAGGTCGCCCGGGACAAACAAGGGCGGTCTGATACCAGCTGAGCATCTACCTCCACTCATACCATAGATGGATGTCCCTGAGAAGAAGATTGAACCAGACAGGACCTTAGGCCATAATCGGATACATTGCTTTGGATTACAGGCATGTCTCCTCAAAAGCCTAGATACCAATAACAGCATAGAGGTTTTCCTGAGGCACCCATCAAAACAAATCTCGTCTCCACAAGGAACCTTGTGCATCGAGCTATGTCAAAAGCTTAGGAGAATACTTCAGGGTCCCGGTGCCACCGCCCCATTTAAAGGCCCTCATGGACACAAACACACATTAGGACCCATCCTCAGGAAAGTCCATTTCAAGTCAGCCACCCCGGTTTCTCCCGCTAAGCCATCAGATCTAAACTGTCTTGTTGCTAGGAGACAATTGGAATGCGAGGCAGGCTTCCCAGGCATCCATCCTCGAATGGTGACCTGGAGTCATTCCATATGGGATGTCCTGGAGCTGCCCAACAAGTCTCAATTGTCCCGCAGAAGGAATCCGTGAAGGGGGCATCCCACAACTCCCAACGTGGGAAAACCTCCATGGCCTCGAGATTCCGCTCCCTTCATGAAGGGGCCGTCATGCACAGAAACTCCAACCTGAGCCAACTTCTGATCCTCGCCCTGACTTCAGATGCATGAGATATAGGTTCAGATCTACAGGGGTACCTGCCGTGCCCTGGCCCTGAAACCCAAGTCTAGCTTGTGTTCTCAGACTTCCGTCCTCACACTCCAGGCCCCGAAGCCCGGAAGTTTCGCAATTCCAGACCCACAATGCAGCACTCTGCCTGCCCTCTAGAAAAAAAATTTGGCCTAATGAGCTGCCCAGGCACCTTATATGAGGATAAATCTACATGGCATTCGACTATACCCAAAGTATATAGTCTAACCTGGGCACTAATGCACTGTCTGACACAACCTGAGCTCGGACCTCCTGACCAACACCCAGACAGCTGACCACACACTGAGCACATAAGAACCGCCATGGCCTTAGGTTATCATCTCTTCCCAACTGCGGTTTTTCAGGCTTCAGAACCTAGACCTTATCTCCAACCACTGCCCAGGGGTGCCTGTGATGCAGAAATCAGACCTTGTCCTTACCCATGGCAAGAAACCTTGTGGTTGGCATGTTGTCCAACATTCAGTGTAGGAGAAACCAGCATTCACCCGGAGGCCCCGCCAATTCTTGAGTGCGAAGAGGGCATAAACACGCATTGTGACCCTCAGCGTGAGTCCTGTGCTCTAGTAAGTCCTCTCAGTGGCTCGACCATTAGATGTCATAATGGGCTTGACATGTCCCTAGGCCACAATTTTTAACCATATTTCTGGTTGTCCGGTCGGCCCTCCCCAGGGCTCTACTCTGGAATACCTCATTTGGTGAGACACCTGAGGTTAAAAAACAAAACAAAACAAATCAACAACAACAACAACAAAACGGACTTCTTCCATCCCCAGAATGACCCAAAACTCTTGGGACGGGGAAAAACCCCAGAGAGTAAGACTCGTCCATTTCCCATGAAGTCACCCGGAAATTTCACGACCATGAGTGACACGATATCCAGAGACAAAAACTTGAGCACGAGCCTCACACTCGCCCTTTTTTCATATCCTGAAGAGTTCTCCTCATGGTCTGTAGATCAGTCCTGCCATACCTATGACCCGAAACATAAGCCGCGTTTGTGTTTTCAGACAACTGTCCTAACAGCTCTGGCCTACACACCCTACAGGCTCAGGCCCCTGGAGCCAAACCTGAGGATTGTACTTGCCCTCTCCAAGGGAATTGTATGTGCCCATTCCAATGGCCACAACCCTACTAATAGGATAAACCTCCAAACTGCCTGAGGCCATCCCAATAGTGGTGGCTTCCCAGGACAAACAGGGGCAATCTGAACTCATTTGAGCACCTACCTGCACTCAGACGCATAGACTGATGTCCCCAGAGGTAAAAAGGAATGAACAGGCCCCTAGGCATTATTCGGATCCATTGCTGTGGTATCCAGTCATCTCTCCTCAGAGGCCTGGATTTCAATACCAGCGTATGGCTGTTTCTTGACTCACCCATCAGAAAACATCTCATCTACATATGGGAAACTTGCACGTTGGAGCTGTGTCAAAGCCTCTGTTTGGAAAAACCTTTCAGGACCCCAGTGCCACCGCTACATTCCAAGGTCTATATAGACACAAAAAGACATTAGGACCCATCCACAGGAGAGTTTATTTCAACTCAGCCTCCTGGGTTGCTCCCCCAGATCCAGCAGATCTAACCTGTCTTGTTGCTAGGACACAATTGGAATGCGAGGTGGGCTACCCAGCCATCCATCCTTAGAACCCTGCTCGGAATCGTTGCCCTGGAGCCAACCAACAGGTCTCAATTGTCCTGCAGAAGAATCTTTGCAGTTTGGAGCTTCTCACAACTAACATCGTGGGAAAACCCTCACGGCCTCATGACCCCCCCACCATTTCATGAAGGGCCATCAGGGACAGAAACTCCAACCTGAGCGATCTTCTGATCCTCGCCCTGACATCATAAGCACGAGATCTCGATTCAGGTCTGTAGATTGTTCCTGCCTTGTCCTCACCCAGAAACCTAAGCCTAGCTTGTTCTCAGATTTCCTTCCTCAGACTACTGGCCCACAAGCCTCCAGTTTGAAAACCAGAACTATAATGCAGCACTCTTCCTGCCCTCAGGAAGAAAAACATTGCCCTCTGGGGCTACCCAGAAACTCCAAAAGAGGATCAACCTGCACGCCATACGACTGTACCCCAAATATATAGGCTGACCTGGGCACTATTGCCCTTTTTGACACAGCCTGAGCCTGGATTACCTGGCCCCACACAGAAAGCTGGCCGCTCACTAAGCACATCGGACCCGCCATGGTCTTAGGTCGTCATCTCTTCCCAACCTCGGTTGTCAAGTTTCAGAACCTAGACCTTATCTCCAATCACTGCCCAGGCTTGAAAGTGATGCAGAAATCACAACTCCTTCCCCGTGGCAAGAAACCATGTGGTTGGCATGTTGTCCAACGTTCAGTGTAGTTGAAACCAGGGTGGCTCATGAGGCCCCGATCATGTTTGCGGGCCACATTGGTCAAAACCACACATTGTGACCCTCACCCTGATCCCAGTCCTCAATAAGGCCTCTCAGTGGCTGGATGAAGAGATAGCATATTGGGCATGCCATGCCCCTAGGCCCCAAATTTTACCCATAGTTCGGGTTCTCCCTTCACTTTTCCCCAGGGCTCTTCTTTGGAATTCCTCTTTTGGCGGGACACCTGAGGTAACAAACCTGAAAGGAGTCCTCCCATTCCACAGATTGACGAAAAACAATTGGGATCGGGCCAAATCCACAGAGAGGAAGATTCGTCCATGGCCCATGAGGCCTCCCCAACATTCCACGGCCATCTCTGATACAAAATCCAGAGACAAAAGCCTGAGCAAGCCCCTCAGACTCACTCTTTCTTCATATCCGGAAGAGTTCTTCTCATGGTTTATAGATCAGGCCTGCCATACCTACGTCCCCAAACCTAAGCTGAGTTTGTGTTTTCAGACTTCTGTCCTCAAAGTCCTGGGCCACACACCCTCCAGGCTGGGGCCCCTGGAGTCACACATTAGGACTGTGCCTACCCAATCCATGGGAATTCTGCCGATGCCATTGTCCAAAACAGTAAAATTTGGAGAACCCTACAAATCGCTGAGGCCATCCCAATAGTGCAGGTCGCCCGGGATAAACAAGGGCGGTCTGATACCAGCTGAGCATCTACCTCCACTCATACCATAGATGGATGTCCCCTGAGAAGAAGATTGAACCAGACAGGACCCTAGGCTATAATCGGAAACATTGCTTTGGATTACAGGCATGACTCCTCAAAAGCCTGGATTCCAATACCAGCATAGAGGTTTTCCTGAGGCACCCATCAAAACAAATCTCGTCTCCACAAGGAACCTTGTGCATCGAGCTATGTCAAAAGCTTAGGAGAATACTTCAGGGTCTCGGTGCCACCGCCCCATTTTAAGGCCCTCATGGACACAAACACACATTAGGACCCATCCTCAGGAAAGTCCATTTCAAGTCAGCCACCCCCGTTTCTCCCGCAGAGCCATCAGATCTAAACTGTCTTGTTGCTGGGAGACAATTGGAATGCGAGGCCGGCTTCCCAGGCATCCAACCTCGAACAGTGCCCTGGAGTCATTCCATATGGGATGTCCTGAAGCTGCCCAACAGGTCTCAATTGTCCCGCAGAAGGAATCCTTGAAGTGGGCATCCCACAACTCCCAACGTGGGAAAAACTCCATGGCCTTGAGATTCCGCTCCCTTCATGAAGGGTCCGTCATGCACAGAAACTCCAACCTGAGCCAACGTCTGATCCTCGCCCTGACTTCAGATGCATGAGATATAGGTTCAGATCTACAGTGGTACCTGCCGTGTCCTCGCCCTGAAACCCAAGTCTAGCTTGTGTTCTCAGACTTCCGTCCTCACACTCCTGGACACGAATCCCTCAAGTTTAAAATTCCGGACCGACAATTAAGCACTCTGCCTGCCCTCTAGAAAACAAATTTTGCCTAATGAGCTGCCCAGACAACTTATATGAGGATAAATCTACATGGCACTCGACTGTACCCAAAGTATATAGTCTAAACTGGGCACTAATGCACTCTCTGACACAACCTGAGCCTGGATCTCCTGACCAACACCCAGACAGCTGACCGCACATTGAGCACATCAGACCCACCATGGCCTTAGGTCATCATCTCTTCCCTACCTCAGTTTTTAGGCTTCAGAACCTAGACCTTATCTCCAATCACTGCCCAGTGGTGCCTGTGATGCAGAAATCAGAACTCTTCCTTACACATGGCAAGAAACCTTGTGGTTGGCATGTTGTCCAACGTTCAGTGTACGAGAAACCAGGATTCACCATGAGGCCCTGCCCATTCTTGTTTGCGAAGTGGGCATAAACACGCATTGTGACCCTCAGCGTGAGTCCTGTGCTCTAGTAAGTCCTCTCAGTGGCTCGACCATTAGATGTCATAATGGGCTTGACATGTCCCTAGGCCACAATTTTTAACCACATTTCTTGTTGTCCGGTCGGCCCTCCCCAGGGCTCTACTCTGGAATCCCCCTTTGGTGGGACACCTGAGGTTAAAAAACAAAACAAGGCAAATCAACAACAACAACAAAACGGACTTCTTCCATCCCCAGAATGACCAAAAACTCCTTGGACGGGGCCAAACCCCCAGAGTGTAAGACTCGTCCATTTCCCATGAAGTCACCAGGAAATTTCACGACCATGAGTGACACGATATCCAGAGGCAAAAACTTGAGCACGAGCCTCACACTCGCCCCTTATTCATATCCCGAAGAGTTCTCCTCATGGTCTGTAGATCAATCCTGCCATACCTAGGACCTGAAACATAAGCCGCGTTTGTGTTTTCAGACTGTCCAAACAGCTCTGCCTACACACCCTACAGGCTCAGGCCCCTGGAGCCAAACCTGAGGATTGTACTTGCCCTCTACAAGGGAATTGTATGTGCCCATTCCAATGGCCACAACCTACTAATAGGATAAACCTGCAAACTACCTGAGGCCATCCCAATAGTGGTGGCTTCCCAGGACAAACAGGGGCAATCTGAGCCCATCTGAGCACCTACATGCTCTCAGACGCATAGACTGATGTCCCCAGAGGTAAAAATGTACGAACAGGCCCCTAGGCACTATTCGGATCCATAGCTGTGGTATCCAGTCATCTCTCCTCAGAGGCCTGGATTTCAATACCAGCATATGGCTGTTTCCTGACTCATCCGTCAGAACAAATCTCATCTACATATGGGAAACTTGCACGTTGGAGCTGTGTCAAAGCCTCTGTTTGAAAAAACCCTTCAGGACCCCAGTGCCACCCCTTCATTCCAAGGTCTCCATAGACACAAAAACATATTAGGATCCATCCACAGGAGAGTCCATTTCAACCCAGATCCAGATTGCTCGCCCAGATCCAGCAGATATAACCTGTCTTGTTGCTAGGACACAATTGGAATGCAAGGTGGGCTACCCAGGCATCCATCCTTAGAACCCTGCTCGGAATCGTTGCCCTGGAGCCAACCAACATGTCTCAATTGTCCTGCACAAGAATCTTTGCAGTTTGGACCTTCTCACAACTAACATCGTGGGAAAACCCCCACGAACTCGAGACCCCGCCCCTTCATGAAGGGGCCATCAGGGACAGAAACACCAACCTGAGCGATCTTCTGATCCTCACCCTGACTTCAGAAGCACGAGATCTCGATTCAGGTCTGTAGATTGTTCCTGCCTTGTCCTCACCCAGAAACCTAAGCCTAGCTTGTGTTACCAGATTTCCGTCTTCAGACTACTGGCCCACAAGCCCTCCAGTTTGCAAACCAGAACTATAATGCAGCACTCTGCCAGCCTTCAGGAAGAAAAACATAGCCCTGTGGGGCTACCCAGAAACTCCAAATGAGGATCAACCTGCATGCCATTCGACTGTACCCCAAATATATAGGATGACCTAGGCACTATTGCCCTTTCTGACACAGCCTGAGCCTGGACTTCCTGGACCCACCCAGAAAGCTGGTGGAACACTGAGCAAGCCGGACGCGCCATGTCCTTAGGTCGTCATCTCTTCCCAACCTCGGTTGTCAAGTCTCAGAACCTAGACCTTATCTCCAATCACTGCCCAGGCTTGTAAGTGATGCAGAAATCACAACTTCTTCCCCGTGGCTAGAAACCATGTGGTTGGCATGTTTTCCAATGTTCAGTGTAGTTGAAACCAGTGTGGCCCATGAGGCCCCGCCCATGTTTATGGGCCACATTGGTCACAAACACACATTGTGACCCTCAGCCTGATCCCAGTCCTCAGGTAAGGCCTCTCAGTGGCTGGATGAAGAGACAGCATATTGGGCTTGCCATGCCCCTAGGCCCAAATTTTACCCATAATTCGGGTTGTCCCTTCGCTTTTCCCCAGGCCTCTTCTTTGGAATTCCTCTTTTGGCGGGACACCTAAGGTAACCAACCTGAAAGGAGACCTCCCATTCCACAGATTGACGAAAAAGAATTGGGATCGGTCCAATTCCACAGAGAGGAAGATTCGTCCATGGCCCATGAGGTTTCCCAGACAATCCACGGCCATCGCTGATACCGAATCTAGAGACAAAAGACTGAACAAGCACCTCAGACTCGCTCTTTCTTCATATCCTGAAGAGTTCTTCTCATGGTTTGTAGATCGGGCCTGCCATACCTACGTCTCCAAACCTAAGCTGAGTTTATGTTTTCAGACTTCTGTCCTCAAAGTCCTGGGCCACACACCCTCCAGGCTGCGGTCCCTGGAGCCACACATAAGGACTGTGCCTACCCAATCCATGGGAACTCTGCCCATTCCATTGTCCAAAACCGTAAAATTAGGAGAACCCTCCAAATCCCTGAGGCCATCCCAAAAGGGCATGTCGCCCGTGACATACAAGCGCGGTCTGATAGCAGCTGAGCATCAACCTCCACTCATACCATAGATGGATGTCCCCAGAGAAGAAGATTGAACCAGACAGGACCCTGGCCAATCGGATCCATTGCTTTGGTGAGAGGCATGTCTCCTCAAAAGCCTGGATTCCAATACCAGCATAGGTGTTTTCCTGAGGTAGCAATCAGAACAAATCTCGTCTCCACAAGGAAACATGTGCATCGAGCTCTGTCAAAAGCTTAGGAGAATACTTCAGGGTCCCGGTGCCACGGCCCCATTCCAAGGCCCCATGGACACAAAGACACATTAGGACCCATCCTGAGGAAAGTCCATTTCAAGTCAGTCACCCCGGTTGCTCCCGCAGAGCCATCAGATCTAAACTGGCTTGTTGCTAGGAGACAATTGGAATGCGAGGCTGGCTTCCCAGGCATCCTCCCTCGAACGGTGCTATGGAGTCACTCCATATGGGATGTCCTGGAGCTGCCCAAAGGTCTCAATTGTCCCGCAGAAGGAATTCTTGAAGGGGGCAACCCACAACTCCCACGTGGGAAAAACTCCATGGACACGAGATTCCGCTCCCTTCATGAAGGAGCCGTCAGGCACAGAAACTCCAACCTAAGCCAAAGTCTAATTCTCTCCCTGACTTGAAATGGATGAGATATTGGTTCAGATCTGCAGGGGGTACCTGCCGTGCCCTTGCCCTTAGCCCAAGTATAACTTTTGTTCTCAGAATTCCGACCTCACTCTCCTGGCCTCAAAGCCCTCATGATTGGTAAATCCGGTCCCACAATTAAGCACATGGCCTGCTTTCTGGAAAAAAAAAATATTGCCTAAAGAGCTGCCAAGGCACCTTATATGAAGATAAACCTACACGGTACTCGACTTTGCCCGAATTATATAGTCTAACCTGGGCACAAATGCACTGTCTGACACAACCTGAGCCAGGACTTCCTGACCAACACCCAGACAGCTGACCGCACACTGAGCACATCAGACTCGCCATGGCCTTAGGTCCTCATCTCTTCCCTACCTCAGTTTTCAGGCCTCAGAAACTAGACTTTATCTCTGCCTGGAGGTGAGTGTGATGCAGAAATCAGAACTTCTCCTTACACATGGCAAGAAACCTTGTGGTTGGCATGTTGTCCAACGTTCATTGTAGGAGAAACTAGCATTCACCCTGAGGCCCGCCTATTCTTGAGTGCGACGAGGGCATAAATATGCATTGTGACCCTCAGGGTGAGTCCTGTCCTCTAGTAAGTCCTCTCAGAGCCTGGATAACTAGATGTCATAATGGGCTTGACATAGCCCTAGGCCCCAATTTTTAAGCAGATTTCTGGTTGTTCAGTCACCCCTCCCCAGAGCTCTACTCTGGAATTCCTCATGTGGTGGGACAACGGAGGTTAAAAAATGAAACAAAACAAAGCAACAACAACAAAAAAAAACGACTTCTTCCATCCCACAGAATGACCCCAACCTCTTTGGAAGGGGCCAAATCCCCAGAGAGTAAGATTCATCCATTTCCCATGAAGTCACCCGGAAATTTCACGACCATGAGTGACATGATATGCAGAGACAAAAACATGAGCAATAGCCTCACACTCGCCCTTTTTTCATATACCGAAATGTTCTCCTCATGGTCTGTAGATCAGTCCTGCCCTACCTATGACCCGAAACAGAAGTCGAGTTTGTGTTTTCAGACAACTGTCCAAACAGCCCTGGCCTACACACCCTATAGGCTCAGGCCCCTGAAGCCAAACCTGAGGACTGTTCTTGCCCTCGCAAGGGAATTGTGTGAGCCCATTCCAATGGCGACAACGCAACTAAAAGTATAAACCTTTAAATTCCCTGAGGCCATCCCATAGTGTTGGCTTCCAAGGACAAACACGGGCAATCTGAGTTCATCTGAGCACCTACCTGCACTCTGACCCATAGATAGATGTCGCCCGAGGTAAAAAGAAACCAACAGGCCCCTAGGCACTAATCGGATCCATTGCTTTGGTTTCCAGGCATCTCTCCTCAGAGGCCTGGATTTCAATACCAGAATATGGCTGTTTCTTGACTCACCCATCAGAACAAATCTCCTCTACACATGGGAAACTTGCATGGTGGACCTGTGTCAAACCTCTGTTTAGGAGAAGCCTTCAGGGCCCTAGTGCCACCGTTTAATGCCACAGTCTCCATAGACACAAAAACATATTAAGACCCATCCACAGGAGAGTCCATTTAAACTCATCCTCCTCGGTTGCTCCCCGAGATCCAACAGATCTAGCCTGTCTTGTAGCTAGGAGAATATTGGAATGCGAGGTGGGCTACCCAGCCATCCATCCTTAGAACCCTGCTCAGAATCGTTGGCCTGGAGCCAACCAACTGGTCTCAATTGTCCCACAGTAGAATCTTTGCAGTTTGGAGCTTCTCACAACTCCCATGGTGGGAAAACCCCCACGGCCTCGTGATTCCCCCCCTTTATGAAGGGGCCATCAGGGACAGAAAGTCAAACCTGAGGCATCGTCTGATGCTCAACCTGACTTCAGGTGCAAGAGATCTCGATTCAGGTCTGCCATGTCCTCACACATAAAACCTAAGCCTTGCTTGTGTTCTCGGAGTTCCGTCCTCAGACTACCGGCCCATAAGCCCTCCAGTTCGGCAATCCAGAAGTACAATGCGGCACTCTGCCTGCTCCCTGGAAGAAGAACATTGCCCTCTGGGGCTACCCAGAAACCCCAAATGAGGATCACCCTGCACGCCATTTGGCTGTACACCAAATATATAGGCTGAAGTGGGCACAATTGCCCATTCTGACACAACCTGAGCCTGGAACTCCTGGCCCCACCCAGACAGCTGGCCACACACTGAGCACATCGGACCCGCCATGGCCATAGGTCGTCATCTCTACCCAACCTCGGTTTTCAGGCTTCAGAACCTTGACCTTATCTCCAATCACTGCCCAGGTTTGAAAATGTTGCAGAAATCCGAACTCGTTCCCTTGGCAAGAAACCTCGTGGTTGGCATGTTGTCCAACTTTCAGTGTAGTTGAAACCAGTGTGGCACATGAGACCCAGCCCACGCTTGAGGGCCACATTGGTCTCAAACACACATTGTGACCCTCAGCCTGAGCCCGGTCCTCAGGCAAGGCCTCTCAGTGGCTGCATGAAGAAAGAGCATATTGGGCTTGCCATGCCCCTAGACCCCAATTTTTAACCAAGTTAGGGTTGTCCCTTCACTCTTGCCCAGGGCTCTGCTTTGGAATTCCTCTTTTGGTGTGACACCTCAGGTAACAAACCTTAAAGGAGTCCTCCCATTCCACAGATTCACGAAAAAGAATTGGGATAGGGCCAAATCCACAGAGAGGAAGATTCGTCCATGGCTCATGAGGCCTCCCCGACATTCCACGGCCATCGCTGATACAAAATCCAGAGACAAAAGCCTAAGCAAGCGCCTCAGACTCGCTCTTTCTTCATATCCTGAAGAGTTCTTCTCATGATTTGTAGTTCGGCCGTGCCATACCTACGTCCCCAAACCTAAGCTGAGTTTGTGTTTTTTGAGTTCTGTCCTCAAAGTCCTGGGCCACACACCCTCCAGGCTGGGCCCCTGGAACCACACATTAGGACTGTGCCTTACCAATCCATGGGAATTCTGCCCATTCCATTATCCAAAACCATACAAATTAGGAGAAACCTCCAAATTCCCTGAGGCCATACCAATGGTGTAGGTTGTCCGGGACAAAAAAGGGCCGTCTGACACCAGCTGAGCATCTACCTCCACTCATACCATAGATGGATGTCCCCAGAGAAGAAGATTGACCAGACAGGACCCCAGGCCATAATGGGATCCATAGCTTTGGTTTACAGGCATGTCTCTTCAAAAGCCTGGTTTCCAATACCAGCTGAGGGCTTTTCCTGAGGCACCCATCAGAACAAATCTCGTTTACACATGGGAAACTTGCATGTTGGAGCTCTCTCAAAGCCTCTGGTTAGAAGGACATTTCAGGTTCCCGGTGCCAGCGCCTCATTCCAAGGTCTCCATGGAGACACACCCACATTAGGACCCATCTACAGGAGAGTCCATTTCAACTCAGCCCCCTCAGTTGCTCCCCCTGATCCAGCAGATCTAACCCGTCTTGTCGCTAGGAGATGATTGGAATGAGAGGCAGGCTTCCCAGACATCCATACTTAGAACCATTCTCAGAATTATGCTGTATGGGAAGTCCTGGAGCCAACCAACAGGTCTCAATAGTCCCGCAGAAGAATCTTTACTGTTTGGAGCATCTCACAACTCCCATCGTGGGAAAACCTCCATGGCCTCGTGATCCCGCCCCCTGCGCTTCATGAAGGGGCCATCAGGGACAGAAGCTCCAACCTGAGCGATCGTCTGATCCTCGCTCTGACTTCAGATGCAGGACATCTTGATTCAGCTCTGCAGAGTGTGCCTGCCGTGCCCTTGCCCAGAAACGTAAGTCTAGTTTGTGTTCTCAACTTCCATCCTCACATTCCTGGCCCACAAGCCCTCCAGTTTGGCAATTCCAGAACTACAAGGCAGCACTCTGCCTGCTTTCCGGAAGAAAAACTTTGCCCTCTGGGGCTACCCAGATTCCCCAAATGAGGATCAACCTGCATGCCACTTGACTGGACCCCAATTATACAGGCTGCCCTGGGCACTACTGCCCTTTCTGGCACAGCCTGAGACTGAACCTCCTGGCTCGCACCCACCCAGCTAGCCACACACTGAGCACATCGGACCCGCCATGGCCTTAGGTCATCATCTCTTTCCAACCTCGGTTTTCAGGCTTCAGATCCTAAACCTTATCTCCAGTCACCACCCAGGGTTGAACATGATGCAGGAATCAGAACTCCTTCCCCATGGCAAGAAACCTTGTGGTTGGCATGTTGTCCAACGTAAAGTGTAGTTGAAACCAGTGTGGCCCATGAGGCCCTGCAGATGCTTGAGGACCAAGTCGTTCACAAACATGCATTGTGACCCTCAACGTGAGCCCAGTTCTCAAGTAAGGCCTCTCAGCGGCTGGACCAAAAGACAGCATATTGGGCTTGCAATGCCCCTAGGCCCCAATTTTTAACCAGATTTCTGGTTGTCCAGTCTCCCCTCCCCAGGGCTCGGCTTTGGAATCCCTCTTTTGGTGGGACACCTGAGGTAACAAAACTGAAAGGACTCCTCCCATCCCACAGTTTGACACAAAACAATTGGAATCGGGCCAAATCCACAGAGCGGAAGACTCGTCCATGGCCCATGAGGCCTCCCCGACATTCCACGCCCATCGTTGACACAAAATCCAGAAACAAAAGCCTGAGCAAGTGCCTCACAATCTCTCTTTCTTCATATCCGGAAGAATTCTCCTCACGGTCTGTAGATCGGGCCTGCCATACCTACGTCCCTAAACCTAAACTGAGTTTGTGTTTTAGACTTCTGTCTCCACAGTCCTGGTGCACACACCCTGCAGGCTGGGGCCCCTGGAGCCACATCAAAACTGTGCCTTCCCTCTCCACGGGAATTCTGCCCATTCCATTGTCCATAATCATAAAATTAGGAGAAACCTCCAAAGTCCCCAAGGCCTTCACAATAGTGTAGGCCGCCTGGGACAAACAAGGGCCATCTGACACCAGCTGAGCATCTAACTCCACTAATACCTTAGATGGATGTACACAGAGAAGAAGATTCAACCGGACAGGCCCCTAGGCTCTAAACGGAGCCATTGCTTTGGTTTCCAGTTATCTCTCTTCAGAGGCCTATATTCCAATAACAGTATATGGGGGTTTCCTGAGGCACCAATCAGAACAAATCTCGTCTCCACATGGGAAACTTGTCCTTTGGAGATGTCTCAAAACCTCCGGTTAGGAGAATCCTTCAGGGCCCGTGCACCAACGCCCCATTCCAAGGTCTCCATGGACACAAACCCACATTAGCATCCATCCTCAGGAGAGTCCATTTCAACTCAGCCCCCTTGGTTGCTCTGACAGAGCCAGCATATCAAAACTGTCTATTTGCTAGGAGACAACTGCAATGTGAGGCGGGCTTCCCATGCATCCATCCTTAGATCCCTGCTCTGGTGTCATTCTGTATGGTATGTACTGAAGTGATACAAAAGGTCTCAATTGTTGATCAGAAGGAATCTTTGTTGTTTGGAGCATCTCACAACTTCCATTGTGGGTAAACCTCCATGGACTGGAGATGCTGTCCCCTTCATAAAGTGGCCAGAATGGACAGAAATTCAAACCTAAGCCTAGGTTTGAACCTCGCCCTGACTTCAGATTCATGATATCCCGATTCAGATCTGCAGAGGGTGCCTGCCGTGCCCTCGCCCAGAACCTACGCCTAACATGTGTTCTCAGACTTCCGTCCTCACACTCCCCGTCCACAAGGCATCCACTTTGGAAATTCCGGAGCCACAATGCAGCACTCTGCCTGTTCTCCAGAAGAAAAACATTGCCCTTGGGGCTACCCAGAAATGCCAAATAAAGATCAACCTGCACGGCACTCAGTTGTACCCCAATTATACAATCTACCCTGGGCACTAAGGCCCTGTCTGACACAGCCCAAGCTTGGACCTCCCGACCAACACCCAGACAGCTGGCTCCACGCTGAGCATATCGGACCCAACATGGTCTTAGGTCGTCATCTCTTCCCAACCTCGGTTTTCAGACTTCACAACCTAGACCTTATCTCCAATCACTGCCCAGGGGTGAATGACATGCAGAAATCAGAATTAATACTTCCCCATGGCAAGAACTCATGTGGTTGACATGTTGACTATCATTCAGTGTAGGAGAAACAAGCATGCACCATGAGTCCCCACCCATGCTTGAGTACCACGAGGGCATAAACACGCATTGTGACCCTCAGCATGAGTTCTGTCCTCAATGAAGGCCTCTCAGTGGCTGGACCATTAGAAGGCATATTGGGCTTGCTATGCCCCTAGGCCCGTATTTTTAGTTAGATTTCTTGTTGTCCAGGGCTCTGCTCTGGAATCCCTCTTTTGGTGGGACACCTTAGTTAACAAAACTGAATCCCACAGATTAACCCAAAACAATTGGGATCTGGCCAAATCCACAGAGAGAAAGACTCTTCCATGGCCCATGAGGACTCCTTGACATTCCACAGCCATCATTGACACAAAATCCAGGGGCAAAAGCCTGACAAGTGTCACACTTTCACCCTTTATTCATATCCCAAAAAGTTCTCCTCATAGTCTGTAAATCGGACCTGCCATACCTACGTCCCCAAAGCTAAGCTGAGTTTGTGTTTTCAGACATCTGTCCCCACAGTCCTTGCCCACACACCCTCAAGGCTGGGCCCTTGGAGCCACACATCAGGTCTGTGCCTGCCCACTCCACAGGAATTCTGCCCATGCCATTGTCCATAATCATCCAATTTAGGAGAAACCTCCAAAGTCCCCGAGGCCATCCCTATAGTGTAGGCCGCCCGGACAAACAGGAGCGGTCTGACACCAGCTGAGCAACTACCTCCATTTCATAAAATAGACAGATGTCGACAGAGAAGAAGATTGAACCAGAGAGGCTCCTAGGACCTAATTGGATGCATTGCTGCGGTTTCTATGTATCTCTCCTCAGAGGCCTGGTTCTAATACCAGCATATGTGGGTTTCCTGAGGCACCAATTAGAACAAATCTTGTCTCCACATGGAAAACTTGCTCTTTCGAGTTGTTTCAAAATCTCCGGTTAGAATCCTTTAGAGCCCTGGGGCCACCACCCCATTCCAACGTCCTCATGGACACAAACACACATTAAGACCCATCTTCAGGAGAGTCCATTTCAACTCAGCTCCCACGATTGCTCCTGCATAGCCATCAGATCGTACCTGTCTTGTGGCAGGGAGACAATTGGTGTAAGAGGCAGTCTGCTCAGGCATCCATCCTTAGAACCCGGCTCTGGAGTCATTCCATATGGGATGTCCTGGAGCCATCCAACAGTTCTCAATTTTCCCGCAGAAGGAATCCTTGCAGTTTGGAGCATCCCACAACTCCCAACGTGGGAAAACCTCCATGGCCTCGAGATTCCACCCCTTTGATGAAGGGGCCATCATGGACAGAAACTCCAACCTGCGCCTAAGTCTGATCCTCGTCCTGACTTCAGATGAATGAGATTTTGATTCGGATCTGCAGAGGGTGCCTGCCGTGCCCTCGCCCTGAAACTTAAGTTTAGCTTATGATCTCAGACTTACGTGCTCACACTCCTGGTCCCGACGCCCTCAAGTTTGGCAATTCTGGACCCACAATGCTGCACTCTGCCTGCCCACCAGAAGAAAAATGTTGCCCCAGTGAGCTTCCCTGACACAATAAATGAGGATGAACCTACATGGAACTCAACTGTACCCAAATTATACATTCTAACCTGGGCACTAATGCATTGTCTGACACAGCCTGAATCCATACCTCCTGAACAACACCCAGAAAGCTGACCGCACACTGAGCACATCGGACCCTCCATGACCTTAGGTTATCATCTCATCCCAACCTCGATTTTCTGGATTCAGAACTTAGATCTTATCTCCAGTCACTGCCCAGGCGTGAACATGATGCAGAAATCAGAATTCCTCCTTCCCCATGGAAAGAAACCTTGTGGTTCGTATGTTGTCCAAAGTTCAGTGTAGGAGAATCAAGCATGGCCCATGAGTCCCCGCCCATGCTTGATGCCTACATTGGGCACAAACATGCATTGTGACCCTCAGTGTGAGCACTGTACTCAAGTAAGACCTCTCAGTGGCTGGACCAAGGTACCCCATGTGGGGATTGCCATGCCCTTAGGCCCCCAATCTTATACAGAGTTCGGGTTGTCCAGTCGCCCCTTCCCAGGGTTCTGCTCTGGAATCCCTCTTTAGTGGCACACCTGAGGTAAAAAAAAAAAAAAAAAAAAAAAAAAAAAACAGAATGGACTCCTCCCATCCCACGGAATGACCCCAAAATATTGGGATCATCCAAATCCCCATAGAGGAAGTCTCACCCATGGTCCATGAGGACGCCCCTACATTCCACGGCCATCAGTGACACAAAATCCAGAGTCAAAAGCCTGAGAAAGTGCCTCACACTCACTCTTTGTTCATATCCTGAAGAGTTCTCCTCAAGGTCTGTAGATCGGGCCTCCCATACCTATGTCCCCAAACCTAAGACGAGTTTCTGTTTTCAGACTTCTGTCCCCACAGCTCTGACCCACACACCCTCCATGCTTGAGCCCCTAGAGCCACACCTCAGGATTGTGCCTTCCCTCCCCAAAGGAATTCTGCCCATTTCATTGGCCACAAACTTGCAAATTAGGAGAAACCTCCAAAGTCTAAGTGGCCATCCCAATAGTGTAGACTGCCCAGGACAAATAGGGGCAATCTGACACCAGCTGAGGAACTACCTCCACTCAATCCCATAGACAGATGAACCGAGAGAAGAAGATTAAACCAGACAGGCCCCAGGCCCTAATCAGATCCATTGCCTTGGTTTCCAGGCATCTCTCCTCAGAGTTCTGGTTTCCAATACCAGCATATTGGGGGTTACTGAAGCACCAATGAGAACAAATCTTGTTTCCCCATGGGAAAAATGCTTCTTGGAGCTGTGTCAAAACCTCTGGTTAGGAGCATCCTTCAGAGCCCTGGTGCCACTGCCCCATTCCAAGGTCTCCATGGACACAATCCCACATTAGGACCGATCCTCAGGAGAATGCATTTCAACTCAGCCCCCTCGGCTGCTACATCATAGGCAGCAATCAAACGTGCCGTTTCGCTAGGAGACAATTGGAATGCAAGGCCGGATGCCCAGGCATCCATCCTTAGAACCCTGCTCTGCAATTGTTCCATATGGGATGTCCTGGAGCCATCCAACAGGTTTCAACTGACCCGCAGAAAATCCTTGTGGTTTGGAGCATCTCACTACTGCCATCATGGGAAAACACCAATGGCGGTGTGATGACCCCCCTTCATGAAGGGGCCATCATGGACAGAAACTCCAACCTGAGCCAACATATGAACCTCGCCCTGACCTCAGATGCATGAAATCTAAATTCAGCTCTGCAGAGTGTGCCTGCCATTTCCTCGCCCTGAAACCAAAGCAAAGCTTCAGTTCTCAGACTTACATCCTTGCATTCCTGGCCGCAAGGCCTCCAGTTTGGCAGTTCTGGAGCCAGAATGCAGCACTCTGCCTGCCCTCCAGAAGAAAGACTTTGCCTTATGGGGCTACGGAGAAACCCCAAATAATTATCTTCTGCATGTCACACAACTGTACCCCAATTATACAGCGTATCTGGGCACGAATGCCCTGTCTGGCACAGCCTGAGTGCAGACCTCCTGAACGACACCTAGAAAGCTGGCCCCAAACTGAACACATCGGACCCGCCATGGCCTTAGGTCGTCATCTCTTCCAAACCTCGGTTTTCAGGCTTCAGAACCTAGACCTTATCTCCAATTAGTGCCCAGAGGTGAACGTGATGCAGAAATCAAAACTCCTCCTTCCCCATGGCAAGAAACCCTGAGGTTGGCATGTCCAAGGTTCAGTGTAGGAGAAACCTGCAAGCTCAATGAAGTCCCGCCCAATATTGAGGACCACCTTGGGCACAAACACACATTGTGACCCTCAGCATGAGTCCACTATTCAAGTAACGTCTCTCAGTGGCTGGACCAAGAATCTGCATATGGGCTTGCCATGCCCATAGGACCCCAGGCCTAACCAGAGGGTGGGTATTCCAGTTTTATGTACCCAGTGCTCTGCTCTAGAATCCCTCTATTGTGGGGACACATGAGGCAGAAAACAGGACTCCTCCCTTCCCACAAAATGACCCCAATCTCTTGGGAGCAGGACAAATCACCAGAGAGGGAGACTTCCATGGCCCATGAGACCATGCTTACATTAAATGACCATCATGAATACAACATCCAGAGACATAAGCCTGAACGACCGCCTCTCACTCGCCTTACTTTCTAATCACAATGAGCTCCCCTCACGGACTGTAGATCACTCCTGCCATAACCTCAGCCCCAAACCTCAGCCGAGTTTGTGTTTTTGGATGTCTGTCCCCACAGCCCTGGACCACACAGCCGCCAGGCTGGGGCCTCTGGAGCCACACCACAGGACTGTCCTGCTCTCTCCAAGGAGACTATGCCCATTCCATTGCCCATAACCCCACAGAATAGGAGAAACCTCAAGGCCCCCGAGGACATCCCACTACTATAAGCCTCTCTGGAAAAAGGCATCCTGACACTAGCTGAGCAACTACCTCCATGCAGAAACACAGACAGATGTCGGCAGAGACAGTAGATTGAACCAGACAGGCCCCTGGGCCCTAATCTGAACTCTTGCTTTGGTTTCCAGGTGTCACTCCTCAGAGGCCTGTGTTTGAAGACCAGCATCTGGGGCTTTCCTGAGACACCAAACAGAACAACTATCGTCTCCACATGGGAAGCTTCATTGTTGGAGCTGTGTCAAACCCCTCGGTTTGGAGAAACCTGCAGAGTCCCTGAGCCACCGCCACATTCCAAGGTCTCCATGGCCACCAACCCACAGTATGACTCATCCTCAGGAGAGTCCATTTCAACTCAGCCCTCTGAGAAACCCGCCCAAGAGCCTGCAGATTGAGCCTGCCTTGCCCCAAGCAGCCAGTGGGAATGTGAGGTGGCATTTGCAGACATTCATGCTTAGACCCCTTCTCTCGAGTCTTTCTGTAGGGGTCATCCTAGAACCATCTCATAGTACTCGACTGTCCTACAGAGGAAACCTTGATGTTTGGGGCAGCTCATAACTCCCAGCGTTGGGAAACCTCCCTGGCCTCATGACGCCCCCACCCCCTTCAGGAAGGGGCCATAATGGACAAAAACTCCAACCTGAGGCAACGTCTGATACTCGCCCTGACCTCAGATGCAGGAGATCTTGATTCAGTCTCTGCAGAGTGGGCCTGCCATGCCCTCGGCCCCAAACCTAACGCTAGCTTGTGTTTTCAGACTTCCCTCTTCACACTCCTGGCAAACAAGCCCTCCAGACTGGGAATTCCAGAACCACAACACAGTTTTCTGCCTGCCCACCAGAAGAAAAACGTTGCCCTATGGGGCTCTCCAGAAACCACAAATGAGAACCAACCTGCTCTGGCCTCGACCGCACCCTAACTGGAAAGGCTACCCTGGTCAGTAATGCTCTATCTGACACAGCCTGACGTCCCGACAGACAAGGAAACAGCTGGCTGCACACTAAGCACATCAGACAGGCCATGGCCTTATGCCGTCATCTCTTCCCAACCTGGGTTTTCAGACATCTGACCCTAGATATTATATCAAATCCTGGCAAACGTGGGTAACTGAAGCACAAATCAGATCTTCTCCTTCCCCATGGCTGGAAAGCTTGCTGTTGGCATGGAGTCATACCTTCAGTGTAGGAGAAACCTTCATGGCCCCTGAGGCCAAGCCTAAACTTGAGTGCCTCCTTGGGTACAAACTCGCATTGGGACCATCAGCATGGGCCCCATGTCGAAGTAAGGTCTCTCAGGGCCTGGACCAAGAGCCCGCATATGGGGCTTGCCAAGCCCCTATGATCCCAATCTTCACAAGAGTTCGAGTATTCCATTTGCTCGAACCCAGGACTGTGATCTGGAGTCCCTCTCCTGGAAGAACACCTGAGCCAGACAGCAGGACTCCACCCTTCCCACAAAATGTCCCCAAAATCTTAAGAGCTGGACCAACTCCTCAGAGAGGGAGACTCTTCCATAGCCCCTGAGGTCACCCCTACATTCCATGGCTATGGGAGACAAAACATCCAAAGACAAAAGCTTGCATGACTGCCTCCCATTTGCCCTTCTTTCATAAGCTGAGGATCTCCTCTCACGGTCTGTGGGTCCATCCTGCCATGCTCTTGGCTCCACACCCAAGCCGAGTTTGTGTTTTCAGACTTCTGTGCCCACAGCCCGGACCCACACACCCTCCAGGCTAGGGCCTATGGAGACACACTGAAGGACTGTGCCAGTCCTCTCCAAGAAAACTGTACCCAATCCATTGGCCACAACCCTAGAGATTAGGAGAATCCAATAAGGTCTCCAAGGCCATGCCTCGGCCATGGACTAAGAGGGGCACTCTGACACCAGCTGAGCAACTATCTCCACTTAGATACTCAGACAGTGTCCCCAGAGACAGAAGATTGAAACGGACAGGCATCTAGGCTCTAATCTGAACCCTAGCTTTGGTTTCCAGGTGTCTCTACTCAGAGAACTGGTTTGAAGACCAGTATCTGGGGCTTTTCTGAGGCACCAAAGAGAACCTGTCTCATCTCCACATAGGGATCTCTTTTTAATTGGAGCAATATTACACCCTTCGGTTAGGCGAATACTTCATGGCCCCTGAGCTGCCAACATATTCCAAGGTCTCCATGCACACAAACCCACATTATGACCCATCCGCAGGAGAGTCCATTTCAATTCAGCCCCCTAGTTAGCTCGCCCCAGAGCCAGTAGTTCAAACATGTCTTGTCACAAAGAGCCAATGGGAATGTGAGGTATGCTGTACAGGCATCCATTCTTCGAATCCTGCTCTCCAGTCTTTCCGTATGGGACATCCTGGAGCCATTCAACAGGACTCGACTGTCCAGCAGATGGAAAGCTTGTGGTATGGGTCAACGCACAAACTAGAGTTTGTGCTGGTGTCTAAGGTGCTGTGCAGGATTCTCCAATCTTGAGGGTTTGGCACAGGTCGAAGGGCATGGTTTCCTACTGGGGAAAGGAGATATTCTATTGTGTGGCTCAGGGACCACATGTTGTATCCTAAGTTGGTATTTCAGAACAGGACCCTGAGGACAGATGCCTGAAAACCTAATCTAGTGTTCCAATGACGTCCTAGGAGCATGTCAGGTACAATCTTCTGACCCAGGAACATTGAAATGGCTGTCTGCTTGGATGTAGGTGATCAGGGCGTTTCAGACTGGCATTTGTGTCCAGTGCTGCCGACAATATTGGGTCGGGCTCAGGGCTCTTGCGTGTTTCTCCTAAACTGGAAGGTTTGGGCAGGTTTGACGGGCACAGTTTCCTTGGGGATGGCAGGCCCAGTCATGTGTTGTGGATCCAGAGACCCTGTCCTGGAGGGCATATGAGCCATGGTTTTGGGAGAGAAGTCTGCAAACACAAATGTGGGTTATGGTTAGTGGAAAGGTGATCACAGGCCCAATGAGTAGACCTGGAGTGCAGCTTGTCAGGAGTAATTAGGGTGACTGGAAGGCAGTAGCACAGGCTTTTCTCTCTATATTGTGTGTCCAGGATGGCCTTGGAATGCAGGTATAGTCTCATGGGTCCATGGGAAACTTTTCCTCTCTATGGATCTGTGCAGCTCATAGTTTGGTGGCTTTTTTGGGGAAGGGAAGAGTGTTGTTTTCCATCTTATGGGTGCCCCAAAACAGGGATTCCAGATACAGGCTCTTTTTCTGGGCATCTGGGACTTCCCACCAAGGGTTAGGATTTGCACCTAGGGGTGTATGAGGCCTGCAATGCGGGATCATGATGGTGCAACTGAGAGGGATTGTTTGAAAGCTTGCTCAGGCTGAGTCTCACAATGCCTGTTTGCTCCCATGGCGGCCCTCAGGAGTGGGAGTGGTCTCATTGGTCATATATCTGGCTCCCTCTTAGAGAGTTGGACACCCAACCCAACAGCCAAATGTCCTGCCATGAGGAAGGATGAGTTCTCTTCCGTCAGGTTCCTCTGTGCTTCAGGTTGCCCCATTGGCAGGGTTTCCAGCAAGGTCTCGAGATAGGTGCCTGAATACCAAGGATGGGTGGAGATGACGTACTTGGGCCATAGCAATCCCAAATGCTAGATATGAGGCCTAAAACTCGGTCGGGGCTCAGGCTCTGTCAGACACAGCGCTAGTGGCCATGGCAGCCTTTATATCAGAGTAGATTCGAGGGCGGAGCAGATTGATCCTCATGTGGAGTTTCTTGGGAAGATTCCCAGGCATTTGTTCATTCAATAGGGAAGGCAGAATGCTGTGTTGTGGCTCCAGGTTTCCCAATCACGAGAGCTTGGGAACCAGTCAGTTTTGGGTGGAATTGTAAACAAAAGCTATGGTTCAATTCAGTGCCAAGCAGAAGGCAGTTCCAATTTGTAGCAGTTTACTCGAGATATCCAGCACTGGAATAAGGGTGGATGTCAGATGCTTGCTCACACTAGAGTTTTTGTCTATGATGACCGACAAGTGGAGGGGTGGTATAAAGAGGCCATGGAGGAGTTCACATGCTGAGGCCTGTGAACTGCTGCAAAAAGTAACATTTTTTTGTACAGTGTAGGTGAAGTCTGGTTTGTTTACTCTAGGTTTCCCCATGTGGAAAGTTTGTGAAGAAGAGCTCTCCGGCATGGATGCCAGGAAAGCACACCTCCATTGACAATTGCAGCTGAGGAACATGGCAGATTCGTTTTGGTGGCTCTGGGACAAAGTGCCAAGGCCTTGAGTTGACATGGGATCTCTTGCAGATGGGTCACAATGCTTGTTTGTTACCAGGGAGAACTTAGAATGTGCTGGTTGCTAAGGTGCCATGCAGGATTCTCCTACCCTGAGGGTTTGGCACAGGTCGAAGAGCATGGTATTCTTCTGGGGACAGGGGATGTTCTGTCGTGTGGCTCAGAGACCATATGATGTGTCATAGATTGGTATTTCAGAACAGGCCCCTGAGGACAAATGCCTAAAAACCTAATGGGGTTCCATTGAGAGCCTAGGGGCATTTTAGGTTCAATCGTCTATCTCACGATCATTGACTTGGCTATTTCCCTGGATGTAGGTGATAAGGGTGTTTCAGACTGCGCATTTCCATCCCGAGTGGCCGGCAATATTGGTGTGGGCTCAGGGGCCACACAGGTTTCTCCTAATCTGGAAGGTTTGGGCAAATCTGATATGCACAGTGTCCTTGGGGTTGGCAGCCAGAGTTCTGTGGTGTGGCTCCAGAGATCACATTCTGGTGGGCATGTGAGCCATGGTTTTGGGAGAGAAGTCTGCAAACACAAATACAAATTAGGGTGAGTGGCGAGGTGATCACAGGCCCAATGCGTAGACCTGGAGGGAAGCTCGTCATGAACTATAATTAGGGAGACTGGAAGGCAGTAGCACAGGCTTTTCTCTCTGGATTGTGTGTCCAGGATGGCCTTGGAATGCAGGTGTGGTCTCATGGGTCCATGGGAGTCTTTTCCTCTCTATGGATCCTGGTGGCTCTCCATAGTTTGGTGGCTTTTTCGGGGAAGGGGAGAGTGATGTTTTCCACCTTATGGGTGCCCCAAAACAGGGATTCCAGAGACGGGCTCTGGTTCATGGCATCTGGGACATCACAACAAGTGCTAGGATTGGGCTTAGGGCATATTAGGCCTGCAATGCGGGTTCATGGTGGTGCAACAGAGAAGGATTGTTTGAAAGCATGCTCAGGCTGAGGGTCACAAGGCCTGTTTGCCTCCAGGGCATCCCTGAGGCGTTTGTGTGGTCTCACTGGACTTGTAAATGACTCCCCCTTTCAGGGTTGAACACCCATCCTAACAGCCAAGTTTCCTGATATGAAGAAGGAGGAGTTCTCTATTGTGCTTCAGGATGCCCCATTATCAGGGATTCCAGCAAAGGTCTGGGGACAGGTGCCTGAATACCAAGGATGGGTAGAGATGAAATACTTGAGCCATGGCATTCCCAAATACTAGATGTGGGGCTCAAACTCTGGTGACTGACACTAGGTCTGGGCTCAGGCTCTGTCAGACACAGCACTAGTGGCCAGGGCAACCTATAAATCAGGGTCCCTCCGATATAGGGCCGAGCAGATTGATCCTCATGTGGGGTTTCTGGCCAGACTCACCAGGCACTTGTTTCTATCGGGAAGGCAGAATGCTGTGTTGTGTCTCCATAATTCGCTATCAAGAAGGCTTGGGGACCAGTCGGGTGAGGAAGGAATTGTAAACACAAGCTACAGTTCAATTCACTGCCAAGCGGAAGGCAGTTCCTGTGTCCAGCAGCTTTTTCGAGATATCCAGCACCTTAGTAAGGGAGGACGTCGGATATTTGCTCACACTGGAGTTTGTGTCTATGATGACTGACAAATGGAGGGGTGGCGTCAAGAAGCCATGTAGGGATTTTCACGTTGAGACTCATGAGCTGCTCCAAATAGCAAGGTTTCATTCTACTGGACAGGTGGAGTGTGGTTTATTTGCTCCAGGGTCCCCCATGTGGAAAGTTTGGGTAGCAGAGCTCTACCGCATGGATGCCTGGAATGTTCAACTTCATTGACCATTGCAACTGAAGAACATGGCAGCTTTATTCTGGTGTCTCTGTAGCAAAGTACCAAGTCCTTGATTTGACATGGAATCTCTTGCAGATGGGCCACACAGCTGGTTTGTTACCAGGTAGATCTTAGAATGTGCTGGTGGCTTAGTAGGTGTGCAGGAATATACTACTCTGGGATTTTGCACAGATTGTAGGGCACGGTTTCCTTCTGGGGACAGGAGATGTTCTGTTGTGTGGCCCAGCCACCACATGTTGTATCATAAGTTCGCATTCTAGAACAGGCCTCTGAGGACACATGTCTGAAAACCGAATCAATGGTTCCAATGACGTCCTAGGGGCATGTTAGGTTCATTATTCTGACTCAGGACCATTGACTTGGCTGTGTTCCTGGATGTAGGAGATCAGGGTATTTCAGACTGTGCATTTGTGTTCAGAGCGGCCGCTGAAATTGGGGTAGGCCCAGAGGCCTTGTAGGTTTCTCCTAATCTAGACAGTTTGGGCAACTGTGATGGAAACAGTTTCCTTGTGGATGGCAGGGACAGTCCTGCAGTGTGGATCCAGAGACCCCATCCTGGAGGGCATGTGTGCCATGGTTTTGGTAGATAAGTCTGCAAACACAAATTCGAATTAGGGTGAGTGGCGAGGTGATCACAGGCCCAATGCATATACCTTGAGAGCAGCTCATCTGGAACTGTAATTAGGGTGAATGGAAGGCAGTAGCACAGGCTTTTCTCTCCGGATTGTGTGTCCAGGATGGCCTCGGAATGCAGCTGTGTTCTCATGGGTCCATGGGAGACATTGCCTCTCTATGGATCCTGGTGGCTCCTCATAATTTGGTGACATTTTTGGGGAAGGGATGAGTGCTGTTTTCCATCTGAAGGGTGCACCAAAACAAAAATTCCAGAGATGGTCTCTGGGTCTGGGCACCTCGAAAATCCCACCAAGTTTTATGATTTGAACCTACAGGCATACCAGGCCTGAAATGAGGGATCATTGTGGTGAATCTGAGAGGGATTTTTTGAAAGCATGCTCAGGGTGAGGGTCACAATGCCTGTTTGTGCCAAGGGTAGTCCTCAGGAGTGTGTGTGGTGTCATTGATGTTGTAACTGGCTCCCCCTTTGAGGGTAGAACACCCATCCCAAAAGCCAGGTTTATTGCCATGGGGAAAGAAGAGTTCTCTATTGTGCTTCAAGTTCCCTAATTGGCAGGGATCCCTGCCAAGGTCTGGGGACAGGTGCCTGAATATCAAGGATGGGTAGAGATGACATACTTTGGCCATGGCAATCCCAAATGCTAGATATGGGGCCTGCTCTTTAGTGGCTGAAACTCAGTCGAGCTCAGGCTCTGTCAGACACGGCACTAGTGGCCATGGCAGCCTATAAATCGGTGTTGACTCGAGGGCCGACCTGATTGATCCTCATGTGGGTTTTCAGGGCAGACTCACCAGGCATTTCTTCATTCGATGGGGAAGGCAGAATGCTGCGTTGTGGCCCCAGATTTCCCTATCAAGAGGGCTTAGGGACCAGTCAGGTGAGGATGGAATTGTAAACACAAGCTATGGTTCAATTCAGTGCCAAGTGGAAGGCAGTTCCAATGTGCAGTGGTTTATTCAAGACATCCAGCACCGGGATAAGGGTGCATGTCAGATGTTTGCTTAGACTGGAGTTTGTGTCTATGATGACCGACCAATGGAGTGGTGGCATCAAGAGGCCATGGAGCAGTTTACACGCTGAGGCCTGTGAGTTGATCCAAACATAAGGTTTCCTTCTACTGGACAGGGGAGGTCTGGTTTGTTTACACCAGGTTCCCCCATGTGCAAAGTTTGGGTAGCATAGTACTCGCACGTGGATACTGGAAAGCACACCTACATTGACCATTGCACCTAAGGAACATGGCAGGTTCTTTCTGGTTGCTCTAGGGCAAAGTACCAAGGCCTGGATTCTAATAAAGTTGGGTCACAATGCAGTTTTGTTACCACGGAAATCTTACTATGTGCTGGTGGCTAAGGGGCCATGTATGATTAGTCTATCCTGATGGTTTGACACCGGTCGAAGAACATGGTTTCTTTCTGGGTATCGGAGATGTTCTGTTGTGGGGCTCACGGACCAAATGTTGTATCATAAGTTGGTATTCCAGAACAGGCCTCTGAGGACAGATGCCTAAAAACTTCATCTAGGGTTCCAATGAAGTCCAAGGGGAATTTCAGGTTGAATCATCAGACTCAGGAACATTGACTTCGGTGTCTGCCTATATGTAGGCAACCAGAATGTTTCTGACTGTGCCTTTGTGTACAGAGTGGCCTCCAATATTGGGGTGGGCTCTGGGGCCTTGCAGGTTTCTCCTAATCTTGAAGGTTTAGGCAAATTTGTGGGCACGGTTTCCTTGGGGGTGGCAGGCACAGTCCTGTGGTGTGGCTCCAGAGACTCCATCGTGGAGGGCATGTAAGCCATGGTTTTGGGAGAGAAGTCTGCAATCACAAACTCGGATTAGGTTGAGTTGCGAGGTGATCGTAGGCCCAATGCATAGACCTGGAGGGCAGATCGTCAGGAACTGTAAATCACGTACCTCGAAGGCACTAGCACTGGCTTTTGTATCTGGATTGTGTGTCCATGATAGCCTTGGAATGCAGGTGTGTTCTAATGTTTCCATGAGAGTATTTTCCTCTCTACGGATCCTGGAAGCTCCCAATAGTATGGTGGCTTTCTCGTTTGAATGGAAGAGTGCTGTTTTCAATCTTAGATGTTCCCCAAAAAGGGATTCCAGAGAAGGGCTGTGAGTCTGGGTGCTTGGAAAATCCCACCAGGATTAGGATTTGGGCCTAGGGGAGTACCAGGCCTACAATGTGTGACTTGGAGGTACAACTGAGAGTGTTTGTTTGAAAGCATGCTAGTCTGAGTGTCACAATGCCTGATATGATTAGGGCAGCCCTTATTAGTGGGAGTTGTCTCCTTGGCCATGCAGCTGGCTACCACTTTAATGTAGGACACCCATCCCAACTACCAGGATTCCTGCCATGGAAAAGGAAGAATTCTCTATTGTGCCTCAGGTTCCCCCATTAGCAGGTATTCTAGCAAATGTCTGGGGACAGATGCCTGAATACCAAGGATGGGTAGAGATGAGGGACCTGAGACATGGCCAGTCTCACATGCCTGACTCTATGAGTAGCTGACATGAATTGAGCACTCAGGCTCTGTCAGAAACAGAACTAGTGGTCAGGGCTGAGTATGAATCAGGGATCCCTCAAGGGCTGAGCAGATTGATCCTCATGCAGAGTTTCTGGGCAGAATCACCATGCCCTTCTTCTTTCTAAGGGGAAGGCAAAAAGCTGCGTTGTGGCCCCAGAATTCCCTATCAAGCGGGCTTGGGGACCAGTAGGGTGAGGATGGAATTGTAAACTCAAGCTAAGGTTCAATTCAGTGCCAAGCAAAAGGCAGTTCCATTGTGTAGTGTCTGATTCCAGATATCCAGCACCTGAGTAAAGGTGAAAGTCAGACATTTCCTCATGCTGGAGTTTATGTCTATGATGACCGATGAATGGAGGGGTGGCGTCAAGAGACCATGGAAGATTTCACATGCTGGGGTTTGTGAGATGCTTCAAACAGCAAAGTTTCCTTCTACCACACAGGGGGAGTCTGGTTTATTTGCTCCAGGGTCCCCCATGTGGAAAGTTTGGGTAGCAGAGCACTCCCACGTGGATGCCTGAAAAGCACACCTCCATTAAAATTGCAGCTGAGAAACATGGCCAATTCGTTCTGGTGGCTCTTGGGCGAATTACCAAGGCCTGGAGTTGACATGAAGTCTCATGAAGATGGGTCATAATGCAGGTTTGTTACCATGGAGACCTTAGAGTGTGCTGGTGGCTAAGGGACCATGTAGGATTCATCTACCCTGAGGGTTTGACACTGGTCAAAGGGCACGGTTTCCTTCTCGGACCAGAGATGTTCTGATGTGGGGCTAACGGACCAAATGTATCATAATTTGGTATTGCAGAACAGGCCTCTGAGGATAGATGCCTGAAAATTTAATCTAGGGTTCCAATAAAATCCTAACGGAATGTCAGGTTCAATCCTCTGACTCAGTATCATTGACTTCAAAGTCTGCCTAGATGTAGGTGATCAGGGTGTTCCAGACTGTGCATTTGTGTACAGAGTGGCAACCAGTATTGGGGTGGGCTCAGGGGCCTTGCAGGTTTCTCCTAATCTGGAAAGATAGGGCAATTTGATGGGCACAGTTTCCTTGGCAATGGTGGGCACAGTCCTGTGGTGTGGCTCCAAAGACCCCATGCTGGAGGGCATGAGAGCCATGGTTTTCGGAGGGAAGTCTGCAAACACAAATGCGGGTTAGGTTTAGTGGCGAAGTGATTGTAGGCCCAATGCATACTCCTGGAGGGAAGCTCCGTGTGAAATGTAAATCGCATGCCTCAAAGGAGGTAGCACAGGCTTTTTTATCTGGATTGTGTATCCACGATGGACTAAGAATGCAGGTGTGGTCTCAGGTGTCCATGGGTGATATTTCCTCTCAAGTATCCTGACGGCTCCTTATAATGTGGTGGCTTTCTCAGAGAGGAAAGAGTTCTGTTTTCCATATTAAGGGTGTCCCATAACAGGGATTGCAGAGAAGTGCTCTGGCTCTGGGCACCTGGAAATACCCACCAAGGGTTATGATTTGGGCATAGGGGCTTACCAGGCCTCCAATGCAAGTCCTGGAGATACAACTGAGAGCGTTTGTTTGAAAGCATGCTCAGGTTGAGGGTCACTATGCAAGCTTTTGCATAGGGTGGCCCTCAGGAATGGGGGTGGTCTCAATGGCCATTCAGTAGGCTAACACTCTGAGTGTTGGACACCCTTCCGAACTTACAGGAATCCTGCCATGGGGAATGAGGATTTCTCTATTGTGATTCAGGTTCCCTCATTGGTAGGGATTCCAGGAAAGGTCTGGGGACACATGCCTGAATACCAAGGATGGGTAAAGATGACGGCTCTGTTCCGTGGCCAGTCTAACATGTGGGATATGGGCCCCGCCTTCTTGGTGGCTGACACGAGGTCGGGGCTTAGGCTCTGTCAGACACAACACTAGGGGCCAGGGCTGTCTATAATTCAGGGTTCCCTCAAGGGACAAGTAGATTGATCATAATGTGGAGTTTCTGGGCAGACTCACCAGGCCCTTCTTCTTTCTATTGGGAAGGCAGAATGCTGTGTTGTGGCTGCAGAATTCCCTATCATGAGGGCTTGTAGACCAGTAGGGTGAGGATGGAATTGTAAACCCAAGCTATGAATAAATTCAGTGACAAGCGAATGGCATTTCCAGTGTGCAGCGGCTGATTCGAATATCCAGCACCTGAGTAAGCGCAGACGTCAGATGTTTGCTCAAGCTGGAGTTTGTGTCTATAATGACCGACAAATGGAGAGGAGTTGAAAAGAGGTCATAGAGGATTTCCCACACTTGAGCTTGTGAGATGCTCCAAATAGCCAGGTTTCCTTCTACAGGACAGGGCAGTCAGATTTGTTTGCTCGAGAGTCCCCCATGTGGAAAGTTTGGGTAGCAGAGCACTCCCACATGGATGCCTGGAAAGCACACTTCCACTGAACATTGCAGCTGAGGAACATGACAGGTTCTTTCTGAAGGCTCTGGGGTGAAGTACCAAGGCCTGTAGTTGACATGGAATCTCATGAAGATGGCTCACAATGCTGGCTTGTTACCAGTGAGACCTTAGATTCTGCTGGTGGCTACGGGCCAAGTAGGATTCATCTACCCTGAGGGTTTGACACAGTTCCAAGAGCACGGCTTCCATCTAGAGAAAGGAGATGTTCTGTTGTGGGGATCAGGGACCATATGTTGTATCTTAAGTTGGTACTCCAGAACAGGTCTCTGATTACAGATGCCTGAAAACCTAATCAGGGGTTACAATGAGGTCATAGGAGCATGTCAGGTTCAATCTTCTGACTGAGAAACACTGACTTGGGTATCTGCCTGGATTCAGGTGATCAGCGTATTTCAGACTGCACATTTGTGTCCAGAGGGGCCTCCAGTATTGGGGTGGGCTCAGGGGCCTTGCAGGTTTCTCCTTATCTCGAAGTTTTAGGCAAATGTGACGGACACATTTTCCTTGGGGATGGCAGGCACAGTCCTTTGGTGTGGCTCCAGAGACCCCATCCTGGAGGAAATATGAGCCATGGTTTCGGGATAGAAGTCTGTAAGCACAAACTCGGGTTAAGGTTAGCGGTGAGGTGATCGCAGGCCCAATGCATAGACCTGGAGGGCAGCTCGTCTGGAACTATAAATTAGTTGCCTTGAAGGTGGTAGCACAGGCTTGTGTATCTGGCTTTTGTGTCCAGGATGGCCTCGGAATACAGGTGTGGTCTCATGGATCCATGGGAGATTTTTCCTCTCAAGGATCCTAGCGGCTCCCTATACTATGGTGGCTTTCTTGGCGAAGGGGAGAGTGCTATTTTCCATCTTAGGGGTGTCCCAAAACAGGGATTCCAGAGACAGGCTGTGTTTCTGGGCCCCTGAAAAATCCCACCAGGTGTTATGATTTGTGCTTAGGGGCATATCAGGCCTGCAAATTTGGATTCTGGAATGCAACTGAGAGTGTTTGTTTGAAAGCATGCTCATGTTGGGGGTCACAATGCCTGCTTGTGTCCAGGGCGGCCCTCATGAGTGGGCGGGTTATCATTGGCCATTCAGCTGGCTACCACTCTGAGGTCTGGAAACCCATCCCAAGAGCCATCATTCCTGCCATGGGGAAGGAGGATTTCCCTATTGTGCTTCTGGTTCCCCCATTGGCAGGGATTTCAGCAAATGTCTGGGGACAGATGCCTGAATCAAGAATGGGTAGAGATGACAGCCCTGGGACATGGCTGGTCTCACATTCTGGAGTTGGAGCCCAGTCTCTGGGTCCTGACACGAGGTCAGAGACGAGGTTCTGTCAGACTCAGCGCTAGTGGCCAGGTAAACCTATAAATGGGGTTCACTCGAGGGTCGAGTAGATTTATCCTCATGTAGGGTTTCTGGGCAGTCTCTCCAGGCTGTTTTTTCTTGCTATGGGGAAGGCAGAATGCTGTGTTGTGGCGTCAGAATTCCCTATCAAGAGAGCTTACTGAACACCAGGGTGAGGATGGAATTGCAAACCCAAGCTACTTTTTTTTTTTTCAAGATTTTATTTATTTGTCAGAGAGCGAGCGAGAGCAAGCACAGGCAGACAGAGTGGAAGGCAGAGTCAGACGGAGAAGCAGGCTCCCTGCGGAGCAAGGAGCCTGATGTGGGACTCGATCCCAGGACGCTGGGATCATGACCTGAGCCGAAGGCAGCTGTTTAACCAACTGAGCCACCCAGGCGTCCCGCCAAGCTACTTTTAAATTCAGTGCCAAGCATAAGGCAATTCCAGTGTGTAGCAGCTGATTCAAATATCCAGCACTTGAGTAAGTGCAGATGTCAGTTGATTGCTCACGCTGGAGTTAGTGTCTATGATGACCAATAAAAGGATGGGTGGCCTCAAGAGGCCATGGAGGATTACCCACCCTCAGGCTTGAGATACTCCATACAGAAAAGATTCCTTTTACCGTACAGGGGAGTCTGGTTTGTTTCCTCCAGGGTTCCCCATGTGGAAAGTTGGTATCAGAGCACTCCCGCTGGATGCCTGGAAAGTACACCTACATTGACCATGGCAGCAGAGGAACATGGCAGTTTCATTCTGGTGGCTCTGGGCCGAAGTACCAAGGGCTGGAGTTGTCATGGAGTCTCATGAAGATGGGTCACAATGCTGGTATGTTGTCAGGGAGATCATAGAATGTGCTGGTTGCCAGGGGGCCTTGAAGGATTCATCTACCCAGAGTGTTTGACACAGGTCCAGAGCACAGCTTTCTTCTAAGGACAGGAGATGTTCTTTTGTGTGGCTCAGTGACCATATTGTATCATACATTGATATTCAGAACAGCCTTCTGAGTACAGATACCTGAAAACCTATTCTAGTGTTCCAGTGAATCCTAGGAGCATGTCAGGTTCAATCTTCTGTCTGAGGACCATTGACTTGGATATCAGCCTGGATGTAGGTGATATGGTGTGTCAGACTGTGCATTTGCGTCCAGAGTGGCCTCCAATATTGGGCTGGGCTTAGGGAACTTGCAGGGTTCTCCTAATCTAGAGGGTTTGTTTAATAGTGACAATCACAGTTTCCTTTGGGAAGACAGGTACAATCCCGTGGTGTGGCTCCAGTTATCACAAACTGGAGGGCATGTGAGCCACGGTTTTGGGAGGGAAGTCTGAAAACACAAACTTGGGTTAGGGTTAGTGGCAAGGTTATCACAGGCCCAATGCATAGACATGGATGGCAGCTCTTCAAGAACTGTTAATCGGGTGACTCAAAGGCAGAATCACAGGCTTTTTTCTCTGTATTGTGTGCAGGATGGCCTCAGAATGCAGTTGTGGCCTCATGGGTCCATGGGAGATTTTTCCTCTCTAAGGATCCTGGTGGCTCCCAATAGTTGGTGGCTTTTTCGGGGAAGGGAAGAGTGCTTTTTTTCATGTTAGGGGTGACCCAAAATATGGATTCCAGAGACGGACTCTGGGTTTGGTCCCCTGGGGTTCCCTCGAGTGCCGAGCAGATTGATCCTCATGTATGGTTTCTGGGCAGACTCACCAGGCCCTTCTTGTTTGTAAGGGGAAGGCAGAATGCTGTTTTGTGGCTCTAGAATTCACTATCAAGAGGGCTTGTGGACCAGGAGGCTGAGGATGGAATTGTAAACCTAAGCTATGGTTACATTCTGTATCAAGCGAAAGAAATTTCCAGTGTGCAATGTTTGAATCCCATATTCAGCACTTGAGTGAGGGTGGATGTCAGATATTTGCTCATGCTGGAGTTTGTGTCTATGATGACACAAAAATGGAGGGGTGGCGTCAAGAGGTTATGGAGGATTTCCCAATCTGGTGTTTTTGAGATGCTCCAAACAGCAAGGTTTCCTTCTACCAGACAGGGGCAGTCTGATTTGTTTCCTCCATGGTTCCCCATGTCGAAAGATCGGATAACATAGATCTCCTACATGGGTGACTGGAAAGCACACCTTCATTGACCATGACAGCGAAGGAACATGGCATCTGGTGGCTTTGAGGCGAAGAAATAAAGACTGGATTGGACATGGAACCTCATGAAGATGGGTCAAAATGTTGGTTTGTTACCAGGGAGATCTTAGAATGTGCTGGTGGTTAATGGTCCATGCAGGATTCATCTAGCCTGAGGATTTGACACAGGCCCAAGAGCCCGGATTGCTTCTGGGGGCAGGAGATATTTTGTTGTGGGGCTCAGCGGCCATATGTTGTATCATAAATTGGTAATCCAGAACAGGTCTCTGAGGACAGAAGCCTGAAAACCTAATAAAGGGTTTGAATGAGGCCCTAGGGGAATGTCATTCAATCTTCTGACTCAGGATCATTGACTCTGGTGTCTGACTGGATGCAGGTGATGAGGGTGTTTCAGACTGTGCATTTGTGTCCAGAGTGGCATCCAATACTAGGGTTGGCTCAGGTTCCTTCAGGTTTCTCCTTATATGGGGTTTTTGGACAACTGTGATGGGCAGTTTCCTTGGGGATTGCAGGAACTGTCCTGTGGTGTGACTCCAGAGACCCCATCCTGGAGGACATGTGCGCCATGATTTTGAGAGAGAAGTCTGCAAACACAAACTTAGGTTAGGGTTAGTGGCAAGGTGATCATAGTCCCAATCCATAGACCAGGAGGGCAGCAAGTCTGGAACTGTAAATCACGTAACTCAAAGGTGGTAGCACAGGTAATTGTATCTGGATTTAATTTCCAGAATGGCCTTTATTGCAGGTGTTGTCTCAAGGGTCCATGGGAGATTTCTCCTCTCAAGGATCCTGGCGGTTCTCAATAGTTTGTTGGATTTCTCCGGGAAGGGATGAGTACTGTTTTCCAGCTTAGGCGTGCCCCAAAACAGGCATTCCAGAGATGAGCTCTGGGTCTAAGTGCTTGGAAAATCCCACCAAGGGTTAATATTTAGGCCTAGGGCCATACCAGGCCTGCAATGCGGGATCCTGGAGGTGCAACTGAGAGCGTTTGTTTGAAAGTATGGTCAAGCTGAGGGTCCCAATGCCTGCTTGTGCCCCGGAGGCCATCAGGATTGGGCGATGTCTACTCAGCCATGCAGCCAGTTCCCATTCCTAGGGTTGGACACCCATCCAAAAGCCAGGATTCCTGCCATGGCTAAGGATGAATTCTCTATTGTGCTTCAGGTCCCCCCATTGGTAGGGATTCCAGCTAAGATCTAGGGGACAGATGCCTGAATACCAAGGATGGGTAGTAATGACAGCCCTGGGCCATGGCCAGTCTCACATGGTTAATGTGGGCCCCACCCTCTGGGTTGCTGACACGAGGTAGGGGCTCAGGCTCTGTCAGACACAGCACTAGTGGCTAGGGCAAACTATAAATAGGGGTTCCCTCCTGGGCTGAGTATATTGATCTTCATGTGCAGTTTATGGGCAGACTCACCAGGTCCTTCTATCTATGAAGAAGGCAGAATGTTGCGTTGTGGCTTCAGAATTCCCTATCAAGAGATATGGCAGACCAGTAGGGTGAGGATGAAATTGTAGTCTAAAGCTAGGCTTAAATTCATTGCAAAGCGAAAGGCAGTTCCAGTGTGCAGCAGCTGATTCCAATATCAGCGCCTGAATATGGGCGGATGTCAGATGTTTGCTCAGGCTGGAGTTTGTGTCTACGATGACCAACAAATGGAGAGGTGGCGTCAAGAGGCCATGGAGGATTTCCCACCCTGGGGCTCAGGGGCCATAATTTGTAGCATAAGTTGGTATTCCAGAAGAGGCCTCTGAGGACAGGTGCCTGAAAAGTTAATCCCTCTTCCAATGAGGTCCTAGGGCCATGTCAGGTTCAATTATCTGACTCAGGACCATTGATTTGGGTGTCTGCCTGGATGGAGGTGATCAGGGTGTTTCAGACTGTGCATTTGCATCCAGAGCAGCCTCCAATATTGGGATGTGCTCAGGAGCCTTCCGGGTTTCTCCTAATCAGGAGGGTTTGGGCAACTGTGATGGGCCCAGTTTCCTTGGGGATGGCAAGCACAGTCTTGTGGTGTGACTCTAGGGGCCCCATCCTGGAGGACATGTGAGCTATGGTTTTTAGAGAGAGATCTGCAAACACAAACTCGGGATAAGGTTAATGGAGAGGTGTTCACAGTCCCAATCCAAAGATCTGGAGGGCAGCACGTCAGGAACTGTAAATCAGGTGACTCGAAGCCAGTAGCACAGTCTCTTGTATCTGGATAGCATATCCACGCTGGCCTCGGAATACAGGTGTGGACTCATGGGACCATGGGAGATTCTTCTTCTCAAGGATCCTGGGGGATCCCATTAGTTTGGTGGCTTTCTCAGGGAAGTGAAGAGTGCTATTTTCCATCTTAGGGGTGCCTCAAAACAGGGATTCCAGTGACGGGCGCTGGGTATGTGCACATGGAACATCCCACGATGTGTTAGGATTTGGGCTTAAGGGCATATCAGGCCTGCAATGCAGGATCCTGGAGGTGCAACTAAGAGCATTTTTTTGAAGGCTTGATCAAGCTGAGGGTTACAATGGCTACTTGTGCCGAGGGCAGCCCTCATGAGTGGGCATTGTCTCCTTGGCCATGCAGCTGGCTCCCACTTTGAGGTTTGGACACTCATATCAACAGCCAGGATTCCTACCATGGGGAAGGAGGAGTTCTCTATTGTGCTTTAGGTTACCCCATTGGTAGGGATTACATAAAAGGTCTGGGGACAGGTGCCTGAATACCAAGGATGGGTAGAGATGATGGACTTGGGCCCTGGACAATCTCACATGCTGGATATGGGCTCATATCTCTGGGTGCCTGAAACTAGGTCTTGGCTCAGGCTCTGTCAGACACAGTACTAGTACTAGTAGTACTAGTGCCCAGGACAGCCTATAAATCAAGGTTCCATCGAGTGCCAAGTAGATTGAACCTCATGTGGAGTTTCTGGCAAGATTCACCAGGCCCTATTTCTTTCTAGTGGGAATGGAGAATGTTGCCTTGTGGCTCCAAATTCCCTCTCTAGAGGGCTTGCAGACCAGGAGGCTGAGGATGGAATTCTAAACCCAAGTTATGGATAAATTCAGTGTCAAGTGAAACGCAGTTCTAGTGTGCAGTGGTGGAAAAGAAAATGCAGAATCTAAATAACGGCAGATTTCAGATGTTTTCTCATGCTGGTGTTTTTGTCTATGATGACTGACAAATGGAAGGGTTGTGTCAAGGGCCATGGAGGATTTCTCCTGCTGGTGCTTCTGAGATGCTCCAAACAGAGGGTTCCCTTCTACTGGTCAGTGGCAGTCTGGTTTGTTTGCTCCAGGGTCCCACATGTGGAAAGAATAAGTAGAAGAGCACTCCCACATGGATGCCTGGAAAGCACACCTCCACTGACCATATCAGGTGAGGAACATGGCAGGTTCATTCTGGTGGCTCTGGGGCGAATTACCAAGGACTTGAAGTGACATGGAATCTCATGAAGATGGATCACAATGCTGTTTGTTTGTTACCAGAGAGATCTTAGAATGTGCTGGGGGCTAAGGGGCTGTGCATAATTCATATACCCCGACCCTTGACACAAGTTGAAGAGCACGAATTCCATCTGGGGACAGGAGATATTCTATTGTGGGGTTCAGGGACCAATCTTCTGACTCAGGACCATTGACTTGGGTGTCTTCCTGGATGGAGGTGATCAGGGTGTTGCACACTGTGCATTTGTGTCCAGAGTGGCCTCCAATATTGGACTGGGCTCAGGGGACTTGCAGGTCTCTCCTAATCTGGAGGGTTTGGGCAACTGTGATGGACACAGTTTCATTGGGGATAGCAGGATCTTTCCTGTGGTGTGGCTACAGAGACCCATCATAGAGGGCATGTGAGCCATGGTTTTGGGAAAGAAGTCTGCAAACACAAACTTGGGGTAGGGTTAATGGCGAGGTGATCACAGGCCCAATGCATAGGTCTGTAGGGCAGCTCGTCTGGAACTGTAAACCAGGTGATTCGAAGGTGGTAGCACAGTCTCTTGTATCTGGATTGTGTGTCCAGGATGGCCTCGGAATGAAGGTGTGGTCTTATGCAGCCCTGGGAGATTTTTTCTCTCTACGCATCCTGGCAGCTCCTAATAGTTTTCTCAGGGGAGGGAAGATTGCTGTTTTCCATCATAGGGGTGCTTCAAAACAGAGATTCCAGAGACGGGCTCTGGTTATGTTGGCATGGAAAATCCCACGAAGTGTTAGGATTTTGTCCTAAGGGCATACCAGGCCTGCGATGCGGGACCCTGCAGAAACAACTGAGAGCATTTGTTTGAATGCATGCTAAGGTTGAGGGACACAATGCCTGCTTTGGCCCAGGCGGCCCTTATAATTGGGCGTTGTCTCATTGGCCATGCACCTGGTTCTAATTCTGAGGGTTGGGCACCCATAGCAACAGCCAGGCTTCCTGCCATGGGGAAGGAGGAGTTCTCAATTGTGCTTCAGATTCCCCCACTGGTAAGGATTCCAGCAAAGGTCTGGGATAGTTGCCGGAATACCAAGGATGGGTAGAGATGACTGGGCCATGGCCAGTCCCACATGCTGGATAAGGGCCCCACACTCTGGGTGGCTGACACGAGGTTGGGGCTCAGGCTCTCTCAGACACAGCGCTAGTGGCCAGCGCAAGGTATAAATCGGGGTTCCCTCGAGGGCCAAGTAGATTGATCTTCATGGGGAGTTTCTGGGCAGACTCACCAGGCCCTTCTTTCTATGGGGAAGGCAGAATGTTGCGTTTTGTCTCCCTAATTCCCTCTCAAGAGGACTTGCGGTCCAGTAGGGTGAGGATGGAATTGTAAACCCAAACTATGCAAGAATACAGTGTCAAGTGAAAGGTATTTCCAGTGTGCGTGACTGATTCGAATATCCAGCACCTGAGTAAGAGCAGATGTCAGATGTTTGCTCATGCTGGAATTTGTGTCTATGATGACTAACAAATGGAGGGTTGGCATCAAGAGAATTTGGAGGACTTCCCAGGCTGGGGCTTGTGAGATGCTCCAAACAACCAAGGTTTCCTTCAACCTGACAGGAGCAGTCTTATTTGTTTGCTCTAGGGTTCCCTATGTGGAATTTTTGTGTAGCAGAGAAATACCTCTTGGATGCCTAGAAAGCACACGTCCATTGACCTTTGTACCTGAGGAACATGGCAGATTCGTTTCATGGCTCTTGGGCAAAGTACCAACACCTTGAGTTGGCATCAAGTCTCAGGAAGTTGGGTCACAATGCTGGTTTGTTACCAGGGAGATCATAGAAGGTGCTGGGGCTAATGGGTCATGCAGGATCCATCTACCCTGAAAGTTGGACATAGATCCAAGAGCACATTTTCCTTCTGGAGACAGGAGATGTTCTGTTGTGGGAATCAGGGACCACATGTTGTATCATAACTTGGTATTCCAGAACAGGACTCTGAGAACAGATGTCTGAAGACCCAATCTAGGGTTCCAGTGAAGTCCTAGGGGCATGTCAGGTTCAATAATCTGACTCAGAACCATTGACTTGGCTTTCTGCCTCGATGGAGGTGCTCAGGGTGTTTCAGACTGCACGTTTGCATCCAGAGCAACCTCCAATATTGGGGTGGGTTCAGGGGCCTGGCAGGTTTCTCCTAATCTGGAGGGTTTGGACAACCTGATGGGCACAGTTTTCTTGGGGATGGCAGGAACTTTCCTGTGATGTGGCTTGAGGGACCACATCTTGGTGGGCATGTAAGCCATGGTTTTGGGAGAGAAGTCGGCAAACACAAACTGGGGTTAGGGTTAGTGTCGAGATGATCATAGGCCCAATGCATAGACATGGAGGTCAGCTCGTCAGGAAATGTAAATAGGATGACTCGAAGTCGGTAGCAAAGACTTTTCTCTCTGGATTGTGTGGACAGGATGGCCTCGGAATGCAGGTTTGTTTTCATGGGTCCATGGGAGATTTTTTCTCTCTAAGGATCCTGGCGGCTCCCAATAGTTTGGTGCCTTTCTCAGGGAAGGGAAGAGTGCTGTTTTCCATCTTAAGGGTGCCCCAAACAGGGATTCTGAGACAGACTCTGGGTCTGGGCACCTGGAAAATCCCACCAAGGGTTAGGATTTGGGCCTAGGGGCATACCAGGCCTGCAATGCTGGTACTGGAGGAGCAACTGAGAGTGTTTGTTTGAAAACATGCTCAGGCTGAGGATCACCATGCCTGCCTGTGCCCATGTCGGCCCTCAGGAGTGGGCATGGTCTCCTTGGCCATGCAGATGGCTCCCACGCTGTTGGACAACCATCCCAACAGCCAATATTCCTGCCATGGGGAAGGAGGTGTTCTCTATTGTGTTTCAGGTTCGCCATTGGCAGGAATTCCAGCAAAGTTTGGGGGACAGATGCCTGGATACCAAGGATGGGTACAGATGATGGCCCAGGGCCATGGCCGATCTTCATGCTAAATATGGGCCCTCACCTCTGGGTGGCTGACACGAGGTCGGGGCTTAGACTCTGTCAGACACAGCACTAGTGGTCAGGGAAATCTATTAATCAGGGTTGCCTCGTGGTCTGAGTAGATTGATCCTCATGTGCAGTTTCTGGGCAGACTCAACAGGTCCTTCTTCTTTCTATGTGGAAGGCAGAATACTGCGTTGTGGCTCCAGAATTCCCTATCAAGTGATATTGTGGAGCAGTGTGGTGAGGATAGAATAGTAATACAAAGCTATGGTTAAGTTCAGTGAAAAGCAAAAGGCAGTTCCAGTGTGCAGCTGCCGTTTCGAATATCCAGCACCTGAGTAAGGGTGGATGTCAGATGTTTGCTCACACTGGAGTTTGTGTCTGTGATTACCCACAAATGGAAGGGTGGCGTCAAGAGGCCATGGAGGATTTCCCATGCTGGGGCTTGTGAGATGCTCCAAATAGCAAAGTTTCTTTCTACCGGACAGGAGAAGTCTGGTTTGTTTTCTCTGGTTTCTCCATGTGGAAAGTTTTGTAGCAGAGAACGCCACAGGGATGCCTGGAAATCACCCCTCCATTGACCATTGCAGCTGAGGAACATGGCAGGTGCATTCTGGTGGCTCTGGGGCAATATATCGAGACCTTGAGTTGACATGGAGTCTCATGAAGATGGGGCACAATGATGGTTTGTTACCAGGAATATCATAGAATGTGCTGGTTGCTAAGGGGCCATTCAGGATCCAAATACCCTTAGGGTATGACACAATTCCAGGAGCATGGCTTCCTTTTTGGGGAGGACATATTCTGTTCTGTGGCTCAGGGACTATATATTTTATCATAAGTTGATATTCCAGAGCAGGCCTCTGATGACAGATACCTGTAAACCCAATCTAGTGTGCCAATGAAGACCTCGGGGCATGTCAGGTTCAATCTTCTGACTCAGGAGCATTGACTTGGGTGTCTGCCTGTATGGAGGTGATCAGGGTGTCTCAGACTGTGCATTTGTGCCCAGAGCGGCCTCCATTATTTGGCTGCGCTCAGGGGCCTTGCAGGTTTCTCCTAATCTAAAGGTATCGGGCAAAAGTGATGGGCACAGTTTCCTTGAGGATCTCAGGCACAGTCTTGTGGTGTGGCTTCAGATGCCAGAACCTGGAGGTCATGTGAGCCATGGTTTTAGGAAGGAAGTCTGCAAACACAAACTCAGTTTAGGTTAATGGCAAGGTGATTGCAGGCCCAATGCATAGACCTGGAAGGCAGCTCGTCAGGAACTGTAAATCCGATGACTCAAAGGTGATAGCACATGATATGTATCTGGATTGTATGTCCAGGATGGCCTCGGAATGCAGGTGTGTTCTCATGGGTCTATGGCAGATTTTTCCACTCAAGGATCCTGGTGGCTACCATGAGTTTGGTGACTATCTCGGGGAAGGGAAGAGTGCTGTTTTCCATCTTAAGGGTCCCCCAAAATAGGGATTCCAGAGATGGGCTCTGTGTCTGGGCCCCTGTAAAATCCCACTAGGGTTAGGATTTGGGCCTAGGTGTGTACTAGGCCTGCAATTCGGGGTCCCAGAGATGCAATTGAGAGCGTTTGGTTGAAAGCATGCTCAGGCTGAGGTCACAATGCCTGCTTGTGCCCGGGGAAGCCATCATGAGTGCACATGGTCTCCTTGGCCATGGAGCTGCCTTCCACTTTGAGGGTTGAGCAACTATCCCAACTGTCAGAATACCTTCCATGGGGAAGGAGGAGTTCTCTATTGTGCTTCAGGTTCCCCCAATGGCAAGGATTTCAGCAAAGGTGTGGGTACAGATGCCTGAATACCAAGAATAGAAGAGAAGACAGACTTGGGCCATAGCTGGTCTCACATGCTGGATATGGGCCCTGATCTCTCAGTGGCTGACACTAGGTCCTGGCTCCGGCTATGTCAGACACAGCACTAGTGCCCAGGGCAGCCTATGAATCAGGGTTCCGTCTAGCACCGAGAAGATTGACCATCATATGGAGTTTCTGGGCAGACTCTCCAGGCCCTTTTTCTTTCTATGGGGAAGGCAGAATATTGTGTTGTAGCTCCAGAATTCCCTCACAATAGGGCTTGTGGACCAGTAGACTGAGGATGGAATTGTAAACCCAAGCTATGGCTTAATTCAGTCAAACTAAAGGCAATTCCAGTGTGCAGCGATCGAATTGAAATCCATCACCTGAGTAAGGGCGGATGACAGATGTTTGCTCATGCTGGAGTTTGTGTCTATGATGACTGACAAATGGAGTGGTGGCTTCAAGAGGAAATGGAGAATTTCCAAAGCTGGGGCTTGTGAGATGCTCCAAACAGAAGGTTTCCTTCTACCGGACAGGGGCATTCTGTTTTTTTGTCTCAAGGGTCCCAGCCAATTGCAAAGTTTGTGTAGCAGAGCACCCCCGTATGGTTGCCTGGAAACCACACCTCCACTGACCATTGCAGCTTAGGAACATGGCAAGTTCATTCTGGTGGCTCTGGGGCGAAGTACTAAGGGCTTATTTCTACATGGAATGTCATGAACATGGGTAACAATGCTGTTTTGTTACCTGGGAATTTTTAGCCTGTCATCTGTACACATCCTTGGTATTAAGGCAACTTTCCACAGACCTTTCCTGTAACCCTGCCAATGGGGGAACCTGAAGCACAATAGAGAACTCCTCTTTCCATTGCAGGAAGCCTGGCTGTTGCAATGGGTGTCCAACCCTCAAAGTGGGATCCAGCTATATGGCCAATGAGACTACGCCCTCTCCTGAGGGCCCCCCTGGGCACAAAGAGGCATGATGACCCTCAGCCTGAGCATGCTTTCAAACAAGCCCTCTCTGTTACACCATTAGGATCCTGCATTGCAGGCCTAAAATGCCCCTAGGCCCAAATCCTAACACTTGGTGGGATATCCGGGCACCCAGACCCAGAGCCCGTCTCTGGAATCCCTGTTTTGGCATAAGCCTAAGTTGGAAAACAGCATTCTTCCCTGTTTTGGAGCACCCCTAAGATGGAAACGAGCACTCTTTTCTTCTCTGAAAAACCACAAATCTATGGAGATCCACCAGGATCCTTAGAGAGGAAAAGTCTCCCATTGAACCATGAGACCACGTCTACATTCAGAGCCCATCCTGGACACACAATCCAGATAGAAAAGCCTGTGCTACCAGCTTTCAGTCACCCTAATTACAGTTCCTGACGTGATGCCTTCTAGGTTTATGCATTGGACCTGCGATCACCTTGCCACTATCCCTGACCCAAATTTGTGTTTGCAGACTTCCCTCCCAAAACCATGGCTCTCATATCCTCAAGGAGGTGGTCTCTGAAGCCTTACCACAGGACTGGGCCTGCCATCCCCAAGGAAACTGTGCCCATCACAGTTCCCCAAAGCCTCCAAGTTAGGAGAAACCTGCAAGGCCCCTGAGCCCACCCCAATAGTGGAAGTGGCTCTGGATGCAAATGCACAGTCTGAAACACCCTGATCACCTACATCCAGTCAGACAACCATATCAATGGTCCTTAGTAAGAAAATTGAACCTGATGGGCACCAAGGACATCATTGGATCTCTAGATTAGGTTGCCAGCATCAATCCTCAGAGGCCTGTTCTTGAATACCAAGTCAGGATACAACATATGTACCCTGAGCCACAAAACAGAACATCTCCTCTCCCAAGATGGAAACTGTGCACATCGACCTGTGCCAAACCCTCAGCGTGGCCCATAGCCACCAATACATTCTAAGAACTCCCTTGTAACAAACCAGTTTTGGGACACATCTGTAAGAGATTCCAAGTCAACTCAAGGCCTTGGTACTTGGCACCAGAACCACCAAAACGAACCTGTCATGTTCCTCAGCTGCAATGGTCATTGGACGTGTGCTTTCCAGTCATCCATGCGGGAGGGCTCTGCTACGCAAACTTCCACTTGAGGGACCCTGGAGGAAAAAAAAACAGACTCCTCCTGTCCATTAGAAGGAAACCTTGTTGTTTGGAGCATCTCACAATCTTAAGCGTGGGTAATCCTCCATTGCCTCCTGAAGCCACCCCTCCATTAGTCGTCATCCTAGACACAAACTCAAGTGTGAGCAAATATCTGACATCTGCCCTTACTCAGGTGCTGGATATCTCGTATAAGCTGCTGCACATTGAAACTGACTTCCGCTTGGCACTCAATTTAAGCATAGCTGGTATTTACAATTGCATTCTCACCCTATTTGTCCCCAAACCCTCTTGATAGGGAATTCTGGATCCATAAGGCAGCATTCTGCCTGCCCCACAGAAAGAAGTGCTTCGTGAGTCTGGCCAGAAACCCTACATGAGGATCAATTTACTCGGCCCTGGAGAGAACCCCAATATATAGACTTCTCTGGCCACTAGTGCTGTGTCTGACACAGCCTGAGCCCAGACCTCGTGTCAGCCACCCAGAGAGCGGGGCCCATATCCAGCATGTGAGAACGGCCATGGCCCAAATCTGTCATCTCTATGCATCCTTGGTATTCAGGCATCTGTCCCCAGACCTTTGCTGTAATCCCTGCCTATGGGGGAACATGAAGCACAATAGATATTTCCTCCTTCCCCATGGCTGGAAACCTGGCCATTGGAATGTGTGTCCATCCCTCAGTGTGGGAGCCAGAAAATGGACAATGGGACCACGCCCACTCCTGAGGGCCACCCTGGGCACAAACAGGCATTGTAATGCTCAGCCTGAGCATGCTTCCAAACAAGCCCTCTCAGTTGCACCACCAAGATCCTGCATTGCAGGCCTGGTCTGCCCATAAGCCCAAATCCCAACCCTTGGTGGGATTTTCCAGGCGCCTAGACCCAGAGCCCATCTCTGGAATCCCTGTTTTGGGGCACACCTAAGATCGAAAATAGCAGTCTTCCCATCTCAAAAAGTCATCAAAATATTGGGAGCCGCCAGTATCCTTAGAGGAAAAATCTCCCATAGACCCATGAGGCCACAGCTACATTCTGAGGTCACCCTAGACACACAATCCAGATATAAAAGCCTGTGCTTCCACCTTCGGGTCATTCCAGTTACTGTTCCTGACGAGTAGCCTTCCAGGTCTACACATTGCCCTGCGATAACCTAGCCACTAAACCTAACCCGAGTTTGTGTTTGCAGACTTCCCTCCCAGAACCATGGCTCACATGCCCTCCAGGGTGGAGTCTCTGGAGCCACACCACAGGACTGTGCTTGCCATCCCCATGGAAATTGTGCATGTCAGTTAACCAAACCCTCCAGAGTTGGTTGAAACATTCAAGACCCCTGTGGCCACCCCAATATTGGAGGTTACTCTGGACATAAGTGCGCAGTCTGAAACTCCCTGATCACCTACATCCTGGCAGAGACCCAAGTCAACTTTCCTAAGTCTGAAGATTGAACCTCTCATGCCCCTGGGACTCATTGGAACCCTAGATTAGGTTGTCGGGCATCTGTCTTCAGAGGCCTGTTCTTGAATAGGAACTTATGATATGGCATGTGGTCCCTGAGCCACAAAACACTACATCTCCTGTCCCCAGAAGGTAACCGTGCTCTTCGACCTGTGTTAAACCCTCAGGGTAGGATAATCTTGCAGGCACCTTAGCCACCAACACATTCTAAGATCTACCTGGTAAAAAAAAACCAGCATTGTAACCCATCTTCAAGAGATTCCATGTCACCTCAAGACCTTGGTGCTTCGCCCCAGAAGCACCGTAAAGAACCTGCATGTTCCTCAGCTGCATTGGTCAATGGAGGTGTGCTTTCCAGGCATCCATGTGGAAGGGCTCTGCTACCCATACTTTTCACATGGGGGGCCCTGCAGAAAACATACCAGACTCTAACTGTCCAGTAGAAAAAACAACCTTGCTGTTTGGAGCATCTCACATGCATCAGCCTCTTGATGCCACTCCTCCATTCGGTCATCAGAGACACAAACTCCAGTGTGCGTAAACATCTGAAATCCACCTTTACTCAGGTGCTGGATATTTCATTTGTTGGCCACGATAGATACAAACTCTATCATGAGCAGACATCTGACCCTCGCCTGTACTCAGATGCTGGAGATCTCGAAAAAACCACTGCACATTGGAACGGCCATGTTCTCGGCACTGAGATTAAGCATAGATTGTGTTTTCTGCCTTCTGTTCTCACACTCCTCGCCTTCAAGTCCCCCATATTGGGAATTTGGGAGCCACAATGCCTTCTGCCTGCCCACCAGAAAAAAGAGGTGCCCTATGGGTCTGCGTAAAACTCCATATAAGGTTCCACCAACACAGCCCTCTATAGCACCACAATATCATAGGCCACCTTGTGAACTAATGCTTTGTCTGACACAGCTCGAGCCCCGACCTCCTGGTAGCCACCTAGATAGCGGGACCCATATCTGGCAGGTGTGACCTGCCTTGACCTGAGTCCTTCATCTCAAACCAACCTGGTTATTCACGTACCAGTCCCAGAACATAGCTCAAATTACTGTGCATGGGGGAATCTGAAGCACAAAAGAGTACTCCTCCTTCCTCATAGAAGGAAAATTAAATGTTGATATGGTGGTCCAACCCTCATATTGGGATCCAGGTGCATGGAACAAGAGCCAATGCCCACTCAGGATGGGCATCTGGGCAAAAACAGGCATTGTGACCCTTACCCTGAGACCCATTTCCAACAAGTCTCCATGGGAGCTGAACCAAAGCCCCACAGAGCCAGGCAGTCAAGCCTCTAGGCCCAAATACTAAGCCTTTGTAGGGTTATCCAGGCACAGGGACCTATAACCCATCTCTGGAATCCCTGTGTTGACGGAAACACTGAAACAGTAAACCACGCTCTCTCCTTCCCAGTGAGACACCAAACTCTTGGGTGCTGGGCAGAATCCCCAGAGAGGTAGAATATTCCATGGACACATGAGGACACCCCACCATTCCAAGGCCATCCTAGACACAATCCAGACAGAAAAGCCTTTGCTCCTGCCTCCCAGCCACACGAATTTCAAATCCTGAGGAGCTGCCCTCAGCGTCTGCAGATCGGGGCTGCCATCACCTCCCTCCTAATTGATACACAATTTTGTGTCTGAAGACTTTGGTCCCAGAGCCCTTAGCCACATTCCCTGCAGGATGGGGCTGACAGAACCACACTACATCACTGGGCCTGATCTCTGGATGAAATTCTGCCGTCTCAGTTGCACAAACCCTCCAGATTAGGAAAAGCCTGCAAGGCCCCTGAGCCCACCCCAATTTCATAGGCCACTCTGGAAAAAATGCACAGTCTGACACAGCCTGAGCATCTACCTCCAGGAAGACTCACAGGTCAAAGTCCCTAAGTCCGAAGGTTGAGGATGACATGCCCCTACAACCTCATAAGAACCCTAGCCTAGATATTCAGGCCTCTGTGCCCAGAGGCCTGGTCTTGAAATCCAACATATGATCCGACATGTGGTCCCTGAGCCATACAAGAGAACCCCTCCTGTCCCGAGAAGGGAACCTGGCTCCTGGGAACTGGGTCTAACCCTCAGGTAGGAGAATCCTACATGTCCACAGACATACAACCACATTCTTTTTTTTTATATAGATTTTATTTATTTATTTGACAGAGAGAGATCACAAGTAGGCATAGAGGAAGGCAGAGAGAGAGAGAGGAAGAAGCAGGCTCCCTGCTAAGCAGAGAGCCTGATGCGGGACTCAATCCCAGGACCCTGAGATCATGACCTGAGCCGAAGGCAGCAGCTTAGCCCATTGAGCCACCCAGGCACCCTCACCACCACATTCTAAGGTCTCCCTGGACACCAAGCAGCATTGTGACTCATTAGACTGAGAACATCCGTCAACTTAGATCACTTGGAAATTTGAACAAAAACCAGCAGATCAAGCCTGCAATGTTCCTCAGCTGCAATGGTCATGCAAGGAAGACTTCCCAGGCCCCCATTCAGAGACCTCTGCTGTCGAATCTTTCTATATGGGGGACCCTGGAGCCTTGTAAGCGGACTTCCCCTGTCCCACAGTAGGACACCTTGCTGTTTGGAGCAGCTCACAAGGTCCTGCTTGGGAAAATCTCCAAGAATTCTTGAGGCCACCCCACAATTCGTTGACCATCATGGATGCAAACCCAGCGTGAGCAGACATCTGACCCTCGCCCATACTCAGGTGCTGGAAATCTCGAAACAACCACTGCACAATGGAATGGTCCTGTGGTCGGCACTGAGCTTATCCGTGGCTTGTGTTTTCAGACTTCTGTCTTCACACTCCTTGCCTAAAAGCCCTTCATATTGGGAATTCTGAAGCCACAGTGCAGCTTTCTGCCTGCCCACCAGAAAGAAGTGCCCTATGGGTCTTCGTAGAAACCCACATGAGGATCCTCCTGCACGGCCCTCAATGGCACCCCAATATAATAGACCGACCTCTGCATACATTGTCTATCTGACACCGCCTGATCCCCGACCTCCTGTCAGCCACCCAGATAGTGGACCCAATATCCTCCAGGTGGGTCCAACCTTGGCCCGAGGCCATCATCTTGAAGCAACCTGGATATTCAGGTACCTGTCCCAGTCTTAGCTCAAATTCCTGCCCATAGGGGACTCGGAAGCACAAAAGAGTGCTCCTCCTTCCCCATGGCCAGAAAACTGAATGTTGAGATGGCTGTACAACCCTGAGTGGGAACCAGGTGCATGGTCCATGAGACCATGCCTACACAGGATGGGCAGCTGGGCACAAATAGGCATTGTGACTCTCAGAATGAGACCCCTTTCCAAAGATCCCCCTTGGGATCTGGACCAGGATCCCAAATCGAAGCTTTGGTTAAGTTTTCCCAGTGTCTGGACCCAGAACCCATCTCTGGAATCCCTGTTTGGACAGGATCCCAGAGATGGAATACAGTCTTTTCCTCTTCCCCAGAAAAAAATCAAACTCTTGGGTGCCAAGCAGAATCACCAGAGTGGAAGAATATCCCATGGACACATGAGGTCACCCCTCCATTTAGTGGCCATTCTAGACACAAAATCCAGACAGAAAAGCCTGTGCTCCTCCCTCCCAGCCACCTGAATTTCAAATCCCGAGGAGCTTCCCTCAGGGTCTTCAGATTCGGACTGCCATCACCTCACTCCTACCTCTTATCCGAGGTTGTGTCTAAAGTCTTTGGTCCCAAAGTCCTGACACACATGACCTCCAGGATGGGGCCTCGAGAAACACATGACATCACTGGCCCTGCTCTCCTGAGGAAACCCTGCCCATCTCAGTTTCCCAAAATGTCCAGATTAGGAGAAAACTGCAAGGCCCCTGACTGCACCCCAATATCATAGGCCACTCTGGAAAAAGTGCACAGCCTGACACAGCCTCAGCACCTACCTCCAGGATGACATGCAGGCCAATGGCACTTAGTCCGAAGATTGAAACTTCCATGGCCCTAAAACCTCATCAGAACCCTAGCTTATGTTTTGAGGTCTCTCTTCCTAGAGGTCTGTTCTGGAAATTCAAGCATATGGTCCAACCTGTGGTCCGTGAGCCATACAAGAGCACACCTCCTGTCCCAAGAAGGAAACCTGGCTCCTGGGTACTGGGTCTAATCCTAAGGATAGAGAATCCTCAATGGTCAGAGAGCCGCCACCACATTCTAAGGTCTCCCTGGACACCAAGCAGCATTGGGACCTGTTAGACTGAGAACTTCCATCAACGAAAATCACTTGGAACTTGGAATCAGTGTCATTGGTTCAAGCTTACCCTGTTCCTCAGCTGCAATGGTAACACGAGATTGGCTTCCCAGGCCTCCATTCAGAGAGCATTGCTATCGAATCTTCCATATGGGGGACCCTGGAGCCCTGTAAGAAGACTTCTGCTGTCCCTTAGTAGGACACCTTGATATTTGGAGCAGCTCACAAGCTCCAGCTTGGAAAAACCTCCAAGAATTCTTGAGGCCTCCCCACCATTTGTTGGCCATCATGGATACAAACTCCAGCGTGAGCAGACATCTTCCCCTCGCCCAGGTGCTGGAGATCTCGAAACAACTGCTGTACATTGGAATAGACATGTGCTCGGCACTGAGCGTAACCGTAGCTTATGTTTTCATACTTCTGTCCTCACACTCCTCGCCTGCAAACCCTCCAACTTGGATATTCTGGAGCCGTAATGCAGCCATCTGCCTGCTCACCAAATAGAAGAAGTGAAGAAAGGGTCTGTGCAAAAATCCCCCATGAGGATCCAGTTGCACAGCTCTCAAAAGCACCCCAATATCATAGGCCGAACTCTCCACGAATGTTCTGTCTGACACAGCTCGAGCCCGAGCTCCTGACAGCCACCCAGAAAGCAGGCCTCATTTTCTGCAGGTGGGTCCTGCCTTGGCCCGAGGACCTCATCTCAAAGTGAACTGGGTATTCAGGCACCGGTCCCAGAACTTAGCTCAAATTCCTGCCCATGGGGGAACCTGAAGCATAAAAAAGTACCCCTCCTTCCCCATGGCAGGAAAACTGAATGTTGAGATGACAGTCCAACCCTCAGAGTGGGAGCCAAGTGCATAGCCCATGAGGTCACACCCACTCAGCATGGGCATCTGGGCAAAAACAGGCATTGTGACCCTCAGAATGAGACCCATTTCCAACAAGAACACTCGGGAGCTGTACCAGGAAAACATAGAGCAGGACCCTAGGCCCAAATCCTAAGCCTTGTTGCGGTGATCCAGGCTCCAGAACCCAGGACCCATCTCTGGAATGGCTGTTTGGACGGGATCCCTGACTCAGAAAACTGCGCTCCTCCCATCCCCCGGAAATACACCAAACTCTTGGGTGCCGAGCAGAATTCCCAGAGAGGTAGAATCTCACATGGACCCATGAGGCCACCCCTCCATTTCGTGGCCATCATAGACAAACAAGTCAGACAGAAAAGACTGTGCTCCTGCCTCAGAGCCGTCCGAATTTCATATCTGGAGATGCTTCGCTCAGGGTCTGCAGATTGGGTCTGCCATCACCTCGAGCTTAACTCTTACCAGTTTGTGTCTGAAGACTTTGGACCCAGAGTCCTGACCCATATGCCCTCCAGGATGGGGCCTCCAGGAACACACAACAGCACTGGGCCAGCTCTCCCAAGGAATGTCAGCCTGTCTCAGTTTCCCAACCCACCAGATTAAGAGAAAATTGCAAGGCCCCTAATACCACCCCAATTCCATAGGAAGCTCCAGAAAAAATGCATAGTCTGACACAGCCTCAGAATATACCTCCAGGAAGACACCCAGGTCAATGGGAAGGGATGAAATGGCCTAACCCATGGCAGGTTCGATGTGCTGGGTGTGAAGCCAACTGTCTCAATGTCTCTCACAAGGTCTGGGCTCAGGCTATGTAAGACAGAGCATAGTGTTTAGGGTAGCCTATGCAATTGGGGTGTTGCCGAGGGCTGAGCAGGTTGATTTTCATTTGGGGTTTCTGAGCAATGCCATAGACAATGTTTTTCTTTGGGGGGCAGGCAGAGTGCTTCGTTCTGGAACCAGAATTCCCAATCATGAGGGCTTTTGGGCCAGGAGTGCTAGGGTAGAGTCTGAAAACAAAAGATAGGGTGAGGTTGGGAGCAGGCACACTCTGCAAAGGCTGAAAGGATATCTCATGCATCTGAAGTCAGGCTGAGGATCAGACGTTGGCTGAGGTTGGATTGTGCCCTTGATAGCACCTTCATGAAGCAGGTGCCTCATGAGGCCAACGAAATTTTCCCACGCTGAGTTTGGAGGTTGCCACAAACCACAAGGTTTCCTTCTGCAAGACAGTCGAGTCCTGTTGAGTGGCTCCAGTACATACCATACGGAAGGACTGAAGAGGAGGGTTCAAAGGATGGATCCCTGAACAGCATGCCTCGCATTCCCTTTGGCCATTAACGACAAGATATGTTTGATCTGCTGGCTCTGGGGCAAGCTAACCAGCGGGCTGAGTTGAAATGGCCTCTCCTGAGGATGTGTCATAATGTGTGTTTCTGTCCATGGAGACCTTGGAATGTGATGGTTGTACTGTGGCCCTGCGGAATTCTCCGACCAGAAGGGTTTGATACAGATCCAGTAAGAAAGCACTCCATGTGGAGACGAGAGAGGTTTGGTTTGGAGCCTCAGAAAAACCTAATATGCTGGTATACGAAACCAGTCCTCTGAGGACAGACACATGAAAACTAAAGCTAAGGTTCATATTAGGGCCTAAGGGCCTGTCCATTTCAATCTTCTGTCTCTGGGGACACTGTCTGAGAGTCTAAGTGGTGATAATGGCTCAGCTGGTGTCAGAGTGCCCCTTTTATTCCAGGGCAGCCTACACTATCAGGATGGCCTCAGGGGCCTTGGAGCTTTTCCCTAACCTGTAGGGTTGTGGTCAATGGATTGGGCACACTTTCCTTGGAGAGGGCAGGCACAATCTTTCGCTGTGGCTCCAGATGCCCTAGCCTGGAGGGTGTGTGGGTCCAGGCTGTGGGCACAGAAGTCTGAAAACACAAACTCAGCTTATGAGTGGCGCCGAGGGTATGGCAGGCCGGATGTACAGATAGAGAGTGAGCTCCTTGGCTTGTGAATCAAGGGCGAGATTCCTTTAGGCTTTGTGTCTGGATGCGTCCAGGATAGCCGTAGATTGTAGGGGGTGGCCTCAGTGACTGTGGACAAGTATCCCTCTCTGGAGATTTGTCCCAGCTAACAGGAGTTTGGGGTCATTTTGTGGGAAGGGTGGAGTCCTGTTGTCTGGCTCATGTGTCTCTCCAAGAAAGTGATTCCAGAGCAGAGCCCCAAGAACGGGGGGGAGACTGGAAAACTCAAACACTGGTGAGGATTGGGTGTATAGGGGCTTGGCACGCCTCATATGCGGGTTCTTGGTCAAGGCCCTGACAGGCCTTTCTTTGATATTGGGCTCATGCTGAGGGTCACAGAGTGAATTTGTGCCCAAGGCAGCACTCAAGTTTGGGCGTGGTTTCAGGGGAAATGAAGGTTTCTCCCACCCTGAAGGTGTGACTCCATGCCAAGAGCAAGCCTTACAGCCATGGGGAAGAAGGAGTTCTGATTTGTGCTTCAGATGCCCAACTGTGTGGGGAATTGATATAATATCTGGGTTTAGATATCTGAAAACCAAGGTTAGGAAGAGATAACGGCATAAGACCATGGCGTGTCAGAAGTGCTAGGTGTGTGGCCAGCTGTCTCCTTGCCTGTCTGGACGTCTGGCATCAGGCTGTGAAAGGCAGAGCATTAGTGCCCAGAGCAGCCTATCAAATCTGAGTGCCGTCGAGGCAAGAGCAGGTTGATCCTCATCTGGGTTTTATGGAGAGCCCCACAAGGAAACGTTTTCTACCGGTGGGCAGTAACTGGGCTGGCTTGTGGTTCTGCAAATCCTACTCTGGAGGGATTGTTTGCCAGGAGTGTGAGGAAGGAAGTCTGAAAACACAAGCTAGCGTGAGGTTTGGGACCGAGGGCACGGCAGGCGACTCTGCAGAGGCTTAATCAAGATCTCCTGCATTGCGGTCATATCTACTATGAGACGTGCTTCAAGCTAGAGTTTTTGTCCATGATGGCCTCTCCCTGAAGGATATGGGGGGCATATGAGGCCCGGCAGGTTTGCCGTTTTCTCCTACACTGAAGGTTTGACTCACAGCCAGCAGCAAGGTTTCTTGCCATGGGGAAGGAGGGGTTCTGACTTGTGCATCAGGTTCCCCCTGTGCAGGGATTGGAGATAAGGTCTAGGTTCCGATGACTGAAAACCCAGGTTGGGAATGGATGGTGGCCTAAGGCAGTGGCGGGTCCAATGTGCTTGGTGTGCAGCCAGTTGTGTCGGTGTCTGTTGGAAGGTCTGGGCTCAGGCTATTTGCGACAGAGCATCAGTGTTTAAGGTAGCCTATGCAATTGGGGTGTTGCCGAGGGCCAAGCAGTTTGATCCTCATTTGTGGTTTCTGGGCAGCACCATAGACAATGTTTTTCTCCTGGGAGGCAGGCAGAGTGCTTCAGTGTGGCCCCAGAATTCCCAGTAGGGAGGGTTTGTGGGCCAGGAGTGTGAGGACGGAAGTCTGAAAACACAAGCTAGGGTGAGGATTGGAGCCAAGGGCAGAGCAGGCCCAATCGGCAGAGGCTGAATCAAAATCTCCTGCATCTGAAGTCAGGCTGAGGATCAGAAGTTGGCTGAGGATGGAGTATGTGTCCATGATGGCACCTTCATGAAGCGGGGGCCTCATGAGTTTGGGGTCATTTTGTGGGAAGGGTGGAGTCGTGTTGTCTGGCTCATGGGTCTCTCCAAGAAAGGGATTCCAGAGCAGAGCCCAGGTACAGGTGAGGCGACTGGAAAACTCAAACACTAGTGAGGATTGGGTGCATAGGGGCTTGGCAAGCCCCATATGCGGGCTCTTGGTCCAGGTCCTGACAGGCCTTTCTTTGACATGGGGCTCATGCTGAGGGTCACAGTGTGAATTTGTGCCCAAGCAGCACTCAAGTTTGGGCGTGGCATCAGGGGCCATGAAGGTTTCTCCCACCCTGAAGGTGTGACTCCATGCCAAGAGCAAGCTTGACAGCCATGGGGAAGGAGGAGTTCTGTTTTGTGCTTGCGATACCCAGCTGTGTGGAGAATTGATATAATATCTAGGTTCAGATATCTGAAAACCAAGGTTAGGAAGAGGTGACGGCATAAGACCATGGCGTGTCTGAAGTGCTGGGTGTGCGGCCAGCTGTCTCCTTGTCTCTCTGGTCGTCTGGTTTCAGGCTGTGTCAGACAGAGCATGAGTTCCCAGAGCAGCATATCCAGTTCAAGGTCCGTCGAGGCCCGAGCAGGTTGATCCTCATCTGGGTTTTCTGGAGAGCCCCACAGGGAAACGTTTTTCTTCCGTTGGGCAGACACTGGGCTGGGTTTTGGTTCTGGAGTTTCTTGTCCGGAGGGCTTGTTTGCCAGGAGTGTGAGGAAGGAAGTCTGAAAACACAAGCTAGCGTGAGGTTTGGGACCGAGGGCACGGCAGGCCCACTCTGCAGAGGCTGAATCGAGATCTCCTGCACTGAGGTCATGTCAACTATGAGACGTGCCTCAGGCTAGAGTTTTTGTCCAGCATGGCCTCTTCCTGAAGGGTGAGGGCTTCATTAGGCCAGGGATGTTTGCCTACGATGGGATTTGTGAACTACTCCAAACCTCAAGGTTTCCTTCTGCACGACAGTCGAGTCCTACTGGATGGTTCCAGGAGGCCCCATACGGAAAGACTCGAGAGCAGGTGTCTAAGCATGGATGCCTGGGAACGCCACCTCATATTCCCACTCTTTAGTCAGGACAAGGCAGGCTCAATCTGCAGGCTCCTGGGTGAGCTACCCAGAGGGGAGAGTTGAAATGGACTCTCCTGAAGATGAGTCCTACTGTGGCTTGGTGGCCTGGGAGACCTTGGAATGTGGAGGTGGCTCAGGGACTCTGCAGGGTTCTCCAAACTGAGGTGTTTGACACAGCTCCAACAGGGAAGCTTCCCATGTGGAGAGCAGAGGAGTTCTGTTCAGTGCCTCAGGAAAGCCCCATATCCTGTTCTTCGAACCAAAGCCTCTGAGGAGTAACACCTGGAACCCAAAGCAAGAGTTGAGATTACGGCCTAAGGGCCTGTCCGGCTCAACCTTCTATCTCTGTTGACATCTGCGGGCATGCCTTCGTGGAGGTAGCTGCTCAGCTTGTGTCCGAATGCCCCTGTGAGTCCAAGGAGCCTCCCAGTAGTGGGATGTCCTCGGGGGCCTTGAGGTTTCTCATATTCTGGAGGTGTGTGTCCAAAGGAATGGACACAGTTTCCCAGGAGAGAGCAGGCACGGTCCTGTGGTATGGCTCCAGAGGACCCAGCCTAGAGGCTGTGTTTGCCAGGGCTGTGGGGACAGATGTCTGAAAAAGCAAACTTGGCTCAGCTAGTGGCCAAGGTAATGGCAGGACTGATCTCCAGTCCGTGAGGGGAGTTCCTCTGGATATCAAAGGAGGGCAAGTGGGAGGCAGTCACTCAGGATTTTGTCTCTGGGTGTTGCGTTCACAGTGTCCGGTCAGGGTAGGGGTTGTCTCAGAGGCCGAGGAAGAGCCTTCCTCTCGGGGGATTGTCCAAGCTCCCAAGTGTTTGGGTTCATTCTGTGGGAAGGGAAGAGTACTGTTTTCTGCCACAGGGAACCCCCCAGGAGAGGGACTCTAGAGCACAGCAGTGGGTTCCCTCAACTGGAATACACACCATCTAGTTAATCCTGGGTGCCTATGGGCATGGCAAGCCACATATGCGGGCTCTTGGTCCAGTCACTGAGAGGCATTACTTGAATAAGGTACTCACGCTGAGGGTCACAATGTGTGTTTGTGCCCAAGGCGGCCCTAAAGCTTGGGCGTTGCCTCATGGGCCATGTCGTTTTTCCTACACTGAAGGTTTGACTCACTGCCAGCAGCAAGTTTTCTTGCCATGGGGAAGGAGGGGTTCTGATTTGTGCATCAGGTTCCCCCCTGTGCAGGGATTGGAGATAAGGTCTAGGATCCGATGACTGAAAACCCAGGTTGGGAATGGATGGTGGCCTAAGGCAGTGGCGGGTCCAATGTCCTAGGAGTGCAGCCAGCTGTGTCGGTGTCTGTAGGAAGGTCTGGGCTCAGGCTATTTGCGACAGAGCATCAGTGTTTAAGGTAGCCTATGCAATTGGGGTGTTGCCGAGGGCCAAGCAGTTTGATCCTCATTTGGGGTTTCTGGGCAGCACCATAGACAATGTTTTTCTCCTGGGAGGCAGGCAGAGTGCTTCAGTGTGGCCCCAGAATTCCCAGTAGGGAGGGTTTGTGGGCAAGGAGTGTGAGGACGGAAGTCTGAAAACACAAGCTAGGGTGAGTATTGGAGCCAAGGGCAGAGCAGGCCCACTCTGCAGAGGCTGAATCAAAATCTCCTGCATCTGAAGTCAGGCTGAGGATCAGACGTTGGCTGAGCCTGGAGTATGTGTCCATGATGGCACTTTCATGAAGCGGGGGCCTCATGAGGCCAAGGAAGTTTTCCCACGCTGAGTTTGGAGGTTGCCCCAAACCACAAGGTTTCCTTCTGCGGGACATTCGAGTCCTGTTGCATGGCTCCAGGACATACCATATGGAAGGACTGGAGAGCAGGGTTCGAAGGATGGATCCCTGTACAGCATTCCTCGCATTCCAATTGGCCATAAGCGACAAGATATGTTTGATCTGCTGCCTCTGGGTCACGCTACCCAGGGGGCTGAGTTGAAATGGCCTCTCCTGAGGATGTGTCATAATGTGCGTTTGGGTCCATGGAGACCTTGGAATGTGCTGGTTGTTCGGTGGCCTTTCGGAACTCTCCTACCTGAAGGGTTTGATACATCCCCAGTAAGAAAGCTGCCCATGTGGAGACGAGAGATGCTTGGTTTGGTGCCTCAGAAAAGCCCCATGTGCTGGTCTACGAAAACAGTCCTCTGAGAACGGACACATGGAAACAAAGCTAAGGTTCATATTAGGGCCTGGGGGCCTGTCCATTTCAACCTTCTGTCTCTGGGGACACTGTCTGAGAATCTACGTGGAGATAGTTGCTCTGCTGGTGTCAGAGAGCCCCTCTTAGTCCAGGGTGGCCTATCTATTGATGGCCTCAGGGGCCTTGGAGCTTTTCCCTAAACTGTAGGGTTGTGGTCAATGGATTGGACACACTTTCCTTAGAGAGGGCCGGCACAATCTTTCGCTGTGGCTTCAGAGGCCCTAGCCTGGAGGTTGTGTGGGTCCATGCTGTGGGCACAGAAGTCTTAAAACACAAAGTCAGCTTATGAGTGGCGCCTAGGGTATGACAGGCCGGATGTACAGCCCGAGAGGGAACTCCTGGGCCTCTGAAACAAGGGCGAGTGGAAGGCGTTCCTTCAGGCTTTTGTCTCTGGATGTTGTGTCCGGGATAGCCGTGGATTGGAGCGGTGGCCTCAGGGACTGTGGACGAGTATCCCTCTCTGGGGATTTGTCCCAGCTCCCAAGAGTTTGGGGTCATTTTGAGGGAAGGGTGGAGTCGTGTTGTCTGGCTCATGTGTCTCTCCAAGAAAAGGATTACAGAGCAGCGCCCAGGTACAGGTGGGGCGACTGGAAAACTCAAACACTGGTGAGGATTGGGTGCATAGGGGCTTGGCAAGCCCCATATGCGGGCTTTTGGTCCAGGTCCTGACAGGCCTTTCTTTGACATGGGGCTCATGCTGAGGGTCACAGTGTGAATTTGTGCCCAAGCAGCACTCAAGTTTGGGCGTGGCATCAGGGGCCATGAAGGTTTCTCCCACCCTGAAGGTGTGACTCCATGCCAAGAGCAAGCTTGACAGCCATGGGGAAGGAGGAGTTCTGTTTTGTGCTTGCGATACCCAGCTGTGTGGAGAATTGATATAATATCTAGGTTCAGATATCTGAAAACCAAGGTTAGGAAGAGGTGACGGCATAAGACCATGGCGTGTCTGAAGTGCTGGGTGTGCGGCCAGCTGTCTCCTTGTCTCTCTGGACGTCTGGTTTCAGGCTGTGTCAGACAGAGCATGAGTTCCCAGAGCAGCATATCCAGTTCAAGGTCCGTCGAGGCCCGAGCAGGTTGATCCTCATCTGGGTTTTCTGGAGAGCCCCACAGGGAAACGTTTTTCTTCCGTTGGGCAGACACTGGGCTGGGTTTTGGTTCTGGAGTTTCTTGTCCGGAGGGCTTGTTTGCCAGGAGTGTGAGGAAGGAAGTCTGAAAACACAAGCTAGCGTGAGGTTTGGGACCGAGGGCACGGCAGGCCCACTCTGCAGAGGCTGAATCGAGATCTCCTGCACTGAGGTCATGTCAACTATGAGACGTGCCTCAGGCTAGAGTTTTTGTCCAGCATGGCCTCTTCCTGAAGGGTGAGGGCTTCATTAGGCCAGGGATGTTTGCCTACGATGGGATTTGTGAACTACTCCAAACCTCAAGGTTTCCTTCTGCACGACAGTCGAGTCCTACTGGATGGTTCCAGGAGGCCCCATACGGAAAGACTCGAGAGCAGGTGTCTAAGCATGGATGCCTGGGAACGCCACCTCATATTCCCACTCTTTAGTCAGGACAAGGCAGGCTCAATCTGCAGGCTCCTGGGTGAGCTACCCAGAGGGGAGAGTTGAAATGGACTCTCCTGAAGATGAGTCCTACTGTGGCTTGGTGGCCTGGGAGACCTTGGAATGTGGAGGTGGCTCAGGGACTCTGCAGGGTTCTCCAAACTGAGGTGTTTGACACAGCTCCAACAGGGAAGCTTCCCATGTGGAGAGCAGAGGAGTTCTGTTCAGTGCCTCAGGAAAGCCCCATATCCTGTTCTTCGAACCAAAGCCTCTGAGGAGTAACACCTGGGACCCAAAGCAAGAGTTGAGATTACGGCCTAAGGGCCTGTCCGGCTCAACCTTCTATCTCTGTTGACATCTGCGGGCATGCCTTCGTGGAGGTAGCTGCTCAGCTTGTGTCCGAATGCCCCTGTGAGTCCAAGGAGCCTCCCAGTAGTGGGATGTCCTCGGGGGCCTTGAGGTTTCTCATATTCTGGAGGTGTGTGTCCAAAGGAATGGACACAGTTTCCCAGGAGAGAGCAGGCACGGTCCTGTGGTATGGCTCCAGAGGACCCAGCCTAGAGGCTGTGTTTGCCAGGGCTGTGGGGACAGATGTCTGAAAAAGCAAACTTGGCTCAGCTAGTGGCCAAGGTAATGGCAGGACTGATCTCCAGTCCGTGAGGGGAGTTCCTCTGGATATCAAAGGAGGGCAAGTGGGAGGCAGTCACTCAGGATTTTGTCTCTGGGTGTTGCGTTCACAGTGTCCGGTCAGGGTAGGGGTTGTCTCAGAGGCCGAGGAAGAGCCTTCCTCTCGGGGGATTGTCCAAGCTCCCAAGTGTTTGGGTTCATTCTGTGGGAAGGGAAGAGTACTGTTTTCTGCCACAGGGAACCCCCCAGGAGAGGGACTCTAGAGCACAGCAGTGGGTTCCCTCAACTGGAATACACACCATCTAGTTAATCCTGGGTGCCTATGGGCATGGCAAGCCACATATGCGGGCTCTTGGTCCAGTCACTGAGAGGCATTACTTGAATAAGGTACTCACGCTGAGGGTCACAATGTGTGTTTGTGCCCAAGGCGGCCCTAAAGCTTGGGCGTTGCCTCATGGGCCATGTCGTTTTTCCTACACTGAAGGTTTGACTCACTGCCAGCAGCAAGTTTTCTTGCCATGGGGAAGGAGGGGTTCTGATTTGTGCATCAGGTTCCCCCCTGTGCAGGGATTGGAGATAAGGTCTAGGATCCGATGACTGAAAACCCAGGTTGGGAATGGATGGTGGCCTAAGGCAGTGGCGGGTCCAATGTCCTAGGAGTGCAGCCAGCTGTGTCGGTGTCTGTAGGAAGGTCTGGGCTCAGGCTATTTGCGACAGAGCATCAGTGTTTAAGGTAGCCTATGCAATTGGGGTGTTGCCGAGGGCCAAGCAGTTTGATCCTCATTTGGGGTTTCTGGGCAGCACCATAGACAATGTTTTTCTCCTGGGAGGCAGGCAGAGTGCTTCAGTGTGGCCCCAGAATTCCCAGTAGGGAGGGTTTGTGGGCAAGGAGTGTGAGGACGGAAGTCTGAAAACACAAGCTAGGGTGAGTATTGGAGCCAAGGGCAGAGCAGGCCCACTCTGCAGAGGCTGAATCAAAATCTCCTGCATCTGAAGTCAGGCTGAGGATCAGACGTTGGCTGAGCCTGGAGTATGTGTCCATGATGGCACTTTCATGAAGCGGGGGCCTCATGAGGCCAAGGAAGTTTTCCCACGCTGAGTTTGGAGGTTGCCCCAAACCACAAGGTTTCCTTCTGCGGGACATTCGAGTCCTGTTGCATGGCTCCAGGACATACCATATGGAAGGACTGGAGAGCAGGGTTCGAAGGATGGATCCCTGTACAGCATTCCTCGCATTCCAATTGGCCATAAGCGACAAGATATGTTTGATCTGCTGCCTCTGGGTCACGCTACCCAGGGGGCTGAGTTGAAATGGCCTCTCCTGAGGATGTGTCATAATGTGCGTTTGGGTCCATGGAGACCTTGGAATGTGCTGGTTGTTCGGTGGCCTTTCGGAACTCTCCTACCTGAAGGGTTTGATACATCCCCAGTAAGAAAGCTGCCCATGTGGAGACGAGAGATGCTTGGTTTGGTGCCTCAGAAAAGCCCCATGTGCTGGTCTACGAAAACAGTCCTCTGAGAACGGACACATGGAAACAAAGCTAAGGTTCATATTAGGGCCTGGGGGCCTGTCCATTTCAACCTTCTGTCTCTGGGGACACTGTCTGAGAATCTACGTGGAGATAGTTGCTCTGCTGGTGTCAGAGAGCCCCTCTTAGTCCAGGGTGGCCTATCTATTGATGGCCTCAGGGGCCTTGGAGCTTTTCCCTAAACTGTAGGGTTGTGGTCAATGGATTGGACACACTTTCCTTAGAGAGGGCCGGCACAATCTTTCGCTGTGGCTTCAGAGGCCCTAGCCTGGAGGTTGTGTGGGTCCATGCTGTGGGCACAGAAGTCTTAAAACACAAAGTCAGCTTATGAGTGGCGCCTAGGGTATGACAGGCCGGATGTACAGCCCGAGAGGGAACTCCTGGGCCTCTGAAACAAGGGCGAGTGGAAGGCGTTCCTTCAGGCTTTTGTCTCTGGATGTTGTGTCCGGGATAGCCGTGGATTGGAGCGGTGGCCTCAGGGACTGTGGACGAGTATCCCTCTCTGGGGATTTGTCCCAGCTCCCAAGAGTTTGGGGTCATTTTGAGGGAAGGGTGGAGTCGTGTTGTCTGGCTCATGTGTCTCTCCAAGAAAAGGATTACAGAGCAGCGCCCAGGTACAGGTGGGGCGACTGGAAAACTCAAACACTGGTGAGGATTGGGTGCATAGGGGCTTGGCAAGCCCCATATGCGGGCTTTTGGTCCAGGTCCTGACAGGCCTTTCTTTGACATGGGGCTCATGCTGAGGGTCACAGTGTGAATTTGTGCCCAAGCAGCACTCAAGTTTGGGCGTGGCATCAGGGGCCATGAAGGTTTCTCCCACCCTGAAGGTGTGACTCCATGCCAAGAGCAAGCTTGACAGCCATGGGGAAGGAGGAGTTCTGTTTTGTGCTTGCGATACCCAGCTGTGTGGAGAATTGATATAATATCTAGGTTCAGATATCTGAAAACCAAGGTTAGGAAGAGGTGACGGCATAAGACCATGGCGTGTCTGAAGTGCTGGGTGTGCGGCCAGCTGTCTCCTTGTCTCTCTGGACGTCTGGTTTCAGGCTGTGTCAGACAGAGCATGAGTTCCCAGAGCAGCATATCCAGTTCAAGGTCCGTCGAGGCCCGAGCAGGTTGATCCTCATCTGGGTTTTCTGGAGAGCCCCACAGGGAAACGTTTTTCTTCCGTTGGGCAGACACTGGGCTGGGTTTTGGTTCTGGAGTTTCTTGTCCGGAGGGCTTGTTTGCCAGGAGTGTGAGGAAGGAAGTCTGAAAACACAAGCTAGCGTGAGGTTTGGGACCGAGGGCACGGCAGGCCCACTCTGCAGAGGCTGAATCGAGATCTCCTGCACTGAGGTCATGTCAACTATGAGACGTGCCTCAGGCTAGAGTTTTTGTCCAGCATGGCCTCTTCCTGAAGGGTGAGGGCTTCATTAGGCCAGGGATGTTTGCCTACGATGGGATTTGTGAACTACTCCAAACCTCAAGGTTTCCTTCTGCACGACAGTCGAGTCCTACTGGATGGTTCCAGGAGGCCCCATACGGAAAGACTCGAGAGCAGGTGTCTAAGCATGGATGCCTGGGAACGCCACCTCATATTCCCACTCTTTAGTCAGGACAAGGCAGGCTCAATCTGCAGGCTCCTGGGTGAGCTACCCAGAGGGGAGAGTTGAAATGGACTCTCCTGAAGATGAGTCCTACTGTGGCTTGGTGGCCTGGGAGACCTTGGAATGTGGAGGTGGCTCAGGGACTCTGCAGGGTTCTCCAAACTGAGGTGTTTGACACAGCTCCAACAGGGAAGCTTCCCATGTGGAGAGCAGAGGAGTTCTGTTCAGTGCCTCAGGAAAGCCCCATATCCTGTTCTTCGAACCAAAGCCTCTGAGGAGTAACACCTGGGACCCAAAGCAAGAGTTGAGATTACGGCCTAAGGGCCTGTCCGGCTCAACCTTCTATCTCTGTTGACATCTGCGGGCATGCCTTCGTGGAGGTAGCTGCTCAGCTTGTGTCCGAATGCCCCTGTGAGTCCAAGGAGCCTCCCAGTAGTGGGATGTCCTCGGGGGCCTTGAGGTTTCTCATATTCTGGAGGTGTGTGTCCAAAGGAATGGACACAGTTTCCCAGGAGAGAGCAGGCACGGTCCTGTGGTATGGCTCCAGAGGACCCAGCCTAGAGGCTGTGTTTGCCAGGGCTGTGGGGACAGATGTCTGAAAAAGCAAACTTGGCTCAGCTAGTGGCCAAGGTAATGGCAGGACTGATCTCCAGTCCGTGAGGGGAGTTCCTCTGGATATCAAAGGAGGGCAAGTGGGAGGCAGTCACTCAGGATTTTGTCTCTGGGTGTTGCGTTCACAGTGTCCGGTCAGGGTAGGGGTTGTCTCAGAGGCCGAGGAAGAGCCTTCCTCTCGGGGGATTGTCCAAGCTCCCAAGTGTTTGGGTTCATTCTGTGGGAAGGGAAGAGTACTGTTTTCTGCCACAGGGAACCCCCCAGGAGAGGGACTCTAGAGCACAGCAGTGGGTTCCCTCAACTGGAATACACACCATCTAGTTAATCCTGGGTGCCTATGGGCATGGCAAGCCACATATGCGGGCTCTTGGTCCAGTCACTGAGAGGCATTACTTGAATAAGGTACTCACGCTGAGGGTCACAATGTGTGTTTGTGCCCAAGGCGGCCCTAAAGCTTGGGCGTTGCCTCATGGGCCATGTCGTTTTTCCTACACTGAAGGTTTGACTCACTGCCAGCAGCAAGTTTTCTTGCCATGGGGAAGGAGGGGTTCTGATTTGTGCATCAGGTTCCCCCCTGTGCAGGGATTGGAGATAAGGTCTAGGATCCGATGACTGAAAACCCAGGTTGGGAATGGATGGTGGCCTAAGGCAGTGGCGGGTCCAATGTCCTAGGAGTGCAGCCAGCTGTGTCGGTGTCTGTAGGAAGGTCTGGGCTCAGGCTATTTGCGACAGAGCATCAGTGTTTAAGGTAGCCTATGCAATTGGGGTGTTGCCGAGGGCCAAGCAGTTTGATCCTCATTTGGGGTTTCTGGGCAGCACCATAGACAATGTTTTTCTCCTGGGAGGCAGGCAGAGTGCTTCAGTGTGGCCCCAGAATTCCCAGTAGGGAGGGTTTGTGGGCAAGGAGTGTGAGGACGGAAGTCTGAAAACACAAGCTAGGGTGAGTATTGGAGCCAAGGGCAGAGCAGGCCCACTCTGCAGAGGCTGAATCAAAATCTCCTGCATCTGAAGTCAGGCTGAGGATCAGACGTTGGCTGAGCCTGGAGTATGTGTCCATGATGGCACTTTCATGAAGCGGGGGCCTCATGAGGCCAAGGAAGTTTTCCCACGCTGAGTTTGGAGGTTGCCCCAAACCACAAGGTTTCCTTCTGCGGGACATTCGAGTCCTGTTGCATGGCTCCAGGACATACCATATGGAAGGACTGGAGAGCAGGGTTCGAAGGATGGATCCCTGTACAGCATTCCTCGCATTCCAATTGGCCATAAGCGACAAGATATGTTTGATCTGCTGCCTCTGGGTCACGCTACCCAGGGGGCTGAGTTGAAATGGCCTCTCCTGAGGATGTGTCATAATGTGCGTTTGGGTCCATGGAGACCTTGGAATGTGCTGGTTGTTCGGTGGCCTTTCGGAACTCTCCTACCTGAAGGGTTTGATACATCCCCAGTAAGAAAGCTGCCCATGTGGAGACGAGAGATGCTTGGTTTGGTGCCTCAGAAAAGCCCCATGTGCTGGTCTACGAAAACAGTCCTCTGAGAACGGACACATGGAAACAAAGCTAAGGTTCATATTAGGGCCTGGGGGCCTGTCCATTTCAACCTTCTGTCTCTGGGGACACTGTCTGAGAATCTACGTGGAGATAGTTGCTCTGCTGGTGTCAGAGAGCCCCTCTTAGTCCAGGGTGGCCTATCTATTGATGGCCTCAGGGGCCTTGGAGCTTTTCCCTAAACTGTAGGGTTGTGGTCAATGGATTGGACACACTTTCCTTAGAGAGGGCCGGCACAATCTTTCGCTGTGGCTTCAGAGGCCCTAGCCTGGAGGTTGTGTGGGTCCATGCTGTGGGCACAGAAGTCTTAAAACACAAAGTCAGCTTATGAGTGGCGCCTAGGGTATGACAGGCCGGATGTACAGCCCGAGAGGGAACTCCTGGGCCTCTGAAACAAGGGCGAGTGGAAGGCGTTCCTTCAGGCTTTTGTCTCTGGATGTTGTGTCCGGGATAGCCGTGGATTGGAGCGGTGGCCTCAGGGACTGTGGACGAGTATCCCTCTCTGGGGATTTGTCCCAGCTCCCAAGAGTTTGGGGTCATTTTGAGGGAAGGGTGGAGTCGTGTTGTCTGGCTCATGTGTCTCTCCAAGAAAAGGATTACAGAGCAGCGCCCAGGTACAGGTGGGGCGACTGGAAAACTCAAACACTGGTGAGGATTGGGTGCATAGGGGCTTGGCAAGCCCCATATGCGGGCTTTTGGTCCAGGTCCTGACAGGCCTTTCTTTGACATGGGGCTCATGCTGAGGGTCACAGTGTGAATTTGTGCCCAAGCAGCACTCAAGTTTGGGCGTGGCATCAGGGGCCATGAAGGTTTCTCCCACCCTGAAGGTGTGACTCCATGCCAAGAGCAAGCTTGACAGCCATGGGGAAGGAGGAGTTCTGTTTTGTGCTTGCGATACCCAGCTGTGTGGAGAATTGATATAATATCTAGGTTCAGATATCTGAAAACCAAGGTTAGGAAGAGGTGACGGCATAAGACCATGGCGTGTCTGAAGTGCTGGGTGTGCGGCCAGCTGTCTCCTTGTCTCTCTGGACGTCTGGTTTCAGGCTGTGTCAGACAGAGCATGAGTTCCCAGAGCAGCATATCCAGTTCAAGGTCCGTCGAGGCCCGAGCAGGTTGATCCTCATCTGGGTTTTCTGGAGAGCCCCACAGGGAAACGTTTTTCTTCCGTTGGGCAGACACTGGGCTGGGTTTTGGTTCTGGAGTTTCTTGTCCGGAGGGCTTGTTTGCCAGGAGTGTGAGGAAGGAAGTCTGAAAACACAAGCTAGCGTGAGGTTTGGGACCGAGGGCACGGCAGGCCCACTCTGCAGAGGCTGAATCGAGATCTCCTGCACTGAGGTCATGTCAACTATGAGACGTGCCTCAGGCTAGAGTTTTTGTCCAGCATGGCCTCTTCCTGAAGGGTGAGGGCTTCATTAGGCCAGGGATGTTTGCCTACGATGGGATTTGTGAACTACTCCAAACCTCAAGGTTTCCTTCTGCACGACAGTCGAGTCCTACTGGATGGTTCCAGGAGGCCCCATACGGAAAGACTCGAGAGCAGGTGTCTAAGCATGGATGCCTGGGAACGCCACCTCATATTCCCACTCTTTAGTCAGGACAAGGCAGGCTCAATCTGCAGGCTCCTGGGTGAGCTACCCAGAGGGGAGAGTTGAAATGGACTCTCCTGAAGATGAGTCCTACTGTGGCTTGGTGGCCTGGGAGACCTTGGAATGTGGAGGTGGCTCAGGGACTCTGCAGGGTTCTCCAAACTGAGGTGTTTGACACAGCTCCAACAGGGAAGCTTCCCATGTGGAGAGCAGAGGAGTTCTGTTCAGTGCCTCAGGAAAGCCCCATATCCTGTTCTTCGAACCAAAGCCTCTGAGGAGTAACACCTGGGACCCAAAGCAAGAGTTGAGATTACGGCCTAAGGGCCTGTCCGGCTCAACCTTCTATCTCTGTTGACATCTGCGGGCATGCCTTCGTGGAGGTAGCTGCTCAGCTTGTGTCCGAATGCCCCTGTGAGTCCAAGGAGCCTCCCAGTAGTGGGATGTCCTCGGGGGCCTTGAGGTTTCTCATATTCTGGAGGTGTGTGTCCAAAGGAATGGACACAGTTTCCCAGGAGAGAGCAGGCACGGTCCTGTGGTATGGCTCCAGAGGACCCAGCCTAGAGGCTGTGTTTGCC